>NC_089228.1:88628893-91028893 GCF_963924675.1 Phocoena phocoena
CAAAGAACTTGGGACTCTGCTTCTAAAGTATTACTTTTAACAACCATCCTCACTTCCTTTCAAATTAGCTAAGATTTTTTTTTTCTGTCACTTACACTCTTTTAAAGAAATAGTTGTACTTTACAAAGCATTAGAAACTCTTTGTAAGCAAATACTTCTAACAGTGTAATTCCCATTCTTCCCAATTGGAGCCGCATTGTCAAGATGAGGAATCCTGTTCATTAGGCCCAGATATGCCTAGGAAGTTCTTCTGGGCAAGTGGAGGAGAAAAAAGAGTTCCCCTCTCTAACCCAGAGTTCACCTGATGTTCAGAGAAACCACATTCCAGGGTCCGGTGTGCTATTTTGTCACTCTGCCTTTTCACCATGCACGACAGGGAAGTTTCCTGTTCCTAGTTCATCTGCAGGTCTTGCCCTCAGCAAAACTGACAAGTAGGAAAAGTTTGTCTTCATTAGGCTCTGCAACTTTTCTGGCTTTGGGCTTCTAAAAATTGAGTCTGACAGCTAAGTAGTTTGTGGTTGTCTGTCTTGCTACAAAATCCTGCTTTTAACCAAGCCCTTTCCTTCTGTTTTCTGGGCATTTCCAGCTTCTCCTCTCTGTCACGTCCATGCTAACAAGCACATTCACCATCGGGTCTGGGACATTTGTGCCTTTGGAAATGTTACTTCTTCCAAAGTTGCTGAAGTGTAGAATGGATCTACAGATGTAGAATAAGAGACTTTAGCAGGGTAATATTGTCCTAAACTATTTGGAGAGGTAGGGACAATTTTCTGAGAGCCTAAAGTCACGTGGGAGGGTCCTGTCTGTAGGAAAACTCTGTCTTGGCCATAAGCACCTGTAAGCTGAGAATTTTCCTTTAACACACAACAATGTTTGGGGAAAAAAAGTGGAGAACCCCGACTCCAAAATAGCGACACAGTCATCACCACAGAATCTCCTCAAATATGTATTTTAAATCTGTTGACAATTCTTCTCTGCGTACTAGAATGCATATACAACAAATCAATCTACTTAGTACTAAAAAAAAGGCTGAAAAAGAAATTTTCAGTTCGACATGCAAAATGTTTATTTTTTTAAAATGCAGATGTTATTGGACTCATAGTTCCAACCAGGCATGTAAAAGATCATTTTACACCAGGACTCCCACAAGGAACTCCAAGGGGCCAGGAATTGTGGGCTCGTTTTCTTATAAGTCAAAGAACTCTTTTAAATCCCTTCCACACAATTTGCAGAAGTCTTGTTAATGCAAACCATATAGACTGTTTGGAGTTCAGTAAATAACAAACATGAAATGACTAAGCCATTTAAAAAATATGATTCCTTCAATAACCTTTAGAGCAGGAACCAGAACACCATTTTGAACCCTCAAGAAGCCGAAAGCCAAGCCCCAGATCTTTCTCCCTGGTCATTGGGGAATGTTAGCCTTCACGGTGATTATTTTGAAGAAAGTGGCAGTATTTTACCATTCCCCAGTTTAAATCTGACATGGTTATTGCCACTCTGCTTCATTCTGGCCAGAAGAGCATTGCCAAGTTTTCTGTTTTCCTAAAGGGTGAACAAGTATGGCTTACAAAAATTCAGTCTGACAGTTAGGGAGTTTGAGGACTTCAAATCACATTGCATGTCTTGCTGTAGAATTCTAACATTGTAATCAAAACATAATGTTTCTGTGAAATCTAATTTTGATCAACCAGTTACAAGCAACGGGCATTATCAAACAGGAAATTCCATAATTCAAATAGACCGTTTATCCATTTTCTGCATTTCAGAAAAATCCTCGTTGGGATTTAGTTTTTCCAGTTTTCTTCTACATCCATTGATCTGCTGCGAGATACACAAAGTCCCTCTCCTGGCTTTAAATTCTATTATCTTGACAAGGGGCTCAAAAGCTCTGGCCCTCCTACCAGGGAACTAGAAAAACGTTCTAAAATGGTCTGGAGTGCTTTTGGATTTAGATGGTAGAGTAAACATGTTTGTGGCCCCCTTCTCTTGAAAATAATCCCTCAAACCACTCTAAAACAATAAAGATGTGGAAACACAAAGTTTATGTTTAATGAAACCAGAAGATAATTATAATGGAAACAACAACATATAAAGACAGAAAGAGGGACTTCCTTGGTGGTCCAGTGGTAAAGACTCCACCTTCCAATGCAGGGGACGCACGTTCGATCCCTGGTCAAGGAACTAAAGATCTCACATGCCGCAGGGCAACTAAGCCTGCGCGCCACAACTACTGAGCTCACGCTCCTCAACTAGAGAGCCTGTGTGCCACAAACTACAGAGCCCATGTGCTCTGGAACCTGCACGCCACAACCAAAGAAGAGAAAACCTGCACGCCAGAACTACAGAGAGGCCCACACGCCACAACGAAAGGTCCCGCCTGCCTCAATGAAGATCCTGCATGCAGGAACTAAGACCTGACAAAGCCACGTAAATAAATCAATAAAAATAAATAAAGACAGAAAGAAAATGAAGGAATGGTAAATACTTTGCAGAGGAGGGAGGAGTCAAACTGAAGAGTTAGCAGGGATGACAATGCTGAGAAATAAGCTATTTTGCATCTCAGAAACCCACAAAAGCTCACTGGAGACAGTTGCAGCCTGAAGGAGATATGTAAGAGACAGGATATAAATACAGGGAAATTGTTTGGAATTCTGTATGGGAAACAAGTTGACCCTGGTCTCCTCTTGGCCTTTATTGAGGAAAACCTCCAAAATGGCTATAAACAAATAAGTGCCCCCCCAAAAAATCTCAGAGGAAATAAAAACAACAGAAAGCCAAAGAAAATTTCAAGATATTATATTTATGAAACAGGAATAAGATGTATTTAAGAAAAAGAAGAAGAAACATTTAAGAGCTCCTGCAAGCTAAAAATATGAGAGCCAAACTTACAAATTTAAAAATGCAGTTGGAAGATAAAGCAGACTTTAAAAAAATGATAAAAATGGAGAATAGGAGGAAAAAGGCAAGAAGTTTAAGGGTTAGACAAGAATGTCCAATACCCAGACAATAGAAACCAGAAAGAGCAGAGAAAATATGAGGGAGATATAATAATACAAGAGAAAAACTCCAAAACTGAAATAAATGAAGCAGAATCTTCAAGTTGAAAATTCCCACTAAGTGAATCTTTTTTAATGACTCACATCAAGATGCATTATCATATTTCAGAACATTAGAAACAACAGACCCTAAACACCTCTAGAGAAGAAACCAAGGTTACAAAGAAGCATGAGTCAGAGCAGCACTGGGCATGTTGTCAGTCTGCTTGGGCCGTCATAACAAAACCCCACAGACTGGGCGACTTAAACAACAGAAATCTCTCTCTCTCTTTTTGTTAGGCCACTGATCCTATCGGATTAGGACCTCACCTCTATGACCTTATTTAAACTTAATTACCTCCTAAGAGCCATATCTCCAAACATAATCACAGTGAGGGTTAGGGCTCCCACATTTGAAGTTTGAACATTTCAGTCTCAATGGCAACATTAGAAGCTAAATGATAATGGAGGAATTCAAGGGAGAACTCATTAGGCAGATAATCTCTCAAAAACTGCAACAGTGTTCAAAGGAGACTTCGCGGTTACACAATATGACAAATGTCCACCACAAATTTACATAATAAGAAAAGCTTCAGACATGGATTTAATTTTTTAAGTGATATAACTAAATTGAGAGGGGAAGGGAGGTATAAGAGCTAAAACACTATGTATCAAATAAGGAATTCAGGAATACTTAAAATTGATTAATCTGATACAGGTTTATAGGTTGTGGCAGATATACTCTAAGGTGGCCCCAATGTGTCATGCCCTTGTACACTCCCCACCCTTTAAGTGTGGGCAGAAACTGTGACTTGTTTTTGGCCAGTAGAATATGGCAAAGGTCCCAAGTCGGTTGATGTCAAGGTGAACAAAAGGAGATTATCCTTGGTGGACTTGAGTTAATCAGATAAAAGTCTTTAAACAGAGATTTTCTGCTGAAAGCAGTGAGAGGGCAAGATGGCAAAGAATATCAGGTAGGCTTGAGAAGCTGAGAGCAGGCCACAGCCAATAGCCAGCAACACAGGGACTTCAGTCCTACAATTTTAAGGAACTGAATTCAGCCAATAAGCCCATGATCTTAGAAGAGAATTCTGAGCTCGAGAATGGAATACAGCTCAGCTGACATCTTGGTTACAGTTTTTGAGACCCTGTGCAAAGGACACAGTGAAGCTGTGCTGGAATCCTGACCTGCAAAAATAATGAGTTAAGAAAGGTATGTTATGTTAAGTCACTAAGTTTGTGGCAACTTATTATGCAGTGACAGACAATTAATACATAGACACAGTATTTAGAAATATGAAGGAACATGTCAAAAGTCATTAACATGGTTACCTTTGAAACTCTGGACCTAGAAGGGTAGGGTTGGGGGGGGGTAACAGGTCGGTAGAGAGGGGCTATTTAACTGTTGTTATAAGGCTTTATTATTATTATTTGACTTTGAAAACTATTCAGGTATTATTTTGAAAAAAATTAATTTTTACAGAAGGTAACCGGAGGAAAACAAAGATTATAGAACTTATTTCAGATGAAATGGGACAACATATATAAAAGTGCTTTAGGAAGATAAAAAGTGCTGTACAAAGATAGGGACTTGTATTTAAGTTTCAAAACCTCAGTCTGGGAGGAGCTTCAAGATGGCAGAAGAGTAACACGCGGAGATCACCTTCCCCCCCACCACAAATACATCAGAAATACATCTACATGTGGAACAACTCCTACAGAACACCTGCTGAATGCTGGCAGAAGACCTCAGACCTCCCAAAAGGCAAGAAACCCCCCACGTACCTGGGCAGGGCAAAAGAAAAAAGAAAAAACAGACAAAAGAATAGGGACGGGACCTGCACCAGTGGGAGGGAGCTGTGAAGAAGGAAAGGTTTCCACACACTAGGAAGCCCCTTTGCGGGCGGAGACTGCGGGTGGCGGAGGGGGGAAGCTTCGGAGCCGCGTAGGAGAGCACAGCAACAGGAGTGCAGAGGAAAAACCGGGGAGATTCCCTCACAGAGGATCGGTGCCGACCGGCACTCACCAGCCCCAGAGGCTTGTCTGCTCACCCGCAGGGGCGGGCACGGGTGGGAGCTGAGGCTCAGCTTCTGTCAGAGCGCCGGGAGAGGACTGGGGTTGGCGGCGTGAACACAGCCTGAAGGGGCTAGTGCGCCACGGCTAGCCGGGAGGGAGTCCGGGAAAAGTCTGGACCTGCCGAAGAGGCAAGAGACTTTTTCTTCCCTCTTTGTTTCCTGGTGCGCGAGGAGAGGGGATTAAGAGCGCTGCTTAAAGGAGCTCCAGAGACCGGTGCGAGCCGCGGCTAACAGCGCGGACCCCAGAGACGGGAATGAGATGCTAAGGCTGCTGCTGACACCACCAAGAAGCCTGTGTGCGAGCACAGGTCACTGTCCACACCTCCCCGCACTGGGAGCCTGTGTAGCCCGCCACTGCCAGGGTCCCGGGATCCAGGGACCACTTCCCCGGGAGAAAACATAGCGCCTCAGGCTGGTGCAACGTCATGCCGGCCTCTGCCGCCGCAGGCCCGCCCCTCCCTCCGTGCCCCTCCCTCCCCACGGCCTGAGTGAGCCAGAGTCCCGGAAGCAGCTGCTTCTTTAACCCCGTACTGTCTGAGTGAAGAACAGACGCCCTCTGCTGTCCTACACGCAGAGGCGGGGCCAAATCCAAAGCTGAGCCCCTGGAAGCTGTGAGAACAAAGAAGAGAAAGGGAAATTTCTCCCAGCAGCCTCAGGAGCAGCAGATTACAGCTCCACAATCAACTTGATGTACCCTGCATCTGTGGAATACATGAATAGACAACGAATCATCCCAAATTGAGGAGGTGGACTTTGGGAGCAACGATATATATATATTTTTTTCCCTTATGCTCTTTCTGCGAGTGTGTATGTCTATGCTTCTGTGTGTGATTTGGTCTGTATAGCTTTGCTTTTACCATTTGTCCTAGGGTTCTCTCTGTACATTGTTTTTTTTCTTTTTTATTTGGTATAGTTTTTAGCGCTTGTTATCATTGTTAGATTTGTTTTTTGGTTTGGTTGCTCTCTTTCTTTTTTTTATTACTTAAAATTTTTTTAAAATAATTATCTTTTATTTTAATAACTTTATTTTATGTTATTTCATTTTATTTTATATTTTTCATTCTTTCTTTTTTTCTCCCTTTTATTCTGAGCCGTGTGGATGACAGGCTCTTAGTGCTCCACCCAGGAACCAGGGCTGTGCCTCTGAGGAGGGAGAGCCAAGTTCAGGACGTTGACCCACCAGATACTTCCCAGCTCCATGTAACATCAAGCAGTGAAAATCTCCCAGAGATCTCCATCTCAATGCCAAGACCCAGCTCCACTCAATAACCAGCAAGCTACAGTGCTGGACACCCTGTGCCAAACAATTAGTAATACAGGAATATAACCCCACCAATTAGCAGAGAGGCTGCCTAAAATCATAATAAGGTCACAGACACCGCAAAACACACAACCAGCCATGGACCTGCCCACCAGAAAGACAAGATCCAGCCTCATCCACCAGAACACAGGCACTAGTCCCCTCCACTAGGAACCCTACAGAACTCACTGAATGAACCTTAGCCACTGGGGGCAGACAACAAAAACAAAGGGAACTATAAACATGCAGCCTGCAAAAAGGAGACCACAAACACAGTAAGTTAGGCAAAATGAGAAGACAGAGAAACACACAGCAGATGAAGGAGCAAGGTAAAAACGCACCAGACCTAACAAATGAAGAGGAAATAGGCAGTCTACCTGAAAAAGAATTCAGAATAATGATATTAAAGATGATCCAAAATCTTGGAAATAGAATGAAGAAAATACAAGAAACGTTTAACAAGGAACTAGAAGAACCAAAGAGCAAACAATGATTAACAGCACAAAAAACGAAATTAAAAACTCTCTAGAAGGGATCAAAAGCAGAAAAACTGAGGCAGAAGAATGGAAAAGTGACCTGGAAGACAAAAGGGTGGAAATAACTACTACAGAGCAGAATAAAGAAAAAAGAATGAAAAGAATTGAGGACAGTCTCAGAGACCTCTGGGACAACATTGAACACACCAATATTCGAATTACAGGGGTCCCAGAAGAAGAAGAGAAAAAGAAAGGGACTGAGAAAATATTTGAAGAGCTTATAGTTGAAAACTTCCCTAATATGAGAAAGGAAATAGTTAAGCAAGTCCAGGAAGCACAGAGAGTCCCATACAGGATAAATCCAAGGAGAAACATGCCAAGACACATATTAATCAAACTATGAAAAATTAAATACAAAGAAAAAGTATTAAAAGCAGCAAGGGAAAAACAACAAATAACACACAACGGAATCCCCATAAGGTTAACAACTGATCTTTCAGCAGAAACTCTGCAAGCCAGAAGGGAGTGGCAGGACACATTTAAAGTGAAGAAGGGGAAAAACCTACAACCAAGATTACTCTACCCAGCAAGGATCTCATTCAGATTTGACGGAGAAATTAAAACCTTTACAGACAAGCAAAAGCTGAGAGAGTTCAGCACCACCAAACCAGCTTTACAACAAAGGCTAAAGGAACTTCTCTAGACACGAAACACAAGAGAAGGAAAAGACCTACAATAACAAACCCAAAACAATTAAGAAAATGGTAATAGGAACAGGCGTATCGATAATTACTTTAAACGTAATTGGATTAAAGGCTCCAACCAAAAGACATAGACTGGCTGAATGGATACAAAAACAAGACCTGTATATATACTGCCTACAAGAAACCCACTTCAGACCTAGGGACACATACAGACTGAAAGTGAGGGGATGGAAAAAGATATTCCATGCAAATGGAAATCAAAAGAAAGCTGGAGTAGCAATTCTCATATCAGACAAAATAGACTTTAAAATAAAGACTATTACAAGAGACAAAGGAGGACACTACGTAATGATCAAGGGATCAATCCAAGAAGAAGATATCATATTTGTAAATATTTATGCACCCAACATAGGAGCACCTCAATACATAAGGCAAATGCTAACAGCCATAAAAGGGGATATCGACAGTAACACAATCATAGTAGGGGACTTTAACACCCCACTTTCACCCATGGACAGATCATCCAAAATGAAAATAAATAAGGAAACAGAAGCTTTAAATGATACATTAAACAAGATGGACCGAATTGATATTTATAGGACACTCCATCCAAAACAACAGAATACACATTCTTCTCCAGTGCTCATGGAACATTCTCCAGGATAGAACATATCTTGGGTCACAAATCAAGCCTCGGTAAATTTAAGAAAATTGAAATCATATCAAGTATCTTTTGCGACCACAATGCTATGAGACTAGATATCAATTACAGGAAAAAATATGTAAGAAATACAAACACATGGAGACTAAACAATACACTACTTAATAAACAAGAGATCACTGAAGAAATCAAAGAGGAAATCAAAAAATACCTAGAAACAAATGACAATGAAAACACGACGACCCAAAACCTATGGGATGCAGCAAAAGCAGTTCTAAGAGGGAAGTTTATAGCAATACAATCCTACCTTAAGAAACAAGAAACATCTCAAATAAACAACCTAACCTTACACCTAAAGCAATTAGAGAAAGAAGAACAAAAAACCCCAAGTTAGCAGAAGGAAAGAAATCATAAAGATCAGATCAGAAATAAATGAAAAAGAAATGAAGGAAACGATAGCAAAGATCAATAAAACTGAAAGCTGGTTCTTTGTGAAGATAAACAAAATTGATAAACCATTAGCCAGATTCATCAAGAAAAAAAGAGAGAAGACTCAAATCGATAGAATTAGAAATGAAAAAGGAGAAGTAACAACTGACACTGCAGAAATACAGAGGATCATGAGAGAATTCTACAAGCAACTATATGCCAATAAAATGGACAACCTGGAAGAAATGGACAAATTCTTAGAAAAGCACAACCTTCTGAGACAGAACCAGGAAGAAATAGAAAATATAAACAGGGGGACCTTGAAGATGGCGGAAGAGTAAGACGCGGAGATCGCCTTCCTCCCCACGGATACACCAGAAATACATCCACACGTGGAACAACTCCTACAGAACTCCTACTGAACGCTGGCAGAAGACCTCAGACCTCCCAAAAGGCAAGAAACTCCCCACGTAACTGGGTAGGGCAAAAGAAAAAACAGAGACAAAAGAATAAGGACGGCACCTGCACCAGTGGGAGGGAGCTGTGAAGGAGGAAAAGTTTCCACACACTAGGAAGCCCCTCCGCGGGCGGAGACTGCGGGAGGCAGAGGGGGGAGTTTCGGGACCGCGGAGTAGTGCACAGCGACGGGTGCGGAGGGCAAAGCGGGGAGATTCCTGCACAGACGATCGGTGCCGACCGGCACTCACCAACCCGAGAGGCTTGCTGCTCACCCACCGGGGCGGGCGGGGCTGCGAGCTGAGGCTCGGGTTTTGGTTTTGGACGGAGCTCAGGGAGAGGACTGGGGTTGGCGGCTTGAACATAGCCTGAAGGGGTTAGTGCACCACGACTAGCCGGGAGGGAGTTCGGGGAAAAGCCTGCACCGGCCGAAGAGGCAAGAGACTTTTTCTTCCCTCTTTGTCTCCTGGTGCGCGAGGAGAGGGGTTTAAGAGCGCTGCTTAAAGGAACTCCAGAGACGGGCGCGAGCCGTGGCTAAAAGCGCGAACCCCAGAGACGGGCGCGAGTCGCGGCTGAAAGCGCGAACCCCAGAGACGGGCGCGAGCCGCGGCTGAAAGCGCAAACCCCAGAGACGGGCGCGAGCCGCGGCTGAGGGCGCGAGCCCCCGAGACGGGCGCGAGCCGCGGCTGAAAGCGCAAACCCCAGAGACGGGCGCGAGCCGCGGCTAAAAGCGCGAACCCCAGAGACGGGCGCGAGTCGCGGCTAAAAGCGCGAACCCCAGAGATGGGCGCGAGCCGCGGCTAAAACCGCGGACCCCAGAGACGGGCGGGAGACGCTAAGGCTGCTGCTGCCGCCACCAAGGGGCCTGTGTGCGAGCACAGGTCACTCTCCACACCCCTCTTCCGCGGAGCCTGTGCAGCCCGCCACTGCCAGGTTCCCGGGATCCAGGGACAACTTCCCCGGGACAGCGCACGGCGGGCCTCAGGCTGGTGCAACGACACGCCGGCCTCTGCCGCAACGTCACGCTGCCTCTGCCGCCGCAGGCCCGCCCCGCACGCAGTGCCCCTCCTTCCCCCATCCCCCAACCCCCGGCCTGAGTGAGCCACAGGCCCCGAATCAGCGGCTCCTTTAACCCCGTCCTGTCTGAGCGAAAAAACAGACGCCCTCCAGCGACCTACACGCAGAGGCAGGGCCAAATCCAAAGCTGAGCTCCTGTGAGCTGTGAGAACAAAGAAGAGAAAGGGAAATCTCTCCCAGCAGCCACAGAAGCAGCGGATTAAAGCTCCACAATCAACTTGATATACCCTGCATCTGTGGAATACCTGAATAGACAAGGAATGATCCCAAATTGAAGAGGTGGAATTTAGGAGCGAAATCTATGATTTTTTTCCCTTTTCCTCTTTTTGTGAAGGTGTACGTGTATGCTCCTGTGTGACATCTAGTCTGTATACTCTAGCTTCCACCATTTGTCCTAGGGCTCTATCCGTCCATGACTTTTTTTAAAAAATTCTTTTTCTTAATAATTAAGTTTAATTGTAATAACTTTATTATACTTTACCTTCGTTCTTTCTTTCTTTCCTTCCTTCCCTCCCTCCTTTAGACAACGAATCACCCCAAATTGAGGAGGTCTCAGGGAGCAGGATTTATGATTTTTCCCCCTTTACCTCTTTTTGTGAAGGTGTATGTGTATGCTTCTGTGTAAGATTTTCTCTGTATAGCTTTGCTTCCAACATTTGTCCTAAGGTTCTATCCGTCCCTTTTTTTTTTTCTAAATATTTTTTAATTCAATAACTATATTATACTTTATTTTATTTTTACTGTATCATCTTTCTTTCTGTCTTTTTTTCCTTCTTTCCCTCCTTCCTTCCTTCCTCCCTCCCTCCCTCCCTCCCTCCTTTCTTTCCTTCTTTGCTTCTTCCTTCCTTCCTTCCTTTCCTCCTTTCCTTCTTTCTTTCCTCATACTTCTACTAATTCTCTCTACTTTTTCTCCCTTTTATTCTGAGCCGTGTGGATGAAAGGCTCTTGGTGCTCCAGCCAGGAGTCAGGGCTCTGCCTCTGAGGTAGGAGAGCCAACTTCAGGTCACTGGTCAACAAGAGACCTCCCAGCTCCACATAATATTAAACAGCGGAAATCTCCCAGAGACCTCCATCTTAACACCAGCACCCAGCTTCACTCAACGACCAGCAAGCCACAGTGCTGGACAACCTATGCCAAACAACTAGCAAAACAGGAACACAACCCCACCCATTAGCAGAGAGGCTGCCTAAAATCATAATAAGGCCACAGACACCCCAAAACACACCACCAGACGTGAACCTGCCCACTAGAGAGACAAGATCCAGCCTCATCCAGCACAACACAGGCACTAGTCCCCTCCACCAGGAAGCCTACACAACCCACTGAAACAACCTTAGCCACTGGAGACAGACATCAAAAACAACGGGAACTACGAACCTGCAGCCTGCAAAAAGGAGACCCCAAACACAGTAAGATAAGCAAAATGAGAAGACAGAAAAACACACAGCAGATGAAGGAGCAAGATAAAAACCCACCAGACCTAACAAATGAAGAGGAAATAGGCAATCTGCCTGAAAAAGAATTCAGAATAATGATAGTAAGGATGATCCGAAGTCTTGGAAGTAGAATGGACAAAATGCAAGAAACAGTTAACAAGGACCTACAAGAACTAAAGATGAAACAAGCAACGATGAACAATGCAATAAATGAAATTAAAATCACTCTAGATAGGATCAATAGCAGAATAACTGAGGCAGAAGAACGGATAAGTGACCTGGAAGATAAAGTAGTGGAAATAACTACTGCAGAGCAGAATAAAGAAAAAAGAATGAAAAGAACTGAGGACAGTCTCAGAGACCTCTGGGACAACATGAAACGCACCAACATTCGAATTATAGGGGTTCCAGAAGAAGAAGAAAGAAAGAAAGGGACTGAGAAAATATTTGAAGAGATTATAGTTGAAAACTTCCCTAATATGGGAAAGGAAATAGTTAATCAAGTCCAGGAAGCACAGAGGGTCCCATACAGGATAAATACAAGGAGAAACACGCCAAGACACATATTAATCAAACTGTCAAAAATTAAATACAAAGAAAGCATATTAAAAGCAGCAAGGGAAAAACAACAAATAACACACAAGGGAATCCCCATAAGGTTAACAGCTGATCTCTCAGCAGAAACCCTACAAGCCAGAAGGGAGTGGCAGGACATACTGAAAGTGATGAAGGAGAATAGCCTGAAACCAAGACTACTCTACTCAGCAAGGATCTCATTCACATTTGATGGAGAAATTAAAACCTTTACAGACAAGCAAAAGCTGAGAGAGTTCAGCACCACCAAACCAGCTTTACAACAAAGGCTAAAGGAACTTCTCTAGACACGAAACACAAGAGAAGGAAAAGACCTACAATAAAAACCCAAAACAATTAAGAAAATGGTAATAGGAACATACATATCAATAATTACCTTAAATGTAAATGGACTAAATGCTCCAACCAAAAGACACAGATTGGCTGAATGGATACAAAAACAAGACCCTTATATATGCTGTCTACAAGAGACCCACTTCAGAACTAGAGACACATACAGACTGAAAGTAAGGGGATGGAAAAAGATATTCCATGCAAATGGAAACCAAAAGAAAGCTGGAGTAGCAATTCTCATATCAGACAAAATAGACTTTAAAATAAGGACTATTAAAAGGGACAAAGAAGGACACTACATAATGATCAAGGGATCGATCCAAGAAGAAGATATAACAATTGTAAATATTTATGCACCCAACATAGGAGCACCTCAATACATAAGGCAAATACTAACAACCATAAAAGGGGAGATCAACAGTAACACATTCATAGTAGGGGACTTTAACACCCCACTTTCACCCATGGACAGATCATCCAAAATGAAAATAAATAAGGAAACACAAGCTTTAAATGATACATTAAACAAGATGGACTTAATTGATATTTATAGGACACTCCATCCAAAAACAACAGAATACACATTTTTCTCAAGTGCTCATGGAACATTCTCCAGGATAGATCATATCTTGGGTCACAAATCAAGCCTTGGTAAATTTAAGAAAACTGAAATTGTATCAAGTATCTTTTCCGACCACAACGCCATGAGACTAGATATCAATTACAGGAAAAGATCTGTAAAAAATACAAACACATGGAGGCTAAACAATACACTACTTAATAATGAAGTGATCACTGAAGAAATCAAAGAGGAAATAAAAAAATACCTAGAAACAAATGACAATGGAGACACAACGACCCAAAACCTATGGGATGCAGCAAAAGCAGTTCTAAGGGGGAAGTTTATAGCAATACAAGCCCACCTTAAGAAGCAGGAAACATCTCGAATAAACAACCTAACCTTGCACCACAAGCAATTAGAGAAAGAAGAACAAAAAAACCCCAAAGCTAGCAGAAGGAAAGAAATCATAAAAATCAGATCAGAAATAAATGAAAAAGAAATGAAGGAAACAATAGCAAAGATCAATAAAACTAAAAGCTGGTTCTTTGAGAAGATAAACAAAATAGATAAACCACTAGCCAGACTCATCAAGAAAAAAAGGGAGAAGACTCAAATCAATAGAATTAGAAATGAAAAAGGAGAAGTAACAACTGACACTGCAGAAATAAAAAAAATCATGAGAGATTACTACAAGCAACTCTATGCCAATAAAATGGACAATCTGGAAGAAATGGACAAATTCTTAGAAATGCACAACCTGCCAAGACTGAATCAGGAAGAAATAGAAAATATGAACAGACCAATCACAAGCACTGAAATTGAAACTGTGATTAAAAACCTTCCAACAAACAAAAGCCCAGGACCAGATGGCTTCACAGGTGAATTCTATCAAACGTTTAGAGAAGAGCTAACACCTATCCTTCTCAAACTCTTCCAAAATATAGCAGAGGGAGGAACACTCCCAAATTCCTTCTACGAAGCCACCATCACCTTGATACCAAAACCAGACAAGGATGTCACAAAGAAAGAAAACTACAGGCCAATATCACTGATGAACATAGATGCAAAAATCCTCAACAAAATACTAGCAAACAGAATCCAACAGCACATTAAAAGGATCATACACCATGATCAAGTGGGGTTTATTCCAGGAATGCAAGGATTCTTCAATATACGCAAATCTATCAATGTGATAAACTATATTAACAAATTGAAGGAGAAAAACCATATGATCATCTCAATAGATGCAGAGAAAGCTTTCGACAAAATTCAACACCCATTTATGATAAAAACCCTCCAGAAAGTAGGCACAGAGGGAACTTTCCTAAACATAATAAAAGCCATATATGACAAGCCCACAGCAAACATCATCCTCAATGGTGAAAAACTGAAAGCATTTCCACTAAGATCAGGAACAAGACAAGGTTGCCCACTCTCACCACTCTTATTCAACATAGTTTTGGAAGTTTTAGCCACAGCAATCAGAGAAGAAAAGGAAATAAAAGGAATCCAAATCGGAAAAGAAGAAGTAAAGCTGTCACTGTTTGCAGATGACATGATACTATACATAGAGAATCCTAAAGATGCTACCAGAAAACTACTAGAGCTAATCAATGAATTTGGTAAAGTAGCAGGATACAAAATTAATGCACAGAAATCTCTGGCATTCCTATATACTAATGATGAAAAATCTGAAAGTGAAATCAAGAAAACACTCCCATTTACCATTGCAACAAAAAGAATAAAATATCTAGGAATAAACCTACCTAAGGATACGAAAGACCTGTATGCAGAAAATTATAAGACACTGATGAAAGAAATTAAAAATGATACAAATAGATGGAGAGATATACCATGTTCTTGGATGGGAAGAATCAACATTGTGAAAATGACTCTACTACCCAAAGCAATCTACAGATTCAATGCAATCCCTATCAAACTACCGCTGGCATTTTTCACAGAACTAGAACAAAAAATTTCGCAATTTGTATGGAAACACAAAAGACCCCGAATAGCCAAAGCAATCTTTAGAACGAAAAAAGGAGCTGGAGGAATAAGGCTCCCTGACTTCAGACTATATTACAAAGCAACAGTAATCAAGACAGTATGGTACTGGCACAAAAACAGAAAGATAGATCAGTGGAACAGGATAGAAAGCCCAGAGATATACCCACGCACATATGGACACCTTATCTTTGATAAAGGAGGCAGGAATGTACAGTGGAGAAAGGACAGCCTCTTCAATAAATGGTGCTGGGAAAACTGGACAGGTACATGTAAAAGTATGAGATTAGATCACTCCCTAACACCATACACAAAAATAAGCTCAAAATGGATTAAAGACCTAAATGTAAGACCAGAAACTATCAAACTCTTAGAAGAAAACATAGGAAGAACACTCTATGACATAAATCACAGCAAGATCCTTTCTGACCCACCTCCTAGAGTAATGGAAATAAAAACAAAAATAAACAAATGGGACCTAATGAAACTTCAAAGCTTTTGCACAGCAAAGGAAACCATAACCAAGACCAAAAGACAACCCTCAGAATGGGAGAAAACATTTGCAAATGAAGCAACTGACAAAGGATTAATCTCCAAAATTTACAAGCAGCTCATGCAGCTCAATAACAAAAAAACAAACAACCCCATCCAAAAATGGGCAGAAGACCTAAATAGACATTTCTCCAAAGAAGATATACAGAATGCCAACAAACACATGAAAGAATGCGCAACATCATTAATCATTAGAGAAATGCAAATCAAAACTACAATGAGATATCATCTCACACCAGTCAGAATGGCCATCATCAAAAAATCAAGAAACAATAAATGCTGGAGAGGGTGTGGAGAAAAGGGGACACTCTTGCACTGCTGGTGGGAATGTGAATTGGTTCAGCCACTGTGGAGAACAGTATGGAGGTTCCTTAAAAAACTACAAATAGAATTACCATATGACCCAGCAATCCCACTACTTGGCATATACCCTGAGAAAACCAAAATTCAAAGAGAGTCATGTACCAAAATGTTCATTGCAGCTCTATTTACAATAGCCAGGACATGGAAACAACCTAAGCGCCCATCATCGGATGAATGGATAAAGAAGATGTGGCACATATACACAATGGAATATTACTCAGCCTTAAAAAGAAATGAAATTGAGCTATTTGTAATGAGATGGATAGACCTAGAATCTGTCATACAGAGTGAAGTAAGTCAGAAAGAAAAAGACAAATACCGTATGCTAACACATATATATGGAATTTAAGGGAAAAAAATGTCATGAAGAACCTAGGGGTAAGATAGGAATAAAGACGCAGACCTACTGGAGAACGGACTTAAGGATATGGGGAGGGGGAAGGGTGAGTTTTGACAGGGCGAGAGAGAGTCATGGACATATACACACTAACAAACGTAGTAAGGTAGATAGCTGGGGGGAAGCAGCCGCAAGGCACAGGGATATTAGCTCGGTGCTTTGTGACAGCCTGGAAGGGTGGGATGGGGAGAGTGGGAGGGAGGGAGACGCAAGAGGGAAGACATATGGGAACATATGTATATGTATAGCTGATTCACTTTGTTGTAAAGCAGAAACTAACACACCATTGTAAAGCAATTATACCCCAATAAAGATGTTTAAAAAAAAAGTTTTGTCCTAAAAAAAAAAAAAAAAAAAAGAAAATATAAACAGACCAATGACAAGCACTGAAATTGAAACTGTGATTAAAAATCTTCCAAGAAACAAAAGCGCAGGACCAGATGGCTTCACAGGCAAATTCCATCAAACATTTAGAGAAGAGCTAACACCTATCCTTCTCAAACTCTTCCAAAATATAGCAGAGGAAGGAACACTCCCAAACTCATTCTACGAGGCCACCATCACCCTGATACCAAAACCAGACAAAGATGCCACAAAGAAAGAAAACTACAGGCCAATATCACTGATGAACATAGATGCAAAAATCCTCAACAAAATACCAGCAAACAGAATCCAACAGCACATTAAAAGGATCATACACCATGATCAAGTGGGGTTTATTTCAGGAATGCAAGGATTCTTCAATATATGCAAATCAATCAATGTGATACACCATATTAACAAACTGAAGGACAAAAACCATATGATCATCTCAATAGATGCAGAGAAAGCTTTCGACAAAATTCAACACCCATTTATGATAAAAACCCTCCAGAAAGTAGGCATAGATGGAACTTACCTCAACATAATAAAGGCCATATATGACAAACCCACAGCCAACATCGTCCTCAATGGTGAAAAACTGAAACAATTTCCACTGAGATAAGGAAGAAGACAAGGTTGCCCACTCTCACCACTACTATTCATTGAAAGTTTTAGCCACAGCAATCAGAGAAGTAAAAGAAATAAACGGAATCCAAATCGGAAAAGATGTAAAGCTGTCACTGCTTGCAGATGACATGATACTATACATAGAGAATCCTAAAGATGCTACCAGAAGACTACTAGAGCTGATCAATGAATTTGGTAAAGTAGCAGGATACAAAATAAATGCACAGAAATGTCTTGCATTCCTATACACCAATGATGAGAATCTGAAATTAAGAAAACACTCACATTTACCACTGCAACAAAAAGAATAAGATACCTAGGAATAAACTTACCTAAGGCGACAAAAGAGCTGTATGCAGAAAATTATAAGACACTGATGAAAGAAATTAAAGATGATACAAATAGATGGAGAGATATACCATGTTCTTGGATGGGAAGAATCAACATTGTGAAAATGACTCTACTACCCAAAGCAATCTACAGATTCAATGCAATCCCTATCAAACTACCAATGGCATTTTTCACAGAAGTAGAACAAAAAAATTCATAATTTGTATGGAAATACAAGAGACCCCGAATAGCCAAAGCAATCTTGAGAAAGAAAAACGGAGCTGGAGGAATCAGGCTCCCTGACTTCAGATTATACTACAAAGTTACAGTAATCAAGACAGTATGGTACTGGCACAAAAACAGAAATATAGATCAATGGAACAGGATAGAAAGCCCAGAGATAAACCCACGCACATATGGTCATCTTACCTTTGATAAAGGAGGCAAGAATATCCAATGGAGAAAAGACAGCCTCTTCAATAAGTGGTGCTGGGAAAACTGGACAGCTACATATAAAGGAATGAAATTAGAACACTCCCTAACAGCATACACAAAAATAAACTCAAAATGGATTAAAGACCTAAATGTCAGGCCAGACACTATCAAGCTCTTAGAGGAAAACACAGGCAGAACACTCTATGACAGAAATCATAGCAAGATCCTTTTTGACCCACTTCTTAGAGAAATGGAAACAAAAACAAAAATAAACAAATGGGACCTGATGAAACTTAAAAGCTTTTGCACAACAAACGAAACCATAAACAAGACGAAAAGACAACCCTCAGAATGGGAGAAAATATTTGCAAATGAAGCAACTGACAAAGGATTAATCTCCAAAATTTATCAGCAGCTCATGCAGCTCAATATCAAAAAAACAAACAACCCAATCCAAAAATGGACGGAAGACCTATACAGACATTTCTCCAAAGAAGATATACAGATTGCCAAGAAACACATGAAAGAATGCTCAACATCATTAATAATTAGAGAAATACAAATCAAAACTACAATGAGATATCATCTCACACCAGTCAGAATGGCCATCATCAAAAAATCTGCAAACAATAAATGCTGGAGAGGGTGTGGAGAAAAGGGCACCCTCTTGGACTGTTGGTGGGAAAGTAAATTGATACAGCCACTATGGAGAACAGTATGGGGGTTCCTTAAAAAACTACAAATAGAACTACCATATGACCCAGCAATCCCACTACTAGGCATATACCCTGAGAAAAGCATAATTCAAAATGAGTCATGTACCACAACATTCATTGCAGCACACTTTACAATAGCCAGGACATGGAAGCAACCTAAGTGTCCATCACAGATGAATGGATAAAGAAGATGTGGCACATATATACAATGGAATATTACTCAGCCATAAAAAAAACCAAAACTGAGTTCTTTGTAGTGAGGTGAATGGACCTAGAGACAGTCATACAGAGTGAAGTAAGTCAGAAAGAGAAAAAGAAATACCGTACGCTAACACATATATATGGAATCTAAAAAACAAACCAAAAAAATGGTCATGAAGAACCTAGGGGCAAGACGGGAATAAAGACGCAGACCTACTAGAGAATGGACTTGAGGATACGGGGAGGAGGAAGGGTAAGATGGGACAAAGTGAGAGAGTGGCATGGACATATATACACTACCAAATGTAAAATAGATAGCTAGTGGGAAGCAGCCACATAGCACAGGGAGATCAGCTCGGTGCTCTGTGACCACCTAGAGGCGTCGGACAGGGAGGGTTGGAGGGAGGGAGATGCAAGAGAGAAGAGATATGGGGATATATGTATATGTATAACTGATTCACTTTGCTATAAAGCAGAAACTAACACAGATTGTAAAGCAATTATACTCCAATAAAGATGTAAAAAAAAAAAAGTGACACCCAAAGCACACACAGACACACAAATCTCAGTCTGTTTTGGACTGAATGTTTGTGTCCCTCTAAAACATTCATATGTTGAAACCCTAACCCCAGAGGGCTATAATTGGAGATGGGGTCTCTACAGAAATAATTAAGGTTAAATACAGTCATAAGGGTGGGGTCCTGATTCAATAAGATTAGTATCCCTATAAGAAGAGAAACCATAGCACTTATTAGTGCACTCACTCTACCC
Organism: Phocoena phocoena; assembly: GCF_963924675.1. Lineage (NCBI taxonomy): Eukaryota > Metazoa > Chordata > Mammalia > Artiodactyla > Phocoenidae > Phocoena > Phocoena phocoena. The sequence goes on from NC_089228.1 coordinate 88,648,795, forward strand.
CCACACCCTTGCCGTACATACTGAGTAAAGTCCATGTGAGGACACAGAGAAGGCAAGTATCTCTGCCAGCAAGAAAGTCCTCACCAGAAACTCAATCAGCTGGAACCTTGATCTCTAGAACTGTGAGAAAACAAATTTGTGTTGTTTAAACCACCCTATCTATGACATTTTCTTATGACAGCCCAAGGAGACTAATACAGATTTTGGTACCAAGAAGTGGGTGGCACTGTAACAAATACCTAAAAATGTAGAATCAGCTTTGAAACTGGATAATGGGCAAAGGATGCAAGAGTTTTGAGGTGCATGTTAGGAAAAGCTTAGATTGCTATGAAGGGACTGTTGCTAGAAATCTAGATATTAAAGACAATTCTGGTGATCACACGGAAAGAAAAGAGGAGAGCTAAAGAGAAAGCCTCCATATTCCTAAAGGATACATGTATCATCACAAACAATGTTGGTAGAAATATGGACATTCAATGCCATTCTGGTGAGACCTCAGACAGAAAGGAGAAAGGTTATTGGAAACTGGAGGCAGTTTCACAAGGCAGTCCTTGTTACAAAGTGACAAAGAACTTGGCTGAACTGTGTTCTAGTGTTTCATGGAAGGTAGAACGTGCAAGTGATAAAATTGGATATTGAGCTGAGGAGACTTCTAAGCCAAGTGTGGAAGCAGCATCTTCGTTTCTCCTTCTCACCCATAGTAAAATGCAAGAGGAGAGAGATAAATTCAAGGAATTGCTAAGCAGAAAGGAATCGGAGCTTGAAGAATTGGAAAATTCTCAACCTATCCATATTGCAAAAAAAAGAAGAAGCATGTTCTGAAGACACTGAGGGTGTGGGTGAACTACCATTTGAGGAGGCCATGAGGATGGGTGTGAGCCATGGATTTAATCAGCCAACTCCACAGAAGCTAGCATCAGAGATGGGATTATACCTGCAGAAACATTGCCAGCTGGGACTCAATGAAACAGAGAAAATGGGACAAAATGAAGGAAGGCTGTTAACATGTGCTATCATTCAAGAAAAAGAAAGACTGACCTCAAAGGCTATTCAGAGATCATCAGGGCTGCCACTCCCATCACACAGGCTCAGGGGCAAGACTGCTTCCCCCTCAGTTTCAGAGGAGTGGGCCCCCTCTTCAGTTTCACTGGGCCAGACAGCCACCAAAGAGAACTGTGTGAACTCTCCCAGCAGAGAGCCAAGGTGGGAGGGAAGGGGCAGGTCACCCTGAAGAGTGTGGGAGTGATACCACCAACCCCAGTGGTCCTGGCAGGCAGAGCACTGAATGTTTGCATCTCCCCGCAAATTCATCATGTTAAAGCCTTAACCCCCAGTATGGCTGTATTTGGAAATGGGGTCTCTAAGGAAGTAATTAAGGTTAAATGAGGTCATAAGAGTGGGGCCCTGATCCAACAGGATTAGTGTTCTTATAAGAAGAGGCACCAGAGAGTTCACTCGCTATCCATAAGTATGTGTTTACCAAGAAGAGGCCATGTGAGGACCCAGAGAGAAGGTGGCCATCTGCAAAGCCAGGAAGACCCTCACCAGAATGTGAATCAACCAGAACCTCCATCTTAAACGTCTAACTAATTATCTGTTGTTTAAGCCACTCACTCTATGGTATTTTGTTATGGCACTGTGAGCAGACCAATTCACAGTTCCAGTGCTCTCGTGTGCTTGTAGTTGAATCTAATGTTTTTTTTAAGTTTATTCTAACTATTTAAGAAGTGCTTTTAAAATAGAAAATACACTTGCTTTGTGAATGGGAGCAAATAAAACAAGAGCTTCCTTAATATAATACGTAAGTACAAGTTAAACTTGCTATTGCTAAGTAAATATATATGTATCGAAAAAATAGCAAAAATACAGAAGAGAACATAACAAGGCAATTATCTGGAAAGGATTTGCACTAACAGTTTCATACAAGGATGCTTATTGTAGCATCACTTATCATAGTGAAAAACTGGAGACAAGCTAAACGTCAAGTAGGTTAGATAAATTATGTCACAACCATGCAATGAAATATTATTTGGTCACTTAAAATCAGCTTTAAAGGAGTAACTAACACCTTAAGAAAACATTAACAACATCGTTAAGGGGAAACACTGAACAGTATGAGTAATATAATCCAAATTGGGAGTGTGCCTCCATGAACAATACATGTCAAAATGCCAACGGTTATCACTAGGTGGTACGATTACAAGCAGTTTTTATTTTCTCTTTAGAGCTTTTCTGCATGTTCCAAATAGTCTACAATAAACATTTCTTGCTTTTTTACTATATATGTATATTTTTTTGTTCGGAGAACACATTATGATAATTTTACTCTCATTATTTCTCAGAGAATTTGACAAGTTGGTTCCTATATTTTAATGCAGCAGAGAAATCCTGACTTCACAGTTCTGTCTAGCACACTTTTTTCTCCTAGTAGATGAGAAACACCAGTGGGCTCTCAATTGCTCATCACAAAAGTAAAAGGAGTTGCAGTCACAAGCAATGTAATGGAAAGGGGAGGAAGCCATTCTGAGGCTTTGCAGCTTCTGCTGTACTAGGTTGCCCACCACATCTGCCCTGCTGTGCATTGCTTCCATCAATAGAGAGCGCGTTAAGTATGTAGCAAATTTTCCTGGTGCAAACTTTCTCTGTTCTTCCAGGAACACTAAGGGTTTGGGTAATGCTTTCTCTACAGGATTTAAATGGAATCCCCAAAGGAGAAGAGAAAAGTATGTCCCAGCTCTCCTAGTCTTACTGCCTCACTCATCCCTTCTCTTCTCTTTCCTTCTCCTTAGAGCCAAGTCACTGAGAGAGGGAGACACCCGACTCTCCAACAATGGGCGAACCACGTCTGTATGTAGAGCTGAGAATTGTGTGGGCAGGGCCCTCTCAAAGGAAGCACATGTTCCCAGGAGTTGGCAAAACTTTGCTACTATCTAAGTAATAAGCAATTTGTTTTCACATTTTCCCTCACTGGTGTTAACTGTTCCCAAAACCACAGATTTGACTTATTAATTCACAAAGTTGTTATCAAAAACTAACCATTTAGCCTCATTAAGAAAGGTAGGTAAATGGTGTTGATGATAATTGATAAGCCTGTAGTTAACTGGAAGTAGTGTTTTCTTATATTTCACCGACAAGGAAGGTGGATATACTACAATCAGCGTTGCCCTAAATCTTCTGAGTCAACCATCCAATGAATGCATGAGGGCCTGTCACTAGACCCTCTCACTTACCAGTATCCTTATTCCAACCTCATTTGGGACTATCTCTTTCCACTCCACCTGGAGACCAGGAATCCTACCACAGAAATTCCCGGCAAATAATTCAGGCAACATGGATGTGGAAGTGATTGATGTCTCTCATCTCGGGCACCTCCAGAGTCATTCATATAATCCTGATGACCAAGGTGGTCCTTCCCTCTTTTCACCCCCATTTCCTGCCTAACTCCCCCTCCCTCTCCCACCCTGATCATCTCTCACAAAGCAGAAACCTTAACTAACCATGTAGAGGAGCACCTGTCCTCAGACGTGATGGAATGTTGTATTGAGGTACAGAAAAGGGATATGGAAAAAAAAAGTCATGAAGAACCTAGGGGTAAGACAGGAGTAAAGACACAGACCTACTGGAGGACGGACTTGAGGATATGGGGAGGGGGAAGGGTGAGCTGTGACAAAGCGAGAGAGAGGCATGGACATATATACACTACCAAACGTAACGTAGATAGCTAGTGGGAAGCAGCCGCATAGCACAGGGAGATCAGCTCAGTGCTTTGTGACTGCCTGGAGGGGTGGGATAGGGAGGGTGGGAAGGAGGGAGACGCAAGAGGGAAGAGATATGGGAACATATGTATATGTATAGCTGATTCACTTTGTTATAAAGCAGAAACTAACACACCATTGTAAAGCAATTATACCCCAATAAAGACGTTAAAAAAAAAAAAGAAAAGAAAAAGGGTATGAACAGTTCTTCAGCAAGCTCTGTGCTCACCCCACCCTAAGGACAGCCACTTACATTACTGCAGCAATTCTCGAGGGGGAGCGGAGAAGTATGCTCCCTCTCAGAAGAAGGCATCAGAATACGAAGACCAGACGTGTAGTTGGCAAAACACACTTAATTGATCAAATGCTTATTGACAAAAACTCCAAAAGCAAAGCTCAATAAAATTGGTTTAGCTGTTGGGGATACACAGAGGATAAAGAAAGAAAGAATTATATGGGTTTGAAAAGGTTGACAAACACAGCAGCATTGCTACTCAAATTGAACAAAAGAAAATCTAATATGGATTAAATCTAATAGGGAATGAAGTCATAACACTCAGCAAGCAATCATTTAATCAGCAGTGTTGTCTCTTTTTGCAAAACCTTCTGTAATACCGCCGGGGATAAGAGGTCCAGGTGATAGCCTCATAGCTCCCTAGTCTTTAACAATTCTTGAGCCATCTTCTCTAATAATTCATCAGGGCCGAGTTCCTTTCTTGAACATAGAAAAAGACTGAGTGGTGTCATGGATTGAATTGTGTCCTCCCACAAGATATGTTGAAATCCTAACCCCCAGTACCTCAGAAGGTGATCTTCTTTGACAATAGAGTCATTGCAGATGTAACAAGTTAGGTATGGATGAATTCATACTGGGGTAGCATGGGCCCTTCATCCAATATGACTGGTGTCCTTGAAAGAAGATGAGGAGAGACACAGGCTAATAGACACATGAAGTCTTGGAAGGAGGTAGAGATTGAAGTGATGCATCTACAAGCCAAGAAACACCAGGGTCAACAAGAAGCAGGGAAGAGTCCTGCTCTAGAGCCTTCAGAAAGAGTACCGTCCTGCTGACACCTTGATTTCAGATGTCTAGCCCCTAGAACTGTGAGAGTATACGTTTCTGTTGTCTTAAGCTATCCACTTTGTGGTACTTTGTTACTGTAGCCCTAGGAAACTAATACAAGTGGTAAGAAACTTATGGGCAGCCTTCCTCCCACGATTTGCAATCAATGCAACTGATCCATCATGCGATCACTCTGGTGGAGTATTATGAGGAATAATGGCAGCTGGTGAGTTTCCTGTGCATAAAGTACAAATAGGGCAAATGTTTCATTTTCAGAAATTAGAGTAGTGAGATGCTGCTAGTGAAGACGTTCAAACATAGGTGGGACGCCCACTCAGGAGAGAGTTTGGAAAGGATATAAGTTTTCTATATGAAGAGCTGCACTCTAGAAACACCTTAAAGTGTCTCACCAAATTCAATGCCTTCATCCAGAAGCTTCCCCATGAGAGGTGTGCAGAATCCACATGGCGTCAGACTAAACTTTTCTGGTCATGTCTCAAAGAAATATACAAATGTTTGGCAGGTTGTGCCCAAAAGACTGGCATACGCTTCAGTCGGTTATACCCTTTCCACCTGGAAAATATTCTAGGTCCCCTGACTTAGCCTTGTGCCGATGCTTTCAGAATAAAGGGTCATGAATTGAGCGCTTAACGTGTTCCAGATTCTATGTCAGTTTCCTTCTCCACTTACAGTCATATTTAATCATGTGCATTTACTCCAGGATGTGCTGCATTACCGTGACCAAGGTACTCTGATAACACACTTCTAGAAAGACAATGCAGCTTCCCTCAAAAGCCATCCTGTACAGGTCGGCAAATCATGTTCTGTTTGTAAATCACTTTTTTTTTTTTTTTGCGGTACGCGGGCCTCTCACTGCTGTAGCCTCTCCCGTTGCGGAGCACAGGCTCCGGACGTGCAGGTCCAGCGGCCACGGCTCACGGGCCCAGCTGCTCCGCGGCATGTGGGATCCTCCCGGACCGGGGCACGAACCCGCGTCCCCTGCATCGGCAGGCGGACTCTCAACCACTGCGCCACCAGGGAAGCCCTGTGAATCACTTTGACTTTGATTCATACAATGTTCACTTGCAGACACGAGCCAATTTGGGACCTTGTCCTAATAACTGCAGAGATGCGCCAGGGAGAAATGCCAGTCCTAGAAACTGGAGTGGAAGTGGCAGCCCACATCTGGGATCCGCAGCAGTGGACGACACAGGACATTAGTATTCAACGTTGCTCATTAGACTTTCTGGCAAGCACCATGCAAACAGATGCTGTGCAGTGCACACAGTCGTCTAATTAAGGGCATGGGCTATTTTTTCTAAAAGTAAAAGCATTTATTATCCATTTTAATTGTAACTGCTTGGTGTGTGCAGAACACTTCAGGCATGTGTTTCAAAATCAAAAGATACATATGAGTTTTTAAATAAAATCTATAGGAGGTATAAAGGATCATGCCATTACTGACACCTCTGTTCCCACTTCCCCAATTTAAGAACCTGGCATTTTTTTCCTCCTCTGATGCAACTGCTGGAGTTTGAGAAATATCTTGAAAGATGACTCTGGTGTGAGTCTCTGAATACACAGGCTGACTTGATTAAAACTGACATTTGTGTGAACTACGGAACAAAATGTGCTCCCATCCCTCGTCTGTGAGGTCTATCTACCCTCAGCAGTTCCCCAATCAGCTCATTGTTTAAACACAAGGTTTACACTTACACACCAGAATAGTGCTTTGTCCTCGTGTGAACATGGGTTAGAGAGGCTTCTACCTACACCAACCCAACCTCTCCATCTCAGACCTACTGCCAGGCTCTCTGGCTGTGGGTTCTCCCATCCTATATGCCATCCCATTTTCCAAGCTCGACAGTGCCTGTCATACTGGAGGTAATGGTCAGACCCTCAAGTAACAGAAACCCCAAACCCAAGAATGTCTCTGATAGGGGAAGATCATTTGCATGCCTGAGGCAGAATCATTCATGAACATCGATAAAACTCGAGCCAGAAAGGCAGTGGAACAGAGCCTACACACACACATACAACCTAAGAGAGAGCTCCTGGACCCTCCTCCTAGAACCCTCCCAAAAGTCTTCCACAATCATGCTACTGGGACCAAGTTTTCCCCATGGTAATTCCCTAGCTTGCCAATGCCAGAACCAATAAAAACATCCTATGGCAGTCAGAAGATCCATTTTCAAGATAATCACATCTTTCAAGTATGTTTCTGTCTCAGCATTTTAAGAGAGAAATCCTGTATCTTGCTTTCAGAAAAAGGAGCCCATTCCTGTGATGTGCTGTCTAAGAAAAGAACTCCATTTTTGTTTAGCCCTAAATGGTCATTATTACTGATACTGTCATCTATTAATTGGCTGGAGATACTTAACATAGTTTTAGTTAATGTTGCTGTTAATTAATGTTAAAAGCATTTAATCTGTGCCCATCAACTGATGAATGCATAAACTAAGTGTGGTACGTCCATACAATGGAATATTATTCAACCATAAAAAGGCATGAAATACTGATAGAGGCAGACACAAAAGGCCGCATATTATATGATTCCATTTTATATGAAATATAAATGTGACTCAACTGCACACCTTAAGATGGCTAAAATAGGCAATTTTTTTCTTTTTTCGGTATGGGGGCTCTCACTGCTGTGGCCTCTCCCGTTGCGGAACACAGGCTCCGGACACACAGGCTCAGTGGCCATGGCTCACGGGCCCAGCCGCTCCGCGGCACGTGGGACCTTCCCGGACCGGGGCACGAACCCGTGTCTCCTGCAGCGGCAGGTGGACTCTCGACCACTGCGCCACCAGCCAAGCCCTAAAATAGTCAATTTTTTGTCCTATGTGTTTAATCACGATTTTCAATTTTGCGTCATATGTATTTTATCACAATTAAAAAAAAAAAGAGTTTAACCTCTGGGTTTCTGTTCCCTCAGCTATACCCTTAGATCTATCGTTTTTGGTATGTTACAGGAGGCATATAATAACCTATTTTGTGAAAATCTTTGCAAATGGAAGCTTTATGTAAAGTGGAATATAAGAACCACCAGGCTGAGCACACACTGAAAGGCTGAAATAGTCCACGACACCGGGCCACCGGGACAAGGTGTTAAAGGTGACAGCTGCAGTCCCCCAAGCATCACATCACATTCCCCTCAACGCCTCTTGTTCTCTCTCCACCGCCACCCCAAGATGAATTGCTAGTCACAATTTACAATCAGAACACTATTTAGAAGCATCACAGGCAGGTGTGCTTTGCTCCTAATGGATTCTAAGTACTTGATATGCTGAGAGCACAGGACGGCTTTTTCACACGATTGAGCTCCTTAGGGTCTGTCTTCTAGACCCTTTTGTTGGTTTAAAATACACCATGGTGAAGTCCGCCCATGTGCCTGTGGAGAAAGGGGGTGAATTTGGTTCACCGTGCTGAGATTTTTCTTTTATTTAAATCACCTAAATTTCAAACTAAATCTTTTATTTCTTTCAACAACATCAAGCATCAGCATGACACTTGCCTCTGTTTCTAGGAATAAAGACTAGAAACCTTAATACAAAACATTAACTCAGTGGGCTGGTCTGGCAGAGTAATAGATCTTCCGAACTGTAGTGGCGAAACCTGGGTGGGGCTTCCTCCAGTCTCAGTAGAGCTCTGTAATTCTCTTATTGAGCCCGTAGAATTTAGGCCACAGATATATCTATGCAGAAAGCAATTGTGGCAGCTCTTTGAATGGAGGACTAAAGGAACCATTCAGTGCCAGCGCTGATGGGCCCTGGCGCTAAAGGTGAAAATAGGAGGTTAGATTAGAAAGCACTGCTCAGACCCAGAGCAATCAGTGACACCTCAGAACTGCTTATGTGATCACTCTTACTCTACATGTAAAGCACACTGCATTAGCTACCAGACGGTGTCTTCCTTTTCCTGCTAGACTTCCTAGGATTTCCGAAGACTCTTGCCTGAATTACTTCACTTTCTCTGGCCAGCATAATAAGGCTTCAGCCAGCTGACAAGCCTGAATACGAGGAAAAATGAATCCCAACAGATAAGCACAACAATTTATTGGGCTTAATAAGAAAAGAGGAGAGAGAAAAAAAAGCACAGCTTAGATATCAATACAGTCAATACCTCTGAGTCTCATTTTTTTTAACCCCTGAGAACTCGTAAAATCCTATAGGTCCGGGAGGGATATCAGAGGTCAGTTACTCAACATGCCGGATTAGTTATCTACTGCTACTTAACAAATTACTCCCAAACTCCGGGGCCCGAAACAACAATGTTTATCATCTCACAGTTTCTGTAGGTCAGGAATCCAGGTGCAGCTTATGTGGGTCTTCTACTTTCAGCGTCTCTCACAGGCTGCAATCCCAGCGTTGGCAGGGGCTGCAGTCAACGGAAGCCTTCACTGGGGAAGGATCTGTCCTAAGCGCGCTCAAGAGATTGTTGGCAGAAGGCGTTTCCTCCTGGGCTGTTGGACTGAGCCCTCAGTCCCCCATGAGCTGTTGGCCAGTGGTCTTACTCTGTCCCTTGCCTCTCCATGTGCCAGCGCCCAATATGGTGGCTGACTCCATCAAGCAAGCAAAGGAGATGGCAAGAGAGGGAGTATGAACAAAACACAAGTCATGGTCGTTTGCAAAGTAATACGGGCCCTGAAGATATTGTGGATTCAGATCCAGACCACAGAAATAAAGGGAATGTTGCAATAAAGTGAGTCACACAAATTCTTTTGGTTTCCCAGTACATATAAAAGTTATGCTTATACTATACTGTAGTCTAATATGTGTGCAATAGCCTTGTGCCTAAAAAATGTACAGACCTTAACTTAAAAATACTCTATTGCTAAAAAATGCTAAGCCTTCAGTGAGTCACAGTAGTAATATCCAAGATCACTGATCAGATTGCTGTAACAAATAATAATGAAAAGGTCTGAAATATTGTGAGAATTACCAATGTGACACAGAAACACGAAGTAAGCAAATGCTTTTGAAAAATGGGCACCAATAGACTTGTGTGATGAAGGATTGCCATAAACCTTCAATCTGTTAAAAAAAAAAAAAAAAGCAATAAAGCAAAGAGCAGTAACACGAGGTATGCCTGTATCAGAAGTAATATCCCATCATTTTTTCTATTTAGTAGCAGAAATTCACTAGGTCTAACCCACACTTAGGAAGGGGGGATTACATAGGGCATGCACACCAGGAGGTAGGGTCATTGGGGGCCATCTCAGGGACGACCTGCCGCCTGTGCCCATTAGACATTTCTATCTTATCCACAGAACACTCACCGGCCTCTGCTTTAACTTCCACTGTCATGAAGCGCTAACTCACCACCTCCTGAGGCACCCAGCTCATTCCATTTCAGAACCCTAACTACGTAAACAGTTCTAATAGCTAACCCACCTGCCACTGACTGGATTCCCGACATTCTGTTAAATACCTGGAAACTCTTAAGAGACCCTTGAGTTCAAGATATTTATAAAGAAGATGTTCAAAAATAGGAACTTTGCTCATGAAATGAGATCTGGGCAGAGAAACAGTTTAGTTATCACAAAGGGAAGTTCTCACACAACCATTTAATCTCAAGCACTGCAAATATTAGGGCCAGCTGTGTAAAGGGAAAGACATGCACCAAGCTCATCACAGGGCCGAGCTCCCCCTAATCAGCCCTGTCCTGGGCTTCCCAAACCATTTTGGAAATGCATACAGGTTTGTCTCCTTGTGCTTAAAACCACTAGGTACCCAGATGTAGAGATGGTATGGATACCAGCAGGGGAAGAGGGAGGTGGGATGAATTGGGAGATGGGGATTGACGCATATACACTATTGATACTATGTATAAAATAGATAACTAATGAGAAGCTACTGTACAGCACAGGGAACTCAGTGCTCTGTGGTGACCTAAATGGGAAGGAAATCCAAAAGAGAGGGGATATATGTATATGTATAGCTGATTCACTTTGCTGTACAGTAAAAACACAACATTGTAAAGCAACTATACTCCAATAAAAATTAAAAAAACAAAACAAAATACTAGGGAAGGCTTCAAACAACTCTGGGCCGTGCCATCCTTGCAGAGGTTCAGAGGAAGAATGCCAAGGACAGTTGCCTGGGTTCTGAAGCATCGCAGAGCCATCTGGAAAGTGGGGAGGGGGACAGCCCTGGTGATAAGTGGAAAAAGGACTTCCGATCAATCAGGAAAGAAAAAAGCCAAAGGACCACAGCCCTCAGGACACAGTCACATCATAAGCCTGAGAGGTCCTGATCTCCCAAGAGGCTGGGTTTCGTCGAGTCAGGAGGGGTTAGATGAACAGAAATGTGGACTGGAGACAGGGAGTAGGAAGGGCAAGAGGGGGAAGAAGCCTGTGCCCCTGTATTCTATTCATCCCATTCCAATGGTCACATTAATATCTTTTGCCACTCCATACACATTCAAAATAAAGAGTCCATGTGGGGCTGGGTCAGGGTGGTAAGGGAGGGAGGACAAAAAGAAGAGCATCTTGAGTTTGTTCCTTGCTCCACCTCCTTTATGGGCCCTAAACTCGTGGATATATTATCATTCACCAACTTAGAGTGTATGTAGCTCAAATCTAACTCAGCAACTTAAAACAAATCATCTAATGAATTAGCAAGACAATTGACTCAGATAGACATGGGCGGCAAAAGGAAAATTGAAGCCCTTGTATCCTAGAAGAGGTAGAATGCCCCCTGTATCAATCTTCTGGCAAGGTTATTTCCAAATCAGTACCATGGTAAGACTGTACTGTGGGAGTGTTAACCTGGTTCTGTCACTTCTTTCCCTTTTTAGTTTCTCTCTCTGCCATTTACATTCTTCTCAGACATGAACCATGACCTCTCTATTCTATGTAGTTGTCCTCAGCTTCCAGGGTGATGGTCAGCGTTCACCCAGTGGGAGTTCAGTGTTTGTCTCTGGCTGAATGGTAAGAATGAGAAACGAAAAACGCAAGCGTTATACCAACTCCTAACTCCAGCACATTTCCAAATGCCCTGGATGGAGCAAATTCAACGTGCTCATTTAGCCTCAAATGCTGAGTCACTGGTAGATGATGACCACAAATCCCAGCCAAGGTTAGAAATACCATGACAGGACTGATGAGAATGCATAGGGGTGTATTTCTCCAAGATGTTCTGCTGAGAACCAATCAGCATTACCCTTTCAGAGATACATAAATGATAGTGTGCGTGGGGATAGAACGAACATGGGCCCAAACTTGCATTCAGATTCTGGAAGTGCTTTTTTTTTTTCTTTTTCTTTTTTTAGCAAATCTTAAGTTGTTTGGGAGTACAGAAATATTTGCACAATAAACCTAAATTAACACATGGGCTGTAGGCTGAGGACCTGAAGACTTCCAGAATCCAAGGGGCCTCCAGGCCAGCCAACTACTATGTCCAGTCAAAATGGCCAATCTACACCCAAAATTTCCATCCTGTAGTGTAGGTCCGCAATATAGGTCAAAATTTCAAGAACAGGAAATTATATGTTTCAAGATTTATCTTAAAGGAAAATTAAGGTGACTTCAACCAGTTCAATCTTCACTCACATACAATGTCAATGTTTCTTCTAAGAGCCCCATACTCTGCGGTTCACAGGTGACTAAGTAATGATAATAAAGCATTTAAAAATTTTTTAGAGATAGATGCTTTCAAGAAAAACCTGTTAGCCAATGAAGAGAAGAGGGTCACAGAATGATTTCTTCCCCAGTCTTTTTCCACTACGATAAAGAGAATATTGGGCTTCTCCAAATGTGGGCTACATAAATCCTCCATGTGGTTCGTCAGCTGGTCTCTTGTGAGATTCAAGATTATAATGAGATGGATCCATGCTTGTTTCTGGCCTGACTTAATAACTTACTAATTGTAATTGACTGAACACCAGGTGTCAGCTCACACATGTCAAGACTCATTTCTATCACCATCTTGGATCTATTATCTTCTATAGAGAAGCATGCCGGGAAATGTCCAGTGGGTCACCCAAACGTGGCAGACCTGAGGTCGATATCACGTTCCAGAAGATGAAGCCAGGTGGTCCCGGGGCCAGGGCACAGGAGCAGGGAGCTGAGGTCAAGCAGGCACTGCAGGATGAGTGAATGAGGTCACTGAGCCCGGGCCACTGTGACTGAATGCACTTAGTGATAAGTGAGTACGCACAGCTCCTCTGAACAGCCAGACGCGGGGCACCACGGTAGGGGGTTTTAAAACAGAGCTGAGTCATACTAGATAGGCCCACTGCCCAAACCTTCTGAATGCCCTCATTTCTGGATGCCTCTGGTCTCCAATCCAGTGCTCTTTCCAAGGACCCAGCTATCTTTACGTGCAGATTATTAGGGTGCAGTGTCTCTTCCCATTGCCTTCCAGCAACAAATGAGACTGTGTCATTTAGAAGCTTCTACAAAACTAGACCCAAGAGATATATATTGAGTAGAGTACTATGCACCAGGGACTATTCAAAGAACTAGAGAGAGGATGGCATATAAGAGAGGGTTCTTGCCCTCAAGAAGCCTGCCCGGAGGGGCAACAGAGACCCTGTGTAGAGATACATTTTCATACATTCTCCACAGTGCGAAGTTTTTCCTTGGCTTCCTTCTCTCCAATTCTGTCCATGACAGGAAGCCTGGTTACGAGTTGAGGTATCTCTTCTCCACCCCCCGCCCTTCCCACAGCTCACATGGAAGGGCAATGAGCCCAGCCAACAAGCTCTGCCTCAAGTCTCTCTGCAAGATGGAAGAGCCTGTGAGCAGAATCTGTCCCGAGCCCTGGGCGTTTGCTGGGACGGATTTCTCCTCTCAACACTGTATTTATTACTGGGGCGTGAAACACAAATCTGCAGATGCCTTTTCCACTTGCTTGCTGTTGAGAGCCTGCTCAATAATTCAGCGCTCTCTCCCTTAAGGACATTTGGTTTCTGCTGGCTGCCGCACACGACGTAAGACGATTGTGGGACGGGTTCTGAAGCATCCGGATCCCTGCCCCCTCTCTCTCTGGCCTCTCTTTCAGTTGGCTCTTGTAAGCACTGGTTTGCAGCTGCAGAAGCAGCAGCTCCTTAACTCTTGGGCGGCCACCACCATTACTGCTCTTTCACAGATACAGTACTGTTCTGTCTCCCCGTTAACATTATCAGAGCAAATTGATGATTACTTAAAAAAAAAAAAGCTGTCACAATAGGAGACCAAACACTGGCAACAGATAAAACAAAAGGCGGCACCAAGCTCTTTAATTAAGGTTCAGGAAGGCGTGTGAATCCTAGCTTTTAGTTAGCCTGCTGTGCCTCTGCCTGATTGGCTACAATGCATCTTCTCGGTTTCCTGGTATCCATCTGTACTGCTAAGGAGAAATGTATTTGGGTTGCCCTGATACTCAGTAAGATGGTTCAAAGGCATCAGCTGTAGATAGACTAATGGTTATGCGTGTGGACAGAGTGTTTCCTGCACTCCCTTCTGTGTTGACATGCAAGATCACACCACCTTACACGTACCCGAAATTAACCCACGGAATTAACCCGCACAGACAGCCCAAATGAAGCGCCTACTGCCACGAAACCCGAAGAGCTTTAGGATGACTCATTTCTCTGCTGTAGCGTTTAAAGCTGAAAGTGTACCTCAATCACACCCTTTTCAGAAACTCCACCTACCTGTTCTGTCATGGTTCCTGCCATAGAATTTCTCCTTGAACAAATTAGAAGGACCACGAGAATTGGGATCTCTCTGCATGTTACAATGAAAGGGACTTTTCAACTCAATGTGTCCTGAAGGTGTGTCTGTGTTATACAAGGATTCTTTGTATAAGAAAAGGGCAGCCAAGACCTAAGAGGCCACTAGTCAGAGCTGTCTGGGCAGAACATGTTGTGTAACTGAAGTGACGTTGGCCCTGTGTGATTTTTGTTTCCCCAGTGACTTTATTTCCCTCATTTATAAAAATGTGTTAGCGTTATGTGGATCCTAAAATCCTTTACTCATGTGCCATTCTGTGATTCAATGCCATCAGCTCAGGTTCACAGAACTTGAAACAGCTGAGCTGACCCTGTACACAGATTCAGACATCTGAGATTTTAAAATATCTTCCTAGAACTGGTAAAAGCCAAACAAAGTCTGGAGTTTCAGTAATAGTAGTGTATCAGTGGTTGCTTAGGTTTGACAAGCGTCCTGTAATAATGTAAGATGTTAACAGTAGAGGAAACTCGGTGAGGGGTGTATGGGAACTCTGTGTTATCTTTGCAACTTTTCTGCAAATCTAGAATTATTCCAAAATGAAGAATTTAGTTTAAAAAATTTTAATATATACTTTCCTCACTTGGGGGTAAATGAAAGCAACATTGAGTTTAAATGGGGGTATTATGATGTAACATCTTGTCAGCCCTTTCATTTCAGAAAAGACAGGTAAGGGACGTGGGTTAAAATTTTGCTACTGCTATGAATGCAATGCCCATGCCATCAGATCATTGTCACTTCTTGAACACTTTGTACTCCCTCCATTGACTGACGTAGGAAGGGTCTCAGGTTCTGAAGAATTTCATTCTTGGAATGTGATTGCATGCCTTGAACTATGAGGATAGTAACTGGTATAAAATACTAGAGGTAAGAAAAACTATAGGAGGGATTTCCCGTAGAAAGTGACCAAACCAGGGAACCTTAAGTGAAAAGCTTTATAAATCTTGAAAGCTTATTGGTAAGCATGGACAAAGCATTGTTTAGTTACTGTATACTAGATTTCCTACTACTCGTTCACACTAGCATGTCAATTAGGGTTAGATTTGGTGCAATTATCATTACTCTACCCCGTTCTTTTCTTCCCCATTTAAACACCTTATTGAACTCATAGTGGTAGCTCCAAAAGGGACTCAGGAATGGCCTGACCCATTCTCTTCCTGAGGCCCAGAGGTAGGTTTCAAATGAAACAAGGACACACAGGCGGAAATACTTTGAATAAATTGCTGCAAAATTGTAAGGTATAATTACTACGCTATCATGACCAGCTACTTGGCCAAGATCACCCAGCTCCATGGACCATGGAAGATTCTGAACTCCAAAGATCCTGGCGCGGATCTTTGTAATTTAATGATGGACAGTACTGAATCCCACATGAGGAAGTGTTTAATAAATAATCAACCGATTGCAACGTGAACTCTTTAATCCCAAGCCAGTAGAGAGGTTCGCTTTCCGCTTCACGAAGAGCAAAGCCTGAAGAGAGAGCATTTCTTTACCAATTTGAAAAGGGAGCAGAGGAAAGCCTGCATTTATTCCTGGAGGAGAATACTGTAACTGTTATAAGCTGCTGTGTTACATCAATTTAAAAGTAATTTTTCTGAATTAAGAGAAGATTGAGTGGGGAAAACGCTTCCTTTTGGAAATTTAATTCCCAACTATTTATATGCTGAAAGTCTTCGCAAGTACACAAGCCGTAAGCTGCTTCGTGTGCCAACATAACCCAGGACAGGGAAAGAGTCGTTCTTTAGACAGCCATTTTCCTCCCAGCCTTACTTACCCCAGTCCCCGTGATCTCACCAAAACCCAAGCCAACTGCTTTAAAAACAGATCGGCATAAAATAATCAAGTTCCATGACGAATATCAACAGAATCCACTGCAATGAATGGGAATGAAGGAGAACATTTCATTTCATATTTAAAATGTTAAATTGGGTACTTATAATTCCCCTTATTTAGCTTTTTTAATCAAAAAATTCAAGCTTTATTCAACATTTGCATATTTATTCTCTATAATGTGCACTGATTGCATTAAAGGCGGAGAAAAAGCACGTAAGTGTGGCACAAATATAGTTACTCATCAAGTGCACCATCTATGTGTGCATAGATAAATATTTCCAAACAAATTAACATACACCCCAGCACAGGTGTCCTGGCCTCACAGCTCCCTCCAGCTATTTCAATCCCAGTTTTCCTTCCATAAAGCTTCAAGAGCCAGAGCATCAGTTTAAAATTTTTCTAATTTGATGATTTGTAGGACTGGTGGGTCCTTTTGCCAAAGTCACTGATTAGTGACTAACTCTTCTAATGAGCAACAGTCAGGGAAGAAAACACTCAACTGCACTTTTTATTAAAAACCAAAACTACGGCTTCCGTGATTCAACAAAGACCTCCAGTGGGTAGTTCGTTGCCGTTAGTCATAGGAAGGGGCAGTTCCCATGTCTGAAAAGAGAACAGCCTTGCCCAGGCATAGCAGGCACTGTTAACGGTCCACCAATAGCCGGTCCCCACTGACTTCATGCCTACAGAATCATGACTGTTTATAGAGCTCCAGTGTGGCCAGCTCTTAGAAGCAGGTTATGTTTTGTCTAAGCCAGAGGCTGGTAAACTACCCCTGGGCCAAATCCAGCCCATCACCTGCTTTTGTAAATAAAATTTTATTGGAACAAAGACCCACCCACTCATTTACTTAGTGTCTATGGCTGCTTTCACACTCCAAGGACAGATTCGAGCAGCTGCAACGACAGCATATGGCCTGCAGAGCCTCAAATATTTACTACCTGGACCTTCACAGAAAACATTTGCCAAGCCCTGGTCCAAGCCAACTCCAGCCAATTTCCCAGCCTCCCTTGCAGCTAGGAAGATGTTGGATTATATATAGTAGGTGAGGAAGAAGATGTGACCAAGAGCTACCTTTGGATACAGATGATAGACACATTCACTGAAGTAAGGACCATGGAAGAGCATTAGATTTGGGGAGTTCAGTGCAAGGAGGAAGACATACGTTCAGGACATCTGAATATGTGATTTGAGGTGCTTTGGGGAAGTCGAGTAAATACTTCAACATACAAGTAGAGGGACTTCCCTGGCGGTCCAGTGGTTAAGACTGCACTTCCAGTGCAGGGGGTGCAGGTTCGATCCCTGGTCAGGGGACTAAGGTCCCACATGCTGCATGGCACAGACAAAACATACATACATACATAAACAAATAAATAAATAAATATATTTTTAAAAAAAGTATAGAATTCAGAAAAGAGGTCTAACTGAAGACCTCTAAGGTCAACTGCTTCATTAACTTTAACTCAAATAGACCCTTCTTGGATCTTATCTCCTGCAAACCATTATCTCAAATTAAATCCTCTTGACCACTGCCTCCTTCTTAACTGAGTTCCTATGGCACTAGCCTTTCCTGGTTCTCTTCCCACCTCTCTCACTGCTCCATCTTTTTTGCCTGTCCACATTTTCACTCCTTAAGTTGGGGAATTCCTTTAGGTTTTATCATCAAGCTTTTGGGCTTGCTTCCCTCACTTTTCTCTCCCTGTACATTCTCATTAGCCTCACAGCTTTCAAGCAAATGCCTCCCAAATGGGCACTGCTAGCCTAGACTTTTCTCTAGAACTTGATCCACTGTTACCTGATTGCATATCCCCAAATGGGTGCCATGTTGCCAACTCAGACTCTATGTACGTAAAAGATTTATTGATCTTACCCCCAAAAGAGAAAAGACACTGGTCATGGAGTCAGAATTACTTGTTTTGAGTCCTGGCTTTGAGTCTTACTGTGTGAATTTAGCGAATTTCCTAACTTCTCTGAGCCTCAGTTTCATCACTTCCGTGTGCCTCAAGAGAGGTACAAAGTCCCATTTATGGTTATAGATGAGAAGAAACTGCTGATTTGGAATAACTGGTGAGGGGAGCCTGGAAAGACTGGGAGAAGAAGGTAACATTTCAGCTTGCAAAGTGTGGGGAACTTGAGCAATCTACATGGCCTCCTTTCAGGGGGCCTATGTGATTTAACTTGAGTATGTACATGTGTACAGCATACTCTATCCTGGCCCCTTTATGGGAAGAAGACAAAAGATCTGAATACCGTTTCTGCTTTTGTCCTCCGCTCCCAGCTTCATTTCATACTCGCTTAGTTTCAACCTGGTTCCAACCTCTGCTCTGGTGTCCGTGGCCTGTGCTAATCGGTGTGTATCCAACTCATTTTATCCTCTGGCCCTTCCTGAAGCCTGGGCGTCCAAGTTAGCTCACATGGGATCTTGGGTTTGCCGCTGCTTTTCCTAGGCTTAAACTCCTCTGATTTACACAACCGCCACAACCAACAACTGTGAATGAGCTTTACAAAGACGCGGACGCTTAGAGTGGCTTTATATCAAGTCAGTCAGAGAAAACAGGCAAAACACCAGGAACAACCTTCAGGGGTGTTCCCTCAGGTAGCAGCAGCCAGCAGCTGCATCCTGGCCCTTCCCGGCTGTGGTGTAGCTCCTGCTGGCCACTCTGAGACGCCAAACTGAAAATGTAAAGGAGATGAGCTTCTTTTGCCCCATTTCTGTTTCCTATACTACACTTTTAATTTAGTATTTGCCGAAAGATCAGCTTCTAGCCTTTACATGTGTCCTGAGATGAATCCTTTACCAAAGAACGCATTTTCTGACTTCATAAGCACTCAAAGGCCAGATTCAGAATACTTTATTCATCTCCCTTTTAAGATCTTTTCACAGGGGCTATAATTTCAGAGATCTACAATGTGGTCTCTCTATTCCTACTCCTCAAGGACACGAGAAAGCAAACCAGACCTGAGAAAAGGAAAAAGAAACAATTTCCAAGCCAGTGTCGTTCCCAGAAACAGAAAGTAAAGATGAAATTCCTTGTCACTCCCTCTTGACTGTTGCTTTAGGACGGAGAGCTGCCCAGGAAGATGGAGTTAACCAGAAGCCAAACTCCTGTGCGAGAGTCCAGGGGCAGAGTTCTTTCTTTGTAGTGATGACTAGATAGTTCTGTCAGTGTGAGGCCGCAGGCCTGGCATTTGAACAGGAAGTGAGGCCAATCCTAAATGAAATCAAACTGTGAATAAAGGCGGATTCAAATAAAAATTGACAGCATAGTTCACAGAGCTTGTGTGAGGCTCGGCTGCCTGAAAGTCGCTGCCATCACACGCCTTGGACGAGAGACAGGAGAAATCACCTCCATAGCGATTGGCTGAGGAGGTTGTGCGAAGCGAGTTTGTCTGCACTTTGTCGTGCCTGTGACACGGGGAAGGTAAGAGGGGCTGGTGAGAATGTTGACAGGCTGATAAGTTTCTTTGGAAACAGCCTGGAAAGGCTGCCAGGAATGCAGGAAGCTGAATGTTCTAATTCGAAAGATCTTCTCCCCATGTTTTGTAACTGCCCCAATACGATTTTAAAATAACTATTTCAGAAAGGACATTGGATTAGGACTCTGGAACTCGGGTCCTGCTAACTTTTTGTATAACCTTGACAAATTGCTTCAGTTCTCCGGGCCCGTGTGTTTAAAAGGGTATTTTCTGCCTAAAGGAAAGAGAATGCGGGCAGGGGGAGCGGGTAGGCAGACTGGCAGGAGATTGCGGAAGGGGTGGCAGACAGGAAGGAGATTTGGTTCACGGGTTCAGTGTGCGGAGGCCTAAGCCCTGGAGAACAGAGGAAGTTAGAACAGGACTCAGCCGACACTGCTCCAAAGAGGTTTTAGCTTATCGGCCACCATTTCAGCTGAAACATTTCCACCAGCAGTGGGTTGAATAGTAACTTTCCAAAAGGGAAGTCCAAGTCCTAAGCACCAGAATCTGTGAATGTGATCTTATTTGGAAGAAAAATCTTTGCAGATGTAATTAAGGGTCTCAAGATCAGATCATCCTGGATTTGGGTGGGCCCTACATCCGATGACTAGTGTGCTTATAAGAAGAAGACAGAGTGAGGGTTTGAGAGACTCAGACACACAGGGGAGAAGGCTACGTGAAGACAGAGGCAGAGATGGGATTCTGCAGCCCCAAGTCAAAGAAGACTCGCAGCCACAGAAAGCAGGAAGAGGCACAGAGGATGCACCACTGGAGACTCCAGAGGGAGCGTGGCCCTGCCAGCAACTTGATTTCAGACTCTTGGCCACCAGGACCGGGAGAGACTAAGTTTTTGTTTTAAGCCACACGATTTGAGGTAATTTGTTACAGAAGCCCTAGGAAACGAGTACAACATCCTTGTGAATGGAAAAGTCAAGCATCCCTTTAAACAGACTTCCTTCCTCCCCTTGGGATCTTGGAGATGACCGGATTCAAGCCCCAATTTAAATATGGGCAAGGGAGAAGAAATATGTCTCTCTAACCCTATTAAAGGCCATGCTGGTCCCAGGAAGGAGAGACCTCGCTGCTTTACTCTAACTCTGAGATGAACAGCAAAGTGTCAGAGCTGTTTGAAGCTGTTTGGCGATGGTGCTGGGAAGAGGCAGCTTTTCCACAAGCCCTTCCTGTGAGAAGCTGAGAGACGCTGACTGGACAGGAAAGGCTGACGAGACGTTACTGGCATCGTGTCATTTTTTTCCCCTAGAGACTGCTTTTGATGTGGCTCATTTTTAAAGTCTTTACTGAATTTGTTACAATATTGCTTCTGTTTCACATTTTGGATTTTTGGCCACAAGGCATGTGGGATCTTAGCTCCCTGACCAGGGATCGAACCTACACCCCCTGCATTGGAAGGCGAAGTCTTCACCACTGGACCACCAGGGAAGTCCCATTGGGTCATTTTTTGGTGTGAGCTCTTCATCGTTTGAGGGTGTGGTTCTCAGCCAGCGGAGGCCCGCACGCACTCTGTGCTATATGCTTATGACTCCCACTCCACGACCAACCGTAAGGATGCTGTAGGCCTCCTCATATGCCAGTCATACTATCCATCCTCCACGTGGCTATGAGATGCGTTCTCAAGTCCCATTCATGCCTTGATTCATTCATGCAACAAATATTTTCTTAACCCCAATGGTTGGCTCTGCCTGATTGGTGCTAACCACCCCACATTCTCACCCAATTGCCCCTGTGATCCATGATATGATTTACAAAAAAAAAAAAAGGCAGGCATGTGGCAGTAAGTAGGGGAATGGGTGTGGCCCTAGTATAACTTGAAGCTAACTGGTTGGCCAGCCACCCAAGGTGAGAGGGAGAGAGAGAGTCTGCGGTACAAAGTCACAGTAAAGATGCTTCCATTTATCAAGAAAGCTGAGATGATTACTGATTTTCAGTAGGCATTCATTACTGAATTCACTACCTCTGGGCGTCAGGGCCAAGAGAACTTCTGCAAAAACCCTCATTTGGGTGAAACAATTTTTTAAAAAGTCCTTGGGAGAGAATATGGAGAGGAATCAAATGTGCTTCACAATTGAAGTGAACTTAAGTGGTTTAAGGAAAGGAACTATGGAGATACTCTGCGAGGCATTTTCCTTCACTGTAGAAAAGTTACTACAATCTTAACTGCATATTTCAGTTTTAATGAGTTATATGTTTCGTTTTGTTTTACTTTTAATTGTAGCGAAAGACACACGGCATAAAATTTTTACGACCTTAGTCATTTTTAAGTGTATAGTTCAGTAGTGTTAAGTATGTTCACATTGTCATGCAACAAAGCTCCAAAACTTTTTCATCTTGCAAAACTGAAACCCTGTACCCATGAAACAAATCTCCCCTCCTCCCTGCCTCTGGAAACCATCTTTCTACTTTCTATCTCTATGAATTTGACTACTCTGAGTACTCATATAAGAGGAATTACACAACCTCTGTCCTTGTGTGATTGACTTAGCATAATGTCCTTAAGGACAAACTGGGACAAAATGCTTAATGTCACTTAGCATAGTGTCCTCAAAGTTCATCCATGTAGTAGCATGTGTCAGAATTTCCTTCCTTTTTGAGGCTGAATTATATTTCATTGTACGTATAGACCACATTTCGTTTACCCATTTATTTGTCAATGGATATTTGGGCTGCTTCCACTTTGGGTGTACAAACCTGGAAGAAATTGGTAAATTTCTAGAAACATACAACCTACCAAGTCTGAATCATGAAGAAATAGAAAATTTGAACAGACCAATAACAAGTAAGGAGATTGAATCAGTCATCAAACTTCCCCAAAAAGAAAAGCCCAGAACAGATGGCTCTACAAGTGAACTCTACCAAATACTTAAAGAAGAATTAATGCCAATTTTTCTGAAATTCTTCCAAAAATCTGAAGAGGAGGGAATACTACCAAACTCATTGTACAAGAACAGCATACCTAATACCAAAGCTAAATAAGGATGCTACAAGAAAGGCATACTACAGGCCAGTATCCTTGATTAATCCAGATGCAAAAATTCTCAACAAAATACTGGCAAACCAAATTCAATAGCACGTTAAAAGGATCAAGTAGGATGTATTCCTGGAACACAAGGATGGTTGAACATATGCAAACCAATAAATACAGCACATTAATAGAATAAAAGAAAAATCATATGATCATTTATAGATCATATAATCAACAGATACAGAAAAAGCATTTGACAAAATTCAACATCCATTCATGATAACAATTCTCAACAAAATGGATATAGAAGGAACATACCTCAACATAATATAGGCCGTACCTGACAAGTCCACAGCTAACATTATACTTAATGATGAAATGTTGAAAGCTTTCCCTCTAATATCAGGAACAAGACAAGTTTGCCAACTCTCAACTCTCCTATTGAACATAGTACTAGAAGTTCTACTCATAGCAATTAGGCAAGAAAAAGAAATTAAAGCCACCCAAATTGGGAAGGAAGAAGTAAGTTGTCTCTGTTTGCTGAGAACATGATCTTTTACATAGAAAATCCTAAAGATTCCACCAAAGAACTGTTAGACCAAATAGAGGAATTCAGTAAAATTGCAGGATACAAAGTCAACATAAAAAAATTACTTGTATTTCTATACATTAACAATGAACTACCTGAAAAAGAAAACAACCCCACTTACAATAGCATCAAAAACAGTAAACTACATAGGAATAAATTTAACCAAGGAAGTGAAAGATGTATATACTGAAAACTATAAGACACTGATAAAAGAAATTAAGAAGACACAAATAGAAAGATATCACATGTTCATGGATCAGAAGAGTTAATATTGTTAAAATGTATACTACCCATAGCCAGCTATCCAATCCAATCCCTACCAAAATTCCGATAATATTTTCCACAGAAATAGAAAAAAAATTCTAAAATTTGTATGGAACCACAAAAGACCCCACATAGCCAAAGGAATCTTGAGAAAGAACAAAGCTAAAGGCATCATATTTCCTGATTTCAAAGTATATTAGAAAGCTGTAGTAATCGAAACAGTATGATACAGGCAAAAAACCCAGATACACAGACCAATAGAACAGAATTAAGGGCTTGAAAATAAATCCGTTCTTATATGGTCAATTAATATTTGACAAGGGAGCTACCAATATACAATGGGGAAAGGACAGTTTCTTCAATAAACAGGGGTGGGAAAACCAGATATCAACACGCCAAAGAATGAAATTGAACACCTATCTTACGCTACTCACAAAAATTAATTCCAAATGGACTATGAACTTGAATGTATGACTTGAAACTGTTAAACTGCTAGAAGAAAACAGAGGGGGAAAGCTCCTTGACATTGATCCTGGCAATGAATATTTGGATATGACTCCAAAAGCAAAGGCACAACAAAACCAAACATAAACAAGTGAGACAATAATCAAACCAAAAAGTTTCTGTACAGCAAAAGAAAACAACAACAAAATGAAAAGCAACCTGCAAAATTAGTAAAAATATTTGCAAATCATATGCCTGACAAGGGGTTAATATCCAAAATAATCAAGGAACTCATATGACTCAACAGCAAAAAAAAAAAAAAAAAAAAAAAAAATCCAATTAAAAACTGGCCAAATAATCTGAATAGACATTTTCCCTAATAGGACATGCAAATGGCCAACAGGCACGTGAAACGGTGCTCAACATCACTAATCATCAGGGAAATGCAAATCGAAACCACAATGAGACATCACCTCACGACTGTTGTTAACGAACAAAACAAAATAAGAGATAAATGCTGGGAAGGGTGTGGAGAAAAGGGAACCCTCGTGCACTGTAGGTAGGAATGTAACTTGGTACAGCCACTATGGAGAACAGTATGGAGTTTCTATACAAAATTAAGATCAACTGCCATATGATCCAGCAGTCCCACTTCTGGGTATTACATCCAAAGAAGATAAAATCACTGTCTTGAAGAGATACCTGCATACATGTTCACTGCAGCATTATTCATAGTAACTGAGACATGGAAACAAACTAAATGTCCATCCACTGAAGGATGAATGGATAAAAGAAAATGTGAGATAGATAGACAGACAGATTAGATAGATAGATAGAACGAAAGAACAAACAAACGGAATATATTATTCAGCCATGAAAAGGAAAGAAACTCTGCTGTTTTCAATAATGTGGATGGACCTTGAGGGCATTACGCAAAATGAAGTAAGTCAGAGAAAGACACAAATACTGGGTGATCTCACTTATATGTGGAATCTAAAAGTATCAAACTCAGAGAAACACAGAGTAGAATAGTAGTTGCCAGGGGCTGAGGGGTGAGTGAAACCGGGAGATATTGGGCAAAAGGGTACAAACTTTGAGTTATGAATAAGTTCCAGGGACCTCATGTACTCATGGTGACTATAGTTAACAATATTATATTGATATTGTGTACTTGAAAAGTCTTAGAGGGGAGAGCTTTAATGTTCTCACCATAATAACAAGATGGTACTTATGTGTCAAGTAACATTATTGTGGTAAATATTTTACAACACAAACATGTATCAAATCATCATACTGTATACCTTAAAGTTATACAGTATTATATGTCAACTATATCTCTCAATAAAGATGGAAAAAAATAGCACTAATCCCATTCATGAGGGCCCTACCCTCTTGAGTCAATAACCTTCCCAAAGCCCCACCTCCACACACCATCACCTTTGGGGTATAGGATTCAACATATGAATTTGGGGGGTCACATTCAGACCCTAGCAGGGAACAAGGCCGAAAACACTAAGCACTTATAAAGGAGACCCTGAAAATACAGATGGCAGAGGAATAAACCCGTTTTCCAGTTTTGCTGGAGTGTTGATGATGCCAATCTGTGGAGTGCCATCTGGAGATTCAATCTTGACCCCCCACATGGGGTCGAGGAAGAATGAAGCACCAGCCACAGAGGGCTTTCCTCACTGTGTCCTCAATATCAAGCCTGGTCCCTTATTGGTGTGACGAGTGAATTCCAGAAAAAATAAATGAAGTGCTAGGTTCTCTGTTCAGACCCCTTTCTGTTATTCCTTCCTGCTCAACCCTCCCACTAATTCTTAATGAGTACCTGAGCCAGGCCTTTCCTTATCTTCCACATAAACAAACTTTAAAGGTAACGAAAGAAAAATGTTGACTCTTATGGCTCAAAGAGCTTCTCACAGATATCCAATTTAGCACAACCTACTTCCACTAACTGTACAGTTTAACACTTCTTTCACAGCTCCATGTCCTTAAAAACTTTAGTAGCTAATGGTGAACCTGAAGGAGGCTGTCACGTGAAGGGGCGTGCTTGTAAATCAAAGGTTTGTCTCATGTCCGAAACCTGACACCTTTTGAAAATGACAAAGATAGTCTTTTGATTGTCACCACAGAACAATTGTGGACATTTATGATGCTTTTGGAGGAAGTAATCAAACTGTAAGGCTGACAGCAAATCAATCCCTCTCGGCCTCTGTTTTCTCATCTGTAAAATAAGAGGCTTGGTCTTCAAGTCCTTTTCAGCCCTTACACACTGATTCTGCTAATACTGGAGGGCCACAAGGTCACACGGGGTTACCAAATCCTTCACAAATTCGGATGAAGGGAAGAACTGGCCCCAACATTCCCAGCTACGTTCAGACTTGACACAACTGACCTTGACAGATGACCGACTCATTCCAACTTCTTGATGGGTCCTGCCTCCTTTTCTAGAGACTTCTCTTCTGACCACCTTTAAGCAGGACTATTCTTCCAACACAACCTTTCCTCATGGCTGGTGCCCCCAAGCCAGCCTCTGCTCTGCCCTCACCCCCGTCAGCTCCTGTGACCCATGCACAGCCCCAGCCTCTTCATCCTTCTGCAGCAGCCTTTGCCACCCCCAGGACAGTCAAACATACCTCCTGCTCAGCATGTCTTTTGCAGAAATGACTATTCCCACCCCACCTCCAGCCCATGTTTCCACAGAGGGGAAAGGAATTAAACCCATTTCTGAGGAGGCAACAGTGTAGGGTGAACGTGGGTGGCCTCTCTTTCCACACTCTGCTCACCCTTCCAAAGAAGAACGGGGTGGCTGTGGCACTAGTGGGTTAGGTCACTTTGGTTTTGGAGTGGGAAGGAAGCAGTCTCTGCCTCCCCTCTCTCCCCCAAGGCCTCCTCACAGACTGGTGAGGATGGCAGTGAGCCTGCCTCTCTTCCAGGTCCCTGTGGTTCTTAGCATGCAGGGTCTGGCTTCTAGAAGCTGACTTAGGAGCCCACAGTTCTCTCCTCCACTCTCTAGCTCTCTCTGTTGTGCTACCGACTGGGTTCATTAGGCGACCGTGAATTTCTCTGATGACTAAACATCTTTGTTGCAGACCTGGCTCTTCGAGAGGTGGGAACCAGCCTCCATCTTGCAGACTTAGGGAGCAGGAAGTCCGTCTGGCACTTAGGTTTGGGGGTTTGCTTCGGGGGTGGCGGGCGCATTGCCCACAGTTTTCCAGGAAAGGCGTGCTCTGGGTAATGAACTGGTAACTCTACTCCTCATCTGACTGCTGGTGTTTGCTCTCAATTACCTGAAAGTTGGAGCAGATGAAGGGCACGTGGTGTAGATGAGGGGCACATGGTGGATACTCCAAACACGCCAGCAAAATCACGCGGCTACTGAGGACCTACCAGGCACCAGGCACTCAGCTTACCCACATTTTTGGATTCATGCCTCTTTTTCCTCAATGCACATGGTTTTCTGAGACCATTTTCCCATGAACTAAAGAGATCCTCCCATCTCTCTTTCAAGCACAGGTTTCAAATTAACTTCCTCCACAAAGCCTCTACAAATAATTTCAAGTCCATAGACACTACACCTCTACTTCGGCTTTCTTTATATTTATGAATTTCATGCAATTTATTCATTTTAATCGTGTCTAAGTGCCCTGGTTATTTCCCTCACACTCATCATCTCACTCCAAATCTGTTCAAAGTTACACATTTAGGAATGATATTTTTCCCAACATCTCCCCTGTCCCTATGAACCCGCCCACATCTTAGGTTCTCTGACAGGGTTTCAATTTTGTGTAATTTTATTAACTTATTCAGAAAAACCTCTACTGAAATCCTACAATAGGCAGGCATGACACAGGTAAAGATAAATAAAACAGTCGCAGCCCTTGGAGTTTTCAAATTCCATTGCGAGAGACCTTTCAATAGGAAGTATTGTCATGGACTTTATAGTTACTTTACTTTGGGAAGGGAGTCATGAAAACAGAAGACAGCAACTCACTTTGCCTAAGAGTCAGGAAGGCCTTACTCATAGAGGGGGGATGTACCAATAAGGCTCTGAAGGATGAATAGGAATACACCATACAGGTTAAGAGGGAAAGGTATTCTAAACAGAAGACATAGTATATGCAAAGGCACAGAGTCAGCAGTGGACCAAGCATGGCCCAGAAAACAATGAAAATCTCCAAGGAGCGGGAGTGAGTTGCCATGGAGATGACTGGTAAGGGATTATGTTGGCAAGGCAGTTGGCAGCATGTGGTGAGAGCTGTGTGAGCCAAGCTGAGGTGTTTAGATACTATCTGGTCAGCAACCGGCAGCCAACAGCAATTCCTAAAATCAACTTTAGCTTTAAAATATTTTTTACAAATAGAAATTAACTTAGAATAAATTTCTGGTTTGATAATTATGGTTAGGATGTGCACAACGCCCAGGATAACGCAAGGCACGAAATAAATTCCTACTGAGTATGAATTCAAAGACGGTCATAACGGAGGAACCGTAGAAAGAGAGGCTGAGGCCGTATCTGTCACTTTTCCAAATCTGAGCTGCCACTGGTCATTCCAGCAAAGACAGGGTGCTCCACAATGATACAAACAGAAGTCCTTTTCTTCAAAAAGGACAGCTGTGTGTTTACAGGACTGAGCACATCTGCTCTCGTCCCACTGACTCTCACCTTGTGGCGAGGAGATGGCATAAACCACATTCACACACTCAGCTCACACTCGGTGAGGGCCTGTCACGACTCCCCAGTTTTACCATGGCTGAAGAAATGACTAATGCTGAGGTGGAGTCATCAGATAAAAGTATTTTGAAAAATTAGGCACAGGTGGTTGAGGATTGCTGTAACACTTTCTCAGATTTTTTCCTCCTTCTCCTTCTTTTCCCCTCCTCCTCTTGCTTTAAATAATGCAATTAAAGGAATGCCTTAAGGGGAGACCTGGTGTCAAACCCCAGCTCTGTTGCTTACCACCTACCACACAGGTGACCTCGGTCAAGTCACTTTACTCCCCTGAGCCTCAATTGTTTTTCTGTAAAAAGGGCTGTTGTAAGGAGTAGATAATACGCAGAATGGGCCTAAACATCCCCTGGTACAAAACAGGTACTTAAAACACAGTACCTTTTATTATAACAAGCTCGTTTTGATACTCCAAGCTCTAAAACCTTTGGATGAATGCCAAGAACAACCAATATACATACAGTGTGCCCGGGTGACATTATGGGGAATTATCCAAGAAACTCTCTCCTTTACTTGGTTCCACCTTGACTCTGACAGCCAGATCTATGTTCTCAATTTCAAAACTTCCTTTCGTACTACTTATCGGTGAGGCTTCAGTCTTACCTCCTTCATCTTTGCTGTAGAACTGACTGTGTTTCTCAAAAGTGGCTTTAGCTTACCCTATCGCTAAAACAAGCTTTTGGGCCAATGGTCAAGCTCTGGAAATGTTTTGAAAGCATTTTAAAATCATTAATTAGGCCTCTGAAATGATACATTCTGCCACAGGTGAAATCATCCAGCTCAAACATACATGAAACAATAACATTAAATTATTAATTTCTATTCATTATAAATGAGTGGAAAAAACAGTCTCCTGTTGGTTCTGATTTCCGTCTAAAATCAAAGCAGTCAGGTTTTGAACACAACGCACTCTCAACCTTCCAGCATTAGCAGGATAGTATGACCACAGACAACAACTCACTGAAAACAAAATCCCCAGTAAGAGTTTGAACAACTCACAGGCCCCGGGAAGAAAATTCATTAAATCCAGAAGGGCTGCTGCCTCCCCCTACCCACAGCATCCTCCGACCCCACCACCCACAAATAAAAGGTGCAAATCTCACCTAGCTGTTGAGAGGGCCTTTGCACAGAGAAGGGATGGAAGATGTAAAAATGTCCAAGGATGGAAAAGTCCTTCGCAAATCTCTATGTCGATGATTAGTGTTTTACAAGCTTGTAGAGATTAGATTATTCCTTTTTCTTAATCATTGTCTCTGAAAAGCTTCCTCTCTGTGGTCTGTCTACAGACCCAAGTGATACAGACTCCAAAATCCCAGCCGTGGGGCTTCCCTGGTGGCGCAGTGGTTGAGAGTCCGCCTGCCGATGCAGGGGACACGGTCAGGTTCGTGCCCCGGTCCGGGAGGATCCCACATGCCACAGAGCGGCTGGGCCCGTGAGCCATGGCCGCTGAGCCTGAGCGTCCGGAGGCTGTGCTCCGCAACGGGAAAGGCTACAACAGTGAGAGGCCCGCGTACCGCCAAAAAAAAAAAAAAAACTCCAGCCGTTAAGAACAGGAAGGGCAACCCAGGGCAGCTCCCAGCTCAGCACCCATGAGCTTTCTGCCTTAGTATAGTGGTTCTCAGGCGTGACTGCACGTTGCAATCACCTGGGGAGCATGAAAAGTTATTGCTGGCTGCGGCTTACTGGTAGCACAATGGTTCCCAAACGTTGCTACACATTAGAATCACCTGGGATTAAGCCTCCTATTGCCCAGGCTTTTCCCCAGAGCAATTACATTATTTTCTCTGCAGGTGACACCAGGTTTATCAGTAGTTCTTAAAACTTCTCAGGTGACTCCAATGTGCAGCCATTGCTGAGAACCAGTGTGAGATGGGGGTGGTCTGGGGTGTGACCTGGCTGCGGGATTTTACATTCCCTGGGAGATTCCCATGGGCAGAGCTCTGCCCTGATGGAAGCCGGGAGCAGTGGGTTCAAACAAGGATGAAGGAGATGGTCACGGGAAGGAATACTGTTCAAGGAGAGTCACAGCAGCCTGGAAAGAGTCTTGGCATTCACAGCCAGTTGCCTGCACAACTTGCATGTTCCCCTTTATTTGTCACTAGCAAAACACCGATTTTGTTCTGGTGACAATGTACCCAGCTTTAAAACACTACATTTCCCAGCTTCTTGCAAGTATGACTAGACATACGATATGTTTCTGACCAATGAGACATAAGCAGCAGTTACAGAGTGAGGATTCTGGAAACTCTTTAAAATAGCCAAAGCCACTAGAAGTGCTTTTGGCCATTGTTCTTCTCCTTATTCTTGCCTAAAGCACAAATGGGGGGCTACAGATTAGATACACATCTCATAACCAAGAGGACACAACCGCTACACACTAAGAATGTTGCTGCAGAGAGCTGGAAAGAATCTGGGATTCTGAAGCCATATGCGGAGCCACCGCACCACTGATCCACAGACTTCTTGTATGCGAGACAATCCCTCCCTCACTCGCTGAAGCTTTTTCTCCCTCATATTCCTGCGCTGGATGATACACCCTCCAAAGAAGAAAGGGACCAGATAAACTAATAGGAGAAGGTTTCCACAGCAGAAGTAACAAGGAAGTCAACGTGGAAACTGTGAATTAAAAACAAAGTGGGAAGAAACAGAAACATCATAGCAGAGCTCATTTATATTTTAGAGATAACCTACTTGGAAAACACATTGATTTTTCTTTCTCCTCTTGCTCGTCACTTGTTAGTTCCATGCCTCTTTTTGAAATTTTCTTGGATATGGCTGCTTGCCAATCTTCACGGCTCTAGAATTAAGGACTGCGCCATTTATTTCATACATATACATATATATGTGTATATATGTATATATATATATATATATAATGCATGTATATATGTATATAATGCAAAACAATAAAACCATTGTTTTCCTAGCATTTTTGAGCACAGGACATTTAACACCCCCCAAAATGTTATGTTTTATGTGGCTTTCTTTCTGCTCAACACTGTTAGCTCTCTGTGGATGAGACTGTGTTTCTTTCACCTTCATGTTACCGTCACTTAATAGAACTTAGCACATAATAGATATCATTAACTGTTGGGAAGAAAGAAAGGAGGAAGGATGGATATGTCAGGAGGGAAACAGGAACCCTTCCCTAGAGGGAGAGAAACTAACGAGGAACGTTTTTAAAACAACTTCCTGTGCTGGCCACTAGGTGGGGAAGTTGGTTTAAGACAGCTTTGCTGTCAGAGCCTATATGAAAGGATTCATTATATACAGGGCATTTTAAAAGTTGGGTCTTCGTAAACAGTAGTTTTCTAGAACTCATTATGAAGTTCAACTCCTTTCCACTCCTAGGTTTCTTCCCTGAGTTTTATCAAGCATCCCTAGGGATTTCCTTAACGGAAATACGATCATCTTTAACTTGTCTTTGTCTCATATTATATTAGCAGGTCCTGTCTCAACTCTATATGAGTTGGTGAACTATTTCCAAAATTTGATAACTCGAAACACAATTAACTATGTTTAATGAGACAACTCCTTTAAAGTGCCTATTACTGTGGCCAGCAAAATGAAAAAAAGCATATGTCGGTTTCTTTCCCCTTGATTAAAAACAATACATGTCTTTTAGGAGTGGTTTTATAAGTGTTGGTTCCAGCTAGTGGCAAGAATTGAGACATAACTGAGATATTCTTCTAGACCTGCTGTGTGTTATTTCAAATTCTTTGAAAAATTATCAAAAGCAATTTTTGAAATTAAATAGTAAATTGAAAAGTTTTTCCAATTTCCCAGTATTTTCAGTTTTCTCCTCCTTATCTCCTTCCTTTTATCTAATTTTTTCTGATAGTAAGATGACTGGTTATCGTAAGTCACAGTGTAGGGAGAAAGAAAGCAGACAGCTGTGAGGATGACAGTTCTGGTACGTGAATGAATGACAGTGAGCTAAGGTCTCCTTCTCCTGGTGCTTTCCTCATGTGAATGGACAGTGGACTTATGACCTCTATTTTTTCTTAATTAATTTTCTGTGACTCATGACATCAGAAATGTGCTGGTATTGAAACCTCTTAGAAAAAAAGCTAATAATGAATAGAAAAAGGAGATTCACTATTTTGTAAATGTCAGGAATAATGACTGCAGGAGGATGCAAAGATCCTCCTTTTAGAAAGTACATGGGGGAATTCATCTTAAATAAATTAAAGGTCACAGGCGAATTCTATCAAACATTTAGAGATGAGCTAACACCGATCCTTCTCAAACTCTTCCAAAATATAGCAGAGGGTGGAACACTCTCAAACTCATTCTACGAGGCCACCATCACCCTGATACCAAAACCAGACAAAGATGTCACAAAAAAAGAAAACTACAGGCCAATATCACTGATGAACATAGATGCAAAAATCCTCAACAAAATACTAGCAAACAGAATCCAAAAGCACATTAAAAGGATCATGCACCAGGATCAAGTGGGGTTTATCCCAGGAATGCAAGGATTCTTCAATATACATAAATCAATTGATGTGATACACCATATTAATGAACTGAAGGATAAAAACCACATGCTCGATTCAGTAGATGCAGAAAAAGCTTTTGACAAAATTCAACACCCATTTATGATAAAAACTCTTCAGAAAGTAGGCATAGAGGGAATTTACCTCAACATAATAAAGGCCATATATGACAAACCCACAGCCAACATCGTTCTCAATGGTGAAAAACTGAAACCATTCCCACTAAGATCAGGAACAAGACAATGTTGCACAGTCTCACCACTATTATTCAACATAGTTTTGGAAGTTTTAGCCACAGCAATCAGAGAAGAAAAAGAAATAAAAGGAATCGAAATCGGAAAAGAAGAAGTAAAGCTGTCACTGTTTGCAGATGACATGATACTATACATAGAGAATCCTAAGGACTCTACCAGAAAACTACTAGAGCTAATCAATGAATTTGGTAAAGTAGCAGGATACAAAATTAATGCACAGAAATCTCTTGCATTCCTATACACTAATGATGAAAAATCTGAAAGAGAAATTAAGGAAACACTCCCATTTATCATTGCAACAAAAAGAATAAAATACCTAGGAATAAACCTACCTAAGGAGACAAAAGACCTGTATGCAGAAAACTATGACACTGATGAAAGAAATTAAAGATGATACAAACAGATGGAGAGATATACCATGTTCTTGGATTGGAAGAATCAACATTGTGAAAATGACTCTACTACCCAAAGCAATCTATAGATTCAATGAAATCCCTATCAAACTACCAATGGCATTCTTCACAGAACTAGAACAAAAAAATTCACAATTTGTATGGAAACACAAAAGACCCCGAATAGCCAAAGCAATCTTGAGAAAGAAAAACGGAGCTGGAGGAATCAGGCTTCCTGACTTTAGACTATACTACAAAGCTACAGTAATCAAGACTATGGTACTGGCACAGAAACAGAAATATAGATCAATGGAACAGGATAGAAAGCCCAGAGATAAACCCATGCACATATGGTCATCTTATCTTTGATAAAGGAGGCAAGAGTATCCAATGGAGAAAAGACAGCCTCTTCAATAAGTGGTGCTGGGAAAACTGGACAGCTACCTATAAAAGAATGAAATTAGAACACTCCCTAACAGCATACACAAAAATAAACTCAAAATGGATTAAAGACCTAAATGTCCAGCCAGAAACTATAAAACTCTTAGAGGAAAAAATAGGAAGAGCACTCTATGACATAGATCACAGCAAGATCCTTTTTGACCCACCTCCTAGAGTAATGGAAATAAAAACAAAAATAATCAAATGGGACCTAATGAAACTTCAAAGCTTTTGCACAGCAAAGGAAACCATAAACAAGACAAAAAGACAACCCTCAGAATAGGAGAAAATATTTGCAAATGAAGCAACTGACAAAGGATTAATCTCCAAAATTTACAAGCAGCTCATGCAGCTCAATATCAAAAAAACAAACAACCCAATCCAAAAATGGGCAGAAGACCTAAATAGGCATTTCTCCAAAGAAAATATACAGATGGCCAACAAACACATGAAAGGATGCTCAACATCACTAATCATTAGAGAAATGCAAATCAAAACTACAATGAGACATCATCTCACACCAGTCAGAATGGCCATCATCAAAAAATCTACAAACAGTAAATACTGGAGAGGGTGTGGAGAAAAGGGCACCCTCTTGCACTGTTGGTGGGAATGTAAATTGATACCGCCCCTATGGAGAATTGTATGGAGGTTCCTTAAAAAACTAAAAAGAGAACTACCATATGACCCAGCAATCCCACTACTGGGCATATACCCTGAGAAAACCATAATTCAAAGAGTCATGTACCACAATGTTCATTGCAGCACCCTTTACAATAGCCAGCACATGGAAGCAACCTAAGTGTCCATCGACAGATAAATGGATAAAGATGTGGCAGGTATATACAATGGAATATTACTCAGCCATAAAAAGAAACGAAATTGAGTTATTTGTACTGAGGTGGATGGACCTAGTGTCTGTCATATAGAGTGAAGTAAGTCAGAAAGAGAAAAACAAATACCGTATGCTAACACACATATATGGAATCTAAAAAAAAAACAAAAAATGGTTCTGAAGAACCTACGGGCAGGACAGGAATAAAAACGCAGACGTAGAGAATGGACTTGAGGACACAGGGAGGGGGAAGGGGAAGCTGGGACAAAGTGAGAGAGTGGCATGGCCATATATACACTACCGAATGTAAAATAGATAGCTAGTTGGAAGCAGCTGCATAGCACAGGGAGATCAGCTCAGTACTTTGTGTCCATGTAGAGGGGTGGGATAGGGATGGTGGGAGGGAGACAAGAGGGAGGGGATATGGGGATATATGTATATGTATAGCTGATTCACTTTGTTATACAGCAGAAACTAACACAGCATTGTAAAGCAATTATACTCCAATAAAGATGTTAAAAAAAAAACCTAAAATAAATTAAAGGGCCTCACAGACAATTCTTTCAAAAATCCATAGTTGGACAGTAATAGCAAATGCTAATGTAGGTATTATTCTTTATAACTATAAAATATGAATACTGATGTTTAAGAAAAGTTACTTCAGAGAATTTGATTAATTTTAAGAGCTTATCAAAATAAATTTTCTCCCCAGAGAAGTGAATCACAATTCAAAGCAAATGCCATTGGTAATTTAAAAGTTTTCCCCAAAGTTATTTAAAAGCTTTCCATCAGTTCAAATACTGCATATGTTCATAGAAAATGAATTATAAGATTAGTATTTGTTAAACAATATTATTTGACGGAGTAATTTTGTATGTGGCAGTGTTTTAACAAATTAAGAAAGGAACAATAGTTGCTAGGCAGTTAACACTATAGCTTTATAACAGTAAACACAGTTTTGTTAAGACAGTCCAAATAATTTGTTACACAAGTACACATTACAACGTCAGTATTTCCAGTATTAGGACATGCATATAAAGAAATAAAACTCTTGAAAACCATTGAGCACTTATAGCTGCTAGTGAAAACACTCAGAAAAGAACATTGAGCATATATCAATGTCCAAAATAAGGCATTCGCTGTTCACACTGATTGACATTATCTATCTATTGCCTGCTATTTATTTTAAAGAGAATGAGAGAGAAAATTAGTTTACAAGATCGGCCAGATGTTGATTTAGCACCCTTTCCAATGCTTTCTGACCTATTTCACACCAATATATGCAAAAATGACAAATGCAGATAAAATGATAATATCGTACAGCATACTGGGGATATACTGAGATTCCCCATCAGCTATCCCAGGCCTCCCCTATACACCTCAAGGCGAAGGAAATCAGTGTCTTGTCAGGCCCAGATGGGGACCTGAGTTTAGTCCTTTCATTGGATAATGAAGTTGTGGGTAAATAAGGTGTGACTAAATCAGAACAGTGAATGTTGGGTGGTTCTTTCTGGTTCATCTTGGGTAGCATTAGAGTAGCAACATTCTTACTTATACTCGGTTAGTTGGTTGGGTAATTGAAACATACAGTTAAACTGCGGAATAAAAAGTGACTTTAAAATGCGTAAATGTCCATTCACACTTCACCATAAAGGTGAGCTTCTACCGTGTAGTTAGGGACCACCTGCACCCAAGTTGCCTGAGGAGCGTGCATAAGATGCAGATTTCTGGTATGCAACCCAGACCTCCTCAGTCAGAGTCTGGGGAGCAGAGGGGTGTGTGAGGGAAGGGGCACAAGGGCCAAGAATCTGCATTTTTTAAAAAGCATCTCCAGTGACTACTATGGTTGGTTTTAAAGCTTGAGAGTGAATACTATAGGAATTGACTATATCACTGTTGCAGAAATAAAATGTTAACCTTAAGAGAGAACTTAAACAACACCACAAGGAAGAAATCGGTTCATTTCAGAGTGGAAACATTCTATAAGACAACTGACCTGGAGATTAAAACCACTTGAAAGCCACTTCAGATATAAACTAATGAAATACATTGGATCTTCTTTGGATCCTGATTCAAACAAGTCAAAGGCAAGACAGTATTTTAAGACTACTGGGGAAATGTAAATATAGACCATTTATTGGTTGATATTGAAGAATTAGTGTTAGTTTGGTTATGGTGGTAATGTAAGAAGATGCTGCTCTTTATTTTTAGTTGTATACTTAAGTTTTGGTGGAGGTTGGGGGGGATTACATGACGTACGGTATTTGTTTTAAAATGCTCCAGAAAACCAAAGTGAGGTAGTGTGTGGAGACAAATAATGAAACAGGTGTGGCAGGACGTTGACGGTTATTGAAGGTAAGTAGTAGCTACGTGGGGCTTGTTGTATTTTAAATTTCTAGATATGTTAGGAAATGTTTAAAGCAGATTGTTAAGAGGATCTAAGGAAACAGAAATGCATAATCCAACAGAATGAGTTGCCAAGGTGGACTTGTAAGAAAACAGTTTGACGGTTCCTCAAAAAGTCAAACAGAGAATCACCATATGACTCAGCAACTCCACTCCTACATATGTACCCAACAGAATTGAAAACGGGAACTCAAATACATGTACACACATACTCATAACAACACTAGTCAAAACAGACAAAAGATGGAAACAGCCCAAACATCCAACAGGTGAATGGGCAAAAAAAACCATGGTGTATACATAGAATTGAATATTATTCAACCACAAAAATTATGAAGTCCTGACACATATTACAACATGGATTGAAAACATTATGCGAAGTGAAATAAGCCACATACAGAAGGACAATTATTATATGATGCCACTTATATGAGGTATGTAGAATGGGCAAAATTCACAGAGACAAAAAGTAAAACAGAGGTTACCAAGAGCTGAGGGAAGGGAAAATGAAGAGTTACTGCTTAGGGTGCAGAGCTTCCGTCTCTGGTGATGAAAAAGTTTTGGAAATACAGTTGACCCTCAAACAACAAGGGTTTGCATTGTGCGGGTCCACTTATATACAGATTTTTTTCAATAGTAAATACTATAGTACTGCATGATTCACAGTTAGTTGAACTGTGAATATGGAGGAACTACAGATAGAGAGCAACCTTGGATACTGGGGACTGACTATAAGTTTTATGGGGATTTTTGACTGCGCTGAGGGTTGATGCCCCTAATCCCAAGTTGGTCAAGAGTCAACGGTGTACAGAAGTGGTGGTTGCACAGCATATGCAGATGTACTACATGCCTCTGAAAGGGTCATTTTTAAATGGTTAATTTTTATGTTATCTGAATTTCACTTCAATTTAAAAATAAAAGGTGGAAGTCATCCCCAGAAAAGTTGAAAAATAGGCGTCCTACCTCTGTACTCATGGAAACCACTGGCTCAAGACACTGCCTGATGTTAATTGATCATTCTACATAAAAGATGAATCCAGGGCTTCCCTGGTGGCTTGGGAGTCTGCCTGCCGATGCAGGGGACACGGGTTCGTGCCCTGGTCCGGGAAGATCCCACATGCCGTGGAGCGGCTGGGCCCGTGAGCCATGGCCGCTGAGCCTGCGCTTCCGGAGCCTGTGCTCCACAACGGGAGAGGCTACAATAGTGAGAGGTCCGCGTACCGCAAAAAAAAAAAAAAAAAGATGAACCCAAGGATTACTTTCCATTTATTACTTAATCTCAGTAAACTCCTTGTTTCTGCATGCCTTCTTTCAGGACAATTTTATTACCTTTTTTTCCCTCCTAAATGTAATTTTTATTCAATGTCATAAATACTTCCATTCCTTTGCGTAATTATTTTCCCCTAGATTCACTTTGGGATCAAATTGTGGACAATACAACTGAGAATGGTCAGATGAGACTTTCCAAGGGGTTGGCCTTTGTTGGTTACCTGGGGTATGTGAGCTGTCGGAGCACCCCAAGAGGTGACCACAGGAGCTAAGTAGAAAGACTGCAGTAGAAATTTAAATTTCTCATCATCTGGTTTCTCCTTTGTCCCAGGAATACTGACGTAGCCACCATAAGGCTAGCCTTGGACTTTCATCTGTAGATGACCTTTTCATTAAGTACAGTTTTAAAAATGTAGCTGAAACAAGTCTTGTTATTCCCAGAAGGGACATGGGCTTGGTGGGGAAATTTTAGAAAAACTCTTTCAAAAGATAAAGATTAACTTGGAAAATAAGATGATAAAACCACACAGTGTGATTTGGTAGCTGTAGAGAAAAGACCTGCTTCATAATTTTCCTTTGAAAAATTGATCAGATCAAAACTAACCCAGGGGGCTTCCCTGGTGGCGCAGTGGTTGGGAGTCCGCCTGCCGATGCGGGGGACATGGGTTCGTGCCCCGGATCGGGAGGATCCCACGTGCCGCGGAGCGGCTGGGCCCGTGAGCCGTGGCCGCTGAGCCTGTGCGTCTGGAGCCTGTGCTCCGCAACGGGAGAGGCCACAGCAGTGAGAGGCCTGCGTACCGCAAAAAAAAAAAACAAAACAAAACAAAAAAAACTAACCCAGGGTGTAACTGGACAACATGAAAATGAATGAGAAGCGTCCCTGCTCAGGACTGTGTTGCAGAACTTGGCACTCAGGAAGGAGGGAATGAAACCAGGGTGTGGGAGAAACATCTACTGGCTCTGCCCCATCAAGGCCCTTGACCACTGAGAAGTTCAGGAGTGGAATGGGCGTCACTGGCTGCCCACTCTCATTCACAGGTGCTGCACGTTTCTTCATCAGAAAGAAAATGAGCTTTACCCATGTGTTTTCACTTGTAAACTCACATCAGGGGCTGCCGAATAGAGTGAAAGGAAAACTCAGAGGGGTTGACACCCTTCTCCGCTAGATGCTGCTTTCTCTCTTTTCAAATGAAAGAATGAGACTACAGGAAATGAAACAAGCAACCTCATGGAAATTGATCAGGTCCGTAAATGCAGGGGTCCCTTGAGTAGCTGATAAGGAAGGAGGACTGAGACCTCAGGGAAGGGAAGAGCCTCAGACTGGGGCAAGAATGCCTTGGCGGCCTCTATTATTTCTCTTGTCTCCTCTTTTCGGTTCTGTTTGTTTGTTTGTTTGTTTGTTTTAAAACCAACGGCTGTAAGCTTCAAGTCCTGAGCCTTCTTAAAGCAATGCTAAGTAGGATATATTACCGCTTTTTATTTTTCATTTTTTAAAAATGGTAACCTTCTACGGATGGCAAGTGACATAGGGTTGCCATTTGTAATAAACGTTTTCTTTTAAAATAGATAAATTGAAGTCTCCAAAGTGAGTGATTGGAAGCAAACTATTAAGTAAGCAATTCTGCCGATGCTACTTGGCTGTGACAAAAGTCCTGCGGTTTGAGAAACTTCACGATGGAACAAAGCCTTTCTGTTTGTTAATGACAGGTAATATTTAATCAGCATCTACTACGGATAGGCCACTGTGCAGAACGCTTTTCACATCTGATCCATCACAACCCTGCAAGGTCGGTATTATGGGTCCCGTTGGATAGAAAAGGAAGTTGAGTCTTGAAGTTAAATTTTGTCGTGAAAGAACACACAATAAGAGGAGAAGTCAGGATTGGAACTCAGGTCTAATGCCCAAAGCTCTGAGCTTTCTGTTAAAACACACTACTTCTGGTTCTTCCTTACAGGGCTGGGCCAGAAGAGGAGCTCCATGAAGACCTGTCAGAGAACCGCCATAAAGGGCCATGTGCCCTCTGTGTCCTTCCCCAGATTAGAGCTCAGAAGTTGTCCCTATTTCCACATCCTCATTTGCTTTATACAATAGCTGGGGCCCATTTTCATTATTTTCCTCGCTAGTCTGAACACTTCTTCCTGCCCCAAACCCTACTTCTGCTCCATCATTATGAAAACACCCATTCCGCAATCTAGCGCCCTAACAAGTGTTGTTGGAAGGAGGCAGTGCCCACTGACCTCAGTGTGAATTAAAACAAATCAAAGAGTCCGCGTTTTAAAGTTGACAGACCTCCGTTTCCAAGAGGAGGAACTCTTTTTGTTTTTTTACTTCTACCCCAGCAAGACATTAGCAGCCTGAAATCACTTTGACAGTGTCCGCTGCTCTATTGCAGACCACAGGGAATTTTAATTCCAGCCTGTGAAATTGTAATTGCTTCTCAAGGAGAAGTGAGGAATCCTGGGTAATGGCCACAGCCAAGCTCAATGTCAGAGTTGCCAGTTGCTGCCACATCAGATATTACTTGCTGTTATTCAAAAATCACTCCAGCTTTCCATATGGGAGGTTGAACTGGGGATTGAAAGTAAATTAACAGGAACCGTCAGCTGTTCAGACAGAAAGGCACAGACAGCAGTGTGACAGAGGTGACTGACCTCCCATCAGAAAAGGTCACTTTTTCTCTTTTTTTGGTTAAGATAAAGAGTTTCACAAACAAATTTCATTACTTAAGGTATGAAGCTAAATGATATCATTATTAAGCCAAAAATTATCTGGTCCATGGCATGATAAGATGAAAACTGCCAAGTTCTGTTCACTCCTTCCTGGAAGGAGTGGTGGGCGCGGAGGGGGGAGGTAAGTGGCCCCAAAGAGTAATTAAAATAATGAAGATAGCAAGTCCATGTCAGGTTGATGTTTGCAATGGATTAAAATTACCTGCT
The DNA here is from genome assembly GCF_963924675.1 of Phocoena phocoena. Lineage (NCBI taxonomy): Eukaryota > Metazoa > Chordata > Mammalia > Artiodactyla > Phocoenidae > Phocoena > Phocoena phocoena. The sequence continues at coordinate 88,690,665 of NC_089228.1, forward strand.
ATCAAAAGTTGAATTGTCTGAGAAATTCCTTCCTGGCTACGTTTGGAATAAAGAGAAGTTGGAGCTACCACATCTGATTACAAAACATTAAGAGACAGAGAAAATTATCTGCAAAGGGAAAAACTTGTTACCTGCCACCTTCTGAAGATAGGGGAGGTTCTGATGAGTACTGAGAGGTTCTGAACTCAATTTTTTTTGCTACAGAGGGTGAGAAAGAAAAGAGGAGCAGCTAAACAAAATTGCTTAAATAAATACAGCCTGTGGCTTTCTTGTTTTAGACATTAGAAAAAATTCAGATGTGGGCTTTACTTTTCCTTGTTTGATGATTTTTAGGGCAAATTTTAGGAATTATATTTCACTCTTCGGATGAAAGAAAAAAACTTGCCCTCAGAAGGTCCTTCCATGTAGGATAACTTCTGTTAAAGGTACTCCCGTCTGCCAATCTTCTACTCCAGTCTCCCCCAAATTCTATCTCACCTCTCTGCCTGGCTAAATCCCCTCACCGTTCAGCAATCTGGTTTATACTCCTTGCTTGCCCCACGATCTCATGACACCTGCGCCTGCCCCTTTCAATGTACTTAGCATTCTTTAGAAGGCCTTCATGGACCTCCCCAGTCTGGGTTAGATGTCCCTCCCATGCTCCGATGATTCCCTGTATTTTTCTACCTCGAGTAGCTGGGTTGCAATTGCCCCAAAGCTTCACAAAGGCAGAGACAGCGTCTGTCCTGTTCACTTCTTTTATCCCAATGACAAGCACAGTGCTTGGTACATAGCACCAAACATCTGCCGAGTTGTCCTTCCCCTTCAGGAAGTCTTCATCCCGCAGCCAGAAGGGATTCTGTTTCTCCCAGTGCCCTCACGTTACCTGGAGCACCTCCTGTGTTCATGGTCTGAGGGCATCTGTGTGTGCTCTGCCCCCCCCCCACCCCCGCTCTAGCTTGAGAGAGGAAAGCAAACTGGCTGAGAATAGGACTGTAGCTCCACATTGCCGGGTTATAATCTTGGCTCTGCCATTTACCAGCTAATGACCTTGGACAAGTCACATCTTTGTGCCTCAGTCTTCTCATCTAGAATAATTGTTCAGAGTGAGTGGCTCTGAGGATTAAATAAGCTAATATATTAAAGCGCTGGGGAGAATGCCTGGCTGTATGTAGATGTGGCTACGGAGATGATGATGATAATGTCATTTACTTTAAGGTATTTTGGCTACTGCTTCCACCTGCCTTGACTCTTGTGCCAATCCAACCAACGCTTGAGCATGATTTCTAAGACCAATAATGTCAGGGAGTTCCCTGGTGGTCCAGTGGTTAGGATTTGGTGCTTTCACTGCTGTGGCCTGGGTTCAATCCCTGGTCGGGGAACTGAGATCCTGTAAGCCACACGGCACAGCCAAAATTAAAAAACAAAACAAAACAAAACAAAAAACAAACCAAAAAACAATAATGGCAAATTAGTGACTTCAGCTTCCTCAGAAGTACTTATCCAGGACCCTTCTCCTCATTTCTGTGACATTCCAGGTCCTTCTGCCATCTGCATTCCTGGATTTTAGCATTAACTTCCTGTTCCAGACCCAACAATTTAACAGGGACCCCAACTACTGTGGCTCGGCCTCATTCTCTCATGGCCTTGGAGAGCGTTTCCTCGCTCCAGTCACAAAGGCCTCGAATCTTAACCCAACCACGAAGTGCTGAGAAACTTTCCCTATGACAGAAGATGAATTAGGGCGTTTCATCTTTTCAAGTTGTATGTAATGAAAGCATTGTTTATGGTAACAGAATTATGGAATGAGAAAATCGGCCCCCGAAACACTGGGCAGTCCTGGGCCCATGGGGCTTTATGTGACTCTGGTGGGTGGTCCATAACCTGTGTGCACTGAACAGTCAGAAGCTGCCGCAGGGAATCCGGCCCGATCCAAGATACCAAACCTGGCCGAGAGTAAATGGGGCCATTGGGTCAATCTTAGGAGGAAAATGCGAAGGTCCTCTGGGCGTGGGGAAGGCAGAGATTCCAGATCTGGTGCCTAAAATCAAGAAGAGTGATCACTATATTCCTAAATACAACATAGTTGTAGCAAAGAGTGTATAAACTCAGGAGTGTGAGGAATATGAATTTTATAACTCCGCTCAAGTTTCTTTTTATAACTCAACTTTTTATAAGCCCATTCCAGTGGAGAGACAAAGTGAACCTGGGTCAGTTCAGCTCTGTGGCCTCAGTCACCACCACCGCCACTGCCTTCTCTGGGGTTGGGACGAAGAACTCAGGGAATGGAAACAGTTGCAGTTGGGCCCAAACCGGCATCGGGCTGTATAGGCATTCTCAGCCCTGAGCGGAGCCTCAAGAGATACATTCAGTTATGATACACCTCTGGACACAGGTTAAGTCCCAAAGCTTCTCAATAACAAAGAGAATACTTGGGATTCCTGTTCAGAAATGCTCCAGACTAGAGGAACGGATCTTAGACAAGTCACTGAACTCCTCTAACCTCAGTTTTGCCATCTATAAGGTAAGGGGGTCCAACTCTATGGTTCCTATGAGCCTCTCTTGTCTTATTCTAGGCTCACCTGCAGGGTTCACCACTCATGCTTTTCAAGCAAGACCAAGTCTTGGGTGAAGCAGAGAGACACAGAGCGATCCCGATCTTTTATCAAGCGTTGAGAATGAACAGTCTTTCTGTGTAACTTATTCAAATCTCAGTTCAAATTTCCAGCAGTAACTGGAGGAAAGTTGAAATTCCCTGACACGCTGCAGAGAAACACAGGTTGTTTAGGACTGATTGGCAGAAGGCAGCCAGTGGTGAGTTTCTGGGGGTTCACACTTGTGACTTCAATGTTGGGTTGCCACAAGTTTTGCTTTTAACATTAATTGGAGTTACTGCAGCTCCTCAGATAGAGAGCTTGACTCTGCCCCATAGCGTAAGGGAAAGCTGGTGTTAAATTGCTTCTCCCCTCCCCCACTTCCCTTTTGATTTGTGTGTCTAAAGGCATTAAAAATATTCTTCAACCTGAAATACGACATTTCTAGCTAGTGAATGTTCTTGCAGCTGGTATAATTCTGATTGCCCAAGGCAAGCTGGTTTGATAAGATTAAATTTTTTAGACTGGGATCCAACCAACTTGTGCTTTTTGTCAGACTGCTTTGGAACTTTCAACCTCTCTAACCTCAAAAATCTTGGAGGATGCTGTGTTAAGAGGAAAAAGAGAAGAGGGATCTAAATTGGAGGCTTGAGAATCTTATCCTGCGTGAATAGGGTTAGAGATCTTACACATGGAAGGGATGTAGGAGAAGAAAAGCTGTTGGAAAATCAGAGAGAAAAAAGATATAAAAACAGGAAAGGTGAGAAGAGGTCCAGGGCAACAGCTAGAGCAGACCTTTCAGAGGCTTTCAGGTCACTCTTTTCAATGACACAAAACCCAAGCCATCCTGAATGCCTCTCCATGTAATACATTTAAAAGTAAATTTCAACAGCTCCTTTACTTTCTCTAGAGGGGACCCAGACTCTATAAGCTCCATCTCATCTTCTGTTTGACTTCCCATTTTATTCTCGGATTTGGAACTAAATGAGATATGATATTGACTATTCACCACTGTTTCCTGGGTGAGAGACTATGCTAGAATCAGGTTTATTTACTCAGGCCCCAAACATGGAGTTGATACCAAATTATAGCCTAGTTTTCCCGGTCCTGTAGACATGACAAGTTTTAACTCTTCAATGGGCCAATAACCAGGAATTTAGAGTTTTCCTGTGAAGCTTGGAATTGAGGGTAGTAGACTATGAGGGTTCTATGGCGGCAGAAGCCCTTCCCTTATATCTCAAACGACACCAAGTAAGGTTGCAGAAATCATACTGGCTGAAAAACCAAAAACCAGAGAACCAAAATGCCAGGAGCATCTGCTCTCTAAGATCACGGCCCGAGATAGTTATCCCAGGTGGCTTTTTGGTTAAGTATTCTCATCCACTTGTTGAGAATAGAGCATGTGAATTCTTAACTGAACAGGTGTATTAATAGAATTTGAGATACAGAAGATCAAACCCAGAAAGCTGGAGTCGCTGATTTGAATCACGGTAGGTAAGCAGAGAAGGTAGCAGGTGCGGGAGGGATAGAGGGTTGCTAGGTCCCCAGAAGCTCCTCAGTGTGACAGCACAAAGCAAAGATTAAAGAGCAAATGCACCGAACTACAAAGACAGGAGCCTGACTCTTATTGAGGAGCTTTCTTAATTGAGATAATGGTGGGACCCACACATCCAGTTCCGTGTTACAGCAACAGCTGTAAAACAAGCAAACCCCCATGTTAGCAACACTAGTGTCAGTAACAGCAATGACAGGAACCATCCCCAACGGGCTACGTGAGGCTTGCTGATGGTTCTCTAGGAAATGGACACATCTGAAGCTTGGCAGCAGGTAAAAAACTCAAAACCAGGGACAGAGATTTAACTCTCCTTAAGCCTTGCTTCACAGCCCCTGAAAAGTGATGACTACATTGTACATTTCCGAAAGTGGCGGTATAGGGTCAGGAAACGGGAGCCCATTGGCCTGGGTCATCAACAGAACAGGCCAGCCTCCAGACGGTCACTGCTTATCTTTTCAGACAACAATTTCTTCAGAGCCTGCAATGCTCAGAAGCCCGTTCAGAAGCCTACAGTGGCTCTTCCTTGACTATCAAATAAAGTCTAAATTCCTTACAATGGGATCAAAACTTTTCACAACCTGAGCGTATTTTTAGTCTAATTTCTAGGCACTTCTCTTATATAGCCTTCACTCTAGCCACGTTGTTTCTCAAATTCACCATACACTTTTAGACTACAATGCCATTTTAATTTTGGTAAAATGTGTATAACATAATATTGATCATTTTAACCATTTGTAAGTGTATGATTCAGTGGCATTAAATACATTTACAATGTTTTGTACCCATCACCATTATCTGTATGTAAAACTGTTTCATCATACCCAACATAAACTCTGTACCCATCACACAGTAACTTCCCTTTCCTCCTTTCCTCAGCTCCCGGTAACCTTTATTCTACTTTCTGTCTCTATGAATTTACCTACTCTAGATACCTCATATAATGGTATCATACAATACTTGTCTTTCTGTGTCTGGCTTATTTCTCTAAGCATAATGTTTTCAAGGTTCATCCGTGTTGTTGCATGTGTCAGAATTTCACTCCTTTTTATGGCTGAGTAATAGTCCATTGTATGTATATACTACATTTTGTTTATGCATTCATCCATCGGTGGGCATTTGTGTTGGTTCTCCCTTTCGGTTATTGTAAATAATGCTGCTATGAATATTGGTGTACAGATATGTATTAGAGTCCCTGCTTTCAATTCTTTTGGATATATAACTCAGAGTGGAATTGCTGGGTCATACAGTAGTTCTAGGTTTCAATTTTGAAGAACTGCCAAACTATCTTCCAGAGTGGCTGAACCATTTTACATTTCCATCAATACTGTATGAGGGCTCCGACTTCTCCACATCCTTGTCAACATTTTTATTTTTTGTTCGGTTTGGTTTTATTTATTTACTTATTTGTGTTTTTTTTTTATGGTAGCCATCCTAATGGGTGTGAAGTAATATCTTATTATGATTTTGATTTGCATTTGCCCAATAACTAAAGATGTTGAACAAATGTGCTTATTGGCTGTGTATGTAACTTATTTGGAGAAATGTCTAATCAAGTCCTTTGCATATCTTTAAATTGGGTTGTTTGCTTTTGGATTGTTGAGTTATAGAAGTTCTTTATATATTCTGGATATGAATCTCTTGTCAGAGAAATGATTTGTAAATATTTTCTCCCATTCTGTCTTTTTGCTTTCTTGATAGTGCCCTTTGATGCACGTAAGTTCTTAATTGTGATGAAATCTAAAAATTTTCTTTTGTTGACTATACTTTTGGCGTCACATCTATGAAATTGTTGCCAAATTCAATGCTATGAGGATTTCTCCCAATGTTTTGTTTTCTTCTAAGAATTTTATAATTTTAACTCTTAATTTTATTTAGGTCTTTCATCCATTTTGAGTTAATTTTCATATATGGTGAAAGGTAAGGAAAGGTCCAACTTTATTCCTTTGTATGTGGATATCCAGTTCCCCCAACACCATTTGCTGAAAAAACTGTCCTTCCTGTATTGAATGATCTTGGCACTCTTATCAAAAATCAATTGGCCAATTATGGGAATAATTTTCTCTGAGATCTCTATTCTATACTATTGATCTATATGTCTGTTCTTATGCCAGTACCATATTGTTTCAAGTGCTGTAGCCATGTTGTAAGTTTTGAAGTTGGAAAGTGTTTGTGAACAGTGAAAGTGTTCTTTCAAATCTATTCTTTTTCAAGATTCTTTTGGCTAGTTGGGATCCCTTGAAATTCCATATGAATATAAAGGTTGGCTTTTCCATTTCTGCAAAAAAGTCTGTTTCAATAGGAAATGTATTGAATCTGTAGCTCACTTTAGGTAGCATTGACATTTTAATAATGTTAAGTCTTCCTATCCATGAACACTGATATCTTTTCATTTATTTAGATATGCAAAAATTTCTTTCAGCAATGTTTTGTAGTTTACAGCATACAAATCTTTCACCTCTTTTGTGAGATTTATTCCTCAGTATTTAATTCTTTTAGATGCTATCGTACATGGAATTGCTTTCTGAATTTCTTTTTGGATTGTGAAACAATCCAAAAAGGAACAAGTGATTTTTGCATGTTGATCTTATAATATACAACTTTGCTGAATTTGTTTATTAGCTCCAGCAGATTCCTTGTGGATCCTTTGGACTTCTCTATACACAGGATCATGATGTCACCTACAATTACCTCTTCCTTTCCAATTTGGATGCCTTTTCTTCCTTTTTCTTGGCTAACAGTTCTGACTAGAACTACTAAGTACAATGTTGAATAGCAGCTGTGAAAGTGGGCCTCCTTGTCTTGCTCCTGATCTTAGGGGGAAGCTTTCAGTCTTTCACCACTGAGTATAGTATTAGCTGTGGGTTTTTCATAAATGTCATGTTGAGGAATTTCCCCTCTATTCCTAGTTTTCTAAGAAGTTTTGTCATGAAAGGGCGTTGGATTTTGTCAAATGTCTTTGCTGTTTCAGCTGAGATGATCACGTGCCCCCCCCTTTTTAAATTAATGTGATGTTAAATTGATTGATCTTATATTGAACCACTCTGTATTCCTGGTATAAATGCCACTTGGTCATGGTAAACAATCCTTTTAATATGCTGCTGAAGTTAATTTGTTAATATTTTGAGTATTTTTGCACTTATATTCATAGGGGATTTTAGTTTGCAATTTTCTTGCAGTGTCTTTATCTGGCTTTGATATCAGGATAACGCTGGCCTCATAGAATGAGATAGGAAGTGTTCCCTCCTCTTACCATTTTTTGGTAAGAGTTTAAGAAGAATTGGTATTTATTATTCTTTCGATGTTTAGTAGAATTCACCTGTGACTCCACCCGCTCCTGGACTTTTCTTTGTTCATGCTGGTCAGGGGGGAAAGTCTAGGGTTTAAAGAAAATAATTCTTGCCGCAAGGTCTTTTCTTTAGAGGACCAAGGCCCGCAAAAGAATTTTCCCAGGGACTCCTACCAATATACCTAGTTCACTCTTATGCTTCACTCACTGTTTAAATTATTTCTCGTTATTTCAAAACAGATTACACTTGTAAGAGTAAAATGTCACATAAATTCCTCCTGCAAGGGCAAAGATTCACAAGATAGCATGAGGAATTTCTTTCAGGATTGAGTGTCAACAGTCATTCTAAAGTGACCTTTTGAGGGAGATAACACTGAATTCAAAATGAGCTGGAATTTGTACTTAGACTCATTACTTCATTACTTATGTATACATTATGTGGATGGTATGCTTCAGGTCACAAAGGCTGGACCCAAGTACATTGAGTCATAAGTAAACAACTTCCTTTACATCTATTTGAAAATCTTTAGGTCTGTTTAAAAAGCACTTGTGTTTTATTCCTCTTTATGGAAACTGGGGGTTCAAAACAGAAGTTAAAAGCTTGGACCTTGGAATCGGACAGTCTGGGATAACATCTATAGTTATAATGATTAATTACACATATTAAAAGCAGATTAGATAAACCTGAGAGTTAAAATTCCTAGTTCTTCAGGCTTTTCTGAACTCCAAGTTTTCCCTCACCTTGATCCAAGGTTTCTGGGGTTTTTCCCCCTACATTTTTTTTTTTCTGGGCACTTGCCTCACCAGTACTTGTAAGTGTATCCAGATGCCCATAAATTAGGAAGACCGTAAGAGACCACTTGAAGCTCTTTGCTTCACCTGTTACACAGTTGGGATATTTTGGCTATAGAGCTCTAGGAAACAGTGCTGGTAGGAAATAATTGACCAAAAACTAATGAAGAATAATAGTGTCTGCACTTCCTTTTACCCCAAGGTAGGGTGGGGAAGGGCATGACTTCTAGGCCTCCCTATTAATCTCTTTGCTCTTTTAATCTTTGGCCATGGAAAAATGCGCTTCTTGATCTTAGATTGGCCACCCAAATCTGTGCTACACAGCATTCATTAATTTGATCTCCTCAAATACAGCTGCAATCCATTTTCTTTGAATTTTTCTTCCTTTGCTGCATTTGTTAAAATTAGACTTTAAGTCCCTTGAGGCAAGAATCTTTTTATCCTACATATAATTCTTTTGGGTGGTCATGTGTTAATAACAAAATTTAAAACACCTAACCTTATTTATAAAGTTTGTTTTCATGTTTAAGTGGCTAAAGGAATCATGAAAGGGGAAGGAAGGATGTGTGCCTAGGACACACTACTCGATACATGTTATCTCATTTCATCTTTAATGACACTGCAATGCAGTTGTGTTCCTATTTTACAGATGAGGCTCAGAAAGAAGTGGTCCGGCTGCAAATTTAAACCAAACTTTTGTTGATGTCAAAAATCTCATGCTCTTCCCCTATACTATTTTCCTCAGATTTGTAATGGAAACAACTGAGATCTGAACCCAGTTGATTCAGGTCCCTAACTCCTTCATGGTTCCTTAACTCAACTTCTATGGCTTCAACAGCATAAAAATCAAGCTCAGAGCTTCCCTGGTGGCACAGTGGTTGAGAATCCGCCTGCCGATGCAGGGGACGCAGGTTTGTGCCCCGGTCCGGAAAGATCCCACATGCCGCGGAGCGGCTGGGCCCATGGGCCATGGCCGCTGAGCCTGCGCGTCCGGAGCCTGTGCTCCACAATGGGAGAGGCCACAACAGTGAGTGGCCCGCGTACCACCAAAAAAAAAAAAAAAAAAAAAAAAAAATCAAGCTCAGTGGAAAAGCAAGTATAAATTTATCAAATGTGCTATCGATGAATTAACTTTTACAAACTAAAAATACTTTGAGAAGTGGTTAGAACTGCAGATTAAATATAAATTTGGCATGGATGCTCTAGGTTAGGTTGTATCATACAGCAGACATGCCCAAGCTTTCTTGATTCATGGCACCCCTAGACCAAAAGAAACAGCCAACCACTCTGGTTATTAAATAGGTAGGTCCTAACAACTTAAGAAATATTTGTATCTTAATTTCTTACAAGAACTATTTGAAAAAATAATACATGTAAATTGAAATAAATTATCTATTTCATTCTAAAATTGCCATAATTATCTATTAATGGGAGGTGTGTATCTTTTGGGCACTGCACAACTTCTCAAACCTTGAAATAAAATCACCTTCATTCCTTGTTAAACATTGATTTTTCACTTGGTACCTGCTTTTTTATCACAGTAACCACCTAAAACCTAGTCTTACAAAGATACGGTAACATCAAAAAATGTTGTGCATTTTACTGTTGAAACTGTGAACTACTTTGAGCTAATAGTTTTACATGGTATCTGATAGGTGTCGCTGTGTTTCCCTCAAAAATTTAAAATGTCCCGCGGCGCTCCTGTGAGCTCAGTGCAGCACCGTGGGGGGCTTCGGGGTCAGGCAAGCCTTAAGAATATCACTTACCCCCCTATCATTTACCTTTTCTTCTTTCTCTCCCTCCTTTCTTCCCTTCTCTACCTCTCTCCCTTTTACGTTTTTCCCCTATGCTTATTTTATAATGATAAAACCTCTTGAAGCTTCATTTGTAACTCTAATTCTCCCTCCAAGACATCTCATAATATACATTGAAATTTTCAACATGGAGTGAAGTCAATGGAAAAGCCTATGTTTTGACTGAACGACATACGGAAATCTGATGTTTAGACACATTTTCGTAGCAACAAAGCAAAGTTTTCACCAAAGAATTTTTATGTTATCCTATTGACAGTCTTGCACTTGATGAACTAGGGAAGATAGAAAGAAAGAGAGAGAGGGAGAGGGAGAGAGGAAGGAAGGAAAAGAAACTTGATTGTTAAACCTTTAAGAGTGCATCAAGTACCATGCACATTCTTGGAGCAGGAAGGATGACATGGAGAGAAAGGCTGGGCTCCCCCAGAACCTAGGCATCCACAGAGTTAATCCTAGATACCCGTCTATTGGTTCAGGTCAAGTTTAGGTGGAAGACGGGGTCATGGGAGCGGGAAGAGTATACAGCCTAGAAGCACAGGCTTTGGAGTCAGGCTGAGTTCAAGTTCTGCCTCTAGAACTTAGTAGCTCTGTGCCCCTGGCAAGTTACTTAGTCTTGTGTGTTTTAAATTTTTTTTTTTTTTTCTAGCAAAATGGGAACGATAGTACCTATCTCAGGGTTGTGTTTTCAGGACCGATGGACACTTGTGAAGTCCACATCATTTTGTCTGACACATTTAAAGGCTAGAGAGTTGATGGTTATCACTATTATCATTATTATCAAAACAGGGCTGCCTCACGGATGAGAGACAACAGAGACAAGGCCTGCTGAACAAAGTCAGAGAGAAAGGGCTTCCCTGGTGGCGCAGTGGTTGAGAGTCCGTCTGACGATGCAGGGGACGCGGCTTCGTGCCTCGGTCCGGGAAAATCCCACATGCCGCGGAGTGGCTGGGCCCGTGAGCCATGGCCGCTGAGCCTGCGCGTCCGGAGCCTGTGCTCTGCAATGGGAGAGGCCACAACAGTGAGAGGCCCGCATACCACAAAAAAAAAAAACAAAAAAAAAAAACAAAAAAAGACAGAGAGAGAAGAAACAGTGGGGAGAGTGGCAGAGTTCACGTCAACAAGGGGATGGCACCCGGAACTCTTAGATACTGCTGACAGGAACGTAAATGGGTACAACGCTTTCCAAACACCAGGGCAGCGTGTGCAAACGCCCTGACTTAGCAATTCCATTTCTCGATATAAGTTCATACAAATGCACATCTCTGTGGACCCAAGAACATGTTTATAGCATTATTATGCTGATAGCCAAAAAATTAGAAACAACTCGAAAGTAGGATGGATAATTACAATGTGGTCTATTCATACGGCGGAATCCTATTCCACAATGAAAGTGAATGAACTACTGCCGCACACAACCACCTGGATGCATCTCACATGCAACGCTGAGCAAAAGAAGGCAGACACAAAACACTGTCTGCTGTATGACTGCATTTATATAAAGTTCAGGAACAGGCAGACCAATCTATGATTAGAAATAAGGATAGTAGTTACCTTTTGGGGGACAGAGTTAGTGCCTGGGAAGGTACATGGGGACCCTACTTGGTGCTGGTTACAATGTGTTCACTTTTTGAAAATCCATCAAGCTGCCACCCTACGATTTATGCACGTACTTTTATACATGTATGTGCACTTTTTGTTTTACTCTAATAAAGAATTTAAGGAAAAAACTGGCCCAAGTATTCAAAAGATATTGCTATAGATTGAATATTGTCCTCCCCGCCCCCTGCCAATTCATATGTTAAAACCCAATCGCCAATGTGATGGTGGGAGGTGAGGCCTCTGAAAGGTGATTAGGTCATGAGGGTAGAGCACTCATGAATGGGATTAACGCCCTTACGAGAGAGACCGAGGGCTCCCTTGCCCCTTCCACCATACGAGGACGCAGCAAGAAGACGGCCATCTATGAACCAGAATGTGGGCCCTCACAAGCTACCGAATTGCTGGCACCTTGATCTTGGACTTTCCAGCCTCCAGAACTGTGAGAAATACGTTTCTGTTGTATAGAAGCCACCCAGTCTATGGCATTCTGTTATAGCAGCCTGAATGAACGAAGACAGATCTCTTCACGGGTTTCCGTTTTAGTAGAGAGGGCCGCATTAAAGGAAAAATGAAAAGACTTTGGTGCTAAGGAAAAACATGAAAAGAAAATATAAGGCGTAACAACAGTTATGTTTACAAACTGCAGGTCAACTGATAGCACATTTGATAAGTTTATACTACCACGCCTGACACTGTGTGAATCAGGATAGGCTGACTTATGCCATGGTAACAGCTCCCAAAGCTCAGTGGCTCAACACAGGCTCCTTTCTTGTTCTACACAAGTTCTAGCACACGCCGGCAGAAGGCGATCTCCCTGCACTCCCTCAGGGACCCAGGCTGGAGGAAGCTTCATCCCGACACGTGTGTCCACAATGACGTCTATGGTGCAAAGAACACAGGGCAGACTGGATTTGAACATGTCTGCCCCAAAGAAAGACATGACCTTTCCACTCCCTTTGCACTGGCCAGAACAGGTCACACCATCAGGCCTAACCCCAAAAGGGTAGATGTGCCATCACACTACGGGCAGGAAGGAGAGGAGCTGGAAAGGAAACAGCTTTGCTGATGCCACACTTACCCCTATGGCGCCCAGGCTCAGTCGCATTCAGAATTCTGTCTACAAGATAACTGAGTGGTTGACACCCACCCACGCTTCTCTCTCGTATCCCTCTAGCAGGAGGTCATGGAGAAGCAAGCTGGATCTCCAGACCACTGCCACCCCCTTGCCAACTGGTCCCCAATATGGTGGCTGCTATCACGTATGATCTGGTCCCTGCTGTGGGGCTTCTAAACTTTCTGGACCTAAGAGCAGAGTGGAGTCGCAGCCTACTTGGGGTTATGTAACAGCCACGGCGGCGCGGGGACAATCCCGTATGGCTGAACAATTCCTGATAATCCCCACCATGGTTGGTGAGGAGCCGTGGGGCTATCGGACTGCTGGGTGTATCACTCTCACAGAAGAAAAAGTGAAGGGACGAGAGCGGAGGAGAGACAGTTACAGAGCTAGAGGGGAGGAAAGAAGCAGATGAGGGGGTGAGAGGAAAAGAGTGAGACAGTGGAAATAGAAAAAAAGCTTTCTGTCTCCAATCTGTCCCAGATGCGAAGCTTTTCTTATGTCTTATATAGTGTGACTCTAGGCTTTCGGTAGCATTTCCACTTCTGCTAGGTTTTTATTAAATAAGTACCACGCTGGAACCCACTCTGTTTATTAACAAAGAAATGACTGCCCATATCTCAAGAAAGGAAGCACCCGGCAGGCTCCTATTCTCTGCCAACACATCTCTCTCCTCTCGCTGCCAGAACAGGGGGATCCCAAGTGGACATCTCACTGCAGGACTCAGAGGAAGCAGGAACAAACCCTTGCATTTTAAATGTGATCTCCTCTTAGAAGCACATACCAAGGTCGGGAGAAGTATACTGATACTAGAGTTTTTTGTTTTGGGTATTTAACTCACCGACTTATAGTTTAATTTTAATCTGGATTCGAAAGATACAGAAGAGGTTGAAACATTTTGAGATAAAATGAAGAGCTGAAAAGGGATGGGCGTTTAAAAATGAAAACTGTCCCGTGCTAATGACTGGGCGCCTGATTTCCCTGCGCTATACGATCCAAATAACTTATTCAAATGCTGACAGTCATAAGCCTTGCTCATTACAACAATTCCTTTTATTGTGGAAGAAATCACTTCATTTAGTAAATGGCCAGTGATGTCAGGTAGAAATAGACAGTGGATGGAATCCATCGAAAATGTCAGAAAAGAGGCAGAGCTTGTTTTCGACAAGTCCAGTCTTTGAAAGTCTGCGGGAGCTAAAGAAGTGGGTGATTCCTCAGACTTCTCAGAATGTTGCCAGGAGTCGTTTGATTGGTAGGCTCTCCCTGTATGTTCTGAAAGGATTCAAGTTCCAGAAACAGGTTTCCATGTAAACTTTTCAGGAACACATCTGCTGTGGAAAATAAGATGTTTGTAGTAGCATCGGGACCCCAAACAAAGCATAAAGAGAAAGATACATGTAAAAATGTTTATTGAAAATGGAAAATCTTCCCACATAAGGAAGAGGTGACCAGACCCACGGTACAAACAGGTTCTGACTTGAAGATTGGTGATTTAAAGAAAATGCGACCACTTGCTTGCATTTCTTGCTAAAAATAAACCAAGGGGAGCTTAATTGAAAAGACATGCTGTGGCAGCTGTTGGGTTTTAGGTCAAATAACCAATGAGTCCAACTCAAGATGAGACTGGGTAAGCCCCATCAAAGAGTGTGGCTGAAGGGCAGGGAGACAGTATAAATTACTGCCCTTTGAGAAGTGATGTGGTCGCTCTCCTTTTCTTTGAAGATTTTAATTAGAAATTCATTCTTCTTCACAGATTTTACTTTTTAAAGGCCACACCGTGTAGCACGTGGGATCTTAATTCCCCAACCAGGGATCGAACCCATTATTCTTCTTCACTGATGCTTCAGTTAGTTGTGTTTTAATTACAGACCTTGATCAAAAAAGCAAAAAGAAAAGCAAACAGAGCCAGGACCACAGACATCCTCAGTGTACAGTCCTGGTGTAGCCTTTGCAATTGTAGCGCCATTCTGGAACTCGCCGAGTCTTGCTGAGTTGCACCCAAGGTGTGGGATACCGCATTCAGGTGGTTCCCAAGCATATTTCTGAATTCCTATAGAGAGGGAAACATAGAGGAAAACGAAAGACATTAAGGATGCAAAATAAGAAAAAAAGCGCTAATGTGACATCAGTCAAGCAAAGGATCCCTAGAAGGAGCTATTTTTTTATTGAGATATGATTAATATATAATATTGTATTAGTTTCAGGTACACAACGTAAGGATTCAATATTTGTATACATTGTGAAATGAGCACCACAGTAAGTCTAGTTACAACACAGTTACAATTTTTTTCCCTTGTAATGAAAACTTTTAAGGTCTACTCTCTAACCAACTTCTAAATATACAACGCAGTACTGTTAACTATAGGCAGCATGCTGTACGTTACATTCCCGGGACACATTTACATTATAACTGGAAGTTTGTATCTTTTGACTCCCTTCACCCCTGTCGCCCACCTGCCACCCCCCTGTGTCTGACAAACACGATTCTGCTCTCTGCATCTATATATTCGGTTTTGTTTTGTTTTTTTAGATTCTATGCCTTTCTCTGACTTATTTCACTTAGCATAATGCCCTCAAGGTCCATCCATGTTGTTGTGAATGGCAAGACTTCCTTTTTTTTTTTACACCTGAGTAATACTCCATTGTATACATACGCCCCATCTTCCTTGTCCACTCACCTATAGATGGACACTTAGGTTGCTTCCATGTCTTGGCTATTGTAAATAGTGCTGCAGTGAACATGGGATGCACGCATCTTTTTGAGTTAGTGTTTTTGTTTCCTTTGCGTAAACACTCAGAAGTAGAATTGCTGGATCATATGTTGGTTCTATTCTTAGTTTTTTAAGGAAACTCCATACTGTTTTCCAGAGTGGCTGCACCAATTTACACTCCCACCAACAGTGCACGAGGGTTCCCTTTTCTCCATATGTTCACCAACATTTGTTAGTTCTTATCTCTTTTGATGATGGCCATTGTGACAGGTATGAGGTTACATCTCACTGTGGGTTTAATTTGCATTTCCCTGATGATCAGTGCTGATGAGCACTTTCTCGCGCATCTGTTGGCCATCTGTCTGTCTTCTTTGGTAAACTGTCTATTCAGATCCTCTGCCCACTTTTTTTCTTTTTTTTTTGTGGTACGTGGGCCTCTCACTGCTGTGGCCTCTCCCGTTGCGGAGCACAGGCTCCGGACGCGCAGGCTCAGCGGCCATGGCTCACGGGCCCAGCCGCTCCGCGGCATGTGGGATCTTCCCGGACCCGGGCATGAACCCGTGTCCCCTGCATCGGCAGGCGGACTCTCAACCACTGCGCCACCAGGGAAGCCCCTCTGCCCATTTTTAAAATCAGATTTTTTTTTCTATTGAGCTGTATGAGTTCTTTATATATATTTTGGATATCAACCCCTCATCAGATATCAGATATGTGATTTGCAAATATTTTCTCCCATTCAGCTGGTTGCCTTTTCATTTTGTTGATGGTCTCCTTTGCTGTGCACAAGCTTTTAGTATGATGTAAGAAGAAGCTATCACTCACTCCTTCAACACAGGCACATTCAAACACCTACCATAGGCCAGGTAGGCCAAGCTAAGTACAAGCTATAGTTCCTTTCCTTGAAGGGTCAGACCAAGTTCATAAATTTCCAGATTATACACAAACTATATGAAAGAGACAAACAGTGTTTACAGAGAATCAAGGCCGACTTCACGAAGGGTAGAATTTATGTAGAGTGGAGTCATCACAGACGTATCTAACTTTTAGGGATGCAACCATATCTACTCAGGAAAAGAAGAATGACACAGGAAAAAAACCACGAAGTCAGTTTATTCATCAAACACGTCCCTTAGGACAGGGACTCCCAGCTGACGCACCACTGCAGGAGGGCTGCCCTGACGCCCAGGGGGCACCTGAAGGGGTCTGAGTGGCCACAGGGCTCCACCCCCACACGCAGCCTCTGCATCCACTCTGGTGTGCCATATGCCTGACGTGGAAAGGCTGGGAAACCCTGCTTGGGGAGAACACGAGGAGCTAGGAGACATGACGGTGAGACTCTGTAGGGGGTCTCTGTCCCCTGATGCGTCTCAGCAGGTGCGGGGAGGAGGGGACAGGGGGCACCTGGCCACTCTCAGGGAGGTTCTAGTGTTTCGACGTGTAATTTTGATTCCACGCTATAAGATTTCCACCTTATGCACAGGCCTTAGAATCAGTGTCTCCCCTGTTGAAACCTGTATAACACTTTGAGAGGTGGAGGCGGGGTGGGGAAGGAGAATCCGGGATGGAAGAAACATTGCGGGGCTGGGAGGAGGGGGCGAGCCACAGGCGCGGCTGTGGAAGTGCAAGAAAGCCACAGAAGCACAAGATGCCTCCAAACAACCATTTCACGTGGCTTATTCTTTCCTTCCACACTCTCGAACAATCTGGGGACAGCTTCGGC
This sequence comes from Phocoena phocoena, assembly GCF_963924675.1. NCBI lineage: Eukaryota > Metazoa > Chordata > Mammalia > Artiodactyla > Phocoenidae > Phocoena > Phocoena phocoena. The sequence continues at coordinate 88,707,826 of NC_089228.1, forward strand.
CCCTGTGTGGAATGGCAGCCCCGCCATGCACAGCAGAAGCACTGGAAGGGTGCTTTACAGAAGGTAACTCTGGCACGAAGGTGTAGGGTGCATTGAGGGGAGCGGGGGGGGGGGGGGTAGAGAATCCGCGGGCAAGTTGTGGCGACAGATGAGGTGGAGAGTGCTGAGGACCTGTGTTGGGAGGATGGCGGAAGGCACGGAAAGGAGGGCAAAACAGACACAGTGTAGAATCAACAGTAGCTGAGTTCAGCTGAGTGGGTAATGGAGGGACAGAGAAGAGGAATGGGGAAATGAGAAGAACTTTCACAACCCAATTTCCACCAGCTAATATTTGCCTGTGATAGATACGGAAGAACTCTTGCTTTGACTATAGGACACTGATTGCAAAATTAATATAGCTTTTGTCCACAAGGATGAATCTCTCAACCCCAGTGGTAGTCGAGCCATCATTTACTTCTGGGCTCCTCAGGGATCTGGGCTGACACCCTGCTGCTGTCCTTGCACTGGGGGCCCTTGACAAGAAGGTCACAGCTGGACAGACGGAGCCGTGGTCCCCGCAGCAGTGACGGCTGCACCCAGACCTGCCCCGGGAAACCGCTCTCTTGTACGATTGGCTTTCTGCATGATATTTTGGAGCTGGGAATATGTTGACAAGCTTTCATTTTGATTGGTTAAAAATAGCCCCAAGGTCAGCACTCAACCTTGGGAAAGAATGCAGCCTTCTACAGCTAAAATAACGGAAGCTCTGTGAGTTCCTCAAAAGCAGAGAGGTTGCCTAATTCATCTCTGGGTTCTTGGAACCTGCACAGCGGCAAACACAGAGCAGGTACTCAGCAAGCGTTCAGAAATGAACGAACGAACGAATGAGTGAATGAACGGATATGAGGATGAGTATTCCAGATGAGATACAACTGATCAAAAACATGTTTAGCTATGTCTCTGGTGATCGATGCCCACAACTGTAGAAGAGTCTTGAGTTGTTTCCTCTAGCAATTAAACCATCACTTCCTAAGCTTGGGTTTACAAGACAAGAACTAAGAGGCTGATTAAGTTCTCCTAGGCCTGAGTTCTTTAACCTTTTTAAGTCACAGATGGCTTTGAGAAGGCAGTGAGGACTACAGACTGTTCCCCCAGAAAACTGTGGAGGCATCCGTGCCGATATACACACAGCCTCGCTCACACCCTACCAATAACTTCAGTAGGTTCACAGATCCAGACACTGTGGGGCCTGATGCTTTCTCTTAAAAAAGAAAAATTCAATACAAAGTTAAGAACAGGGCCTTGGAAGGGGCCCCTCAAAGTGTCAGGCCCTGAATCTTAAGCTCTACTAGCTTCAGGGAAGATCTGCCCCTGTCCCACCCCCAGTTCTGAATAATGAACCTTGGTTCTGTGTCTGCAATCCCAGAAGCTGCCATTCGGTGATCACTGGTGTAGGGAGCCAGGGCTCAGGCTGCCCCGGGCAGGACTAGGCGAGTCTCAAAGCATCCACCGTTTGGTTGGGTTTTTAACATATTCTGGTTCACAACGGTGCAGTACAGGTAGCGCACCTGTGCTCTCAGCCTGAAAATACCCTTCAACTTTTTTTTTTTTTTTTGCGGTACGCAAGCCTCTCACTGTTGTGGCCTCTCCCGTTGCGGAGCGCAGGCTCCGGACGCGCAGGCTCAGTGGCCATGGCTCACGGGCCCAGCCGCTCCGCGGCATGTGGGATCCTCCCGGACCGGGGCACGAACCCGCGTCCCTTGCATTGGCAGGCTGACTCTCAACCACTGCGCCACCAGGGAAGCCCCACCACCCTTCAACTTTTAACAAGAGTTTCACAGAATTTCTTCCTCTGTTCCTTCCAACTCATTTGCCATAAAATTTTGCTCAAAATATAAAAGGTACCTATTACACCAGCACTGTGGTTTATCTGTGGCTGGGTTCAACACAGTCATTCTTTCTTGGGCACTGATTTTTCCCTCCCTCACTCAAACATTTAACACATCTGAACATAACTGACCCATATGGTGGCAAGCCGCTCTCCTGTCCCTGGGGGCAAGTCTGCATCACAGAATCGTATGGAGTACCGTGGCATCCATACGCAGCCCCACAAGAAGCCCACCCTGCCATTCTCCCTAAGATCAAGGTGAGAGCTTGATGACACAGCAGGAGAGAGAAAATGCAGCCTGTCTCTACCATGCTGTGCTTCTTTTATTATCTTCACCCTGTACCAGTTCACCATCTTGATTAAAGGAGTTTGATGATATGTTTTTAAATGTAAGATTGAAAAAAAGTTTCTCAGGTGACAGAGTGATCTGTTGCCAGCTAGCTTTGTACATTTCAATTGTCACTACCGCTGTGATATTGAAGGAAAAGTAATTTAGAAATACAGGAAATACAAGGACTTTCTCATAAAGTCCAAGATTGTCAAACATATAAATGCACAACTATTGCGATTTCCACACAGTCAGAAGCACCATTCATGAATCTAAAATAATGTAGTATTTCCAGACTGTAATGAAAATAAAGAGGGTTTACAGGTGAAGTGATGATACATAACCAATAGCAAGATAAAGTTTAGAAACACACACACACACGCAGAATAATGTATACAATTGACTTTAGAGAAAAACCTGGCATAGTCAATAGTTCTGGAAAGTAAATAGAAGGCTTGAACCTTCCAGAAACCTCTTAAACATTACCAAGTCATTAATTTTTGAAATTTAAGACACACTTGTATCTCTCAAGCTATAATGCAACAAATACAAGAAATTTTATTATTTACTAAAACTAATTAAACATCAACTCTCAGATTTATAATTCTTAAGAAATCAAATTCCATTTAGAAATGCCTTTTACAAAACAGATAGAAACAAAGCAGGATATGACCTTCGTTCAATCAAAAAGATCCACGTATTTATCCAGTCATAGTAGACTAAGGACACATTAAGAAAGTGTTAGCTTTGATTAACATGCTTCTTCCCCCTTGTAAATCTCACTGTTCCCTTGATTAATTTCTAAACATACTTACTTCCTAATTCTTAAAACATATTTTAATTTTCAAAAGTGCAGCCTATCAAATCCTACTAAAGTAATACATCTATTAGAGTAGCATCACATATATATGCCAAAAAACCCAAACCAAACCAAGCCAAGCCAAACCAAACCAAACCAAATCAAAAACAACTTTGATGTTCAGAACCTTCAGGGATCAGATTTCAATCAGTTAAAGATAAAGACAGTTGGGATGGTAACAATAGTCAACCTCTAATTATTTCCTTCTTCTCTAGCAGTTATACATGTATTGCTAGGGAAAGGAAGGAGAGGCCTTTAACCTGGGCACTTTTATCACCAGAGAAACAAATGGGAGCTGTTCTAGAAGCAGTAAGTGCATGGGCTCTGGGCTCTAATCCCAGCTCCATCTGAGAATTCTTGGGCAAATAATTTATCCTCTCTTTTGCCTCCATACAGAATCACCTGAGACAGAGTAAGTATCCGCGCGTCATGGGGGTGTTATGAGGGTTGAACGAGGTATCCATATTGTGTCTTGAACATTTAAGATTCAGTAACGATGAACACACTCCATGGTATTTTATGGTCCTAATGAAATATGCAAACTGCCTCATATTATTTTTGTAAAATTACAAAGTCACTATTTTATTTGCTTCTCAAATATGGTTTATCAATTTAAACTATTTTTGTTTCCTATACATATCAGCAGGAGGTGCACAGTATAATGCATAGCATGGCAGACCAGAAACCGAATCCAAGTTCAGATATTTATTAGCTGTGTGACCCCAGGCAAGTGGTTTAAGCTCTCCAGGCCTAGTTACCTCTTCTGTGAGGTAGGGAGACCAGTATCTACTTTAAGATGTTGAAAGGGTTAGAATTCACATGCCCAGAGCCTGGGCAGAGTGCCAGGAATACCGAAGGTTTCGATGAAGGGCCACCATTATACTCCATTCCAGGAGTGTGGCGTGGAAGACGGAGAAGGGCAGAGCCTCCCACAGCATTTGCCAGCAGTGCCGGGAGGGTGACGTCCTGTCCCGGATGCTGTCCTCGCAGCTCTAACCCGCGAGGGAGAAGCTACGCCCGCCGTGAAGGTGGCACCTCCTACTCCCCGGGCTCTCAGTCTGTGGGGTGAGCCTTCTGGAAAGGCTCTTAACTAAAACCATACTATATAAGAAGGGAGACTTGGACACCACCATTTATAAGGAGGAATTCACCTGTCAGATGTGCCACGGGCCCTTTTTATGTCTGCCTTTTCTTCCAATACCTGATATTGCTGTAACGCTGCTTTCAAGGAAACTAAAGAGGAAGAAAACAAGTCACAGCCACCGCCACGACTCTGCCCTTGCTCTGCTCTCCGCCTGACCCTGCCATCTCGTCTCCAGCCACCATGCGCCCCTGCCCCTCTTCTTATGGACGTGTCGGATCTCGACTGGACAGATCTCGACTCTCTCAACCAGCACCCGGCCCAGATGCACCGGGAGCTCCCACTCTGTGGGCTGTGTGTCCTGCCGGCTGGCCCTCTTCAAGGCACTCACGGCTTATGTGATCCCCCAAGCTCTCACTGTCCCACCAGAAGGTGCGCCCAGTTCAGGCAGAGCTGAACAAGCTGCACAAGAGGACCCGCTCCAGCGGAAGCCTCGGGCTCTACACAGTTACCAGGAGAGGGGTGCAGGGCGCCTCCCGGCAACTGTATGGCCGGCTGATCCTGAAGCTCCCTGGTGGAGGAAGACAGGGGCCACCAGTGCTGGGCCTCCTCTAAGGCCCCTTCCTTCTGTGGAGCTCACCAGACCCGCTGAGAAAACTGCTTGCTGAGAAAACAGGCCTCCAGGGCCACCCTTATTTGTCCTCCTCACAGCTCTTTCAGCCAAAAGAAACAGACCTGAAGGAAAGGGTACCTAGAAGGTGGTCAATCAACGTTCTCTGAAGGGATATTTGGGTTTCTACTTGTTCCTTTGCATTCTGTGTTCATATTTTCATATAGTTGCAAGGATCCTGTTCTTGGGAGCTGATGAACTTGCCCCTCCAACGGAAGAAAGCCACCCTACCCTGTTCAGCGGCCTCTCCTGCAGGTCCTCCTCACCAAAAATGTTTATAAATTGTGACATGGGTGCAGAACCAGAGGCATAACGATCCAGCAAGAAAGGTGGACGACAAGCTCTGTGTAAAAATACTAAGTAGAAGAAGCAGTGTTTCTGGAATGTTCCCCATGTGCCCAGAAGGGCTCTATTCTCCATGCCTTCTCTCCTTTAATCCTCCCAACCGCTCAGTGAAGTAGTTAACACGAGTTTCTCCCAACTTTAAGTATTCACCCAATTTACAGACAGTAGGTGTAAATGTGGAAGCAGAGGAGAGGATTGGCTTTAGACATATTAAGTCTAGCCTGGTAGTTACATGTCAGAGATGCATTTATAGTGCAATGCAAAGAAATGAGAAAAATCAAGGCACTGAATAATTATTAAAATAACCACCAGTATCAAGATTCCTATCAAACAGACTTTCTCCACTTTATATGGAGGTGATGGTGTTATTCTGTGTTTCCCTAGAGAAGGCCCTTCCAGGAAAGCCAGCCTCAGGTCAGGCAGGGACATTGCACGCGACCTGTCTTGCAGCTCTGGGCTATGTTGAGACTCTGTAAATGTGACCTGTGGATGGCACATCCCGGGTTTTCTCTGCACACACACGCACATCCCCACATGCACACATACTTGATCTGCTCACATTAGAACATGTTGCAAAATGTGTTTTAATGAGGAACAGTTGGTCTGGTTCTGCTCAAATAAAAGACATCCCTGTAAGAGAGTTGGCACCTGTCTCCCCAGCTTGCAGTGCAGCTTCTAAATGAATTCTTCGGTCCCTGCCACCTGCAGGTGTTGCCAGGGGCCAGCAATCACCTTCCACATGCCAGCTTCCCTTCCCGGACCGACAGACAACTTTGTCCCTGTGCTTCGTGTCATTACCGGATACCAGGACGGACACGGGATTACAGGGGCCAAGGTACCTTTCTCCAATATACTTCTAGACATTTCTCAAACTGGGAGCATCTTAATATCACATAATTAGGAGTGCCCATTATCTCTGAGCCAAAGATGGTAGTATTTTCTAGCTCGTGCAGTCTCTGGAAAGAATGTTATACGTACAGTCCATTAGCATTACTGGTATATCGTCATGTAACGGGATCAACAAATTAAACTTGGAATCAATTATACCTTATCATTTATTTGGGGAGAAAACTGACATTTGAAGATCTCTGTCACGGACTCACATGATGACAGCACAGTACTGTCAGCCTTTTCTGTATCACTTTTGGCCATGAGCAATTCTAAATCAGCAATTATTCATATGTAATTTTCCTCTTCCCCCTCACCTCAAATGTGTACTTGTTTATCGGATCATTAAAATCGCAAAGAAGAAGTTTTAAACCAGAACACAGACACACACTCTAAAAAAATCACTATTATCTTAGTTTTTTGAATCTATTTTGGTGATAGCAGAGTAAACCCAAGGCTTTGCTAATAAGGCCAAACATAAATTATTAAACTGTCTGCCATACGATCACATGCATTTCAGATTATATTCTGAATAATTTTGGCTTGACGTCCACCAAAGGAACAGATCTGACGTGTCCCTGCGTGGTCTCGGTGATCCCTCCCTTGCTGGATGTCCAACCCTCAGCACTAAACGGAAGAGATAATAATCCTACCAAAAACCAAAGCTCAGTACTTGCCCAACCTCATTATTTCCTGTAAGATCGGATTTCACCCTACTCAAGAGATCTGAAAATAACTCTTAAGCTCTGAACTTCTTTTAATAAATTCAAAATATTTCTTATGTGTAAATTTTTCTCATGGCTCAGAGGCACTGTTACAGCTTGAAGTGGAAGGAAGAAAAAATTGTTTGATATCTTGTAACTCTAGATAAATTAGAGTTTAGAATCATCTTTTTTTCAACCAAGCCTGAACATATGGCCTATGCAGAAAACCTATCGAAACCAAATATGTGATCAATACAAGGAAATTGTCTTAAAATATACATTACGCAGCATGGTACGCTATTCGAAAAGAACCTCTAAATCTCCTAATTTTGAAGAGTCTGCTTTGAATACAAAATTATCTTCATAGCAGAAAGGTATCTCTAGCACAATTGCATTTTATCCCTAAAATATAAACTTAAGGAGGCACCTCTTCACATAAGCAGCCCTAACACGCACTGCTGCATGAGTCCCTGGTAAGAAGAGATGAACAAAGGTGACTGCTCAGGCTCCGTAATGCCTTCTCAACCCTCCATTGCGGGCTTCTATCTGAATGCCTTCATCTTCTTTGACCTTTTTTTTTATTTTCAAGATTCTTTTGATGTGGACCATTTTTAAAGTCTTTATTGAATTTGTTACAATATTGCTTCTGTTTTGGTTTTTTTTTTGGCCACGAGGCATGTGGGATCTTAGCTCCCCGACTAGGGATCGAACCGCACGTCCTGTATTGGAAGGTGAAGTCTTAACCACTGGACCGCCAGGGAAGTCCCCGTCTTGGACCTTCTTAATCTTTCTTGAACCTAGCACAAAATGTCCATTCAAATAAGCCTACACTTCCCTGATTTTCGACTTGTTAACACTTACCAAAATAAGAGGGGTGGGGCAGGTAGGGTAGAGAATCAGATCCCAAATTAATAGTATAGTTCTCTCTTCTGCTAATTAAATATCAGCCACAGATGTACACACACACACACGCGCGTGCACACAGACCAAGAGGCTCACTTAGAACTATGAAGTCTGTGATCACAACGTTCACGACAGTGGCAGAAATCAGAACTCATCTGTTCCGAATTACTGGCTGGAAATAAGCATTAGTACAAACTACAGCTGCTCCACAGGTGTGGCAGTTAAAGCAAAAGTGAATTGGGTCAAAACGCTTCACTGACAATGAAGTCCTTTTGATAATCTCTTAAACCAGAACCGAAACGATCCTCGTTCCATGGAGTGTACACTGGAAGCTGTGAACTGGGATGCAGATGGACATAACAATTGGGGGCATTAAAGTTAATCTTTAATCAATTTAACTCAAAATAATTACTCCTAAGGATTTTGTCCAAACAGGTAACCATGAGGGTGTGTTGGCAGATGTTTGTTTTAAATAACAACAACAACAACAAAAACCATGGGTGATGGTAACTGCTATCACAATGCAAACCTCCCATCCTAAGTATCACTTTCAATGACACTGGAAATATGGTTTTAGCATCACTGAGCTCCATGGACTGCATAAAATGAATAAAGGAGATGGCAGGTGCTTTGCTCTGTCTCAAAGAATCTCACAAATGATGCGCTAACATGTAAAATGTTTCCTTCAGATCGCTGTGACGTTTATTCATCTCGCAAAGTTCAGATAGACTAGTTAAGAAAAATTACACGGTACATACTCACTGTAATTACACTAAACCCAGCCATCTGAAAACGTTCACATCTCTACCCATTTTCCTATCGCTTCCAAAGTTCTATTATGTGTTCTTCCAAATATCCATTCCAAGGTATGCCCATTCCCCCCTTCTACTTTGAATATGGATAGTTTTTAAAAAATAAAACATGATGATTCTAGCAAAAGTCATTAAAATAACTGAGAGAAGACTAATATTAAGAGATCTAATCATTTATATCACTATAAAAGCATGGCAGGCAGCCTTTCAGATGGCCCCAAACGATCCTCACCTCCTAGTAGCCACGTCCTTGTGTAACACCTTCCCCGGGACGACGGACTGAACTTACTGACTTGCTTCTAATTAATTACACTCCACATAAATGATGGGATGTCCCTTCTGAAATTAGGATACTAAAAACTGTGGCTTCTACCTTTCTCACTCTCTCTGTTTGCTTGTTCTGGGGGAAACGAGCTGCCCTATGCAGAAGCCCTCGTGAGAAGGAACTGAGGGAGACTTTCTATGAACAGCCAACAAAGAACTGAGACCTCAAACAACCCATAAGAAACTGGGTCTCACTGGACTACAATCAAGTGAGGTGTCGTCCTCCTTCGGGAGGCTCTAGGGACAAGTCCATCTCGTTGCCTTTTCCAGCTTATGTTACGTGGCTTGTGACCCCCTTCCATCTGCAAAGTCAGCATTCTCAGCCCTCTGATTCTGATTCTCTTGGAGCCTTTTCACTTTTAAGGTCTCTTGTGATGTCACTGGACCCACCTGGATAATCCAGGAAATCTCTTTATTTTGATGTCAGTACATTAGCAAATTTATTTTGAAGTTTAACTTCTTTTTTTGTTAGTTATATATTTTATACAATATTAGAGTACACATGTCAATCCCAATCTCCCAATTCATCCCACCACCACTTCACTCTGCATGGCAGTCTCTAGGTCCACCCATGTCTCTACAAATGACCCAATTTCATCCCTTTTTATGGCTGAGTAATATTCCACTGTGTATATGTGCCACATCTTCCTTATCCATTCGTCTGTCAGTGGGCATTTAGGTTGCTCCCATGACCTGGCTATTGAAAATAGTGCTGCAGTGAACACTGGGGTGCATGTGTCTTTTCGAATTATGGTTTTCTCTTGGTATATGCCCAGTAGTGGAATTGCTGGGCCATATGGTAGTTCTATTTTTAGTTTTTTAAGGAACCTCCATACTGTTCTCCATAGTGGCTGTATCAATTAACATTCCCACCAACAGTGCAAGAGGGTGCCCTTTTCTCCACACCCTCTCCAGCATTTACTGTTTGTAGATTTTCTGATGGTGCCCATTCTAACCATTGTGAGGTGACACCTCATTGCAGTTTTGATTTGCATTTCTCTAATAATTATTGATGTTGAGCACCTTTTCATGTGCCTCTGGGCCATCTGTATGTCTTCTTTGGAGAAATGTCTATTTATGTCTTCTGCCCATTTTTTGATTGGGTTGTTTATTTCTTTTTTTAATACTGAGCTGCATGAGCTGTTTATATATTTTGGAGATTAATCCTTTGTCCGTTGATTCATTTACAAATATTTTCTCCCATTCTGAGGGTTGTCTTTTCATCTTGTTTATGGTTTCCTTTGCTGTGCAAAAACCTGTAAGTTTCATTAGGTCCCATTTGTTTATTTTTGTTTTTAATTCCTTTACTCTAGGAGGTGGGTCAAAAAAGATCTTGCTGTGATTTATGTCAAAGAGTGTTCTTCCTATGTTTTCCTCGAAGAGTTTTATAGTGTCCCGTCTTACACTTAGGTCTTGAATCCATTTTGAGTTGATTTTTGTGTATGGTGTTAAGGAGTGTTCTAATTTCATTCTTTTACATGTAGCTGTCCAGTTCTCCCAGAACCACTTTTTGAAGAGACTGTCTTTTCTTCACTGTATATCCTTGCCTCCTTTGTCATAGATTAGTTGACCATAGATGCATGGGTTTATCTCTGGGCTTTCTATCATGTTCCACTGATCTATATTTCTGTTTTCATGCCAGTACCATATTTTCTTGATTACTGTAGCTTTGCAGTATGGTCTGATGTCAGGGAGCCTGATTCCTCCAGCTCCAATTGTTTCCCTCAAGATTGCTTTGGCTATTCGGGGTCTTTTGTGTCTCCATACACATTTTAAGATTTTTTTGTTCTAGTTCTGTAAAAAATGCCACTGGTAATCTGATAGGGATTGCACTGAATCTGTAGATTGCCTTGGGTAGTATAGTCATTTTTACAATATTGATTCTTCCAATCCAAGAACATGGTATATCTCTCCATCTGTTTGTGTCATCTTTGATTTCTTTCATCAGCATCTTATAGTTTTCTGCATACAGGTCTTTTGTCTCCTTAGGTAGGTTTATTCCTAGGTATTTTATTCTTTTTGTTGCAGTGGTGAATGGGACTGCTTCCTTAGTTTCTCTTTCTGATCTTTTGTTGTTAGTGTATAGGAATGCAAGAGATTTCTGTGCATTAATTTTGTATCCTGCAACTTTACCAAGTTCATTGATTAGCTTTAGTAGTTTTCTGGTTGCATCTTTAGGATTATATATGTATAGTAACGTCATCTGCAAACAGCGAAGGCTTTACTTTTTCTTTTCCAATGTCTATTCCTTTTATTTCTTTTTCCTCTCTGATTGCCATGGCTAGGACTTCCAAAACTATGTTGAATAATAGTGGCAAGAGTGGACCACCTTGTCTTGTGCCTGATCTTAGAGGAAATGCTTTCAGTTTTTCACCATTGAGAATGATGTTTGCTGTGGGTTTGTTGTATATGGCCTTTATTATGTTGAGGTAGCTTCCCTCTATGCCCATTTTCTGGAGAGTTTTTATCATAAATTGGTGTTGAATTTTGTCAAAAGCTTTTTCTGCATCTATTGAGATGATCATATGGTTTTTATTCTTCAATTTGTTAATATGTTGTATCACGTTGATTGATTTGTGTATACTGAAGAATGCTTGCATCCCTGGTATAAATCCCACTTGATCATGGTGTATGATCCTTTGAATGTGTTGTTGGAGTCTGTTTGCTAGTATTTTGTTGAGGATTTTTGCATCTGTGTTCATCAGTGATATTGGTCTGTAATTTTTTTTGTAGTATCTTTGTCTGGTTTTGGTGTCAGGGTGATGGTGGCCTCACTGAATGAGCTTGGGAGTGTTTCTTCCTCTGCAATTTTTTGGAAGAGTTTGAGAAGGATGGTGTTAGCTGTTCTCTAAATCCTTGACAGAGTTCACCTGTGAAGCCATCTGGTCCTGCACTTTTGTTTGTTGGAAGATTTTTAATCACAGTTTCAATTTCATTACTTGTGATTGGTCTGTTCATGTTTTTTATTTCTTCCTGGTTCAGTCTTGGAAGGTAATACCTTTCCAAGAATTTGTCCATTTCTTCCAGGTTGTCCATTTTATTGGCATAGAGTTGCTTGTAGTAGTCTCTTATGATGCTTTGTATTTCTGTGGTGTCCGTTGTAACTTCTCCTTTTTCATTTCTAATTTTACTGAGTTGAGTCCTCTTCCTCTTTTTCTTGAAGAGTCTGGCTAGAGGTTTATCAATTTTGTTTATCTTCTCAAAGAACCAGCTTTTAGTTTTATTGATCTTTGCTATTGTTTTCTTTGTTTCTATTTCATTTATTTCTGCTCTGATCTTTATGATTTCTTTCCTTCTGCTAACTTTGGGTTTTGTTTGTTCTTCTTTCTCTAGTTCCTTTAGGTGCAAGGTTAGATTGTTTGAGATTTTTCTTTTTTCTTGAGGTAGGATTGTATTGCTATAAACTTCCCTTTTAGAACTACTTTTGCTGCATCCCATAGGTTTTGGACTGTCGTGTTTTTGTTGTCATTTCTCTCTGGGTATTTTTTGATTTCCTCTTTGATTTCTTCAGTGATCTCTTGGTTATTTAGTAACATATTGTTTAGCCTCCATGTGTTTGTGTTTTTTACATTTTTTTCCCTGTAATTGATTTCTAATCTCATGGCGTTGTGGTCAGAAAAGATGCTTGATATGATTGCAATTTTCTTAAATTACCGAGGCTTGATTTGTGACCCAAGATGTGATATATTCTGGATAATGTTCCATGTGCACTTGAGAAGAAAGTGTAATCTACTGTTTTCGGATGGAATGTCCTATAAATACCAATTAAATCTATCTGGTCTATTGTGTCAGTTAAAGCTTGTGTTTCCTTATTAATTTTCTGTCTGGATGATCTGTCCATTGGTGTGAGGAGTTAAAGTTCCCCGCTATTATTGTGTTACTGTCAGTTTCCTCTTTTATAGTTGTTAGCATTTGCCTTATGTATTGAGGTGCTCCTACGTTGGGTGCATATATATTTATAATTATTAGATCTTTTCTTGGATTGATCCCTTGATCATTATGTAGTGTCCTTCCTTGTCTCCTGTAACGGTCTTTATTTTAAAGTCTATTTTATCTGACATGAGTATTGCTACTCCAGCTTTGTTTTGATTTCCATTTGCATGGAATATCTTTTTCTATCCCCTCACTTTCAGTCTGTATGTGTCCCTAGGTCTGAAGTGGGTCTCTTGTAGACAGCATATATATGGGTCTTGTTTTTGTATCCATTCAGCAAGGCTGTGTCTTTTGGTTGGAGCATTTAATCCATTCACGTGTAAGGTAATTATCAATACGTATGTCCCTATTACCATTTTCTTAATTGTTTTGGGTTTGTTTTTGTAGGTCCTTTTCTTCTCTTGTGTTTCCTACTTAGAGAAGTTCCTTTAGCATTTGTTGTAGAGCTGATTTGGTGGTGCTGAATTCTCTTAGCTTTTCCTTGTCTGTAAAGCTTTTGATTTCTCCGTTGAATCTGAATGAGATCCTTGCCAGGTAGGGTAATGTTGGTTGTAGGTTCCTCCCTTTTATCACTTTAAATATATCATGCCACTCCCTTCTGGCTTGTATAGTTTCTGCTGAGAAATCAGCTGTTAACCTTATGAGAGTTCCCTTGTATGTTATTTGTTGTTTTTCCCTTGTTGCTTTTAATAATTTTTGTCTTTAATTTTTGTCAGTTTGATTACTATGTGTCTCAGCATGTTTCTCCTTGGGTTTATTCTTCCTGGGACTCTCTGCACTTCCTGGACTTGGGTGGCTATTTCCTTTCCCATGTTAGGGAAGTTTTTGACTATAATCTCTTCAAATATTTTCTCGGATCCTTTCTCTCTCCCTTCTCCTTTTGGGACCACTATAATGCGAATGTTGGTGTGTTTAATGTTGTCCAAGAGGTCTCTTAGGCTGTCTTCATTTCTTTTCATTCTTTTTTTCTGTTCTGTGGCAGTGAATTCCACCATTCTGTTTTCCAGGTCACTTATCTGTTCTTCTGCCTCAGTTATTCTGCCATTGATTCTTTCTAGTGTATTTTTCATTTCAGTTATTGTACTGTTCATCTCTGTTTCTTTGTTCTTTAATTCTTCTAGGTCTTTGTTAAACATTTCTTGCATCTTCTCGATCTTTGCCTCCATTCTTTTTCTGAGGTCCTGGATCATCTTCACTATAATTATTCTGAATTCTTTTTCTGGAAGGTTGCCTATCTCCACTTCATTTAGTTGTTTTTCTAGGGTTTTATCTTGTTGCTTCATCTGGTACATAGTCCTCTGCCTTTTCATTGTCTGTCTTCCTGTGAATGTGGTTTTTCTTCCACAGGCTGCAGGATTGTAGTCAGTTCATTAGCAAATTTAATTCCACCTGCACCCTTAAATCCCCTGCCTCTCATGTAATCTGACATATTCCCAGGTTCCAAGGATCAGGCCATAGGCATGTTTGAGATGCTGTTATTCTGCCTACCACAGGCCCTACGGGTGATAATGTTGAGTTGCTGGGTACATACACTTCAGAGAATAACTGCCATACTCCAGAGAACTGGAAGTTTCCTAATCGAAGACCATGAGAAAGAGCTTTAACCTCTTTTAGATTTTGGATTCTTTATGTGAAAAATGAGGGGTTTCTTTTATTTTTAAAACTAGATCTAACCCTTCCCGTTTCACAACTCAGTAACTAAAAACAAGACACTGAGTTGTAGAGCTGGGATGACTGGCTCAAAGGTTAAAGCAGCATGTAATTTATCTGGGGCTACAGAAAGAGGGTGGAACGACATGCAGCTCACAAGCAAAAAAGTCCAGGATTTCATAGGTTGGGACAGACTGAATACAGCAATGGTCCCAACTCTTTGTGCTCCCCTAGCTGTGCCTTCGGTCACATAACTGCCTAGTGCTTTCCTGATCTTGGCCACGTGAGTTACTTTGGCCAATGGCATGTTATCAAACATGCCGTATGCCAAGGCTTGGAAAGCTCTTGTGCATTTCTGTTTGCTGTTCCTCTTCCTCTGCCTTTACCATGAGGACGTTTCCAGGTTAGCCTGTTGTAGGATGAGACACATGGAGCAGAGCTGATTCATCCGAGTAGTCCCAGTTGTGGCTACCTGCCAGCTGCCAGCTGAATCACCAGGCATGTCAGCAGCCACATCTAGATCAGAAGATCCACTCAGAGACCCCACAGCTGACTGCAGATGTGTGAGTGTGCCCAGTCGAGATTAGCTGAACCCCACTAAGGTTTTGTGGTTGTTATATATGAGGCATTTATAGTGACAATAGCTAACTAATATATAGGATGACCAGATATTTGGTTCTGCAATCCTTTTTAAGTAAGGGATACACGTATATCTCCAGCACAAATATATTCACTCACTCATTCATTTATTCAAGAGACACTGAGTGAGCATTTGCTCTATTCCAGGCACTATTCCAGACATTAAGGACAAATGAGTGAACAAAGCAAAATAGCTCAGCCCTCATGGATGGGCCTTCCACTGTATTAGCTGGAGACAAAGAAACATAGATATTTGGTACGTCTGATGGTGAGATGTACCGTGGAGAGAAACAGAGTAAGGACAGAGGGGGTACTAGGTGTGACAGATGGTGGGGGCTGCTATTCAACAGAGGGCTCCTCAGGAAGACCTCATTGATAAGGTGGGCTTCAGCAGAGACCTGAATGGAGGAGAGGACAGACATGACATGTGGGCATCTAACAGAAGCACGTTCCACGCAGAGGGTCTAGCAAGTGGGAAGGCCCTCCTGAGGGAGCAAACCTGCTGTGTTCACATCTCAGGTGGAGCATGGAGGCCAGTATGGCTGGCCCAGTGTGTCCGAGGGGGAAAAGGGTAAATGATGATGTCAGAGAGGCAACGGAGGAGTATGCAAGGCACTAGGCCTTGTAGGCCACTGCAGGGCCTCTGGCTTCCACTCTGAGTGTCATGGGAAACCCGAGACTTTTAAAAATATTTTTTACTGTGGTGAGATATATGTGAATAAAAATTACCATTTTAATCATTTTTAAGTGTACAGTTCAGTGGCAATTACATTTGCCATGTTGTACAACCATCACCACTGTCTATTTCTAAAACTTTTTCATCACTCCAAACAGAAAACTCAGTAACTATTAAGAAACAACTCTCCTACCCCCAACCTCTGATAACATCTAATCTACTTTCTGGCTCCACAGATTTGCCTATTCTAGATCTTGCATACAAGTGGAATCATATAATATTTGTTCTTTGGTGCCTGACTTATTTCACTTAGCATAATGTTTTCAAGGTTCATCCATGCGGTAGCATGTACTAGAACTTCATTTCTTTTTATGGATGAACAAAATTCCATTGTATGTATATATCGACGTATCAAAGACATTTTGTTTATCCAGTTATTTGCTGATGGACACTTGGGTTGTTTCCAGCCTTTGGTTATTGTGAATAATGCTGCTATGAACATTGGCATACAATACAATTGGCAACAAACAGAGCAAGTATCTATTTGAGTGCCTGCTTTTAATTCTGCTGGGTACATATCCTAGGTCATATGGAACCCTAGATTTTGAGCACAAGAAAGACATGATCTGATTTTTATAGAGGGTAGAAACAGGGAGACCAATTAGGCAGATTGATTGTGTTTATTTTCAGATTATATAGTACAGAGCATGGAAAAACCACCTCCTACAAGAATATTTAAAAGAAAAAGCCTGTAGCAAATAACACTATCCCACACTATGGATGCTTTGTGACTGTTCAGAGGAACTGACCTCATCTGAAGGACAGCAGAAAAGAAATAGCACTCAAAGTCAATGAAAAGGGGAAACTTAGAAACACGATCACAAAGTATTTATTTTAGGTAACTATACTTTAAAAAACGCTGTTGTTGGTTATAAATATGACTGAAAAGACCAATGACCAACTCCTCTTCTCACGGTATATATGTCATGGATGCGATATTAGCATCTCGGTTAACTAGGCCCAAATAAATCCTCAGTGATCATCGCCATGCCACCAACTTCGCACCACACAGTCATTGATCACTTCCTCTGTGCCAGTACTACTGAGTGCTTCCCATGCATTATCTCACTTCATTGTCAAAACTACCCTATGGAATAGATTCCATTATCCCCAATTTATAAAAGAGGAAACATACCTTGAGATGGTAAGTGAGCAGCCAATGCACACAGTTGTAAGGGATAAAACCAAAGTTCCAAAATCTATACAGTAAGACCACAAAGTTTATGTGCTTGAGGGATACTCTATTCTTTCAAAGTGGATGTTCGCAGGAAAGAATCCCTGGGAGCCAGGGGCCTCTAGAAGGAAAATACTGACCTTGATAAGGTAAATCTGCAACAGTTTTTGGCTTTTTTTGTCCTTTGGACTTCTTTCTCAAGTGGTGGCAAATCTGAAAGTTACTGGATCCTATTTTTATAGGTTGACTTCCTACCAGATAACTGTTGACTTGACACATGGCTTGTACATTTATGTTTCTCAGTAATTTTATAGAATTACACTGGGGAGACTGAGGGACAGGAGAAAATTTATTTCTCCAAAGCCCTTTAAATTTCAAACATGGCAAACTATGCTAGAAAACAAAGATATTCATGGTTCTATTATTTTAGGCACAACTCAAAGTTAGTACTCTGAATATGACAGGAGAAATAGGCTGAAAATTTATGGTTAGAAGCATGTCTGGCTCTAAAAGTACTCATCCCTACAGTTCCCACGAAAAGAATTTAAATTTGCAAGATTAACATCAGTTTAAAAAGGGGTTTTTGCAATCTGCTTATCAAGATGTCAAATGACTTCAAAGAGCCGGTTGGGTGGCTTGACTGTGATTTTTTTTAGCCTTTAAAGTATATACTAATGTCCTAAGTTGAAGTAATAGACGATATCAACCTATCATGTACTGCCAACCTCCCTGCCTCTGGTCAAGAAACCCTCTATTCCAGCCTGCGTATCAGTGACAGCCAAGTTCATTCAACAAGTACGTACAGAGCACCAGCTCTGAGCCAGGCACTGTGCTATGGCCCGAAGCTGGTGGTGAACAGAAGAGACAGGGTGGCCCTGCTCTTGTGAACTTTTGTTCACACAGGCTCTACTTGCACTGTTTTGCTCGTGCTCAAAAACGTGCCAACGTGCATGGTAGAAACGTCTAGTACTCACCCATGTCTTCTCTATCTTATTTATACAGAAGTATGTATTTCCCAAACTCTTGAAATTGGGTGGGGCCGTGGGAATAGTTCTGGGCAACAGACATACATAGAAATATCCTGTACCACTCCTGTGCGGAGGCAGTGAAGAGCCTGGTTCTCCAGATAGGCAACCTGGGTCCCTGAGTGCCTGCGTGGAGCAGACAATCCCTGATGCCAGATGTGCTGTAGTATGAGTAGGAAATAAACCTTTCTCGTGTTAAGCATGGGACTTCAGGGTTAATGTGTTACCACAGCACAGCCTAAGTTATCGTGGACTAACACATGTGCTTTGTTGTATAACGTGCTACTTTACTTCAAAGCCCAGAGGGCCCACTCTTCACAATGAACATTATTTTACGCTTGCTCCCAATTGCCCACATCTGCTTACAGATGCCCAAGGAAAGCCAGACTTATTCCTGTGCATTCTGTCACTTGCCTCATGTTCCTTTTGCACTGAGAAAAATCTCCTTCTTCACTTCCCTGATTAAGTCCTTCTCACCTTCCAAGTCCAGTTCTAATCCCATCACATCCACGAAACCCTCTGTAGTGGGAACTGTGTGAATACTCTCTTCACACGGACAGTCTCCACACTGTAAATCTCACCTCACTAATACAGATTCCAAGAAACACTTCCCATCCTCCTTTGTCCCTAGGGTACAAAACCTGAGACCCCGGTTCTCCACACTCAGATGCTCTGAGATGGTCTCAGACTTGGATTGTGAGACCAAGTCTCAGACCACTCAGATGGTCTGAGACTTGGATTGTGAAGTAAGCTTCACGAGGAAGCAGTCAGGGCTTGGGGCTTCTAACTTGCTGGGGCAGGAGGGGCAGAGGTCACATATCTTACCAGCAGCTTCTACGTGGTTTGGGTGCTATTGTCAGAAAACTCAGCGAAGAGTCTGCTCCACAGCCCTAATTATTCTGTGGACGATCCAGTGTCCCTTTTTAAACCCCTTTCTGTTTAAACTAACTGAGCTGTTTTCTGTTGTCATCAAAGAACCCCAACCTATACATTCCCTGATACCCCAAGTCTACAGAGGTCTCCTATCTTCCTATCTCTTATGATCTGATGTCATTCAGTTTAGCACTTTACATATTACGGATTTTGTTTTATAAGCACCTGTCTTCTCTTCCCAACTACGGTTCCATCTCCTTGAGGGCAAGGATCACACCTTAAGACTGCGGGTCCCAAGCAGTGCTTGGCATAGTGCTGGGTCTACTTTATGAATCGATCGGATGACCCATATAATTTATCATCCAAACCAGGACACTTTGGAGAATGAAAAATGGGCACTATTATTAATTATACCAGGGTAACAGGTATAAACCAGGACCATCCCAGACAAAACGAGACATATGGTCACACTTTGGCACTGGTAATTGATGGCTGAGTAAAAAGCCTGAATGTAACGTAGTCAAATGAGAGAACAAAAGAGCAATTCTGGACACCTTAGATGTGGTAAGAATCATCCATAAAACTTGAATCACCAGAGCAATGATGTCACATCGGGTAGCTAGTGCACCCACAGAGGACCCTCTCTCTCACCCCAATCCCTCCCAAAAAGGGTCACAACAGAATAGCAGTACTACCAGAAGAACATTCAGACTAAAATCTCCTCAAAGGCCGAGACCTTATTCATTATTTCTATCTCCAATATTTAGTCCAGTGCTTAGATAATATCATGTTCAATAAGTACTAAAACATACCCTAAGAAGCCGGGCATTACCTGCATGTTCAATCTGAGAGTAATTCAGGCTGGGGGGCCTCATTCTTTTCTCTCGCCCCCAGCCATTCCCAGCTCCAGGAGTCTGCCCATGGCCTTGCCTCAAGCTCCTTCTACCCGCTTCTCTGACTGTGGGCAAAGGATGCAGAGGAAGGGAAAGTGCCTGCCCAATCCCACCCTATGATGTCTCTTTGTGAGTGTGCACAGCCATGTAAAGAACATTTCATGGGACTTCCCTGGCAGTCCAGTAGTTAAGACTTCACCTTCCAGTACAGAGGGTGTGGGTTCGATCTCTGGTCAGGGAGTTAAGATCCCACGTGCCTTGTGGCCAAAAAACCAAAAACATAAAACAGAAGCAATATTGTAATGAATTCAATAAAGACTTTAAAAGTGGTCCACAATCAAAAAAGAAAAAAAAAAAAAAAAAAAGGACACTTCACGTGTTCTAGCTGCTCTAACCCAGGCCAGAATAATAAAAGGAGGTAATACAGGTAAAAAGCCTCAACACCAAGGCACATACTAGAGGCTCACTAAACAGTAGCTATTATTATTATCATTGAGGCACAATTAGTTCCTTGATGCATGCAAGTGCCCTCCCCTCTGGAGGGGGAAAATTACCGTCAGTGATCGTACAGTTGGTGATGCAAGTGAAATGAAAGCTAATCGTTTAGCATCAGCTCGCTCTGATGATACTTT
This sequence comes from Phocoena phocoena, assembly GCF_963924675.1. Classification (NCBI taxonomy): domain Eukaryota; kingdom Metazoa; phylum Chordata; class Mammalia; order Artiodactyla; family Phocoenidae; genus Phocoena; species Phocoena phocoena. The sequence goes on from NC_089228.1 coordinate 88,728,162, forward strand.
GAATGGTTCTCAAATTGGTGCATGGAAGGTACTGCAAACATACTGAAGACCTTTTGAACTGACATAATCATACAAGTTCAGCTGTAATGCCCAGTAAAATACAGCTCAGGGGCATAGATAAAAGCTGTGTATCTAGACTGTGAAACCCAAATACGTCCTAATGGATCTGCAAATGGAACTAATTAGAAGCCATATGAAAGGAAGAAATGGACTAAATATTAAATGTGCTACAGTTTTAATTGTGACAACAATTTAACATATGGGCAATGAAGAATTCAGTGTTATATAAAGTTAAAAAGGAAAAAAAAAAAAAACTCGGAAAAATTGCTCGGGATTGGAGCCAGTATCTTGGGGGTGGAAGGAAAAGTCGGAAGGAACACACACCCTCATTTACTTCTAACACGGTTAGCTGATCTGTTTGAAATTAGATCCACTTTCAACTGTTTTAACTTAATTGTTAAGCCATTTCTTAACCTCATGAATGCAGTTTTCATGCGCTTTCAAATCTGGCCCTGAACTAATAGACCCTTTCACTTCAGTAGTTTTGGAAATGAATGTTAGATGGAGAGGAAAGCATTTTAACAATGCTTTTCGAAGGGTCAAAGCTCTGAAAATATAGTATAGTTTGTACATAAAACTCAGTACACCTGAATATCCTGCTGGCTCTTTGTCTGGTAATGAGGCAAACCATGCCACCCTTTAAAATGTCTGCTTCCTTTCTGAGGGCAGCTGGCTATGTCGGTGCTGGGCTATCTAACTGCTCAAGTGAATCCATTATTAGGATCAAAGTCCCAACAGAAGAGAAACAGGTGGCAGCCAGGCACCCTGGGGCAGTCTTCCCTTCCCTTGTGAGAAACAGGGTAGGTCCAGGTCTCCATTCTAGAATATTCTCCTTTAAAAGGGGGCATAAGGAATAAGAGGAAGAAATGCCTGTCAGTAAGAACAGCCAGTGCTGTAAGACTGTTACTGAGCCTCTTTCTGTGAATTTGTCATTCTCACTGTGTGGAAGAACCCCTAAATGAATCCGGTTTCATTTGCCATTTTGTAGGAAACCAATGGGTGACGATCACATTTGAAATGATAAAAGATCATGCAATTTTTACCTTCATTGCTTAAAGTAAAATGATGCCCTAGCATGTATCACAAATTAATAATGATAATTATTATTAATTATCCGTAGCCAACATTTACTGTAACAGTAGCTGACATTTCTTGATTGCCAAGCCATTTTCATGTAAATCCTATGAAGTGGGTACTATTATGTCCCCCATTTCCAGAGGCAAGAACTGAGGTAGAGAGAGGTTGAGTAACTTGCCCAAGGTCTAATTCTTGTGGTGAAACAAGGATTCAAACGCAGGTGATCAGAACCCAGAATCCATGTTCTTATTTGCTATACTGTGTTGTACAGTGATGACCAATGGAAGCAAAGTACCACTTAGAGAGTTAAAGTAAAAATATTAAAATAGAAGTCAGTAAATCACTGATTTTTAAAGGTATACTTACTGAATCCCTTTATCAAATATTAACATATGTACTATGCACTGGGCACACTGTCCACATTATCTAATTTAATCTTCTGCGAATTAGTTATGCCCGTTTTACAGATGAAGAGACCGACTGAAGAAAGTGTGCTGTACAACATCACGGGAATTGTACTTGTAACCTGAACCCACGCCTGACAGGTTCCAAACCTCGAGCTCTTTTCACAAAGCCACCCTACCTCTTCTTTTTTTAAAGCAATTCTCTATGACTAGGAATAAAAGTAATAAGAGGAAAACTTAGGAATAAAACTGACTACTTTTAAGTTTAGAATTAGGAGAGAATTTTCTTCTCTCTCTTCTGTCAGGCACAAAATAGCTCTGACTTCTTAAGTATCCATCCTAGAAATGGGAGGATTCAAGTGATTTGTTATAACATGGGCCGTAAAAGGAGAAAGAACCTCAGCAGTAAATCTGGTTAGTCTTTACCAAGCAGCAGTAGTGCTCACATTCCCATGTATTCCTAAGGCAAACTCACAACTCGAACCACTTTTAACAGAACACAGAGAAGATGATTAATACTGTCCATTTTCTCATCATTTTTTTCCCTCTCCTTTTTTGTACCTAGTGTAAGCTTCTCTGTTACATAAAAGGAAACTGCTGTGTAGAAGTTGTCAAATAAGACTCCTGCAACTCAAAAAGGAAAGGTAGTATAGGCCTGGGATTAAAAACCCAGGCTTGATCCCACACCCATCAGGATGGCTACTACCAAAAAACCAGAAAATAATCAGGGCTGGTAAGGATATGAAAGAAACTGGAACCCCTGTGCACTGCTGGGGGGGGGCGTAATGTAAAACGGTATAGCCACTGCGGAAAACTGTATGGTAGTTCCTAAAAAAGTTAAAATTACCATGTGATCCAGCAGTTCCACTTTTGGGTAAATACTCAAAAGAATTAAAAGCAAAATCTCAGAGAGATATCTGTCCAACCACATTCACAGGAGCACGAGTCACAACAGCCACAAGGTGGAAACAACCCGAGCGTCCACTGATGGATGAAAGGATAAACAAAATGTTGTGTAAATACACAGTGGAATATTATTCAGCTTTCAAAAGGAAGGAAATTCTGACACATGCAGCAACAGGAATGAACCTTGAGGACATTACGGTAAGTGAAAGAAACGAGGCACAAAAAGACAAATACTGCTATGATTCCTCTTATGTGAGCTTAGAGTCAGAAGGGTGGTTGCCAGGGGCAGGGCTGAATGAGGAGTTGTTCAGTGGGTACAGGCTTTCAGTTTTATAAGATGAAACAAATGGGTTCTGCAGATGGGCTGAACAACTTGTGAATGTACTTAACACTACTGAACTGTGCATTTAAAAGTGGTTAAGATGGTAAATTTTATGTTATATATGTATTTTACCACAATTCAAAAACAAGAACACAGGCTTGGAAATTGGTAAGACTGGGAAGTAAATCCTGGCTTGCCTCTCCCACCTTCTAATTTTGTGACTTTGGATAAGTTTGTTTTTGTTTTTGTTTTGCAGTACGCGGGCCTCTCACCGTTGTGGCCTCTCCCATTGCGGAGCACAGGCTCCGGACGCGCAGGCTCAGCGGCCATGGCTCACGGGCCCAGCCGCTCCGCGACATGTGGGATCTTCCCGGACCGGGGCACGAACGCGCGTCCCCTGCATCGGCAGGCGGACTCCCAAGCACTGAGCCACCAGGGAAGCCCTAAGTTGTTATTATTTATTGAGTTACTGATGCTCAGATTCCTCATCTCTGAAATAGGGATAAGAATAGTACCTGCCTCACAGCGTTATGGGGATACTGTGAGTGAACGCGTGTAAGATACAGTATTTAGCCCATGATAAACACTCCATAAATACTGGCTTTGCGTCATAGCAGTAGGCGTGGAGTATTTAGCCAATGGCAATGCAGAGTAGGTACAGAGAGAGGAAAAATCCCTTGCAATCTCTCCAGAGGCCACATGGGGTGGCATTTGTTCCCTTAGGGGATTTAACATGGCCCAGGGTTTGGCTCACAGCCTTGAAAGCTCAGAAACTGAACCGCTCAGCACCTACAGAAGGGATCACGTGGGTGGGACTCAGGAGACCAGTGTATAAAACTGGAATGCCAATTTATGACCAGCACATTTACAGAGGTCTGAACAAATCTATTTTCTTCCTGCAGGAAGGCAGATTTGCATAGGAAAGGCAAACAATGTTGAGAGGGTGGCCTGGTAATCATGGACTCAACAAAGGGAAGTAAATGAATCAAGTGTATAATGGTACCAGGCTAAGGTAACCAGATGCATTCATTTCTAAACAGGGATAGTTGTCTGACGTTTTGAAGTCCACCAGCCAAAGCAGCCTCTCTTCCGGGACACAGGTGTTTTCTGCCAGTGTTGGCTCTGGACCTTCCTTATTTTGCTTGCATGTCTGACCACTTCTATCCTCTGGCCTATTGTTTCTCTGGCCACTTTAATGCCTTCCATCAGGCTGCAGTCCACTCCTGTAGGTCTAGGAGCCAGTGCTCTCTATAAGGTAATTCTGCCTGTCTTTTCTTTGACCAAAAGGGTATTATTGGGTTTCATACAGGGTAATATTATTCAACTCAGGTGCTAGAGCAATACAGACTTTCAGGTATTTTGTTTAACAGCCTAAGAAAAATTAGAAACATTCACTGAATTTCTACATACAGTTAGGTAGTAACCATCAAGATATATTGCTAAGTGAAAATAGCAAAAGTATCCACATTTATCTAAGAAGAAGGTAATAAAAAGTATGTAATATATATAAAATGTTTACATTGTTAAGACAAACCACTGGAAGAATAAACTGAAAACTAAAACAAACAAAAACAATGCCTTAAATAGGTAAGAAAGGAAACAGGGTGGAAGCGACAGGAGTAGTAGAAGATGGACTTCTCAGAACACACTTTTGTAGGTTTGATTTTGCAAAGTATTTTACATAATTATGAAACAAAATTAAGTGTTAAAAATTCAAAGAAACGGAAAATGAATACTCCTACTTATGTATTGATTTGTTGGTATAACTATATGAAGAATTATTTCGGGTGCCTTTAGAACCGTTTTTTGCCTGTACATCCCTAGTGGGGTGCACTCTATGAACAAAACCAGTGGAAAAACCAGCACCACCACCTAAACTGCTTTCAGTAATCATACTGTTGGTGATAGTGTTGGTGTAGTTATTATCAGGCAGTTACGTGAATATCATAGGATAAAGCAAATGAATAATTACGCTGTGTTACTGTGAACTGGGATGGAAGAAAGAAGTTACAGGTGTAGGACAGAAAACTTCAGAATTTGACCTGGATGGGAGCATTAGTATGAATTGAAAAAAAAAAGGGGGGGGGGGCGGATTTTGTAGCTCCACCTGCTGAAAGGTATAAAAATAATGACCAATTAAATAGCCCACACTGTAGGCTCTAAATATCATTTGTTTAACTAAAAGAAACCAAGGCTCCTTAGAGACATGGCTGATTCCAGGTCTGGAGCAAAGAATGAGCCTAGAACATCTTGTCACATCAAAAAGCAAAGAAACTATCAAAGACTTCAGGAGCTGTGTCAAAGGATTGAGGAGGTAATTTGAAGAGCTTCCACTCTCTAAAAATGCAGCAACTTGAGCACCAATGAAATATAATAACTGCAACGGATAAAACCATATCAAACATGCGAAATCCATGAGTTTATAATAATACTAAAAAACCCCTCATTGGCTACTTTTGGAGGATGTTACAGAATCAACTCAAAGTTTTAAAACTGGTAAACAGAAAGACATCAAGCCTTTATCTCACCTTTCCCGTCAGAAATGTACCTCAGGGTAAACAAAAATGAGTAAGGCAAAGTTTCTCTTCATGGAAGTGCTTTTAGCTAATAAGTGAGGAAGGGAAGACAGAATTAGAACGCCACCATTCTGAAACCCCTAATGACTCAATGAATCTAGGCAGTGCTCATCAACCACTGACACATAAAGAGAGACAACCAGACATTCTACGCCTCATAATGGAAACGCACAGCATCACACGAAGTAATCTTGTCAAAAACTCAAACCTGAATCTGATTAAGCCTCTAAATCTAACTACCAATGTATAAAACAAGTGGGGAACAGGGAAGCCTGTATCAGAGGATACAATTAGCAAATTCCAAACTGTGGGAAACGCTGCAGGACAAACAACCTGGTTTCTTCTACAAATAAACTGCAATACAAAAAGAGAAAAAAAGAGAGAGAAAAGGGAACACCTATAGATTAAAAGTGACTTACAAGACATACTAATTGCAATGAGTGGACCTGATTTGCCTTCTGATTCAGACAAACTGCTTAAAAACCTGCAAAATTTGAACACTGTGTTGACATTAACTGGATAAAGAATTGAGGCTAATTATTTTAGATTTGATACCGTATTTAAAATGAGTTTCATCTTTCAGAGAGATTTTCTGATATATACCTCGATGAAATAAAATGGTAACTGGGATTTTCTTCAAAAGAATCAGAGGGGGATGGGGGTGAATAAGAGCAGAGATGACATAATCGTTAAAAGTGAGCGATAAGTATGTGGGATAATTATACTAGTCTCTCTACTGTCGTATATGCTTGAAATATTCTGTAATAGAAATTTTCCAGAATAGAGTTAAAGCAAAACCGCTTTTTGATCCTACTCTTTGATGATGGCTCTCAGATGATTTTTCATATTATCAAATAGTCATGGATTTTGGTACAGGTGACGCTAGGTCCTGTTTATCCAAAGATTTTCTTCAGATGGACTGCCTGAACAGCACAGTAATTTTCCAAGAAACATGAACTGTATAAAAAGATCATCACATTAAATTGGATATGTTAACACAGGTTTGGGTTCCACGAGAGAGCTCTTAACATCGTAAAACTGTTTCCCCCCCAGGTTCCTACTCTTTCGGCCCTTTTTACTAAACATACTGTTTTCACAAATATCAAACACTCCTTCCCACTTGAGAATCATTTTCCTGGAAGAAGGGCTCTCAAACCTCAGCCTGCATCAGTATTACCTGGACAACTTGTTAAAAAACAGATTACTGGGTCCCTTTCCCAGAATTTCTGCCTCAGGTCTGGGTTGGGGCCCAAGAATTTGCATTTTAACAAGTTCCCATTTATTGCTGATGCTGCAAGTCTGGGGACCACACTTGAGAATCACTGTCCTGGAACGTCTATGAAAATTTATGTGTCCCCTGCTTCCTCCCATCTCTTCTTCCTCCTAAGAACAAAGCTGCCTGACAGTTTCCATAGAAAAGGGCATGATCTATCCTTTCTTTGATTTATATTTACCCCTTTGAACTCTACAATGCCTTCCATTGGATAATTATTACATAACCTTTTTCTGAAATTAATTACCCTTCAATGATATTTCTTTTAAAATGTTCCCTATTAGGTTAGAGGTGGCATTTTGGCTCCCACCTTCCCTAAAAATAACCAGACTAATTTTGTCTCTCTATCCTACTCTCCCCTTCCTCTCTTCCTCCATTCCTCTAACTGAACTGAAAAGAGGAATAGTTAATAACCATAAAAAGATATTACTATATGCTGTTTTTATTAGAATATAATTTCTGAGAGGACAGTAACCTTTTGACTTTACTATAGCTTTCCTTTCCCACCATGTTATGGGCATTTATGTAACTATTATTATTTGAAAATAACAAGGCCTGATTTCTATTAATATTTACAGAACAGAATTAGAATTCAAAGCCCTGCCACAGGGTATGCATTCAATCCATTTTTGTCAAATTAAATATTTCAATCACAGAGTCTTAGAGACAACCGAGGTCCAGAGAACCTAAGTGATATACAAAAGGTCAAAGAGCCTGTTACTGCAAATGCCAGAATCCTATAATCCAGATCTCGTGACTCCTACCTAGCCTGTGCTTCTCCCCCTAGTCCGCTGTACCTCTCACCAGTTTTATCAAAAGAGGCCAACAGTGCCTAAAGTGAGACAACGTAAGTCCAAAGTAGCATAGGGATAAATACTTAAAGAATAATCTTAAAATTCTCAATTAAGGAAATACATTTACTATGGAAAATAATGTTTTTTTACACAATATTTTGCTTTAGATGCTTTGGCCTTTCTAGGTTTCTTTACAAAGTGTGTATGAGGAGGTTATCACTCTAGAAAAACTCAGAAAAAGCCTAGAAAATTTAAGAAGATAGAAATTCTGACGGGATTGGTGTCTCTGGCACTGGATAAGTTACCCTAATAGATCACCCCCACTCCAATGCAATGTGCACTGCGTGATCGCAAGACCAAAGCTGGTAGTACCACGGTCATCTGCAGAGTCTGCTCTTTCTAGAGAAGCTAGATTTGGGGGAAAGGGAAAATAACCACTTAGTAACTATTTACTACGTCCCCCAAATAGTTTTAAGTGGTTTACATACACTATTGCATACATTCCTTTCAACAATCCTATGAAACAGACATTATTGTCACATTTAACAGACTAAACTAAAGCTCAGAGGAGTCACAGGCCTAGGGTAAACTGGCAAGTCCAGATGCAAACTCAGGTGTAACTGCTTCCAGGGCCACACTTCATCCACAGAGCGAGGCTCATTGTTTTCACTGAAGAGTTCCGGCACCTTTATCGGTACTCAAAGACTCAAAATGCCTGAGACAGGATTATAACCTCTATCACCTACTTCTAAATCCTATAAAAATGGAAGCTGTTCTCCTGCCGCTTAATTTATTTTGGTTCATATCATTAGCAAAAACAGTTGTAACACCAGGACAAATTCATTAAGGAAGGATTTTTGACCCCGAGTTTGGCATATCTTTAAAAGCAGACAAATAATGAAGCGTAAAGCTATGTTCATTAATTTACATGAAGTCTCAAATGGTGATAAAGGACTTGCCTGACGTTTCCCTTAATGTAAATGCCCAAATCAATATTCCTAACCCTTTGGCCTAATGCATGCAATCAAACTATAATTCCTAGAGGCCCAGAAGGGCCAGCAGTCAAATGACCTTTATCCTCATCTCACCTATAGGGCTTTTGGGTCACGCCGGCTCAGAGGAGGGCTGTTGAGAGAACTGGTGACACCATTTCCCAGGCTGGAGGGAGGCAGAGGAGAATGGAAAAAGCTGCTCATGGGATTTAAATGGGGCTCTGCCCCTTTAGAAAGCAACACTACAGTTAAGGAACCAGTGAAAGGGCACTGCTTTTCCTTATTTGTGTATCATTAATGTGATGTTTTAAAATACCACCCTTTTCTGGATGGACCTAGAGTCTGTCATACAGAGTCAGAAAGAGAAAATCAAACCGTATGCTAACCCATATATATGGGATCTAAAAAAAAGATGGTTCTGAAGGACCTCGGGGCAGGACAGGAATAAAGACGCAGACGTGGAGAATGGACTTGAGGACACGGGGAGGGGGAAGGGGAAGCTGGGACGAAGTGAGAGAGTGGCATGGACATATATATACCACCAAATGTGAAACAGCTAGCTAGTGGGAAGCAGCTGCATAGCACAGGGAGATCAGCTGGGTGCTTTGTGACCACCTAGAGGGGTGGGATAGGGAGGGTGGGAGAGAGACACAAGAGGGAGGGGATATGGGGATTATGTATACATATAGCTGATTCACTTTGTTATACAGCAGCAACTAACACACCAATGTAAAGCAATTATACTCCAATAAAGATGTTAAAAAAAAATACCACCCTTTTCAATAGGCTTACATGAAGGAATTAAAGCAGGCAGGGTCTTGAAATAATAATTTGCCCACCACTGCCATTTGTCATAAAATCCTTTTCCCTGTGGCGATTTAAAATCAACCTTGTAAAACACACTGTGAGGAAAAACAGGAAAAAAAATTTAAAAGCCACTTCCTTTAAAAATTTCTGAAGTAGTAGTTAACGTGTCAAAAGCCAAATCTCTAGCAATATAATTTAAATGCTGGATTACACTGTTCCTTCCTGGCCATCCATCCAAAGCCCCACGTATGATGTATGATTTTCTTCTAAACAACAGCAAACATTAATGGTTATGCTTATCAAGTGTGAGAGTTCACTCCTGGTTGAACAGGATGACACACTTGGCAGGGTTTTGACAAAGGCTGGCCTACGTCATTCCATAATCAGTCAGAGGGCTATACACACGGATTCTTCACATGTCCTCGTCAAGCTCATGAGAGGTGTCACTCACGTTTGGATTCCAGAGTCCACCACCACAATAAGCGAGAATATAGATAATACGAACTTCTTTGTCATGATTCCTAAAGCTTAATTAACACGCCCTTGACATTTCTTTTGAGGGAAAAGATAATACATATATTAAAACAATTTTAGAATTATATAGCCAGGTAAATATCACTCATCATTGTTCTGAATGTTAAGTCATCGCTATATGCTTTTTTGGGGAGCACTTCACAATTGTGTTGAAGAAAGGACAGCAAATGATGCTTAGAAATGTGATACACATTTTCATTTCACACTCCATCAGCTTTTACAGCTGTAGCTCAATGAAATGTAAGAGAGAGCTTGGCAAACAGCCATATTTACCAAGGTATAAAAGAGGGGTCAGGTTACTTTTTTATAGAAAGAAAAAAATGTTTAATTTTCACTCCACATTACTCAAGCAGATATTCAGCTAACACCCTAGAGAAAGGCGCCATAACCACATATACTGACATGGTTTAATGCCTGTTTAACTGTATGTAGGTTTTTACTATATTACAAACAGCTTTGCAAAGCACAAAAATTATCCTTTCCTTACCCCCTTCCACTGAGGATCTACTGACACAGAAACATACTGGATCAGATCATCTTCCGTGTTAAATCTCTCACCTGAAAATAATGGCTTTTGCCTTCTGTTTCTAGCCTAGAAGCAGAAACAGCTTATTCCCTTCACAGGCAGAGAAGCAAAGCTATAGGCATCAGCATAAATGCATCTTTCTAATTCAGATTTCAATCTGTCAGAAAGGATTAAAGCCTCATGCATACATAAAAAGGGAACTATAAACGATAACAGAAACATGGTGGGAAATCACTGTGCTTCCAGAGCGGCTGTTTTACTAGCAGGGTAGAGAGGAAAAGCATCTTCTACTCACCTCTGTTAAACCTGAGATTTCTCCTTTTGCTAACGGTTTGCTGATGGATGGCGCGTATACTTTGGCATCTGAAACTGGCTGCCCTTTCATAAAATGTTTTCCTGATTCATAAACGTTCACTTCGACCATTTTCCCCATGAATGTGGGGTTCTTTGGCACTAAAACCTTAAAAAAAATTAGAGCAGACTTAATTTTTAAAACTAAAATTTTATCTTAGAACAGTTTTGGACTTAAAGAATTATTAAGATAGCACAGAGAGTTGGTATACCCCAGACACAGTGTCCCTCTTATTAATGTCTTATGTTGGCATGATACATGTGTCACAATTAATGAGCCAATATTGGTGTATTACTATTAACTAAAGTCCATATTTTATTCAGAGTTCCTCACTTGTCCCTTAATGTCCTTTTTCTCTTTGGGGATCCCATCCTAAGTGGGCTCTATCTTCCAGATGCTCAAGGACCTGGGGATCTAGCAGGAAGGGAAGGCATTTCTGGGAGGGATAAGGGGCTATAGACAGCGCTCTCTCCTTGTGGGATGCCTGTGGTCCGAGGGCACGTGGAAGGCAGGCCTGGAACCGCCCGAGGCATCCGCCAGTCACTCTTGGACAGGCCTTTGATATCCGATTCTTGGCTGTCCCAGGCAATGAAGAAAACTGGGACAACACTGATGAAAGCTTTATACTTTTAATACCTTCCAAGTTTGCTGTCAGAGTCAGGATTTGAGCAGCCACTTCAAATAAAGGCCCGCATGTTTGGGTGCATATGTGTGTGTGCAAGCGTACATGTGTGTGTGTGTTTTGGGGGAAGAGGAGGAATATTTCAAAGCCACCTTTTCAATATTCCAATCCTTGGTGTTTGGAGCTAAATGACTCCTTTAACTGATGGCTGCCATTCACTTCTTTCGTTCTGTTATGAAAAGCATGTATTTGTTAGTTCTACCTCCACATAGAACCAGCTCCTCTGAAGGGTACTTTGGCTGGCTCACAGGAAACTGTCAGATGGTCCCTTTCCACTAGAGATTACTGACGGAGGTACTTGTTGACCTCGAGCAAATGTTTCCCCTCCTCTTGGACTTACAGGTAGTTTGTATGTATTATGTCTCCCTCACACTTCTATTTCAGTACTGGAGCTACTTGCCAATCTTTTCAAGTCATAATCCAAAATAAATAGGCTAATTCTAATCCAGCAATACTTTGATATCTAGATACAATCTTCTGGAAGTCATCTTGTTTTAGAAAAATAATTCCTATGAAATCTTTGATATGCTTGGTTTTAGAGACCAAAAAAAAAGAAAGAAAAATGAGATGAGAGCCAGAAGTTCCACAGCTAATTTCTCCGAGAGGCAAAAATGGATCTTGGTCTTTCTGAGTTTGATTTTTTATGACCACTGAGTACACTGCTTCATCAAAGTATAGGAAGAAAGGTCACCTGGGTGGTGGATTACTCGTGGCAAGCAAATGGACTAAAAAAGCTTTAGTATCAGGATATGAAAGCCCTTTTAAATCAGTTTTTATAAAACAAGAAAATCTCTAGAGCAAACTATCCCTCGGAGATCTGGCACTATTCTCGGGGAAAATAACTCTCCTTGATCTGCTGTCTTGATCTGAATGAAGGGCTCAGTGTTTTTTTCCCTCCGGTTTTAATAATTGGAAAAAGCTTGACTGCTTTAAATTGGAGGAAACAGCTAATGAGGCATGCCATCGCCTTTAAAATGAAGGGGAAAAAAGTTCCCTGCTGAGGCGAAAACCCAGATGGCAAGAGAAAGGAGAGGAAAGAGGCAACCAAGATACAATCAAGCTCCTCCCGAGGGCTAAGCAGAAGTTTGGCCTGAATAGGAAAATGGCTCTCTGGAGTCAATTACTGAGGTGGAAAACGGGGAAGAGACAGATTCAGCTCAGACATGGAGTGTTCGGAATCCATCCTCAGCTGTAGTCTCTACTGGGGACCGAACAGGGCACATTCGGTCTGGGCCATGAAAAGCTCCCCCACTTTCCCTGAGGACCCAGTGCCCAGCCTGTGCCCCATGCTGGAGGCCCCTCCGGCTCTGGCTTCCCTGCTTTCTAACATGGGCAGTCGGCTTCCCTCGCCCATCCTATACGTGACTTGCCCAGGCTGGCCTGAAGAGCCTTCCCAAGCCGTGACCCACAGAAAAAAATTTCACTTGTCATTTGATGAGAGCAGGAGAAAAAAAAAAGAAAAGTAGGAAAACTCACTTGATATTAAGAAAAGCGAATACGATCCAGGGATGACCCATGAAATCCCTATGCCCTTATGAGGGTCTCTAACCAGGAGGGGCATATTACACCTCCTCCTTCCCAGGGTCCATGGCCCCCGAAGAGGCACTGTTTTCTTCAATCGCTTTTGAATTGCTTTACCACCTGGGGTAGTGGAATCCCAAATGCTAAAATAGAAGTCTAGTTGCTGGTGGGGCAAAGCACGCTACTTTAACGGGCAGGGAGTGGGAAGCCTTTCAGGTTGGCCTCGAAGAAAACTCTCATAGTGAAGTTGGTTTGATCCTTATGCTGGTCTCCAGAGTTGTTCACCCAACTTGAGTTGAGTCCAACGAACAGACTCCTTTCCCTTTGCCCCCAGCGTTTTTTATCAATGTGGAAGTTAAACAAAAAAACCAAAAAAACAAAACACCTGAAACTAAACAAAACTAAAAAAGCCAACCAACAGACCAACCAATCAAAAGCCTGTGTGAGTGCTGTGACAGGGACAGGAAATCCCTGCCCTTCCAGGCTGATGTCGCCGGTACAGACATCCTTCCTGTCTTCTGGACAGAACTTTCCCCTCCACATTGCCAGGCCGTGGGGATTTTGGCAGTGAGAATTACCTGTTCCAAACTCCGCAATGCCAGAGGCGGGTCCTGTCAAAGATGAATGGGGACTAAAACACACTAATTCCTTCGTATAGAATGTTCTGGAGATTAAGCCACAGAGATAAGCCCCATGTTAGCCTGGTTGGCTTGATGCTATAAAATAGCCTTCCTGCGACAAGATTCTACACCTCCCCCCCCCACCTCCCCACCCCCGCTTTAAGTCTCTTTCGCTTAAACTGATTTACTTTTAGAAGTCTTTCTCATTTTGGAGAAACCCTAAGAACGTGGGAGTATCCCTTACCTGCTCATAGAATCGATTGTGTGCAACATAAAACTTGGAATCAAAAGATTCTTCTGTGACTAACACTTTTTGTCTCTCACCAATCTGTGGAGAGAAGGGGAGAAAAACAGGAGAGATCAGGGCAAACACCTGAGCATCCAAAAGAAATGCTAACCCAAATAGTTATGGGCCGTAAGTCGTGTCTCCTTGAATTTAAAGTAGACTCCAGATTGCCAGCTACTTAACAGCCAATGCAAGAGTCACTGATTCAAATGTTCAGAAAGACATTATTATCTATGTAGTAATATCAAATTAGTGTAGAACGGAATCTTATTTTCTTACAGAACTATGAAACAAAACTTGATCTTATTTCCTTCTTCAACGTAAGTTAGATAATTAAAGGCTTCTAAGACATACAAAAATCTTCTAAATATCACTTAGTTTTTCTTGAAACAAAGTTGCAAAACAAGTCAGAACAAGCTGCTTCTAATCCAAATTCATGAAAATATTTTGGCAAAATATGAAGTGGTAATAAACATTAATTTGAGTTACGAGGGATGTAACACTAAAGAAAATGCCTTAAAAACTAGTCATTAAGTCCCCGTACCTAAACATTTCACACGTTATATTCAATTCTGAAATTACTGATTAATTCAGTTATTTACTTGTTATATACGTTTTCTCTGTCACGGGCAACTGTCTCTTTTTTGTTGCAGGCATGACCCCACATTCATTTTATTTTTTTAAGAGAAAGACAGCAAAAATAGGGGACTGTTAATTCTCTACAGGACCTATATTTATGATCTAAGCATGCATTTTTAATAACCAAGAAGTTAAATCAGCCAAAACGTTGGTTAAAGCAATGTGACCATTTTAAAACAGTCTACTATTTCCAACTTTCTTCTACTGTGAAATGCAACATTTAAAGTATCATTACTTTTTTTTTTTTTACAACATTGTCAAAATGTCCGATTTAGCAAACCAGCTGTATTGGATGATTGTGCCTGGAATCATTTTTGCCATTGCTACTTGATAAATACAACCCTCTATGTTAAAGAACATTGGCAAGATTTTTTAAACGAAATCCCTATTCTCATATGTAGGGACTTGTCACCATGTTCAGGCAGTTACCACTTAGGAAACATAAACACAGCTGCACTAAATAGACCACCTAACAAAAAGAAAAAAACAAAAACACCAAACTCTTCTGTCCATTATACAATGCTAATACCTAAATACACCATAATTTGCTCTTTTTCACTCTCTCATTCAAATGTAGCTCCCTTAGCCGAAGGTTGTAAGGTTTCTAGGATACTTATCAAACACTTAACTTAGTTCACTCCTTGAAAACCAGTGAAAAGTTCCCGCACTATTGTCTCTTTTAAAGATCAAGGAGAAACAAAAGAACTACTCCCAGCTTCTACTTTGAGCTTTAATGGCCCTGTTTATTAAAAAAGACTGATGAATATTGGGTTTCACTGAAGTATATTCTTCTGGAAGGAAACTTAGAATGTTTGCACACATTTCACAGTGCGAGTTGCTTATAACTTAAGATAAGTATCTGTCAATGGTTCTTAAGGAAATCTGCAATTACACTTCATCTAACATTAAGTTTTCAGGAAATTAACAACAATACGAGAGAGCAGAGCCACTGAAAACGTATGCCGCTTTTTTCCTCTTGTTGGAATTAATGTGGACAGTTGTAGTAATCGTCTTTGGGCTATTCCATTTTATCTGGAGAGAATAACGATGACAGTAATATATACATATTGAGTTAGAAAGACTTGCTATGTTTATACAGTAGAGGGCAGGGCTTTCGATCAACCATCAGAGAACTATTTGTATGTGAGTATTTAACTATTATTTGCCAAAGGGATTCAGGAAAATTGCTATGGGCAGTAATTTATAGTGGCAAACACCTCTCCGATCACCCTTTTGGTCCCCTCAACTACGGATTTTGTCTCATTGGTGAGGCTCTTAAAGTTCCCCAGAGGCTAGTGAGCACAAATTAGCATAAGCAAGATAGGACTTTGATGAAAAACTGATGCAGTCTATCCCCAACCCCTAAAAAATCCAACAAAAACAAATAATAAATGCTCTACGCAGAACTTTTTTTAAAGAATGAAGTTGCAATGAAGTGAATGATCAAATATGACCTTTAAGAGAATCAACTGTTTCAAATAACCTTAAAAACAACAAGGGGGGCTTCCCTGGTGGTGCAGTGGTTGAGAGTCCGCCTGCCGATGCAGGGGACACGGGTTCGTGCCCCGGTCTGGGAAGATCCCACATGCCGCGGAGCGGCTGGGCTCGTGAGCCGTGGCCGCTGAGCCTGCACGTCTGGAGCCTGTGCTCCACAACGGGAGAGGCCACAGCAGTGAGAGGCCCCCCCCACCCCCCGCCAAAATAAAAATAAATAAATAAATAAAAACAACAAGGAAGTTAAGGAATGGGGGGTGGGTTTCAGCTGGAACTCTGGAAGAGGCAACTTTGCCTTGGTGACAATAAGGAATCTTATGTGCCAAACATATTATTAGCCTCAAATGTTTTTTTAAATGAGTCACCTCTTTACTCTCCAAGTGTTTTCTCCCCAGCCCCACTCAATAACCCAGTATGGTTAAAGACCACGTAACAAGAATTAGGGCAATCATCCTGATTTACCTAAGAATGCCTCTCCTATCCAGCAAGGAAGTCCTGTTCTCAGAGGAAAAAGCAGGGCTTCAGAAGAAAAAGGGCAACAGGTACCCTTGGGCCACTAGGGCTACAGCCACCCAGCTTTCTATTATGCTAAAGGCAGAGCTAATCCACTAAAGCAGGGGTCCCCAGCCCCTGGGCCACGGACAGGGTCGCAGAGCAGGAGGTGAGCGGGGGCCGAGTGAGTGAAGCTTCATCTGTTGCTCCCCTTTGCTCGCATTACAGCCCCCCAGTCCGTGAAAAACTGTCTGCCACAAAACTGGTCCCTGGTGCCAAAAAGGCTGGCGACCACTGCCCTAGAGGGACCAGTTTGCCTTAGAGAATGATGGGTGTACACTGTGTCTTCTCTGAGATTCTGCAACATCTACTCCCTGCTGACATTCTGCTGAGAAGGCGGCTTCCTGGGCTACTCACCATCCCTGTCATAACCTTCCCTAACGGCTGGAACCTCCGGCAGGAATGCAAGGGTACATCACTGGCTTAAGACAAGCCCTTTGAAGAGGAAGTTAACAACAAGATTGCTTGAGTAATTAAAAAAATGAACAAACTCCTGAGTTTATAGAATATATATATTTGTATACACACACACACACATATTTTGTGAATGAAGAGGAGGTTGAAAACAATGGTTTCCATAAGCTTTGTGACTGGTAGCACAATATGGCTGCTCAGCAGGGATGATTAAGATGCAAGCGGAACTGTAAACCCAAAGAATGGTCGGTCGGTCTGGAGGGTGATTTTAAGATAACTGGAACTTTCAAGGCCAGGAAGAAAGGGGGAAGTTATTTGGAGGGAGAAGGAATGGTCAGAAGCAGGAATGCACAGTTCTAGCAGAGCCCAGGGGAGAGGAAGAGGAAGAAGGTTTATTCAACACCATTAAATGCCACATATTCGAACTGGACAGTAGGGTGAGAGGACATGGGTCTGGGTAGATTATTTTTAAGGTAAAAGAGATTTGGCTACATTTTGGGACTTTGCTTTCCTCATAGAAAAAAATGAGAGTTTGGAAGAAGTGACGTGGAGCTGGGGAGAGGTGAGCAGGGCTGAAGAGGAAGTAGATTCTGATTTTTAGAGGACCTTTCAGTTCCAAAATTCTCAGTTGTCATTCGTGGTAGATTTGGTCTGCTCACAAGGTTTCAGATGAAGGAAATAGGTACTCTAAATCCAGGCTGTCTCTTTTATCACAGTAAATGTATGCTTAGAGCCCTCTGCAAATTACAGGTACTTTCTTGCTGCACTTAAAGTAACAACGTGATCTTAATACCCACCAAAGAAACATTTACAACGTTTTTCATAAAGCTATTTAGTGACCTGAACCCGAAGAATCCCGTCAAAATCTTCCCAACAAACCCCTTTTTAAAATAACCTCTTTTCCTTCTGATTTTCTTTACAGGTATATAATTTATAGCTGATTAAATAAAATGCTTCTTTGATTCCTAGAGCATTTTAGAGTTTAAGAACTAGGGCTGGGGGACTTCCCTGGTGGTGCAGTGGTTAAGAATCCGCCTGCCAATGCAGGGGACACGGGTTCAATCCCTGATCCAGGAAGATCCCACATGCCGCAGAGCAACTAAGCCCGTGCGCCACAACTACTGAGCCCGTGTGCCTAGAGCCCGTGTTCCGCAGCAAGAGAAGCCACCGCAATGAGAAGCTCGCGCACCACAACGAAAGTAGCCCCTGCTCGCCACAACTAGAGAAAGCCGTGAGCAGCAACAAAGACCCAATGCAGCCAAAAATAAATAAATAAATTTATTTAAAAAAAAAAAAAGAACTAGGGCTGGGAATACAAAACCCCCTGCACTTTTATGGGAAACTCAGTTTCCATTTACAAAGTTTGACTTTCAGGACATTTGTCAGGACTTTTCAAAGTGGCTGTCAGTCCTGGCACCTACTGTAACAACCTAGATGTACTTTGTAATTTATTCATCAGATGTCAGTGAAGAAAGTGGCTTTTCCAAGGACGTGCAGAACTTCACTTAGTACATTTTAACCTGACTTCATAAATACATTTTATGAAAAATGAACTATAGAAATAGTCTTGTAAAAACCTTCCCTCCATTTCACAGATTGGGTCACTGAAGGAAGAGAAGGTACAGAAAAAGTCCACAGGTTCCTGCATTACCGCTGATCTCACAGAGGTGATGGGAACTACGGCCCCCACTATGAAAGGAGTGTAGTAGAACTTTCTAGGCTTTGTTGAAAAGATATGAGAAAAGCTCTTATGCTTTTTTTTTCTTTTTTTTTCAAACCACAAAGGGAGAAAAGAAAGACCCTATTCCCCTAAATAGACAAAGAAGGTAAGAGCATGAAGGGGGCTTAGAAATCTCTGATTTCACAGAGAGGAAACTGAGGTCCAGCAAGATGCGGTGATTTGCTCAGTGGCAGAAAGAAGTCTTGGAAGCATTCCTGCTACTTGATGTCTCCTATTTAATTGCTAGCTGCAGAAAACGTACAACATCATGGCTCTGATTCTGCAGTGCATGGCTTTTCCTTGAGCAGAGAAACATCTGTGACAAACAAAAAGCAATGTTTTTTTAAAATTCAATTTGGGGGTGGATTTTACAGTACATTACATAATCAGCTGGCTGTGTTATTTGTGTCACATCTATGCTTCGAATTTCCCGAGTGCCTGAAGTGGTGAGAAACATCAGTTCTAACCATATGGCCAGATAACACACAGAAAACACACACTTGCATTCAAAAGCAGTGGTTTCCAACAGAATTTGGTTGCTGAATGAATGTTCATTCAAGCACATTCTATTTCTCCATTTGTCCTAAAACAAACAATATTCTGTATGGCTATTTAAGGATTTAAAGAGAGAAACTAAAAAGAATTGCTTCAAGACAGGCAGATAATACTGAAATTTAACAAAGACATTAATAGTACTTGGGCTTTTACCTTTAACCCAGTAAGAAATGTTACTTGTATAAGTATTCCTTGAACTAGAAGAAGCAAAGAGTTTCTTTTAAACCCATAAATGGCTTTAAAGTATAAACTTTATGTAAATCTTACTTTTAACTAGTTTTTTTTTTTTCCCCCTTCTTCTCACTTTTGTTTTACTTAAACAGAAAGCCTGAGGTGTGGCTTTAGAAAATAACTGCAATTCACTTTACTCTGAAGGGTTAGGTTAGAGAGATTTTAATTAATTCAATATAACCACTCAGAGTATCCAAAAAACGTTCACAAAGGACAGATATATATTAGAAGACCTGGGTAAGAGAAATATTTATTTCTTGAAAACAGTTATAAGACAGTAGAGGAATTATTTTGCTTCCCCTGAAAAGTTTCTAGCAATTAATTTTTCTGTCCAATTGCCTTAGGTGGAAAAATGCAGATTAAAACACACATATCAAAAGCTCTCATAATTATTTACAGTACATTCCTAATAAACTTAAATTTTATCTATGTTTATCCTATACAATATTCTGACATGCTACTTCTGCAGCTAAGTTTTTTTTTTTTTTTTTGTAGATAATAAAATACAATTTTTCTCCCTGACTGGTTTCTGAATGCATGACTCTGGGAAATGTCAAATGTCTTTCTTTACCTCCAGTCAAATTAGTTTTTTTTTTTTTTTTTTCCCTAAGCTGCCTGGAACATGTTAAACACAAGGCTGTGACCTTAAACTCTGAAATAATATTTCTAGTGTCTGTGCAAAAGCCTGCCCTCACATACACCTTTAGACTAATTACTGCAGTGTAATGTTGCCAGTGAACCACTATAATTACACTTGGAGAAAAGTATGGTCTTGTTCTTTCCTAGCTAATGAAAATGATAACCTTTCCATTTTGATTCATCATTCACAACAGGCAGAACATGCGAGGCTGGGTCTCCACGGTATACAGTAATTTTCCTGACTGTTTATGCACACTTCTGTGTTCGGGCCCTGCAGAAGCTGGAATTAAAGAAGCAGGCATACTGACGCTAAAAATAGTCCACAGTAATAAGAGCAATAACATTAAAATTTAATATCATGCTTACTCCACAACGCCATTCTATAATGAAATAGGGCCATGACACAGGAATGTGTGTCAAAAATGATGACAGCATAGAAAACAAGTAATGAGCCTCTAAGTCCATCGTATTCAAAATGCTTGCCATCAGTTTACTGGTCTACTTAAGGATTCCTGAGAGAAGACGTGGGACAGTTCATTGTGAAAGGGGCTGAACTGGTATCCAACTCTTAAACAATGACAGGAAATATATTCTATTAGATTTTTAAAAAACACTATCCTCTGTGTGAAGAAACACATATTCTTTAGCTATAATTATTATTAGAATTAAACGTGTTCAAAAGGGAAAGAATGTTCCTTTGAGGTAGAATAGCCATACCTCTAAAGTGTTTAATTTATGTTTATCTAGTAATTGCCATGAGTATCTTAGTGGCTTTATTATTCCTTCTTCACATTTCAGAAATAACCTAAACACCAAAGAACTGAAAAACAATTTGGCTTTTTGAAAGTCCTTCCTCCCAAAGCAATGATGAAAGTTACAAAGACCAGACCCAAGGTGGTTCTGTTGAATCAAATCAAGACTATGACATTTCTTCTAACGATGGCCCTTGTGCTTTTGTCTTCAATTGTTGGCTGGTTTTCTTCTAGCCATGTGCCCACCCCAGTAAGAGAAAGGCAACCCAAGGGAGTCTCTTCCCAGTTGGAGGCAAAGGCCATTCTTAATAACAAAGCCATTTTCTTCTGCTGGTTGACAGCCAACAATAACAGTACAGTAACAGTGCTTTGCTGATCTGCTAAAAGTCATTCTAGACAGCAAATGCTTACCTGACAAATGCTGACCTGATCCCTTTGCAGCATTAGAGATCTGTACCTGAGCGCTGACTGAACTTCCAATTTGAAAACCAGCCAAGTTTTAATTACCTGCCTGTACATTTTTGGTATTCTAGAACATTCTCTTAACAAACTCAAACAAGTTGCCTTTCCTTATCACAGACTCTGGCGCAAGGATGTTACCTCTATTTTTTCCCACACTAGGCAAGCTCTACAATGCCCAGGCAGTATAGGAAACTGCTCAACATTTAAAACTACCAAAAGCCCTAAAACCAGATGTTGCCAGTAATATCTATTCATGAGATCTTGTTAATGGGATGACCAAGTGGGGCCAATATGGGATATGTATGTGGAACCCTTTTTTTAATTAAAATTTCAATTCTAAGATTGAACAATTATCTCCATTTGCTTCTACCTTCCTGATCTTTTCCCATTGGTCCCTATCAATCATTACTCAGCAAGTCTGGGCCAATTTTCTTTGACGAGCTTTTCACATAGGCACAAAGGTGACCACCCTTTTATCTTACAACTATTGAACAGACTACCTTCTTGGAAAGTGTCTTTAGAATTTTCACTGATGACACAATAAATAATCCAAATTACAAACTCAGACAGGCAGCTGAGCTTTAGAGAGAGATTTAGTGTTCATGTAATCTAGTAATGTGCAGTAATTACTTGCCAACTCACCTCACAGTCGCCCAAAGCCCTCATTCCAAAAGCACTGAGCACCAGGCACCTTCAGTCTCCTATACTACCAAATACTTTATCAAAACAATACAAGACTTGGAAGAATTCAAAGAAAGATTCAGACATTTGGAGAGAAAAGGTGTGGATATGGTATATAGGACATCTAATTTTCTTTGGGGGGAAAGAAGGCTTCTTTTCAAATACTAATTTATAGGAGAAGATGGACAGGTTCTGGTGTACTCAGGCTGTAAATGTGAATTTTTTGAATTATGAATTCAGAGCTGTTTGGGTGGTGGAATTAAAAGATCATTTAGTTCAAGGGCTTCCCTGATAGCACAGTGGTTAAGAATCCACCTGCCAATGCAGGGGACACAGGTTTGTGCCCTGGCCTGGGAAGATCCCACATCCCACGGAGCAACTAAGCCTGTGTGCCACAACTACTGAGCCTGTGCTCTAGAACCCGCAAGCCACAACTACTGAGCCCGCATGCCACAACTACTGAAGCCCGTGTGCCTAGAGCCCATGTTCTGCAACAAGAGAAGCCGCCGCAACGAGAAGTGCGTGCACTGCAATGAAGAGTAGCCCCTGCTCGCCGCAACTAGAGGAAGCTGTGCGCAGCAACGAAGACCCATAACTTTAAAAATGGATTTTATCCTGACAGTTGCTTTTAGGCATGTGGTAAATTAATGAATGAATCTAAAGCTGCACCATCCAGTACAGTGGCCACCAGCCACAAGTGGCTGGGGAGCACCTGAAACATGGCAAATCCAAATTGAGATGTGCTGGGAAACACACACCAGCGTAAAGACCTTACCAGATTTCAAAAACTTAAATAAGAGAATAAACTAGCTCATTACTTTTATATTGATTACACGCATGTTGAAATTGTAAAAATTAATCAACAGAAACCTCAATGAAATTAGAGTCGGGAGGCCGGAACGGGAAGTCCTGTGCTTAGTGAGGACTGCAGAGCCCAAGAGGAAGAAAGACTTTCTCTTCTTTCCTGGCAAGAGCTCTGCTAATGAGAGACCAAAACAACTCAGCCAATGAAAAGTCACAATAGTGCTTTGAACTCTCAATTCCTCCAGTGAACTCTTTGCTTACTATACCCATCCTAAGTTCCTTTTCCCCTCTTTCAAAGAGTTCTCTCCTTGCTGTGTGGGGACTTGCATGTGGCTCACAGTGGTCGTAGACCCCAAACTGCAATTCTCTGTTGATCCGTCATAAACCCATTTTTATCGGAGAAACAAATGGCAGCCTATTTCTTGTAGGTCAACAAAATGATGATATATTTGATATATAAATAAAATATATATTAAAATTAATTTCAACTCTTTTTTACTTTTTTTAGCGTAGCTACCAGAAAATTTAAAATAACATCTATGGTTCATTTCCACTGGACAGCGCTGCCCTAAAACATTGTTAGATAGTTTAAAAAAATTTAACAGAAATCCCCCCTTTCACTATTTTAAGGACCAGATTGATCATTTAAAAAAATTTTTTTAAACTCACCACAAATACCCTTAAATTTGCACTAATCATGTAAATGCAATGCTTTAATTTTAGGAAAGAATGCATACATATCTATAAATTGTTAAAGGCAGGAATTTTGAACTGCTAAAGTTCTCTTTTTGACCTTTAAAGTAATCTTGTTTCCATTCTCTGGTCGACCCTAGCCTCTCCAAAAGCTTAAGGCATGATCAACTTGCTTATTGTTTTTCGGGCCATCCATGCAACCAAAAGAGGCCACCTAAATTTCCCAATCTGTCATTTGCCATTTTGTGTGGCTGCAAAGGCAAATGGTGTTTGAACTTAAAAGGCAGAAACAGATCATTCTCAACTTCATTTTTTAAAAAGCCAAAATGAATGTCCAAAATATGTACCGCCTTCGGTAAGATAAATCTTTTGTTACCAACCCTATTACCAGAGAACTCAGCATAGATGTGAGCAATAAATAACACGTGCAGTACACCCACCATCTTTCAACCATTTGCCAGTCGGGATGGAGGCAGAGGAAGCAGAATGGATTAAGCAGAAATCAAAGACAGCCAAGCTCTAATGGTGCCTAATTAGCATAACAAAAGACATTGCCACAATCTTTCAGCAGTGGGCAATACATCTCATTAAAGAAGACTGAATAACAATTATTCTCTCCTGCTCCCCCCGCCCCCCCAACCCCTACGCTTCTTGGCTTAGCTCTGGGAGACCCTGAGAGCTGGGCTTGAGAGCTTCTGCTTTCTTGGCCAGGCATCGGGGCTGCAGGGAAAGAGCCCACTTGTATTACTGTGCGCCTGCATCTCAATGCTTTATTCTGCTTTCCTCTCCCGCTGTGAAAATGTAGCTTCTTCAAGCACACCAAGTCCTACTATGCGGTTTCTAGGTGTATAATATTGAGAAATAGCAATGATGACCTAAAAAATGAATACCAGTTCTCCCTAAAATATCTTTATTTAAAGAAAATGATCTATTTGTTTCTCTTCACTTATTCTGTTTTTCCCCTTTGATATTACTACCCTGTCTCAGAGTTAATGAAGCTAAATTGAAATTCGACCAAATTTATCGCAACCAGTAATTAGCCCTGAGTACGTGTGCACGCACATGTGCGCGTCTGCATGAACGTGCGTACACACATATACGTACATACATACATACATCATGGAATTTAAATGAGAGCAGTCTGCTTCAGACCTATCCTCTCTCCCCATCTCCTCTTGATGACAGACAACTGAGAAAATATATGAAATTCAACACAAGGAAATTGAGGTTGCAGGTGAACACGTGGGTAGTTGTATAAATTTAAACCAAGAATAAAAGATTCTACTTAAACCAAGGATAAAAAAATATTCTTCCAGGGTGATCACTAAGAAAGATGAAAGCTTCAAGTAATCCTATATACTTTTTCATATCAATCCACTTTGGGGGAAGGATTGAGTGGGGAGGAGAGAGAAGAAGATGCATTTATTTAAACCAAACAATTTCCAGTTCTGAGCTATATTTTTTGATCAGTAACCTTTCAAAAAGGAATCTAGTTATGAGGGCTGCTTTGATTTTTGTTTTTTAATGGTCTCTCCTGCCAAACACAATATTACAGAGTCTACTTAAACCCAAATACTGCCATATCTGTGAGCTGCCCTAGGAAAAGCTGTTGATCACAGGGGTGGACAGGAACCTCTGCAATCGTTAGAGAGACTCGAGCAAAAACTGAGCCAATGCACTGAGTAGCTGGGAAAGCCTGCTGAACCCACGTAGTGTGCCTGGATTGTCCACACTGCCGCGAAGTCGCTGCCTTGCAGGAACTGAGAGACCTGGAGAATATTCACGTCGTTCACATCATAGGCAGCAGACGTGGGGCGAGACGTGTTGATGCTGTACACAATCTGCACACGGTGGCACACCGCTAAAACAAAACTGGAGAAGCCACTTAAACCTTACAAGGCCCTTCTCTCTCTGGTGAACTACTCAACATTCAAGAGCTGGTTTCCACCTTCCACCCTTTAGGAAGAGTGAATTTTTAAAAATCCTCTCTCCCACTTCTCCTGTTTAATAGATCACACTGTTTTTGTTTTTTACCTTCTTGCCTATTTCCACCTTAAAGTTTTGCCAAAAAGTAGTATTCAAACACAACACAACACGTTATTATGAAGTCTATCCTGCTTTATCTTTTAAAGTACAACAATTTGGTATTTTAATTCCCAGTCAGTAACTAGATCTCTGGTAATCACCCCAGTCCGAGTCTACCGGTCTGACATCTTACAAAGGTATCTGGGTACATTGGTACAATTTCCTTCTCTTTTAAGACAGAACCCTGGGCAAGAAGAGAAGAGCTTGAAAAGTACTAACCAGGGAGTCAAGAAGCCTTTCATTCTCCAGACGAAGGAACAAGATAAAACCCCAGAAGAACAACTTAGTGAAGTGGAGATAGGCAATCCACCCAAGAAAGAGTTCAGAGTAATCATCGTAAAGATGATCCAAGAACTCAGGAGAAGAATGGATGCACAGAGTGAGAAGTTACAAGAAGTTTTTAACAAAGAGTTAGAAAATACAAAGAACAACCAAACAGAGCTGAAGAATACAATAACTGAAATGAAAAACACACTAGGAAGGAATCGACAGCAGAATAAATGAGGCAGAAGAATAGATCAGTGAGCTGGAAGGCAGAACAGTGGAAATCACTGCTGTGGAACAGAATAAAGAAAAAAGAACGGAAAGAAATGAAGACAGTTTAAGAGACCTCTGGGACAACATCAAATGTACCAACATTCACATTATAGGGGTCCCAGAAGGAGAAGGGAGAGAGAAAGGGCCTGAGATAAGAGCTGAAAACTTCCCTAACGTGGGAAAGGAAACAGTCACCCAAAGTCCAGGAAGTGCAGAGAGTCCCATACAGGATTAACCCAAGGAGGAACACGCCGAGACACACAGTCATCAAACTGACAACAGCCACTAACTAGCTGTTTGACTCCAAACAAATCATTTCACTTTGGGGCCTCAGTTTCCTCATCTTAAAAAAGGGGGAAGGGGGTTGAAACCAGTAACCTGAAAGGCCACTTCTGGCCCACATATCCATGGAGGAGGCAGGGCCAGCAAGGTGTCTGTCCTGCAGTGAGGGCTAAGTGTACACGATGGGAAGGGAGCGTCTGCTGGCAGTGGTTGTGGTGGCAGCAGCAGTAGTGTCCCATGGACAGAGCCAGGGGCTTGGCCCTTGCTGCACAGCTTGGCACTAGTCTCATCACCAGTATTCCTTCCTTTCACTTCCAGAGCTGACACATAGCCTGGGATTAACAACATTCGCCAAAGGCAAGGCTTTGTGGAAGAATGAATGGGAGTAACATTTTGGGGATTCGGTTTACCTGTCTGGAAGAAACAATTAAAATAATTACCTGGCTTGAATCTTGAGTTGTCCTCAGATTAATGACCTAGCTTTTGGAAGTCAGTATATGCTGGAAAAGTTGGATTACTGTTGGCATTACAGCTGATAATACCGCCAGGAGTATATTCCCAAATTTCATGCATCTTTCATTTACTATAGAAGGTAGCTCTGTGAGCTGAAACACATTCATGAGTTCAACATTACTGCTGGATATCTTGATTGAAGGAGTCAAGAGAAAAATCTAAGTAGAAAACTATCTTGGGGCTCTATCCAATTACTGCTTCAGAATAGGCATAGGTTTTAGAAAGCAACACCATACGGAGGCAGGATTATTTTTTTTTTTTTGCGGTACGCGGGCCTCTCACTGTTGCAGCCCCTCCCGTTGCGGAGCACAGGCTCTGGACGCGCAGGCTCAGTGGCCATGGTTCACGGACCCAGCCGCTCTGCAGCATGTGGGATCTTTCTGGACCGGGGCACGAACCCGTGTCCCCTGCATCGGCAGGCGGACTCTCAACCACTGCGCCACCAGGGAAGCCCAGGAGGCAGGATTATTTAATGTATATAGACTGTTGCTAAACAGGCTAACAAAGCAGAAGGCTGCAGGGCCTGGACCCTACGGAGCCCAGGTCAGCTGTCTTGCTAGGCCTGCTGTCGTCTCTCTTGAGGAATCCTGCCCCAAAAGCAGAGATAACTCCTGTGCTCCCTTTTCAAAGCCATGACTCAAAAGGATTTCAGAGAGGTAAGACAAAGCATATTTAATGGGAAGAAAGGAGGATAATTGTCCAATATTGATAAACCCACAATTCATTGTTTCAGTAGCTATTGGAAAGATGAATTATGCTTAAAAAACACCCCAACCTGAGCAGCTTCTTGTCACTTCTAAAACATGATCCTGTGTCTGCCTGAAAGAGTTAAGCCTATATAAATATTTATCATTCTTCTTTCAAAAGGATAAGAAAAATTCCTTTTGCATACGTGAATTTCAGATTGCTAAGCAAACATCAGGATATGGTCAGGGGCCCACTATCGTAATGAGGATATGGTAATGATAATTTTTTTTTTTTAAGCTTGCTTACATGTGATCAAAAACACACTAGAGATTTTGATTTTATACTGGGGCATGCACAGACCCATGAACAGTTAATGCCTTTAGAAGCATATGGGTGGGATAACAGGAATACCATCAAGGGCTTACAGTGGGACTAGGGTGAAAGATTCATTAAAAGTGATAAATAGGATATGCCTTAATGTCTTGCAATTGCATATTTAATGCAGCAGGCCAGTGACTATGCATTTTAACTGTCTTTATTTTTAAGAGAACTGCCAGATCTTAATTACATATTAAACAGTTATTTGCAAATGAGGACATCTTCATTAACATATCAGGATCATAATAATAAACAATTCTCTGTTACGAAACAGTACATAGGACAGTGGGAAGTTGAAGAACAGTACATACATAGAGCACTACAGCAGGGCAAAATATCCTACTTACCTTGAGCAAGCTGATACCTTAAAAATTTTTTAAGGGAAATAAATAACCTAGATGCAAGTTCACGATTCTACATTTTATGAGATCAGAGATTTTGTTTCTTTTATTTGCAGCTATATCTCTAGTGCCAACACCATGCTTGGTTCACTGCAAGTGCTCAATAAATGTTGAATGAATGAAAGAACCAGCTCTTTTTTTTTTTTTGCGGTACACGGGCCTCTCACTGCCGTGGCCTCTCCCGCTGCGGAGCACAGGCTCCGGACGCGCAGGCTCAGCGGCCATGGCTCACGGGCCCAGCCGCTCCGCGGCACGTGGGATCTTCCCGGACTGGGGCACGAACCCGCATCCCCTGCATCTGCAGACGGACTCTCAACCACTGCGCCACCAGGGAAACCCAAGGCTAATTATTAAAATATACCTGTGCCCAACATTTCCTAGCAAACACGGGGAGGGGGGTGCGGGGAGTGAGGGTAGGAATGCCCTCCTTTCCCGAAACTACTTGCTCCTAACTAGGCATCTTCATGTTCAGCATGTGACTTTGGTTAGCATTAGTCTTGAGGTTAAATAAGGCCTCAGACTGATAAACGAAGGAAACATCTGACTATTAACAAGCAAACCCATGATAATGAATTGTTGAATCAGGGCAATTTATTTTACAAGCCTGTTTTGGGTAATATTTCTATTATGGTCTCATTCTCTCTCTCTTTCTTCCCCTTCCCATCATGCCCCCCACCCAACCACCTTACTTCCTTCTCTGTCTTTGAAATTCCCAGACGCTCTTTGCAAAGATATTGAGGGCTTTGCTCACCCTGAAAGGAGGTGAGGAAAGGTGAGCAGCGCCATGCCAACAGCAGGTAAGTTACTTCCCTGCTAATGAGTCTACCACTTGCTGTGTCCTAGGTTAAAAGATAATACGGATACTGGCAAATAAGTTTATAAACTTTTAAAACTAATCGTGACAGCACTCTTCTCACACCTCTTGAGTTGAAATGTTGTTTGGGTAAAAATTCAGAAAAATGTGACAGGCTGGAATCACTCCCTAAGCTGTGTGCTCTGCTAGTGACCCCGGCATTACAGAAAGAACAGGGAACCTGGTTGGAGACCAGAGCTGAGCTCTCACGTGCTTGGATAGGTCCTCTGGGGTCCTCGGTCAGATGCAAACACAGCTAGTTCACTTAAATGAGAGCAGGTGCCATCGCTTAAGAAAGTGACAACTGCTATATGAAAATGCATTGTCGGTGATACTGATACCACTGTTATAACTACAGAGGCCTAGATGGTGTACAAGTGAGTAAGTTATTGTCTGGAAGCTGTCCTGGGTTGGAAACTTTTTTGGGTACCATTTTCAATCAGATTAATTCCTTCTGCAATGACTTTTAACAAGATCATCTTTGACAATGTGATCCCTCCTTTCTTTCAATTAAAAACTCTTATATACAACTTAAAATTAACACTAAAACCAAGTTTTTTAAAAAAGCTAAAAAGTGTGGCCTCCTCTTCATTATTTGAGTTCAAAATCTACACAGGGCACATCCATATTAACAGCACAATAATGTCTTTTCCACTATCAGTGGAATCACAACATAAATGGTGAAGGATCTATAAAGAAAAATAGGCATGGGGCTTTGTGGAAGAATTTTATATTATTAAAAATCCTTAAATATATATGTAACCGCTGTCATATAGTTTAGAATGATGATAAGAAATGTAATTTCATGACGGTTTCCTTTTCTCTCTCATCTTACTCCTCCTCCAGTACACTGCCCTCGCCTTGCATACTGTGTACTTGCCCCTTGAATCTTCATCTCTCATTTTGTTCTGCTGTCCTGTGCTTGCAACACTGGCTGCCCCTATCTTCTAAGTGACATTTCGTTATTTAGTTGACAGACTAGACAGAGTATCAAGGGGTGACAACAAAACAGGTTGAGTTCAAGGGAGATTCTGACTTTGGTTTGGACAAGCTACTCACTCTTGCCGTCTATGAAATGAGAAAAGATTTAAAATCCAACTATCTTAGAATTAAAGAAACATATATAAAAATATCAGCTAAAATACTACAGAATACATTTAAAAATGTCACTTCGCATATTGGTTTATGCAACATTTCTGGTTAGGTTGCTAGGCTTTGAGAAAATTTTTATCAAAAATAAACGATTACTCTGTGTGTTTGCTTGCATTATCTTTTTGGAAAATCATCAAATATATCAGTAAATGATGATTCTTCAATTTCCTTATAGAACAAATGTTTGAGTAGATGCAGCAGGCATTTTTGAGGTGATATATCGCCGTGCTACTAAAAGAGAAAAAGTAGATCAGGTCAAAACCTTAAATAATACCTAGCCAGGTTGAAAATCATATCACACTGTTTAAATCAAGGCTTTGGTTTTATAAATCAAGTCTTCTGGTTTTGTTCAAAACACCTACTTTTTTATGCATTCACTTTTAGAAGTTAATGAAAAGAGGGTAGAAAAATAATAATATGAATTGAAATTTCCAAATAGAATTAGGTAATTAAATCAAATCTATGAAAAATTCATAATCATTACAAACAGGAACTAGTTCTTCCTTGTATTTGATAACAAATATACCCTCTATAAAATAAAATGTGTGTGTGTGTTCAATTTATCAAAACAGTGATTATCATGATATATAAAAATCAATATCCCCAAAATGGAAATAAGCCAGTGTATTAAAGTGGAGGAAAAAAAAACCCTTCTCCACAGTAGAAGGGAAGAGACCTAACTTTATTTATTTTTTTTTTAAAAAGATTTTTTTGATGTGGACCAGTTTTAAAGTCTTTATTGAATTTGTTACAATATTGCTTCTGTTTTTTATGTTTTGGGGTTTTTTTTGGCCATGAGGCATGTGGGATCTTAGCTCCCCGACCAGGAATCGAACCCACACTCCCTGCATTAGAAAGTGAAGTCTTAACCACTGGACCACCAGGGAAGTCCCAAGACCTAACTTTAAAAGCAAGGCACAGGGAACTCTGCTCAATATTCTGGAATAACCTAAATGGGGAAAGAATTGGAAAAAGAATAGATACATGTATTTCTATAACTGAATCACTTTGCTGTACACCTGAAACTAATACAACATTGTTAGTCAGCTATACTCCAATATAAAATAAAGATTAAGGAAAAAAGGCAGTATTTTATAGATTTCCATTCTGTTCAAGTCTACCTAAATTAACTGCGAATATCCAAAAGTCCAAAAAAAAAATCATGTTTCACTATGATTCTAATTTAAGAAGTCTTGCCTATGTAAATACTTCAAATGAACAGTACAATTGTGGATTTCAAAATCATAATTCTTCTCTAACAGTAAGGGGATTGTGAGGATTGCTTTTCAGAAATGAAATCCCATCCTGTGAAGACATTTTCAGACCATGGGGCCAGGAAGACCCTTTGCCTCAGCTGTCTTGGGCTTCTTAAGAGTTCATGTTCTAGTGCATATGTCATCCTTCATATAGGGCTATCTATACACATGAATTCAAAGCAATAGTTTTTACTCCTTTATTTAGACTGTAATTTACAAAAACTCCCAGGCACATTAAAAATTTCACCACTGGGGGGACAGCTGCATACTGAGCATACCCCTCGTCTGTCTTATTTGCACATCTTTTCAAATGCCAGCCTTTTCACCTCTTCGTGTTCCACCGTTTGGCCTTGCAACGTTAACACCAAATTAATCAGCGTGAACATTCATAAAGCAATCTATGGTTTTAAACTGATTAACGTATAGAAAAATGCTCTCTTCTTTTAGAAGTATATTTGCATATGCGTGAAAAATCAAAATCAAAGCTTTAAACCTTCAGTGCTCCTCTTACCATACAGCCTTAAATGAGATAAACTTCTCTTCCATCTAAAGATGTACGCTAAAAAAGAATCTTCATCACATTAAAAAAAAAAAATTTAACAAATACCTACAGCTAGCGCTTTACAAATGTTAGCTAGGTGAATGCTCAAAACAACTTCATGCAGTAGGGACTTCCTCATGAGGAGTCTGAGACCCAGATGGACAGAGTCCCTGCCTGCGGTCCCACTGTTGGTAAGTGACAGGCACAGCCTGTGTTCAAACCTGGTGGTCTGGTTGTAAAGCCTGAGCTCTTAACTACCATGCTACATGCTACCTCTTCGATTTTAGAGTCAAGTTACAGGGGTCAAGTAATGTTATAAGTGCTTAATTAATCTTGGGGAGCCGATAGTTTCTGTGTAGCTTGCTGTGGATTTAAAATGGCCCGTTTCTTTTTAGAAGACCTTTGCTAAACCAATATGAAATATTCACAACTTTAGGAGATAAAAATCAAATGACACCTTTAAAGTCACCAAGGGAATCAAGGAGAATATGTAGCCAAAATGGTAACTTTAATGCATTTATTTTGTTAAGAACAAGATAATAGGCCCCAAATGGAGTCACTTATGCTAAGCCCCACAACACCAAACCAAGACTTAATTACAGTTTTGGCCTCTTCCAGAAATGGAATCTTAAACCATTCCATCAGGAATTATCCGGTCAGTACTAGCAAGGTAACCTGCCCAGGAGACCCCTACCACTCCCTGAAGGAAAGTGACCTTACCACAACCAGTCTGCTTTTTGCTAATATAACTTCCTTGTTTCCACTCGCATCTGTCTACGGAAGTCTTTCATTTTGTACAGCTCCTTGAAGCTCCTTTCTATATGCTAGATTGGATGTTGCTTGGTTCATGAATCATCGACTAAAGCCAGTAACATCTTTAAAATTTACTCAGTTGAATTTTGCTTTTTAACAGTAATTTTAAACCTGTCTAGTTTTTAAACAATGGATAATCAGCGCACAATAAAAACAACACTTAACCATGCAGCTTTTGAAAATGAAAATACAAGATGAAACTATGGAGGAAAAAGTGGAAGCTAATTATACCCTAAACTTAAGCTATATGGTCCCTGTAGTTGAGCACTGAATTCCTCTCTGAGCTTCCTGACAGTCAAGACAAAAAGGCTAGCGTGGTCACCTAGATGAGCTCCACTGTTTCAAAAAAGGGCATGAAAGGCCTCATTTGGAAAGCACACAATAAAACTAATAGATTTATAATTTTAACCTATTGGGAAATAGATACTACAGTCAGGAAACCTACTTTATCATCCTTGCCTAGGAAACTGCTTTGTACATAGGAGCTGCCCAACAAACATATGTTAAAATAGAATACAAAATGAATTTCCACCTGAGTATCTTTTTGGCAGTGTAACAGCAGTTTCAGCTCTGCCATACTATGGGGCCACCATCAATACTCGACTGGATTAACAGCCTGGTAATGGGATTCTTGCCTCTATTTTCTGTCTCTCTAATCCATTTCCCATAATCCACCTAGAGAGATATTTTAAAAACTCAAGTCTGGTCATCTCATGCCTCCATTTAAAACCCTATGATTGTTCCCCACTGCGCTCAGGAGAAAGTTACCACATAAAGCCCTACTTTATCTTTCAAATTAGTACACAGGAGGCCATGTAATGAAAATGTCATAATTTATTTAACTACTTCCCTATTAAAAGACATTTGGCTTGTTTTCAATTTTTGTCTATGACCAACAGCAATCATGCCTCTCTGGACACGTGCGTGAACATTTCTCTAGAAGTGGAATCACTAGGTCGAAGGAAGAATATTTACAGTTATGATTTTCTTTTTTTTAATTAATTAATTAAATTATGGCTGCATTGGGTCTTTGTTGCTGCACGTGGGCTTTCTCTAGTTGAGGTGAGCGGGGCTACCCTTCGCTGCAGTGCGTGGGCTTCTCACTGCGGTGGCTTCTCTTGTTGCAGAGCACAGGCTCTAGGCACGCGGGCTCAGTAGTTGTGCCTCGCAGGCTCTAGAGCACAGGCTTAGTAGCCGTGGCACATGGGTTTAGTTGCTCCATGGCACGTGGGATCTTCCCGGACCAGGGCTGGAACCTGTGTCCCCTGCATTGGCAGGTGGATTCTTAACCACTGCACCACCAGGGAAGTCCCTATGATTTTCATATATAAAATGAAATTGCCCTCCAAAATGGCTTTATCAATGTATACTTTCCCATTTAGGATACGGGGCTTTCTTTCCTATACCTAACAACATGGTATACTATCAACTAAACACAAAAAACTTTGCAGAATAAAAGGTGAACAAAATTTTTGGTGTAATTTTCATTTCCCTACTTGCCAATGAGATAGAACATCTCCCATACCTCTATTGAATGCATTTGCCCATTTTTCTGTTGAATTACAATTACTGAATTATAATTATTAAAAATATTTTCCCCTGGTTTGTTACTTATCTTTTAATTTTATCACTTATTATATAGAAGTGTTTACTCTTTTGTAGCAAAATTTATCAAAAAACCCTGTTGGGCTTTTGATTAAGATTATAGTGACTTTATAGCATAATATGGGGACATCTGACATTACCATTATATTGAAGTGCCTATGCAGGAATGTGTTATGTTTTTTTTTTGCGGTACGCGGGCCTCTCACTGTTGTGGCCTCTCCCGTTGCGGAGCACAGGCTCCGGACGCACAGGCTCAGCGGCCATGGCTCACGGGCCCAGCCGCTCCGCGGCATGTGGGATCCTCCCGGACCGGGGCACGAACCCGTGTCCCCTGCACAGGCAGGCGGACTCTCAACCACTGCGCCACCAGGGAAGCCCTGTGTTATGTTTTATAATTTAAATATGTCTTCCATATTCTTCAAAAAATATCAGTTTTTATCATAAAGATTTTGTACACTTCTTATTAGATTTATTTGTTGGTACGTGTATTTGCTTGGTTTCTACTGTGAATGGGATCTTTTTCCATTACTTTTATTTGAACCGTCCTTTTCTGTTAATTTTAGTTTTGATGGGATCTTGTAGCTGGGCTCATACCCAATTGTCTTCTTAGTTTTTCAGTTAATTCTCCGGTATTTCCTGTAATTGTGCACTTGTCTTCATTCTCTACCAGAATAAAACTTTCATGAGAAAGGAGGCTATTTCTATCTTTTCACTGGCATGTTCCCACTACCTAGCATAGCTCTTGGCACACAGTGGGCAATCAAGAAGTATCTGTTGAACTGAATAGACTTTAAAATGTAAATTCAAGTTTCTCTTCTCATATGAGTGTCAACATGTTCATTTCTCTCTGTAATAGTCAAACTTTTTGAAGGAATGAACTTAGGATTCTATTATCTAAAAACTTAATAATAATTAGGCCTTCCCAGGTGGCGCAGTGGTTAAGAATCCGCCTGCCGATGCAGGGGACACAGGTCTGAGCCCTGGTCCGGGAAGATCCCACATGCCACGGAGCAGCTAAGCCCGTGAGCCACAACTACTGAAGCCCACGCGCCTAGAGCCCGTGCTCCGCAACGAGAAGCCACCGCAATGAGAAGCCCGCGTGCAGCAATGAAGACCCAACGCGGCCAAGAATAAATAAATAAATTTTAAAAAATGTAATAATAATTAACCTATGAAAATACATATGAAAATAAAAAACACTTTGCTCAACAGTCACTAGATCAAGGAGAAAAGAGAAACTCCAAATAAATCAACTTAAAAATAAGAAAGATCAGAACACTACACAGTGGACATGGAAGAACAGAACAAGGAACAAACATGAAGTTTAGCAACTTGAAAAACAAGCCCAACAACAACCACGCCCTAAGAAATGCAGAATAAAGGAATACAATTAAAATCAGAAATAGAAAATATAAAAATAGGAACAATTAATCATTCAAGCATAGTTTTGTTTGTGCGTGGGGGGAGGAGCTCGCAAAAACAAAATGAAACACAACAACAAATCAATACTGAAACAGACAACACGTTAGCCAAAGCAATCAAGGGAAAGAAAGAAAACAATGAGGAATGAAAAGGGCATGGTAATAATTAAGAGAATATCACATACAACTCTATGCTTAAAAAGGTGAAAAAGAAAATCAGTAACATAGATAGTTATTGTAGGAATGTGTTATAAAAATTGACTGAACATTTAAAAAAAACTGATATACATACAAGCAATTAAAAGGGTTACTGAACAATTTCCTCTTAAAAGACTCTAGGCAGAAAGCTTCTTAGCAGTCAACTCTTAAACTTTTAAGAAACAGATAACCTCATGCTACAGAAATAGACTCGGAGCACACAAAAAATATGGCAAATTAACCCCATTAGATTTTTAGGAAGGCAGCATTATTATTATTAGAAAAACCTGACAAAATAACGTTAAAAAAGAAGAAAGACAAGGTGTGTTAACCTCAATATAGTATAATATCCTGGATAAGAGGACAGGTTCTGGAGTTTGAATCCCAGCTTTACCATTTACAGTTGTCCCTTGAGCAAAACAGGAGTTAGGGGCACCGATCCACCAGCTGAAAATCCTTGAATAACTTTACAGTTTTTCCTCTGTATCTGCGGTTCCGTGTCTGCCGATTCAGCCAATTGTGGATCGTGTACTACTGTAGGATGTATTTATTGGGAAAAAAAACCCCACATATAAGTGGAACTGGGCAGCCTGAACCCACGTTGTTCAAGTGTTAACTGTGATAGTTATGCCACTTTGAGTGAGTTGCTTTCCTTTGTGATGCCCCAGATTGTGAGGATTAAATAAAATAATCCATGCAAAGCACTTAGTATAATGGGAGCAACAATACTTTAAGGGGAAGGCTCTCCACAGTCCCCTTAAAGTATGAAAACTCTGCATTTTGTTGGGATGTTTTTTCTGAGAGGAAGGCCCATGATTTTCCCGAGATTTTCAAATGAATCATGGCTTCCCCCAGATTAAGACCCACTGCTATATACTACTCTTACTTTCGAGTATAGATGTAGAAAATCTGGATGCAATATAAGATAAATAAATACAACAGCACATTAAAAGAATCATTCATCAGTCCCCCCCCCCCCAACTTAATCTTTGAAACTGAAGACTAGGCTGGGGTGAGAATGTACATTGGTCAGCTTTTCAAGAAAGCAATTTGGCAGTATTTATCAAGAACCCCTTAACCAAGTAACATTTGTACTCTTAAACCTAATAATTGTGCTTCCAGAAATACATCAAATGAAAATGGCCATTTAAGAGAATATTGACAGTGAACGACAGAGTTGCCAACCGACCATTACTTTACAAGTCTCTTAACAGCTGAATTATGTTGGCTAAAAGCAATGTAACCCGTTTTGGTAGGTTATGGTACTTTCTCAGCCTCTGTAAAAGGCAGGAAGTTTTCCCTACCTTCCATGTGAAAGCAGTGAAACATATTCAATGCAACAGAAACATTTTAGAAACAGTGTCATGATTTTTTGCTCCAAACTTCATGAAGAAGAAAGAAAACCTAAAAAAAAAGTCCTTAAGTAGATAATATGTATGAAATAAGATGACTAATGAAACTACTTCTGTTATCTTCCCTTATAACTCCAGTCTTACACAATATTAAATGTTTTCCTGGTCAACCAGTCCATCTTCTGTAACTATACAATATGGCCCTGGTGATGATCTCAGTGGGGATGCTTTAGGCATCTTATCGGACAAACTAAACTCTACTTGTATGTTCCACAGATCATTAGCTGTCTTCACTATTACTTTGCTTCTCTCACTGGTAGGTATGAATTCGTCTACATTCAGCAAGAATTTCATGGGTGTTTTCTTCTTCCTCCTGTCAGAAGACTGACAAATCCACCAAGGATTAGGCTAGTTGGTAAATAACACTTTTAAAACAATACAGGGTCTCAGTGGGGACACAGGTGCACAACATTTGCAATATCTGTTCATCAATATTACTGTCATGGGGTGCACTTTGTAAAACATTCCAATCTCTTATATATTTTTAATGTCCAACTTGTAGACCATCTTATTTTGTTTCTTCCCGTATTACTTTCATTGGGATAAAAACTATCCTGTGTAGGTGTCTCCTTTCTCTAAATAAATAATTTCTTCCTTGCCTCTCACATGAATTTCTCACAAGTCTTCATGGACTTGGAACTTTGTCTTGTAGCCCAAGAGGTCCATCCATATTAAATCAGCTTCTGTCTCAGGCAGGAAAGAATACACTTACATATTTATGTTTTGGAGGGGGAGGATATTTATAAAGAGGAAGAGGGGAGAAAGGAACCTCTGAGAAAAGGAAGAGTGGGGGGGGGAGGGAGAGAGAGAGAGTGAGTATAAACCAAAATGGAGAGATAATGAAAAATACTGAAGTGCTCTTGGTTTGGGGGTAAATATATTACCTAAAAGAAAACTGCTAAAAGCCTGCTATTTACCTGGGCTATGAACCCATTAGAAATTGTTTTTATAGCTCTTTGAAATCACATTGACTTTCAGAATATTCCCTTTAGCCCTTAGAAACAGATGGTATGCATTTTATTTTGAAATTACTCCTATCAACTTTTCCCAACTGTGGTGTATTATTTTCTGATTTGTAAGACAACAGCTTCAAGTCCAAGGAAATATAAAATTACACACAAAAATGTCCTCATGTGTAGCTATGTCAGCATTAAAGGTTCTTCCCCAAAGTGACTCAAAACTAATCTCTCTGTAGCTTCCATGTGTTGCTTGTAGAGCATCTGCTCAAATGAGTTGTCTTCCAGGCTGATTGACACTTTAGTACCCTGATCATGATCCCATATTGCTTTAATCTCAAATGCCCTTCATAAGCATCACTGATGAAACGGCTCAAGCACCTGGATGTTACCTGCGTGGAATTCGGTTCTTCACTAGGAGTAGAAGGCTGAGTTCACTGGTGTGAAAACTTGTCTATTATATTTTTCTTTTTAAAATTTTATTTATTTATTTATTCTATTTTTGGCTGAGTTGGGTCTTTGTTGCTGTGCATGGTCTTTGTCTAGTTGCAGCGATCGGGGGCTACTCTTCATTGTGGTGCACAGGCTTCTCATTGTGGTGGCTTCTCTTGTTGCGGAGCATTGGCTCTAGGCACGCAGGCTTCAGTAACTGTGGCATGAGAGCTCAGTAGTTGTGGCTCACGGGCTCTAGAGCTCAGGCTCAATAGTTGTGGCACACGGGCTCAGTTGCTCTGTGGCATGTGGGATCTTCCCAGACCAGGGCTCGAACCCATGTCGCCTGCATTGGCAGGTGGCTCCTTAACCACTGTGCCACCAGGGAAGCCCCAGTTGTCTATTAGCTTCTCAAAGGATACACCGACTGACTTCATTTCATCTTCTGCTTTTGTACTCAAGTCACTAGTCAGCATGCTTCCTACCTGCAATCTGTGGCTACAGATGGATACATCTCAAACACATCCTGGCTAGAGTCTCACCACGACTCAGACTTATTGTCAAGCAATAATGCACTGCCAGCTCTGCAGAGCCATTTCTAATCTAGTGCACCTTCTAGGCTATGTCTAGCGTCTGTCACACACAACAGTTTTAAGGGCTTCTGAAGACATCTACAGAAGGCAATGAAAGAAGTCCTCAGAGACTCAGACATATTGGGTTGGCCAAAAAGTTCTCTTGGGCTTTTCCATAAGCAATTACAAAAACCCAGGAGAACTTTTTGGCCAACCCAATATATTCTGACATCAGCTTGCAGGTCCTTGTGTCTCCTTGAGTAAGGCTCATAAAGCCTCACGGTAAATACAGTTTATTAAATTAAATCAAATGGAATCTGTAACAATCCTGATTTACTTCAATGTCACAGAATAATATGTAGACAAGGTGCCGTTAACTGGCCATCCATGTAAACATACTCAGGATTTTGGTCCCTTAATCAGTTGACAAGATTTGCAGCAGTCATCTGAGAGGAAGCATTCTCACTGTGTCAGAGAAAGGTCACAGAATAGAATACAGAGACCATAAAATTGTGAGCAGAGTACATATTCTTGATCACAATGAGGCCTCAGATTGTTAAATAATTCTAGTGACCTAGGCAGAATGACAGAGTTGAGTAGCCATTGTTTAGGTAAGGTCCTCATATCTATTATAAACTAGCTGTTGTCTTTGTTTCTAAGCTAATTAAATATTTTCTGGTATTTATTAAATAGCCCTTCCATGGTTCATATGAATTAGTCATAGTTACTTTTAGTGGCACTTTCATTACAAGTGATTCAGTCAACTGTCAGCTCTGACAGTGCATGTGGCAGAAATACTTTGGAAAAGCAACTCAAAAATTAAAATTTAACAGCATCACTACTCAAACTCTTTCTCACCTGGCTCAAAAACTCCACTAAAACCAAACCCATATTTATAAGAACCAGAGGATAAACAAAAAGCTTAAAATAGCCCATATTAGATGCACAGCTTGGCAAATGCCGCTTTTCTATTTCACATGGCTCTCACCTACATTATCACATTTGTTTCTCATGACAGCTATCTGAAATCCAGTTGGCCTTCCGTATCTGCGGGTTCCGCATTTATGGATTCAACCAACCGCAGACCAAAAATATTTGCAAAAAGAATTCCAGAAAGTTCCAAAAAACAAAACTTGAATTTGTTGCGTGCCTGGCAACTATTTACATAGCATTTTCACTGTATTTACAATTATTTGCATAGCATTTACACTGCATTAGGTATTATAAGTAATCTAGAGATGATCTCAAGTATACAGGAGGATGTGTGTATATTATATGCAAATACTATGCCCTTTTACATAAAGAATTTGAGCACCCTTTGGTATGGGTGTGTGTGTGTGTGTGTGTGTGTGTGTGTGTGTGTGTGTGTCCTGGAATCTCCCGAGGATACCAGCGGATGACTCTGTTATCTCCAGGACACCGAAAGTAAAGCAAGGCTCCCAGAGGTTAAGGAATATACTCATAGTTACCGAGTAGTCTGGGTTTTCCATCTTCCACTTTCATATCCACCCTCATAATAGACCAGTACTGATGCAGATAATAAACAGATGTTTAGGAGCAACATAGGAGACAAAGTGTGGTACCATATATTTAGTAGCTTCTCCTTCACTGGAGTTGTTTGATTATTCCTCTATTTTAAAAAATCCATGTCCCAAATAGTTCATAGTAGTCTAAAATTTTCACTTTCTGCACTAGGCACTGTTCTAAGTGCTTAGTGCATGTAACACGTGTCATTTAATGTGTGTAATACTTACAAAAATTCTGTGAAGTAAATACTACAATTACCCTCCATTTACTTATGAGAAAACTACCAGCACAGGCAGGTTAACTTACTTTCTGAAGGTCGCACAGGTAGTAAATGGAAGAGCTAGGATATGAATCTGGGCAGTCTGCTTCCAGAATGCCCCCCTAAGCATTGAAATAGCCTTTAAGTTCAGCTCAGGCGTCCCTTCCTCTGCGAAACTTCTCTTCAGTCACCCTGTCCTCAGGTAGCTAAGGCCCTCACTCTTTGCAATTATCACCCTGACAGCATCCCACCCACTCTTCTGTAATTGTTCTATTAATAAAATGCACAGCGCTGACCCCTACGAGCCTCCCTGTCTGGGGCCGCGATCCGTGTTCTCTTCATCCCCTCCCCTCAGTATGTGCCACATGCTGGGGACGTGTTCAGTTCTGAAGAAATACATTTCGATGGAATAAAACGAAAAATATTCTTATAATGAGAACAATATGTCAGAACAATAATTTACTAATCTAGTCTCTTCTAATGGTTATGAAACCAGAGTGTCAATACTTCCTTCTCCATAAAACAAAATAAAGAAAAGGGGTTTATAAATATAAAAGTTAAAAGGAAGCTAATAACTTATCATCGTAGACTGTTTTGAGCCAATAGAAATAATGTGATATTTCGACTAACAATCAAGTATTTATCGGCTCTTTACAGTCTGACCTCAGAACCCTAAACAATCGTACTATTATTTTACTGTACCACCACACAAACACTGGAGCACCAAATTTTAGGAGAGCTGGGCAAAAAAGAAGCCGATTTCAGGAGTGGAGTGATTGCTCAGAAATTCTCAGAAGGGTCCGGTAATTTACATAAAGACAAGGCGGCCCTCCCTCTCATGAAACAGAAAGTGGAAGGGAGGGGATGTGAGAAATTATCTTTGCTGCCACCAAAGCTACGGTCACTTGCTATGCAACAGGGCTTTAGTCAGGAAGGAAGTTTGCTCCTCTGAAGAGACACTTGGGGAAGGAGGAAAGAAAAAGTTTTGCTTCCATTCTGATTAACCACATCTTAGCTGTCTGTTCCATTTGTTTCAGTTCAGAAAGTCTTCAGAGTTTGTGCAAAGGTCACAAAGGAAAGAAGCCTTTCCTCGTGGAACTTTCCAGCTTAGTGATGGCAACAGATGTAAGAAAGAGATTCTTTCCAATAGGTGTTCATGCTCTTGATAAAAGTAGCAAGCATAGGTGTAGGGCACAGAGACTGGCACACTGAGGGTGAAGCTGGTAGTTAAGTTTCAAGGATCAATACAAGTTAATCAGGTTTCAACACAGCTAATCATTAGAGAAATGCAAATCAAAACTACAGTGACGTATCACCTCACACCAGTCAGAATGGCCATCATCAAAAAGTCTACAAATAATAAATGCGGGCGAGGGTGTGGAGAAAAGGGAACCCTCATGCACTGCTGGTGGGAATGTAAATTGGTGCAGCCACTATGGAAAACAGCAATTAAAAAAAAAACAAAAACAAAACCCGAACCAAAAAAAAAGTTAAAGTTTACAAAAAGTGGGAAAGCTGGTTCAAGCAGAAAAGAAGCCATGAAAGAGGAAAGGGCGTTCTGAGCTAATCTCAGGCACTGAGAACTTTTTGACTCTGTGTTTAGGAATATAAATTTCCCAGTTTATATTATACCATCACTGATGTATTTTTACCTGGCTAGTACTGTTAAGAATGAATGCCATCCAGCCAATTTAGTTCAGAATACGAAATGGTGGGAAACGATGGAAGCAGACAGGGGCTGGTCTAGGCCTTTGTGTTGTGCTAAAGCACGTGGACTTGCAGATAATGGTGGGTGCCGTAGAGTATTAGACAGAGCAGGGACACTGGTAAAATTGCAGAGGGGGAGGGGTAAAGCTATTAAAAAAACCCAACCCAGTTTGTTTATAAGGTTAACCACTTTTTATTTTACAAGTAGGGACATAGTTTTTTGAAAATATAATACTTATCACCACAATCATTTCATAATAGAAAGGGATTTTAAAAAGAATCTTTTAAATAGTGAATTTAAATTTACTGTATTGTATTGTCCTTATTTTCCTTAAGTCAGATTGGTGAAAACGTTATCCTGGACCGGCACTAAATGCTAAGTACTGGGATAGACCATTCTGGGACTATAATTTAGACAGAGCTAGTGGGGCAGGACTGGGAGCCGGAAGCCCAAGTAATTAAAACAATAGCCTCATTTTAAGACCACAAACTTTACGATAAGATTTGCTAGAGGGCTTCCTTGGTGGCGCAGTGGTAAGAGTCCACCTGCCGATGCAGGGGACACGGGTTCGTGCCCCGGTCCGGGAAGATCCCACATGCTGTGGAGCGGCTGGGCCCGTGAGCCATGGCTGCTGAGCCTGCGTGTCCGGAGCCTGTGCTCCGCAACGGGAGAGGCCGCAACAGTGAGAGGCCCGCGTACCGCAAAAAAACAGATTTGCTAAAGAACTCAACTCCATATACCTTTTCCTGATATTCATCTAACAAATGTCTGTGGTTTACGAGCCTCCATGGAATAAGGATTTTGGCTATTTGGTTAGAGAACCGTTAAGGAAGAATGGGAGGGGATAGGGTGGAAAAGAAACAAGCAAGGAAAGAGGGAAAGGTGGCAACTTGAAATCAAGAATATATCCCCAAACTACAGACGGTTCTCTTTGTGGCTCCAAACAAATTGGTGTTTGTTTTGTGTTACTGTGAAGACTAAGAGGCCAGGATGCAGCTTAAAGCAGCGACGGAGGAAACCTTCAAGAGGGCGGAAGAGTAATACGTAGAGATCACCTTCCTCGCCACAGATACATCAGAAATACATCTACACGTGGAACAACTCCTACAGAACACCTACTGAACGCTGGCAGAAGACCTCAGACCTCCCAAAAGGCAAGAAACTCCCCACGTACCTGGGTAGGGCAAAAGAAAAAAGAAAAAACAGAGACAAAAGGATAGGGACAGGACCTGCACCAGTGGGAGGGAGCTGTGAAGGAGGAAAGGTTTCTACACACTAGGAAGTCCCCTTTGCGGGCGGAGACTCCGGGTGGTGGACTGGGGAAGCTTCGGAGCCGTGGAGGAGAGCGCAGCCACAGGGGTGCGGAGGGCAAAGCGGAGAGATTCCCGCACAGAGGATCGGTGCCGACCGGCACTCACCAGCCCGAGAGGCTTGTCTGCTCCCACGCCGGGGCGGGCGGGGCTGGGAGCTAAGGCTCGGGCTTCGGTCAGGGCGCCCGGAGAGGACTGCGGTTGGCGGCGTGAACACAGCCTGAAGGGGCTAGTGCGCCACGGCTAGCTGGGAGGGAGTCCAGAGAAAAGTCTGGAGCTCCTGAAGAGGCAAGAGACTTTTTCTTGCCTCTTTGTTTCCTGGTGTGCGAGGAGAGGGGATTCAGAGCGCTGCTTAAAGGAGCTCCAGAGATGGGCGTGAGCCGCGGCTAAAAGTGAGGACCCCAGAGACGGGCATGAGACGCTAAGGCTGCTGCTGCCGCCACCAAGAAGCCTGTGTGCGAGCACAGGTCACTATCCACACCTCCCCTCCCGGGAGCCTGTGCAGCCCGCCACTGCCAGGGTCCCGTAATCCAGGGAAAACTTCCCCGGGAGAACGCACGGCGCGCCTCACGCTGGTGCAACGTCACGCCGGCCTCTGCCGTCGCAGGCCCGCCCCACACGCTGTACCCCTCCCCACCTGCTCCCCGGCCTGAGAAATCACATACCTCCACCCTGCCA
The DNA here is from genome assembly GCF_963924675.1 of Phocoena phocoena. Lineage (NCBI taxonomy): Eukaryota > Metazoa > Chordata > Mammalia > Artiodactyla > Phocoenidae > Phocoena > Phocoena phocoena. The sequence continues at coordinate 88,773,106 of NC_089228.1, forward strand.
CAATATATATAACAAGTGTTAAAAAGTCATGTCAAAACACCATTAGATGTCATTTTTCACAGAACTAGAACAAAAAATTTCACAATTTGTATGGAAACAAGAAAGACCCCGAATAGCCAAAGCAATCTTGAGAAAGAAAAACGGAGCTGAAGGAATCAGACTCCCTGACTTCAGACTCTACTACAAAGCTACAGTAATCAAGACAGTATGGTACTGGCACAAAAACAGAAATATAGATCAATGGAACAGGATAGAAAGCTCAGAGATAAACCCATGCACATATGGTCACCTTATCTTTGATGAAGGAGGCAAGAATATACAATGGAGAAAAGACAGCCTCTTCAATAAGTGGTGCTGGGAAAACTGGACAGCTATGTGTAAAAGACTGAAATTAGAACACTCCCTAACACCATACACAAAAATAAACTCAAAGTGGATTAAAGATCTTAATGTCAGGCCAGACACTATCAAACTCTTAGAGGAAAACATAGGCAGAACACTCTATGACATAGATCACAGCAAGATCCTTTTTGACCCACCTCCTAGAGCAATGGAAATAAAAACAAAAATAAACAAATGGGAGCTAATGAAACTTAAAAGCTTTTGCAGAGCGAAGGAAACCATAAACAAGATGAAAAGACAACCCTCAGAAAGGGAGAAAATATTTGCAAACGAAGCAAATGACAAAGGACTAATCTCCAAAATATACAGGCAGCTCATGCAGCTCCACATCAAATAAACAAACAACCCAATCCAAAAATGGGCAGAAGACCTAAATAGACATTTTTCCAAAGAAGATATACAGACTGCCAACAAACACATGAAAGGATGCTCAACATCACTAATCATTAGAGAAATGCAAATCAAAACTACAATGAGATATCATCTCACACCAGTCAGAATGGCCATCATCAAAAAATCTATAAACAATAAATGCTGGAGAGGGTGTGGAGATAAGGGAACCCTCTTGCACTGTTGGTGGGAATGTAAATTGATACAGCCACTATGGAGAACGGAGGTTCCTTAAAAAACTACTAATAGAACTACCATATGACCCAGCAATCCCACTACTGGGCGTATACCCTGAGAAAACCATAATTCAAAAAGAGTCATGTACCACAATGTTCACTGCAGCTCTAGTTACAATAGCCAGGACATGGAAGCAAGCTAAGTGTCCATCGACAGACGAATGGATAAAGAAGATGCGGCACATATACAATGGAATATTACTCAGCCATGAAAAAGAACAAAACCGAGTTATTTGCAGTGAGGTGGATGGACTTAGAGTCTGTCATACAGAGTGAAGTAAGTCAGAAAAACTTACTGAGGAAAACAAATACTGTATGCTAACACATATACATGGAATCTAAAAAAAGGAAAAAAAAAAAAAAAAAAACGGTTCTGAAGAACCTAGGGGCCAGACAGGAAGAAAGGAATAAAGAAGCAGATGTAGAGAATGAACTTGAGGACCTGGGGAGGGGGAAGGGTAAGCTGGGACAAAGTGAGAGAGTGGCATGGACTTAAATATACTACCAAATGTAAAATAGCTAGCTAGTGGGAAGCAGCCACATAGCACTGGGAGATCAGATTGGTGCTGTGTGACCACCTAGAGGGGTGGGATAGGGAGGGTGGGAGGGAGACATAAGGAGGGTAGGGAGGGTATATGGGGATGTATGTATTTGTACAGCTGATTCACTTTTTTATAAAGTAGAAACTAACACACCATTGTAAAGCAATTATACTCCAATAAAGATGTTTAAAGAAAAAAACCAAAAGCAGCGAGGGATGTATGTGAGGCCCCTGCAATGTTGAGAGGTGGCACGGATTACTACACAAACCCCAGGAAGTAGGTGGACAGAACCAGAGCCAAGAAACCACCACCTCAGCTTCAGGCATCTCCAGAGAAGTAACTTTTTCATAAGGCAGGACTGAATGAGGAGTGGAGCAGAGGTGAAAAGGGCCATTTGCGTGCTCCCTACGTCAGGCATGAATTTAAGGCCAAATTCTGTGTGTTGTGAGACAGACACCCTGATATCACTGTGTGTGTGCAGTGAGTCCACCCTGATGGATTATAATAGATGGGTTTAGGTGTGACACCAGTAAATGAGACATCAACAGTCTTATTCTCGGTCCTTGAAAGCAAACAAGGGGTAGGGAAACTACAAATGTGATGCTCAGTCTGAGCCCGGCAGTTTTGTTTTTATTTTCAACATTAGAGCAAAACCTCCATTAACTGGAATTCATCCAACTCAAATCTTGGGCCAGGGCTGGTTCTAGGCAAAACAGTGGAATAAATCTCACAGTTCTGAGCCCCGTTTATCCCTTTTCCACCAAAGTTTTCAGTTCTAGGGTCTCTTACATTTTAAAACGTTGCCTCTCTTGGGGAGATGTTTACTTTCATGACCCCAGAGAGATGCAGCTTTATGGGGACTTAGGAATCCATAAGGGGACACGATGAGATAGATATATCCTATCTGTTGTCCTGACAACCATGCCACTAGGAAAGGCTTTCGGATGTTCTCTAGACTTTTGGGAGAAAGCAGTAAATTAAGGCTCATAATCAGAGAGGCAAAATTTCAATGAATTTTGTGGGGTCAGTGAAGTTCAGTTCCTTACAATATCCACAGCGAGAATTTCAGTACCAAACAAATTAATATGCAGAAAAAAGATCCTAAAGACTCAAAGATACCATACTCACTAATATTTTTTAGACAGAATTTTTAGAAACAAAGGTTAAAACTGCAAGGACACACTGTTTAGCCAGAAGACGGCTGTTCAGTGTTACAAACCTGAATTCACCCTGCCGAGTCCTGGAACTGTCCCAGTGTGTTTCTTGAGTCAATAATCAAATTGAAAACCTTTCTAAGATTTGAAATTGGTCTGGCAAATTAGTCGCTCACATTTTTGGAGTCTAAAACCAATCTCTCCCTTCCTACCAAGGCACATCTCCATCTCCAATGTCTACTTCCTGCAAGCAACACGGTTTCAAGAAAATATCAGCATAAATTAATTCAGGGAAGCAGTGTCTTATTACCGATTAAAAGCCTCACGCTAGGCACAACAGGCGCTCACATTCAAGTGCTGAGTTAATGAAAATGGCACTTCGTACTTTCCATTCAAACGCATCTTTTCTTTTCCACCCCAGTTTAACTTCTTTCTAAATGCCGCTTTTAGTAGAAAATGACAATTATGAGCCCTTTGAGATTTAAAATCTGAAACTCAAATGATCAAGCCTTAATAAAAGCCTAATAAATTCCTTTATGTGTTATATTATGTCTGCTTAATTACTCCAATCCCATAATGGAAGCAACAGAGGAGCAGAGTTTATAGTCAGCTTTACAGAAGAGTGATTTCTGAGACTCTTTCCTCTAAATTTAATTTTTATGTGTACATTCAAAAACAGATATTCGGAAACATTATAAATCTGAAATTAAGATCACTCTTATAAATATATTAGGTGGACAAATTCTCTTGAAATGCAGGAAGTGATTAAAACCACCCCAAAGTTCTTTATCTCCAAATAGTATATTCTCAGTTCAGTGGGCACCTCTTCGTTATTGCTAACAGTTTATCTCCTACAACTTGCTTGTTGAAACTACCATTTAAATAGTGTTTTTCCACAGAACATAAATAATCTTTTAATGAAGCAGGAAGTCACTGTTACTTAGAAAATGGTCTTTGCTTATCTGCTACTGTTTAGAAAAAAACAGCAACCAACATTATTTTTCTTCTGATAATGTCAATCTTATACATTATCTTTGGAGGGGAGAAAGAAATGTAGCCTTGTCATGTACAGGAGGAGGATGGGCCCATTTATGTAAGGTTTCCACAATCTCTTAACTCAGAGGAGAAAGGTAAGGTAATTACTCTGCACTTGTGACACGCAAATCAAGCTGGTAACACCAAAAGGTCACGTCCTCTGTCCACCTTTGACCCTACCTTCACCATAACCCCTAGGCTTCCTGTACTATAATCGACTCCTATTTTTCCTAAACTTGCATTTTCTAATTAACAGCTATTTTCTTGACTGAATTAGCCACTGTTTAAGTAAAAACACATATGTATCCAAAAAGTAGAGTGAATAAAAAATCTTTTTTTCCCTTGAAACCAAAAGATGGAATGAAAATGAAAAGGTAGGATGCTCAGATGTCATTTCAAAGCCAAAGGTTCTTACTGATCTTTCACTGAAACTCTCAAGCCTAGGTCTATGTGGTTTAAAGTGGATCTACAAAAATATTTACAGACCACAAATATGCTACATACTGCCCAGATAAGCAAAGTGTTCCCTTAGAGAACTGTCACAAATGGACAAAAGCAAAAGGTAACCCAAAATCACAAGAACAAATCCTATACATTTGGTGTCACAGTGGGTTTTTTTTTTTCCCCAAACATCTCTTGTTCTGGAAATACAGGATATGAAAATAATCAGCCTCATGGCAACGATCTTTTTCAAGAGTTGCTAGGAAGTCAATAATCTCCCCTTCTTGTCTCTTATGGAAACATATCCTCAAACCCAATCCATGCTGGGTGAAACCAGAGGGAACTTTTCGCATTTCAAACCGTGCCTGGAGCAGAGATTTAAAATTTTTAAAAGGCTAGTCTACACTGCAGACTACAAAACAAATATACAAAGGAAGAAAGATCTCAACAGAGTAATAATTATGTGAATTAGGTGTCACTGTAAGTGTCCATCATCGGATGAATGGATAAGGAAGATGTGGCACATATATACAATGGAATATTACTCAGCCATAAAAAGAAACGAAATTGAGCTATTTGTAATGAGGTGGATAGACCTAGAGTCTGTCATACAGAGTGAAGTAAGTCAGAAAGAGAAAGACAAATACTGTATGCTAACACACATATATGGAATTTAAGAAAAAAAATGTCATGAAGAACCTAGGGGTAAGACAGGAATAAAGACACAGACCTACTAGAGAAAGGACTTGAGGATATGGGGAGGGGGAAGGGTAAGCTGTGACAAAGCGAGAGAGAGGCATAGACATATATACACTACCAAACGTAAGGTAGATAGGTAGTGGGAAGCAGCCGCATAGCATAGGGAGATCAGCTCGGTGCTTTGTGACCGCCTGGAGGGGTGGGAGAGAGGGAGATGCAAGAGATGCAAGAGGGAAGAGATATGGGAACATGTGTATATGTATGGCTGATTCGCTTTTGTTATGGAGCGGAAACTAACACACCATTGTAAAGCAATTATACTCCAATAAAGATGTAAAAAAAAAAAAAGAGTGGAGATCTGTAAAGAACAGACTTGTGGTTGCCGAGGCAGGGAGGGAGGGATGGGTTGGGAGTTTGGGGTTACCAGATGCAAACTATTATATATAGAATGGATAAACAACAAGGTCCTACTGTGTAGCACAGGGAACTACATTCAATATGCTGTGATAAACCATAATGGAAAAGAATATAAAAAAGAATGTATGTATATGTATAGTTGAATCACTTTGCTGTACAGCAGAAATTAACACAACCTTGTAAATCAACCATACTTCAAAAGAAAACAAACAAGCAACTAGTGGATATCTGTGAAAACTGTAAACCAGGCTGACTGAGGATATACTTTCTTAAAATAGAATATACTACAGATATGGTTGTCTTTGTTCAATTCTACAAAGTCTCCACTGAGCAGGTACTGTATGCCAGGCTTTGGGCTGGGCTCTAGTGATACCACGGTGAGCAAAACCAGGTATGGTCCCTGTTCTTACGGAACTTAACAATCTAGGGAGGGAGATGAACCATGATCAAATAACGACACAAATGTAAAATGGTAACTCTGATGTGTGTTTAAGAGGAGTGTCACCTGTTAGTAACCATGATGGTGATCTGGCCTAGTCAGAGAGGTCTGGGGAAGGTTCTCTGAGGAAGCTCTGGGGGTGAGATCTGCAAGGTGACCAGGAGCTAATGCGGTGAAGAAGGGCAGGAAGAGCATTTCAGGCAGAGAAACAGCACAGGAGAAGGAATGGTGTTTGCTTGAGGGAGAAGAAGAAGGCAAGGTGTGCTTGGAGCAGAGAGGGCCGGGGGAGCATGGGGAGAGATCCAGCCTCACACGCAGAAGGGCTTTCCGTAAGAATGGAAAGTCATTGTACAGTTTTAAGCAGAGAAGTGATATGATCAGATTTATTGGTATAGAAGAGCATACTAGTTTCCCTTGGGTGAATGAACAGATTTGAGAGGGAAACAAGAATGAATGCAGAGGGATGAGTCGGCAGGTGACTGATGAAGTTCAGGTGAGAGAAGAGTGCTGCCTGGGCCAAAGGAGAGTTTGAGTAGAAATATACAAATATTTGCTCGCCTGTAATCAGTGTGGTGTTTTTCACTACTGGCAGATTTTCTCTTATCTGAGTAAGAGAAGTTGCATTCTGTCCTAGAAATGAAAGCATCTTTTGGCAGGACAAAAATTCGTCCTGGAAAGACAAATCATGTATAATGATATATATGATTACAGTTATGTAAAACTAAAAATACGTAATTAGGTACACATGTTTCTAATTGAAAACTAAAGGCTAGAAGTTGAAGATTCTAAACATTCAATGGGAAATTCCTGTGCATGTTTAGCTATTCTAGACTGAGTTTTATAGGATACAATATTCCCATTTATCCAAATTAAATCACTCAGATTACAGGCCACATAGTTGTAGAAACATTTAGTGATGAAACGCGCACTGAATTTCTAGACTTATCCTGTCAATACTATCATGAATGTTATCACCCATGATTTGCTTGTGATTATTCGCTACTCAAAAGAAGAGTGATGGAAATATGTAAGAAACTACCAGGTATCCATAAAATGGAGTGCGCTTTTGTGATCCAGGGAGGGAAACGGCAGGGCATAAACCCACCCTGAGCTTTATTTTAGCAAAGGGGTTAACCGGTGCCTGCAGTCTTGTGGCTTGTAGCCTTCATCTTGAGCATTTGAGTTTTTCTCCCTGAGTAAAGCAGAAACAGCACATCAGATCCCTGCAGATGCTGAGAGCTGAAGGTAGCAGAAAGAAAAGCTCTGACATTCTGTCACTGGAGTGACAGGACAAAATGGACTGTAATAAACAACAGTTTGAGCACGATAATCTGATGCACTGGGACCTTAAGCTTCTCCAGATGCTGAACTCAGCTTGGGATGTGAGATAAGAGAACAGCATTTACCCTCTCGGATAAAGTAAGGGTCGGCGAAACCAGAAAAATTTTCTTGTGTAAATAGAAACCAGTTCACTAACACGCAGAGCCTCAGATATATACATTAATTCACATACAGAATACATACAATATCCATACATGTTACCGGCACATGTAATCATCATACTCACACGTATGTATAAAATATAACTTGTCCCTTGTCGTAATAGGAAACGATAGTTAAGCCAGAAAGAAAAACCAGTGCTGGCGAGGAATCTTCACATGGAAAGAGCGCTATACCAATATTCGGCTCGCTCACTCTCGTGCTGCTCCATAACTATTACAAATAAAATGCCTCTGAAGAACATTTCTTTTCCAAATAAACAAGCACATGCAGACGCAGATTTTGACTGTGAAGATTTAATTCACAACAGAAGGATGTTGCTTATGGAGTGAGAAGTGAAATCACAGTCCCTCTGGGCACATCCAGGTGTCTGCCAGTTTTCCATAACAAGGCTGAGCGATGTGCTTGCATTTCTCAAAGACTGTTTTGTTTCAGGAAGGCCAGGTTAGGTGACTGGTAGATGTCATAATGAAATAGAAGGATCACCACACTATTGGTTTTGGTTAGGATGACTCAGAACCAACAAGGCATCTTGCTTTTACTGGTGAAGATTTGAACTTTTTAAAGATTTTGACTAGTTTTTCTTTACACTACTTACAAAAAAAAAAATTTTAAAAACTACAAACAAAACATCAACACAAGCATGTGGTTTTGTAATTATAAGATATACTGTGCTTGTGTAAGCAAGAATAAGAAAATACAACCTTAAGAACAATAGCTAACATTTATTGGCTGTCTATTACTGTGAAGGGCATTGCGCTAGTGACTTTACATACGTTTATCTTGTTTAAAACCTTGCAAGGTACTTGTTATTAGCCTCATTTTAACACTACTTGCTCAGAGCATCGAAGCAAAGTTGTCCAAGGTCATAGTGCTCAGAGGTGAAAGAGTAAGGATCTTAAGAGTAAGATCCTTAAGAGTAAGAAGTTCCTGTCTGCTGAATTCTGCCAAGCTCAGAAGCCCATCTCTTTCCACTCTACCCACCGTCTCTCAAAATATCATTGCAGAAACAAAGAACAAGGTGCAGAAAAAAAGAAATAAATAAACACATATTAAGAGTCAAAGGAATATATGGGTAAAATGTGCTTAAATCCTATGCTGAATAAAACCCACCCAGGCAGACTGCAGACCCTTCCCCTAGACAAAGCTTACCAGGGCTCTGTTTCTTACCTACTTCACATGGCTTGATACTCTTAGGAGGATTCCATGCCAAAGCAATGAGAGAGGTATGCATACCAATCTTGCTCCTCTGGTTCCAGGGATCTCTCTGCACCTTTCTAGCTATCTGAGTTCTGTTAACCCCACCAAACAAATTCTTTGGTGGCTGCTACTCTTAAATGTTGAGCCATCTCTCTCTTCCTTGTACACACTGTCACCCTTCCTCACCTTCCACTTACCTTTCAATCCCTTCCTCATGGGCTTGTCCCATCACCCTACAAAATGGCACTGGAAAACTTTCCTTTCTTCCACCTTTCTTTACAAAAGCATTACATGTTTGTTTTAGAAATATTCAAAAAATTCAGAAAGGCCACCAAAAAAGAAAATGAAAGTCACCCGGGATTCTGTCACTTAGAGATAACTACTGTTAATGTTGTGGTGTATGTTACCAGTCTTATTTTTTTCTAAGCAAATAGATTGTGATTATTAATAAAATTGATATCAAAGATACATGTTCTCTCGTCATACTGTTTCCATTTTTGACACATCAATAAACATTCCCCCATCATTAAATATTCCTTTACAACATGATTTTCAGTGACTGCATGGCCTTATATCCTGTGAGTGTAGCATATCTATTAATCCATCACCTATTACTGGATATTTAGGTTTTTTTTCTTTTTTAACATTTTATTATTACAAACAGTTCTGCAATGAACCTCCTCATAGATTTATGTTTACCCAAATTCATGACTGTTTCTTTTAATGTATTCCTCTATGATACATACTGGCAGGTTGTCCTTCTCACAGATTTTATGAATTTAATTCCCAGCAAGACTAAATACTAAGGCATGGGAAATGGGTCTTTTGAACATAGTGAATAATCACAAACTTGCAAAGTGACTTATAAGTGAATTCACTAACTCATTCAACAAATACTCATTAACCTTCTAAATGTCCTAGACACTAGGGATACAGTAAGCAGATACAGTCCTTGTTCTTAAAGAGCTTTCATTGTATCAAGACAGAAAATGAAGGAAGCAATAACAATAAAATGTAAAAAGTGCAAAAATGGGAGGTTATGAGAATGGAGAAAAAAGACTAGATTGGAAAGGTGTCCAGAGGTAGAGGAGAAAGTCAGGGGATTGACTGGATGTCCTGGGCGAGATCAGGCTTCTCCACGAGCTCCTCAAGTCAGGTTCCTCGCCCTTCCTGCTGTCACAACGGTTCCCCTTGTCCTCCCATGTTTCCTGTTTGCATTTCCAACTTGAGCTGAGCTAAAACAGAGTATTTTATTTCAAAAGTCCCCTCCCAACTATAAAAGAAATCACTATTAAATATTATAGCTTTTTCAAGTTACCCACTTACTACCTCCTCCCAAACACACTGATTAAAAACAATAATTCTGGAGAAAAATTAAGTAAAATAAGCAATTACTTAGGGGGAAATGTTCTTCTAGAGGATTATTTAGATTTGAATTATAGTCTTTTTATAGCTAAGTTTCTAGATATATTATAATCAATATGGTAAACCAATTCTCATGAACATAAATGGCTACCAAAATTGGTCAGCAGTAAATGGCCTAAAGGTTTAAAAGGAAGCAATCAAAACACACAGTAATTACATTCTCAAAATAACATCACCACCCCTGTATTTTAATATTTTACACAGTACAGCATTTAGCAACCGCTGAGGCTAACTTCTTCAAAGTAAGCTGCTTTTCCATTTCATGCAGACAAGAGCCCATGACTAAAACTTTAAAAGTTATGTCTAATGAGTCCTAGTTACACCACTGCTTTAGAAACAAAGCACAACTTTTCCTCTTGAAGAACAAATGTATATGGATTGGAAAATATATCAACATTTTAATAAGATTCTGGTCTTTTAAAATACATGATGACATATGGAGCCAAATAATACCGATATATAGATAATAAATTACTCATCATTTATTTGTTTGGAGTATAAAATACTTTACATTTAAAGGAGAAATGAAGGTGTTAGAAAGAAGGGGTACTGAGTCAATTTTGATTCCTTAGGATGGGTTTTATACGTATTACTTCTTTGTAACTGAGTTTTAAGCATGTACATGAAAAGCACACCCAAATGTTCTATCATATGCATGCTTACAATGAGGATGGGTGATGTATATGGCAACGTCCAGTGCATACTATGTATAGCATTTTTCTAATCTCTTCACTTGTATTAATTTATTTCATCATTAAGACAACCCATATATATATATATATATATATATATATATATATATATATATATATATACACTTTTATTATTTCCATTTTGTGGATGAGGAAACCAGGAATGAATATATATGAAACTAAGATGTCATCTGGGGTCTCCCGACCCCTTCAGATCTAGGCTCCCAACTTCCACACCTTGTCTTGTGAAAAGAAGTACAGTGCCCTTCTCCATATGACTTTCAACATCTGGGGTTCTTGCATTCTCAAGGTCACATCTAGTTCCCAATTTCTGGTCTTCTGACTTAGTTTTGTGATTAAAGGCACACAGGAAGAAAATGCAAATCACCTATTAATATTAATTATTTATTTAATTGAATATTAATTATTTCCCCACTTCTTCCCCCTCTTTAATCACTCTTTCTTCTGTTTACAGTGAAAGAAAAATTCCCTCTATTTTTCTACTGCCGAGCATTCAGTTCTATCTTTCATAACTTTTTTCCTTCTCATTCATGGTCTCAAGTTCTTTCTTTGTCCATTAAACTATTTATCGAAATAGTTTCCTAGACAAAGCTATTTCCTTTCCTAAGAGGAATTCTGTTCCTAGCTAAGACAGTGACATCCCGCCCCCCAACCCCCATGTGCACACAAAGATGAAGGTGAGACATCCTATATTTTGATTAATATAAAATACTGCTATTGATGATTATACAGCTGCCAAAACAGAAGAAATGTGACATATGTTCACTGACATCAGAATAGATGCAGAAGCAACCCAAGTTCAAATGACATTAGGTTAATTCATTACAGTCTTAAATAAATCCATACAAGAGCAATTATTTTCCTTTGTATTTGAGAATCCATGGTTAGAAATGACAATGCTCACTGATAAAAAGAAATCACATACCTCCACCCTGCCATTGAGGTTGTCAATATATATAACAGGTGTTAAAAAGTCATGTCAAAACACCATTAGATGTCATTTTTCACAGAACTAGAACAAAAAATTTCACAATTTGTATGGAAACACAAAAGACCCCGAATAGCCAAAGCAATCTTGAGAAAGAAAAATGGAGCTGGAGGAATCAGGCTCCCTGACTTCAGACTGTATTACAAAGCTACAGTAATCAAGACCATATGGCACTGGCACAAAAAACAGAAATATAGATCAATGGAACAGGATAGAAAGCCCAGAGATAAACCCACACACATATGGTCACCTTATCTTTGATAGAGGAGGCAAGAATATACAGTGGAGAAAAGACAGCCTCTTCAATAAGTGGTGCTGGGAAAACTGGACAGCTACATGTAAAAGAATGAAATTAGAACACTCCCTAACACCATACACAAAAATAAACTCAAAATGGATTAAAGACCTAAATGTAAGGCCAGAAGCTATCAAACTCTTAGAGGAAAACATAGGCAGAACACTCTATGACATAAATCACAGCAAGATCCTTTTTGACCCACCTCCTAGAGAAATAGAAATAAAAATAAACAAATGGCACCTAATGAAACTTCAAAGCTTTTGCACAGCAAAGGAAACCATAAACAAGACCAAAAGACAACCCTCAGAATGGGAGAAAATATTTGCAAACAAAGCAACTGACAAAGGATTAATCTCCAAAATATACAAGCAGCTCATGCAACTCCATATCAAAAAAACAAACAACCCAATCCAAAGATGGGCAGAAGACCTAAATAGACATTTCTCCAAAGAAGATATACAGACTGCCAACAAACACATGAAAGGATGCTCAACATCATTAATCATTAGAGAAATGCAAATCAAAACTACAATGAGGTATCACCTCATACTGGTCAGAATGGCCATCATCAAAAAATCTACAAACAATAAAAGCTGGAGAGGGTGTGGAGAAAAGGGAACCATCTTGCACTGTTGGTGGGAATGTAAATTGATACAGCCACTATGGAGAATAGTACGGATGTTCCTTAAAAAACTAAAAACAGAACTACCATACAATCCAGCAATCCCACTATTGGGCATATGCCCTGAGAAAACCATAATTCAAACAGAGTCATGTACCACAATGTTCACTGCAGCTCTATTTACAATAGCCAGGACATGGAAACAACCTAAGTGTCCATTGACAGATGAATGGATAAAGAAGATGTGGCACATATATACAATGAAATATTACTCAGCCATAAAAAGGAACAAAATTGAGTTATTTGCAGTGAGGTGCATGGACCTAGAGACTGTCATACAGAGGGAAGTAAGTCAGAAAGAGAAAAACAAATACCGTATGCTAACACATATATATATGGAATCTTAAAAAAAAAGGTTCTGAAGAACCTAGGGGCAGGAGAGGAATAAAGACACAGACATAGAGAATGGACTTGAGGACACAGGGAGGGGGAAGGGTAAGCTGGAACGAAGTGAGAGAGTGGCATGGACATATATACACCAGCAAATGTAAAATAGATAGCTAGTGGGAAGCAGCCGCATAGCACAGGGAGATCAGCTCGTTGCTTTGTGTCCACCTATAGGGGTGGGAGAGGGAGGGTGGGAGGGAGACGCAAGAGGGAGGAGATATGGGGATATATGTGTATGTATAGCTGATTCACTCTGTTATAAAGTAGAAACTAACACACCATTGTAAAGCAATTACACTCCAATAAGGATGTTAAAAAACAAAACAAAACAAACACTATTAGAAAAAACAGGTTAGGAAAACAATTGGGGTCATATACAGATTACTTAGTCATATGTATCTAATTCATATAAAAATGAATTTTCAAAACATCACCTACTTCTGAACCACTGAGTATGAATTATTCCCATGGCTTTATGTACTGCGTGGGTGGGTGGGTTTAAAAAGAGTAGGAGAAAGAAAGGATTCAGGGATGCCTTTTAGAAAATAAAACAATGTTTCATAAATTGCTGGCATCCCAAGAGTCAAAGAAAAATACTTCTTGAGCATCAAGAGCCACTTAGATTAAGATGTGTTCGGTCCCCCTGGCGCTGAACAGTCCACAGGCTGAGTGGCTGCAGGAGGTGGCCCTGTGGTTAGGGTCCCCTGTTAGGCAATGACCATGAAAGATAAAAAGCAATTCAGTTTTAAAGCAGAAACTAACACACCACTGTAAAGCAATTATATTCCAATAAAGATGTTAAAAAAAAATTCAGTTTTGGAAAAACAGTCTTTGCCTTCAAAATGTTTCCACCAAAACCGAAGAAAAACCACATTAAGCATTCTGGATACATATAAAATACACTTCAGAATTGGGGACAGGAAACAAGTACGAGTTCAAAATGAGACACATAGCTGGTATGGGCTCTAGGAACTGCATATACTGTGAGATCCTTGAGAGCAAAGACTGTCATTAGCCATCACTGTGTCACTTGAATTTGACTCAGGAAATGTTTGCTGAATGATTGTGGAGGTGATATAAAGAACAGATTACCTGTTGAATCGGTTTGGCAGTTGTCAGCTATTTGAGAGAAGGGATTCTACCTTATTCGAAAGTGTATATACCCATGTGTATTACCTGGCTCAATGCCTGGGACCTATTGAGTGTTCATTCATGTTTAGCATTAGAGAAGAAGGCAGGTTAAAGTGGAGATTATTATTAGGCCCATCAGAAAGCAAAAAGGAAGAAGACCCAGAATAGGGGAGACCTCGAGACGCCTGGGGACAAACGACAGAATTCCAAGAAAGCCTGGAGAGACCTGATTGAGAGTCAAAGGGAAGGAAGAGCTTTGTCGAGGAAGAGAGGAACCTCTTTGAGACAGGAAGGAAAGGAAAGATCATGAACAAAGCACAGGATCATTTGCAAGGGGAAAGAACATTAAGAAAGTCACCGATGTCTCCATCTTCTCACTTAATGAAATAACGATCCTTATTTAAAAAGTGCATAGGTCCCTGTCAGCAAAGTTGACTATTATTACCCAAAGGAGTCAGGGTGGACTGAGTAGGATCTGAACCTTAAAAATGGCAAAACCTGAAAGTCATCACTGTGTGTGTTTGGGGGCGGGGGTGGCATGCTAGGGAGAGCCAGAAAGTTTTAAAAAATTAGATATGGACCGCATTTCCCAAACCAGTGGTTTAACTGTTCAATAATTTTATCAAGAACTGTGCTAGGCACTGTGGGGAATTGAGAGAAATGTAAGATATGGCTCTTGTCCTGAGAAGTTAAAGAACAACCCAGAGATATTTCATGGTAGAATGTGAACAGATGCCAAAAAAAAGTGGGAGAGATAAGGGCAAAAAAGTTCCATAACAAGAACTACATTCATTACATGCTATTTCTTTTTATATTAAATTCTAGTAATTATCTCCTCTACTGTTTTTTGCTGCTCTCATTTTGTTGTTTACAGTCAATAAAAAGTCATTTTCTGGCTTTTGTCTTAGAATAGTTATTTTAGTAGGTATTTGAGTTCTTCTTTTGTTTGTGAAGAAATTGCTTCTCCTCAAGGTTCACTGAATACAACAGGTCACAAAGCTTTGGTTGAACACAGGGTCATTTCTTAAGTAGACAGAACAGATTCTTTCAAGAAACACTCTGTGCAAATACAGGCCTGCATCCCCAAGCTACACAACAAAAACTGTTATTAATGTCGGTCCACACTGAGCCTGGGTCTGAGAGGGTTAAGCTAAAAACCAAGTTATTGTTGCTTCTCTTTTGGTTCAGTACAGCTTTTCTATAATTCTCTAGAGCTAGGCAGCTGACAGCATGGATTTTTATTGAAGAAATGCTATGACATTTGTTCTAAATGTCACATTTCTCCCCTACAAACTAAAAATAGCATGTCACCATACCCCTACCCCTAATAAAATTGTTGGCTTGGAAATGACATTGATAAGCAAAATGAAGCATATAACCTTTTCTCCTCTTTTCTGTAAATGTTTTATTTATTCCTGAGTAACATTTGGTATCTTTTGTAGGCTGAGATCAAAGGGACAAATCAGTAAATTTTACTGCTGAAGTAGTCTTTACACTATGGGATTGTCATTTTTAAAGCATGTTCCAGGCAGGCACTGCTGTCATTTGAGTAGTGATCTAGTGACTGACAGAAAACATCTGTAGAAATAATGTGTGCCCTCATAGTAATGTGACATTTTATGAGCAGTTTGACTGTTTTCATTACTCTGATTTGGGTCTGGTGAAAAGTAAGTTAGAAAGCCAGCAATGGAATATGGAAAAGCCTGTCAGGATGAAGTTGACAGGACAACCTTGAAATTGGGCTGATGTATTTAATAAGGCTTTGTGGCAATTATCTGAAAGCGTTTTAAATATTAAGTTGACTTCAATGCTTAATCTGATCAATTCCAAGGTTACTGGTTTTATTGATAAGAGTGTTTGGTTAACTGACATTAAGAGCCAAGTTTCAAGCAAACTTTATGGAGGCTTTGACTACACTTGCCCTCATTATCTTAACTAGGTTTTGTTTTAAGGGTGAAGATTTGGTTATATAGGGAAACTTCCATTACAACAAAAGTCATATCTGCACCGGTCCCTTCAGTGGTGGAATTCTGTTTAAAAGAACATCTTGCTAGAGAACATGGTCCTGGACTGAAGGCCATGAAACCAAGCTTCCAGCAGATGCTCTCGAAGCAATCATTGCAAGTTTTGGCTTTTATAGCACAGTGAGTAAGGAATACCTGTGTACCTTGTTTATGAATACCCAACAGGCTTTTTTTTTTTTTTTTTTTCCTTGCTCCTGGAAGTGTGTGCTGTTTGGTAAATGCAAATTAATGTGAGAATTCTTTCAAGTGAGCGTGAGATCCTTACTACTCGTTGGAACTGGGATGTTCAGGACATTTATCTGTTTGCTTTTTTGGTGCCACACGATTTGGAATTCCCAAATTACTTCAAGATTGGTAGATGGGATGGACTCACTTAAGAGTGAAGACAGCCAACTTCCCAGTGTTTTACATCTTTACATGGCTTTCTTACTGCCAGTGTGCACAGTCTCTTTCAGACAGGCCTGAAGGTGCCACTCTAAATTTTCAAATACTTTTATTAGCATAATTTAGGGTTGCAATTATAAACTATAAGGTTGTTTGGGAATTTGAGGATCCACAAAGGCTCTAGGATATGGCCAGCAAATGTCAAAAGGCCACTGTATATACAAATTATTACAACCAGATAAATGCTATTTCCACTACTACCAAAATTCTCCTGAAAAACTTTTTTTTGTAAGTAAATTACTACAACTTCTATTTTGTTTGTTTGTTTGTTTGTTTTGCGGTATGCGGGCCTCTCACCGCTGTGGCCTCTCCCGTTGCGGAGCACAGGCTCCGGACGCGCAGGCTCAGCAGCCACGGCTCACGGGCCCAGCCGCTCCGCGGCATGTGGGATCTTCCCGGACCGGGGCACGAACCCGTGTCCCCTGCATCGGCAGGCGGACTCGCAACCACTGTGCCACCAGGGAAGCCCCAGAACTTCTATTTTGCTGCCACTCCTAGTCCCCCAAATGTTGGCTTACACTGTAAGCTCCTTCAGGGAGACTCCTATCTTTATCATCAGTATCCCTAAGCACACAGCAGACACCAGGCACACAATATATACTGATGTTTCCTTCACTATGAAATCTAATGTCGCTTCTGCTTCCAGATGTAAGATTTCATCCTAGTATTCTAGGACTTAACTAAAAATAGGGTCTTCATAGAGTTTATAACTTTTTCGTCATGAATGGTAATCTTTTCCATCTGAAAAGTATGTGTACTTGGTTTTGGGCAACAATCTGCAGCTCGCATTGTGCCCTGTCTCCCCCGCCCCTTGCCCCCCAACTTTACTATCTATTCCTGCCGACGTTTTATCAGAACACCACCACTCTTTGAAATTACAATCAGATGCTTTAAAACCTCTGATTGTTCTCTCCAGTTGTGAAAACATAATCAGTGTGCTTTAAAGAAGCCTGCGGTGGTAGTCGCTAGCTAAAAAACAAATGCATATCCAGAAAACCTGTAATTTTTTCAAAAAATAAATAAATAATTATTTATTTGGAGCTCAGACTGTAGTACTGTGATCCTGTGCTTTGCTCAGGATATACAAAACACTGAAAAATCAATGCTTCTGAGTTTCATAAAATAATTACCTATTCTTCTGTATATACTATTATACATGAATGAGGTTATTTAGGTATTATTATTATTAGCTGGTGATTATACTTTCTATTAGATAAGATTTTTTTTTAAAGGATGAATTAAGACTATTTTCCCAAGTAAACGTAAGCTATAATGTGTGGCACGGAAGGGCAACACCAAAGCCCCAGTCACCAATAACCAGCATTTCATTTCAGGTCCCTCTTCCTTTGGTTCATTCATAAACATTCCCATCTTCTTCTCTGCCTCCCCTCCCCTTCCAAAACAAAACATTTATTAACTGAAGCTTCCAACTGTGACAGAAATTACAGTCGTGTTAATGGTACAGATGGTGTAAAAAATGCAATCTAAAAACATGATTAAAAAACTCAGGAGCTAGGTAACCCGAGTTCATCTCGGATATGCCTGACCAGACATCCCTCAGGAAGGAAATACACGTTTTTGGTTAATTAGTTTGCTTTTATCCATCCCTGTAATTAGAACATGCTTTTCCCCTACTTAATCCTAAAACAGTCATTAGATTTAATAAACCTTTCTCAATTGCCACAAATGAGAAAATGAATTAGTTAAAAAGTAAGCATTACGCTGGTATTAGCAATATGATTATAACATTATGTGAATAAAAATATTTTTCTTTAATTATTCAAGATTAAATACATCATTTTACAGCTTGTTGCAAAAGAGTATACAGGGTTTTTTGTTTTTCCTTTCTTCCTTATGTTGCTTCATAAGGTAGTAAAAACATTAATGCTGCCTCCACAGATTACATTCCACCAAATGGAAGTGATTATTAATCATTCTTTCCAAAAAAAAAATCAAGCCATAATTAGCTTCTTCTCAAGTCAAAATAGAGTCAGAATCCACATGACTAAGGAAAGAGGCTGGTCTTCGTTGCAGGGCACTAACTAGGGAGCTGGGCGCATACAACCTGCAAGGCTCCTGTGAATGGATAAGGGGGACAGAGTTGCGGGTTAGGCTTTGCTTTTCTTATTAGTTTAAGCTCTAAGCCTTTGTGTGATGGTCTGATCTGTCAGGGAGTCCACTAAGGCCTCCAAACTCCACAGGTCCCATTAATCTCCACCACGCTCTCTCTACTTGCCAGTCTGGCGAGAAAGCCAGTTACTCACATGGTGCTGCTTTTCACACGATTAAAGGTGAAACTCATATTTAAAAGTAAAAAACAATATACCATAAAGTTGAAGACCTAAACTTTCCAGACTTTCACCTTGTTGAGCATTCTCTGTATTAAATGATGTCACTCTTTGTTATATGTCAAGAAGCATCTCAATAAAAATAACTTTATGTATGAAAAAGAACCCAAGTTGGTCCTCACCTGGATCTTGTGAGACAGTCACAGCAAAAAACCATCTGTTGGATGGCAGGTTCTAGGGCATTGACATTTCCCCCAATCAACTCCCTGCCTGTGTTTGCTGAAGAGCCTTTGGTCATGGCACCCACAGCCATTATTGCTGATGGGCCATGCAGGCTCCCCAAAATGTGGATCTGGACCTGGATCGGATAGGAAAGTGTAGGAGAAATGACGCTTATTTCGATCACAGGACAAGAGCAGAGTTTTGAAGGCACCCTGGGTAGGAAGGTGGTTTCAAGAATATCTTAGTGGGACTAGTCTAACCCAGGAATAACACTAGAGGCTCTAGAAAGAATTCTACATAGTTTCCTCCTCACTTCAAAACTCAGAAGGTTAAGAGTGAAGGCAACCAAGACTAGTCCGGTCTTTCCATATTGATTTTGAGCTGAACCTACTTTGGAATTTGTAGGATAGATTCGAGAGGTTGGGGTCTGAAACCAAAACCATTTTTTCCTCTGGGCTATGGGACATCAACTGCAATATTTTTAGGGAATTTTTAGGGAAGAATGGTACCCCGTGGAGCTGATAGTTGGTCATGTCAGCCGTCCTCATTTCCGAGCAGGCAAAACTCCCAAGACCCAGAAAGTACATGCTGGAGCTCAGACAACTGCCTGGTCTCTGACTCCCAAAGCCATACTTGAGGATACGTTTTGTTTTACTAGGCAGTTGTGTTACATACAGTCCAGACCCATTTAAGGACAGTAGAAAGATATAATATTGGGCACCAGTTTAGAAGTGCGAGGTCTCCAAGCCCGTTTTCACGTGTACTTATTTTTATAAAAAACGTTACATTCTAGTCCACCATAACCTTTAGGAAATATCACTTTTTATGTTGCCTAGTGTATCGAATTATAGCATCAGCCATAACCCAGCCACATGATTTTAGACAGACACTTAGCTTCTCTGGGCCGTGGCTGCCTCACTGCAAAATGCAGTGGTTAGATAAGATGATCTCTATGGTTCCTTCTCATGCGAAGATTACCCGATTTCACTCTATTCCCTAATACCGCAGACTGCCAATCCGAATTACTATTCTTTGTTGAGATTAACTTCGAATGCTCCCTAAAAAGAGGCTAGGAATCAAGTTAAGAATAAACTGCTCCTTTACAAATGAGGTAGAATAAAAGAGATGTGTGTCAGGATGGATGCTTGACCTACGGGTTAATAGAGAATTCCAATTCTCTGGGATGTCACTAACAGGAAGAAAAAAGAAATCTCTTCTCCTAATAATGTTACAAGCTCTGGGAATCTTTTTTTTTTTTTAAAGGAGTTACTACAAAGGAGATATTCTGAATGTGAAAAGATCAGTTCAGTGAATGAAGACATTTACATTATTACTTTAATTTAAAAATTGTATAGACTTTCTGCTCTTCATCATTAAGAACAAACATGAAAATCTGCACACTTCCAACAGTTAGGACATTGTCCTGAGAAGGAGAATGGAAAGAGAGGCTGTGAGGCTGGTGTGTGCAGGAGCCCCACGCCACCCACCTCTGCAGACCTCACAGATACATACGGCTCCAAGCAACCCAACGGGACATGACCACCCAGTGCTCAAGCTGAGTGAAACTGGAGAACTAATCCCGCGCATCTGATGTGGCTGAAGCCACCTCTGGTGGACAGCAAATAAGAACGCTCGAAACAGGAAACGTTAGAAAATACGGGAAGTGGTGGCCTTCTCCTGGCTGCTCCTCCCAGGAGTCCCAGCTCGCCTGCACTTGTTTCCTTCGTTTTCAAGAAATGACAGGTGATTCAGTGTGACCTGCCTCATCGCGGGATCCACTCCCAATGCCTGCATCACACTGGGCTCCCTGCTCATGGCACAGGACTTACCATGCAGCGGTCGCTTTAAAAACAGTTGTTAACGGATGTGCGTGACTTCACTTGAGCCGAGGGAAAATACCTAACGCTTGCTTGACTGAGTGCTGCATCATTTGACCTTCACAGCTCTGTGGCGGTAAGAGGACAATTTGTGATTTTTATGCCCATTTCTCAAAGATCAGAAAACTGAGGCTTGAGGAAGTGAAATAACTTGTTCAAGCGAACAGGGCTTTGTGGTGAGAAGATTCATATGTAAAGTGCTTTCTGTAAAGTACTATACAAATGAAAGTAATTACTATTTTAAATAGTAATTACTAATAGTAATTACTAATTTACAAATAGTAATTACTATTTGGGCACATCTCTATAAATTAAGGCAAAATTAAAGCTTCGCATAGAATGGTATTCCAGTCTTTTCTGAATACAATATGCCTATGAAAGCTTTGGTGTTTTCCACCTTCAAACTCCCTCTTCACTTAGCCATAAACGAGGGGGGCTCCTTCTTTGTGGCGGAACAGCAGAGGGTTCGGCATGGGGAAACGCACTGTTCTATGACCTGAGTTGTTCCAGACGGCCTGTCACTGGCTGTTCAACAGAGAGCAGCAAGACACGCAATTACCCTCCTGACGAGGGTCCCCAGAGACACAGGCCTGGAGAATTATGGCATTAAGAAACGGGGTTTGGTAAAATCAATAGTCTTTCAGGTTGACTTAATGTGGAAAGAAAACAGTATTAAACAACTATGCTGCATGCAAGCACTCTCTAGAAGAGTGCATAGTTGATCATTTTTATGGTTTAATAAAAATGTATTTGCTTTCATTTATTACAACTCCACCAGGAAACTGAAACATCTAGCAAGACACCAGCTAAAAAATAAAAGCCTGAGAAATGTAAAAAACAAAATATCAATTTCTCATTTAAATAACATCAAGCCAATTTTGTTTAAAAACATACACAGAGCTTTTGTGTGGGCTGTTAGTCACCCTCGTTTTTTGCAACAGAAAAATGAACAGAAGAGCTTTTGGGATGAAATGCTACTATGAAAGGTTTGCATGGTCCTACCTTGCACTCACGAGACACAGTCATCCTTACAGACACACTTGCTTTGATGACACACACAAAAATAGAAAAAAACCCCAAACAACCCCTACAAAACAGAGAAATGCTGACAGAAAAACAAACTTTTAGAAGTTAATTACTTCTAAAAGTTTTTGACTTTCCCAATTCAGGGTATACTGACCTAATCCTAGTTGCTTTTATTTTTGATCTTCTGGCAAAATTGTGTTTTTCCCTCTTAAGAAGTAAAATGTAACTCAATGATATATGAACTTACAGATTTCTGTTTCGCCATTTGCAAATAAGGATTAGGCCGAATCAGCAAATGAATTACGTTCCCTACATTTTGAGCTGATGGAATGATCATTTGGCTTCAGGCTGCCCAGATCATGCATTCTTCTCCGTAATGAGGCAAATTAGATATTTATGTTTCTATTCCAAACAAAGCAGACATGCTGTCTGGCAGGATTTTTTTTCTACACGAGTTAGAACTCTTGTAAGTAAAGCTTATGAGTTTTATCCTGTGGCACTTCAACCCTGCCACGCATAAACAATCTTTATGAGGGTCATACTGCTTGTTATTTAACAGTCAATAAATGTACTACTGCCAATACCATCTCTAACGTCTTGCAATAATTTTGTAAAAGTAATGTTTTCTTGCTTTAATTTGCACACAAACTAGTTCGTATTTATTCTTTAAGAATGCCTTACTACATTTTGTGCTTGTTTCCCTTAAAGCATTCTATTTGTATTCTTGCCTATGCTTTGGTTCAAATTATCAACACAATTGTTCATCTCTGAATCTTCGTAATACCTGGCATAATGCTCCTCATATCCTAGGCATGTCAGCTACCCCCTCTCATAACCTGCTCAGTTGCTGCCAACGACGGTTCCCAGCCTATGAATCCAGCCAGCCTCCTTTAGTTCTTGAGCTAAGTCACTGTCAGGGTGCAGAGTGCATTGGTGGCCACGAACTCACCAGGAGGTAGGGGTTAGAATGAGATGTGCTACCACAAACCCTGCTGCTTGAAGTGCAAACTGGGCACCCTGATTTCTGTGGAGTCTCAGCTCTCCTGAAACTGCTGACAGGCTGACTTGATCCACATAAACAGATTTTTTCTTTCTTCCTTTCTTTTTTTTTTTTGGTTTTCTGCTTGGTACTGCAGCTCTGGTCAGGTGCTAGTGTCTTACCTAGAACTCTAGGTACTCAGAGAGGACCCTAATTCTAACCACTTGCCTCTCTAACTTGTCTCAAGTTAACCAGTCCCCCTGCCAGGAGGGGAAGAAAGGAAGGGAGGGATCAGCAGTAAGTTCCTGCTTTGTCAACACCCAACTTGGAGGCTGGTGTGCAACAGACTCGTCACTACACTGGGACTGCCTGCACCAGCGATGCTCAAATATCTGTGTTGAAGAGCAGCTTACAAAATGTTTTCCCTCCTTCCTTTCTTCCTTACTGAAAAACATTTCAGATGTATCAGGAACCAATTTACTTATAAATTATTTTGTCTAATTCTTTTCTTTTCTTTCTTTTTTTTTTTTTTTGCGGTACGTGGCCTCTCACTGCTGTGGCCTCTCCCGTTGCGGAGCACAGGCTCCGGACGCGTAGGCTCAGCGGCCATGGCTCACGGGCCCAGCCGCTCCGCGGCATGTGGGGTCTTCCCGGACCGGGGCACGAACCCGCGTCCCCTGCATCGGCAGGCGGACTCTCAACCACTGCGCCACCAGGGAGGCCCTACTTTGTCTAATTCTTAAATGCTTACTCTCACCTCTGTAGTTAGCTCATTTGAGATCTTGCCTAGAACAGCACGGGCTGAGCTCCTTGTTCTCTCGTGTCCCACACACAGTCTTAGAGCTACTGAGTGAATCAAGCCTGGGCTGGCCCCATGGTAAGGGTAATTTTCCATCCTTTCTCCTGATCTCTTCCCTTTCCTTGCACAAGGTTTCCTCCCCATTAATGACGACAGTTGTGCTGATATCCTCATATGCCTCCTGCTAAGGCTCTTCTTAGTTATGAAAAGCACACAATACATATTTGCTGAATGAACTAATTCCTGTCTGAAAATTGCATTGATTGATTCACTCACTGCAAAAATTCTTTATGAAGTGCTCAGTGTGTGTCAGGCACTTGGTGAGATCCTGGGATATCCAACTTGTTCTTAAGTAGATTTCAGTCTAGTGAGAGAGACAGAAAGCAAACCCATAACCACAATTCACTGGGGAAAATGTCAAGGCAGGAGGCACAGGGTGCTTTGAAAAGCACATCAAAGTGCCACTTATCCCAGTCTGGGTTTGAAACAAACAAGGGCTTCTTGGAGGAGGTGGTGCCTGACAGGTTAGAAGACATTCCCTAGGGGAGAAAGCAGGACAAGAGCAGAAGAAACAAAACCTGCAAAGATAATGAAGTAGACAGAGCTTGGCACGATCAAGAATCAAGTAGCTGAGTAAAGCCTAGACACAGTGTACAAGGCAGGAGGGGTGAACGTGAGGCGTGAGTAGTAGGAAGGGAAAAACTAAGGAATCTAGTGCTTCCTAGCGACAGGGACTAGTGGCATAATGAGCACGAGAAGTTTTTAGCCTGAAGGACTGTGCTGTGCGACACTCGGGATGCCGAGCATCCCTGGCGCCTCGGCACCACACGCCAGGACCCCGGCACACAGTGACATCAACCCTGGTTGAGAACCTTGGGTAGACGCATGATTTGGTCAAAAGTAAACAAGTCTCTTAGGAAGATGCAGTGGAACCAAGTGGCCTGAATTAAAGTGCTGTCCTAAAAGGTGTGTCCAAGGAAAACCGCATCAGCCGTGTCCAAGTTTTTCCAAAGAAAAATCAGACTCCTCTAGTGTTTACATCTGGCCTCTCCATAGGGAATCTATAAGTAACTTTACCATAAATTCAATTCCACTCAGCAAGTATCTACTTAGAACCTATTAAATGTCAACTAGTAGCCTAGTTTCCTTTAAGGCATTTGAAAATATAAGACATAGTCTCTACCCGTGAGAAATTTATAATCTAGTTGCCAAGACATAATTAAGCAAACACACAAGGCGGTATATAATCCAGTGCTTGACAGTATTATTCATATGTTTCATGGGAACATTTAGCCATTCAGTGGATTCCTCTTTACTCTTTCTCCTTCATCTTTCATATCTGACCACATCCTCTATCAGAAGAGCACAACAAAGTAAGAAACAGAAAGTCAGCAGAAAGCTGAGATTACCAACAATTACCTATGAGTCTTCCCAGTCTCCCCCTTATTAGGGATTTTGAATAAGATACAATTTTAATCTACCTGAGATAAACAAAGATATTCTTGCCTGCAACGTATATCCTAATAATGAACAAGACTTTCATATATTTCCCCTAAGTGAAGATTTTGAGAAAAGGCACAACACTACTGATCTCGCACTGAAGGTGGATGTTATTTTTCTCTACCATCTCCAGCGCCATTATGTCTTTCTTAGGACACGTTGATGACCAGAAGTAGCTACTTCTAGTCGTGCTGTGGCTGCCGTTCCCTCTTCCTCTCACATCTCTTCCTTGACGACACTGCATTTTACTGAACTGTGTGGTCACAAAGTGTAATGGGCTTCTGCCTGAAAGGGGCAGTTTCCAGTGATTTGTGGATCTCTTTGCTGGGGTCACAAGTCATCAAAAGTAACCTCTCCAAGGGTAAAGGGCCAATTTCAAGTTATAATTTTCAGGGACATTATAACTGACCAGTTCCAGAAAGTCTGTTAGAAAATAAGAAGGTTCATTAACACAGGAGAATCAACAATTAGTAGTGAATACTTGGGCTTGAGTCCTTGTCTCTTTTGTTAAAAGGAAAATAGTGGGAGAGAGTCTCACACTGCCGCTTTTCAATCATTTATACCTGGTAATGGCTGCGTTTATACCTTCTTTACTGCAAGCGGCTGGACTGTGCGGATGACAGGAGACAGTGAGTGAGAGGCGGAGTAGCTTGGGAGCAATGAGAAGGTCAGGCAGCGGGGCAGGGGGAAGGTAACTGCCAGAAGAGTCTGGGATGGACTTTGAATTTATGTATAAAGATGGCCTTGACTGAGACGAGCCGTGAGGTGTATATGTTTTCATTACAATGTATTTTTCTCAACTGCCATGGAAAGGCGTGAGAAATAAAACATGAAAATATTCAATAATTCAGTATTTCCAAGTGTCCGGACTACTGGGCATATTCAACAGTAATTGTTTAGCAGGAAGGGAAAGGAAATGGGTAAGAGACTTTACGAGTACTTACGTACAATGAATCAGTTGTTTGGAGAGGTTTATTTCTCACAAA
This sequence comes from Phocoena phocoena, assembly GCF_963924675.1. NCBI lineage: Eukaryota > Metazoa > Chordata > Mammalia > Artiodactyla > Phocoenidae > Phocoena > Phocoena phocoena. The sequence continues at coordinate 88,799,330 of NC_089228.1, forward strand.
AACCAGACACCGTGTTCACCTAGTCTACAGATGGCCAATGAGAGGGTCAGATAGATTAGGAAATGCGCCCAAAGCTTCACAGCTAGTAGAGGGGAAAATGCACGTTCCACGCCAGGTTCTCTTGAATTTCAGATCACTTGCTCTTCCTCATATTCACCATGCCGCCCAGATGTTCTGGCAAATTTGGATTACAGAAATGTTAGAAGTAAAATTATGTTCCTTAAAGGACGGGCATTTAAAAAACTGTGGGTTGTGGTTGCCTGTGGTTGAAATGATAAAATAATGGTTTCCCCCAAACTCACACACACCCTGATAATGTGGGTTATTATGACTGAGCCACCGAATGTGCTTGAAGGAATCATTTTCTTCTGCGTGACAAAATATAGATGGCAATAAACTACTTACCCAGACCTTTTGGGGTCAAGGGCAACAAGCATCATTTGAACCAATATATGGTCCCGGTAACACATATGAAAGTGAACTGCTTTGTTAAAAGGAGAAAGGGGAAAAGGAATAAAACAGTAAGAACGAAGCTGAAATGAGACTGAAAGGAGAAAGGAGGAAACTGGGAGGAGTACAGGGCATATGTGTGTGCCACACAGAGCCGTTCTAGAGATGTTTATAAACAATAGATGTGGAATGGAAATCTAAACAGCTGTGACAGTAAGACTTTCTACTCTTGGGAAAAACAGGGACACCCAGGCCTATATATTATTTGATTCTGACAAGCATCTTCCTACCTTGTCTAACCTTTATATTAACCGTGCAAGAAGTTTTCCTTTTATTATTTCGTTTTTCTGCCATCTGAAAATAATGAGCTTAAACGGCAACCATGCTGTCATTTTACCCCATGAATAGGTTCTTTTAATGAAGAACTCTAATGAAATTATCGCTTTGGAAAAAGAAAACCAATTCCCGTTTTTATATGCGTTTTATTTAAAAAAATCCTAAATCATAAAAAAAAGACTTTCAAAAGATAAATATCTCATATATTTCGAAGAAGACTTTAGTCAAGGCTCAAGTCGTGCTTTTCATTTCAAGGCTTTTCCATGCTTGCCCTTTTGAAAAGAGGTAGTTTGGAAACAGGTAATAGGCTGTGAAAAAGAAAATAAGAGTAGCTCCTTTCCTTAATATGATAAATCCACCTTTGGCAGTGAAGGTCAAGTACAGGTTGTAAATAACTGAAATAACTCGTAACTAGTAATACACAGGTTCATCAAATATTATTGAAAATAAGTAGCTTTTTTTTTTCAGCAAGAATGGCATCTTCAACTTGAAACTAAATAATTACAGCATACTAGGTTAACTATGAAATGTGGAATTCTACAGAGCAAACGCTCTTTCCTTATTGTAAGTGAGATGAGTCTTGGTGACCTTTTGTTCACATTAATGCTGACAAACTCTGCATAATGCATGACTGTCCCACCCTCCAGCTCCTCCCAATAGAGTTTTCCACGTTTTATTCCAATCAGTGTACCTACTCCAGTCTATGGCTATGGTGCAGGGCACACTAGTAATTGGTGGCGGTGAGGGGATGGAAATGGTAGACATCAGTCTGGACTATCAATAACCTTGGAGGCCTTGGGGGAAGAGTACAAGGGCAAATAATTTCTTGTGGCAGAGGAGAGAGAGCTAGGAAGTAATTCCTCAGTATTATCTTTATGATCTGAAATAGCATCAAAAGAAATAATACATGAGAGTATAGTGCCATTAAGGAAAAAGCCCTGGAAAGTTATTTGCACAGGTATGTGCTAGGTTTTTAGTTTCCATTTAAGCCAGATGTGAAACCCAAAGAGGTACGTTGGGACCATTATGCTCTTGGTGAATTGGCACAAGGGCCGTGACAATTTAGACAAACCTCTAAAGAATGAGTTTTAGGGGAAGAAATGTGGGCATTTTAAGTCTTAGGAGAATGAGGAACAAACTGATCTGAATCAAGTAATGAATGAGTCTTGGTTCCCACAGCTGTCTTCAGGCATGAAACTAGTACTGAATTCCCTGTGCTTTCAAAGGTTCATAGAATGTGGTTCCTTCAAACTGTATCTACGGTGTGCTATTAGCATGATTACTATAATAGAGTAATTGATAACGGTGGTATGAGTGCCATTGTGTGTGGCTGTTAGAATTAAAATTAGCTGCTCAACTCTGTCCCCCTCAACCCACCACGTGTCGAGACCTGGGGCCGCACAATACCCTGTTCTTTGTGTTTCCAGTGCCTTGCCTACAGGGACTGAATAAACAAACGGGAGTTTTACAAAATTTCATATAATGACTTCTGAGTCCCTAAATGGGGACAATGCTGGCATCAGGGCGAGACTTACTGTTTACAGACATTAAAATCTGCCCTGTGACACTGGCTCAGTATACAGAGAGGCACCTGATTTCACCTAAAGTCAAAGCAAACACAAAATGCAGCCTTGAATGTCATTTATTTTCCCCGATTTGCAGAACCACACACGTCTGGCTGTCCCTCCGACAAGCTGGCAACGTGAAAAAGTGCTTAAAATTCAATAACAATATAAATGTTTTTATATTCATGATAATGCCAAAACATAATAGATTCATTAAAATGTGACAAATTTAAAAACCACTTGTGTTCTTGTATTTACTATTTGAAGGAGGTTTATTTGGCATTCTGGGACTTTATTGCCTTTTGAATCAAAATCTAAGGACGAATCGTGGAGGAAGGGGAAAGCTGTCTAGTTTGTAACTTGTCCATCTGTTCGTGCCCTCCCTCTGCAAGGCCCCAGTTCTCCGGCAGAGAACTGAAGCACTGGCCTTTGAAAGCTGTCTTTGTGGCATTGCCTTCCTGTACTAATGAAATATTTTGCTCTAAAGTCCTACCCTTTTATTCCTGTCAGAGCTTCAGGATGAATGTCCTTAATTTTAAAGAAGCACAGTCCAATAGTTTAGATGTTGCTTGAAGAAGGAAATTATGCTGTATTTCACTAGCATATGGTCCTTTACAGGAAAAAATAGTTTTTAACCTCTGCTGTAAACTCTAGAGGGAATTTATACAAGAAGAGGAACCCAGGCACCAGGAAACGCAATGTGTTCATCATTTCACTGGTTCTTAAATTTACTGTGACATAGAACGAGAATGTATCACTGTGTAAACTCTCATGAATATATCACTGTGCAAACTCTCATGAATATAACAGATGAAATCCAGGAAAGTTTAATCAGCACAAAGTGACAGTGCCTATATTTTTAAAGTATTTAAAAGTTAACACATACACATTATACCATTCAACCCTCACAAACACTCAAGGTAGATAGAGCAGGGATGATCTTCATTTTCCAGATAAGAAATCAGGTTTGAGGTTATTGAAGGTATTTCTTTTTTAGATAAAAAGCTCACTAAGACTATCACGTCTTAGACGGAGGATTAATCTGGAAATAGGCCAGCCAGTTTGAACCCATTTTCAATACTGTCCAGCTAGTCGAGTGGCACAGCCAAAACATGAACCCTGCCTTCCCTTAGCAAAATCAGAGTTTTTCACAAATCCCTAGAACTACATTGGTGTTCTCATGGTCACAGTCCTGTTTATCATAGAACTTCTACTCTCTAATTTTTCAATGCAGTGTTCTTGGCAGTTGAGTGTATTTTTAAAAAATCAATTAATAGAATAAATTAAGCAATAATGGGATCTAAATTACCAGAAGAAACAGCTAAAGATAGCTTTAAGATAAGAAATGGATGAGATGAACATTTTGTTACTGTTTTTACTCCTAAAAATGATTTTTACTCCTAAGAATGACTTCCCCTAAAATTCATACTTAGCTTTATAGATCATGCTACCGTAACAGCATAAACCCTTCGGAGGTCCGTTTGGACCCATGGATGACATTTTATAGAGTTTCTACTGGTATTGTTCATAGCACTTACGTGACGAGTTAAATCTCAATGAGATGACACTTCAAACAGAAACTGTAGTTTACTCCTTCCTCAACAAAAACCATGACCATCGGCCTTGTGCCCCATCCATTCTTCCAGGACTGAGCCCTGTTACCGTGTGGACTGTATCTTGCACTCTGCCGCACACAAGCTTTAACCTTCACTCATTCCTCTGGAGCATAATTCATTAAAACACGTACTTTGAATTTAAGGCGCATATAAGAAGATGTAGCCACAAAGGAATATGGGGCTGTTAGGACAAAACATAATTAATAAAACACAAAATGTGTTTTATGAAGTTATGGTTTTAATTTGCTACCTTAAGAAATATGCTCTAGCAATTTTATACAAGGTAACTTCCCAGGAGAATTTAAATCCTCTTTTACCCTCCCTTCTCGAGGTACTGAAAGGATTATGATTAATGCACACTAAATCTCTCTTAACTGGAAAAGGTCCTAACAAATTTCTAAAACCAAATTTAAGCTACTGAGAAGTATGATCGTCCTAAATCTGGAGCAAACTTTCTTTGACTTGAGAATTCCTATCCTCTCTCTCTTTTCTTTTCTGGACGTTATTACACAGCAGGAGACAGTTTGTCAAAAGTGGGCCCAGCCAGAGGCAGCACAAAAGAGCAGGGCCACATACAACCCCAGCGACCCCAGCAAACGGGTGACCTACATTTGATGCAAGCAGTTCACATGAGAAAAAGTGAATCTGTGCTGCAGCTTGCATTTAACCTGCATTTTAAGAGGCAGTTAGAAAGATATATAAAGTAAATATGGGCAAGATAACTATTATAGGCATACATCACTCTAAATTCATATGAGACATCAGCAAAACTATACATGTTCATGTAAATGTGCACATGGTCTTCTTTCTCTTAATTCCTCAATCTTCATAAACAAATGTACTAGTGGGAGGTTAGTACAAGTAAAAACAGCATTAATGGGTCACATATTAATATTTATGTTTTACTATACAAAGACCTTGCATACATTATGACTCTGTTTTGCAAGCTGAATGAATAACTAATGTTACATTATGTATGGGTACATATTAAACAGACGTGTCTACACTTTCTTAGTTCAGGGTATGATTAATGCAGCCTATCAGAAGCCAGATGGTGCAGAACCAGAACCATCAATCAAAATGAAAAGACCACTGCGTGCTCTCCACAATGAGGTTCTCACAAATGGAGATTCTGTTCACAGACCCTCACTGGTAATAGGCAGAAAATGCCAAGAACATAGCTGCACTGTCCCACTGGGATTAAAAAGTCACAGCTCAGGCTTGGCTGGATAAAAAATCTGGTGCAGGAATTCGTCACTGGAGCCCTGAGCATCAGAGCTGGGAAAGCCCCAACAAGCAAACAGTCCGTCCTTAGGACTAACAAAAAGAAATTTAGAAGCTTTTTAATTATTTTAATAATGCTTGCACTGATGACAGTATCTGTCAAACAGTATCCATTTCCCACTTGATTTAGGATGGGACGGTGCCACGTAGTAACAAAGCAGCTGCCACTGTCTGCCTGGGCTGGCATCTTGTTTCTCTCACACAGGCTTTATTATAAATAACCCCAAATGCTTTAGTGTTACTTTGCAGCCTTTCTCCATGGACCTATGGGAAACAATTTTAGTCTCTGTTACGTTTAATACTAATGACTATTTTGGGGGCAGTTGTAGGGAGAAAGGTGGTCGAAAGATGTTTCCTGTTCCTTTAATAGCTTTACATAAAAATAACTACAGAAACACAAGGTGCTTTGTCTTTGTAAATGGATCATGTGTGCTTAGAAAATGTTAAATAATCCCCAGGCACGGTAGGACCAAAAAAAAAAAAAAAAAATTAAAACAAATATATAGGTTCCAATTCCTCAGAGCCACTGAAATACCATCTCAGAATTCTAATTTTGTGGAGCTGGGGGAGGTAGACAGATGTGCAGGCCAAGAGAAAATTCCAGGAAATGTGTGCTTCTTCCAGAAGAGTTGTGTGGCAAAATGAGATATTTAAATACATTGAAAACTACACATTTAAAAGGCTAATGGAAATAAAAATATTTGGAAACCTTAAATCTGTTATCTAAAGACATTTCTGCTTTAAGATAAAAATTATATTATGACCCTCAGAACTTGACATGTGAGATAATTTGGAAAGAGAACAGCCTACTTTTACTTTTGTAGCAATAATGGAAAAAGGAGTGACTATGCATATTTATATAAATAAGACTTTAAGTAGAAATTTTGGGTATTTCCATCTTCAATATTTTGTTGTTTTAAAACATCCACACTTAATGTAAAATTCTGTTAGCATCTTTCCCCTAACAATATGACCATTTCTCACACTGTTATAAATTCTAAGTAATAGTTATTGGTCGGGTATTATTCTATTGCACATATTATGATTTACCTACATAATCAGTTTCCTTAATGGCAAACATTTGAGTTTTTTCTCTCTCCCTCCTATTATCATTAATAATACAGTGAACATTTTTGTGAAAAGTGGTATTTCTGTATTTCCTTAGAATAGATTTTCAGAAGTGGAACTGCTGAGCTAAATGATATGAATTTTAAGGCTCTAAAATTTATATTCTCATCCAGCACTTGGTAGTCTCTATTAAAAAACCTTAGTAATTTTATAGGTGAAAATAATACTTTATTATAATTTAAATTTGTATTACTTTAATTACCAGCTAGGTTAAGAACTTTTCTGTAGTTAAATAACTACATTTCCTTTTTAAAAGCTTACTGATGTCTTAGAATATGTATCACTCTTATCTACTCATAAAAAGAATCACAAGGTACTCCTCCTTGGAATACTGAATTTATCTAATTACTTGAAATTAGTCAAAATTACTTGAAAGTAATAAGCTTTCAAGTTCATTTATTATCTATTATTATTATTTTAGAATAAACTAAATATTCCCTTAAAATATTTAAAAAGAAATATTTTTCACTAATTTGGACCTCGCACACATTATGACTGTTTTTCAGGCTGAATTAGTAACTAATGTCACATTATACATGGGTACATATTAAAACAGACAAGTCTATACTTTCTTAGTTCAGGATATGATTAATGCAGTTTCAGGTCTCCTTTGAAACTACTTCAAATTAGTGAAAATTTAACATAAATAACTAAATGTTCTGACTGATCAAAAGCATTTTAGAGCAGCCATCTAGTTTTCATTTTATTTCATTTTTCCAGTGTTAGACATGAACAACATTTATCTTTCTCAGTAACTCCCTCCCATGAAATGTTTCTCTGTTTTACTTCTACTGAAACTTGAATATCGGGTGGTTAGTCAAGTTCCTTTTGACTTGTTTCTGGTGACTTTCTACTATACATATCACATGGGCCAGACCAAAGTAATGAAGATGCATGGTGTGAAAGAAAATAGTTATGATCAAAACATACAAGACCATACCATCAAAATGGTCCAACAAGAGGTGGAAATTAAACTGATACAGAAACTGTACATCCTTCTATAACTAGATATTATTGAGACAAATACCCCAAAATGCAGTTATCTGTCCTCCATCAGTAGTCCCAAAATTCAGTGATGTTTATATTTAAGGCAGACGATACAGATAAAAAAATCAGATTTTGAAAAATCCAGAGGCATCCAAACTTTCTCTGGCTCAGTCAAAAGCCTTTTTACAGGAAAGTACTATTTACTCCTTTCATTCCTCTTATAGAAATCATATTATATAAAAGGTACACAATTCAGAAGCACAGATACCTAATATTGGCATTATACTGAATACACTATTTCGTAACTGCTTTTTGAACTCTGGTACAATCGTAAGCACTACCCTGTATGGTGAATTAGTCTTTGGGAACACACTCCTTTGAATTCCACTGTGGCAGCTGGTGCAGAGGAAAAACCAGGGAGAAGAGGACTTACTGATTACAAAAGAGAAATCAAAGTTACTTCTAAGTGGCAGGTCCTCTCCATCTTTGCACTGGCGATTTCTGTCGTACCATCCCCTCACAGCTCTGCTTTCCCAACCCTAACCACTGTATTCCCTGGGTGCTGGCCATGGAGAGGTCTCCAGGGAACAGAGGACCTACCACCAGCCTGGCCAATTCTGTGGCTTTCTACCAGTAGAGAAGTGAAGAGGGCAACTCCAGTTGCTTTCTTTCATACAAACCTCAAAGAGGTCTACATAACCCAAGAATAGTAGTTGTGTTATTATACTGTACCACTATAACTTCTCTTGTGATCTGTATGCTTGGCCAAGTAACCTGGAAATTCACATTCAGTTGAGCAAATCAACTTCACATCAACCTTGAGGGCTTAAAATGTTAAGTCCAGTTTGCTAAAATGTGGAGTTCACTGGAGTTTTGAATCCCATAATAATTAGAAATAAGGGAGCTCTTATGCTGCAGAATGCAAATACTGAAAATCAATAACAGCTATAAACAAAAATAAACAACAATGTCCAAACCCCCCAAAACACCTTGTGGTGAAATGAAAGGCCTCTCAGACTAGCAGTTGGCAAATCTGACTTTAAGGTATAGTTTTATTATTAATTAGCTAACTGCCAGTGGAACTTAACCCCTGTGGGCCTTGGTTTCCACATCTAAATTAAAAAGAAAGAAAAAAGAAGGGACTGTATTAATTTGACCTTGCAGTTCCTCTCAGTGCTAACATTACTGATTCTAAATATATACCCTATTACTCTGACAATTGAAGGGATAAAGATAAAAACCGCCTATCACCAATGTATTAGCATGTAAAATAATCTAAGTAATCTTATTTTGGGTTATATCTAGAGTTATCAGTACGCTTTTTCTATTTTTTCTCCCTGTACTTTTATGGGGGGTGGTGGGAGGGAATGGTAAACTAGAGTTACAATTTAAAGATAGCATCCTGCAAGACAATACTGCTTACACAAAGGAATGGCTGGACCACATCAACTAGGCCACTATATGCTAATAAGCCAACAAACATCTAAGTAGCATTCTGAGGCAGGTACTGTCAGCGAAAGTGTGAGTTACGAGGTCTACCTTGGGTTCACACATGTTAGTTAGCTTTTTGATCCTTCACACCACAGGCTTTTCACTGTGATGCTACCTTGGAGTACTTCAGTGCTATTCTAAAATGACTCGTTTTAAAAATACATATATAGCAGAAAATTTTACTCAGTTCACAGAGAGAACCAAAACAATTATTTTCACTTTTCTCCTTTAGATTTCCAGCTGGTTAGATTTTTATCTAGTTGAAGGGCCCTGGTGATATTTTCTAGTATCCAATCACATGGATGCTTTAATGGCAATAAAATTACCTCATGGCTGATATTCTTTTACTTATATCTAATTACAGCAATACAAGTTTACTGATGGGATTTGTAATTATTATTATAACATCTAACATTTATTAAGTACAACACTGAGAGCACTGTGCCAATCTCTTCAACATACATTCTGTTTTTTATTCCTTATAATAACTCCATGGGGTCGGTATTATTTTTTTATCTCCGTTTTAGAGATGAGAGAGCTGAGGCTCAGAGAAGTTTAGCAAACTGCCTATGTCACACAGCTAATAAATGGCTTCTTAAAACCCAGGCTTCAGTGTTTCTCTTTTCAAAACTGTACAGAATAGTTTAAAAGCTTATTGGATTTTGTAAATTTTATGGTACAATAGTCCATTATGCTGTTCAATGCCCCTTAACAGAAAGATTGATGGGATATATTCTATTTAGAGATTTGCCCTAAGAAAAGGTTGTCACTCCTCTTGAGTGATATACTTTCTGTTATTACAAAATGAAAGCTGTGCATTTAGCTGTTTATCTATTTGTCTTTGCTTCCCAAAGCCCAGGCTTTTAGTCTCAACTGTAGCAATGACTCAGATTTTATGGGTAAACAACATAGTTCTTCTTATTCTGTCCTAAAATATATTATGTACTTTTTTTTTTTTTTTTTCCGGTACGCGGGCCTCTCACTGTTGTGGCCTCTCCCATTGCGGAGCACAGGCTCCGGACGTGCAGGCTCAGCGGCCATGGCTCACGGGCCCAGCCGCTCCGCGGCATGCGGGATCTTCCCGGACCGGGGCACCAACCCGCGTCCCCCGCATCGGCAGGCGTACTCTCAACCACTGCGCCACCAGGGAAGCCCTGTACTTTTTATATACGCCACCTTGAGGCTTTATACAAAACCAAAAATAAAAACAAAACAGGTTTTAAGTAATGAAGGCAATGTGTTAGTAAAAGAGAATTACATTTTAATTATAATGATATTTTCTTTGGTCAGGTAAACTCAACCTTATGAGATAGTGAAATAAATAACAATTAACTCTGCCTTTTTATTATATGCTTTAACATATACAATATCATTTCATTTGACACAATAACTGTGAGATAAATAAGACAGGTATTACTTATACCTGCATCTAACAGAAAAGAAAATAACTTATCCAAAGTCAAGTGACAAACATTGATTTGAAGTCAGTTTTCAGACTCTGTTATACCATACTTCTAATATTTAGTGGAGTAATTTTACTATTTGTAAAAAAATATGAAACTAACAAATTCAACGAGAGAGTGATTTCTTATGTTGCTTATAAAAACAGAACATATTATAACTCTGTTTTTGCATTCACCTCACCAGAAAGTCAAAATGGCCCAATATGACCCAGCAATTTTACTATATCTACACATGACACTTCAAATTAAATATACATTGCTCAGATGTTGATGAAATCCTTACAGACAGACCATATTATGATTATGCGCATGACTGTGAACATGTGTCGTTTGCCCTTGCTGTATTCATCTTTCACTCCTTGGGGAATTCACTGCCCCTTCATCCCTCATGCTGTAGCCAACACAGTCTAAGGGCAATAACAGCACCCACAGCTCCTGGGGTGAGAACCCTGACTGGCTTAATTGAATAAACACACTGACGCCCAACTCAAGGAAGCGCACACAACCCAAATCAATCAGGTTGATGCAACTCTGGTTGGATTTTCCAGGACAGTGGCCTTCTCTCTCCTTTGTATTTGGTAGTGTGAGGAGTGGGGCTGCCATAGCTACTCTACTAACTCCACGGAGATGAGTCTGAGAATGGCTGATATGTCAAACCCTGCCAAGTGACACAGCAAAGATAGCTACTGGTGACTCCCTTTGAGTCCTGAATCAAGCCTTGCTTAATGCAAGAATCTACCTTGACAGTTCAATTAAGAATGCCAATAAATTATACATATAAATTGTCTCTTTGTTTAAGTCAGCATGAGTTGAGTTATTCACAATATTACTTTAAATAAAATATCCTATAAGTCAATTAGGATCCTTAGGGATATGTCACATTATCAGATTAAGTACAATGTGGATAAAACCTGAAATTCAAAATGGTAGACTTCGGTCTTCTGTTTGAGCAATATAAACAGAAGACCAATTCATGAGGGGGCTGTGTGTGTGTGTGTGTGTGTGCATGCCCGTGCATGTGCAGGCTACAGGTAGGAGTGAGACAGGAGGACTAAGAAAAGTGATAAAGGTTTAGGATAAGTGCCAGGAGAAATGGGAAAGAGAGCTGAGTGCAGATAAAGAAAAGGATTAAGGTTGAGGGCTCAGCTGAGATGGGAACCCATAACTTTATAATGAAGTCAATTAGCATAATTTGCTCATTTAGAACATTTGGAAGCAATGCAACACACACAGACACAAACAACTTGTGCAGACATGTGGGACCCAAGCATCAGTATGTTTTAAAGCACCCCTGTTGATTCTAATGTGCCATCAAGTTTGTGAACCTTTGGTGTGGAAAAGGCATCACACACTTAAGAGGTGCTTGCACACTCTTCACTCAGACACAGAAGAAAGCACACCCTGCTTCCAAACCATTCTCCTTAATTTTATATAAATGTAACATAACTGGGAATAGAAAAGATACATTTTAAATATGAAATATGGAAATCCAGTGGGACCACTGCTTGTCTATACAAACTTATAAATTTTCTGTGTATGCACAGAATACAGAAGATGTTTCAAGAGATACACAGTCAAGAGTATAACAGACAATCAGACCTTGAAAAAAATTATGTTCGGCCCTTAAATTAACATTTACAGAGCATCTCGACCTGCCCTGGATGGTGCCCCTGGAGCATCCAGGTTGTCCCTCAGGTGCCCGAGGCCAAGCAGTGGCATCGTTTCCTGTTCCTAGCGAGCCACTCGGATACCCACTGTGGTGGTGTGCCCAGTGAGCAGCTTTCCTGGGGGTCAGATGCTGTGGAGCTGACCTGGTGCCCTGGCTGGTGTCAGGCCTGAGCCTCTGAGGTAGGAGAGCCAAGTTCAGGGCACTGGACCACCAGAGACCTCCTGGCCCCACGTAATATCAATCAGCGAGAGCTCTCCCAGAGATCTCCATCTCACGCTAAGACCCAGCTCCACTCAACAACCAGCAAGCTACAGTACTGGACACCCTATGCCAAACAATTAGCAAGACAGGAACACAGCCCCACCCGTCAGCAGAGAAGCTGCCTAAAATCATACTAAGTTCACAGACACCCCAAAACACACAACCGGACATTATCCTGCTCACCAGAAAGACTAGAACCAGCCTCATCCACCAAAACACAGGCACCAGTCCCCTCCACAAGAAGCCTATACAACCCACTGAACCAACCTTACCCACTGGGGACAGACACAAAATACAACAGGCCCTATAAAACTTGCAGCCTGCAAAAAGAAGACCCCAAACACACTAAGTTAAGCAAAATGAGAAGACAGAGAAATAGGCAGCAGATGAAGAAGGTAAAAACCCACCAGACCAAACAAATGAAGAGGAAACGAGCAGTCTACCTGAAAAAGAATTCAGAGTAATGATATTAAGATGATCTAAAATCTTGGAAATAGAATGGAGAAAATACAAGAAACGTCTCACAAGGACCTAGAAGAATGAAAGAGCAAACAAACAATGATGAACAACACAATAAATGAAATTTTAAAATGTCTAGAAAGAATCAATAGCAGAATAACTGAGGCAGAAGAAGGGATAAGTGACCTGGAAGATAAAATACTGGAAATAACTACCAAAGAGCAGAATAAAGAAAAAATAATGAAAAGAATTAAGGACAGTCTCAGAGACCTCTGGGACAACATTAAATGCACCAACATTCGAATTATAGGGGTCCCAGAAGAAGAAGAGAAAAAGAAACGGACTGAGAAAATAATTGAAGAGATTATAGATGAAAACTTTCCTAACATGGGAAAGGAAATAGTCAATCAAGACCAGAGAGCACAGAGAGTCTCATACAGGATAAATCTAAGGAGACACATGCAAAGACACATATTATTCAAACTATCAAAAATTAAACACAAAGAAAAAATATTAAAAGCAGCAAGGGAAAAGTAACAAATAACATACAAGGGAATCCCCATAAGGTTAACAGCTGACCTTCAGCTGAAACTCTGCCAGCTAGAAGGGAGTGGCAGGACATATTTAAAGTCATGAAAGGGAAAAACCTGCAACCAAGATTACTCTACCCAGCAAGGATCTCATTTGGATTCGATGGAGAAATTAAAGCCTTTACAGACAAGCAAAAGTTAAGAGAAATCAGCACCACCAAACCAGCTTTACAACAAATGCTAAAGGAACTTCTCTAGGCAGGAAACACAAGAGAAGGAAGACCTACAAAACACAAACCCAAAGCAATTAAGAAAATGGTAATAGGAACATACATATCAATAATTACCTTAAATGTAAATGGATTAAATGCTTCAACCCAAAGGCACAGACTGGCTGAATGGATACCAAAACAAGACCTGTATATATGCTGTCTACAAGAGAAGCACTTCAGACCTAGAGACACATAGAGACTGAAAGTGAGGGGATGGAAAAAGATATTCCATGCAAATGGAAATCAAAAGAAAGCTGGAGTAACAATTCTCATATTAGACAAAATAGACTTTAAAATAAAGACTATTACAAGAGACAAAGAACTCCAATACATAATGATCAAGGGATCAATCCAAGAAGAAGATATAACAACTGTAAATATTTATGCACCCAACATAGGAGTACCTCAATACATAAGGCAAATGCTAACAACCATAAAAGGGGATATCGACAGTAACACAATCATAGTAGGGGACTTTAACACCCCACTTTCACCAATGGACAGAGCATCCAAAATGAAAATAAATAGGAAACACAAACTTTAATTGATATATTAAACAAGATGGAATTAATTGATATTTATAGGACAGTCCAACCAAAAACAACAGAATACACTTTCTTCTCAAGTGCTCGTGGAACATTCTCCAGGATAGATCGTATCTTGGGTCACAAATCAAGCCTTGGTAAATTTAAGAACATTAAAATCGTATTATCAAGTATCTTTTCTGACCACAATGCTATGAGACTAGATATCAATTACAGGAAAAACACTGTAAAAAATACAAACACATGGATGCTAAATAATATGCTACTAAATAACCAAGAGATCACTGAAGAAATCAAAGAGGAAATCAAAAAGTATCTAGAAACAAATGACTAGGAAAACATGATGGCCCAAAACCTATGGGATGCAGCAAAAGCAGTTCTAAGGGGGAAGTTTATAGCAATACAATCCTACCTCAAGAAACAAGAAAAATCTCAAATAAACAACCTAACCTTACACCTAAAGCAATCAGAGAAAGAAGTACAAAAACCCCCCAAAGTTAGCAGAAGGAAAGTAATCATAAAGATCATAGCAGAAATAAATGAAAAAGAAATGAAGGAAACGATAGCAAAGATCAATAAAACTAAGAGCTGGTTCTTTGAGAAGATAAACAAAATTGATAAACCATTAGCAAGACTCCTCAAGAAAAAAAGGGAGACGATTCATATTGATAGAATTAGAAATGAAAAAGGAGAAGTAACAACTGACACTGCAGAAATACAAAGGATCATGAGAGATTACTACAAGCAACTATATGACAATAAAATGGACAACCTGGAAGAAATGAACAAATTCTTAGAAAAGCACAACCTTCCAAGATGGAACCAGGAAGAAATAGAAAATATAAACAGACCTATCACAAGCACCAAAATTAAAACTGTGATTAAAAATCTTCCAACAAAAAAAAGGCCCAGAACTAGATGGCTTCACAGGCAAATTCTATCAAA
This sequence comes from Phocoena phocoena, assembly GCF_963924675.1. Taxonomy (NCBI): domain Eukaryota; kingdom Metazoa; phylum Chordata; class Mammalia; order Artiodactyla; family Phocoenidae; genus Phocoena; species Phocoena phocoena. The sequence goes on from NC_089228.1 coordinate 88,814,331, forward strand.
CAATTAGAAAAAGGTTCTAACCCCTATCTTTCTCAAACTCTTCTAAAATAGAGCAGAGGGAGGAACACTCCCAAACTCATTCTACGAGGCCACCATCACCCTGATACCAAAACCAGACAAAGATGTCACAAACAAAGAAAATTACAGGCCAATATCACTGATGAATATAGATGCGAAAATCGTCAAGAAAATACTAGCAAATAGAATCCAGCGGCACATTAAAAGGATCATACACCATGATCAAGTGGGGTTTATCCCAGGAATGCAAGGATTCTTCAATATATGCAAATCAATCAATGTGATACACCATATTAACAAATTAAGAAATAAAAACCATATGATCATCTCAATAGATGCAGAAAAAGCTTCTGACAAAATCCAACACCATTTATGATAAAAACTCTGCAGAAAATGGGCATAGAGGGAACCTACCTCAACATAATAAAGGTCATATATGACAAGCCCACAGCAAACATCATCCTCAATGGTGAAAAACTGAAAGCATTTCCACTAAGATCAGGAACAAGATAAGGATGTCCACGCTCACCACTCTTATTTAACATAGTTTTGGAAGTCCTAGCCACAGCGATCAGAGAAGAAAAAGAAATAAAAGGAATACGAAATTGGAAAAGAAGAAGTAAAACTGTCACTGTTTGCCAATGACATGATACTATACGTAGAAAATCCTAAAGATGCCACAAGAAAACTACTGGAACTAACCAATGAATTTGGTAAGGTTGCAGGATACAAAACTAACACACAGAAATCTCTTGCATTCCTATACACTAATGATGAAAAATCTGAAAGAGAAATTAAGGAAACACTCCCATTTACCATTGCAACAAAAAGAATAAAATACCTAGGAATAATCCTGCCTAAGGAGGCAAAAGACTTGTACTCAGAAAACTATAAAACCCTGATGAAAGAAATCAAAGATGACATAAACAGATGGAGAAATATACCATGTTCTTGGACTGGTAGAATCAATATTGTGAAAATGACTATACTACCCAAAGCAATCTGTAAATTCAACGAAATCCGTATCAAACTGCCAATGGCATTCTTCACAGAATTAGAACAAAAAATTTTACAATTCGTGTGGAAACAGGAAAGACCCTGAATAGCCAAATCAATCTTTAGAAAGAAAAACGGAGCTGGAGGAATCAGGCTCCCCGACTTCAAACTATACCAAAAAGCTACAGTAATCAAGACAGTATGGTACTGGCACAAGAAGAGAAATATAGATCAATGGTACAGGACAGAATGCCCAGAGATAAAGCCACACATATGGGCACCTAATTTATGACAAAGGAGGCAGAACGGAGAAAAGACAGCCTCTTTAATAAGTGGTGCTGGGAAAACTGGACAGCTACATGTAAAACAATGAAATTAGAACAATGCCTAACACCATACACAAAAATAAACTCCAAATGGATTAAAGACTTAATTAAATGTAAGACCAAACACTATAAAACTCTTAGAGGAATATACAGGAAAAACACTCTTTGACATAAACCACAGCAAGATCTTTTTTGACCCACCTCCTAGAGTAACAGAAATAAAAACAAAAATAAACAAATGGTACTTAATTAAACTTAAAAGCTTTTGCACAGCAAAGGAAACCATAAACAAGACAAAAAGACAACCCTCAGAATGGCAGAAAATATTTGCAAATGAAACAACAGACAAAGGATTAATCTCCAAAATATACAAACAGCTCATGGAGCTAAATATCAAAAAAACAAACAATCCAGTTAAAAAAATGGGCAGAAAACCTAAATAGACATTTCACCAAGGAAGACACACAGATGGCCAAGAGGCACATGAAAAGATGCTCAATATCACTAATTATTAGAGAGATGAAAATCGAAACTACAATGAGGTATCACCTCACGCTGGTCAGAATGGCCATTATCAAAAAATCTAGAAACAATAAATGCTGGAAAGGGTGTGGTAAAAAGGGAACCCTCCTGCACTGTTGGTGGGAATGTAAATTGATCCAACCACTATGGAAAACAATATGGAGGTTCCTTAAAAAACTAAAAATAGAACTACCATATGACCCAGCAATCCCACTGCTGGGCATATACCTGGAAAAAACCGTAATTCAGAAAGAGTCATGTACCACAATGTTCATTGCAGCACTATTTACAATAGCCAGGACATGGAACCAACCTAAATGTCCACTGACAGATGAATGGATAAAGAAGATGTGGCACATATATACAATGGAATATTAGTCATGAAAAGAAACGAAATTGAGTTATTTGTAGTGAGGTGGATGGACCTAGAGTCTGTCATACCGAGTGAAATTAGTCAGAAAGAGAAACACAAATATCGTATGCTAACGCATATATATGGAATCTAAGGGAAAAAAATGGTGCTGACGAACCTAGTTGCAGGGCAGGAATGAAGAGGTAGACATAGAAAAATGGACTTGAGGACATGGGGTGGGAGGGTGAAGCTGGGGCGAAGTGAGAGTAGCATTGATGTATATACACTACCGAATGTAGAACAGTTGGCTGGTGGGAAGCAGCAGCATAGCACAGGGAGATCTGCTCGGTGCTTGGTGATGACCTAGAGGGATGGGATAGGGAGGATGGGAGGGAGGCTCAAGAGGGAGGGGATATGGGGACATGTGTGTGCATGTGGCTGATTTGCTCTGTTGTACAACAGAAGCTCACGGTATTGTGAAGCAACTATACTCCAATAAAGATCCATTAAAAAAAAAAAGGAACAAGGAGCTCTTTATGTACTGATTGAAATTATCTCCAAGATACACTCTAAAGTGAAAAAGAGAAGAATTTGTAGTATGTTAGCATCTGAATTAAAAAGGGCATGTATCTACATAAAGACACATAGGAAGGTACGTGTTTCTACATGCAGAAAACAACTCTAGAAGCATATACACAAAACCAAAAACAGTGATTGCCTCTGGAGGGGAACAGGGATCTGTAGGATAGTGTTAGGAGGGACACTTCCTTTGAGCATGGTTTCAAGTGCGTGTATTACCTATTTTACAATTAAAAACCAAGAACAAACTTAGCGCATCCTCCCACAGCTGTGGTCATTACTACTGGAACATTCTAATTGTGTAGTGACATGTACAGAGCACCAAACTGGGAATTAAAAGGCTGAGTTTTCACCTTGTATTTGCTGTGGGATAATAATGGGTAAGTGCTTTGTACAGTTATGGTATGTAGAGCAAAAGAAGAACGAAACACACTTCATATATACAACACATTAAATTCTAGTCCACCATTCAGGGTCTTCCCCTGGAGAGGGGAAAAAAAGACAAGTGGGATATGATCTTTGTCCTGTAGACATCCTCAGTGTAACAGGAGAAAACAGTTTTATCAACAATACCTATGTAACAGAGCAAAATAATTACAATGCAATGTTTGCTGCCAACCCCTCTATTGCCCTATTGGGTTATAAGCATTTATGCCTGCCCCTTAGGAAAAAACTCATGATTGTTGAATGGCACTGAATTCTAAGAGCATGACAACTCAAAATAATACAGACATATGCACGTCACAGTGATAGCACGACAACAATTTTCTGTGAGCATCAGAAAGGATGCAAAGAAGGTAAACTTAAGCTGGGTCATGAAAGATGAGTAAGAATTCAAAAGGACAAGAGAGACTTTTCTTTACGTGTACAAGAGGTGGGCAGTGGGATTACATGAGCTCCCTGGTTTGAGAAGGGAGAATGGACGGACCCAGTGTTGATTTTCTGTGTTACTGTCGCCAGGGGAAAGGAAGTAAGTTCCAGAATATGCCACCGGGTTGAAGATCCCAAGAATTACACCCCATACACTCCAAGCAGGAACATACTAGAGGGTAAAAAGCAAAACCATCTGAGAAATTGGGTAGAGAGATGTAAAAGTATGTGGCATAGTAAGGAAACATGAGTACAAAGAATGGATAGGGAGAAAGACAAAGTGAAAAACAATGGAAAGGAAGCACACAGCCCCAGAGGTACAGGGAGGGAGGCAAACGTAAAACGTTAACTACATCGTTTAAAATTAAATTAGAAAGAGTTGAAGCTCCCATCTCTTCTCCCTGCCAGTATTTCATCAGTGCTGATAAAGCTGTAGAGAAAAAACCTCCTTGAGTCTTCCACCATGTACAGACTTAGAAAACTGCTTGTGTAGCAGTGGAACATAAACCACAACTGGGAAAGAGCAGGACCTAGACACCAGGATCTGGAGAGGAAGACAAAAGACCAAGGCTATTATTGTACTGGGGGCTGGGGATGGAGAGCTGGATATATAAGTGATTTTTTTTTTTAGTTTGTTTAAAAAAATGTTCCATTATCTTTACAACAAGAATACATGTTTTTAAAGCCAGAAATTTTGGCTTCTTAAGTATGGTTATTTGTTCTCAGGTAAAGAAGGTCATGGTTAATGCGCCCATTGCATCCTACATAACGTGAGGATAATAGCCACTGTCAAGGAAAATCATGTGAACTGATTCATCTAATATGTATTAAATTTTAATCAACAAAAAAAGAAACCTGTAAAAAAAAATTAAATTAGAGAAAGTGCTGATAAGAAATAAAGAGTGAGGAATACAGACGAAAAAGCAGCTTTAAAATTACCCCCCTCCAAATAAAAGGCCTAAATTGAATGAGAGATTTCTGTTGTATGATTATATGCTGGATTATTATACTTCACAGTAATTAAAAGTGGAATATTCTCCTTTCTTACCCATGTGTGTGCCGTATAACGATAGAGCTAAATTATAAAGAACTCGAGCTTTTAAAACTTCTATTTTTATTTAACATGTGCATTTAAAATACCTCTGGACATCTGAAAAGCACCCAAAGGTACAGTGTTGAATAATGGAAAATATTAACAATCATTAAAAAAAGCTGTTTACCTTATTTTCTTCCAGGTACCAAATGTCTCTAGCTTTCTAATTTCAAGAGAAGAGTGTTAATGTATACATTAAAAAAGCACCATAGATGCTAACTGTAATTATGTCTTCTTAACCTTGCACAGAATGAATTATTGGCCCATGGAAATATTTTCATTTCATTATTCTTTGTCAAGAGAATTCTGGAAATTGTGCAAGTCAGAATCTGTATCGAAGGCTGGTGATCATGGGAGAGTGGTACAAGACTGGGGCCTTTAGCCGCTGTTAATAATGTGCTGAGGAAGACAGAGGCCAGGCCTGCGGAGCCAACTCTGCAAACAGCATCAACCCACACTGCACCAATCAAAGGATTTTCAACCATCTGAAAACTTGAGCAGCAGAGCTAGAGACGAGAAAAATCAGTAACAGCATCCTCATTTCGCTAGTGGATGCCTGCACTTCTTGCTTTAAGCATCACTGGCATTAATGCTTTTTAGTGCATCTCAATAAAAATAACTTCAGCTACAAAGAAGTCATTAACATATTTTACGATAAAATGTATTGCTGAGAAACAAAAGTGTACTTTTTCGGAGGGTGTTGAAAACTCTTCCTTGAAAATAAGGTACGGGCACTTTTTTTTTTTTTTTTTTAATGCGGTACGCGGGCCTCTCACAGGCTCCGGACACGCAGGCTCAGTGGCCATGGCTCACGGGCCCGCTCCGCGAAATGTGGGATCCTCCTGGACCGGGGCACGAACCCATGTCCCCTGCATTGGCAGGCAGACTGTCAACCACTGCGCCACCAGGGAAGCCTGGTACAGGCACTTTTTAATTTAACTTCTCTTTGTGTCTTCCAAGCAATTTTCCAAACAGGTTTCCCAGAATAAAACATGGTCATAAGATTATAGAGAACAAAAGTTAAATGAGTAACTTGCTTTATCTTCTTAATTAAAATTGTGAATGTTTGAAAAACTATGTCTGACATTGGTGTCAGCCTTTGACAGGGAGGCCACACACATTATACAACGATGGTGTTAGGAGTAGGAAGAAACTTGCTCATATCCTTCACATTATATACAGCGGAGGTTTTAAAATCATTTTTTATTTCATTCCATTTTGGATATTCTTTTCCCTTTCATCTATCTCAATTTGCTGAAGTGAAAAGTGCAATGTACATGCAGCTGGGGTTGCCAGATAAAAACAAAACACCCACTTACATATGAATTTCAGATAAATAAATTTTTTTTGATAAATGAATACATTTTTAGTATAAATAAGTCCCACATATTGCATGGGACATACTTATACTAAAAAACAAAAACAAACAAACCAAAAAACCCCTCACTGTTTATCTGAAGTTCAAATGTAACTGGGTGTCCTGTATTTTCATTTGTTAACTGGCAACCCAACATGCAACAGGCCTAACATATCAAGCGGAGGGTGTGCTAGCTAAGTCTGTTGTTGGGAAAGGTTGGTAAGTGGTAGCGCCCACTGGTGGTGAGACATGGAAAAAAGGTTTGGGGCAGGTATGTATCAAGAAGGAAAGAGGCTGGTGATATGTTTTAACTGCATGCAAAGACTGATGTTCGAGGGCCAGCATGGGGGTGACTGCTGGAGCAGTCAGAGGCAAGCAGCCCGGGGATGAGTGGTACATTCACACACTCTGGCTCTCGGTGCAAAGAGTTCCTCTTCCTTCCTCTGCTGATTTCTTCCTTATGCTAGTGAATTTCGTAGAGGCAGGTATACAATCAATGACAGTAGAAACTGAGATACTTTTAGGCCTGATAAATAATTTAAAATATAGTAATTGACATTTCTATGTAGATTTTCTTTTTTATTTATTTTTAAATTGAGGTATAATTGAAATACATTATGTTAGTTTCAGGTGTACAACATAACGATTCAATATTTGTCTACACTACAAAATGATCACAATGGGCCCGGTTAACATGTCAGCATATATACAAAATTTTCTTCTTTTAATGAGAACTTTTAAGATTTACTCTCTTGGCGACTTTCGAATACACAATACAATATTATTAACTATAGTTGCCATGCTGTACATTGCATCTCCATGACTTATTTTATAACTGGAAGTTTGCACCTTTTGACTCCCTTCACCCATTTCTCCCACCTGCCACAGGCTGCCTCTGGAAACCATAAATCTGATTTTTTTTTTAATCTGTAAGTTTGTTTTGTTTTAGAGTCCACATTTAAGTGAGATCATACAGTATTTGTCTTTCTGTGCCTGACGTATTTCACTTAGCATAATACCCTCAAGGTCCATTCATGTTGCTGCAAATAGCAAGACTCCCTTTTATGGTTAAATAATATTCCATTGTGTGTGTGTGTGTGTGTATATACACGCACCTCATTTTCCTTATCCATTCATCTATCGATGAACACTTAGGTCGTTTCCATGTCTTGACTATCATAAATAATGCTGCAATGAACAATGGGGGTATATACATCTTGTTGAGTTAGTGTTTTTATTTTCTTTGGATAAATACCCAGAAGTGGAATTGTTGGATCATTTGGTAGTTGTTTTTAATTTTTTGAGGAACTGCCATACTGTTTTCCACAGAGGCATGGCCAGCAATAGTGCACAAGGGTCCCCTTTTCTGCAGATCCTGGCCAACACTTATTGCTTGACTTTTTGATAACAGCCATTCTGACAGGTGTGAGGTGATATCTCACTGCGGTTTTGATCTGCAGTTCCCTGATGATTAGCGATGCTGAGCATCTTTTCAGGCGCCTGTTGGTCATCTGTGTATCTTCTTTGGTAAAATGTCTATTCTGATCCTCTGCCCACTTTTTAATTGGATTGTTTGTGGGGTTTTTTGCTATTGAGTTGTATGAGTTCTTTACATATTTTGGATATTAAGCTCTTACCAGATACGTGATTTGCAAATATTTTCTTCCATTTGCTAGGTTGCCTTTTCATTTAGTTGATAGTTTCCTTTGCGGTACAGAAGCTTTTTAGTTTCACGTAGTCCCACTTGTTTGTTTTTGCTTCTGTTGCCTTTTAGATTTTCTTTTGATTAATTTTTTATCAGTACGTTTATACTGAATGTTAGCAAAATATTTGATCATGAACTTTGTTTTCCCCTATTGCTGATATTTCCCGGGAGTAGCTGGGCGGGAAGGTGGAGGGAGGAGAATATGCTACTAAATAGGACATTTAGTCAGGACCTGGGGAACTTTCTGACTTTTGCCTCATGACGCCACCTGCCCATAAGATAAGTCGCACATGCTAGCTGGTGTCCTGAGAGATGGAACAGGACAGCAGTCTACCAGTTTCTAACCTGCCCTGCGGCCATTTTCCCATCTCCATTGGACTTCAGTTGATTCTCCTCAACCTTTCTCTGGGCTCTAGGGTTTTAGGCTGGCGTGCCCTCTTTCCCTGGCTTGGACATCCCCTGCTGTTTTGGCCCTAAAGAACTCCCATCCTTTGGCTGGAACTTGCCCCATTCCCACCCTCACAGAGGGGAGCTAGTGCTTAGCAGTCATCTGTTAGTCTCTGATGATAGCAGCCCTGATGTACAGCTTAAATCAAGTTTCCCTTGCCCCAGGCTGATGGTGAATGAATCAGACAGGGGAAGAGTGGAGGTGAGGGTGGCCGTGGTCAGCACAAGCTTGGCTGCTTTACTGTCTGCTTTACAGGGAGGCCAGTCAACGGAATCCTTGACACTCTTCCCCCGGACTGTTGCTGTCCTTTCTCTCTCCTTATTCCTTCTCCTACCTCTGTTTCTACATAGAGTTTGCCTATTTAGATTTAGGGGTTGGAGGGAAAGAGGCAGGGTAAGAAGGCCCATCCTGACCTTGAACTTAAGCTGTGTTTGTCAGCCCACCTTTATCAGAGCCTCTTACTCAGCAGATTTGCAGCTACTCATGGCATAGGGGTGATGGGCATGGACTCTGGAGCTAGAATGCTCTATAACTTACTAGCTGTGTGACCTTGAGCAGTTACTTAACTGTGTCTCAGTTTCCTCATCTATAAAACAGGGGATAATAACAGTACTTACTGGGTTGGTATACAGATTAAATGAGTTATGTGTATATGTAAAGCTTTGAGAATATTACCAGTTACAGGGTGTGCTGTAAGTAGTTTAATAATAATGATGATATAACAATAATAATAATGGTCCAATCAGATTCCAGTCTCCTTGTCAATCCTCAGGGTAACTGCCAGAGCCGAATTCTGACATCTATGGGTCCCTGGATATATCATTTTAACGTCACCACAATCTCTGCCATTTACACATACTTCCCTACCACCTATCCCTGCATTTACAGTAACAAGGTAAATTAAATCAACACGTAAAAAAATAATGTTTGATTTTTAGAACAACGCCATGTTAGAAGGAAAAGAAGAAAATACACAGGTACAATGTCAAAGTTAGGCTCAAGGAAACATGACCTGTTACTCAACTTGAATCACAAGCTGAGGGAAGTTAAAAATGAGGAAAATGCTTTTGGATCAGGTTGGCATTCATCAGGAAGCAAAAGCGTGGCCAGAGGTACCTATTGCTGAAGCTGGAAGCAGGTGAACTATATCTGCCTCTTTGGCAACAATTATATGGTCACCTAGAGAGGGAAGCACAGATTTTACACCAAAAGAGCTTTTCAGTATGTCCATTATTCTGAGGCTGAGTTATTCAACCGACTTTAGAGTGGAGTTCATGGAGCCAATGAAATGGGTTTAATATTTACTGAAGCACTCAGTTCCTTGTGTTTCAAGGCCATAACCTGAGCATGGTTTTAGTAGGACACATGTTAACATGACAATAGGGGGACTCAAACAGTTAGAAGCTAATCCAATTGCTCCTGATACTTAGCAACATCTCGAAAATTACTTTTTAGACATTTTTTAGTCTTTGCCAGAGATGGGGAATGGAGGTAAGTGCACAAATGGCTTTGGCCAAGCTGCCGCAGAGAACTGTTTTGAGCATGGCAAAAACATGCCACATCAATAACTTGTCTCTTTCTCTGCATGTGCCATGAAAATCTGGCTAGCGTAGAGTGCTGGATCCATTAAAAACTGAATTTGCTGTTTCCAGACAGCAGATAGCTCAAAGCTCAACAGGGCCAGCAGGCAACAATCCAAGTCTGCATCTCCCTCTCTAAAGCGCAACCCACGGCACTCTGCTGCTGCATGACGTTATTCAAAGCACAGGGGATGAGGAAGGTTTGACAGTATTGTAGCTGCCTGAGGATGGAGTCAAATGGCCATCATTCTTCAAACATAAAGAGCTGGATAAAGTAACTTTTATCTTAAATCACTAGATATATTTGATTAATGGAGAAATGTAAATCAATACATGACTTTCCGAAACGAAACTGTCCCTTTTGCTTAAGGTATGATATATGTATTTATGAAACTTGATGTCATAGAGACTACTAATCTCTTAAGGGAGGAAAGGGGGTTGTATAACTGAAGACTTTTTCTGTCCCAAGACTTCTGAAATAGATTGGGCTTCTGCCCAAATGAAGCCGCAGAAAATATAATTTTACATTTTTTATTATATAGCTCACTGTGCACTAGGAGATACGAATTCCTGCAAGTGGTTGTATTCACGACAGTTCTTAAGGTAGTCTTAGAAGGGTGGATAAGGGAAATACATATCAACTTTTTTTGTACACTTAATACTTCAGTTAAAAATGCATTGTACTGATTCACTGCTTACAAGTAGTCACTCAAGTTATGCCTAGAGTAATCTTTAGGATAAAAATATCTTATAATAATTCTCAAAGGCTTTAATATTTTTACAGTGTCTAATTATATGAATGAACAATTTGGGGGAAGACTGATTCTACCCTTCTCATCTTTTATGCTCCCACATAGTTTCTGTCCTTAACCCAATTACCAATACATGTTCAACCATTCTTTCACTATTTCTCTGTTACTAAACCACTCTCTATAGTAATACATACTTCATTTATCCAACCTTATTAAGAACCAGCTGTTCCTAAGAGAGTTTTCAAGATAAATGAAATTTATTCGTAAAATAGTTTGTAAAAATAGATTATACACATCTCTACTATTTTTAAACAAAACATCTGTTTCTTGATATAATTTTGGTCCAATTATTTTATTCCGGGACTACAACAATGTATTACAGGGATATTTGGGTCCAGATGAAGTGGACTTGGGCAGCTGCACTTTTAGAGTCCTTCTGTTAATGACTCAGAGCTTTTATGGCCTTGTCCTTGCCTTCACTTTGTATGTGCCCACTGCTTAATGGAGCTCTGACTTCTTGAAGCAATAACTACCCTCTTTTTAACTGCTGCTAGGGTTGACTGTGGTTTGAGAAGCCAGGCATCTATGTTTGTTAGAACTATTAAAACAAAACAAAACAAAACTGGACTGTTTGTGGATGGAGAACTGAAGAAGTAATGAGGCGGGGAGAGAGAATTAGATGATTTTGACAGTCTGGGCCTAGGCTGGCTTACTTTCAGGTTCCGGGCTGTGTTTCTGACGGCTAAGATTGCTACATCAGATCCCTCGGAGTGAGTGATCTTCTATCTATTCACATGCTGACTTATCAAGTGTACTCACACGCAGCTGTCTTCTTGGACAGGTGAGTTTGTTTACAGTTCAAGGGATACGTGTCTATGCGTGTAGAAAAATCATTAAAAAAAATTGGTCACCAAAAAGACAAAGAAAAGTTTATTGCACCAACACGGGAGCCATATAATAATGTTTCTACTTGTCCACTGATTTATGTACGAGATGTAGAACATTTTACAAATGTAGAAAATTATTAAAACAACAACAGTCACTAAAAGAAAATGAGAAGCCTACTTCACAAAACACAGAAACTATAACAGTGACAGCCTGTGAAAAACTCACTTTTAATGGTCAAGTATATATTAATTCATATAGATTATTTGTTGAAATAATCTCTGCCCCTTAAGTTCCATTAAGAGTTCTAATAAAAGAATAATGGAATAGGAACTTATTCAATTTCGCAGATGTTAAAAACCACTATAGATCTAAACAGAACTGTGTACTTTTTTCTTTCCAAGTATTTTCATATTTTATAGTAGCTTTTTACAATAGCAGATTATAAAAAACATCTGTGTTCAGCTAATAAACCTAGATTTCTCCAAACACATAATTCTGATAAAATCTAACAAGAAAGAAAAGAAGTAAGGAAGGAAGGAAGGAAGGAAATAAGAAAGAGAGAGACATCTTTTATATGCATGGCAACATTTTCGTCAGGCCAAAGATAAAAAGCATATGCTAATTTGCATACCTTTAATAAAAGTGTTCTAATTATAGCCTATTCTACTTACCTGTGACTTCTCCAAAGGAAAAATTCAACTCCAGGTTGGCTGTCTCTGAAGTGGAAGACCTCTATCCCTATAATCTTCCTGGTAGTTAGTATGTGTTTTCAGAAATTCCAAGCTATGTTTATTATGTGTTTATTAAAATAACAGAGGAAAGAATATACTGTTCAAAATACAATCAGATTACCTGCTGCTTTGGATTCCCTTTACCAATGTTCCCTTTTATTAGGATAGATAAGTGGGAATTAGGTTTGGTCAAGCCTTTCTGTGTAAGTTTGTGTTATGAGAACTCCCAAAAACAATTTTTTAAAAAATGGACATGGGACCAGAGATAACAATCCAAAATGAAATTCGTCCAGTCTCCAGCAAAATTTGTCTTAGAGTCTAAAAAAACAACTCAGGTATTTTTCTTAAGACTAATTTTGAATGCTCATTTTGCCCTAAGCTTTATTTGCTTTTTGCAACAGCACCTAAGAGAAAACAAACTGACCATTTACAACCTAAACAATGGCTTTACAGTATGATTAAGAAATGCACCTGGCTTCACTCAAACAACAAATTTGTTTAACCTGGTGACTTTCCTGTGTCTGGGGTCAGGCAGGAGCAGTCTTGGTTGGGGGGAAGGAAAGGAGAGCAAATATAACTGACTCACTGAGAACAAAACGGTGGTACTAACGCCCCTTTGTAATGACAACTGTTTTAACAGTTTCTTGTAGGCAAGGCTATCATTTAAGTGACCCACTATAATTTGGGATGAAGCCCCAGGAAATTATGCCAACTCTAGAACAGGAGTTGCATTCCTGAGTTTACTCAGCATAATGAACCCACTGAAATGCTGAGTATTCCTTCTTTGGTACAAATTTACATCAAGGGAAAAATGAACAATTGAAAAGATTTAGCTGGAGAGGAAAAGAATATCACAACATTCGCTCCCGGGAGCAGACCAGAGTTTAGTTTACTTCTTGCATCATTTTTACTATGGAAAACTTCAATCATATAAAAAAATACACAGAGTAGAATGACGAACGCCTACAAACCAATAATTCAGTTTCAATAATCATCAACACATGGCCAACCTTATTTTACTGTGCCCTGCCCACGTTCCTCCTTTGATTCTTTTTTAAAGCAAATCCCAGACAGCCTATACTTTATTTTATATAAGCTTTATATAAGCTTTTATTTATGACACATGTATATATTTAACCTGAAGATCACTCCAGAAATCTCATTGAGCATGAGATGTTTAGACCAACTTTAACCACATCTTACAAAACGTTTTACACTAACGTTTTTTCTGCCTAGAGAACGAATTTGTTCGAATATAATTGGGTAATTAAAAATGACAAAGTAACTCGAATCACAACCTTCTATTATTTTATTTATGGGGAAAAAAGGAACATTCTAATATTGAGAAAACAGCGCACGTGACTCAATCCCTGTGATTCTAGTCTTTGTGGAAACTGACCAACAAGAGACACAGTTAAAAGTAACACGGTTACACTTGCCTGGTTGGAGCTTAGAAGATCCGGAGGAGGCAGTAAGGGACGGGAGCCAGAAGGAAAACTCTCCCCTTTCCCTTCACTACACGTATAGAGTAAGACAGAACGCCCCCAGGCTGAACCTTGGGGGCTTCAAAACTCACTCATCAAGCAGTCCAGCTACTTCACAGTAATTTATTACCCATCTTAAAGCAAAGATCAAAAGGAACTCCATCTAGCATTTTATATTCAATTCCTCACTGCCTGATGACTAATTTGTAGAGGAATGAAGTCTTCACAAGGGAAGCCAAAATCATCTGAGGTGACTTTGATACAGTGCCACAAAGGATATGAAGAGGAAGCTGGGAGAAGCTGTGAATGGCGAAGTTCCATTAAGAGTTCTAATAAAAGAATAATGGAATTTCCCTTAACTGTGAATTTAAAAAATGTTCGAAGTGGGCAAAATTTAGACAAGTCAGGCAAAACCTCTGATTTGTCATAGCCTCTTGTTGCTGCTGTTGTTAAATGTTAACTTCAGCCACTGTTGCATTTATGTTTATTAAGTGGCATCGTCTAAAAAAAAAATGCAACTTCCCCACCAGAAATCTGGCCAATCTCATTCCTTTTGCTCTTGTACTACTTATCAGCCTGCACCTTGCGCCTGCGTTGTCAGACACGCCTGGCTCGCTCGATCACTTCCAAACAAATTGCCATATTCTGCAAAGTGACTGATTTAACTTGAAAAATGTAACTTGAAATGATAAAATTTTTAGTCTTGTGTATCGTCGCGGTCACGTGGAATATAAACACCTCTTCTGACAAATTTCTGATGCTTAAGTCAACTGTTCACTACAGAAGCACTAGAAGCGATTCAAATTCTTTCAACTTCTATGAACAACTGGCACAACTTTTTCCTCGTGAATCCAGACATTTCTGTATTCTCAAATAAGGAGAGTAGTTTTCACACTACTTATTTTGGCTAGTTAAAAAATCCTTACCACATGTCTCCTTGTAGATTCATAGATAAAGATTTAAGTTTATATTAGCATTTCAACTGTGCGAATGTTTTGTTTGCTTCTGAAATCACCTCGAATTAACAGATTTACTGGAACCTTATATGATATAGAAGTTTTGTACAAGTCTCAGAATACTTTAATGTATTCCCCCCCATGAAGATGTGGTGTTGAGCGTTTTCTTTAAAAGTTATGTTTTTTTTTTAAAAGAGAACTTATCTTTTACAAATATATGGTGAAATACTTATAAATGAAGAGATGTTTGAGAATTCTTCAAATATAGGAAGTGGAGAGTGTGGGTATAAATGAAACAAGACTGGACATGGGTCTATGAAACTATGGGACGGGGATGCAGGGGTCATTACTCTACTCGGTCTTCTGTGTAGCAAAACTCTCGGGAGTGAATATTTCAGTTATGATTCTCGGCACTGCTTTTTGTTAGGATTTTTATTTAGAAACATAAGTTTCTGTCAGAAGCAATGGAGAACCAACAGTTGGCAGATAATATTTCAACTGTCTCTACCAATTCCAAAGCCAGGTTCGTCTACTACACTGTTTGGAAAGAAAAAACCCACCAATCAAAAAACACCCCCAAATCTGTCTTTTCACAGTCTATGAGATTTCAGTGATGATATGTAACTAGATTTTAATATGCATAAAATAGAATTCTTTTAGTTCAGAAATACAGATCTTCTCTTTTCTTTACAAGAGATAAAGAGTTAAAAAATTAAAACTGAAATATAAATGTAATTGGTAACTGTAGTTCAAAACCACTATACACTGGTGAAAAGTGTGCTATACCTTCAGAAGGACTTCTACTACCCAGGAACACTAATAACATTCTTCTCTTACCTTGTGATCATATGGGTTGTAAGAATGAAATACTTGAGAAAGATCTTTTGTTCTTTGCTTTTTCTGTGGAAGAAAACACAAACATGTGAGTATGCTGATGGCAAAAATATACACATGTGTATCTGTCTATCTGTATGTATGTATGTATCTGCTTTACAACATTGTTTATTTAGAGATTCCTCCTTTGTGCAAGCTGAGGGGTTACACTGTCAACCTGGGACAAATGGCTATAACTGGAAACCAATGCCACTTGATGGCTATGTGGATCACTGTCACAGACCAGTCAGGCAACCTCCTTCTAGCAGGTTCCGTAAGTAAAACTCTATTTATAATAAATGTATAATTCAGAGACTAAAATGAAGAAGAAACTATGAAAAGAAAGAAAAACATATTTAGGACACTTTCAATTTCATTGCAACACCAACTTCAGTTACTCTGAGTTAGGCACTAGCATGCATCCATTTAAACAAGCAATATGCCTACTTCAGGCCTCCTGGTCACAGCCTGGGTCTGTCTGCTGGAGCCTGCAGCTGTGAGGCTATCTTTGTTCTGTCACTGCTATATAGTGACATAGATATGTATATATGGCACTGTTATATATATGGTGTCTCACACACAGTAGGCCCTCAATAAATATTTGCTAAACTAATGAATAAATGAATATACCTGAGTTAGGCATAAAACTATTGTATCGGTAATGATGACATGGTAACTCATCCACAGTTATGAACAGAGAAGCCTCTCTTCACTTCCAATGATGTTGTCGTCATTGGAAGAAGCCGGGCTTCTTCCAATGATGTTGTCGTCATTAGAAGAAGCCGGGCTTCTCCACCTCCTGTTCCTCAGTGCCTGTGACAATGGAGAAGTGTGCGGTTCTCCTATGAGAGTCGACTATAAGAACCAGCTTGTTTACTAATCCACTGTGATCTGTCCACCCCCCCACAGCCACCATGAGCAATTCTGTGGATGGTTCCAGACCTTCTGTGCATATATCTTCACACACAATTGATTACTATTACTTCCAAAGAAAAGGAATCATTCCGTATACACTGTTCTGAAATTTACTTTTTTCCTCTTCACAATTTATCCTTGCCAAATTTAAATGCTTATATATCCAGCTCTGCAATCCCTTAGACAGAGTTATGAAATCCAAAAACTTCTGAAATCTGAACTTCTTTCCTGAAATGCATTTCAGTTTATAAATATAGTGATAATCTTTGCACAAACATCTTTGCCAGCTTGAGTGTGTGTATTTTTTAAAAAAAAGATAAATTATGGTAGTCAGGTTGCAGGATCAAGTGGAATGCATGTTTATTACCTTGACAGAAACTGTCAAGCTGCCCCCTCCCCCAAACACTAGACCAGTGTGTCCTCTCATGAAGAGTGAAAGAGAAGAAGGGATTGTGGCTTAGGTTGGAAATTCTTAATTTCTCTTTTTCGTTTAAAGGTGAGAACATTTTTAAATTTAGAAAATAGATACTTTAAAAACAGATACTGAACATCATCCCAGCTGTTGATTATAGAATTTATTTCTTGGGCTTCCCTGGCGGTGCAGTGGTTGGGAGTCCGCCTGCCGGTGCAGGGGATGCAGGTTCGTGCCCCGGTGTGGGGGGATCCCGTGTGTCGCGGAGCAGCTGGGCCCGTGAGCCATGGCCTCTGGGCCTGCACGTCCAGAGCCTGTGCTCCGCGACGGTGAGGGGCCCGCGTACCGCAAAAAAAAAAAAAAAAAAAAAAAAAAAAAGATAGAATTTATTTCTTGTATTTATTTTTTATACATCATAGAGTTAGCCCACTACCACATCTTAAAATTCTGTTATGAGAGTGGCCTTTTTGTCCTCAATGCTGCCCCCAGTTTGTTCCAGGCTCTACTCTGATGTTGTTAATGCTTGCCTGGTACCCATGTTTCCTAGGGAAGTGTTTCCTTCTTTAAACTCCAGCCTCCTCATGAGCACATCTGTCACACCTCCCCTACGCCACAGGTCTAGGCAGATCCCCGGCATAGGTTCTATATGACCTTGGGCAGCTACTTGGCTCAGCAGTCAGAGCTGATATGAATTAGGACCTTATGTTAGAGTCATTTGTATACACTCACATTTTCCCAAAGATTAGTTCCCTACTTCAGAACTGTCTTCGGAGCCACAATTCCAGTTAGCAGTCCTTCAGCTCACTTGGCCTGTTTCCACATTCTGACACCCACTAACAGGCATCTCTCCCTGCAGCTCAGCTAAAATTCCTACCTCCTCTGTCCAGCTCTGAGCTGTGCTTCTGACCACTGGGCTCGAAAGTAATCTAACACTGCTTTTCTCTAGAGAGCAGAGATGTATCTCTAACAGTTTGGAAACAATCCCCTGGCTCTATAAGCCCTGGAATCTGTTCTGAACAGGTCACTTGCCTGCGAAAGTTTTCATTAGCTTATAATTTTCTCTTTCCTTTCCACACACCCACTTAGTTGGTTTAACAGTTCTTGGCTTATACTTCAATCAGAAGAAAAATGACGGATATTAACACTTCCTTTGGTAAGAGACAATATAAAACACTGGGGAAATTTTATTTTCAGAAAGGAAATTATGCTTGAGAAGATAAAATAGGCAGCATATCAATATTCAACCTAGGAGGTGTCCCAAGGACCAATCAGTCCCTAAAATGGTTGAGTTACCAGCTTGAGTTGGCAGGTGGATAAGGAATATTCAGAGGTTCTTTTATGTGACCTTTTTATGTGGGTTTGGATTTTATATCTTTATTTTGATAGCTAAAATCTAAATACACCTTCTATTATTTGGGGAAGAAAGTAGGGTATAAATAAAAAGCAAATAACACTATTCAGACTAAGCCCCAAAAGAAGACAGTGAGGAAGGAATGCCCTTTTTTTCTGACAACAAATTTATTATATACAACTGAAGTAAAGTCTTGGCTATGAATACTGAAGGTTGTATGTTACTAGTCCAGTTAACTGAACACCATTGCTATTTTTCCTGTGAGGTCAGAGTCATATAGCCCAGAACTGTATCTTCTGGGATCCAGAATAGGGATTGACAAACGATAGCCCCTGGGCCAATCCAGCCTATTGCCCATTTTTGTAAATGAAATTGTATTGAAACACAGCCACTCTCATTTTCTTATGTATTATCTATGGCTGCTTTCACACTACAAGAGCAGAAGTTGAGTGGTTGCAACAGAGACCCTATAGTCCATAAATCCTGAAGTATTTACTATCCGGCCCTTTACAGGAAAAGTCAGCCATCTCTCACCTAGAATCTCTATCTCTGACCATGGCCACTTCTGGCAATAGTCCCTTGACCCCCAAATCAAACGAACAACTAACTGTCCAGTAGAATTCCTTGTTTCTCCTGCTCACTGAATGAAGACAGCTCAAGAATCAACCCTAATGGATATCCTGACACATCAGGATGAACATATCAAGTAAAATAAGAATTAGCTGTCTTGCTGTCTTGTTTGTAGGATTTTGCCTTCTGGGCATTCTATATTCAGACAGAGAATGTTACAAGTTGTTTTCTAGAGCATGTTGAGATAGATGTAGGGCTTTTAGAGGCTTCTGTATTCACAATGTAACTGCGGATGGCAGAAACTCTGAGAAGAGACCCTTTACTAAGTTCTAGCACTAAAGCCAAGGAGAAGGTTTGGTGTACGAGTAACTAAAGCATGGTCATTATTGCTAGTGAGTCAGTTCCTCACGTGCAGACAATGTTAACAATACGAAGCTACAAGACCTGTTGAGCCTTGCTGTCAGCAGTTTTAACTGAAACGAAAAGCTGAGCCAAAAATGGAATAGTTAGGTAGCTTCCTATTGCATCGTAGTGTGTGTCTAAATTACCTCCCACTTTTTCGCCTGTTAAAATAAACATCTCAGTCATGCAACCACCTGTTAATTCTCCGAGTGTTCAAAAAGTAAACGTGTCAAACAAGTTGTGTGATGAACTTGGAATGAGGGTGGCCAAAGTACAATGAATATGGCAAACATCTCCCCGAGAACAGTACGAGGTGTCTTCAAGTCCACCTCGTCATTAATCTCAAGGTCCTGGCCACAGAGATGAGAGGATGGTAAAAAGTAACTACATGCTGAGTCCTGCAGTCTCTGTGGGTTGCAGCTGGGTTTAAAAGATGAGGCAGTATGGAAATTTGGTAAAGTTTCTACATTTCTGACAAGCTGAACATCTGAAGATCTCTATCCTATAGGCATTTCCCGCCTATAGGAATTTTGAATTTCACTCTGCAAGGACAGAAAACACTGATGGACCCCTTTTATATCCATGTTTAAACTCCCTTTCAGACAAAACAAAACAAATTTAAAGGCCCCAAAGGAGGATTTTTAACAGTTCAGATTTCCAGATGATGTAATTATTTCAATTTTTATCAAATGTAACAAAAGAGCTCGGATCTGAAAGACATTCCACATGTGATGAGAACCTGTATTTTGAACATGAAGTTACACAATCAACTGAGTTTTAACAGTATCCACCAATTTAACTTCTCCTGGTTCCTCAAACGAATTCAGTGTTTTCTGTGCCCATTTGCTACTTGTGGATTAAAGTTTTCTCAAATAAAATAGTGTGATTATAAGGTAAAACTGCAATAACGCTATGAATGTCATTTCTACATATGGATTCGCAAAAATGATGAAACCTACAAGCTTTCAGAGAGTTCGATGTGCTTAAGGTATATTATAATAAAATATAAATGTTTCAACAAATCCTCATCATACTTCGTGGTAAGGAGACAAAAGAGCATGTTTGAGTTTCAATGTACTGACTTCTGATTTCTGGTTCCACACGTAAGGAACTTGGAAATTACCACTGTCCTCACAAGTAATAAGCTGAAAAGACTGAAAAACCAGAAACTCAGGGAAAACTACTGCCCTCCCCCGCCTGCCCCCCTCCACCTCGCTGCAACTGGAGAGACCAACAGGCAATCACCGGGAAGGCAGCTTCCCAAGGCAGAGAGAATCCCTGTGGGAACCAATGCTGGGGCAGGAAAACCGGAACTATAATTGCTGGATTGTTGGAGGCCCGGTGCTAACAACTCTAAGAGCTAAGGACTCCAGTGGGATTCAGTAGTAGGGGCCCTCACAATGCTGTGAGATTTACTAGCAGAAGCTCAATGAGGTTCCCACAGTAAATATCAGAGAAAATCCCCTTGGGCTTCCAGCAGAAGGAGAGGGAAAAGGAGGCATTTTGAAATACACCAGTGCACTCTGTTTTGAACAAGGTCTGTCCTCAGGAGAAACTAGCTAATCAAAGCTGAACCTGCTAGGGTATTATTACCAGAGCCTAACTGACCTGGGGAATGGAATACCCAACTCCAGCCCACCTAGCCATCCTATCCCACCTAAGAGAAGAGAAAAACACCGAGAAGTGCACAGTCCAGAGGCCTAGGCTAACTAAAAGACTGAGATGTCATCATAGGAATGGAGACTATTTCCCCACCTCTCACATCCTGCCACATTACTAAAGGCAGTTCCTTTTAAGCAGTACATCACATCCGACTAGCAATAAAAATCACAAGGTATGCCAAAGGCAAAAAACACCCACAATTTGAAGAGATAGAGCAAAAATCACAACCAGACATGACAGAAATGTTAGAATTATCAAAAAAATTCTGATTAATACACTAAGGGCTCTAATGGATAAAGCAGACAGCAAGAACAAATGGACAATATAAGCAGAGAGATGGAAATCCTAAGAAAGAGCTAAAAGAAATGTTAGAGATCAAAAATAATGTAACAGAAATGAAGAATGCCTTTATGGGTTTATTAATAGACTGAACATAGCTGAGGAAGGAATCTCTGAGCTAGAGGATGATATATCACTAGAATCCTCAAAAACTACAAAGCAGAGAACAAAGACTGAAAGAAAAGAGAACAGAATATCCAAAGACTGTGGAATAACTAAAAAAGGTATGACATATGTGGTTATGGAATGACCAGGAGGAGAAGAAAGAGAGAAAAGAAAAGAAGAAATATCTGAAACAAGAATGACTGAGAATTTCCCCAAACTAAGGTCAGACACCAAACCACAAATCCAGGAAGCTCAGTGAACACCAAGCAGCACACATGCCCAGAAAACTACACCTTGGCATATCATTTTCAAATTATAGTAAATCAAAGATAAAGAAAAAAATCCTGAAAGAAGCCAGAGGGGAAAAAACACATTACCTATAGACAACAAAGGTAAGAGTTACATTTAACTTCTCCATAGAAACCATGAAGGCAAGGAGAGGGTGGAGTGAAATATTTGAAGTGTTGAGAGAAATCAAAACATCCACCAACCTAGAACTCTGTACCCTGCAAAATTATCTCTCAAAAATGAAGGAACAATGAAGACTTTTTCAGACAAACTGAGGAAATTTGCTGCCAGTAGACCTGCCTTGCAAGAAATGTTAAAAGGAGTTCTTTAGAGAAAAGGAAAATAATATATGTCAGAAATCTGAATCTACATAAAGAAAGCAAGAGCACTGAGGAAGGAGTAAGTGAAAGTGAAATAATTTCTATTTTTCTTATTCTTAATTGATCTGATAGATAACAGATAAAATAATAATAGCAACAATGTATTTGATTATGTATGCTTAAGTATATGTGAAATACATTACAGCAATGATACAAGGGATGGGAGGAAGGAATTAGGGTTATTTTGTTATTACAAGGTATTCATACTACCTGTGAAGTTTTATCATCCTATGTAAAAGTGGATTTCTTTTACTTGGACTAGCTGTAAATGTATATTGCAAATTCTAGGGCAACCACTAAAATAAGTTGTTCTCTTTGTTTTTGTTTTTTTAAAGTATAAATGATATGCTAAGAAAGGAGAGTTTCAACACACTTATTTTTTCCTGCTCCCTTTTGGGCAGAGAGCCTAAGAAGCGGTTAACGGATTAAGTGGCGAGTCGCAGCAGCGAAGTAAGAACGAGAGAATAAGGAGCCCAGGAAACTCACCAATCGGACGATCAGGTTCTGAATAGCTGACCTGTGTGTCATGCAGGGGCAATGATGGTGCCGTGGGGACTAGGAGACTGTGGCTCTAAATACATTCCAAGAGGCTGGAGTCCAAGTTCCAGGTAATAACGGCTAGGGATCAAGGACTGGTCAGTTACTACATGACACAGAAAGGACACGCATTCCACCTCAGGAACCGTATCCCGAGGCAAGAGGGTGGAAACAGCCAAGAGTTGCAAGATAATAACAAAGACTGAGAATCCGAAGGGTTGTTGGTGAACTAGGAACTGGGAGAATCACAGTGAGGTCTAAGGACTAAGCAAAGCAGTAAGAGACACCGAGGTCGGGGATAAGAAATGAAGCAGCCAGGAAGCCTGCAGAGGTGAGTGCAGGCCGTGGCTCCCAAGGATGTGGTCTGAGGCTGAGGCAGCTCTGGGATCTTCTGTTACACTTCCTGCAGGGGCAGGTTCCCCTAGTCAGCGTGTGGGCAATGCGGACCCCATTAAACTCAGTCTGAAATGGGACAGCATTTGGTTGAAGAGGGAAAATAGTACGGTGTACTGGGGAGGTCAGCTTTTGATAAAAGCAGAAAGAAAAGAACTGAGTCTATAGATAGATTATGCCATTTATACTGTAAGAAAGTAGGTCGAGTATAGGAATGCTGAGGCAGAGAAAAAAGACGTAGCTTTGTTGAATCAAAGAAATGGCTAAATGATTAGAGCACACAATGCAAGAAATGTGACAAACGATCAAATTTGAGCTGCAGAAAGAGTTTTGTTACGCTGTTAGAGATGGAGCATGGGAGCGAGGCTAGAGGCTGAAGACTGCGAGAAGAGGGTCCAATGGTTCTGCAGAAATGACACCATCCCAAAGGCGGCGAGGGGCAAGGGGAGTAGGTGGCATGGGCGTGAGAAAGAGCTAAGAGGCAGGACAGGTGGCACTTGGTTAGACAGGAGTACACGACAGGGGAGAGCAGAGGATGACTCCAAGATTTCTGACGCAGACAGCTGAGGGGAGAGAGGTACCCTGCACTGAGATAAGGAATCTAGACTGACAAGCAGGTCTGAGTGGTGAGGTGAGGGGGCAGGGAGTTCAGTTTTGAATATAGTGACATTTGGAGAGTTAATCTGAAAGAAGTTAGACGTAAGTGTATGGTGCTAAGAAGAGAGATGTGGTGCTAATTATCAGAAAAATGCAAATCGAAACTACAGTGAGGTGCCACCTCACACTGGTCAGAATGGCCATCAACAAAAAGTCTACGCATAACAAATGCTGACGAGGGTGTGGAGAAAAGGGAACCCTCCTACACTGTTGGTGGGAATGTAAGTGGCTGTTGGTACAGCCACTATGGAGAACAGTATGGAGGTCCTTAAAAACTAAAAATAGAGTTGCCATATGATCCAGCAATTCCACTCCTGGGCATATATCCAGACAAAACTATAATTCAAAAAGATACATGCCCCTCTATGTTCATAGCAGCACTATTTACAATAACCAGGACATGGAAACAATCTAAATGTCCATCAACAGATGAATGAATAAGGAAGACGTGGTACATATATACAACGGAATACTACTCAGTCATAAAAAAACCCCAAATAATGCCATTTGCAGCAATACAGATGGACCTAGAGTTTATCATACTAAGTGAAGAAAGTCAGAAAGAGAAAGACAAATACCATATAATCTCACTTATATGTGGAATCTAAAGTACGACAAAACAGAACTCATCTACAAAACAGAAACAGAGTCGCAGACATAGAGAACAGACTTGTGGTTGCCAAGGGGGAGGGATGGACTTGAAGTTTGGGATTAGCAGATGCAAACTATTATATGTAGGATGGATAAACAACAAGGTCCTACTGTATAGCACAGGGAAATATATTCAATATCCTGTGATAAACCATGATGGAAAAGAATATAAAAAAAGAATATGTATATATATGTACTGTATAACTGAATCACTTTGCTGTACAGCAGAAATTAACACAAAATTATAAATCAATTATATTTCAATTTAAAAAAAAGAAGAGAGATTTGGGAGTCATGAGCCTACTGGTGTAATTTAAAGCGGGAGAGGGGATATGATTGCATAGGGAATATAAGGACACAAGAAGATTAAGGTTAAAATCCAAGCAAATAATACCTCTCTGACTACTGGGCCGGGTATCTGCTTTGGATTTCATATGTAAAATGAAGGAGTTGGATTAGGCCAGTGGTTTTCAACCCTGGTTGCAGGTTAGAATCACTGGGGAGCCTCTAAAGTATATGCACGCTCTGGTCCTAATCCCTAGTGATGCTGATTTAATTGGCACGGTGGGACCTATGCAAGTGTATCATTTAAAAGTTCTTGAGTTTTCCTATGAGCAGCCAAAGTTGGGAACCACTAGCCAAGCTGATCCCTAAGGTCTCTTCCAACTGTTAACGTCTATTCTTCTCTATCAGTTCCACACTGTCTTTCAGCTGTTGCCATCCTGGGCTGTGAATTCTATCAGGCATTCCCATTCTTAATCTCCATATTATGCCTATAGCTTTGCCTTATTTCCTGACTTCTTCCTTTACTTAAAAATGGACTCTATGCAGGAATTCCTCTGGGGCACACTGAGGCTTTGGCTGCAGAGAACAGGCTGCTCTTACATATTTAGTTCCCTGTGTGGTGGGAGCTTTTTAAAAATCAGTGGAAAGCTAATTTAATAAATCTGAACCTTTATTTTGTTATCAACGTATAAAACATCAGAGGCTTAATTAAAAGCACTTGACATTATCAGCGCTCAATCACAACCTCACTTTTATATTGTAGGTTTTTGGCTGGTGTCCCTAAGATGATGAGAATCACTCAAGATCACCGAGAAGAAGGAAAAACAAGTCCCTGGAATTTAAACAGTCGACCCCCAAATTTAGAAATCAATTAAAAAAGTCAGTGATGTGAAGTATGTTTGGTGATCAAAAATACCCCAAGATACTCAGGGAAACACACAAACTTCAAAATATCACCTGCTTTTCCTTTATATGGTACATATATATAATACCTCTGTGTTCTATGAGAAACAACTCTACTGGGAGGATGGTAGGAAAAATAAAAATCAAGCTTTATTTATTTTTTCACCTCTCACTTTCCAGTAAGATCTGGAACATAACAGAAATGGCAATGAACGCTGCTGGCTGGAGTCCTAAACCTCCTTCTCTCCCTCCTGTTACAGCAAATTCAAGGAGAGTTACCATGTTCTTTAGTTTCTCCAATCCTCACAGTGCGGGGCCCAGTATAACCTCCATTCTTGGAAGACACTGAAACAGCAGACTTCTGAGAGGGGAAGTTAGAAAATGGGTAAGTGAATTTGTTCACCCGACCCTAATGGTGCTCAAGGAAAATAACCAGGCCAACGTGGAAACGCAGCACTGATTTTAAAGCACAGCAGTGTCGGCGGGAAACTTTTCCCTGGCCTTACGGTTTCTAAAGTAACCTCCGTGGAATGAAGGTGCAATAATCAGCCTCTCGTTTTCGTAGCGCGGGAGGTGGAGGAGAAGTGGCACCGTTTATCCCGGCAGATCCTCAACTAAGCAACAAATGCCGGAAGAAAATGCAAAGAGGGAATTCTGCATTAATGCAGTGGTACCTGATAAAATAAAAGGTAAGTAGCCATATCTCCTTATATCAAGCTCACCTTACTTTCTAAAGAGAACATTTGTTTGCAAGGAAAGGTCATTCTTTGAAAACAAAGGCATGGCTGGCACCTAAGGAAGGAGACTTAACCAGTTTGTGGTGCTAGGTGTTGCCGAAACGAAAAGCCATTACAAGTAGTTGGAAAAGAAACAGCCTTTCAATGTAAAACAAATCCCTGCAAAAAGACGAAGTCAAAGGGGGCTAAGTACCACACACCACACACAACGCTTCCTTCCAAGATCCTCTGTGCAGTAACTTCTGGGCGCTCCAAAGTCGCACATGAGAACGTGAGTTGCTATGAATATCAATTCAATATCACTTATCTTCACTCTGCCCTTCCAACGAACCACAAAAGAGACTTAACTTGACCTCTTATCTGGATTACTGTAGTAATATTTTCTTTCCTGGACTACCTGAGTCCAACTGTCACCCTCTAAGTCAAGAACTGGCAAAATAGGGTCTGTGGGCCAAATATGACTTGCTGCTTCGTTTTGGGCGGTCTGCAGTTTGTTTCTACATTTTCAAATGGCGGGGAAAGAAAATCCACAGAACAAGAATACTGGTTACCTGTGAAAATTATATGAAATTCAAATTTCCGTAAAGTTTTATTAGCACACGGCCATGCTCATTCATACACATATTGCGTGTGGCTGCTTCTGTGGACAATGGCAGCCTGGGATGGCTCCAACAGAAGCCCTAGGGCCCATAAAGCCAAAAATACTTACTACCTGGCCCTTGACCGAAAGAAGCTGCCAAGCCCTGCTTTAAATCATTGGCATGCAATCCTGACTGCACACTGGCATCACAGGGGGATTTAAAGAATACTGATGTCTGGGTGCCATCATTAGAGATTCTGGTTTAATTGATCTGGGGTGCAGCTTGGGATTTGGAATTTTAAAAATCTTTGCAGGTGAGGCTGACGTGAAGCCAGGGTTTAGAACCAATGCTTAACCCAACTCTGTCCTAAGGCCAGAGTGAGTTTTCTAATGCATGGTTGTCTGCTGTCACTCTCCTCTTTAAAAACCTGCAAGGGCTCCCGTGCTCAGAGAATCAAGTTTCAAGTACTGCATTAGGGCTTTGGCCCACTTTCCCCACTAACACCAAAGACAATGTCTTGTTCCTGGCTGACCCCACATTTTCTTGAGTTCACATCTTGCTAATGCTATTTCCTTAGCCTGGAATGCCTTCCCTACCATCTCCATGTATTAAATTCATTCTGAAAAGCCCAGTTCTAAGATCCTATCCTTCTTGCTGGATCCCCCTCCCTCCCGCAAACAGAAAGAACCTTTTAAATTACGTACTTCCACAGTTCGCTTCACCACTCTCCCTGTGTGTCACTGCCTCCTTGGGGCAGAAGCCATGTCCTGGTTGTCTGGGTAGCACCTCTTCCCTCCACAAGGCTTTATTAAAGTGCCTTGCGTGTGGGAGCTGTTCAGTAAATGCTGCCACCCTCTTCATCCCACAACATTTTGGTTTAATCTTCACTGAGTCTCCTAGACCCTCAAATGAGCCACCCAAGTCACCTTTTCCCTCCAGGCTCTCTATCTGTGAATACAACACTCAACTTGTATAACCTCAGCTTCCGCAGCTTCCTTTGTCCTCATTCTCCCTACAGATTCCTGCTGCCCCCACCTTATATGACTCTAATCACTTGCCCCCTGAGTAATCTGGGTACCTCTGTGGACGGAGGCCACCTCAGCATTCCTTGGTTATTCCTCTGTGAGGAGATAGCTGCTGTTCCGATTCCTCATAAGAGCCTCCCACCAGTTTTTCTGTCTTCATTCTCACCCTCTATATCTAAAATACATTCTCTGAGCTTTAAAAATTAGCTATTAAATCCCTATGTTCACAGCAGCACTATTTATAATAGCCAAGACATGGAAGCAACCTAAATGTCCATCCATAGAGGAATGGATAAAGAAGAGGTGGTACATTTATACAGTGGACTACTAGTCAGCCATAAAAATTGAAATAATGCCATTTGCAGCAACATGCATGGACCTAGAGTTTATCATACTAAGCAAAGTGAGTCAGAAAGAGAAAGACAAATACCATATGATACCACCTATATGTGGAATCCAAAATATGACACAGGGACTTCCCTGGCAGTCCAGGGGTTAAGAGTCCGTGCTTCCAATGCAGGGGGTGCAGGTTCGATCCCTGGCCGGGGAACTAAGATTCCCACATGCCATGTGGCCAAAAAATACTACTACTACTACTAAGTTAATTAATAAATTAATTAAATATGACACAAATGAACTTATCTATGAAACAGACTCACAGAGAGGGAACAGATTTGTGGTTGCCAAGGTGGTGGGAAGGGATGGATTGGGAGTGTGGGATTAGCAGATGCAAACTATTATACGTAGAATGGATGGACAACAAGATCCTACTGTACAGCACAGGGAACTATATTTAGTATCCTGTGATAAATCATAATGGAAAAGAATATGAAAAAGAATGTATATATGTGTATAACTGAATCACTTCGCTGTACAGCAGAAATTAACACAAAATTGCAAATCAACTACACTCCAATAAAATAAATTTTTAAAAAACCTTCAGGTTTAATAGTATCACTTATTCATTCATTTGCTGCACTGACTGTGTGCCCATCCTGCTGCAGGGGCCATACTAAGCACCGGTGAAGACAGACAGCAAGTCAGATGAGGCCACGGGACTCAACAGAACTTATAAACTAGCGGGAGAAATAATTACCACACTTAATCACAACCAGGAACACAGTAACCAAATGTTTGCTAAATGAATTGCAAAAATTCTGGGTATTAACATTGGCTGTAACACTGCTTATTAAGTGGCTGTACTAACGAATGACCTGTTTATGGTTTGTACATAGATTACTAAGTCAAATGCAAATTTATTTTATGTTGGATAGAATTATTTTTATAACTGTAAATGGTACTTTAAGAAGATAATCATAAAAACTCCAGAATCTGAAACTTATTTCCACGGGATTCCGCTTTTGAGTCAACTTGTATATATGCACAACTTTTTTGTGTTAGCACGTCTGCATTCTCATAAATGCTTGCTCCTTTCTCTGACAACTTATATACAGGATAGGGGAATGACATCACCAGTATCTTTTGCCAGGTAGAAAAATATTAGGAAAGGACAAAATCAACAGCTGTTAAGTCATGGATTACTCTTACCTTAAAAATAAATAGGTAAATAAAACAACCAATAACAGTTCAAAATATAGTCAGATAACTGATTTGCTATCCATATATTCGATACCAGCTTTTATAACGTACCCCCAAACACCTGGCTGTGCAAGGATAAATATTACCTCCCCACCGAGGTCCTCCATCTCCCCGACCCCGTCCCTGTGGTTAATCTGAAGCTAAGCAGTTTGACAAAGGAAAGAAAACTGGGTTTAATCTGATTCCTGTAAAATTTGTTTTCACACAATTTTAGAATTTCTAGACCAATCATACATATAAACATTACCAATGCAGGAGAGGTTTCACTGTTATTTCTAAAATTTAAAAAATTCCTTTAACATGTGACAACTATTCTCACCGCAGTATTTTGGAATCACCAGTGACACTGTCAAAACTCTCGAAGTCTGGCTCATCACCACAACCCAGCAAACCGTGGAGGGAACAAATCTGCTGCCATCTATGCGCTACACCGTCTTTATTTTTACCTTCAAAGGTTTACTATGCTATAAACTACTTGAAATTAGGGAGAGGGCAGGGACAAACGGTTTTATTTAACTTTTTTCTACTTATTATTGTTACAACGTCTGATGCCTGTAAATTGCTTTAGTAAGGACAAATTATATAACTGAAAAAAAGTAAAAATAGTAAGTCACACTAGAGATGTAACTATGAGAGAATAATACTTTGCGAGTGGATAAAATAAATGCGGGGTGGGTTTTTCTAATTAGTGTCCTGGAGTCCTACGTCCTTCTGTATTGTCATTAAGTACTTTTCTTCCTTTCATTTACAGACAGATGGTAACATGCTTTTACTAAATCTAACGTTCAATGAGCTTGGAGCCCAACACTGTGAAATACATAGGGTTGTACAGTCTGGATCTGCACAAACTCTATTAACGCTCAGAGCCTCATCCTGGCTTCCAGAAGCTAATCCACATCGCACCCAAGGGGGAAAATGATGAAAAAAGAATGGAGGAAACTAAATTTCTCTGACCCACAGATAAGCGGCTCTACAGTTCTAAAAACTGATCAAAACCAATGCATCTCTTTCATGACCCCAAATAACCTCTGGTATCACCCCATTTGAAGAGAAGCTTGAAAATTGTTCTGTGCCAGTTACTGCTGAATCGCTAGATAAGCCCACAACTCGTTTTTATTATGATTCCACAACTGGGACCTGGAAGGTCACACATGACAATGTAGGTTTCATAACGCTCCTACTTTCTACATCTAATTTAGCACCTACTGTAAAAAAATCACTTCTATCAGCAACTCGACCATCACCGATATCTCTCTCTGCCCCATCACATCAATAATAAGAGTCTAAAATTCATTTCAGGGGTGACTGGGCTCTTTGACCTATTTTCTCCTCTAGTACTACGTCAAAAATAGACTTATTTTTGTTCCATGTATTAAACATGCACATTTTCTTTTTTATCCTTGGCCTTTATGACAGAGTCTTTATTTGATAACCAGAAGACAATTTAATATACAGCGCAATCTTCTCCATTCTCTCATCCTCATGTCACTTCAGAAATCAGTCGATTTTTTTTTTTTTTATGTTGTAGAGCAAGGTTACTAGGCAAACAGCCAGTGGATGAAAGTTTCTGAGGCTGGCTCTAAGCCAAGCAATATTTTCAGCCACTGGCAAGGACGGTGCAGGGTGGGTGGGTAGGCTGTAGAGGCCTAGGAAATTAGAAAAAGGGCAAGACAGGAGGAACATAAAGTGGCTGAGATTTGCCCTGTGCCCATTCCAACACTTCAGACAGCTCCGGCTAAACATAATTCATGTTACATAATAGCTTTCAAAGAAATTAATCCATGTTCACACAAGCAGGAAAAAATACCCAGAGAGGGTAGGTTTCTGTACCAAATGACAGGCCTGATCATTTTAAGTAATGAGAAAATGGGCAGAACACGATGCTTCTACTAAGTCCAGGATCCCAGACCTCCTTGGAGGCTGTAGGACTGTTATCCCATCAGCCAGGCTCTCTATTCTTAGGAGCCCTCTGCCCACCACCTGAGGCATATTCTCAGGGCTCAGAGTAGGCCTTCCTCCTCAGCCTTGGGATAAGGCTCTCGTGTCCCTGTCAATTTCTCATCTCTTGCCTCTCTTTCTTTCTCTCTCCAAAGAGGAAGAGCTAAGAAGTGAGAAGACCCTGACATTCACTTATTGTGACTATTGTGTGCTTTCTGCTTTTTCACTGGGAGATGATCCTAAGGTGAAAAAAAAAAGCCTGTAGGTTTAAACATACATGAATGTTTACAATGCAAAAGGACAAGAATATCTTAGAAAAAGCTCAATGAACTACCTATGATGATTTTAAAGGAGTTATGCTTAACGTAACTTTAATCAATGTCAAAGTCCAAACCCCTTTTTTGACATTTATATAGTGCTTTATATTTTCAGAGTGTTCATAACTATAGTTCAATGATAAGCATTCATCCATCCACTCAAAGATTCACTGAACACTCCACGCATTTTAACAGCAATTAGCCGCCTTCCCTTCACCCTGTGACTGGATGTACTGGCTTCCTCTATCACCAAGAGCAAATGACCATAGACCTCATTGTTTTTAAAAAAAATTCCAGAGCAACGTCGGAAGTTCTTCATGAACATATTAGTTGTAGAGGGACGCTATATGTTCTTCGTAGTTCTTTTTCTCTTCCAATGCCAGCATCTTCCTAACTCTTTATACTCACGTGCACCTCAACAAGTTTCTAGGTTGGAGAGTTCGCCTTGATGTAATCTCTTTTTTGTGTATGTTGTTTGGTTCTAGCAACTCTCTTAATCCTAACCTCCCCGAGACATTTGCTTATCTTTTCAGTTGTTTTCCAAAATCACTTACACACACATACAATCTAAAAGAGTCAACCTCAACAGTTTCCCAGCTGCCCTTTCCTATTTTTGCTTCCTTAGAAGTAACTACTTTTCAACTCTTTTAAGTTTATCCTTTCTTTTATCATATTGCTAAATAACATATCTTTATTGCTATTGTTAATTTTTTAGTATTAAATACTATGTATTGATTTCTCACTATGGAAGATGAGCTTTCATACCTTCCCCTGCCCACCCCATTTAATTGTATATTTCCCACCCCCACTTCCTGATATGATGACATCACACACATGCCATTTAGAATTCAGCTATGTAACAACTATGATTATATTTCCTTTCATGTATATTTTGTTTTCTCTGGAGTTTTAAAGAAAAGGTCACTTTTCTCATTTGCTTAATTTTCTATGCGCTTATTGCTAATTCAATCCCCAATTCTCTTCCACTTATCTAAGTCACTCTTCAAGAAGTTCATTCACACTATCCTTTTCATACTCTATCCTTTTCGTCTTCTTCCAAGTCTTTCCCTCAGACTAAATATTTAGTCCGGTTTCTCTCCAACTCTGATTCATGGCTCTCTCATTTACCATTGTCCTGGAGATTTTGCTTGCCTCTCATCTGTGTTAAGTTGTCTGTTCCTTTATCTTATATCTTTTCTCAGCATACTCTCGCTTTGATGATGCCCCCAAATTCTCTAAAAGCCTCCTGAAAAAGCGCTATCTTGGAACCTGATTGATGCTTTGGTGAGATATTAAATTCTAGGATGGGAAACATTTTCCTTCAGAATTGAGAAGGCATCATTCATTTGTCTTCTGGGTGCCACTAAGAAGTCTGAAGCCATTCTGATTCCGGATCCTTTGAATTTGACTTGGATTTTCTCTCTTGTTTTAGTCTATTTTTCATACATACAGCTGGGCTCAGGGTGATGGCTTTCCGTCTGGCAATTCATGTCCTACGGTCATAGGAAATATCCTTGACTTATTTCATTGACAATTCCTTCCTTCTCTGTCCACTTATTTTGGAATTCCTATTATTTGAATGTTGGACCCTTCTGGATTGGTCCTCTAATTTTCCTTTTATTCCCCTACTATTTTCTATCTTGTTTCCTTTTGTTCTGCTTTCTGGAGGTTTCTTCTACTTTTTCTTCTAATTCTACTGAATTTTTCATTTTGCTACCATGCTTTTAATTTCTAAAAATATTTCTTGCTCTCTAAATCTTTATTTTTGGCATCCTGATCTTGTTTTAGGAATATAATACCTTCTCTCATTTCTCTGAGAATAGCAAGGATTTTTTAAAAAGCTTTATTCTCCCTGCATAGTCCTGTGTCTTTTTTTTTTTTTTTTTCTTTCTCTCATCCCACTTCTGTTTGTTTGCTTTGGCCCTGTTCTTCATGTCAGTTAATGGCTTTCCTCAGCTGTCTGGTAATCTTTGATTGCCTATTCAAGTTTAAGAGTAAAGTACTATAATGAACTGAACTGTGTCTCTCCCCAAATTCATACGACAAAGCCCTAACTCTCAATGTGACAGCATTTGGAGCTAGGACCTTTAAGGAAGTAATTAAGGGTAACAAGGTCATAAGAACAGGACCTTAATCCAATAGGACTATAAGAAGAGACAGAAAACCCTCTCTCTGCGCACTCAGAGGGAAAAGAACATGTTGGGACCCAGTGAGAAGGTGGCCATCTACAAGCCAGGGAGACAGGTCTTACCAGAAACCAACCCTGCCAGCACCTTGATCTTGGATTTCCAGACTCCAGAACCGTGAGAAATAAATTTCTGTTGTTTAAAGCCACGCTGTCTGTGGAATTTAGTACGACAGTCCTAGGAGACTGATACAGGGACTAAAAAGCTGACTGAAACTTCTGAGCCTATGCCCGGGCTTGTCAATGTCTTACTCTAGGATGATCTGGCTAGACTGTTTAATTCTGGAACTTCTGATGTCAACATCTTTTAAGTCTTGGACTGGTCAGGTTTCCCAAAGAAACTCTTCCAAACTCTTGCTGGGAAGGTAGAGGCAGGTATGACTGCCAGCATTCTACCTGCTAAATGAACAAAGAGACATGTGATGTCCATATACTGACAGAATCTTCTTTACCCTCAACTGTGCCCCGTGGCCGCCAGTCCAGAGACCTTGCATCTCCCTGTGATGGTTAATTTTATGTGTCAACTTGACTAGGCCATGGGGTGCCCTGACATTTGGCTAACATTATTCTGGGTGTGTCTGTAGGGTTTTCTGGATGAGACTGACATTTGAACTGGTAGACTGAGTAAGGCAGATTTGCTCCCTTTAATGTGGGTGCGCTTTATACAATCATTTGAAGACCAAATAGAACAAAAAGCCTAAGTAAGGGGGAACTCCTCCTGACTGACTGGATGGGCTGGGACATTGACTGGATGGGCTGGGGCATTGGTCTTTCCTAGCCTCTGGACTTGAACTTTAACATCGGTTCCTTCTGGGTCTTGAATCCGTCAGCTTTAGGATTAGAACTTATACCATTGGCCCTCTTGGTTCTCAAGCCTTTGGACTTGAACTGGAACTACTTATTGGCCCCCTGGGTCTCCAGCATGCAGGCTGCCAATCTTGGGACTTCTCAGCCTCCATATATATGTGTGTGTGTGTGTGTGTGTGTGTGTGTGTGTGTGTGTGTGTCTACATACACATCCTGCTGGCTTTCTTTCTCTAAAGAACTCTAACACATATCTCCTTCAGAGAACAAGCCTCCCGACTTCTGTCAGGGTAGGTGAAGGGATGTTACGTGGAAGCCTTAGTTGGGGAGGAAATAGAGAAATCTCACTGCTTCTTAAATTGTTGTCAAACAATCTTCTTCATTTTAGTCATCTCCCTTCCTGCCTCATTCTCCCTTCCAGAGGTGCCAGCCAATTCTTGGGCCACTTAAGAATTCTGTGGGGCTTCACTGGTGGTCCAGTGGTTAAGACAACACGCTTCAACTGCAGGGGGCACAGGTTCGATCCCTGGTTGGGGAAGTTCCGCATGCCGTGAGGTGCGGCCAAAAAAAAAAAAGAATTCTGTGGTATGCATTAAGTTGATTATCAGTTTGGATTTGGGCTTTTCCTCCCCGCCAGGTAGGTATTTAGGTTTCCCTGGGGTGGCGAGGTTAGTTGTCAACTGTCTATCTCCTTGTCACAGCAACTTTGCTGTTGCTTCTTCTGTTTTCTTTATCCTTGTAGGGTAATAACGCCTGAAATAAAAATCTCTGCGCTGTAGTTTTAGTAGGATTTGGGACAGTATGAAATTATATCTGTCTTGAACTTTCTTTTCAAACTTGAAGCCAAACTTATCCTTTGAAAAATTTTTAGTACTGTTAAAAAAAACACCCTTAAACCACTTAGTGTACACATATACACGTAACTTATAAACTTCTTTTACAAAAGAAGCAATGTAAAGAACATAGTAAATGATAATCTAACATTAGAATCCACTGTATAAAAGTGAAGAAGTTTTAGATAATGCTAGAAATCTTTTTTTTACGTTTTTCTTGTTTATTTTTATTGTGTTTTTAATGGAGAAATACATCAGCTGTTTTCAAAATAGTGCTTGAAAAATACAAGGAGTACAGATACTATAAAACAAAGCAAACTCCAGTCGTGAGATACTACGCATACCATATGAAAAATATAGGCTGATATTCAGGTAATGAAAACTAGAATTAAAAATCTCCAACTTTCCAGCTTGGTAAAACAAGTACAGTTACACGAAACATTTAACAAACTAATTTTTCCCCAGTGTGTGAACAAAACGGCAAGACTAAATTTGTGCCTGGCAATTTCAGTGACACAATAGCTATTCGAAATACACACGTTCTGTACACACTTCACCTGATTTGTATGTATTCTGTTTGTGTATCTTTTCTTTTTTTAATGAATTTATTTAATTAATTAATTTATTTTTGGCTGTGTTGGGTCCTCATTGCTGTGCGCGGGCTTTCTCTAGTTGCGGCGAGCGGGGGCTACTCTTTGTTGTGGTGCACGGGCTTCTCATTACAGTGGCTTCTCTTGTTGTGGAGCATGGGCTCTACGTGCGCGGGCTCAGTAGTTGTGGCACGCGGGCTCAAGAGCGCAGGCTCAGTAGTTGTGGCTCATGGGCTTAGTTGCGCCATAACATGTGGGATCTTCCTGGAGCAGGGATCAAACCCATGCCCCCTGCATTGGCAGGCGGATTCTTAACCACTGCGCCACCAGGGAAGTCCCTGTTTATGTTTCTTTAATATATACACTAGTAGTATTCTTTTGTTCTAGAGGCTGTGCGTGAGTAAATAAATGCCATAACGCATAAGGTCAGTCTCTACTGGCAAAGGGCATTTGAAAATTGCATGCTACGACTCTTTGTTGTTCCAAACACAAGAGATTCTGTGTTCTCTGAAGATTGTGCTCAAAGAGAGAAGAAACTGTGTGTTCTGGTTATAGAAAAACAATCAAAGGTGTTGCAGTTGTGCTTATTACCCTTTTGGTCTAGCTGGCACTTACAGACAGTCTTAACCTATACTCTTAATACACATACCATTCCTTATAGGACAGCCATAGAGGTAAGATGAAATGTCAATAAAACGCTTGGTACAGCGTCTGCATATAGTAATCACTCAATAAATGATAGCTCCTATTATCAGCTTGCGAAGTTCTTAATGAGTCTTGCAATTAATGTAACTGGGACAGTTCAATCATATCACTTGTATTTATTATCTTATCACAAGCTAAAGTGTAACAAATGTCTGTGTAGCTATAGTTACAAATATGAGAGACCCTCATAAATTTTCTTCATAAATGACTAGATATATATCTCCATAAAGTCAAAGAATGATGATGACTTTCACACTGGCACGGTGTACAACAACATCGGAAAACAATGTTAGCTACTGTTTTCTAACCATTACTTCAATTCACGTAGAAATTTCAATTTCAGCTGGTTGTATCTATGTTCAAAAGCAAAGAATTCCAGTATCCTCAAATTTTACTTTACAGAATTAGTATTACATTTATGGCTTCTCCTGCTTCACATCCCTTACCCTGGCTTATGAAGTCTGACATGATCTGACCCCTGTCCACCTCACCTACTTCATTTCCTCCAAGTTTCTGCCTCGCCACGATACTTCAGCCACATCGCTCTCCTCTTTGCTTCCCACGCCATCCCTTTCAAAGGCTATTGGGTGAGATATTCCCTCTGCCTACAGTCTTCTTTCCTAGAATCTTGACACGGCTGACTGCCTATTCTGATCTGAATTCATTTATCCCTTCCACAGAGGCAGTAACTCCGTGGCCTTTGGCTCACAAAGGATCCATTCAGCCATTCCTGATTCTATTAATCTATTTTAATTTGCTACATACTCTCTGGTATTTTGCCAACTTTTGTTTGCTGTTCTCCTCCCTGTGCACCGTGAGAGGAGCATCCTGGCCACACCGTGCATCACTGCAGTGCCAGGCACGTAGGAACCTAATACGTACAGTGCTGAATGAACTGATAGAAAAAGATCATGAAGGCAGTCCTCGCGATTCCAAGTTAGGGCTGGCAAAACCCTTCAATCGCACGCTTGAAAAATACTGGAGACTCTGTGACCACCTGGAGGGGTGGGATAAGGGAGGGAGGGAGGGAGGGAGACGCAAGAGGGAAGAGATATGGGGACATATGTATATGTATAGCTGATTCACTTTGTTATACAGCAGAAACTAACACACCATGGTAAAGCAATGATGCTCCAATAAAGATGTTAAAAATATATATATGGGAGAGTATTAAGTTTCAAGTTCTTATGTCTGGTTACTTGGGTCCCTTACATCAGACCTGAGTGCTTGACATGGGGTCTACCACGGAAGACTGGGCCTGAAAGCACAGTTTTTAAGGCACGGGAATGTTATCTTTTCTAAAAACCAGAAAACAGAAGTTTATTTATTTATTTTTTTTATTTTTTTTTTTGCGGTACGCGGGCCTCTCACTGTTGTGGCCTCTCCCGTTGCGGAGCACAGGCTCCGGACGCACAGGCTCAGCGGCCATGGCTCAGGGGCCCAGCCGCTCCGCGGCATGTGGGATCTTCCCGGACCGGGGCACGAACCCGCATCCCCTGCATCGGCAGGCGGGCTCTCAACCACTGTGCCACCAGGGAAGCCCCAGAAGTTTATTTTTAAATAATATTTTTGTTTAATCTTTTAAAGTGTTCGCTTTCCAGGCCTTCAAGATTAAAAGATTACTAAGCATTGATAATTTTAACAATTAAACAGGTGTTAAAAACAAGGCAACTGGCCCAAAATGGAGTAGTCTGTGCTAAGCCTCATGTCAGCAAACCAAGACTTATTTATAGTTTCAGCTCTTCCAGAAACGGAATATTGAACCAGTGAATCAAATCACCTGATCAGAATTAGTGAGGTCACCTGCCTGATAGGCCCCTGCCATCCGTTGTAAGGAAAGTAACCTTGCAATAACCAATCTGCTTTTTTGCCCAGTAAAACTTCCTTGTCCTGCTCTCTTCTGCCTATTAAAGTCCTTCATATTGTAAGCTCCTCAGACCACCTCTCAATCTGCTAGACTGGATGCTGCCCAATTCATGAATTACTGAATAAAGCCAACAAGATACTTAAATTTTACTCAGTTGAATTTTTTTAAACACAGGTTATTAAAAAAAGTACCTATATTAAAATGTTTTCTTAAACTGAGATATTAACAGATGATTGGTTCTTCACCTTTTGTGGAATAGGATCCCTTTAAGAATCTAATGGGGACTTCCCTGGTGGCGCAGTGGTTAAGAATCCGCCTGCCAGTGCAGGGGACACGGGTTCGAGCCCTGTGTCCATGTGGGATGATCCCACATGCCGCGGAGCAACTAAGCCCATGCGCCACAACTACTGAGCCTGCATTCTACAGCTCATGAGCCACAATTCTGAGCCTGCAAGCCACAAATACTGAAGCCCGTGTGCCTAGAGCCCGTGCTCCGCTACAAGAGAAGCCACTGCAGTGAGAAGCCTGCACACCGCAACGAAGAGTAGCCCCCGCTCTCCACAACTAGAGAAAGCCCGCACCCAGCAACGAAGACCCAACAGAGCTAAAAATAAATAAATAAAATAAAATTATTAAAAAGAAAAAGAATCTAACGAAAACCAATGAATTCCTCCTCCAGGGAAAAAAAAGTACTTATAGACTCTTCCACTGCTCCACACAACTTCAGCTGGTTTCCAGACCCTCTGAAGCCTATGATGGACTAACCCAGGCCAAGAAACGCCAGCACAACTTCAGATTCTTTTAGAATCTCCTCAAGGTACGGGAATTTTAGAACATTCATCTCACCACCTACTGACCTCATAAAGAAGGCCAGTTTATCCTTTCCTTGTTTCATTATTTTAAAAAATCAAGGAAAGTTAATGCTATAATTTTAATTTCCAGAAGCACAATACATTGTAAGATTGCATAGTGTGTAATGCAGGATCCACAATGTAGAAGCTATTATTTAACATGCTTTATATCATTAATTTTCAAGACTCTTAGTAACACAGCTTCAGTTGCCCCCCAAAAAAAACAGTATTGGAGAGCCTAACATTAATGACAGAAATTAGTAAATGATGAAGGTATATAGTTCCGGACTTTTAAACAAGTTATATTCTATAACTTTGTTTATAAGTTGTTTGTTTGGAATCGGGCAGTACTTTTTTCATTATAAATGATGATTACATTCTGATAGAACTCCCATACCTCCCCAAACCCAAAACAATAACAACAAAAAACATCTAACCAATTATTTAACCTGTAGATCATGTGCGTTGTTTCAATTACATTTAAATGTTATTTATAAGCTGCTTCTATGAATTCTTTTCCAGTTTCAGGTCACATCGTACAAATCTTATAATGGTCTCTTTTTCGTTCTGTCTCAGATCTCTGTAAGCCCAGATTCTCGAAGTGCTGTACTATCTTTGTTCTTGACCTGTTTTTCTCTGCTAGGTTTTATATGAAGCATGTTCACTAACCAGATGTTCAAGTATGTTTTTCTCATGAATGAACCTGTTTATCAAAGTTAGTGTCTTTATGCAGCTTCTTCAGCAATTATGTGGTCAGTCTACATTTAATCTTTCATTCCATTCAACAATCATTCATTGTTGGTGCCTGCCATCTATGAGGAAATGTCCTACTGTGGACAGGAAGTAAACTGAGACAGCAGTAAGCCATTCAGGTGACACAAATCACTGTGCACACTGGTCCTTATTATCGATGGCTTTAGGATCTTTATATACTCCAAAAACATTGACCTTTTTGGGAAAACTGGCTTTTTTCTGGGAAGAATGCATACGTATATACATACATGCATGTATGTATGTGTAGTAAATACTATACATATGTGTATATATATATGTGTGTGTGTGTGTGTATCATCAGATTCTCAAAAAATGTTAAAAACCACTGACCTAGAATTAGAGATAGATAAAATCTCCTATAAACTACTCAGTTGGTGTCCATGGAAGCCAATATTCTTGACATGTTTGATGTTCTGAGAGGGCCAGCTGAGCACCAGATGGGAGGGGGTGGAAGACAGTAACACAGGGAGTGGTGTCCTATCCTGCTCACGCCACTGGGCAAATCAAAAGACAGGAAGTGAAGCAGGCGCTCCCTCTTTAAGAGGCAGTTCAAAGCAGATCCTTTGGGAGTCTGAAGGCTCATTCCAGGTGGCTTCTCACAGCTTTAGTTATAACCCACATACAGTCCCTCTCCCTTGGAAGAGTTCTAATAAAGAACCGTTTTCCCCACCTCATCCTATTTCCAATGATGTTTGGCATCACTTGCTCAATCTTTGATAGACTGAGCACATAAATTGCCCACAGTTTCATGCTGTTTATGCTACTCATTGTTTTGTTAGGCTTAAGTGCCGAAGAGAAATAATCCACAAGACCTATGGAAGGATAAGTGGACAGATATGGTCAAGTTAAGTAACACCTTACTAGTTCATAAGCAAGAGAGTCAGTAGGTCACAGAGATTCAGGACACCATCCTAATCAGTGATAGACACATATATCTTTCCTGAAAAATATTTGTCTAGGACAACGACATCTAGATCTAGTAAGATAGTTAAGAATTAAAAATGAGAGACTATGGTATTTTTTAACCTTGGTAAACTTCCTCCAAGTTTTCATTCTGTTTTTCTGTTTTCAACAGACATCAGCAAAAAAGTCAAAGTGAAAAAGGAGTTTGGGCATAGCAATGAAGGGTTTAAACCCTGGGTCTTACCTGAAGCTGGTCTGGGGGTGAAAGAAAACATGGCAACTGTTGGGAAGGCAAAGGGAGGTGCCTGGGATTCAATGCCAGATTCTGACCCTGAACACTTACAGACACGCCTTACGATAGCTACAGCAGCACTGCGGTCTGCCTATGGCCGCTGCCCATTGACCCATTTGGGCCCTATTATCTATTCCATGGGTGAAACACTGGGTAAATAATTTTACCATGTGAAGCCTCAGAGCACAGACTCCTACATCTTCAAGGTTGTCACGCTGGTTAAAGCATTTTGCCTTTAAATGAGTAAAAATTTGGCTCTAAAATTCTATACATTTAAAATAGAAATTGAGAATTCTGTATTTCAATTAAGTCAGAGCTTTATTTTAGGCACTGCTTTTCTTTCTCCCTTGCCACTATAATTATTGATAGCATGGCTAGGAAGCAGAGGACAGAGCCAGAATGCCTGGTGTTAAATCCTAACTCCACCACTATCTGTGTGACTTTGAGTGAGTTACTTATACCCTTTGTGCCTCAGTTTCCTCAAATGTAAAATGGGGATAAGAACAGTCGCTACCCAGGGTGGTTGTGAAGATTAAATGCATCGATACACATAAAGCATCAAAAATGTGCTTGGTACATGGTGAACATTATACAAGGTGTAAGCTGCCAGCATCCTCTAGCTTACAAGCCATAGAGATTCTTCCTGTAAAGTCTCTCTTGTTCATTCTTTTCTGTCTACTCCTAAATTCACCACCAACACTTAGACCTCTGTCACCTCATGGCAACACTATTTCCTTACACTCTCAACTCCCGCCTGCAGCCTTTCTCCACTTGGATGCATCCTGCATATTCTTCCTAATTTCATCTTCCTACAACATTGCTGAAATTGCATCACTCCTCTGCTCAAAAACATCCAAACAGCAGATGTTGCCTACTAACTACAGATGATGTACTTCTTTTTTTTCCTGGCCACTCTGTGCAGCTTGCAGGATCTAAGTTCCCCAACCAGGGATCGAACCTGGGCCACGGCAGTGAAAGTGCCAAGTCCTACCCACTGGACCGCCAGGGAAGTCCCAGATGATGTACTTCTGCTGGCTCAGCTTGTGACTGTTATCTAGGTTCCCAGGGGCTAAGGTTGTGAGTTTAGGTGTGATTACAGAGTCAGAATTCCCTTGACTGGCCCCAATCCATCTTCTAAAAGGTCCTTCTCATGATTTACTATAACCCTGCATTTTAGAAGAACTAAACTCATCATTTTCTAGAAACATCTTGTCCCTTACTTCTAATATCTTTCATATAGCAAAAACCTCAGCTTAAAAGTTTCTGACAGTGACCTTGATCATCACACTCACAAGCCTCTAAGTGTTAACAGCCTTTTGTATCACTCTTACAGCAGTGAAGACACACTGCCCTGTAGTACTGCCATTTACACCATCTTTCTCTTCTTTCTGGATTATGCTATTTCAGAATAAGGAATGCCTAGGAATCATCTTGATACCTCGTGTAGCACCCAGCCCAGCTCCTGGCATATAGAAGCTTATCTGATACCAGATAGATTAAGTAATGTTATCCTACCTGTAGCTTTAACTATAATTTTTAAAATAGCAGATCTGATTGCCAAAGTGATCGAGAGACTTAAATTACTCCCCAGAGCCATGTTTTTGGTCATCATGGGCACTATGCCTGCTGTGGTTACATCACACTGATGAGAGGTGCCGGCAGAGAGCCTTCTTTCAACTTCCAATCTGTCCCTGTTAACTCTGGCTGCTAACAGAAGATAAATCAAATTAAACTACTTCACAGTGGTCTTTAGGTTCTCTAATGGAATAGGATTTCAGGTACCTGACAAATTATCCATTTGTATAACCTTTCTAGACCTCTGAAGAACTCACTGATTTTCATTTTAATAGCATAAAATGAACCAAAAGGGCTGCTCCCTGGGGGTCTTGGGGCTCCTGGGCTCTCTAAGATTTAATATCAAATTAGTTGGGAAGAGATCCATCAATTACTGGATCTTGGCATTAACTCTGTAATGTCCCCAGGATTTCAATCATATGTTTCTGGGCTTGATTCCAAGTAGAATCAAGCATAACTTAATCCCACCAACTGGAATTTACATATAGGATTCTTCCTCCACATTTGTTTGTCCTAAAATAACAAGTTCAAATCACCCAGAAAGTAGTTTGAGAGGACACTTTTTGACTTCACAGATAACAAACGTCCAGAGGAAAGACAGTAAAGGAATACAAGGTACATGGAAAGTATTTCTGACTCCCACGGTATGACTTTGACACTGAGTAACATCCCGATAGAGTGGTGAATCTCATAGCATTTCAGGAGAAATATGTCACTCATGACCTGTGAATTCCCCCTAAGTGTTAAAGATATTTCACCCATGAATTTCCCTAGCTCCTCTTGATCCACGCAAGTTTTTGATCTGCACAGTTTTTGAGAATGAAAGTTCTACATGTACTTAATTGCTGTGTAAATATACAGGCACTTCAATGAAACAAATTTTCTGCCTTTCCAATTTTAGTTTCCCCTCTCTGTCACTGCACACTCAATTTAAAGTATCTTGTTTAAGGACCTACTGTATAGCACAGGGAACTCTATACTCAATATTAAGTAACAACCTAAATGGGAAAAGAATTTGAAAAAGAACAGATACACATATAACTGAATC
The DNA here is from genome assembly GCF_963924675.1 of Phocoena phocoena. Lineage (NCBI taxonomy): Eukaryota > Metazoa > Chordata > Mammalia > Artiodactyla > Phocoenidae > Phocoena > Phocoena phocoena. The sequence continues at coordinate 88,858,335 of NC_089228.1, forward strand.
ACTTTGCAGTACACCTGAAACTAACACAACATTGTTAATCAACGATACTCCAATATAAAATAAAAAGTTTAAAAAAATTTAAAAAATAAAGTGTCTTGTTTGTGGGGGAGGGATAAATTAGTAATTTGGAATTAACAAACACATACTACCATACATAAAATACACGAATAACAAAAATTTACTGTATAGCACAGGGAACTGTATTCAATATCTTGTGATAACCTATAATGGAAAATAATCTGAGAAAGAATACACACACATACACATAAAATTGAATCACTTCATTGTACACCTAAAACATTATAAATCAACTATACTTCAATAAAAAAAAGGGAAAAAATAAAGTATCTTGTTTAAAACTATTGTAGCCTGAGGATTAAAAACTGATAGAAAAAAAATCGAAAGATTTAGAATAGATTTAAACTAAGAAATGAAAAATCTTTTATTTTTTTTAGAAATATTTCCCAATTTTACAATAATTAATTAATTAATTTTTGGCTTTGTTGGGTCTTCATTGCTGCCTGCGGGCGTTTTCTCTAGTTGCGGTGAGCGGGGGCTACTCTTCGTTGTGGTGTGTGGATTTACTGCGATGGTTTCTCTTGTTGCGGAGCATGGGCTCTAGGCACACAGGCTCAGTAGCTGTGGCTCGCGGGCTCTAGAGCACAGGCTCAGTAGTTGTGGCACGGACTTAGCTGCTCTGTGGCATGTGGGATCTTCCCGGACCAGAGCTTGAACCCGTGTCCCCTGCATTGGCAGGTGGATTCTTAACCACCGTGCCACCAGAGAAGACCCCTTTAGAATATATAACTGTAGCAGTCCAAGCTATCATAAAATTGAAAGTGGGAATTAAACCACTAAGATTTTTGAGTTTTCAAGGCCTGTTTTTTCTTCCTATCTTTGATCCTATTAAATACTTGAGAGTAAACATTCTTATGCTGAAAATAGATAAGTACACAGTGAAGAAACCAGACACCACCTTAACCACGTGATCAAAATTAACATCACCAATAAGGGGCAAAAAGACATAATGTGTCTCCAGATGTGACATCCTTAGAAGAACATAACATCATTTATTTAGTTTAACAGGGCCAAATATATAACATTAATTTAATCCTGAGGAAAATTCAAACCCCAGTTGAGGGACATTCCATAAAATAACTGGCCAGTACTCTCAAAAACTGTCAATATGTCATGAAATATAAAGAAAATCTAATAAGAAACTGCTATATAAAAAAATAAATAAAATTAAATAAAAAGGAAGTGAACATCTTTGAGGGGCCATTATTCTGCCTATTATGGGGACTTTCGGTGAGTTTTTTTTTTTTAATTTCAGGATTAATTCCAATTGATATTTAACTCTTTTCTTTTCCAGAGGCTTTTCAAGTATAGACAATATGGTCAAATACTAAATAAATAAGAAAAAAAAAAAAAGAAAGAAAATCCGAGGAACTGTCTTGATTAAAGAGGACTAAAGAGATTAAATATAAGATTCTGAATTGAGTCCCATATCAGAAAAACGACAGCTATGAAGGACACTGTTGGGATTCTTGAAAACATTGGAATCTGAACTGTAGATTAGGGAAGGTACAGTACCAGTGCAAAATTTCCTGAATATGATAACAATATTATGATTATATATAAGATCCTTGTTTTTGGGAAACACACACTAAATATTAAGGGGTAAAGGGGCATGATGTCTGTCTGTAATCTACTCTGAAATTGTTCAGGGGAAAAATCTATGTCTAAGTCTCTGTCTGTTGCTTGAAAGAAAGCAAATTCAGCAAAATGTTAAAAACACTGATAAATCTTGGTAAAGGGTATACTGGAGATATAATCTTACAACTTTTCTGTAAAGTTTAAAATCATTTTTAGGAAATAAATTTCTAGGGCCTATAAATAAAAAAAAAATCACTGCTACGACAGAAAACAACTTTGGAAACCAACACTTTTTTGGTCGAAATGTTCTAAAATTATTTTGAATTTCTGGGATAAATACTTATTTTACTGTTTACTATGTATAAAATAGATAACTAATGAGAACCTACTGTATAGCTCAGGGAACTCTACTCAGTTTCTGTGGTGACCTAAATGGGAAGGAAATGCAAAAAAGAGGGGGTATATGTATATGTATAGCTGATTCACTTTGCTGTACAGTAGAAACTAATACAACATTGTAAAGCAACTATAGTCCAATAAAAATTAATTATTAAAAAAAAAGAGCATGAAGCAAAGAGTCAAAGAATGGAGTCTAAGTCTCCAGCGTTTCACTTAGTAGTTACTTAGCGAGTTTACTTAAACTTCTCTGAGCCTCAGCTAACTCATCTGTAAAGTAAAAAATAATACCAGATACCTGAAAGTATTGTTGGAAGAATAACACAGGACAAAGTACATGAAAGGCACAGACTATACGATTCTGGCATGTGTTACATTCAAACAATGGAAGTTTCTTTTCCCTGCCCTTTGAATCTTATATATCACTTCTGTAAAGGTGCTTTATTATGAGTAGCAAAAATAAAGAATCAGGACATTCGTCATAGATTATATGATCTCAGAACGTAATTAGTAGAGTACAGTTTTATCCATTTGAATGCTTATCTGGTTATATTTGATTTGTTTGTCCTTAATTATGAAATAAACATGATTCTAAGAGGCAGGAGTTACAAAAGAGTGTCATATTAAATTACCAAATATATTCTGTTGACCTAAATACACATTTAACATTAGCTCTAATACTTGGAACTACACTTATAAATCCCTTGGAAGGTTATAAATATGGAGTTATTAATGAACCATAGTTATCACAGTAAAAAATAAGGTCAAGAAATAAGATAGATCATAAGGTTCTTTATCTTTAGAAGTTACTCCAAAGTCTACTCAGTTCTAAACTTGTTATTAAGGTAATAAAAAGTGAGTTCAAATTGAATATTACAACTTTAATAAATCAAGTTCATATAAAAGGCGTAAAAGAATTATGTAGATCCTTCTAACTTTTCTGAAACTTATATAAATCAAAGCATGTAATCATCACTGAAAAAGTCAGACTAAAATATAATAAAGATGACTTTGAAAAGGATAGAATTTATATTCCTTTATTTAATATAAATTCACTCAGTCTTTCTCAACCCTAATACCCACCACCATTCAGCATCTGAGAGACAAACTTATACCACATATCTTCCCACTGTTTTGGTGATTATAAATTCATAAAAGAAGCAGGATAAAAATAAATGCCAAAATGAAAGCAAGAAATTAAAATATCATAAGAAACAAGTTAAGTGCATTTTTTTCCTACAGAAGTTAAAAAAAAAAGATTTTCTGTAAGGTCACGATGAAGTACAAATTCAGACTGCTATCAGACTGGACTCAAGGCTCTCAAATCATATCTGACTCTTCATTGTCCTAAAGTTGGATTATTTTAGAAAACTTGAAATACTAGGATTCCCAAGACAAACCCATGGTTCCAAAGTATAGCCATCCCTGATTTTTTCTTACAATGGCTTGTATTTAACAGAAGAGTCATAAGAAAGGGTTTCAGGTATCAACAAAAATCTGTGCTTTTCCTATCTTTACCATCCTGAACATAACATGGCTCCATCCTGGAGTTACAGTCTACACGTGTCTAGTCCTGTGGGTCTGACTACATGAAAGCTGATTTATGTGATAATGGAATTCAGTTTGTTAATGTCACATCAGGACTTAATAAAAAGTTAGGCAGTTCTCTGTGGCAGGCAGGCAGGCAAGAGGTCAGAGGGCAGAAAATTAGGGGGAGCGGTGAGCATACACTGAGAGAAGGTTGGGATTTTCTGAAGAATGATTTAGGCTGAGAGGAATCAGGAGCAAGCTTTTCAAAAACAAAACAAAACAAAACAAAAAAGAAAAACAGAAAATCTACCTGTGGCAGTAAAAATAAATAGTGGTCTCACTAGTGCTACCTCTTTCCTAGTTTTGGGAGTGAGAAGCCTAAAATGGGTCTCATGGGCTAAAATCAAAGTGCTGGCAGTGCTGTGTTCCTTCTGGAGTGTCTAAGGGAGAATCTGTTCCTGACCTTTTCCAGTTTCCAGAGGACATGTGCATTTTTTAGCTCATGGTCCTGTCCTTGAACTTCAAAGCATATTATTCCGATCTCTGCTTCGGCCTTACATCCCACCCCCCCCCCCCCCCCCCCCCCCCGTCTAACTTTAACATTCCTGCCTTCCTCTTACAAGAACCCTTGTGATTACACTGATCCCACCCAGATAATCCACAATAATTTCTCCATTTCAAATGCTTTAACTTAATCACATCTTCAAAGTCCTTTTTACTCTGTAAGGTAACATATTCACAGGTTTGGGGATTAGGGTGTGGACATCTTTGGGGGCCAATTATTCTCTCTACCACAGCTGTTCTCATTGCCGCCATTTTGAGCCATACAATCAACTAATTTAATTATTATGTTTAACATTCCTAGTTCACATTCAAGAAGAAGTCTTTCAATTTATTGATTACACAAACAAAAAGTCATTGGATTCACAGTAAAGTAAAAGGTGAAAGAATAGGGAAATGCCGAAAACATATTTAGGCCGATGATCTAGAAAAATAAAGCACCTAAAATTTCTAAACATGGTTTGAAAGGTGGCCTTAAAACCAAATGATAGAGAATCAAAGATTATTAAGAGTTTCAAGGGGCCTTAGAGATCATTCAATTCAATTCTCCATTTGTTAAACGAATACCATCTGTATAAAAACTCACACGAAGTAGGTAGGCTGTTCCCAGCCACCTCTCTGGATTATAATCTAGCTCCTACTTCCTAATGTTACTACAGTCATCATAAAAGACTCTGTTAAGTGATCTGCTGAAATCTATTAAAAACAAAACTATGGTCAGGCTAAACACTCTACCAAAAGAGGAAATTAAAAGAGAAATGATATGTCCAGAAAAAAGAAACTTAAAAGACCCACTGGAGGGCTTCCCGGGTGGCACAGTGGTTAAGAATCCAACTGCCAATGCAGGGGACATGGGTTTGAGCCCTGGTCCGGGAAGATCCCACGTGCCACGGAGCAACTAAGCCTATGAGTCATAACTACTGAGCCTGAACTCTACAGCCCGCAAGCCACAACTACTGAGCCAGCGCTCTACAGCCCGCGAGCCACAGCTACTGAGCCCGTGCGCCAGAGCTACTGAAGCCTGCGCACCTAGAGCCTGTGCTCCGGAACAAGAGAAGCCACCACAGTGAGAAACCCATGCACCCCAACGAAGAGCAGCCCCCGCTCACCACAACTAGAGAAAGCCCACACGCAGCAACAAAGACCCAATGCAGCCAAAAACAAATAAAAATAAAATAAATAATAAAAAAAAAGACTCACTGGAAGAATCGAATACAATTGTGTAAGAATCCCGAAATATTCCTTTTGAAAAGAGAAGTCAAAACAAAAATAATCTTGAGAAAAGGGGCTTCCCTCGACATATGTTTGGAAATCAATTTAGAATAAAGTATAATGGACAATCTAGAGTAAAAACTCTTGAAAATATTTTTACCTCTCCCTCAAGGAAAAGCTTTAATTTGAAAATCAGAGACTGTGTAAATAATGTAATTATACTATCAAGTAAGGCAAAAATATCAGAATTCCTTTCATTAAGGCAACTTGATGGTCTCTAAAATACTGAGTTGTTAAACTTTAGATCATACTCAGAAACAACAAGCTTTTAAAAACATTTAGAGAAAGTAACAAAGCTCTTTCTATCTGCTTTATTTCTCTGTTTTGCTTTTTTAAAGAACTTATAGGCAGCTAAATTTGGGAGAGCCATTATATGTCATTGTTCTTAAACGTGCATATGATTTAAGAACCTTTTTTTTTTTTTTGTGGTACGCGGGCCTCTCACCGTTGTGGCCTCTCCCATTGTGGAGCACAGGCTCCGGACACGCAGGCTCAGTGGCCATGGCTCACGGGCCCAGCCGCTCCGCGGCATGTGGGATCTTCCTGGACCAGGGCACGAAACCGTGTCCCCTGCATCGGCAGGTGGACTCTCAACCACTGCACCATCAGGGAAGCCCAAGAACATTTCTTATTCAACATCTATTCCAAGCGGTCATCTGGCCTTGGTTTGAATACCTCCAGCAAAAATTCACTCCCTCACAGAGAAATCTACTGGGGACAGTTTCAGCAAAGCTGCCTGGATCAATCTCAAGGATGGCCCTCCAGGTGCCTCAGAAACATGCACCCACACTCCTCAGAGCTGAGGCAGGAAGCATCTACTGTGGCCTCGTTATTCCTAGGGTAAATGTTCTCGAAACTGCAGGTAAGTGAGTTATGATTCTTTTGTGCTAATATATATCTAAAGACGTTATCTTAGTTCCAAGATGTAAGACAAGCAAGCAGGTGGATTTAATATCACGGTTTAACATTTTAAACCAATATGAAAATTCCAAAGCTACTCTCATCACCTAAAAATTATTTTTTCAAGTCATAGGCCTCTTAAAATAAAGATTTCATTACAACTTCATTATTTTTCATCAAAATTTTCTAAAAACAAAGTCTGGAATTGATAGCTAAGAATCAAATGACTTTTTAAACTTAAGTTACCTTTTCTAGGCAGACTAAGAACCTCAGCCATAATTTTAAAATACTAATAGAATTACTTAAGATTAATGAAGACTACTCAAGGAAGACTCAATGAAATAGAAAATGTAAACATGCAAATTTGACCTTTCATCTAAAAGTCTAAGGTCACTCCCAATTAGCTTAAGTGATTCCACTATTAAATCTTATAAATTAATAAGCTTTCAAAAGCTAAGAAAAAAATTTTAGTCTATCCCGATCATGGAAATACATTGCCTAAGTTATTTTCATTATCAATTTAAGAGGGTTACACTTTTTTTTCAGCAGGCAATAAAGGATTGGCAAAAAATCTGCCCCTCCCACCTATGCAAATGCAAAACTCAACTGTATGGTGCTTTTATCCATTTGATGATTTAAAGGATTAAAAAATACACAAAATATAGTTCATTTATCAGAGCTCTACTATAAAGCATGAAAAGCATTGGGACTTACTTACATTAATACTAGGATTCATGTAAACGTAGTTATGGGAAAGGGAAAAGTATACTGAAATTATTCATGTCATTTATCGGAGAACATTTGGGGGGGGTTGATTTTAGTGGAAATAAAATATACCTAAGAAAACAATATATTTTCACTAAGAGGAGCTCTAAAGACAGAATAAAAAGTGTTGTTTGAAAGTAACTGATATTGTGGTCTTCTTCCAGTAAGGGGTTAGAGCCCATCTTCATTGTTGATTTTTTAGGCAAGGAAATGGGAAACAAATTAGGTAAGAAAGAATGGATATCTATTTCGTAGCAGTGTTTTAGTGACGTCCAGTCACTAAGCAGTTTCATAAAGTACCTACCTTAGGGTAGAGAGTTGTTAATTTTTGATAAATTTAGGAAAACCAGGGAGATTCAATGCACATGATATATCCTCTCTTTGATGGCAGGTCATCAAAGAGTTTCATCATTAATACTTAATTCCTTTTATTTAAGATTCTAAATTTTATAAAGATGAAACTCTTCCAGGCTAGTTTTTACCTAGAGCATAATTACAGAAATTTAGAGAAGTGTGTGGATTGAGTTGTTATCTCCCGCCATAAAAGATATGTTGAAGTCCTAACCCCCATAATCTCAAAATGCAGCCTTATTTGGAAAGAGGGTCACTGCAGATGTAATGAGTTGAGATGAGGAATAGGGCGGGTCCCTAATCTAATATGGCTGGGGTCCTTACAAGAAATAGCCACGTGAAGACAGACACACACAGGGATACCATGCGACAATGAAGGCAGCTACAAGCAAAGGAAAAAGATTAGCAGCAAACCACCCCAAGCTAGGAAGACGCAAGGAAGGATTTTCCTACGTGGTCCAGAGGAAGCCTGCCTCTGGACTTCAGTATTCAGAACTGTTAGACAATAAAGTTCTGTTGTTTTAAAATGAAATGAGCTATCAAACCATAGAAAGACATAGAGAAACCTTAAATGCACATTACTAAGTGAAATAAGCCAATCTGAAAAGGCTACAACACTCTAGGATTCCAACTATCTGACATTCTGGAAACGGCAAAATTATGAATACAGTAAAAATAATCAGTGGTTCCCAGGTGCTGGGGGGTAGGGGAGGGATGAACAGGTAGAGCACAAAGAAATTTTAGAGAAGGGAAACTATTCTGTACGATACTATAATGGTAGATACATGTTTACACATTTCCACAAATGTAAAGAATGTAGACTGAAATGTAAACTACTGACTTTGGGTGATAATGATGTCCCAATGCAGGTTCATTGATGTTACCAATGTACCACACTCTGGTGTGGGATGTTGATATCAGGGGAAGTTGTATGTGTGTGTGGCAGAGTATATGGGAACTCCATGTACTTTCTACTCAATTTTGCTATGAACCTAAAACTGCTCTAAAATATAAAGTCTAAAAAAGAAAAAATGGTTCTGCTATGCCAGGATTGGGTGACAGAAGCTAAAAAAAATGTAAGGAAGATGCTAAGGGGCTATGTTTAAAAGATAAAAGAGCAAAATAAAAAGCATCTGAAAGCTGATCTTATGCAATGAGTTCTGCTTCTGGCTAAGGCAAACCAGCTTGTATCAGACCAATGATCTTGCCAAGAACAAATAGAAAAGGTGAATAAAATTTATAATATATACAGTTTGAACATCAAAAAACTACCAACGCAGTGAGAACCTGAGGAACTAAGATTCTGGAGAGAAGCTCAACGTTTGGATCTACTTTTCCCTTTTGGGTATTTATTAATTTGTAAGCAGTGACTGGGAGACTGAGCAGCCAGGTAAAAGCTAAGAGGCCGAGAAACCATGCAGAGCCCGAAGCATTCTCATGATCCTGCAGAGACAAAAATCAGAGTGGAAGACCTGCCGTAAGAAAAGGCCCTGCTAACCAGCACAGGATTTCAGCTGAGATCCTGAAGAGCTCCACTAGGGTGGTATGTCGGCTCAGGCTTTTTACCAGCTCACCAGAGTTGATCATGTGCATCTCTTCCCAATTTCATGTGCTGTTCAGTGATATCACATTGGTGATTTGAAAGTGGCAAGAGTGGAAGTATTTACACTATGGAAATCAGAAAAAGCTATAAATCAGAACCCTTCCTGCTGAATGTCAGGTGTTAAAAACCAACACACCCCTGCCTGCCTTCAAAAAGTAAGGGCAAGCCAGAAATAACCCAATCCTCAGAAAGGCTGAAAAATAGTTTGAAAAATCAATCTCAGATCAATTCAAATAATCAGTCCTTATCTTGGAGTCTAGCAGAAGCAAAATTAAATACTCCAAGAGGAAGATACATTACAGTCTAGACCCTATAGTTGTTTTTTTAAAAAAATAAACGATGGTAGTCATATAATAAAAATGATCAGGTATATGGGAAGAGAAGACAAATGATCAAAATCAAGAAAAAAACAATACAAACAAACCAACATTAGATCCAGATATTGGAGAATTCAGTATGGGCTTTAAGGTAACCGATTAAATATGTTCAAAAAATATAGAGGAAAGTATGGGGAACTTCACTAGAACACTGGAATCTATAAAAAAAAGAATCAAATTGTAATTCTAGAAGTAAAAAAATTAAAATGAGAAATTCCATTTATGGGTTTGATGGCAGATTAAAAACAGATGAATAAAGGATTAGTAAACTAGAATAGCACTTCATAAATTTTAATGTACAGACAAATCATGTGGAGACGAAGAATGACTGAGAAGGTCTGGGATGGGGTGGGGCCTGAGAGCCTGCATTTCCAGCAGCCCCACGGGTGGACAGCAGTGCTGCTTCTCTAGGGACCACACATGCCACTGTTGCTGTTCACCTTGCTGTTCACTACTGTGAATAGCAAGAAACTAGAAAAGAGGTGAGGAGAGAACATCCAGAAACAGAAAGAGAACAAAGAAGGAAAAATATAGAAAAGGATAAATTAGACATTGGATATCATAACATGTATAACTGAAACTCTAGAAGAGAAGAGAAAGAGAGAATGGAGCAAAAGAAATACCTGGAGAGAGAATGGCTGACATTTTCCAAAGCTGATGAAAGAGGTCAGGGCAGAGTAAAGAAGCTCCAGGAATTCCAAGGAGGAAAAATACAAAGAAAAGTTCTCAGCAGGGGGCTAAGGTAGAGAAGGCATCATATCATAAAGATCTGTTGATGTGATTTTTGTCTAACGGAATAAACTCCAGTGAAATACAGGGAAGAGCCACAACGTTTTTGAGAAACTGCTTTCATGAACAAGGAAAAATGACTCAGAGGGCAGAACCAAGAAACCAAAGGGTAGAGCAAATATCAAATTAACAGTCCCAGGGATTACGCAGAGTATGTACCCTAATGAGGGGGGAAGGGATGAGGGAGTTTCTGGGGCCATCTTACAATTACACTTAATACATTAGGTAATTCTAGGTATATTTAAGGGAAAATAATAGAAATACTATACAAACTCTTCCAGCAAAATGTAGAGGAAGGAATACTTCCCAACTCATTTTATGAGGCCAACATTACTCTGAAACCAAAATTAAGAAGACATTACCAGAAAACTACAGATCAAAATTTTCCGTGAACAAAGATGTAAAAATTCTTCACAAAATTTGAGCAAACTGACTGAAATAATATATCAAAAATAATACATCATGACCAAGAGAAGTTTATCCCAGGAATGCAAGGTTGATTTAAATATTCAAAAGCCATTCAGTAGAATTCACAATATTAACAGACTTAACACCACAAACCATATGATTATTTCAATAGATGAAAAGAAAGTGATAAAAGTTTAATTCTATTCATGATTAAAGCGTGCATGCGCACACACATAATTTACCTAATTTACACACGCACACACACACACACACACACACACACACACACACACACACGGTAAATTAGGACTTAGAAAGGGACTTCCCTAATCCCCAAACTACAGTTAACTTTTACACTGAATGGTGAAATTCCGTAAACTCCACTCTTGAGTTAGGAAAGAAGAGAAAACTACCCAATTTTATTCAGTAGTGTACTGGAAGTTCCAGGCAATACAATAAGAAAGAAAAGTTATGAGGATTGAAAAGGAAGAAGTAAAACTGCAACTATCCTCAGATAATACAACTGTATACGCAGAAGAACTGGAAGAAAAAAAAATCCTACAGAAAAACTATTAGAATAAATAAATTCAGCAAAGTTGATGGGTGAAAGGTAAATATGTTAAAATCAATTCTATTTCTAAATAGTAGTAACAATTAAAAATGATTAATAATATCAAGGGAATACACACATATGGATAAAAATAATAAATGATATGCAAGGCTTGTATACAGAAGACTATCATTATTGAGAGAAATTAAAGAAGATTAAAATAACTAAGAGCTATATTTTATTCAAAGATGAAAAACTTGATATTATTACAATGTCAATTTCCCCCCAAATGATCTATAGAATCAATACAATATCAATTAAAATTCCAGCAGGATTTTTTGGTGGAAGTTGACAAATTTAGAAAGTCAAAGGATCAAGAATAGTCAGGACAATTTTCAAGGAAAAAACATTTGGAATACTTACACTGCCAATATCAAGACTTATTACAAAGCTACAGTAATTAACTTTGTGATTTTGGGGAGAAATCAACAGACCAAAGGAACAGAATAGTGTTCCAGAACAGACCCACGTGTAGAGACAGTTGATTTATGATAAAGGTGACCAGGCAGAGCAGTGAGTAAAGGATGAGGTATTCCATAAGTGGTGATGACTCAAATGGATACCCTTATATTTTTAAAAAAGTCTTGACCTCCGTACCTCATAATCTAAACAAAAATAAATTCCAGCTGGATTAAAGATCTAAAAGTAAAAGGCAAAATCATAAAATCTAAGAGTACCTTGTGCAGGGAGGGTATCTTCATGACAATGTGGGAAAGGTAATCTTAAACAGGACCCAAAAAAACACTAAAACAAGAAGAAAAATATTGATAAATTCTACATAAAATTAAGAATGCTCTTCAAAAGGCACCATTAAAAGAGTGTAAAGACTGGTTATAGAATGGAAGGTACTTAGATTACCATGACCAACAATGGACTTCTATTCAGAAAACACAAATAATTCCTATAAATCAGAGGAAGGAACGGGGGAGGAAACAAACAAGACAGGTAAGCCAAGAGATAAAGAGGCAAAGGTGTGAACAGGCACTTCATGAAAAAGTGTATCCAAATCTCCAATAAACATATAAAAGGTATTCAGTATCAATAGTTGACAGGGAGATATAAAAACCACAATTAGATTACATTACAGGATTTCCCTGGTGGCGCAGTGGTTAAGAATCCGCCTGCCTATGCAGGGGACACGGGTTCAATCCCTGGTCTGGGAAGATCCCACATGCCGCGGAGCAACTAAGCCCGTGCACCACAACTACTGAGCCCTTGTGCCACAACGACTGAAGCCCACGTGCCTAGAGCCCATGCTCCGCAACAAGAGAAACCACTGCAATGAGAAGCACACGCACCACAACGAAGAGTAGGTCCCGCTCGCCCCAACTAGAGAAAGCCCATGTGTGGCAACAAAGACCCAACATAGCCACCCCCTAAAAAAAACATTACATTACATTCCCATCAGAATGGTTACTAATAAAAACACACTGCCAACTGCTGGCAAGAATACAGAGTCACTAGCATTTTTAGATATACTGTTGCTGGAACTCTAAATTCAACTAGTTGGGAAGACTATTGGGCAGCATCTAGTAGAGCAGAGTAATTGTATTTCCTATGATCCAGCAATTACACTCCTAGCTAAACACCCAGCAGAAATGTTTACATACACGAGTCAAATAAAAGATACAAGCAGGAAAGCTGATGGCTGTATTAGTTGCAATACTAACAATGGAATGTTGAAAAGACCCAATTCTTCTTTCACATTAGGATGGACAAATTGTGATTTGCATAATGGAATACTATATAGCAAAGAAAATGAATGAGATACAGCTAATAGCAAAAACAGACTACTCTCACCAACACAATATTAAATTGAAAAACCCAATGTTCAAACACTGATGAATTCTTTCGCTTATATGAAGTTTAAAAACAGGTCAAACTAGTATGTCAGAATGAGGGATAGTGGTTTCTGTTGGGAAATAGGAGAGGATAGTAAAGAGAAAGGCATGATGGGGACCTCTGGGGTACTGCTAATGTCCTATTTCTTGATCAGACTGAGGGTTACATGGAAGTATTCACTTTATGAAAACATACAGCTGTACACTTTTCTGCAGGTATTTTGAAGTTTAAAAACTTTTTTTATTAAAGAAGTTTAAAAAAGAATGAATTAGACTATAAGGACAATAGAACAGTAGTTGTTAAGGAGCTGGGGATGGAGAGAGTAGACAACTACAAAAAAAGTAAAAGGGAGTTTGGCAGGGGGGCCTGATGGAACCATTCTGTATCTTCATTGTGGGACCAGTTACACTAGTGAATGCTTTCATCAAAATTCAAAGAACTATATGCTGGAAAGAGGTAATTTTGCTGAATGCAAATTATACGTCAATAAAAATTGTAATTTAGATATAAAAAGTAATTAGCTCATTTGATTTCTTTTTATGTTTATGAAAAATTAATGGTAGCACACAATTTGTTTTGGTAATCAGAAACAAAGCAGAAAATTTTCAGTGAAAAAAATTCTACTTCCTCTTAAGGCTTACTAACATTTTTTCATCTTGGGCCAATGAATCTAGAAACTAACTGCTTGTTTGAGGTCATTAATTTCTGGTGCATTCTGGGAAACAGTTTGCCTTTACTGGCTCTCAAACTTTTTCACATTTATTTTAGGTCATCTTATTCTAATATGTCTATGAACATGTAAGGAGGAAATTAAATTGAGGTTCACTGTGAAAGCAACACACATCCGAAACAGACAGACAGCATCATATCTATCCCATGGAAAAGTAGGAAAACCAGGGGACCCTCAGAAAGTAACAAATTATGAAAAGCATCTCTTAAGAAGCAGGGAAGCCTCCTTTGCTCACAAATATTTAAGTTTTGCCTTATTGTGAAAGACCCAAGGCTTTATCCTATAAACAGTTAGTACTAGATATTAGTTTAAAAAATTCTCCCCATGTCATCTGAACCTCACTCGTCAAGAGAAAAAAAAAAGGTAGTATTATAGTTACCTAAGGTCATTTAATGTACCAAGGTCTCCCTGCCCCTGACCCCAACTGGGAACAAACATTCCGTATTTCGTAACTTAAGGGTTGGTTATACCATGAGCTAGTTGTGTTAAGGCAGGCAACACAGCTGCATTTTTATAGCTGTTGGCTAAATATAATACCTTACAAGAAAAGTATCTTACCACTTGCGCTGGAACTTGCTCCATTTTTGCAGCGGGAGTTCCTGGTCTTGGGTAAAATTGGTTAATAAAGAGACTTGGAAATTTGTACTCTTCAACAAGTTTCACTGTTTCTTGAAAATCTTGGTCTGTTTCTCCAGGAAAACCACAGATAATGTCTGTAGCAATAGTTATTCCAGGAACTCTAGAAAATAATAAAACAAAAATGTACAAAGTTGACTACAGTCCATAATTATTCTACTTCCTTGACATTTTAAATACCACTATTCCTTTAAAATTAAATTTTTAGGAAAGGGACATTTGCAAACAGTTTTAAAATGCCCTAAATATTAAAAGTTTATGGAAAACACGGCCCCCTATCATCCTCAGGAAATACCCATTTAAAAAAATTTCAGATGTTTCTTCATCCTTCTATATTTTAATATCGATGCTTATTCTATTTCTAGACTTATTGACTATTAGGCAATATTTGCAGACTTCAATGAGGATTCAGCTCTTTAAACTACCGTATCCCTCCCCTTCCAACATAATCACTGCTCAATTTTTAGTTAAATTAATAGTGTTAATAGTATTTCCATTGGTATAAATGCTGAGATATTGTTCACTTTCACAGCCAACTGGTATACTATCAATAAGTTTTCTTTTGCCATATTTAATTTTTCCTAGAGTTAATAATTGCCTCCTTTTTTAAAAAAAATTGCTTAATATTCTATATACCTATGTAAATGTTTTCCAGAAGATCCATCAGTTCTATCAAAAACCAATACTACTTTCTAAACTCTCAGTGTACTATATAATTTACCAGTTCCATTTTTCTCTCTGGAAATGCCACTCCTAACTTTCTTCAAGTATGTGTTGCTTTCATGATGAACCAGCTGTCATCCTTGAATGTGGTTCCTTGGTTTTCTTTTCAATCCCCCCCCCCCTTTTTTTTTCTGGATCCTATGTCTTCCTAATTCTTGACTATTCTATTCTCCTTAATTCTGCTGGAGCATTCTTTCAGAAGCTTCATCAAAAAGAGTGGCAGGGAAATTTTGTTGTTATTGTTTTAGCATCTCTGAACATGTCTTAATCCACACACAACTGACTGATAGTGTGGGGTGCATAGCCCTCCAAAATGAAAAGTATTACCCATCAGAATTTTGTATTGTTCCCTTTTTTTTTTTTTTAAGTTGGCAAGGTTGAGATGAGATGTCCAGATCCACTCTGACACAAACTTCTTTACAAGTGCCCCACTATCTTTTTGAAAGCTTTTAGGCTACTAATTTTTTTCAATGTTTTTAAATTTCATGATAGTAGGTCTTGGATTAAGTATTGAAATATTTGTACAGGGTACAATCTGGAGACTCATGGTCTATAGGTCTAATTTTATGCTATTTTTAAAATCATTTTTCTCTCTCTGCAACTCCTCTCCTTGGAATGTTGAAACTACAGGATTGACCCTCTAAGCTGCTCCACTATTATTTTCCATCGTGTGCTTTTGTTACGTTTTCTGAAAGATTCACTTCAGTTTATCTTCCAATGCTTCTACTGAAAAAATTAATTGTTTATCATATTTTAAATTTCTAAGAGCTCTTTCTCATTTTCCAGTTTTCCTTTTCACAGCTTACTGTTTTTTAGAGATGCAACATCTTTTCTTAACTCTTTGAGGATACCAATTACAGTTTATCCACAATCTTTCCTTTGCTCACTATAACTGTATCTATTTCCTCTGGGTTCTTGGATTTGGTCCCTTTCATTCATGACTAAGACCTGCCGTAATAAATAGTGACTCTTGCTGCCCTTTAATACTTAAGAATAAAGCACTAAAAGCTTTTCGTGAGAGTGACTGGGTAACAAGCTCCATTTGTTTTTCAATAGGTCCGTATGTTAGCATCTTGGAAGTCATTCCTCTTTGGCCATTGAGTTTCTCCATAAGTATGCTACAATATTCTGTGTGAAAGAATGACAAATTTATTTTAAAAAATATTTCTTTCTTGATTTCTGCTTACTCTCACCCAGCTATTAACTTGTCTGAACTTTAATTAGTAAGGGAAGTTCCAAGGTCTGGAACTTTTCTATCTGATGCTAAATAGAAAATGAGACAATATACATACAGAAAAATCCAACAGTATATTTGGAAAAAAATTATTTAAAAAATTGTTATCATGTTATAAAATTTTTTTTTCTCTTTTAAGGATAATTATCAAAATTATTGTTGAAAACCATAAAAAATATACTTTTACAGTAAATGGTAAATTAAAAGACTATTTTCTAGACTAACTAAAGCATGTGAAATAGAATTATGTTAATAACTTCAATTAGCAACTTTTTACAGCTGACTTACAACTATTTCTGAACAAAAGAAATCCACACCTAAAAATAAAAGTAATGGATCACAGCAGAAGTGACAGAGAAGAGACCATCTCTCCTAAGAAATTAGGGGAAAAAAAAAAAAATCTGAGAAATTGCCTGTGAAACACTGCAGCGACAAAGACAACAGGTTATTGTTCCAGGCTATGAATTGGAATGAACTTGGCACTAGATTATGGGGTATTCCCAAAGGAAAGTACCTTACTGATCCTCCCCCCCCACCCCACATCCTTCTTGATCCAATGTAGTTGAGTTCAGTATTATGTAACACCTGCTTACTTTGGCCTTAAAGTCTGTAGCGAAAAAGAAAAGACAAACCTTTACAGTAGTCATCATAAATGTTAAGGAAGGGGATGTTCAATGTATAAATATATTTGATAATCTACACAAAAAGGTGACCAATAACAGAGGTGGGGATAGGACACTATGAATTCGTGAAAGACCTAAGTTAGTATTTAAAAGTAAAAGCAGTTTAAATTTCAAAGTATATAAGAATATAAACTGATTACCCAAAAAATGTTTTCAAAGTAGAGACTACACTTTAATATTGAAGCTCATCTCTACATTGATTTTGTATATGCAAATCATGCTACTTAGGTTCTTCAAAATAATTGGGCTCCTTAGGTGAACCAAATAAAATATCTCATATTTACACTGCTAATTTGCTTATTAGTCAATATCCTCTTCAGTTCATAAGAAAAATCAAAAATGTTTGAAGTGGACCAAATTCTAAACTAATTGCATGCATATGATTTAAGTGGCTATAAGGAAATTTTAAAGGGTGTAAAATAGAATATTAATCCAAATATTTAATATGCCAATTGTGAGTAAATGCTGTTTTTTGAGACAGTATGAATTTTCAAATTACTAAATTTTTTTGGTTTTTTTTTTGCGGTACGCGGGCCTCTCACGCCTCTCCCATTGTGGAGCACAGACTCCGGACGCGCAGGTTCAGCGGCCATGGCTCACGGGTCTAGCCGCTCTGCGGCATGTGGGCTCTTCCCGGACTGGGGCACGAACCCGTAAAATTTTAAAAAATGATCATTTCCACAAATTTATTGAAGCTGTGAGTCTAATAAATATAATTACTAGGTATTATGTCTTTTTAAGATTTAAAAGACCTTCTATATTTACATTTTCATAGTATTAATTCTGAAGGAATGATGAAAATGAAAATGTCCAATTAGCTTAAATATGAGAAGTTTTGACCCATTTTTTTCTGACTTATACTTGCTATTTACTTGAAAAAAGAGTTCATTAAATAACTTGGGAATGGAATTAATGAGAAAGTTTCCAATTATGCATATGAATTGAGGTGTATGATTAGTTATGAAAATCGATCAGGGACATGTAAGTAGAGTACAACCTATTTGCTGGCACTAGGCCAGCATTTAAGAAAGCCCCAAATATTTTAAAATACTTAATTATTCACCTTGACTAAAAATACATACATATATACACGCCATACTGTACTTGAAATACTACAAAAAATGTTGTACTTTAATACACCTGAAGACTTTCACTTGCAGTTTGGTGTTTCACTGGCAAAAATATAAAAAGGATGATTCTATTTCATTCTTTAGATCAATAACTTATGAGCTTCAAATTCCACATGTGAAAAAAGTGAGACTAACACACACACTATCTGCCTCAAAAGAAAGCGGTGAAAATGATCAGAAAAAGGATCAGACCTATTAAAATTATTAGGCATAAACAAAACACATGATTAAAAGAAACATTTTTTAGTCCTATAGAGATTAATTCCAGGACAACTACTCCACAATTTCATGGAAGCTAAATTGGAAGGAGAAAGGGAATAAAAAGTATCTTGAATGGAATGAAAATAAAAATATACCATATCTAAATATATGGGATGCAGCTAAAGCAGTGCTTAGAAAGAAATTTATAGATTTAAATGTCCGTGTTAGAAAGAGGTAAACAATAATCTAAGCTTCCACCTTAAGAAGTTTTAAAACAGGAGCAAATCAAACCCAAAGTAAAATAAAGGAAATAATAAAGGCAAAAGAAGAAGTCAATAAAATAGAAAATAGAGAAAAAACAAAAAAAGTAAGGTGCACCTTTAAAAATAATTAATAAAATTACTAAACTACTAGTAGACTGAGAAGAAAAGAGAAGACACAAATGACCGACTTCAGGCATGAAGGAGGGGACAGCACTACAGTTGTTATCAACATTAAAAGGATACTAAGGGTATATTGTAAGCAATTTTAAGACAATAAATTAAAAACTTAGATGAAACAGGAAAATTTTTGGAAAGGCATAAATTATAAAAACTGAAGAAGCAGAAAATCTGCATAGCCTTTTATCTATTACAAAAATTGAATTTGTAATTCAAAATACTGTCACCAAAGAAAACAACACAAAACAATGGAGGCATGCAGGCCCAGATGACTTTACATTTAAGAGAGAATAAAACTAATTCTACACAGACTATTTCTTTCCTTTTTTTTTTTTTAGCCATGAAGCTTGCTTCGGGATCTTAGTTCCCCAACCATGGATCGAACCTGGGGACCTGGCAGTGAGAGACCCGAGTCCTAACCATGGACTGCCACGGAATTCCCAGAGACTGTTTCAAAAATAGATGATAAACTCATTTTACAAGTCCAGCAACAGTAGCCTGTATGAAAACCAGAGAAAGAGATGGAAATAATTCCAGACCAATAACGTTCATGAACTCAGAGACAAAAATTCTTAACAGAAGATAAGCAAAGTGAGCCTCAAAACACATAAAAAGTATTGTATATCATGACCATGTTTTTAATCTCAGAAATGCAAGGGTTGGTATGATGTGCAAATATCAATTAATGCAATAAGCCACATGAAAAGAATAAAGGATAAAAACCCCATGGTGATATTAGTACATGTAGAAAACTCAGTTTACAAGTCCAGCACCCATTCATGATAAAAACTCTCAGCAAAGAAAGAACAGAAGGAAACTACTGCAATCTAGTAAAGGATCTACAGCTATTATCATATTTATTGGTGAAAGACTAAATGCTTTTCCATTAAGAATAGTAACAAGGCAGAGAATTCTGTTCTCACTTCTTCAAAATATTAGTGGAGTAGAACATTATAATCAGTGCAGAAAAGCAAGAGAAAGAAATGAAAGCATATAGATTGAAAAGGAAAAAGCCTTTTTTTTTTTTTTTTTGCAAGTGACATAACCTCACACATAGAAAATCTAAGGAATCTACTAGAATAAATGAGTTCACTAAAGCTAAGGATCAACATATAAAAATCAACTGTATTTTCTACTGTATAGCACAGGTGACTATGCTCAATATTATGTAACAACCTAAATGGGAAAAGAATTTGAAAAAGAACAGATACAGGTATATGTATAACTGAATCACTTTGCTGTACACCTGAAACTATCAAAACACTGTTAATCAACTATACCCCAATATAAAGTAAAAAGTTAAAAAAATCAATTGTATTTTTATATATTAGTAATGAATAATGAGAAAATGAAATCAAGAAAGCAGTTCCATTCACAATAGCATAAAAATACTTAAGAATAAATTTGAGCACAGAAACAGATAAAGAGTTTCTTAAAATTTGCTGAGAGAAATAAAAGAACAGCTAAATAAATTGAAAAATATATCATTTTCATGGATTGGAAGATTATACTGTTGTTAAGATGGTTAGTCTCTTCAAATCAATACTAAGATTCAGTGCAAAAAAAGAACTACCATATGACCCAGCAATCCCACTACTAGGCATATACCCGGAGAAAACCATAATTCAAAAAGAGTCATGTACCACAACGTTCATTGCAGCACTATTTACAATAGCCAGGACATGGAAGCCACCTAAGTGTCCATAGGCAGATGAATGGATAAAGAAGATGTGGCACATATATACAATGGAATATTACTCAGCCATAAAAAGAAACGAAATTGAGTTATTTGTAGTGAGGTGGATGGACCTAGAGTCTGTCATACAGAGTGAAGTAAGTCAGAAAGAGAAAAACAAGTGCCCTATGTTAACACATATATATGGAATCTAAAAAAAGAAAAATGGTTCTGAAGAACCTAGGGGCAGGACAGGAATAAAGATGCAGACATAGAGAATGGACTTGAGGACACGGGGAGGGGGAAGGGTAAGCTGGGATGAAGTGAGAGAGTGGCATGGACATATATACACTACCAAGTGTAAAATATTTAGCTAGTGGGAAGCAGCCACATAGCACAGGGAGATCAGCTCTGTGCTCTGTGACTGCCAAGAGGGGTGGGATAGGGAAGGTGGGAGGGAGACGCAAGAGTGAGGGGATATGGGGATATATGTATATGTATAGCTGATTCACTTTGTTATATAGCAGAAACTAACACAACACTGTAGAGCAATTATACTCCAATAAAGATGTTAAAAATAAAATAAATAAATAAATAATTAAGAAAAAAAGATTCGGTGCAACTACTATCAAAATATTTCAGGATGTTTTTCTGTAGAAAACATTGACAAGCTGATTCTAAATTTATACGGAAATGCAAAGGACCTAAAATAGCCAAAACAATTTTGAACAAGAACAAAGTTAGTGGAATGGATGAACCTGACTTAAAAGATTTACTACAAAGCTACACTATCAAGACAGTGTGGTAGCAGTATAATGACAGATCAGTGGAACAGCATAGAGTCCAAAAATACACCCACACATTTATGGTTCATTTTCAACAAAACTGCCAAGGCAATTCAATGAGGGAAGGTGACAGTGTTTTCAATAAATGGTGCTGGAGCAATTGGATACCATATGCCTCCCCCCAAAAAAAACTTATTAGACCCTTACTTTACCTTACATTATACACAAAAAGTAGTTCTATATGAATCATAAATGTAAGAGCTAGAATTACTAAACTTCCAGAAGAAAATCTTTGTGACTTGAGGAAGGAAAAGATTTCTTAGCTATAACATCAATACCAAAAGCACAATCTATGAAAAAAAATTGGATAAACTGGTAAATTGGACTTACTGAAAATACACCATTAAGAAAACAAAAAGAGAAGCCATAGACTGGGAAAAAGTATTTACATATCATATATCTTATGTCTCACCAACAGGAAGACAACACAACTGTACAATGGGCAAAGGATTTTAACACTTAACTAAAGAAGATATATGAATAGTTAATAAATGCATAAAACATTGCCCAAAGTCGTTAATAATCAGGGCAATGCAAGTTAAAACCTTGTAAGATGCCACATACCCAGGAGAATGGCTATATTGAAAAAACACTAGAAAACAACAGACATCGATGTGCATATTGAGAAACTGGAACCCTTATCCATCGTAGGTGGGACTTTAAAATGGTGCAGTTACTTTGGGAAATGGTTTGGCAATTGTTTGAAAAGTTAAATACACATTTACTGTGACTAAGAAAGTCTACTCCTAGCTATCTACACAAGAGAAATTAAAACATATGTCCACACAAGGACTTGTATGTGGATTTTTACAGCAGCATTCTTCATAATAGCTTCAACCTGCAAACAGTCCAAAGGTCTATCAACTGAGAATGGATAAACAAAATGTGACATACCCATACAATGAGAATTTACTTACAAATAAAAGAGAACCAACTAATGATACATGCACCAACATGGATGAACCCTGAAAACATCCTAAGAAGGACGACACAAAGGATTACTTATTGCTTCCATTTACATGAAATTTCTACAAGAAGCAAAACTAGAGAGACAGAAAGCTGATCAGTGGTTGCCTGGGCCTGGGAGCAGGGATTCACTCCAAACAGGCATTAGGAAACTGTGTCATAACCAAAGCATTCTAAAACTGACTTGTGATGATGCTTGCACAAATGTATACATTCACTAAAAATCTTCAAACATACTCTTACACTGGGTGCTTATTGATGGTATCTGAATTATACCCACAGCAACCCTCTTAAAAGTGAAAGAAACAAAACTAGAACAAAAAACATCTTTCTAAAGACAGAGAGATAGTTATGCAATCCTCCATAACAGCGGTCCCCAAACTTTTTGGCCCCAGAGACCAGTTTCATGGAAGACAATTTTTCCACGGATGGGGGTGGGGGGCGGGGGACGGCGGGGGGGATGGTTCAGGCGGTAATGCGAGCGATGGGGAGCGGCAGATGAAGCTTCCCTGCTCGCCCGTAGCTCACCTCCTGCTGTGCGGCCCGATTCCCAACAGGCCGAGGACCGCCAGGGGTTGGGAACCCCTGCTCCAGAACATACTTTATTCTAAGAAGTCCTACTAGCCAAGCTTTTGACAAAGCATAGTCCAAGAATTAAATACGGCCAAACAGGGGCAAA
Organism: Phocoena phocoena; assembly: GCF_963924675.1. Taxonomy (NCBI): domain Eukaryota; kingdom Metazoa; phylum Chordata; class Mammalia; order Artiodactyla; family Phocoenidae; genus Phocoena; species Phocoena phocoena. Next base: position 88,881,337 of record NC_089228.1, read on the forward strand.
AGGCAAAGGTAAGGTTAAGGTTGAAAGGGAATTATGTTCAGAGCGTGCCATCAGGAAGGACTAGAAGGAGGAAAACTTGGACGTATTTCCCAACTCCTGATTTATGACAACGAGCAATCATTCTGTTCACACCGAAGAGGAAATTTAGGGAGAAACAATACGACCTCTTCAAATAAAGTTAAGGCACCTTTCAGCAGCTTTAAATTTATTTTCATAATTTTACGAAGAAATTCTTAAAGGACCTGAGCTGAAAACAGAAAAAGCCCTGAAACATTTAGATAAGGGTTGAAAAGCCATAATGAGTCACTAGGACAAAGACTGGTGTGGCTTGGGAGTTCATCCCTAATTTTTTAACATGGACATCTAGGAGAAAACTCTTCCCATGTGTAACTGAGGGGCTCTGCCACTAACTAGCTGCACGCTCTTGGGCAAATTACTTACTTAGCACTAGTATGCTTCAGTTTCCTTTTCTATAAAATAAGAACAGTAAAAGTATTCACAGATAAGAGGACTAATGAATTAGTATACCGACTAGTTGCTCAGGACAGTGCCTGCTACGTACTGCCTGACATGTTTTAGCTATTATTATTGTAACCCTGTCAGAGAGATGATAACAACAACTACCATTTATTATATAATACTAAGTGCCAGGCAATATGTGAACAACTTACACCTTATTTAATACAACCTCCACATAAGACAGATTCTATTTTGTCTCTGTGGGAAATAGGGAAAGCACCATTAGGGAAATAAGATTCAAAAAGGTGGAAGAAATTGCCAATCATCACAGAATCACTAAATGGTAAAGGAAGGATCAGTCTTATCTCTTATCTGTGTCACTAAGGTACTCATCTCATTGGTGTACACACTTGAGCAAACCTTAACGAACAGAAAACTGTGTATAGAACTGCTCTTTTAAGTTACCTTCTAAGTAAAAACTTGTCTGAGCTATTTTAACTTTATTCTTTTAGTTCTATTTAGTGTTACTTTATTTTTAGTTGTCAACTTATATTGAACAGTTTTTATTTGTGCAGTTGTTTTTAACATAATTAGACTTCCAGAAACAAACTCAGTTCTGGTGTAATTCCTTCGTTAGATACTTTTGGACTTTTGTCAGGAGGCGCTGAAGCTGGAATATTGTTCCTATCTAGAGCATTTTAGAATTTCTTATACTTTATACATAAAGCACTTCACCGTGTCAGTGTCTTCTAATTTTTTTGTGATGAAGAATATCAAACTGATAATGTCATGTCCACTTTGTTTTCGTGTCTTTTATACTCTGATCATGCATTCCTGCTAAAATTTTCTACTAGCACTTATCAACGCTCCCAGATACAAAAGAAATGTGAGCAGAAATAGGTGCCACACGTGTAATAGAAGGAGGAGAGTCCAGGTTCACGGGGGCTGCTGTGGTCTTGCTCCCCATTTCTGTTAGTCTCTTAAGGAACACAAAAGCAAGCTGGCGTCTATTAAGCACGCACTGTACGGCAGCTGCTATTATAAACGCTTTACATTCATTACTTTACTTGGTCTTCACGGCAGACCAGGAAGGGATGTGTTGTCATCCCTGTTCTGTGAAGGAGGGACCTGAGGCTCAGGAAACTAAGATAATCTGTGAAAGTGTGGCTAGAAAATGGGGACCCAAATCTGTCTGGATTTAAATCTGATCTCTTTCTAGTGGTACTAATACTGCTTCCTCTCTCTGAGCCACCTGTAAATAGGAATGATTACATCTACCTATTTGTTGATGAGTGATGATAATGATCAAAAAAAATGTTAGCAGGTAACCATTTAGGTGTTATTTATTTATTTATAACATCTTTATTGGAGTATAATTGCTTTACAATGGCATGTTAGTTTCTGCTTTGTAACAAAGTTAATCAGCTATACATATACGTACATACCCATATCTCTTCCCTCTTGGATCTTTCCCTCCCACCCTCCATATCCCACCCCTCTAGGTGGTCACAAAGCACCGAGCTGATCTCCTTGTGCTATGTGGCTGCTTCCCACTAGCTAAGTATTTTACACTTGGTATTTTAAAATATTTTACACTTCGTATTTTAAAATATTTTACACTTCATCCCAGCTTACACTTCCCCCTCCCCGTGTCCTCAAGTCCATTCTCTAGTAGGTCTGCGTCTTTATTCCCATCCTGCCCCTAGGTTCTTCATGACCATTTTTTTTTTTTAGATTCCATATATATGCGTTAGCATAGGGTACTTGTTTTTCTCTTTCTGACTTACTTCACTCTGTATGACAGACTCTAGGTCCATCCACCTCACTACAAATAACTCAATTTTGCTTCTTTTTATGGCTGAGTAATATTCCATTGTATATATGTGCCACATCTTCTTTATCCATTCATCTGTTGATGGACACTTAGGTTGCTTCCATGTCCTGGCTATTGTAAATAGAGCTGCAATGAACATTTTGGTACATGACTCTTTTCGAATTATGGTTTTCCCAAGGTATGTGCCCAGTAGTGGGATTGCTGGGTCATATGGTAGTCCTATTTATAGTTTTTTAAGGAGCCTCCATACTGTTCTCCATAGTGGCTGTATCAATTTACATTCCCACCAACAGTGCAAAAGGGTTCCCTTTTCTCCACACCCTCCCCAGCACTTATTGTTTGTTGATTTTTTGATGATAGCCATTCTGAAGGGTGTGAGATGATATCTCATTGTAGTTTTGATTTGCATTTCTCTAATGATTAATGATGTTGAGCATCCTTTCATGTGTTAGTTGGCAATCTGTATATCTTCTTTGGAAAAATGTCTATTTAGGTCTTCTGCCCATTTTTGGATTGGGTTGTTTGTTTTTTTGATATTGAGCTGCATGAGCTGCTTGTAAATTTTGGAGATTAATCCTTTGTCAGTTGTTTCATTTGCAAATACTTTCTCCCATTCTGAGAGTTGTCTTTTTGTCTTGTTTATGGTTCCCTTTGCTGTGCAAAAGCTTTCAAGTTTCATTAGGTCCCATTTGTTTATTTTTGTTTTCATTCCCATTACTCTAGGGGGTGGGCCAAAAAGGATCTTGTTGAGATTTCTGTCATAGAGTGTTCTGCCTATGTTTTCCTCTAAGAGTTTGATAGTTTCTGGCCTTACATTTAGGTCTTTAATCCATTTTGAGTTTATTTTTGTGTATGGTGTTAGGGAGTGTTCTAATTTCCTTCTTTTAAATGTAGCTATCCAGTTTTCCCAGCACCACTTATGGAAGAGGCTGTCTTTTCTCCATTGTATATTTTTGCCTTCTTTATCTATAATAAGGTGACCATATGTGTGTGGGTTTATCTCTGGGTTTTCGATCCTGTTCCATTGATCTATATTTCTGTTTTTGTGCCAGTATCATACTGTCTTGATTACTGTAGCTTTGTAGAATAGTCTGAAGTCCGGGAGCCTGATTCCTCCAGCTCCGTTTGTCTTTCTCAAGATTGCTTAGCCTATTCGGGGTCTTTTGTGTTTCCATGCAAACTGTGAAATATTTTGTTCTAGTTCTCTGAAGAATGCCAGTGGTAGTGTGACAGGGATTGCACTGAATCTGTAGATTGCTTTGGGTAGTATAGTCATTTTCACAATGTTGATTCTTCCAATCCAAGAACATGGTGTATCTCTCCATCTCCTTATATCATCTTTAATTTCTTTCATCAGTGTCTTATAGTTTTCTGCATACAGGTCTTTTGTCTCCTTAGGTAGGTTTATTCCTAGGTATTTTATTCTTTTTGTTGCAATGGTAAATGGCAGTGTTTCCTTAATTTCACTTTCAGATTTTTTCATCCTAAGTGTATACAAATGCAAGAGATTTCTGTGTATTAATTTTGTATCCTGGTACTTTAACAAATTCATTGATTAGCTCTAGTAGTTTTATGGTAGCATCTTTAGTATTCTCTATGTATAGTATCATGTCATCTGCAAACAGTGACGGCTTTACTTCTTCTTTTCCGATATGGATTCCTTTTATTTCTTGTTCTTCTCTGACTGCTGTGGCTAAAACTTCCAAAACAATGTTAAATAATAGTGGGGAGAGTGGGCAACCTTGTTTTGTTCCTGATCTTAGTGGAAATGGTTTCAGTGTTTCCCCATTGAGGATAAAGTTGGCTGTGGGTTTCTCATATATGGTCTTTATTAAGTTGAGGAAAGTTCCCCCTATGCCTACTTTCTGGAAGGTTTTTATCATAAATCGGTGTTGAATTTTGTCAAAAGCTTTCTCTGCATTTATTGAGATGATCTTATGATTTTTCTCCTTCAATTTGTTAATGTGGTGTATCACATTGATTGATTTACATATATTGAAGAATCCTTGCATTCCTGGGATAAACCCCACTTGATCCTGGTGTATGATCCTTTTAACGTGCTGTTGGATTCTGTTTGTTAGTATTTTGTTGAAGATATTTGCATCTATGTTCATCAGTGATATTGGCCTGTAGTTTTCTTTCTTTGTGACATCTTTGTCTGGTTTTGGTATTAGGGTGATGGTGGCCTCGTAGAATGAGTTTGGGAGTCTTCCTTCATCTGCTATATTTTGGAAGAGTTTGAGAAGGATAGGTGTTAGCTCTTTTCTAAATGTTTGATAGAATTTGCCTGTGAAGCCATCTGGTCCTGGGCTTTTGTTTCTTGGAAGGTTTTTAATGACAGTTTCAATTTCACTGCTTGTGATTGTTCCGTTTATATTTTCTATTTCTTCCTGGTTCAGCCTCAGAAGGTTGTGCTTTTCTAAGAATTTGTCCATTTCTTCCAGGTTGTCCATTTTATTGGCATATAGTTGCTTGCGGTCATCTCTCATGATCCTTTGTATTTCTGCAGTGTCACTTGTTACTTCTCCTTTTTCATTTCTAATTCTATTGATTTGAGTCTTCTCCCTTTTTTTCTTGAGGAGTCTGGCTAATGGTTTATCAATTTTGTTTATCTTCTCAAAGAACCAGATTTCAGTTCTGTTGATCTCTGCTATTGTTTCCTTCATTTATTTTTCATTTATTTCTGATCTTATCTTTATGATTTGTCTCATTCTGCTAACTTTGGGGGTATTTTTTGTACTTCCTTCTCTAATTGCTTTAGTTGTAAGGTTAGGTTGTGTATTTGAGATGTTTCTTGTTTCTTGAAGTAGGTCTGTATTGCTATAAACTTCCTTCTTAGAACTGCTTTTGCTGCATCCCATAGGTTTTGGGTCGTCGTGTTTCCATTGTCATTTGTTTCTAGGTATTTTTCGATTTCCTGTTTGATTTCTTCAGTGATCCCTTGGTTATTAAGTAGTGTATTGTTTAGCCTCCACGTGCTTGTATTTTTTACAGATTTTTCCTTATAATTGACATCTAGTCTCATACTGTTGTGGTTGGAAAACATAATTGATACGATTTCAATTTTCTTCAATTTACCAAGGTTTGATTTGTGACCCAAGATATGATCTGTACTGGAGAATGTTCCATGGGCACTTGAGAAGAAAGTGTATTCTATTGTGTTTGGATGGAATGTCCTATAAATATCAATTAAGTGCATCTTGTTTAATATATCATTGAAAGCTTGTGTTTCCTTACTGATTTTCATTTTGGATGATCTGTCCATTGGTGGAAGTGGGGTGTTAAAGTCCCCTACTATGACTGTGTTACTGCTGATTTCCCCTTTTATGGCTGTTAGTATTTGCCTTATGTATTGAGGTGCTCCTATGTTGGGTGCATAGATATGTACAATTGTTATATCTTCTTCTTGGATTGATCCCTTGATCATTATACAGTGTCTTTCTTTGTCTCTTGTAATAGTCTTTGTTTTAAAGTCTATTTTGTCTGATATGAGAATTGCTACGCCTGCTTTCTTTTGATTTCCATTTGCATGGAATATCTTTTTCCATCTCCTCACTTTCAGTCTGTATATGTCCCTAGGTCTTAAGTGGGTCTCTTGTAGACAGCATATATACGGGTCTTGTTTTTCTATCCATTCAGGCAGTCCATGTCTTTTGGTTGGAGCATTTAATCCATTTACACTTAAGGTAATTACTGATATGTATGCTCCTATTACCATTTTCTTAAATGTTTTGGATTTGTTATTGTAGGTCTTTTCCTTTTCTTGTGTTTCCTGCCTAGAGAAGTTCCCTTAGCATTTGTTGTAAAGCTGATTTGGTGGTGCTGAATTCTCTTAGCTTTTGCTTGTCTGTAAAGCTTTTAATTTCTCCATCATATCTGAATGAGATCCTTGCTGGTTAGAGTAATCTTGGTTGTAGGTTTTTCCCTTTCATCACTTTAAATATGTCCTGCCACTCCATTCTGCCTTTCAGAGTTTCTGCTGAAAGATCAGCTGTTACCCTTATGGGGATTCCATTTTATGTTATTTGTTGTTTTTCCCTTGCTGCTTTTAATATTTTTTCTTTGAATTTAATTTTTGATAATTTGATTAATATGTGTCTTGGCATGTTTCTCCTTGGATTTATCCTGTATGGGACTCTCTGCCCTTCCTGGACTTGATTAACTGTTTTCTTTCCCATATTAGGTAAGTTTTCAACTATAATCTCTTCAAAAACTTTCTCAGTCCCTTTCTTCTTCTCTTTTTCTTCTGGGACCCCTATAATTCGAATGCTGGTGCATTTAATGTTGTCCCAGAAATGTTTGACACTGTCCTCAATTCTTTTCATTCTTTTTTCTTTATTCTGCTCTGCAGTAGTTATTTCCATTATTTTATCTTCCAGGTACTTATCCGTTCTACTGCCTCAGTTATTCTGCTATTGATCCCTTCTATACAATTTTTAATTTCATTTATTGTGTTGTTCATCTCTCCTTCTGTGCTCTTTAGTTCTTTTAGGTCCTTGTTAAACCTTTCTTGTATTTTCTCCATTCTATTTCCCAGATTTTGGATCATCTTTACTATCATTATTCTGAATTCTTTTTCAGGCAGACTGCCTATTTCCTCTTCATTTGTTAGGTCTGGTGGGTTTTTATCTTGCTCCTTCATCTGCTGTTTCTCTGTCTTCTCATTTTGCTTAACTTACTGTATTTGGGGTCTCCTTTTCACAGGCTGCAGGTTTGTAGTTTCCATTGTTTTCGTTGTCTGTCCCCACGGGCTAAGGTTGGTTTGGTGGGTTGTGTAGGCTTCCTGGTGGACGGGACTGTTTCCTGTGTTTTGGTGGATGAGCCTGGTTCTAGTCTTTCCGGTGGGCAGGACTGTGTCTGGTAGTGTGTTTTGGGGTGTCTGTGAACTTCGTATGATTTTAGGCAGCCTTTCTGCTGATGGGTGGGGCTGTGTTCCTGTCTTGCTAATTGTTTGGCATAGGGTGTCCAGCACTGGAGCTTGCTGGTCGTTGAGTGGAGCTGGGTCTTAGTGTTGAGATGGAGATCTCTGGGAGAGCGCTCGCCGATTGCTATTACATGAGGCCAGGAGGTCTCTGGTCATCCAGTGTCCTGAACTCGGCTCTCCCACCTCAGAGGCGCAAGCCTGACGCCCAGTCGGAGCACCAACACCCTGTCATCCACACGGGAAAAGAGAAAAAAGGGAACATATATATATATATATATATATATATATATATATTGTTGCTCCCAAAGTCCACCACCTCAGTTTGGGATGATTCGTTGTCTGTTCATGTATTCCACAGATGCAGGTACATCTAGTTGATTGTGGAGATTTAATACGCTGCTCCTGAGGCTGCTGGGAGAGATTTCCCTTTCTCTTCTTTGTTTGCACAGCTCCCGGGGTTCAGCTTTGGATTTGGACCCGCCTCTGCATGTAGGTCGCCTGAGGGCATCTGTTCTTCTCTCAGACAGGACGGGGTTAAAGGAGCAGCTGATTCGGGGGCTCTGGCTCACTCAGGCCGGGGGGAGGAAGGGGTACGGATGGGGGGCGAACCTGCGGTGGCAGAGGCTGGCGTGACAGTGCACCAGCCTGAGGCGCGCTGTGCGTTCTCCCGGGGAAGTTGTCCCTGGATCCCGGGATCCTGGCAGTGGCGGGCTGCACAGACTCCTGGGAGGGGAGGTGTGGATAGTGACCTGTGCTTGCACACAGGCTTCTTGGTGGCTGCAGCAGCAGCCTTAGTATTTCTTGCCCGTCTCTGGGGTCCGTGCTTTTAGCCGTGGCTCGTGCCTGTTTCTGGAGCTCGTTTAGGCGGTGCTCTGAATCCCCTCTCCTCGTGCACCGCGAAACAAAGAGGGAAGAAAATGTCTCCTGCCTCTCAGCAGGTCCAGGCCTTTTCCCGGACTCCCTCCCCGCTAGCTGTGGCGCACTAGCCCCCTTCAGGCTGTGTTCAGGCCGCCAACCCCAGTCCTCTCCCTGACTTCTGACCTCCAAAGCCCTAGGCTCAGCTCCCAGACCCCGCCCGCCCCTGCGGGTGAGCAGACAAGCCTCTCGGGCTGGTGAGTGCCGGTCGGCACCGATCCTCTTTGCAGGAATCTCTCCGCTTTGCCGTCCGCACCCCTGTGGCTGTGCTCTCCACCGCGGCCCCGAAGCTTCCCCCTCCGCCACCCGCAGTCTCAGCCCGCGAAGGGGCTTCCTAGTGTGCGGAAACCTTTCCTCCTTCACGGCTCCCTGCCACTGGTGCAGGTCTCGTCCCTAATTCTTTTGTCTCTGTTTATTCTTTTTTTTTTTGCCCTACCCAGGTACGTGGGGAGTTTCTTGCCTTTTGGGAGGTCTGAGGTCTTCTGCCAGCGTTCAGTAGGTGTTCTGTAGGAGTTGTTCCACATGTAGATGTATTTCTGATGTATCTGTGGGCAGGAAGGTGATCTCCGCGTGTTACTCTTCGGCCATCTTGAAGCTCCTCTGCCATTCAGGTTTTAAATGCCTCCATAATCACCAGGGTAGAGTAGTGGAAATAGCACTGATCTGCTTGAAAGGTTTGGGTTGGAATTCTAAATATCCTCTGGTAGCAAAGGCTTGCAAAGTTTTTCTTCCTAATAGGACCTAAATCAAAATAATCAGTATTCTACTACCTTAATGAGATCACGTTTACACAGACCACATTCTCTGAGAATAAAATTAGAAATAAATGGTAAAATGGTTTAGAAAAACGTCAGCCCTCTTTTTTGGAACGTGAATACAATAAGAATATAAATGTATTCCTACAAATAAATAGCTGTGGTCTTTTTCAAAGCAGGACGTATAACATTTCTGACCTTTAGAGAGCAGTTTAACCTACTTGTTTGAAGAAACTGCTTTCAACAGTAGCCAGAATCTACATGTTAATATATAATTCACAGCGTAATTTAAGTGACATTTATAAACAAAGACAGCCTTTCAAGGTCCCACTGAGAAAAAATTAGTAGCAATTAGCTTTTTAAATTATTCCTTCTCTTTGAAAGTAATAAAATCTTTTAATAAGCTTAAAAAAATTCAGATGGTTTTTTGCTTAAATTTGGCACAATTTTACTTTTTTGAAGTAAAAAAGTAGTATGTTTCAGACAAGGAAGGAACATGGATAAAATGACAAATGATTTGCTAAAGCTTTCAAATTTCTGGAAATTCTAAGAAATCGGGATTTAAAATCGTAAAAAAAATGGGTTGGGGGAGGGATGGAGTGGGAGGTTGGGGTGAGCAGATGTAAGCCATTACACAGAGAATGGATAATAACAAGGCCCTACTGTAGAGCACAGAGAACTATATTCAGTATCCTATGATAAATCATAATGGAAAAGAATATAAAAAAAGAATGTATATGTATGTATAACTGAATCACTTTGCTGTATAGCAGAAATTAATACAACCTTGTAAGTCAACTATATTTCAATTAAAGATATTAAAACTGAAAACAAACAAAATAAAATGGTAAAAAAAGACTTAAATATCTGTAGTAAAACTGATCAAGTACATGGGGAAAAGTGTTTCTGAAACTCAGAAAGAAACGTGGCTGTCAAACAGGACAAAAAAAAAAAAAAAAAAAGACAGGGGGCCAAGCAGATGGAGATGACGCCAAAGAATTTCGTGTCATCCATTACATTGCTAAACCTGGTTTAAATCCAGAATATACAGTTTGGCTTCAAGCAAAAATCAAATGAATCATCACTGTTAACTAAAAACTAAATAAGTACTATGTTAAGTAAGTTTTTTATCCTGTAACACCATGCTTGCTTTCCACAGCAAACATGTTAGAATAGGCACAAAGCCTTCCATGAGACCAAAGATACTGCTTTAAAAATTAAAAGTAAGCAAACTGGATAATATTGTTATAATATTTAAAAGGAACCATATTAAATTTCACAGAAGTTTTACACATCTGTTATTAAAATCATTTTATGATATTGCCAGTTAAAGTGAAGGTATTGACTATCTATGGTACTGTTAACACAATTCTTATATGCGTTTTTCCGTTTCTATGGTGACATGAATTATAAGGTTCAATGAAGCTAGATTCCGTAATGTGTATTTTTCTGTTACTCAAGGTGAAAAGGAAATGAAACATTTCTAACATTCATAAACTGCAGCACATGTCTGAATTCCATTTAGAGATAAGATGATAATTACTAAAGTAATTAGAATTCTTCCTGGATGGAATTATTTTGCACACAGTGGAAATTTAGATTTAGGAACGAAAGCAGTGGCCAGAGTATATTCAGCATCGGTAATTAATTACAACCAAACCCAATATGCTATTCTGATACCTTGGAACAGACTATACCTCTGTCTGCTTCTGACTATAATATGAAAGAAAATTGGTCAACCACCCCCATCCCTTCAGTCAGAAAGATAAAGTGGGTGAAATAATTTTATTCAAGAGAAAATCCAATTACTGAAATAATCAACGTTTCCCTCTTGCTTTATTTTTTTCATATTTGAAAGGGCATTCACATTAGCAGAACCAATTAAACGAATATCAGGACAGGGCAAAAACTACAAAGTTGGGCAAGTTGCTTAAATCCTTTAAAATTAAACTTTGAAAAAAAAAATCACTTGAAATTTTAGTGACTCAAACCCAGATCATAGCATTCTTTAATAGGAAAACATAATTGGAAGGTGATTAAACATCAGGTCTCAGGAAGAATAATTTATAAAATGGTATAGTCGTAAGGTGGTTGACTCTAAAATCCAGTCCAATGTAATTAAGAAATTAGGCACATTTTTACTTTTAATGGAAGTGTCATTATCATCAAGAAATGGTACTCATCGATATCACATTTCAAGTCTATACCATCCTAAAATGCAAGTTGTATAGTAGCATCGTAAATAACACTGGAAAAATACAGAGAGAGAGCATGCCAAATGCCATCAAATCAAAACACAGTAGTAGTATTCACAATTACTTTTTTATCCCTTATTAGTGGAACTCATGTTCTGTTTTGTTTAAATTCAGTTTACTCTCAAAATCAGATCAAAGGTTGGCAAACTATGGCTCATGGGCCAAAATTAGCCATTGCCTATTTTTATAAATAAAGCTTTACTGGAACTCAGCCTCACCCATTCATTTACATTCTGACTATGGCTGCTTTGGCTACAAGAACAGAGTAATTGTGACAGTTGCAATCACAAAGCCAAAAATATTTACTACCTGAAGCTATTTTAAACAACCAAACAAAATCATGACTCTGATTTTGGTAAGTACTCCCAGGGACGCTCCAGGGTGAGTATGGGGGCCATCAGCGGGCATACGATGCTCTCCAAAATGCAGCCCTAATCAATCTTTTCACTGTCACCAAAGTCTTCTTGATACAATTCAAATCAGAATACTTTCTCCCTGAGCAATCTTGGTGCACAATCCATTAGCACCTATCTATACGATTCCTCCCTCATGATCCATCTCTCTGACAAAATTTTTCCTGATTTTCTCTCAGCATCTCAACTTCATGGGTCCTCCTTCATACCTCTGTGAAAGCCGGGTTACGATGGCACCTGGCACCTTTCACACTTGTTGTCTTATGCCTCCTAGTAATAAACCATAAGCACCTGGTGGAACTAGGATGGGGTCATATTCATTTTCTTACACTTGCAGCAAGGAGGCAGCAGCTCAAAGATAGTTGAGGCTCAATAAAGGTGCCCACTGAATTAAAGGTGATGGGCAAGGGGGAACTGGGAAGAAAGACAGGGATGATGGATAAATAAACTCAACAAAGCAATAGGCTTTATTCATAATTAATCCCTGTACTGACTAATATCAATCTCAGCGTTCTACTTCAAAGTCTGAGAAGTGAACTTCTGACCTTATCTACCTGGCAAGGGAAGAGAAAGGGCTATCACAGGGCTTTTAAGTGACATGTTTCTCTTTGGAGTAAAAGCTATACAGATGCTGCCCAGACACTAGCCACTGGAGCTGATCTGTCCTGCTTACAGTGAGGGCATCGATTCTCCAATGAGCACTTTAAGAAAATGTATTAGTTCACTCACAGTTGTTTCACCTTAAATTCTTATTTCTAGAAATAATTAAAACACTTACAAGGGGTCAAAGCTTATTTTAAATGACCTGAGTTCATTTGCAACTTTCAGTTTAAAATCCGGGGAAACGGGGATCAAGCTGGAATCTTTGATGTTGAAGCAAGATTTATGAGACTCAGAAGAGGAGCTTTCATTCTAATTCTACGTTACAGTTGCTCTCGTGTATTTTTGAAGTTGGTAAGTTCCATCACTCAAAAATCGTTTATCAACTGGATGGTATGTTCTCGGCAGGGTTCTTGATAGTCAACGTCTATGAGGGCTGCGATGGCAGAGAGGCAGCAAGTGGCCGAGAGCCCTTTCCATACAGAAATCACACGAAATGTGTCTGTTCCTTAAACACTGCAGCTTTTATGGGAAGGGCCTGCTACTTTTTATGGCACTGCCTTTTGGATCCCCCGTTTGGCCCAAATCTCTGCCTCCAAACGGGCAATTCCATCCCGTCTCACGCCACGCCTGGCTGGTCTGTCAGCAGTGGTTGTTCCCCAGCCTTCCACGGTCACGCAGCACCACCTAAGACACGCTTCTCCAATCCTTAGGACAGCCTGGGGCCCTTCGCGACAGTGAGTAACCCAGTTCAGCTGCAGCCACAGCAGCTCTCTGGAGGCAGCCTGCTCACACCCCTGGTTCAGCAGTGCTGGGCTGCTGGGTGTTGCTTTGATGCTGATGGCAGCTGATCCTAAACCAAGAGACGTTCCAAAAACCAAGAACAAAGCCACTACATGAGGGAACACCAGGATACTACAAAGATCTCCAAAGTCACCATTAGGGCAGCAGACGTAACTAGTCACAAATGAACTAGCTCAGTACCAGGCTGATCTTGTGGCATTTTCTGACACCAGCCTCTGAACCTTACTGAACACTTACTGTGTGCCAGGCATTCTTTTAAGTGCTTTTCATATATCGACTCATTTAATCCTCAAAGCAGTTAATGAGAAAGGTAATATTTTCTCCACTTCATAGATGTGGCCGCAGCACAGAGATATTAAGTCTCTTGCCTAACGCCATCCAGCAATAAGCAACAGAGTCCGGATCTGTGTGATTTCAGAGTCTGTGATTTTAAATGACAATCTGCCACCCAGCGACGGTGGGCAGTGAGTATCAAACAGTGCCAGCTACAATTATTCCCAAAGGCCTCCTTTCTCAGAAACGATAACTATGAGGTGTCATCCTGGAGTGGCTTGATTGAGACTCTCATCTAGAAGCACGAGTGCCATCTGATGAGCCTACAACTACTACATAACAAAAAGACCCACTTAACGTTATCTACTCAGTCATTCCTCAGTTATTCGATTATTACTTTCACACTGAAAAACAAGGACACTGAGGATGAGGTCACTTGTCCATGGTCACGGAGCGAGTTAACAGGAGAGCACATCTGGGATTATGTTTTCTGACTCCTAGTGCTTTACTCAGGTACTTATCCTTTTAGCCAAGGAAAAGAAATGTAGGGGAAAAAATCCTCACAAGATAGCATATCTGTGCCAGCAGCCAGCAAAAAGGTATTCGTGAAAGCTCAGATTTTATCACACACATTTTCAGCGGCGCCAAAATGAGGAGAGATAGGCCCCCATGAGACCAGAAACATTAGCAGACAGAACTAGCCCTCGGCTCAGAGAAGCAGTGAGAAAACAAACAATCTTGTTAATTTTTAACACTTCACATCACGTCCCAAACCATGCAAGGTCTAGAAAGTAGCACTGATTGCAAAATTTTTGGCAAAAGAATCTGAGGGATATTTAGATAACTGTGGTGGTGCTTGATTTCAAGTCCTGGACAGTTCATAGCCTGGCACAGAACCCAGAGTATCTCTGTCTTCCATGTAATTCAGATCCAACTAACGGCTCTAACGACCCACAATGGGTCACGTGCTAATACTCCTTTCTCTGTGCTACTTCACCGACATCAAAACACCCCTCTGAGAAAGAAGGGGTGATATAATTACTTCACAGAGGTTCTGAGAGGCAAAGTATCTGCAGGAGGAGAGGAATCAGGATTTGAACAGTAACTGCCGCCTCTCAAACCTGCTAAACTGAACGATTCTCGGGAACCACAGCCTGTGCCAAAGGTTTCTGTGCTGTGATCTTAGACCACCAAAACTTTTTGTCTGTGAGCACCGACATAAACAGAGGGTGTAAGTGTCTATCAGATAGGCATTGGTGTGGTAAGATCTACCAGATGAAAGCCTGATTTGAAGACAATTTGATTCAATCCAACCTACGATAACTGAATACCTACAACCAAGGGGCCAAACAAATAGAATCAGAATACACCAGAGGGCTGCGCAGCACTTCCAGTCACCGGTGGAGGTGAACAGTGATGTGGCCGACAGTGCCAGGCTTAATACAAGGGAGAAGGGTGGGAAAGGGAGGGGTGGTGGAATAAATGGGATTATGGGCCTTAGAGAACATTAAATCAGGAATAACATGGACTGGAGGTGGTGGGGGAGGACACAGGGAAAAGCTGCAGAGGCTTGTGGGCATGACAAGGTACACAGAGCCCCAGACTGCCACCTCCTAATGTAGAATCTGCTGAAATCAACAGAAACAAAGTGTGACAGCACTAGATCTACAGTCCACTTCAGTCTACGCGTGTAGCTCCAATTACAGCAAGCAATTCCTTTAGCAAATAGCTTTAACAAATCAATTTCTGATCAAAAAAGTAAATGAAGAAACCCTGGGTGGTAAAACACAGCCAATGGCTATCTCATCATACCTAAAGGTCCAAGACAGGGTCTGTGTAGTCTGACAACAGGCTTCCTACACAAAGCTATTTCCTTCTGAACACAAGTCACGTTTCCCAGGCAGCCTTGAATAATAATTTTTAATTGTATGATGATACTTTTATAAAAAGTGAACATAAACTGAATGTAACAGAAAATCATGAGAAACTGACACTGAGATAGCAAAATGCAAAAGCGCACATCACCACTAAAATAGGGCCGGCGAACAGCATAATCTTCAGAGGTATGAGAGTGCAGAGACAAATGGTGAAAACATGCAGACATGACATACTCTTAAGTGTGTATAAATGCTTTATGAAAGGAGGGAAGGGCAGTCATGGAAGTATCTCTAGGTGTATTGCCTAGGAAGTATCTCCAAGGCCAGAAGAAACAGAATAAAGAACCATTATAACACATATTTTGGGGGACT
Organism: Phocoena phocoena; assembly: GCF_963924675.1. NCBI lineage: Eukaryota > Metazoa > Chordata > Mammalia > Artiodactyla > Phocoenidae > Phocoena > Phocoena phocoena. The sequence continues at coordinate 88,896,818 of NC_089228.1, forward strand.
GAAAGAACTTTAAATGTTCATGTAGGACACCCTTCTATTGAAATTTCTCTTTTTGAAAACAATGTAGGCAGAAGAGTCACTTTGGGCTTCGATAATTTCCCAGGGAAAATTCAATTCAATCCATATTATCAACTGAATCGATAATCAACTTAATATCATATAAGGAGGAACTTCTATGTCCTAGAACTGTGCAATATAAAGACAGCAAGATACTACACCTGTCTTCAGAGACCCCAGTCAGAGATAAGTCAGGTATATACCAGTAGCAGCAGTAGAAGCAGTAGTAGTAATTTTAGTGGTTATGGAAAACATTTACATTACACTTTATGACAGGCAGTGTTCTGACTATTTTCTATACATTAACTCATTTAATCCTCCCAGAACTCCCGTAAGATAGGTACTACTAATATCTCTGATTTACAGATGAGAAAAATTGAAGCTCAGAAAGGTTAAATGACTTCCCCCAGATTACCAAATTAGTAAATGTCAGAATGCGACGGGAACCCAGGTACCTTGGTTCCAAATTCTGAGCTCTTCACTCAATGTACATACTATCGCTTGATAAATAACCATAATTCCCTTGCACAATGAATAAGTGACCACTGAAAATAAATCCTACAGCGATGCAAATGCAGAGGGGAGAGAGACGAAAGTAGCTTTAACGAAAGTGGCAGATGAGCTCAGAGGACAGAGGCAGACGGTATAGGGTGGCACTAACGAGTACAAATATAACACGAGCGACACATGTCATTTTGAGTTTTCTAGTAGTCACATTTAAAAAAGAAACAGGTGAAATTAACAGTATTTAATTTAACACAATATATACAAAATACCATTTCAACATGCAATCAATATAAAAATTAATGAGATGTTATTCTTTTTTTCTTGCTAAGTCTTTGAAAGCCGGTATGTATTTTACACTCACAGCAGATCTCAATTTGGACTTTCTACATTCCACCTGCTCAAAAGACACAAGTGGCTCCTGTATTGGACACTGGACAGACACAGAGAGAAGGTAAGACTTTCAACAGGAGGAAAACCAAGAGCAAAGGCTTCAGATAAAAAAGAAACAACAAACACCATAGGACGCAGTATGCATGAAAGGGTGTAGTGGAACTTCCAGTTAAAAAAGGGGGTTAGGACCAGCATGTTGAAGTTTGGCAAAAAGGAGCTACCAAAGGCTTCAATGGGGAGCAATGTCTTTAAAACTCTGCATCAGTGAGATGGTTCTGGCAATGTCTTAAGAATGCCTTAGATGAGAGAGATGATAGAGCACAAGATAATGATGGCCCCAACTAGGATGGTGAGAGTGGATATGGAAAGGGGAAAGGAGTGTGAGTCATGGCACGACCATCTGTGATTGTCAGGTGACTGACTTGGAGGAAGCAGGTGGTGGAGGAAGGGAGTGGAGACAGTAAAAAACAAGAGTCAACATGATTCCAGGGTGTTAAACCTGGAAGTGAATGGAAGGAAAGTAAGACCATGAATCCAGACCAGGTTACCCAATCAGAGTATCCAGCGTCACTATAGAAGTGTTCGTTGTATAACTGATGAACTCTAAGTGCAGTGAGGGCTGGGAGCATGTCACATCTAGGTTTTATCTTCCCAGTCCATGGTGCAGTTCTAACACCATGTTTGTTCATGGGGATATAATGTACAGCCTGGTGACTATAGTAATTGAAAGTTGCTAAGAGAGTAGATCTTTTTAAAAAGTCCTCATCATACACACACACAAAATTTGTAACTGTGTATGGGGACAGATGTTAACTAGACTTATTGTGGCGATCATGTTACAATACATACAAATACCGAATCATTATGTTGTACACCTGAAACTAATATGATGTCATATGTCAAATTAAAAAAGTGTTTGTTAACAGAGGAGCAGGGATGGGGTGAACAGTGGTAGTGGTGGTGGGGTACAGTGCACAGGAAAGTTAAAAGATAAAGTTGAAAGATACGCACAAGGACCACACTGTAAGAAATGCTGGAAGGGAGGCGCAGTGTCTCAAAATGGATTAAGACTTGAGCACCTTGACTCTACATTTCCCGTGCAGATCAAAACATTAAGGGAATAAAAATAGAGCAAAAGGAAAAAAGAAGAAAAACACGGAAAGCAAATTGCACTCTAGTAGATGACTATTCCTTCATTTAAAGCTAAAACTGTGTTATCCATGTAATTTATTGTATTAAAATAAATTTTACTGATGAAGATAAAAAAACAAGAAAATGTGTCTTTGTACATCGACAGTAATAGAAAGATGTTTACAAGTCTGTATGCTATTCGCCATAAAAATTATAACCAAGAGAGACATTAAACATTAAGTCCCTAATCATCAAATATTAGAAACGCTATAAAAACCGTTACCAAATTACGCAAGGACACATCATATATTATAGGCAATTATTTTATGTTATGTGTTAAAGTATTTTAAAGGGAAAAATCTGAAATCCCCAGAAAAATATGATTTTCAGAATAATAGCGAAAATTCTGTAACTGGATACAGAAACTCTATTTTATTAAATTGGAAATTCAGTTTAAAGGAGTTACATGATTTTAAGCCTGAGTTTTTTATTCAAACCTTCTGTTTCAATTACTTTTTACAAATTTAAATCTGCTGATGGTGTGCATATTTCCAATAAATACAACAGCATGAGATTCCATACTAGCAGGACACCTGCTAACATCTTTTATTCATGTACGTGTTCCCAGCACAAAGCAATTATATTATTTCAACTATTTTAAAACGTTTTCTATTACCACCTAACATAACTGCAGGTTACCTTACAAATCATTACCTTCCTTTTGCACTCCCTCTGTCTAAATCTCTGGGGAAAAGAAAGACTTATCTGTGCTGTTGTTTGTAGAAGTCAATAATAGCTCACAAGTAATCTCAGTCTGGTTTACTTGCATCTGATCATAGACATGAGAATATAGCTTCCTATCAAATGCAGGAAAAAGGCATGCATATATAGATTTTGTTTCTTATCCTTGATTCAGCTCTTTGGAACTGGTTCCCAATGTTATAAATTCTGGTGAAAGAAATAAGTGCTAAAAGCTAGTTATTATACCTCTGAAAACCTTGAGATATGCACTAGTCTCCTATCAAGGGCTCATCATCTCCTGAAGCCACTGCAGTCCTGTCAGCTTCTCATCTGCAGGAGCGGGCACAGAGGTACACGAGGGGGGGCACGATGCTTCAAAGAGTGAGGGTGCAAGGAATTAAGGAAAAAACAATGTGTGTTTATGTCACATTTTTCTGCATTTCTTGAAATGACAGTCACTTAGATATAACTCACAACTGAAAGTGGTAAATCTGACAGGCAATGAATTTCTTTATATTAATTTTAGACCACCATTTTATGGATATGTCATTTATTTTTTAGTACAAGTATTTGGGAGGGAAAAGGTTAGCTTTGAAGATTAATAAAGAAATCTCATTTTTAGCATTGAAATAAGGATTCTAAAGTATAACAATATTATTTAATAAATCTGAAACTATTCATTGACATATGCCTAAAGTGAAGATTTTTAATGAAGCTGTTTAATCTATTTAAATCCATTATTTATATGACTTATAAATTATAGGCTATTAATAATTAGATACTAGCTATTATTTACTCTATCCCTTTTTTACCTAACTTTCTCAGCACTGGTGACTCCTCAACAAAAAAGTATTTTTAATCTCAACTTGACAAAGAGACATTCATCTAAAAGAGAACCGTCTCACACAAAGCTTTATCATAAGGGCACAGGACTCCAGACCATTATTGTTTTATGACTAAAAAAGGAATGGCTTAAGACAAAAAGCTCAACAACTTTAAACTTCATTTCTATTCATTCTCTAATAAATACCATCTGGTGTGTACTTTAGGGATATAATACCCGTCAAAAACTTCATCGCATTATGAGAACCGGCACCAAGTTGATCTGAAATGCATATTTGAACAGATGTGTTTAAATTACATCTCCGTCTATCCACATGCATAAATTCAGAGCAAGCGTGTGTTGATTTAAAATGCATAAAAAAAGGGATTTGGAGATGCATCAAAAGCGAAGAGGATCTCAACGGATCAAGGCTCACATTACGAAAGGTCAGTACTAAAAATAAAGTTTGCATTTATTAAGGGTTGCACCAGGGGTCTGTTCATGGGAACTGATTTAATGTTTGTTGCACAAAATCAGCCACTGAAACTACACTAATTTTTTACAACTCCTCCATGTAAAACATTAAAACCATCATGCATGAACAGAAAAAATGGAATAGAAGACATCAAAATGGAGAAAATTATATGGCATGCTTATTGACTGACATTAGTTCATATGGCTTGGTCCCCCACGTTTCAACCATAATTTGCATTTGTCCTAGAAAAAATATCTGAGTGATTTCTGAAGGCATAATACTGTTCTGATTACACTTTTTACAGACATGCTTCCAAAAGTTAAAATTAATTAAATCCTCTTGGAATTATGAAGTTCATCAATGTTTAGCAAGAAATTAAACATACTAAAATACAAGTATGAAGGTAGAGACCTTAATTAAATGTTCTCTATATTTTACAAGGTGCTAATTTCTAAGCTGGCTTTTCACCATCAACATAAAGCTTAATGGTGAGCTGAAAATCCTGCCCATTACTCATTAGGTTAACAGTATGAGAAGAAGAAAACCAATTGCTGAGTGAAATTCCTAGTTATCAATATTATCAACAAATATCTAATTAATTTATACTATTTTACATGATATACATGTACAAGCAGCTCCTGTAGACTCAGCTCTCAAGGAAGAAGCTGAATGTGAGACTAAATCTACTCATTCATGAGTATTCATTCTTAAGTAGTGCTACTACCTAAACCTGTGCTACATATACTGGACAATTAATATTTTCTTTATTCATAGATGAGGAGAGTAAAGATTAAGTATAAAACTGATGGGGAGGGGGGGAAGGATAAATTGGGAGACTGGGATTGACATATACACACTACTATATATGAAATAGATAACTGGACTTCCTTGGTGGCGCAGTGGTTAAGAATCCACCTGCCAATGCAGAGAACACGGGCTCGAGCCCTGGTCCGGGATGATCCCACATGCCATGGAGCAACTAAGCCTTTGCGCCACAACTACTGAGTCTGCGTTCTAGAGCCTGTGAGCCACAACTACTGAGCCTGTGCGCCACAACTACCGAAGCCCCTGCGCCTAGAGCCTGTGCGCTGCAACGAGAAGCCGCTGCAATGAGAAGCTTGTGCACCACAACCAAGAGGAGCGCCCGCTCGCTGCAACTAGAGAAAGCCCACGTGCAGCAACAAAGACCCAACGCAGCCAAAAATAAATAAATTAGATAAATAAATTTTTTTAAAACAAAATAAAATAGATAACTAACAAGGACCTACTGTATAGCACAGGGAACTCTACTCAATACTCTATAATGACCTATATGGGAACAGAATCTAAAAAACAGTGGATATATGTATATGTATAACTGATTCAATTTGCTGAACAGCAGAAACTAACACAACGTTGTAAATCAACTATGCTCCAATAACAATTAATTTTAAAAAACTGATAGGGGAAAAGCTTTACGTACTGGTCATCTTTCAAATAAGCCTTTAAGGTACTATATAATATGTTAGGGCAGTTTAAGAAAAAGGACCGTTTTAAAAGGAATTTCAGATTTGTACAAAAAGGAGATTTCTGAGGTACAGGAGGAAAATCAGCTTCTTCAGAGTATATCTAGTCTCTTAAAGTGTAGATTTACAGTTCTTCTTACTGACAGGTTCCAAAAGTTCTCTGAAGCTTGAATTAATTCATGAAGGGATAGTAATGAAAGTAAGCACAACTAGTAAGTGTAGTAATAACCGCTATGAGAAAAATTGCTTTTTATTAAAATTCTAAATGTCATCTAGGTTTATAGTTTGTGCTAATTATCCTGTCCGCTGCCCCCAGCCAGCCATTCCTGCCCTCTTGGCCCTGCTGTGAGCCCTATAGCTAAGCCCTGTAGATACATCATACGGGCTCCACATCATGCATTACAGTCCACCCAACTGACTTCCATTCCCTTCTTCGAAGCCCCATGTTCTCGAGCTATAGACCTGACACACATGACGTTCTCCTTACTGCTCCTCCAAGTCTGTTTGGCAGAGCTAACTCTCCCTCATTATTCAGGCCTCTAAATAAAGGGCATTTCCTCTAGGAAAACTTCCCTGCACTTAGACTATATTCAGTGCCTTTTCCAAGCTGCCAAACTCTCTGTATTTTCTAATATTCCATTATAATTGCTTGTTATTTCTAAGTTTTCTCCACTGGGACTGGTAAGTTCCTTGAGGACATTGACTGTCTTAACATGTCACTACATTCCCAGGACCCGGCTCAGTGCTTCGCACAAAGTAGGTGCTGACTAAATATTAATGAATTAGTGAAAGATTCATTAGTCCCCCTTTTAAGGAGGAAAAATCAAATCCCATAAATAATTTTTATCGAGGCCTGATTATCAGCTTTTTTAGCTGAAATAAGTGAAATCAAATACTTATGTGATACATTTAACAAAATAGTCTAAGATAAATATAAGCCACATAATAATTTTTCAAAGGAAGTGAAAGTAAGAGAGAATCATTGGAGAACAAACCAGTTTGAATGTGACTGTTATCTAGAGCAGAACTTCTGAATATACAGTAGATGCTATCTACCTACTTAAATCAAAGTGAATTAAAAGCAAATAAATTTAAGATTCAGCTCCTCAGTTACACCAGCCACCTTTCTGGTGTTCTATAGCCACATATGGCTACTTTCTATCATATTCGACAGCACAGATACAGAACGTTACCATCGTTGCAAAAAGCTCTATTGAATAGCACTGTTCCTAAGAGCTGAGATCCTATAAATAACAATACTTAAAAGAAAAAAACCTAACTATAGATTTGAACCTTCTTTTCCTCATTTTACAAATTGGTGATGATATCTACTAGTTACGTTGCTACGAGGATTAAGTGAGATACTTTAAAAGACTTATTAGCTAATACATAACAGTGTCTAATACATAACAGGTGATCAAACAAGTTTCCTCCCTCTTCCTCTTGTAATGCAAAGGCACTTTGCTCAAAGTACATCTTATCACATGTTCCCCCCAGTTGTGCTAAAAACTTTGTTTTCAAAATTTTTCTGCAAGAAAGGCTAAGGGGACCGGGCTTGAGCAGCACTTCAGGACTACGGGGCTCTAGGTCTCCCACCTCCTGACTTTTCAACCAAAGCAACTTCAGATTTAACTGTTAGAGATTGGGTTTCTCCTTGAGATTGTTCTTTTTTTTCCCCCTTCCCTTCCCAACAAACAAAAAATCCCAAAAACCTCAATGTCCTGGAAGATACGTCTCCAGCCTTTATAAATAGCAAGCAAGTAAGGTCCAACCCAACCTAACTCCTTTGGGGTCATCTCCTCCCACAACCTCCCTCTTCTCAATGTTCTACACACAGAGTTGAAGATATTGCAACCAATGGCAACAGTCAACTAGAAAACAAAGTAAATGATTTTGACAGGGGATCCTTGGCTTTGATGAATTAACAGATGCTACAAGTACTGCAGAGTTATTTTTGCTTATGAGTGAAGTCCATGCCAAAATTGAAGTGACTGAAAATTAACCTCTATGAATAGTCTGCATGGGACACCTATAGGCAAGAATATTTTCAAAGGAGTTGAGAAAACAGTAAGTCATTACAACCTGAAGTGGAATCTGCTATGATGTGTTGTAACTGATGCTGGGTAAAAATAATGTATGAAACACAAAAAAAGCCTTAGGTAAACAAATTTACAAGCCTGTGAGAATAAAAGCCTATAGTATTGATGAGCAGGTACTCTGTGGAAATATTTGAATCTTATATGTTATTGAGCCAGTAGTGTCAGTAGTCAATTTCATTCACAGTTGTGAACTTAACTTTCATCAATTCCATGACCTTTTGTCATCAACAGAAGCTGAATATTTTGCCTCATCCTACCACGTATCACTTCAAAGGCTTTGCAGTGGTAAAGTTATACCATGATATTTTTTGAGATCAAGGTTGATAACTGAACTTTTTCTTGACAAGAAGAAACAACTTCAACTACTATTATCAAATGGTCTTGAAAATTAGATTTTGTTATAGACTTGATAATGTTTTGTAATGAATTCAACCTATTACATGGCAAATTTTGCTTTTATGCAAAACTTATACTGCAGTGAAGTCATTTATAACAACAACTAACTTGTTTAAATCACAAGTAACGTTCAGGTGCTTTATACACTTACCATGCTGTCAAAAGTGAAAGCGTGCTCTCCATCCCCACACAAATTTGCAGCAAATACATTTCCTGAGCTCAAACTATAGTCTGAGCAGCATTTTTCTGATCTCAATACAAGTGCAAGGGAAATGTCCACATTTGAAAGTCTATTTAGTTGTATAACTGAGAGGAGCTTCCACCCAACCTTCAGTTGGAAGTGTTAGATTTGATAAAAGGAAAATATCAAGAAAAGGATCTAACAGAATTCTATAAATGGCAAGTGACAAATAGGTTCAATTAAAACCACGATAGGGGGCTTCCCTGGTGGCACAGTGGTTGAGAATCTGCCTGCTAATGCAGGGGACACGGGTTCGAGCCCTGGTCTGGGAATACCCCACATGCCGCGGAGCAACTAGGCCCGTGAGCCACAACTACTGAGCCTGCACGTCTGGAGCCTGTGCTCCACAACAAGAGAGGCCGCGATAGTGAGAGGCCCGCACACCGCACCGCGATGAAGAGTGGCCCCCGCCTGCCACAACTAGAGAAAGCCCTCGCACAGAAACGAAGACCCAACACAGCAAAAATTAATTAAATAAATTAATAAACTCCTACCCCCAACATCTTCTTTCAAAAAAAAAACAAACAACCCATGATATACTGGTGTCATGAATTGAAACCAATATTTGGCATTATGTATCTGTGTGAAAAGATATTTTCAAAAATGAAATACATAAAATCTCATTAGACATCAACATTGACAAATGAATATTAGTGACTGAGCTTGATGATAGGGAACATTAATCTTTGTACCCCAATAAGTGAAATGCTATCCAACTAAAGTAATTCTATTCTTACTAGTAGTAGGTCAATATTTTAAGTATTGTAGTACATTGTTATTATATTTTTACTTTCATCAATAAAAATTTGTGAAAGTTGGTTTCCCTTAGAAATGGGTGGTAGATAGATAGATTATCCTTGATTTTGTTTCTTGACCTACAAAGTCTAAAATACTCTCTAGCCCTTTACCAAAAAAGCTTGCTGACCCTTACACTACATGCTTCTCTCATGACCCTGAAGAGTATAAAATATATATGAAAGTAAAGTTTTCCTCTCAAATATGAGTTATGTTCAAAGCAAAATCTATGGCAGCTGTATAATTTTTTTAATAGTAAAGAAAAGTACCAGAGTAGAGGAGATTCCCAGGAGGGTACTAGGCAAGCTGTGCTTTGTCTCAGGGATTGCTTGCACTTTGGTCTGAATAATTCTATAAAGAGAATTTCAATAGATTTTAAACAAGCCCAGTCTCCAATCATGGGTCTCAGAATCTTGCTTATTGAGAACTTAACTCTTTAGGCAATATTTAATGTTGATTACATATTATATGTTCCTGTGATGATATGTTCCTATGATTGCCTAAGATTGCTGTTGATAAAGAGAGAAAGATGCTGAAATAAAATCTGTATTGAATCTCAAGCACAAACATCAACATGCACAGACATTAACAGAATATTTCAATACGAAAAGTACTTAACATGCTATCAATTTGGTCTATTTCATTAAAATGAGCACCAGTAAAAGACATTATGTCTTTATACATGCCATGGAGACAAACCCACCATATTGTAAAATTTATAGATCAAAAGATTTTAAAAGTAGTTGAGTTTACAATTCACAAATAAAATTCCTAAAATGAAATTCTGTACCCTTGAGCCTTTTGTTTACATAGGGAAAATGTCACACATGAATTGCTCATGTTTTATTTCTTCATATTTATTAAGTCAAACCAAAATTGGTTATTTAAAAAATAACAAAAATAATTTGCTGAGATTAGATTATCCAGTTTTTGCTTGGATGAATGAACAGCTGTATTAAAGTAACCCTATGTTCACGTGAACAAGTCTTTTATGTGTTGAACTTGTAGGCAGTTTGTGTTGGCCTGATAACAAAACAGATGTTTTCCTTAGAGATTTGGCTAGCTATGTTAGGTACAGACCAGCCTTGGGATCAAACTACACATGTGCTTTAAAAAACTGTATTCATCTCTGTAAAATAAAGTCTATCAGACTAGCTCATCTATGAGCTGCTTTAATTGGCCACTTACTTGAAAATTAAACAGGTGTAATTCCAAACACTTTTTTATTTTACAAATTTTTTTTTATTAAAAATACTTAGAGGATATTAAAATCTCCAGAGATAAGACAGTGGTGGCTCAGAGGTAAAGGTGGGAAACTCATAAGAGTACCAGTTGCAAAACCAACTATGGTGACAGAAAATAACACTGGCTCCTTAAGAGAGAAGATGGAGACCATCTGGCAGGACCAGAATTTCATCTTCATCCACATATCTCAATGTAGTTTGGTATAATTTTCTGTATCTTTCTTCCAGGTTCCGAGGAACACATTTACTGTTTCCTTTATAACTGTGCTCTGGATTCCATTTTTCTAGAACCCCTGGTGGGCCTTCCTGTCACGCTTGCTCCTTGCTCTAGCACCACCATACTCTTCTCTATACCGTGGCTCTCCTACACCAAGGAACAAATCCACCCGGCTTGTCCTGCCTGACTCCTCCATCCCTTTCCCCTAACTGGTTCCAAATATTTTCCCTCCTTCCTTTCCTTTCCAGACTTGTGGAAGAACAGTCTATCATTGCCACGTCTACTTCTTCACGGTTAACTTCCTGGAAAACCGACTATAACCTGGCTCCTGCCTCAACACAGCGATGAAATCATCTCATCTCTGGCAAATCCATGAATGTTATTTTCTGCCCTAATTCCACTTGACCTACTTACTGTGTTTGGCACTGTTAATCATCCTTTCCTTTACTGAGCATTTGACAAACGACGCGATGGTGTGAGCTGTAAGGTCGATGGGTTGTCAGTGTATAAACAGCATTAGCATTACAGAAAGAACGAGCTGAAAAAGATGTGCCTTGTGGGAGCTACATGGTATGGGTAGGGTGTCTATGTTATTTACCCTCCAAACACAGACGTGGAGTGAAAGCGTGGTGCTGTTAGTGAACATGCTAGGACAACAGGCATAGACCAGGATGGTCCTAGGCAAACAAAGAAAAAAATGTCACCACAGGTAATGGAGGAATAAAGGCCTAGATGACTCCACACTTTCGGGAAACCTTGGGACACTGAAGCGTTTTCCAAATAGTATTCAAAAGTCATGCAAATAATACACTGAAAGAGACTGGGCCTTGATATGTGGTAATCTGTTACTCAGTAACAGAAAATGAAGACACAAAGAATGAACTAAGGGAAGTCCCACACATCCACTAACACCCCTGTCAGCCTTAACGAAAAGAGAATGGACCAAGGGAGTAATTAAATCAACTCCCCCCAGTTAAAAATACCCCAGAAAAGGAGAAACTGAGTGGCTGGAGTGAGAGACCTACTTTTCAATGTAGCCCCCCTTTATACTTTTTTTTTTTTTTTTTTGCGGTACGCGGGCCTCTCACTGATGTGACCTCTCCCACTGCGGAGCACAGGCTCCGGACGCGCAGGCCCATTGGCCATGGCTCACGGGCCCAGCAGCTCCGCGGCACGTGGGATTCTCCCGGACCGGGGCACGAACCCGCGTCCCCTGCATCGGCAGGTGGAGTCTCAACCACTGCACCACCAGGGAAGCCCCCTTTATACTTTTTGAATTTTTTTCCCATGGCCATGTATTCCCTATTACAAAATAAATAAGAGTGAAATTCATCATGACATCTCCACAGATGATTTCAGGAAAGCATCAAAAGAAGGGATTTAGTGGAAACTGATGCTTCTACCTTCATACAACCTTGAAGTTAGAGCACTTAACCCACATAGCATAATGGACTTATCCTACAGGGAAGCCCTAAACAGAAGTTTCATAGACAAGTCTCCCAGGGAACGGTGCTTCTCCACCACCACCTCCATCACTCTGACTTCCAACACTCTCTACTCTGACTTTCATCTTATCTCCTTTTTCTCTCTTGTTCATTCAGAGAGTGATCGACATTACAAAAAAAAAAAAAAGAGAGAGAGAGACAGAGACAGAGAGCTGGTGCCAACCAGTTAATTGCCAGACGTCGGGAGCGAGGAGGAGAAGAGCATCAAGTTCACTGTCTCCAAATTTTAAGTTGTAGCAACTGTGAAAGCCTAAGTGCAGTGAAGAGAAATACTAAAGCCTTAAATCAGTAAAGCTGGCTTGGGGAAGCGGATATGATTTCCGTTGGAAGCTGAATTTGAACCGTCAATGGGGCATCCAGGTTAAGAGGTCAAGCAGGTACTTGGTAAACAGCTGTGTGATCCTGAGCATCTCTGCCCCACCCCAGTTTTATTGAGAAATCTTGAGCCTCTTTAAGGCTGTGTGTTTTAGCCTACAAACTGAGGATAAAACCTAATTAGCTGAATGCTGGGAGGATCAAATGAAATTAACATCCACACAGTTCTAAGATACTGCCCGGGCACAGAGGCAATCCTTAAATGCTATTATAATTGTTGGAAATGGGAGAGGTGAGTCAGAGTCAGGAAAAAAAGACCTATTCAAAAGTTCTTTCAATAGTCTAAACAAGGTATTTCATTGACTCAGCCCCCTGGGCTTACTTCACCACAGTGACTCCATTCTGCCCAGATGACCTTCACACCAGCTTCCTTCAGATTCTCCAGCACCTGGGCCCACCTGCTCCTTTCTTGGATTCCCCGACTCCTCCTCAGTTCCTGTGTTTAGTCCACCTGTATTTCATGTCCCTGGCCCTACCGAGCACCCCAGGCCTAGTGATCTCCACCTCACACACCCGGACCAAAGCCTTCAGCTAACTCTGCTCAGCTCTTCCCCCACAGATTCTGTTTTCCAAAACATGGTCGACATGGGAACCTGGCACTGCCACGCCTCTCACCTCCCTGCCCATTAGGCTTTGCATCAGTCCAGCTGAAGAGGGCAGTGAGGAACGACAAATCCTTAGGCAGGAGGGATGTGGAAACCGATCAGTATACAACTACGTTCTGAGCTCAACAGGGAGGGGAACTAAGGTGCTACTTGTTGGGAGGCACCATTTTACTGCCAAATAGGTTAGGTAAAGTTGGAGTATTATACTTGAAAGACATGAAAAAAATTGAATGTGGCTAATAAACAGACTGAAAAAGAAAACAGAGATGAACAGCAAAGAAGGCTCAATAAAGATTAAAAAATATGACTCCTAAAAGAAAAAACGTCACCCAGTGCCCCCAAATATGACTCCTTTAGTAAGGTTAAAGCCAGACTTCCACAGGCACATTTAGCAATCTGGAGGGGGAGAAGTGGGTGCTAGTAGTAGGGCCAAGGCTAGTGGTAGGGTTAGGGTTAGAAGTAAAGAAAAGCCAAAGCTGCATCAAAGAATATCACTAAAAGAGAGGACCATGGGGTCCAGGCCAGGGGGAAGCCAGAAGACTGGAGAATTAGGAGAGATCAAATGGTGAGAGTTCATGACAAGGATGAAGAACAGGCGAGAGAGAACACAATGGAGGCTGAAGTTCACCCTCTGGCAGCCAGTTGTTATCATAAATGGACAACCTAATGTATAAGATCATGTCCAATAACAGACAGAGAAGTGTCTAGAAATGAAGCCATTTTCTCTGATAACGTCTTAGTTCAGACTGCATATATGTTTGGTTTCACACACGGGTAGTTTCCACTTTTCTCCAAAATGAATTCCTAGAAAAAGCATTATAAAAGTCTGCCTTTTCTCATAGGAATCATAAAGATATTGGTTGTTGCCCTTCTGGTTGTGACTCAACATTAAGTAAATTAGAGATAAGACCAAGAATATATCATAAAGGCAAAGATATAATAATAATCATGTATAACCATCTAAAACAGTAAAACCGTGTTCTAAGTTTTAAAATGGTAGCGTTTCAGAGCAAACGTGAACTTTAGAGCACGCTTAGTCTACTCCCTGCATTCAAAAGATGAGACTCAAAGTGAAACTACAAAGATTAAATCAGTTTTTCCAATTCAACAACAACAAACCTATTTTTCTTGATTCTCAATCAAATAAATGTCTTCATAGCCTATTTCAAAAGAATTCCATAAAATGAACAAAATTATACTGTGTATTTTGAATACATAAGGGTATATAATTTACTTACAGAACTGAAAAAAATACAACTGTATTATATCATAATTTTGGATTATCTTACATTAAAATGTTAGCTGCAAATACATACAGTTGCCCATCTGTATCCGAGGATACGGAACCCGTGGGGGCTGACAGTACTAAGCCATTTTATATAAGGGACCTGAGTGTCCATGGATTTTGACATCTGCGGGGGTCCTGGAACCAATTCCCCAAGGATACCAAGAAACAGCTGGGCTTCTCTGGTGGTGCAGTGGTTAAGAATCCTCCTGCCAATGCAGGGGACACGGGTTTGAGCCCTGGTCCGGGAAGATCCCACAAGCCGTGGAGCAACTTAGCCCGTGAGCCACAACTACTGAAGCCCACGAGCCACAACTACTGAAGCCCGTGCGCCTAGACCCCGTGCTCCGCAACAAGAGAAGCCACCACAATGAGAAGCCCGCGCACCGCAACAAAGAGTAGCCCGCTCACTGCAACTAGAGAAAGACTGCATGCAACAACAAAGACCCAATACAGCCAAAAATAAGTTAATTAAGTAAAAGAAAAAAACACAACTGTACAATGAATTTTCACTTGCTTCTACAGTCTCCACTTCAAAAAAGGGAAAGGAATTCTTAGCCAACTCTTTACATGATAGCTAGAAATTGAAAACAATCCAAATGTTTAACAATGAGCAATAACTATGTAAAGAAGGGAATGTAAACTTACCAACAGGTTATATAACCTCTAAAAATGATAAATACATGGACAACACTGAATCATGGAAATGTGTATTCTAATGAATGATGTGAGAGAAATGACTACAAACAAATAGGTGTTCAGCTGTAAATTCAGAGAACAATATAAATAGTTGAAAATTAACCTTCACTGTATTCTTTTTTCTCCACAAAGTTCTTCCACGTCCATACATAAACCAACAAAAAGCAAGCAGATGAATGAGCAACCTGTCAGGGAAGTTTGGGATGAAGCTTTCTATCTCTTGATAAATTCCTCTGCAGCTAGAATGAGGAACAGGGGTTCACAAAATCAGTTTACTATTCATTTATTTCAAAGAGAATGATTAGAGCACTTAAATAGTCTAATAATTCCCTTAAAACTTTCATTTCCAAGGCCCAGAGAAAATAATAGTTTGAATTCTTTTTGTTCGTCTCCACTTCATTGCTCATTACTTTCCTATCCTCAAATAAACAGACGATAATCTCTATGTCTCCAAATGGAGAAAGAAGTCAGAGGGGTGGCCTGAAAGTTCTAGACGAAGAGGGGTAACAAGAACATTCATCCACCTTTGCATTTCTTTAAAACTTGCTTAAATTTATAATAAAAATAAACAAGCAAAACCAAGTCAACACAAAAAAACTAGAGCAGACAAGTATGCCTTTAAGAAAAACGAACTGAAAAAAAAAAAGAAAAACGAACTGAAAACATATAGAAAAGCATGTAGATAAGAGCATGCTTAATCAGAAAAAGTGAGTCTGACTATTAATTACACTGTAAAAAATACTATCTTAGCGCACGTTAATAATCCAAAAAGCAGAAAGAATTTTGGGGAAGAGAAGGGATGGGGTGACAAATTGTACACGTGACAATTAACCAGAGCCAACCTGAAAAGTGCGTAAGATTGGAGTACATGTATTTTTAATAATAACCTGACCGTTGGCATCATCTTATCTTTCCTACATTAATTTTCTCCTTTCTCTTGATTTCTTCAACTGCATTTAAAAAAAAAAAAACCCTATGTTTCACATGTTTCTCTGTGAACTACTCAATTCCCGAGTACAGGTATAAATAGATAAATTCTGCTAATATATGTTAAAATTACATAGACTCATATCACCTGTCAAACTGTTCCATACTTTATCTCAGAAAAAATTTACTTCTAATGTTGATACTTTTCATCGACTCATCTCTGAAGTTAATCCTCATTTCATAACCGTAAAGTACAACCTAGCAGATACAAACATAATATGTATATCATATTATTTTGTTGGCTAAAATAGAACTGCCATGTCTTGTTATTTTACTATCTCTATTACATATGTATTTACAAATTAATACAAAAGGAAATGCCACACACTAAAATTCATGATACATTCTTCAAACGAGGACAGTTTCCTCTCATTTGAAGATATTATGTAAACCAAAAGAAAACAATCATAACTTTCCTTTCCCATGTCATACTATGTGAGCAACTAATGCATCCCATTAAAGTGAATGACACAGAAAATGATGAAAGAGCCATGATGGATTTGTCCCCATTTTGCCATGGAAAAGCAAAATGGCTACGATCTATGGTAAATAAAAATATATTGTGCCATTCTGCCTACTGCTTCTATTCTCATGCAAATTTGCACTCTGTTCTAAGATAAATGAAACCTAAACTGGAAAGTAAAATAAAAACCAAGGAAATCTGTAGCAGACATTCTCTAGAAGACAAAACTCTAGTCATTAGAAAATGGACTCATTTACGATTGAGAAGCAAATCTCTTAAATGATTTGGGGACTTTCAAAATTATAACGGGAAAGAGATAGGGTACAAAGTCTGATAAGGGTATGGAAGAAGAAAATCACTTGACTTTATGTACTTAAAGAGCTGGAGCTTTCTGGCTTTCTAAACCAAAAACTAATTTCCAGAAAGAACACGAAGGCAATGCATATCACAACATGGCCCTCAAGGTTTCCTGAGACTCAGTCAGGCACTAACAGGGGTGTGTTGTGAGGTTACAGCCACCTTGGCTCACCCTCTGGGGTCCAGTTCCTCACAGTACCTCCCCATTAAACAAAAGTATCCTTTAGTAGGACCTACTGAAACAAACATACCTATATATAGACTTTAATCACCTCAGAGTAAACAAATTTAAACTGGTATCAAACTGGTTAACAAGTGTCCATTTGTGTTTGTGTCTCAACTTCAAATTGCTACAACTTATTTTCAAAGGCAAATGGTAGGAAAAAAACTGAATTACAAATTGAGAAACATTTATCTTCAAACTTAAAAAAAAATCATATTAAAACAAACTGCTAATGTTTTGCCCATATTTATCCTCATGCTTTCAACCTTAGATCACTCTTCCAACCAGTATTTAACCTGAGTGATCTAATCAAAAGGTAACAAGGATGATTAATGCTGATGCAATGTAATTCCTGCCCTGCCCTAGCCTAGAATATATTGGACAGATATGAATCCCTACGAGAGTCAAGAAGTGTAATATAGATGTGGCATATGATAAAGTGAATACTAATGCACTTCTTATTAAACATCACCAACAAGAGTGATGATGAGTAGAAATGAATAGAAATTACACAAAGTGCACAATATACTGGCATCTCCCTCAGGCATGTATGTGGCTGGATAACCAGTGATGGGCATGAGTGGTATGAAGAAGCCGAAGCCTGAGCAGATGAAAAGTCACAGAAAGAGCCTCATGGCCAGGCTGTGGAGGCGGCAGGATCAGAGGTCATCCCCTCCCTCCTCACACACAAAAGAAGCCTCCTTTACTGGTAATGGTTTACAGATAAGTCAGCTGACCCAAACTGGTGTTGGGTCTAAGTATGAGTCAAGCTCCCTTGACAACTTAAATCAACAGTTTGGGTGCAGTCAACCCGCCACTTACTGGAGTCCCCGCCACATCTATTGTTTGGAATTAACTGAAACTGATTACATCTCCCAGGACGCTGGGCAGCAGCCAGGCCATGAGAGGTCTTGAAGATAATTTACCCCCTCTCAGTAGCGCACAGAATTAACTCTTGGGCTGGCACAAACCTGTGCAGCAACTCAGGACAATACTTTTATTTATTTTAAAATAGTGGAACAAGATAATGTTTTACACCATCCAGAGGTAAGAGAACAAATTCTGCTTTTAAATGCAACTAAATTTTGCACCTGGGAGCTTCGAAAAGGGGAGGCCGTGCTGGGAGTCTGGACTATTCCATATACTGGTATCTTTTCTAAAATGTGTTGGTGGGTCCATTAGAAAAACATACAACTTTCTGAACAAAAATATCTTGCATATTGACTCTTCAGTGTTCCTAACCTATTCTCTGTTATTTCTTCTTTTCCTTTAAGTCAGTAAAGACCCCAGGCAAATGCAAATTTTATTTAGGAAAGAAGTTTCCAGGCATTATCAGACCAACAACATTTCAACAGCAATGACTTCCTACAAAATTAACTACCAGTGAAAAGGACTGTGAGGTGTTCCAGGAAAGCAAAAGTTTACAATGAAGAGGAAAGACTGAAAGGCTTGGAGGACTGGCACAACTGGGGCTTGAATGAGGGTTGGAGTGAATAAAGGGAGAAAGGTCTCGAAATGGTGACGGCAACTCTGCTCCTGGGAAAAAAAAAATGTGACCCCTAATTCATAGCACCATTCTTAGAGACATTAGTAGACCTTAATTAATATGTAGCTGTTGCATCTTCACCCTGTTTTCTCAATCTTTTGGATGAGTTCTGCCAAATAAACTACATTTTTAACCTAAGGGGACATTTTCTAAAAACTTGCAGAAGAAACTAAAACGGAAAAGTATTTTCAGTGAGTTCTTCTTCTTCCATACTGACTTTGTGTGTATCTTAGATTGCATAAGCCATGTACACTGGCTTCTACGTAACATGTATCAATTATTTTTATTTTTTAGGTATCACTTAACTACTGTTCTGTGTTGTGGTTGTGCTGCTGTTTTTATTACTAGAAGAAAAGTAGCAGCGATCATTTAGTAAGTACATACCAAGCACTGTCCTAAGTCTATCTCAATGCGTATCATCTCATCTAAGTCTCACAACCTTAAAGAAAGGGTATTAACTTCATTTTACAGATAAGAAAACCGAGGTCCAACAGGTTAAGTAACTGGGTCAATATGACAAAGACAGTCAGGATTTATACCTAAGGCCTGTGCTCCAATATTCTGATTTTGATCATTCCCACAAAACATTCTTGTTCAGAATAAAAGTAAGACAGCACCTCACTTGAATATCTCTACCAAAGTAGCGAGGTTCCTAAGATACTTAAGTTTAGCACTCTTTTTCTTTGGCTCTTTTTTTTTCTTTAAAATCATAATACCTGTGAATTTGCTCCATTTCCTTTCTGTCAAAAAACAGCAAAACTTAGTTGAAGATATGGGGCTATCTCCAATACAACCAACTTATAGACTTCTGACAGTTTCAGAGAATGAGCTCTACATGGCAGTCAGGCGGTGCCACAGAAAACCAGAGATTGACTTGGCCATTACATATATGTAAAACAGAAAAACAAACAAAACCCAAAAACTTCTCTGGGCTTTGGTTGAAAACAAGGAAAGACAGACTGATTTCTAAGCTGCCTTCTAATTCCACATGTTCATGATCATATTAATTAAACTGGCAAAAACCACATATCTTTTCCTTTAATTTTTTTTTGGGGGGGGGGAGTAAAGAATAAAAGAAAAAAAGAAAAAGAAAAAAAAGAGAAAGAAACATTTGTTTCTAATGAGGTTAGCACCATAGCTTCTAAAACTTCTGAACAATATCATTTAGGATACTGGTGTTAAAGAAGCATTTTTATTTTAGAGATAAAATTTTGGGGGGAGGTGGGTAAAGAAAGAAAGAAAATGGCCACTGTATAAATAAAATGCTTTGAAAAAAGGTAAAATGGTTTAAAAAAAAAATTAAGCTAGAAGCAACTTTTAAGATTCTTTCCTCAACGCTAGTTGAAATAAGTAAATTAAATATCCATACTGTTACTTAGCATCTCCTAGTGGCCTGCCGGCATATGAAACATTTTGAAAGACAGGCTTAAATAGGTTACATTTTGCCTATTGCTGTATGGACGGTGATTCCTATGTACAGCCAATTAATTAAGAAAAAATTTTTAAAAGATCACCATAATGGGGGCTTCCCTGGTGGCGCAGTGGTTGAGAGTCCCGCCTGCCGATGTAGGAGACGCGGGTTCGTGCCCCAGTACGGGGAGATCCCACGTGCCACGGAGCGGCTGGGCCGTGAGCCATGGCTGCTGAGCCTGCGCATCCGGAGCCTGTGCTCCGTAACGGGAGAGGCCACAACAGTGAGAGGCCCGCGTACCGCAAAAAAAAAAAAAAAAAAAAAATCACCATAATGCACGCTGCACAAGACAGCAGTTGACCACGTACAACAGCTGAAGCATGGGCTATTTACTGCTACAATTGAGTGACTTCTGAGGCTTCTGGCATAGGTATTATTTAAATTTCCTATATCTAATGATAGCCTAAGCCACTAATATTTATGCCATCTAGCCTCCAGTTTGTTTTTTAATGCAAAACAAAACTCCTTTAGAAACTCTAATTCTGTCCACAGCACCTGACACAGCAGTAGAAAGAATACCACATGGGATCTTAATTAGGAAAAAAATAATAATACATCCACAGTATTGTAACAAATGGGTACCTGAAGAAATAGTTTCTCCTAAAACTGAGAGAGAGAGAGAAAAGAAAAGGAATAACTCAGTGATGAGGACAACAGAAACCAATTAGCTAAAAACCAAACCAAAACAAACACTGAACGAATGAGACACATGACAGATGACAAAGCAACAGAGATAAAATAAGGTAGTCCAGGTATAACCTCCCTTTTGCCACTAAGAAAACTCACCTAGTTTACATATGGATGTAACTTCATTTAAATAACCTGAGAGGGAATGTAGAACAAAAAGAATTCACTTCCTACCTTCACAAAGGACACCCTTACCACAATAAGGAACAAAAAGTAATAATAATGTACAAACTTGTATTATTCAATTTTAGGCTATTAAAAGTTTGCTTGACCTAAGAGTTCGTCCTTATCAAAAACACTCAATGTCATAATATTTGCAAAAGGGTAGACAATCCTTCTATTTTATATCTAAGTATAACTTCAATTACTTAGATAGAAGCTTATTCCAATATTTTAATAACATTTTTATAAGAATACATTCCATTAAGGTAACAAGAAATAAAGAGACATAATCAAAAATTGCAACATATACATATTTATATTTTAAGGATCAACTTTGGTTTCAGCATTTTGTTTCAGGTAATTAGGACCAAATTAGTTCATTTGGAATCAGTGTTTCTTTATTTTTTCTCAGGAGCTCTTATAGCAAAAAACAGAAATATAAAACCCTGTCTTGAAACATACAGTGTGGACCAAACAGAGCCTGTCTGCATATACTTGCTTACATTGTTAGATTTATTTCCCTTGGCTTGATATTATTTCTAGAAAAATAATCTTGGGCTCTGTATTCAGCTATCTAAGTAAGAAGTCCTATTAATCCACACCTATCTTAAGCAGTGAATATTCCAGCAACTTGTTTGAAGAAGGCGTAACTTCTCTCTGCCCTTTCTGCCGGTGCACCAAATACTGCAATGGCTTACCCAAGGGAGACTGTACAGAGAAAGCAGAGACTCCTGTTTGACCCCTGCTGGCAATCAATTTATGGCCTCAAGCACAGAGCCTGATAGCCCTTGCAATTCTATATTAGCTTTTGTAACTCTTGATATTATTCTTATTCATATAAATGTCAAATTCCTATTGGTAACCTGAACTAAAAGTGTTCATAATCTCAGTTTACACCCTTCAGAACACCTCAGAATGGAGGAATTGAATTAAATTTTATATATTTTAAATTAAACACCCAAGAAAGGGAATTAAGAAGAATAGTTTTTGCTGCTAAACACAGGATACCATGCTGTGTGAAGGTTGATCACTTAAGAAATATAAAATAGCCTGGAAGAGCCAGCTATCTTACAATAACAATAATGAAATCACTGTCTTTCAGTGAAAGGGGTCAGCAGTGAAGAATGAGACAAAGCGGAGCTAGGAAGGGAACTGCCTTTCCAGGGCTATTTTCTATAGGATACAATTATTTTTCCTTAAAATATGGTGCATGTCGGCATGAGGCTGCTATAGTAGGCTGTATGCACTGAATCAAAGCATAAAGACAGTCATTTTCACCCTTTCTCCAGTCCTGGTGCATTCAGGTGATGATGAAAGAGGTGGGTGGGCTGCATTACAGGGCCTCTGACTCGCTTGACTTGGGACAAGTATTCTGCCTTATCCAGCAAAGCCTTTGCTGTCCTTCCTGTAGGCTTTTATACTACAGGATTCGAAATCTCCACATCCTACAACACAAATCAGTCCTATGACAACAACAGAAATCCTTCATTCAACGAAGATATAATGGGTTTATGTCTTAGGCACTGTAGTATGTGCTGCAGATACATTCATGAAGTTGTACGGGGTGGGGGGAGCGTCTGGGGCGGGGGGAACATGCACAAGCACAGAACAATGTGGGGAAGCCTCATAATGGAGATAAACTGTAAGGAGATTATGCTTGTAAAATACTTTGCAGCATTCCTGGCAGTACACATCAGTAAGTGGCTGACGATAAAACGACTACTGCTGCTGTTTCCTGTATCGAAGGTGATGGGGAGCTATGGAAGAAGTTCGCTTAAAAAAATACAAGGTCTATATTTTAGGAAGAACATTCTGGCAATGAATTGAAGGGTAGATTGGAGGGAGTGAGCCTGGAAGGGATTTAGGAGGCAACACAATTCACAGAACTTCCTCAATGAGGGTAGTGAGAGTGGGGATAAAGTGTCAGACACAGGTCATGTGGGCGATCAAACTCATGGGACCTGGTGGCAGATTAGATTGGGTATTAAAAGGAGAGAGGGAAGTCCACAAAAACTGTGCTTCTGACTTGGATGGATGGATAGGGGGGTCTTTTACTAAGATAAAGAGAATGGCATGAAGAGTAAGTGTGAAAGGTGGGGACTGAGAGCTTGAGGGACACCCAAGTGGAGCGCTCTCATTGAAAAGCATTCTGATAGACAGATGCACAAGTGTGAAGGTGGGGGGAAGGGCGGAGCGAGGACTGACGGACACTGAACCCGATTCACAGAGGAGGGAGCTGGCCAACGTTAGAGAGAAGAAAATTAAGCATGAAAGACGACTGCCTGCTGGAGTCCGCAACGAGGAATTTAACAAGAGTAGACCTATTGAAGGAGAGTGGGCCAAAACCAGACCCCAGAGGATCAAGGAGTGGACGGAAGGTGGGGGAGGGGTGGCAGGCCGCTGGGTGGTCATTCTTCAGAGAAAGTGGGCCGTGAGGAGGAACGAGGGCACAGGAAAATGCAGGTTCCACAAGGGGTTTCTGGAGAACAGGAGTAACCGGAAAGTAGAAAAGACTAAAAGTCATCAGGAGAAAGCTAAGAAAAGGGGGGAAAATGATACAAACCTTCAGTTAGACTGGAGTTTTAAATAATTTAGCTCATCCTTTTTATTTTATAGATGTGGAAACTGAGGGAACGCTACCTTACATTCTGCCATTACCATGAGAGGCAGCAGCCAGAAGATCTCAATTGCCTCCAATAAGTCAAAATAAAAATCTCTTAATAAGTGAAACTAGGGCTGCTGCTCTACATTTAAAGTAAGAACTGCCTCTAATAATTCACAATAAAAATAATATCTTAACAAAGGATTAATACATGACCAGGTTGTATTATTCTCTTTATATTCTCCAGGTTTCAAGAATCTTGAAATTAAAAAAAAAATTCTTACTTATTCAATCTAAGTTCTCTTTTATGAAGATAACCGACAGAAAAAATATCTTGAAAGGCTTCAACAAATTTATACGTTTCAATATGAATGTCACCAGGGACGGGAGAATATAGTTTCTATACT
Source organism: Phocoena phocoena (assembly GCF_963924675.1). NCBI lineage: Eukaryota > Metazoa > Chordata > Mammalia > Artiodactyla > Phocoenidae > Phocoena > Phocoena phocoena. The sequence continues at coordinate 88,920,813 of NC_089228.1, forward strand.
GTATAGAATAAAGACCAGGCTTTGAATTGCAGATCCATCACAAATGTACCTTCTCTGATCTTTAGTTTTTCAACCTAAAGCATGTGAATAGCACCATAAACTTGCAGGGTTATTGTGAGAATTGAATGAAATCATGAATTTAAAAGCACCTAACAGCTATAAAAGCTACTCTCCTTAGAGCAGTGCTTCTTGAACTATTTGTGGAGAATAACCAGTTTTCTTTTCAATTCATTATGGACTGATACATTTCTAAAAACACAACTAAGGTGAATTACTAAAAAATATATCACAAATTTGATGTCTTGGGAATGTTAAATTACCAGAAAATCTAAGCACTTACTTTCAACTTCAGTAATCTTGTACATCAAAGACAAAGAGGTTGCAAACAGGCACTGGTCTATGAGCCAATTTTTGAGCAGTACTTATTCAGAGCATAGCACGTGCGATAGTACAACACAATAGTTCAAAAGCACTAGCTCTGGTACCAGGCAACCAGGGTTCAAAGTCTTCTCCATCACCTACTAGCTATGTAACTTCAAGTTCTCTGTGCTTTGGTTTCTTCATGTCTAAAATGTGATTGTCAAAAATACGTGTTTCACAGGGTTGTGGTAAGAATTAAATGAGTTCATATATATAAAAGAATCTGAAGAGTGACTGGGACGTTTTTAAGTGCTCAGTAAGTATTAGAAATTAATATAATTATTCAGTGAGTAATACACAGAGAAAAAGTCATGATGTAATGTTTTTATGCAAATGTTGTTTTTCTATTTGTTTGTTTCTGTTGCTGTTTTATTTGGGGGGAAAATGGAGATTTATTTTAGCTTACAGAAAGGGAAAACATACATCTTTTTTTTTTTTTTTTTTTTGCGGTATGCGGGCCTCTCACTGCCGCAGCCTCTCCCGCCGCGGAGCACAGGCTCCGGACGCGCAGGCGCAGCGGCCACGGCTCACGAGCCCAGCTGCTCCGCGGCATGTGGGACCTTCCCGGACCGGGGCACGAACCCGCGTCCCCCGCATCGGCAGGCGGACTCTCAACCACTGCGCCACCAGGGAAGCCCCATACATCTTTTATGCATGAAAATATTGCTTGAAAATGTATTAAAATTTAATAGTTTTTTTTTTAAAGCTTCCTATGTACCAGGATTCTTAATGTTGTAGAGTTTCCCATCAAATTTAGTCTCTTTTATCTCTATAAGAAAAAATTCAGGGAATTACACTATAAAAGTTAAGATGAATTCTGACTTTTTTATAAGTAGAAAAAGACTTCAAAATTTAATTATATCATGATTCTTGAAAGCACAAAGTATTTAAAAGGGAGAAAAAAGAATTAACAGTTGAAAGAGTTAGAGCAAACTAGACAATGAAATAAATTTTTTCAAGGAAAAGCTCAAAAGAATAATACTTTTTCCAATGATACAATTAAAACATTGAATCACAATAAATTAGGGAAAAGTATATGAAAAAGAGGCATTACTGGACAGTTGAATTAAAACAGTATTTTCTAAAAGGTGTTTGATGATTGGTCTTATTTACATAGTTAGACTAAAAACAACTTGCTCTAAATAATAATTAAGGGAAAAGAAATCTGTTCACTTTAAAGGCTATTAACAAGAAACCACTGATTTCATTGATCAAAATAGATTAGTTTATAAGGAAGAAATTCCTTTAGGAATCTAAGACACCTAAAATAAATAAAGCAAAAGCATATCATGCAAGTAACCCCACACAAATGGAGAGGAAATACTGGGGTGGACATAAGCTTGCCGCAACAAATAAAAGAAAAATGTGATTTTCTCCTCTCTGTCTCTTCTGTTCTAACATGAAAGTATTTAGTAATTCTGGAAGAATGCCAACTCCAGTATACTGTCATCTTGAATTGGAGATGGTAGCAGGAGAAATACACTTAAGGCTTTTGCATTGACTTTTTGATCTAGTGTGATAGATAGAAGCAGTGGGTATAAGGATATGCCCTAGAAGGTAAAGAACCACAAGAAGGGACTCACCATGAGGCTGAGGCAACTGCTAATGTATACAAAAAGGACATCTAGGACAAGAAAAATTGAGATAACACTGATCTTTGACATTAGAAAAAAGTGAAGACGTTAAATGTCTTTAAGTCTTCAAGTCTTAAATGGCATTTTCTGATAATCACTCAAAGTAGACAACTGATAATATGCCAAAATATTGTTTAGTTTGTGAGGTGGTCTCAGTATATGTACATTTAAAAAAATGAAACTACCAACCCCACCAGCAACAATAAAAAACGAAGAATATCAACTGGTTCATGTGCAAAAGAAGGTATGATACCCAAGAAAAAATAATTAGATGCTTAGAACTATGATTACAAATTCAGCTCTTTTTAGGGGCAGTTATCAAACTTTAACATGAGAACTTTTTAAAAAGTACATGTAGTGACAGAGTTTTTGGTGACCCCTCCGTATCCATTCCTGCCATCTTCCACAGAAATAGATTATTAGCTAGACACATGGACGCCTGGAAGAAACTATTACTTCCCATCTTCCCTTGCAGCTAGGGATGGCCATGTTCTAATCAATGAGATATAAGTTTAAGTGTCCTGTACAACTTCCAAGAATGTAACTTTTAAGGAGAGGAGGGGTACACACTTCTTCAATTCTTTCTCCTTTTCATTGGCTGGAATGCAGACTTGATGGATGGATTTAAGCAGTCATCATGGGCCATGATACAGAAACTCAGGCTGAGGACAGCTGAGCAACAAGACAGAATCCTGAGTCCTTGCTGCTGTGGACCATCCCACCAGCGCAAGATTACTGCCTCCTAAATTTTTTCTTTAAATGCGAGAGGGCAATACACAACTATCTTCTTTGAGATATTATTTTATGTTTTTGGTAATTCACAGCCAAAACCAATCCTATGTAAAGTGGAGTGCTACATGTGATAGAACCTAAAAGTATGGCATTAGTTTAGTTGAGCAGCAGGTAGAAAAAACCCATATTGCAGGCTGGAAAGCTAATTAAAGTTATATGTTTCCAAAATATTTGGTCAAATTGTCATCTGCTGAACCTTGGAAGACAGACCAAATGTTAAGTAAGTCTGCAGCAGTAGAAGTGCAACAAATGATTCAGAACCTTAAATATGAGCTGGCTCCCCCTTACTGTTCTTAGCAACAAGGAACACAGATTAGGACTGGCCAGCTGCAAGCTGAGATTTAAGAAAACAGAGCTTTTCTAAGAAAATCTCTGTTTATGAGTTACGGTCTAATTTGACTGAGAATTCTGTGATTTTGAGGTTTGCAGGTTTGCAAAAGCCAAGCAAAGCAATCACAAGCACTGGCTACAATACCATGGAAGATAGAATTGGTGCCCCATCATACATTGGCTCAGTTTTCTGGCAGTCATGTGATTAATAAGAGAGTTTCAGATGGTCTGAAAGGAGTCATCAGTAAGTTCAGAGGTGGGAGATAAACAGAGGCCAGAGGTCAATAAATAAGAGAGTCTTCAGGTTCAAAACTATACCCAGACATGACTTTCGACTACACTTGTTCATGGAACTGACAAGAAACAAATAGAATGAAAGCATACTAAATTTTTTAGGGAACTGGGCTGCCAAAGATATACCAGGATGATCTGCATATCATGTACAGCTCTTAAAGCAACTTCCATGTCTCTAATCAGCACCAGAAGAAAGCAGGCATGGAAGTGTTAGAACCCAGGCAGAAGATCAGACTCCCTAATGCCTTTCACAGATATGGCTGTGAAGGTCAATCAACTGGCGAGTTTCTCTCACAGAGGGAAATCAGGGCTCATCAGATGGGATAACTGAAGAATGTCCTTCAGTGCTTGGGCAGAAAACCTTCATGATTTCTACCAAGCAGGGTTTGTTAATATGAATCAAATAGTAGCTGATATGTGTTTCACATTCTCCCATTTTTCAAATAGGAATTTAAAAAGTTATAATCATCTTATTTTTACTCCATGTTAAATGGGGAATTTATTGGGTTGCCCTTTAGTTTATAGCCATCCGTCCACAGAAAGCCACATCTGGACCTTCTAAAAAGGGTAGCACATCAACTATAGATCTTGGTACAGTAGGACAGGGTAACTAGATGGGGCTTGGGTTATCTCTCTTAGACAAAGGATAAGTTCTGTATGTAGCAAGAAGAGTGATCAAATGGGAAACACTGAGACAGATACTACTAGTTGCTCCCCACTATCTCACTTACTCTTATTTCCAACGGATCCCTTTGTTTACAAATGGGAACAAGGCGACTCAAAATAAAAATTACATTGCTTGGTCTTTCTTTCTGCCAAGTGCAAACACGTGACTAAGTTCTGACCAATTGGATATAATCAAAGTAACATGTGTGGCTTTCAGAAAGCATTTAAAGGGAAGGAACACATACTCTTCTTTGCCTCTCACTTTCCTACAGACTAGAATGCAAATCTGATGGCTGGAGTTCAAGCAGCCATGTTGGACCATGAGATGAAAGCTTTAGCCTGCCTGCATCCCTGATATGCCAGAGCCTTATAAAGCCCTACTGCCTAGTCTGGACTTCATTTGCATGACTGAAAAATAAAATTCTACTTTCTTTATGCCATTACTTTTTTTCTGTCACTTGCAGACAAACTGAACTTCGATTTTTATATACATAAATATACTTGTGTGTGTGTAAGCTAGTTAAAGCCTTTCTCAATAGCAGTAGGTTTTATGATATCATAAAGAAACTCAAATCTACAAAGTATAATTGTCTAAGGAAAAGAGGTTGGTTTTCATGTAAGACCTGTAATTCAGTATTTCTTTCTTGTTCATGGAAAGCCTATAATAAACATTTATACTCGTCCCCACCTGCTATACCAGAATTAACGTTAGAGTTTCACTATACTTACCAAACACTGTAGTTACAAGTATTTATATAATATTATCCATGATTTAAGAATGTCAGTCCCTAAAAGACAGTTATCAAGTTTTACTGTGTTCATATTCTACACCTAACAAGTGCTTAACATATATTCTATAACCAATTAATAATAGTTGAATAAATGCAAGACTCTGGCTCCTTTGGAATTAATTCACAGTGATGTTTTTTGGTCTTATTTCCAGAATTTAAATTGGTCAGATTTTAATAATCTGAGGTTCAAACTTTAAAAACAATTGTGGCTTACATTATCTAGTCTTTTCCCCACTGTTTGCTGCTGACTTAAGTTTTGGTACCTTTTGAGTAGTACTGCAAAGTCTAGTAGAACAGTCAAAATTACATGCACTATACATGCTCCCTTGATTTGTTGTTGTTTCTGTTAAGAATGGAAGGTCCTGGATAGAATAATGAGGACTCAGTGAATGCCCATCAGAGGATGATGACACGGATGAGAAAGGGGAGGCAAGAATGACCGATAACTGCTTCTCTCTCCTTATGCAGCAGCAAGTGAGAAAATGATCAGTGCTAAGAACTGCGGCTGTTTATGAGCAGGATTTTGAGCTGTATATTTAATATACATGGCTCTAGGGAAAAGGATAACTAGGAGGTAGAAATGAAGTTTCTTACAAAGTTTTTACAAGCAGGTTATGTAGGATGATAGCTCTGCAACACATAACCATTAGTAGAGCATTTTATTTACTTATATACACACTTCATGAAGAACGTACAGCTTATAGTTAAAGATGTTGTTACAGGTAAGGCACTCATTACTTCTATTTGAAGGTTTCCTCCATGTGGTCACATTCAAACAACTTATCACCCCATTAACCCAGTGACTCCACCTGGATGGGGAGTAAAAGCTAAAAAGGGCATACTGACTATAGAAAGAGGTATTAACTTTTTAAGAGAAAGCATGTAAAATTTTAAAATTTCTCTTTAAAAGTATAGTACAATTTTTAATTGGAGAATTATCATTATCCCTAATGTTTCTAAAAATTATCCTACCTGAAAAAGCTAGATGCCATGACAGCAACAAATAAAGTTTGGAGGACCACAGGCTGGAGCCTGAATCTGAATCTGCCAGTTACTAGCACAGTAACTTGGGGCAAGTCTCTTAACGATATGCCTTAATTTCCTCACCTGGAGAATGGGGGTAATAATATTTCCTATCTCGTGTGTGCCACGGTGAGAATTACATGAGTTAACCCCTATAATTTGCACATTACTTTCGACACATTATATGCTCAATAAATGTTGTCTAATAAGTATTGTTAGCTATTAGCCAGCAGGGGTCCACAGAACACTGAATCTCTAAGAAAGCAGAGTACTATGTTCCACTAAAGGGAATATATCAGTTTCTCTGCAAACATCAGGGGATTTTCTTGCCTATGAAAAGAGAACTTTAATTAAAGCAGACTGAGAAATACTACTCTAAGCCTTAACGTTATTGGTTCCAGAGTAAGTGCGATTCTTCAACAAATACACATCATCCCTGCTTCTTGTTCTTGTGCCCCTGGTTGCCATGTACACAGCGCAACCATATGGAGGTGAAGGGGGACAAACCAAGCGCTGTGCTAGGAACCGAGGATGTGGCCATCAACCAAGGACCAGGAAGACTTGTTCTCATGTTAGCCATGACTACAACTCAGTAGCTTTTGAACACTTATAGTATTTGGTAAAGAAAGTAATCTAACAATACTTTTTATTTTCTCATATAACCCAGAGCACCTAGCCCTACGTCTGCTTATAGGAGGCAACTCCAGTTGGCATTTGACCCTTACCATTTTCATTTCCCTAGAACTGCAACATCCCTTGGCTTCCATGGTGTTATTTCCTTCTGGGTCTCCTCCTACACTGGCTTGATTGTGCCTTTTCAGCCTCTGTCACAGGATCCTTTTTCCTTTTCCACCACTCAAGTATTGATGTTCCCTGGACTTCTGTTCTTGGCCTGTTTTCTTTCTTTTGGATGATCTCATCACCCACAGCTTCCTCTACTCCTCAAATGCTGATGTCTGCCAAGTATTTCTCTCCAGACCCTCATCTCCCTCCTGGGCTCTTGACCCATATTTTCTATAGCCTGCAGGAGCAGTTCTGGATTGCCTACAAAGGCCTTTCAGATTCAGTATGTCTAAAACCAAAGCCATTATCTTTTCCACCCAAATTCCTCCTTCTTCTCATTTCCTTATCTTGGTTAACTACATCTTCTTCTACTATGTCTTGAGATAAGATACCAAGGAGCCATCCTTGACACTCATGCCTACCTTCCTCATCTTCCCTTCTGAGCACACACTGTAAAATTTTATCTTCTCAGTATCTGTTGAGTCCACCTTATTGTCTCCACCCCTAGAGCAACATGCCTTAGATTAGAACAACAATAGAGTACTGGCTCAGCAATAACATGGCCTGAGTTTTCATCAAGGTTCTGTCACTAACTGCATGACCATGGGGAAATTACTTAACATCTTTGGGCCTTAAAAATTAAATAAGCTAGTATATGCAATGCCTTCATAGCAATATTTGGCACAAAAGTAAAACTCAAAAATATCAGTTCTTGGTTTTATTACTATTAGCATGTTAAGTAGTATTGATATTGATATTGTTCCATTCGCTGGGCACAAAACAGATAAATGAAAAAGTGAATCATTTAATTAACAGGTATTATTAGAATGGGCTGGAAGATTGTTACACAGTAGAAACTGAGGATCTAGTCCTATTATGCATTAAGTCGCTATGGGCTTTCAACAAGTCTTTTTAACCATGTGAACACTGACCTTCACTCTATAAAGTGCAGATTAAAAATATCTAACCTAGATACTTGCTAAGGTTTTTGTGACAACATCCTGACAGTATGTGAGCCCTGTGGAATAAAAGAAGCACTCTGAAAGGAAAAATGCTTACTATTAGAATATGGCTTGACAGACTCTAATGTTTACAACAAAACGTTGAGGTAGAGAAAACATACAAAGGATTAAGGGAAGGGAGCGTCTCAGTTCCTAGAAGGAATAACACAATCATATTACAAAAGGAGGTGGAAAGAGGTGAGTGGTGATGATTCTTCTCTCTGAACCAGGCTAGAAGGACAATAGAAAGCTAAATCAATAGAAAATTTAATTACCTTCAAACCAATTAATCAAATTTGGGGTAATCCTCAAATAATACGGTATTTAGCACATGATGTCAAAATCTTCCAAATATAAATATAATACCATGTTCAAAAAGTAAATGATTTTCTACTAGATAACTGTTCCAATGATATGTATTCATTCTCTTGAAAAATTTAAAAGTAGCAAGGGAGAGAAGGGAAAAGAACAGAACTTCACTACCTCAGAAAGAAATATGACAAAAGATAAAAGCGTGAACAACCCTAGGGACAACCCTAGGGACTCCAAAAATAACAACCTAGTTAAAGATATTAAGAATGATGAAAAAGAGCCAGAAAACATCTTTGAGGAAAGTGTTTTGCCTAAATTATTTTGGAGGTGGTTATTCAGCAAACAGAAACACACCTGGGAATGCACCTGGAAGAAAACTTAATTATTGAATCCTTGTTGAATCATTGTTTTTTTTTTTTTTTTTGCAATTTTCTTTTCTTCTATTCTGACAAATATTGCTATTTATGTTTCCAAGCCACTAGGAATAAAACTAGACAGAGGGGGAAAATAAACAGAATAAAATACAAGTTTAATGTAATTTGCCTTTTATCAGATTGTGCTCCAGTATGGACACACAGATGACAGGGACTAATGAAAGGAAGAAAAAGAACTCAGGATACTAATGAGTGAGCACGACTTTTTTGCAGATAGACTGGAAAAGTAGGGAAAAGGACAGGCTGGATGATATGAGAAAACTGCGACTCAGAGAAATCATCCTGCCAGATTGACCCCAGCTTCACGCCCTTGTGCCCCTTCACTGTCTGAGCATACAGTAGAGAGATCAGAGGACAGAACTTTCTCTGCAAAGCTGCCACTTCCCCTCTAGTTTGTTTTCCCCACAAAAAGATTCCCCTTTACCCCTGAGTACTCATTAGTTATTGGTTGTGGCATTTCACTTGGAAATCTAAGTAAACTTAGGGGTGTGTGAATGGATATCACAGGGCTAAAAGTGTTAGTATGGGAAACAAGACAAATTAATCCAGAAGTGCACAGTACACTGACAAATGATAATGGTAAACTCTGAGATAGATAGTACCATGGAATTAAAAGTCAACATAGGGCTTCCCTGGTGGCGCAGTGGTTGAGAGTCCGCCTCCCGATGCAGGGGACGTGGGTTCGTGCCCCGGTCCGGGAGGATCCCGTGAGCCACCCGCATGCCGCGGAGCAGCTGGGCCCGTGAGCCATGGCTGCTGAGGCTGCGCGTCCGGAGCCCGTGCTCCGCAACGGGAGAGGCCACAACAGTGAGAGGCCCACGTACCACAAAAAAAAAAAAAAAAACAAACAAAAAAAAACACAAAGACGCTAACGTTAGTACGGTGCAAGTTACTTTAGATCCATGCAACTTGCAAGGAAAACAAACTGGTCATTAATTCATTCAAATTTTATTTACTGAGTGAGGGAGAAGAACCTTGTCTCCCAAGTTTAAGGTCTAGCTAACATAAATCAAAAGTCCACTGGATAACAAAATAATTTGTGTAAACGGTTAGGTCTTTTAATTCATAAACCATTTCATTTCTTTTTTTTTTTTTTGCGGTACGCCGGCCTCTCACTGTTGTGGCCTCTCCCGCTGCGGAGCACAGGCTCCGGACGCGCAGGCTCAGCAGCCATGGCTCACGGGTCCAGCCGCTCCGCGGCATGTGGGATCTTCCCGGACTGGGGCACGAACCCGTGTCCTCTGCATCGGCAGGCGGACTCTCAACCACTGCGCCACCAGGGAAACCCCAACCATTTCATTTCTTAAAACATATCTACCAACAGGACATTCTTGCATACTTCTTTCACACTTTCATATGTGAATTTGAGGACTAAGTGATTCTTTTATTTAGCATTAGAACATATTCTTGAGAAAAGAACTCTGCATATTGTCATTTTAAAAAAATATATGTGAATATACAGTTTATGTTGGGGAGTGACTGTGTAAATTCAATGCTGCTCAAATGGGGTAGGACCCAATTAAAGTTTATGTCCAAGGCCCCAAGGTCCTGGGAACCCTAATTACATCCTTGCCATATATCACAGTGAAAAATCCTCTCGTTGGGAAGTAAGTCTTTTAAATTACACAAGAAAATAAAAATAAATGATTCAAGTTTTCTACTTTTTCAAATCTCAGTATTATGTTAAAAAGACAACAGAGAAACCAGTAAAGTGACAGGTAATGAAAACAGTAAAATTTATGAGGTATTTATTAAAAATTATACAAACACAAATCTCTCTCAAACCAGAATCGCATCTCTTGCTTTGTTCTATGTAGTTTTCTTGCATATCCCTATAAATCCCATTACATATTTCAAGAAATCATCTTACCCATTTAAATAAAAACATCCAAGGACTTAGTTAATTTTCCAACAGGATTAATAAACTTGAATAGAATAATTTCAGTCATACGATTGTCTGCTCATGACCAGCGGTTTTAAATTAGTATATTAAGTAATTTAGACACTTTTCTTTGTAAAGGTTGCCTGATTTAGTACATTCCCATATGCCTCCACACGTGCTAACACTACCAGGTTATCTTCAATCTAGCTGCCATTACGGGAGTAGCTGCCAACTTTCAACCAACTGAAGAGAATAATGAATCGGCTTCAAGTTGGCTCATATGTAAACTTCTACCGCTCCCAGCTACAACAGGGGCCAATTTCAACTGTAAAGAAAATTAATTAAAAAGATTTCACCTCCACTGTTTGAGAAACATGGCACCATGAACACCACTGAACTAACAGCTTAAAAGTACGCAGCTTTATGTAAAATCCCACAGTGTGGATTTCAGTATTAAATGCTGTAGGTTGTTTTAAAGATTGGATTTTTTGAGGAAACAGATCAGGAAATGCCTCGTCCCTAAATTCATAACATGAATATTTGAGAAGCCTCACACTGCTGGAGAAAAAAAATAAATAAATGAGACTCTTGTTTGTTAAAGGTTCATTACAAAAAAGACTTCAAAGGCTTCAGAGGAAAAAAGATGCAAATGAAAAGGGCCACATTTATACTCCTTCTAAAAGACAGAAGGAGTGAGCACCAGACACACCATTTTAAGTGAGAGCCATTGTATGAATTTAGTGTTAGGCATAAACTAGGGCAATGTGGTAATATCAGACCCTCTTTCTAAGAATGACAATACTGTATTAAATTTTAATAAACACTGAACAAAACAATTTTATGCTGGATCAGTTATCCAGACTAGTGGTTCTATAGAAACTCCTGAAACTTTGGTGTTTCCAAGAATCATGAATCTATTTGGCATAAAGCTATGCTAGTTTTTATAGGGAAAAGTAAGCAAATGTCAGAGCAGAAGAGTGCTTAAAATATTTCATTTATTTCTAAATGTCCATCATAGTTGGAAATTATCCACTGGATAGATGAACTTCCCTGAGAGGACAGGAAAACTTTTCCACTGGAGAGTAAAGTTAGATTATAGAGTCCTTACAAGATTGAGGCTATACTATTCTTTACAAGCAACAGGATAGATGGGACAAAACATACAATTTTTTGGTTCTGATGAACTCTCTAAAATTATATATAGTACAGAGTTAATTTTTTAAAAATCACCTGGAGATGCTAACTGGCTAGACTCATATTCTCCAATCCCAGTGAGTCACAGCACTTGAAACTGAAATTGTGGATGGATGGGTGGGATAGGTTGTCTTCTCCAGGCATCTCTAATTTCCTCTCCAGGGATCTCTGATATTTCCAGTGCTGGAAATACTGGAGATCCCTAGGTAGGTTCTGGAGTCTTCCACACAGTTGGGCTAGTTCTAGAAAAGTCACATGGATGCCACAGTGTAATTCAGAATCCAAAGAAAGAATAATGAGCTTAGTACTATTTTCTGATACTTTGATGGGATCATCTTTTGACCCCTATTTAGCTCATGGATGCTGTTGAAACTGTCCAAAATGCAACAGATTTAAAAGGTCCATCTTCGGAGTAACATAAAAGGCTAAAACTTGTTGGGAAATTGTTGCCCAGTTAAGTAGCCACATGAATTTCCCAAACAAGTGAGTCAGCACTCACCCAAATGGAGGTAAAAGGAGTTGTTGATTCCTTAACCTCGCTGAATCACATGAACACAACTATTTGGAAAGTGTTCTAGTCCATTCTGCACAACAGGCTGCGTGTCTACACTCGGCAAAATCTCGTGCAACAGGTATGGACTCTGTGCATTATTTGCTACTGCTCTAGTAAGCAAAAGGCAAGAAATTTCACAGGTGTAACCAATTATCTGCAATTCTGAAAACATGCTATTCACCAGCACCAGCGTGCCCAAAAGGACCCTCTTACATCAGACAAGTTTACCTATAATAAGCTAGAATAAATGCAAAGGAGGGATACAGGCCAACAACAGACATCTAATGTAAAAATCCTTATTCTTTAGCCTTGCTCTCAGTTCTGTTCAAGATCAGGAAGTATTAGAGATCCATCATTATTCTGTTTTCAACTTTGAAAGCTGTATATACTTAACGATTATAATATCTTAGAATAAATATATTTTCTATTCACTGATTTGAATATTCGAACAATTAGCTGTATTTGCTTGAATGCACACCAAGTGTCTTTATTTCTGGTAGTTAGGATAATCAAGAAATGCCTGGAGGTGAAAAAAAAAAATTAGACATGTAAAGGGAAGATGAGGAAGGAAGGAGAAAGTAAACAAAAGAAGAAAAAGATTTTTAAAAGATCTGTATGTAGTCAGGATAAGTGACTAATTGAAGGTGGAAAAAATAATTGCTTACAATTTGTATAAAGCAATTATATCCACGTAGTACTTGGTACAAAGGTACATAATTATAAACAAGAAGATGGAAATAAAGAGTTGTATTTTAATTTAGAAAAACAACAGAGGAAAAGATTATGGGAAAAAATTATGGAAAGTAGAAAGACCCAGGCCACAAATATGCCAAGATAAATGACACAGCCCCAGTGGGGAGAACAGTGCCCCAGACGAGAATGTTCTGTATGACCTTGGCCAGCATTATTTCCTGCCTTTTATAATCACAAAAGGCATTCAACGTTTGGTGATGATGAGAAGTAGGGTTTTGAAGAATATAATTATAGGCTGCAAGTGTTTTCTGTGGAAGCAAAATTATCATTCATGTCTGAGATTGTGTAAATGTGCCTTAATTTTGGTCAATGGCAATTTGAACTTTTTAAAAAAACAGAATCCCAAAATCTCCTTATAAATCCCATTCTGCAAGAAAACCACAAGGATAAGTGTGTAAAAGCAAAGACATTCCCAGATACTCTTCAAAAAAATGGTATCTCAGAGAAAATTATCTCTTTTGTAGTGACATGATTTGACCTACCTCCACGTCAAAATCAGTTGACAACTTCAAAAAGCCACATTAAAGGAGATTTAAGCAGAGCACAGCTAAAGCAGTTTTCATCTACTAGGTCAGGTACAGAAATGCTCACAATGCACATTACCTTAGCAAGACTGGCAACCCTACACAAATCAATGGGGTGCGACGCACAGATGGAAGGTGGATAAAACTGAGGGGCAAGAAGAAACCACATCAAGGGTGTCTAAGGAAAACTTAAAGGCTTTGAAAGCTTCCAAAGTCCCACCTCTCTCTGGTACCTTTAATTGTGGCGACCATAAGTGCATTTTTGCCACATGCTTTTAAAAGAAAAAAGGAGATGGTTATTTCTTAAATGCTAACAGACTTACTTGTCTTTCAGAAAATCCACTACTCTTTTGAAGTCAGCCACGCAGTATTCTCTTTTCATTTCCATGAGCACAGTGTCAGAGGCAGACTGGACTGGTATGTGCAGAAAGGCATAGACTCGGGGGTGATTAAGGATTTTTGCCATTTCCTTGAAAAAGATGGAAGGAGAAAACAATCACTGTAACAAAGCAGAGAACGGTTTCCCTCAGATCAATTCTCACGAGTACAAGCAAATACACACAGCTGAAAACGGACCGATCTTCTAGGCTCCCCGAGTGAAAGTCCACTGGCCTCACTCTAGGGTGACATCTGGGAATTTAACATGACTTTCGGAGGATTTCACAGAAGTGTTACTTCCTCACGGTCATTGCCTCTCTTAGGTGACAAAACAGACATAAAGTCATGTAATGCCTTGAGAGTAAAAAAGATTTTTGCATACTTCAAAATAAACACCACTCCTCCCTTCCCTCAAAGCAGTGTTATATTCTGCCCTGTTACATTAGCAGCAGAAGCAGCAACATTTAAGGCAAATGGTCAAAGTTGTAGAATCCTGTATACTTGAATAAAGTTCCCAAATTTAGGGCAAGTCAACACTTTTTTTTTTTTTTAACGCTGAAGGAGAAAAAGAAATCTGTTAACTCACCTGTTTCTTTTTTAGCTAGTTAGCAAACACTTATTTTTGAGTTATCTACTATGCAAAAGGCAGAGTATCAGACAATGAAGCCAACCAGTTCACCAATGGTCACCTACTGCTATCTACCTTTAAGCTGCAGAGTTCCAAAGAAGAGAAATAAAGAAAGAGCAGAAAGAAGAATCTGTCTTGCAAAGTTAAAGAGAGCAAGTTTAAGTGAAACAAGTTAGGAAATTCAGAGATTGTTCTAAATTCCTCCAAGGATACAAAGTGGGTAGAAAAAAGAGTGGTAAAAGGAAAACGGTGGTAAGGAAACCATTTATGTGAGCAAAAAGAAAAATGTGACTAATTTATGGCCCATCAATGGGTTGGGGGAGAAGAAGGAAGGAGAAAAAGAGGGGGAGGGGAAAAGGGGGGAGAAGAGAGAGAACACTAAAGGTCCAATAGAGATAAAAATGTCAAGAAAGGAACTGCTCTTTAATAACTTGCATGTGTCCAGTGATTTTTAGTTTTCAGAGTACTGTACCATACTTTCACAAAGTACTGTACCATACTTTCACGTCTGTCATCTCGTTTTATCATTAGAACAGTATTTTGACGGATCTTATGGAGTCAAAGAGCCACCTAATTGCATACAGTCACCTCTCTTAGCTATTCAGGGCTCAGTCATGCATATGTATCACCCATACCCTTCATTCCTTCATTTTCTTTCCGTTGACTATAACATTAGTATTCTGACCAAAGTGGAAGAATAGAGTGACGAACTCAAACTAACCATCTTCTTAGGAGCAGCTTAGTTGGTTTAAAAAATCCTTCTAAGAGATTCAAATAACCAAATGATACTACTCATGGATATCCTTTATTGACCTTCTCCTCCAGGAATTAATAAGGATATACCTTGTTATATATAGATTACTAAATTGGAACTGAAGTTCAAGAATTTCTTATTTAGCAGCAAAATAACTGGCTAACACATCATCTGAATATTTCCTTCACAAAAGTGTTCCTTTTCTTGGCTGGGTATTTAGTTAGAAGGCTCTTCACCTCCTTACTCAACACCTTCCATGTATAATAAAGCTGTGGGATACAGGGCAACATTTATCGCTACCTACTCTGCAATAAATATGTTGTCCTCCTGCTAGATTCTCTGTCTTTCAGGTTTTTCACACTTGAATATCAAGATTCTTGAACAGTGTGAGAAAAACAAATTATACAAAATATCTGTTTTCTAAAGGCGCAGGACTCAGCTTTAGTTAACTTTCAACATACACACTGTGGTAACAAAAAATGACACCTTAACAAATAACACAATTTGTGAAATGAAATTTTATTCTCAATCTCTGTGCCTTGGTTTCCTCATCTGGAGAATGGAGACAATGGTAATACCCACCTCACTGGGCTACCAGGCCGTTGTAAAAATAAAATAAGATAATCCAGTATGTGCTTATATGTTGGCTCTCAATACATAAATTATCTAACATTCTTCTTCCCTGGAGAGTATTTATAAAGTTCATGGTAACACGTTTTCATACACATGAATGGGACTTTATCAATAAACAGAATAGCTTTTCAACAAGGCAGTTTTCGGTGAAGGAGAGATAACTTGTACTAACTTGCAAAATCTAAATTTGAAAGGGGTTCCCAGTAAACATGACCCAGGGCCAGAAAGGATGCAGTTTCTGTTGGAAACGCTCAGGGTGGCCTTCTCCTATAAACAGGATACTGCACTAGATGAAGCACTGCCCTATGATAGTATGACAATTTTCAAATTAAAATGTTAATAGCAAACAAGTAGGATAAATTTGGTGGGTTTTTCCCCTTTGGCTCAAAATTAGATTTCCCGCTAGTAACCATCTTCAGCTTCATACTACAGACTTTGCAACTTTGTAATAGTAGGCACCAGAACACAAAATAAAAATAAACTTGCCCCTTATTTAAAGTCTGTATTTCTTCTACTAAAAGAATCACGACTTAACATAGATTAATGTACCCCAAAGAGACAAAGTACATATTTTTTCTTTTGTTTTTCCTTTGATCCCTCTTCTCAGCACTGTTGGTTAAGAGTAACCTTTGGGCTACCTCCCCTTTCAAAATTCTTCTCTATTTTTAAGGTTCAGCTTAGAGTTACAGATCCTCTGGTGCAAGAGATGACTTCCTCCTCTGTGATTCCTCAGCAACCTGTTCCTGGTGTTACCAAAATATCTCCTTGGTTCTACTCTGCAACATGGGTCATGCATCTCCAGATGGAAGATGGACAAGGGCTGCGATTACGTTTGACTCCTCTCTGGATCTCTACAATGGCTAGGACTGTGCTGAGTATACCGCCAAACATATAAATGCAGATCTGAGTCAAAACTACATCAAGATACAAAGAGAGAGATTTAAAATATAATTGCTATTTGAAAGGAAGACAAATTTTCAATTAGCTCCATTTGGTTACCATTTATTCGGTAAATAAGCACATATTCAGGCAGGTGAACAAGCAGATAGCCTGTTTTAATTTTAGAACAGTGAAAAATTATATATGAATATGTAAGTAAATATATAGCTAAGAAAAGATCAGATTCTTTATAGGTAGCCCCACCATGGGTTATAATTCTAAAAGTCTGTTGGAGCCTTGGATTGGAATTACAATGTACATTCTTACGGAAATAATTTATAAATGGTGTGCCCAAGAACAGCAGCCATAAGCAACCCTAAGCTCAGAGCTGGGTAAGAGAGTCTGAGTAGACAGGCAAGTATGTGTGCAGACATGTGTGCACACAGGCCTGTGTAGGTCTGTGTGTGCATGCAGGCACATGTGTGTGTTTTAAGGAGCCCTGGTAGCAACTAGCATAGAAATAGCATCTATTTTAATATACAGTCATTTTTAATTTAAGGGTTGATGTTCCAAGGCTGCTTAAAATAGATGGTGACTATTTCATAGGTAAAGACCAGAGAATGTCTAACAGATCAACAAAACAGTATTTCTACCTGGTGTTTTCACATGGGGTCTTCCTATTACAAATTGGTGTTCATCTCACTATTTGTGATTTTTTAATGAACTTAAAAAGCAAAGAAAAAATAATGAATGAAAACAGGCTTAATTTTAAAAAGCAATTTATGTATGGCGCATTTTTAAAAGAAATGTTAAGTTTCACTTTTATTGCCCAGCAGTCATCAAACTAATCATCATATTCTACCTGGTTTTGAATATATGTACTACCAGCTGAACAGTCACTCAGTGTATATAATACTTGCATTCAGATGTCTCTGCATTCACAGTGAAAGCCCTCTCAGATTATAGCTTTGTTAGGAAGTACTGTATCTGCATACTTAAAATGCTAAACTTTATGTAACGTCGCTATGTTTTTGTTTTTCAGCTAATCTAAGATATATGTTGAAGCAAGAAAATACCTCAAAAAAAAAAAAAAAAAGACAAACTATACCATTTACCCTTAGGCATGAAAAGATAGCTTATTTAACATATAATTCACATACCATACCATTCACTCATAAAACGTATGCAATTAAATGTTTCTTAGTAAATTCACAAAATGGTTCAGTTTGCCTGGAAATTTCTTGTTTATCACTCAAAATTAAACTCCATTTGGGGTGGAACTTTCTGTGGCCCATACAACACTTAATTTCTTCATCCCCTGTTCTACTTTCGTAATTGATATACAATTCCATTCCAGTATTTATTGAAAACTGGTTAAGAAAAAGGACTCAGCAGTCTGACAGGCTTAGGTTCTACATTTAGTTATTTCATTTACTGCTCTTCATTGGGGACAAATTATTTAAATGTCTCCGAATGTTCATTTTCTTCATTCATAAAATGACAATGTATCAGTAGGATGCATTAGGTTATGCTGTATAGCATACGATCTCAAAAATCTCAGTGGCTGAGCCCGTGCGCCACAACTACTGAAGCCCGCGTGCTGCAACTACTGAGCCCGCGCGCTGCAACTACTGAAGCCCGTGCTCCGCAACAAAGAGAAGCCACTGCAATGAAAAGCCTGCACACCGCAAGGAAGAGTAGCCCCCGCTCGCGACAACTAGAGAAAGCCCGCGTGCAGCAACGAAGACTCAATGCAGCCAAGAATAAATTTAAAAATTAAAAAAAAAAATCTCCGTGGCTTATAACAACAAAAATGTAATTCTTCTTCATGCTACATATCTTTCATGGACTGGCTAATAAAGCTTTGCTCAAGTTGTTTCCACTTGCAAACTGTGAATGTGGAAGAGGGGGAGGAAAAGAGAATCATTGGCTTAAACCTTCTTCCCGCATTTCACTGGTTGTTGCAAGTCACACCCCTGCTCCTGAGCTTAACTAGGCAGATATTCTCACGCTCCCACGGAGAGGGAAAGCAGAATATTTGGTAAACGGTGATACGATCTACCATAGAGATAATAAAAATACCTGCACTGTGGAGGGAGGAGTCAGATGAGATACATAAAGTATCGATACTCAGTCGAGTGCCGGACACAAGTGAGTGCTTCCCCATCCAAGGAGGCAGTTGTGTTTACATGTTTGTTTATAAAATGCAAAGGAGGTTACTGCGTTCTTTGCATCCCCATCCCAGAAACACAGTTTTCTGTTTAATAAATACTTGTTTGGCTGCATCATTTCACATACCAAGCAACCATAACTAGAGCAGTGAAATCACCAGAACATTGTTTCGACTCTGTACCGCGTGATGTGCAAAATGAAAGTTAGCATCATTTGGGATAATCAGACCATAAACAAGTAAGAGTTAAATATTTCTAAATAAATCTTTAATATCTGCCTTCCCATTGGGTTCTTTAATTATTTACGTCATATTTGGGAAAAGCCAATAGAATTTGTCTGAGTTGAACACTCAGTCTAACTGGGTTGCGTGTATTATCCCCATTAAATTGATCAGGTATTGATTTGTTCTTTTAGTGTCTGGTAGACATGGTCTATTTTTTAATGGAAAAAAGGGCAACTATATTTTAAATATATATATATTATATATAGATAGATATATAAACATATATACTTTATATATACATAATTTTTAACATACACCAATGCATGTTATAGTGTTTGAATCACAACAGATTTTATTGTTAGCTTTCTTGTCTGTTATTTTATTTTAAAATTAATACAGTAAAATTGACTTTTTTCTATGTGTTCAGTTTCACGAATTTTAACATAGGTGTAGATTCACGTAACCATCACAACAATCCAGATACAAGAACTCTTTCGATTTCTTGGCATTAGCAGAGCAGAATAATAATTTAAAAATAAAACAAGACACTGATAATATCAGTTGAACATAAATGTGTGTATAATTACAACTCTTAGCATTTTGACATTAGTATTAATGTATATTCTTATCTTCATAATGTGAAGTCTGATTATTGACTCTGACACTAAGATGAGTGGTAATGGTAAAGGGGGACTGAAGTCCTTTTAACATTTCTATGAAAGCTAATTAGAACAGATGTTTTGTCTCAACTTATTTTAATGCAAATATTGAAAATGTTAACTCTTTGCAGTTTAGAAGTGAATTTCCTGTTATAATTAAGTTATAGATCAAATATAAATTAGAATCTGTTCACAATATCCACTCCTTTTCATTTGGGATATAAGGATTGGAAGTGTTCTCTTTTTGTGCTCCCTTGTTCACTTTCTGATGCTATTAATGATAATTTATTTTTAGATGGCTGGAAGTAAATGCAGGTGCTGGTAATTGACTTAGTGGCTGTTACAGTGTCATTAATGAAAAAATGGATGAAATATGACTCTGATCTTATTTTAGCTTGACCTATATGACCTTTGGAGCATTGAAGGTAACTCCTAGGAAATAGGATTTCCTAGAACACAGGCACTGATGTTTGACCTTTAGCTAGAATTCTTTGTAGGATTTACTCTAAAATAACCATTTTGATTAATCAACTGGGTTATCCAATCATTCATTCATTCAACTGTAATTTAACTGTTTAAGCACCAGGCATTAAGCAAGGAAATGGAGAGAGAGAAAAACACTGTATACTCTTGGGGTATGAGCGTGCATGGTAAAATTGTAGGACAGGGAAATACGAGCTATTGAAGTCTGTACAGTGTGCTCTGCCATTGAGAGTAAAACTACCTAAAAAAGAGATATTTAAAATAACATAACATTGCTACAACAGGGATGAACTTTGAAAACATTTTACTAAGTGAAATCAGCCAGACACAAAAGGACAAATACTGCATGATCTCACTTACAAGAGGTACCTAGTATAGTCACATTCATGGAGACAAGTGGGGGAGAGAGGCATGGGGAGTTTATTGTTTACTGGGCACAGTTTGGGACAATGAAAAAGCTCTAGAGATGGACAGTGGTGATGGGTGCATAATACTGTGAATGTACTTTATGTCCCTGAACTGTACACTCAAAAATAGTCAACAGGTAACACACATAAGGCTGTATATCTTGTAAAATGATCCAGTAACCTGTCATATCAGTTCTGCTTCTTTTAGTCTAATAATATCAATTATATCTTTAAAAGTACATTTGGGAAAAATAAGGAGTACACTTGGGGACCACTTAATGATTCTCTACCTATTTACTCTTTTATCAAATATACCAACTGTGACATTATTTGTTGAAATCACTTTAAAGAGAAAATTGTTTGAGGGTTGGACTCACAGATCTTATAGGCTGAACCTGTTACATACTTCTAAAATAAAGATGCATATGGTAATTAGTGTACATAAAATAATGAAAAACACTGTTCTTTTTAAAAATGAATGTTTTTCTGTATTATAAAGGTAATATATATTCATTTTTAAATTTTTGGAAAAACAAAAATAAAAAGAGAAAAATAAATCATAGTTAAAGCAATACTGTCACTACATCTTGAAACAATTATATTATAAAATTATATTTGATACCATTTGGTGGGCTTGGAGAAAGTAAAATGATTTTCAAAGAACAAAATATTAAGTCAATAATATTTCTTAACAATATATCATTCAGTGTGAGCTCAATTTCTTCAAAAATGAAAGAAGTAAACCTTTCTTCTAAGCAGGGTTCAAATCACCTAGGCACTTATACTCAAGGGGCTCATTCCACATTAGCATAACAGGAGAGAGAAATGTGAATATGAAAACAACAAACAGAGGAGAATCAGAGATAAGAATCAGCAAAAATGCCTTAGAATCATTCCTGAAGAAGTTATTACCATTTGAGTAACTCTGTCCCTGGAGCTATGATGAGAGAGTAAAAAAAAAATAAATAGACCTGAAAGAAATTTCTTTGTTCAAAAACAAAAACAAAAATGAGAATGAAAGTAAAAGGAGAAAAGAGGTATGAGCGATTCTTCCCCCATTCCCAAATTTATTGTAATGTAAGGGAATTCTTAAAAACATGGGCCAGAAGAAGTCATTCAATTGGAACGATTATTAGAGGGAAGAAAGCCCTCAGCACTCTCCAAATCGCAGTACTATCACGTGGTACAGCAGCAGTAGGAACGGTGATAATAGTGATGAGCATCCTTGTGTGCTAGACATTTTGCTGACTCACAATGAAACCTGCAGAGCTCTGGCGGGGCCCTCCTGGGTATAAAAGTCCCTCTGCGACCCCCACTTCTTGTTTGTAGAAAAAAAGGCTTTAGTCCCCTAAGCCTCCCCCAAATTCCAAAGAGCAAACTCAAGTAGTTACTAATTATGGTAGTGAGAGAACGCAGACACAAAGGAAAAGCAGTCAAGCAAGAAAACTAGTAAGAGCTTAAACAACAGTTTAAGGATAAAACAGAGTCCTAGTTCCTCCTCAAGGGATATACATAACAATTTGACACAAATCTTTGAGTTGTTCTGCAGAAACTAAGACCCACAGCCAGGTGGAGGCTGGTGATTACATGCTGATCAAAAGCAGTAGGCCCCTGACTGGCTGGAACCAGAAGGCTGATGATAAAGATTCCCAAAACATCACCCTGTTACCTCACCACCAACCAACCAGAGAGAAGTCCATGAGCTGCAACCCTCACCCCAAATGCTGCCTTTAAAAATCCTTCCCTGAAAGCCATCAGGGAGTTCAGGTCTTTTGAGCATGAGCTGCCCATCCTCCTTGCTTGGCGCCCTGCAACGAATGCTGTACTTTCCTTCATCCCTGATGCCAGGAGACTGGCTTTGCTGCCAGGCAGGCGAGCAGGTCCAAGTTCAGCTCAGTAACAACACTCATTATCTCCTTTAAATTTCTGAACAAACCTAGAGAGTAGTTTTACTGAATCTAACACTCAGGGAAGTTACAACTTGTCCAAGGCACAGTGGTACAACTGGAGTGTAAATACAGTCACCCTGACTCTCAAAAGTTACCAACCCCCAAATATGTCTCTTTTGCATATGGATTATTTTGAGCTGAAGGCCATTGAGAACCAGCAGACTCAGGAAAAGGTCTAAAAACAGGGCCTTTGTTTTCCTTTTGTAAAAGGAATTTCTATTTATAAATTTTCCATCTCTTTTTTTTGGCTGCATTGGGTCTTCGTTGCTGCGTGTGGGCTTTCTCTAGTTGCGGTGAGCAGGGGCTACTCTTCTTTGCGGTGCACTTGCTTCTCATTGCCGTGGCTTCTCTTGTTGCAGAACATGGGCTCTAGGTGCATGGCTTCAGTTGTTGTGGCACACAAGCTCAGTAGTTGTGGCTCACGGGCTCTAGAGTGCAGGCTCAGTAGTTGTGGCACACGGGCTTAGCTGCTCCGTGGCATGTGGGATCTTCCCAGACCAGGGCTTGAACCCATGTTCCCTGCATTGGCAGGCAGATTCTTAACCACTGTACCACCAGGGAAGTCCCGAATTTTCCATTTTTAAAGGTAGAAACTTTGGGGAAAAAAGATGTAAATATGGAAATTCCATACTAGGAAGAAGAGAACAAAATTTTAACAATTCCTATCAATGGTGAAGACAAGACTTAAATATGCATAACAAACCTTTCTAAACAATCCCTGTTTACCATACTTTTCCTGGTCACCTTCCCATAACTAGTCTTCCTCACCCAGAACTACAAATCTGTTTTCTTTGGTTTTAGCATAAGATGGTATATAAACCCAAGTTCTAAACACCCTTTGGGGTTACTGACTGCTGGGTGCTTCCATGCATAGGAGCAGGAAGCACATGTTAATAACCTTATGTTTTTCTCTGTTTATCTATCTTTGGCTAGTCTAACTTACAGAAACCCACCTGGAGAACCTACAAAAGGTAGAGGAAAAGATTTTTTACTTCCTTACACTCCATTCCATCAAAATGTGTCCTCCCTAAATCTAAAATCATTCCTGAGGAACGGCACTAATTAATTCACATGACAGTGTTAACTAACAATAAGTCATTTCTGGGAGCAGGGCTTGAAATAAGCAGTGGAGAGCTGTCTCTCCAAAACAAGACCAAAATAAAATCAAAGAGTTTAAAATTTTCAGTTTGCAAAATTCTCCTTATGTCTGATTTATTAGAAATGTGTGGATTTTTCCCAAATGTCTCAAAATGCATGAATTAAATGCTTATTACATTAGTTGAAATTAAAATATAATAAATTAATCGGATCTTTGCACTCTTGTTACTGAACAATATGGAATTTGAGGTCAAACGGATAAATGGGTATATAATTTTTATAAAGCAACAAAGAGGGGCCTATTTCTTCCTTGTTCTACTTTAATTGTTTTCACTTGGCAAAACTGGCTTCACGTGTCAGTTCTTTAATTGGCTCTGAAATGAAAGCATTTCCAGTTACTACATGGTGGGCTAGCTTGTCTAAGAACACCTATAGTCAGAATATTTGCTGAGATCTGAATCTGCTGCTCTTTTAAGCACTGTGGTTCCAAAGTTACAGGATCAGATAGCTTGTAGAGACTATAAAGAAAGATCAGGAAAAAACTTCCATGTGATGAGCCAAATTTACCTGTTAAGACTTGAGCTATTTTTTAAATGTTCTGTTATTTTTTAATCAAATGGAAGTTAAAATCCTATGCAATTAAAATAGATTTCTTCAGATTAGAGAGGGAAATGAAGATTTTTATTTTCCTCTTTTCTGTCAAAGTCTGTAGCCTCTACAAATATAGAAATCTGATGTACCTTAGTGCCTAAGGTTATAGAAGCAATCATTTGATACATAAGTATTTTCAGATCTTAAATGTTGCCATTTTTATAGGATTAAAGTATTTTTTTTTTACAAAAGATAGAGCAGGGCTTGAACTTCATCTTTCCAGTGATCAAATGTTATAAATATATATTGTTAATATATTATGTTTACCTGGCTTCAAAACTAGATAAAGATGGGTCTAAATAACAATGATTAAAGAGATATAAGATACCATGTTACATACTAAGTATCTCCTTCTGTCTTAGGTGAGAAAAAGGATTTCTAAATCAAGTACTCTGTCTTTTTTAATATTTCAAAATTAGCTAGAGATCAAGAATTTAGAAGACAGACAGGAAAAAAGAGAACTATGTCCAAGAGAGTTTAACAAAATGTGCAATACCCTGAAATGAATGTCGGTGGAAAGTGATGGCACCATCAACAGTTTTCCATAGAATGTTTAGATCACTTCCTTTGTCCAATCCTCAAAGGACTCTAATTTAATCTCTCCACAGAATTACCTAAATGGGCACAGTTCAGATAGGAGATCTAGAAAGAGCTGGGATTATTGTGAAATAAGAAGAATAATTTATTCTGAACAAATAATACTCAGTGTCTCTCCAGAAATGGTGTCAAGAAGTGGGAGAACACAGCCCATATGAAGAAATTTCTCCCAAGAGGCTGCCCTGAGTAAATGAAATGTCTTCAGCTGAGTGAAAAGAAGACAGGAAAATCCAATCCCTTAGTGGTTTAAGCATTATACATTAAAACCACTCATTAAAAATTAAAAACAAATGGGATACTCCCATCTGGGTGTTTATTTTCCCCTTAATAAACTATTGAATGACTTTCCCAAGCACTGATTATATATATGACGTTTAAAAATGAACTCACTGTGGATGAATGGATAAAGGAAATGTGGCGTATGTATACAATGGTATACGTATTATTCAGACCAAAAAAAGAAGGAAATCCTGCCATTTGTGACAACTTGGATGGACCTTGAGGGCGTTATGCTACGTGAAATAAATAAATCAGACAGAAAAAGACAAATGCTGTATGATCTCACTTACATGTGAAATTAAAAAAAAAAAGAAAAAGAATTCATAGATACAGAGAACAGATTGGTGGTTGCCTATTCTTATCACTTATTGTGATCATTTCACAATACATACAAATATCAAATCATTACGGTGTATACCTGAAACTAAGTTGTATGTCAATTATAGCTCAATTAAAAAAAAAAAAAGAAAGCAGTATATCCTTGCCGAAGCATTACAATCTTTTCCTGATCAGTTTTAAAACCTCTCAATTTCTCACCTTCATCCATTATACCCCATTAGTTGCTATGTGTTTCTTCTACTACTCAACCCTCAGGATTCTCTGATATTTGGCCATATCTACCTCCTGAGCATAACTTCGCACTGTCCAGGTCACACAACTTCTTTCTTACAAACTATAGTGTAAATTGGGCCTTGAAATGGGCACAGAGTATTCCTGGAGGGAAACAAACTAGCAGACAAGGGTCATTTAAAAATGAATTCATGTCCAGGTCTTTAATTTCCATTTGTACTTTTTCATAAAACCAATTTGTCTGTGGTCAAGGCTTCACGCCGGGTGTCCTTTCACACCTCCCTCTCACTTTTACTGAACACCTTCAGGTCACCAAGTAGGGACTTGTGAAGCTGCCTTTTTCAAAACAACATAACGAGCTCCCATGGCTGCCACCCTCAACATCCATTTCATTAGAAGCAGAATTTATAATAAATTTATACATTTATGCTTAAGAAGTATTTATACTGTTTTTGATGAACTGTGTGCTACTACTAATCTAATGACAATTCGATAAAAAGTGTTTTTAAAAAAATATTTAGAGCCTTGCGGTCATAGTGTTTTAATTTATATATACATTTTAATAGAGAAAAGGGTGGTAGAGTGATCAATAGATGACTTTCAAGCTTAAAAATATATTAGATAGAATTCTGTAGAGAAAATGGAAATTCAAATTCTGGGGAAAAAAGAGGATGATGTAAATTCTCCTATTTTTTAATATTTATTTGAATACATTTGAGAGAGTGATATAACAATTTTATTTTACAATTCTACATTTAAAATATACCAGAGGTTACCTCTTCTGCAGCTATTTAAACTTAGCATGAAAAAAATTCAATGTCAATCAGAAAATGTATGAGGTGGCACATGAGTTTAGAAAATTATTTTGGGGTAACACCAAGCAGAAGTTTCAATACCACTCACAGGTCTGCAAAACCAAGTCCCAACATCTTAGTCTGGCATTCTGCCCTCTTTCCAATCTCATCTTCCCTGATAGCTTTTCTCTTTTCCTCCAACATATACCAGCTCCCAGGGAGCACATCTCCACCTAAAAGAGACCTATAGCGTTTTGCCTGGGACATGCTCTAGACTTTTCACCCTTGTTTAAATGTCAACCTCAGCCTAGAACGCAACTCCCCACTTCCAAGCTATTCCTGCCTACCCAAAACTATCCACACCTCGTGTATCAATTCCTCCTGTGTTTCCCAATGTATACAAAGAACTAATCATCTCTTTTCAATTTTCATTTAAAGCGCTTTGTATCTCTACTAGGCAATTACCACAATCTACATTTCAATTACCCCCACCACCCACAACATCATATACAAAAAACACAGTTGGTATCTTTTTGTTTGAGTTGAATAGCAGTAAAACCAAGAGTCAATGTGTTTAAGCAAGACAAACTATAAACTCAGTATTCACAATTCTCATTCTGGCTTTTTCAATGATTTCCTATGTGCCTCCAGGGAAACCTCAACTTTAGATAGTTTATACCTAAGTTTCTGCATTTTAAGCTTGAAGATTATACTCATGCTTTTTTAAGTGTACAGTGTGAGTAACTTTGTAAGGTTGTACAACCACAAACAAAACTGGCAAAGTCGTTTTTTTAAAAATTGAGATATAATTGATATATAACATTTTAGTATCAGGTATACCTCATAATGATTTGATGTATGTATATATTGCAAAATGATCACCACAATAAGTCTAGTTAACATCCCTCACAACATTGTTTTTCTTCTTGTGGTAAGGACTTTTAAGATAGACTCTTTCAGCAACTTTCTAATATACAATATAATACGGTATTATAAACTGTAGTCACCATGCTGTACATTACATCCCTAGGACTTATTTATTTTACAACTGAAGATTCGTACCTTTTGACCACTTTTACCCATTTTGCCCACTGCCTACTTACTTCCCTACCCAATCTGTTCTCTGTTTTTATGGGCTCTTTTTTTTTTTTATTCCACATATAAGTGAGATTTGTCTTTGTCTTATTTCACTTAACATAATGTCCTCAAGGTCCATCCAGGCTGTTGTTTTCTTTATCCATTCATTCATCGATGGGCATCTTACTTTTTATACAGGAGAATTTTTAATGAAGTTAACCAAAAATAATTTGTCATCATTTGCAAATATGAGAGATCAATGATAAGTATTACTAAATTATAGGAACCTAAAATTAAAGCCATTTTTAAGATAAATAAGATACAAGGAGGTCACATGACAAGGCCAATCAGCTGAAGAACAGATGATACTGCTCAAACTCTATGCTAGTATCCAAACTTATCTTCATTTTCCTGTCCAAAATATGAGATCTTCTAAACAAACATAGATTCTACAATCCTAAAAAACAAAAAACTCCATATTCACTAACCATTTTACTAGTCACCTCTCTCAAGCAACAACCGGTAACAAAATGATGAAATTCATTTTAATTTTTATTCAACATTAAAATATGCAACATGATAAATTCCTACAGTCCATTTCAAAAAGAATATACTATATTTCATCCTTCAGTCATAAAACTAGTCACTTAAAGCCCAAAGAGAATAAGAAAACCTGGTAGTCTCAGAAACAGCTCAGAAACTTCATAGTTATTTGTATGTCTAACCTAACATCTGTTTCCTGTTTATATTTTCACAAGGTATTTTGCATTGCTCAATGTAATTATATATTCTGCAGTAAGAAAAAGTACAATATAAGGCTTCCTTTAGTCCCATCTGGATGTAATAAAGGAATCAAATTTTGAAACGGCAAGACTGTGAAAGGAAACTTCTACCTTTAATCATAACAGAAACAGCTGACTGCCCTTTTCCCTACACCATGACACTTACTAATAACTGTAAGAAAAACACTAGCCACATGTGAAACTCTGAATCAGTGTAGGTAGGATCTGAGGAGCCACAGACGGGTTGAATCTATTTCAAGCTGACTTTACAAAACCCAGTCCAAAGTTGAACGTTTGCAACATTATATGTGGAATGTCCTTTAGGATTCTGATTACATAGTAGCTGAGTAGCCACATCTGTGATATATTACAAAACCAAAGTAGTTGCCAGAAAAGTTGTTAGCATTTTATTTTTTAAGAACTTAACATTTTTGGGGGACTTCCCTAGTGGCACAGTGGTTAAGAATCCGCCTGCCAAAGCAGGGGACACGGGTTCGATCCCTGTTCCGGGAAGATCCCACATGCCGCGGAGCAACTAAGCCCGTGCGCCACAACTACTGAGCCCACATGCCACAACTACTGAAGCCCTCGCACCTAGAGCCCATGCTCTGCAACAAGAGAAGCCACTGCAATGAGAAACCCGCACACAACAACGAAGAGTAGCCCCCGCTCGCCACAACTAGAGAAAGGCCGCATGCAGCGACGAAGACCCAACGCAGCCAAAAATAAGTAAATAAATAAAAATTTTTTTTTAAAAAAGAACATTTTTGGTTTAGTAAATCCTATAGTCTCAGTAGTCTAAAATGTGAGTCACTTCCATGTCTTTGAGTCTGTAATCACTTTTCTGAGTTAATGAAAATTAATGTATTATGTTAATTTATTAATTAGATATGTAAGGTAATAATTTAACATAACTTTAAGTGACTTATTAAAAAATCATAGAAAGAGAAAACTAAGTGATATATATATCAAACTCCTCTTCCACTGCTACTACTTCTACACAAAGACAAAGATTTAAAGGGGTTACATGACTTGCCTAAGGTCACAGTTACACAGCGCTAGAATTAGGGTTGGAACCAAGGTCTTCAGATTTTCAGAACAGCGTCCTCTCAAATATAAACCTTCTAAACTGTATGGTATGACAGGTAGATTAAATTACACCAAAATGCATTCTAACAGAACATGTGGCTCAATTATTCAATCTGCTATCATACAAACATATCTAACATACATAAAACCTGTACATTCTGAAGTTCTTCATTCTCTTGAACAGGCATTACATCAAGTACTTACTGGAAAAAACCAACGCACAACCAATCCCAACACTTCGCCTTATAGGGGGAGTATTATGCTAGGCCATCTGTTGAAGGGTCTTCCCGTTCAAAAATCTATCTAAGAGAATAGTGGCAACTCTCATACATGGCTGGCAGTTTTATTAAAGCCAAACATATGTCAACCCTATGATCCAGCAATTCCACTCCTACGTATATACCTAAGAGAAATGAGTGCACCTGTTCACCAAAGGACGTGTAGGATAATGTTCATGTAAGCTTTACTCATAATAATTGAAACCTGGAAATCACCCTAGTGTTCACCAGGAAAATGGCTGAACAAACTATGATGTATTCACACAATGGAACGCTTCACAGCAATGGACCTGTAACAAATTCCCAACACACAAAACAACATGGATGACTCTCACAGACATTCTGATGGGCAAAAGACAGATGGCAGCACTACAGCAGAGCCCAGGTGAATCGTGGCATCCCTTTATCTCTGCTAGTAGTGATTAGTTACCTATAAGCCACTCCTACCCCAGACACCTTGGAAAGTCTCTCACTTCCTCAATGAGTTCTGCTTCACTCCCTCACTAGATCTCTTTCTCCTTCCCCATGAGGACCCTAGACTTCATCTTGCTCTATTAATCATGAGATTTCTGATAAGCAAATCCTTAAAAGTTGCACTTGCCTGATCCAAAAGATGCCTTCATAAAGAAAAAGAAAGAATAAGTTATATACTTTCAGATCTGATACATTATTTTAAGGTAAAATTCCAAAATTCTGATATAATAATAGTAATATTAATAGCTAAAACTATTAAGTACTTTCTGTATGTCAGGTACTATTCTAAGATATTAATTCATTGTTCTACCAATTCATTGTTCTAATCTAATCCAGATAAGACAAAATCTTACATTTATATAGCATCCCATAGGGCACTGCTGATACATTGTTTAATATTCTTTGTACAGGGTAACTGCTATTATGCCCCAGGTGATATCTGAAAACGTCAAAAGCCACAGAAATGTGAAAAATTCCCTCAGTGCCCCACACAAATCAGCCGCACATTCAGGACTATATCAAAGAATGGAAGCATAGAAGAATGGAGAAACAGAAGTAGGTTATTGTTATTCCTGCTTTCTTTTGACAACTTCTTTACAGAAATAGTAAGGGCTTTGAGGGACTAAGTTCTAGGGATCTAATGTACAGCATGGTAACTATAGTTAACAATACTGTATTGTATAGTGGAAAAGTTGCTATGAGAATAGAGCCTTAATATTCTCACCATAACAAGAACAACAAAGTGGTAATTATGTGATGCGAAGGATGTGTTAACTAACCTTGTTGTGGTAAGCATTTCACAGTATATATTTGAATCAAATCATCACACTGTACACCTTAACCTTACACAATATTATATATCAATTATATCTCAAAGTTGGAAAAAAAACAAAAAAAGGGTGGGAAAAGTTATGTGTATACTATACTGTAGTCTATTAAGTGGGCAATAGCATTATGTCTAAAAAAGTGCACATACTTTAGCCAAAAAATACTTCACTGCTAAAAAATTGCTACTCATCAATCGTCTGAGCCTACAGCAAGTCGTAATCTTTTTGAAACAGTTTTATCAGAGATCACTGATCACAGATCACCATGACAAATAATAACAATGAAAAAGTTTTAAATAGTGCAAGAATTTGCAATATTTAAAATGTGTCTCTGTGTCAGCAAAATGTGCCACAGAGACACAAAGTGAGCACACACTGTTGGGAAAATGGCACCGATAGACTTGCTCGATGCAGGGGTGCGACAAACCTTTACATTTGTAAAAAGTACCATGTCTGTGAAGCACAATAAAATGAGGCATGCCCATATACAAAAGAAGAGTAGCTGGTGCCCTGGGAGACTTGAAAAGGCTCACTAAGAGAACAGAGAGTGCCCCAAGCCCAGGGAGACTGAGAGTGAACGCTAGAGGTACGTCTGAGGCCTCACGAAGCCAGCCACCAAAATGATGCCCAATTCCTCTCCAGGGTCATAGGTGGGGAACCAGAATACTCTGTCTATGCAATAATCATTCCTTGAATAAGAGAGAGATCTTCTTGATGTGGTTTTCCGTAGATTTCATTTTTCTACTGTATCATTTGCAGCACGAAAAGCATTTGCAAGTGAGGAGGGCCATGCTATCCAAAAGAAATGTTTCGTTCTCAGGTGTTAGGTAGAGGATGCAAATTCAGTAAGTGATTCCCCACACTCACTACAGAAACAGAAAGCTTTTGGGTTCCAGGCCTCTCTGACACAGGCTTATATAAATATGATACAACTGTCAAAGCAAGTACTGGGATGATTATTTCATACCAAATACCAGACAACGGAATGGCACAACAATTCTTTGAAATGCTATTTTTTTTCTTTTAAGTTCTAGGTCACATCAAGTAAAATGAGTTTGCAAAGATTTTAGAAGGCTCAGAATTTAGAGGTCAAATGGAAAAAATTTAAACCTATCTCATTCAGCTCAGCCCCTTCAAAATGGTGTTTCTTTTTAAAAAGACTGAAATATAAATAGAGTGATCAAGATTCACCGAATTTGCCAGATTAATGACAAACTGATTCAGACTCAGGTCTTCTACTTCTGTGAACACTTCAGTACGGTCATGTCCCATTAAGTTAGAAGGATAATAAATAAAAACATCATAAAGATACTTCAACAAAAATGTTGGTAAAGAAACTGAGGAACTTTAAAATCTGCATTTACTTTCATGAGAGTAAAACAATGCACTGCAAATTTCAAAATGACTCTTTAATTCCTGGAGTTACGTATCCTCGAATTACCAGTATTTTCCAGTGTTGTTTTTCTACAAACTCTAGAGTCTATAGCTATTAATTCTAACTTTGATATCTTTTTAGTTTAGTAAAGCAGCATCGACAGCAAACATCTTTCTGATTAACAAATACCTAATCAATTGATGTGCAAAGCTTTCTGGAAGACTACAGAGAGGATGGAACATGGCATAGTGACAGGGACACCATCTCTCAAGAAAACAAAGCATTTTCTTTCCTTTTTTTTGGCCACTCCACACAGCATGTGGGATCTTAGTTCCCCAACCACGGATCGAACCCGTGCCCCATGCAGTGGAAGCATGGAGTCTTAACCACTGGACCGCCAGGGAAGTCCCCAAAACAAAGCATTTTCATGAGAAGAGATCTACAGTAGCTTCAACAATATAAAAGACAGTGACTGTGGAAGTTGAACTATCTATTAGAATATAAATAACGAAGTAGTATTGGGTATGGTTTTTAGAAAAAGAATCAATAAAGAAAGAGAGGGAAGCAACTAAATGTCATATGCAAGGTTCCGTCTGAGTAAGCCACAGTATCCTCTGTGTGGTGCCCACAGCTACAAGTATCTAATGAGGTATGCGTTTTAGTCTCCAAATCTCTGTGCTTTCTGTGAGGGTGTTGTTTGTTACAGGCCACTGAGAGACTCAATTAATAGTGATCTTTTGCTGTCAGTAACCTACTAATGACATGAGCTCCTCCCCAAAAGCTTTACAAGGGCAGATGGAACCATAAGTGATTGACGGTACCTTTGACATGGAACACAAAAACTAAGGAAGAATACTGAGCTAACCCCATACACTTATGGCCTGACACATACAGAAGCAGCCCATTTTAAGGCATAAGTAATATTTAATGACATCAGCAGGAATGGCAGAGTAAAAACCTCTGAAAATCCTCTCCTACCTAAAAGGCAATGAGGACAGTGACAAAAATGGTCAGAATCAATTTTTTTCAGAACTCTGGAAATTAACTAAAGGCTTACAGCAATCTGACGAGTGTTTATTCCAGAAAAATGGAACAATCTTGGTAAGAACAGAAAGTTATGTGGCATTTTAAACTGGCCCTTTTCTCACCTCTCACTTCCCAGTTCTGTGGTAGCCCTGAAAACCAACAACCTTCAATCATGGTGAAAACCAGCAGTCTGGCAGCCACTGAAGGGGGCAGAAGAGGGTTGGAGCTCCTTCAAAGCCCCATTCCCAGAAAAACTGTCAGTATTTGCCCTGTGCAGTGGTTTTGTGGAAGACTCTACTCACATGGCTTTCTTATTTAACCTGACCTGGCACTCACCCAGTAGAAAAGCTTTTTTCCCAGGGGCATTTGTCAAAAATAATCATCGCAATTGCTTAACATCATGGCTGCCCGGGGCTGCAAATAACAGAGCAAATAATAAGCAAATCAAAAAGCATAAAAGGAAAAGCTAGGGAATGTGATGTCCAGAGGGGATTTTGAAGCACACGGACACGTTCCTGGGTATCTAGAAGGCCATGTGCACGCACAAGGACGTGTGCGTGTCCAGGCTGTGCACCTGTCCAGTAAAGACATGAGAAGGCCCTTAATTCTCACCTCTGGCTAAGTCTGAGGGTCTACACAAACAGGAAGTGCAGGCGAAGATGGAGGTATAGGCAACCTGAGCACTGAAGGATGCTCCAATATGAACAAAGGGCTCCTCCACAAAGACAGACTTATTGGTTCCAGGTTTTAAGGAAATCTCTGTCCAATCATGAGCTGACTACTAAGCTAATTTGATAGAGACTCCACTGGCCACATATAACAAAGTAGACTTTACTGAATTAATTAAGAAAAGTCACTAAACAAACAACAACAACAATAACTCCTGTCAAGAGAAGACTATCTGATTTCCAGAGCTGCCACATTATATTTAAAAGGATATTAAAATAAATAAAATAAAAATAAAAAAACAAACAAACAAACAAAAACTATGTTGGGCTTCCCTGGTGGCGCAGTGGTTGAGAGTCCGCCTGCCGATGCAGGGGACACGGGTTCGTGCCCCGGTCCGGGAAGATCCCACATACTGCGGAGCGGCTGGTCCCGTGAGCCATGGCCGCTGAGCCTGCGCCTCCGGAGCCTGTGCTCCACAACGGGAGAGGCCACAACAGTGAGAGGCCCGCGTACGGCAGGAAAAAAAAAAAAAGTATATTTAAATGTCTAGTTTTCAACAAAAAATTATAAAATGTGAAACACACACAAAAGCAATCGATAGACACTCTCCCAGCAAAAGCCCAGATTCTGAACATACTTGACAATGACTTTAAATCATCATTTTAAATATGTTCAAAGAAGTAAAGACAATCATGTTTAAAGAACTAAAGAAAACCATGGGAATGATGTCTCACTGAATTAAGAATATCAATAATGAGACAAATTATGAAGGAGAACCAGATAGAAATTCTGGTATGAAAAGTAAAAGAACTGAAGTAAAAAATTCACTACAGGGGCTCAGCAGGAGACTTGAGCTGGTATAAGAAACAATCAGCAAACTTGAAGACAGGTCAATTGAGATTGCTTGGTCTGAGGAACAGAAGAAAAAAAACAATGAATAAAAATTAACAGCGCCTCAGAAATCTGTGGGACACCATTAAGCATATCAACATACATATCATATGAATTCCAGAAGGAAAGAAAAAGGCAGAAAAATATTTGAAGCCATAATGGCCCAAAACTCAGAAATCTGAAGAAAAACAATCTACGTAACCTAGAAGCTCTACAAACTCTAAGTAGGATAAA
Organism: Phocoena phocoena; assembly: GCF_963924675.1. NCBI lineage: Eukaryota > Metazoa > Chordata > Mammalia > Artiodactyla > Phocoenidae > Phocoena > Phocoena phocoena. The sequence continues at coordinate 88,956,075 of NC_089228.1, forward strand.
CTTAAAGAGATCTATACCTAGCTATCTCATAAACTGCTGAAAGATAAAAACAATCCTGATAACAGCAAGAGACAAGCATCTCATCACGTGTAAGGGATCCTTAGTAAGATTAACAGTTGATATCTCATCAGAAATCAGAGGCCACAAGGCAGTGGAATGACATATGCAAAGTGCTGAAAGACTGTTAACCAAGAATTCTGTATCCAGAGAAGTCATCCTTCAAAACTGAAGAAAAAGATAAGCTATGCCCCGATAAACAAAAACTGAGAGAATACTTTTCTAGGAGACCTGTGTTAGAAATACTAAATGGAGTCCTTCAGGCTGAAATGAATTGACATTAACTCCAATCCACATGAAGAAATAAAGAGCACAGGTAAAGGTAACTACAAAGGTAACAGTATAAATGTGGTTTTTGTTTGTAGTTCTTGTTTTTATCTTATCTAACTTAAAAGACAACTGCATAAAGCACTAATTATGAATGCGCTGATAGGTGTACATTTTACAAAGATATACTTTGATAACATCAGCATAAAGAAGGGGAGAGGGAATTGAGCTATATATAGAGGCAAAACTTGTGTATCCTGTTACAAAGTTGATATTAACCTAAACTAAACTGTTATAGATTAAGACACTAAGGTAACCACTAAAAAAATAATTTTAAAGATTATATATATGAATTAAAATGGCACATAGAGAATATCTATTTACCACAAAAGAAGGCTGTTGTGGGTTGAACTGTGTGTCACAAGAAGACACGTTGACGTCATCATCCCCAGAACCTGTGAAAATGAGCTTCTTGGGAAATATAGCATCTTTGCAGATGTAATCAAGTTTAAATGAGGTCATACTGTATTAGGGTGGACTCCAATCCAGTGACTGGTGCCCTTATAAAGAAGAGGAAATTTAGTCGCAGAGAGAGGAGAATACCATGTTAACGCTGAAACAGAGATTGCAGTGATATGTCTACCAGCTAAGGAATGCCACGAATTACCAGCAACCACCAGAAGCAGGGAGAGAGGAACGGGACAGATTCTCCCTCAGAGCCTCCCGAAGGAACCAACCCTGCCAACACTTTGATTTGGGACCTCTGGCCTCCCAAACTGTGAGGATAAATTTCTGTTATTTTAAGCCACCCAGTTTGTGGTACTTTGTTACAACCACCTTAGGAAACTAATACAAAGACAGTAATAGAGGAATAGAGGAAGAAAAAATAACAAGGATCTATTGAGGTGGAAAGACAAAGCTTGGCTATATAGTAGCCAATTAATGAAAAGATTAATGTCTGAAATTTCAACTGATCAGCATTTAGGCAGACATTCCATATTACTGTATGATAAAAAATTGATGTAAAGCTTGCTTTTTAGATATATTTTAACATGTAAATATGGAAGTTACTTCTTTGTTGCCATATATTAGAGACACTCTAATCCACAATACTTTCTCTAGTCAAACACTGCTTTACAAGCAGCAAACTTTTCGCAGTGTTTTTAAAATCACAGAAAAATGCATGCTACAAAAAGAGACAGAATAGTTTTTTTCCCACCTAAACTAATGAATAACTGGAGAACTTTCAATATTACTCTAAATAGTTTGACTTCTCTGGCCCACATGCAGCATCCTCTGATGCTAAAAATGATTCATTACACAAACACCGTTCACACCCATTATCATCAACGTGATAGTTCTGTTCAACACATACAAATAAAGGTGTTCTTAATCATACAAAAATGCTTATGTTTCCAATTTAGGGCACAATCATCATTTACTGTTAAATGACATTAAAGAATTTTGGACTTAAAATTTGGAAGCTTAACATTTTTATGTGGATTATTTTTGTGGTAGACAAAGGAAGATGTGGGAAAAAGAACCGATGCATATTGGATCTAGAAACAACAAACAATTTAGTATATTAAAAATAAACACAAGCAAAGTAAGGAACTGCATTTTACTTTCTGAAAAATACGCAGAATGTCCCTCAAGTATTCTCTGAACCATTAACTTCATTACCAACCTTTCTGTTCTACACCATGAATCACGAGAAAATTCCATCACCCACCTGATATAAAATATGAAGATTTCATTTTACTAAGTGCTGAATTAGCAATGGCCTAGGGTAGCCTTTCATAGGCTATCAGAGCAAAGAATCAATACGGAAATGATCCTAGTACCAAAAGAAAAGTGTAAGGAAAAAAGTACATTGAATGCCTTATGTGTTAGCTCTGTGCTTATGAAGGAAAGTCGAAGGCAGCTTTTCTCAGTGGTTTGAGCATAACTGCCTTCCTAAATTAATGAGAAAGATAAAGTCCACAGATGGTGTATTGTGGAGTTTGAACTATACTAATTTCAACAGGTGACATGGAAGCCTTCTTAGCTACTCCTATGAAATTAAGGATCCAGGGAAAACAGCAATGTGAAACGCCTTTTAAGATGCATATTAAACCATCACGTATCTAATGCCCTCCTTTAGAAACTGAAATGTACACTAGAATACTAAAAGATGAAACACGAATATTTTGTATGCCACAATCAAAATTTGTAAATTTCCAGCCTTCTAGTATCCTAGAATTATATTTATAATTCTGAAATATTAAAGTGTTCTGCTTTATTGGGTTGGCCAAAAAGTGCCAAGTAAAAGTTTTTAAGTAAAACTAAAAGACACAGTTTTCATTTCCACCAAGAACTTTATTGAACAACGTATTCACCCTTTTGTTCCACTGCCTTCTGCCATTTTTCAGGCAACTTCATAATTCCATCTTCCCAAAACTTTTTATCTTTTTGAGCAAAGAACTGTTCCAGGTGCCTTTTACAGTCTTCCAGGGAATTGAAATTTTTTCCATTAAGAGAATTAATAAATGGAAATCCGAAGGTGCTGTGTCTGGTGAATATGGCAGATGAATCAGAACTTCCCAGCCAAGCTGTAACAGTTTTTGCCTGGCCATCAAAGAAACATGTGGTCTTGCGTTATCCTGATGGAAGGTTATGCGTTTTCTGTTGACTAATTCTGGACGCTTTCAGTTGGTCTGACTGGGAGCAGTACTTGTTGGAATTAATTGTTTGGTTTTCCAGAAGGAGCTCATAATAGAGGACTCCCTTCCAATCCCACCATATACACAACATTACACTCATTGGATGAAGACCGGCCTTCGGTGTGGTTGGCGGTGGTGCATTTTGCTTGTCCCATGATCTCTTCCGTTCCACATTATTGTACAGTATCCACTTTTCATCGCCCATCACAATTTGTTTTAAAAACAGAACGTTTTCATTACATTTAAGTAGAGAATCGCATGCAGAAATACGGTCAAGAAGGTTTTTTTCGCTTAACTTACATGGAACCAAAACATCAAAGCGATTCACATAACCAAGCTGGTGCAAATGATTTCCACCGCTTGATCTGGATATTTTTGAGTATGTCGGCTATCTCGCACATGGTATAACACTGATTGTTCTCAACTGATGTCTTGATTTGATCGCTATCAACTTCAACTGGTCTACCCGACTGTGGAGCAACATCCAGCAAGAAATCTCCAGCATGAAACTTTGCAAACCACTTTTGACACATTCAATCAGTCATAACACCTTCTCCATACATCGCACAAATCTTTTTTTGCGTTTTGATTTCATTTTCACCTTTCTTAAAATAATAAAGCACAATATGCCGAAAATGTTGCTTTTTTTCTTTCATCCTCAATATTAAAATGGCTACACAAAAACTCACCAATTTTGGACTTCCCTGGTGGCGCAGTGGTTAAGAATCCAGCTGCCAATGCAGGGGACATGGGTCTGAGCCCTGGTCCGGGAAGATCCCACATGCTGCGGAGCAACTAAGCCCGTGCGCCACAACTATTGAGCCTGCACTCTAGAGCCCGCAAGCCACAACTACTGAGCCTGCGTGCCACAACTACTGAGGCCCATGCACCTAGAGACCGTGCTCTGCAACAAGAGAAGCCACCACAATGAGAAGCCTGTGCACCGCAACGAAGAATAGACCCCGCTCGCTGCAACTAGAGTAAGCCCGCATGCAGCAACAAAGACCCAATGCAGCCAAAATATAAATAAATTTTTAAAAATTCACCCATTTTGATGTCTTTTTTTAATGCACACTGATATGACAGCTGTCACATACAATCTAACAAAATTGTTTAGGATGAAGTTAAAGAAAACTAAGTGCTACTAGAGCCAAGTTTTTTTCTTACAGAAAAAACTAAATGAACCTTTTAGCCAACCCAATATATATATATACACATACACACGCATGTGCACACACACACACAGACACAGACACACACACAGACACAGCCATGGTTCCAGATGTTTGACTATGACACCAGTTTCTTTATAAAGCATTTGCTGAGGCCTTTTTACTTATCATCTTGACCCATATTTTATCCCTATGTCCCTACATTCTTTTTGTTTCAGGAAATGATCATCTCTTTTGGCAATGAATATCGGTATGTCTCTGGATTTCACTGGTAAAAAACTTAGACCAATAGCAAGAGATAAAATGATATTAGTGGTTGCAAAGTTCAGATAGTTTTTATCACAAAGTGGATTAAATCGTATTATGATAATCAAAGCCAATTTGACTATTTATATTCCTCTGCTATCTGGTAATTCAGAAATTGTAACTGAGGGCAGCAGGGAGGCCCACAAGGTGGGTCTCTGTATAAATTACTGCTGGCCATATAAACAGAATCTTAAAACAAGGCATTTACCATTGTTCTCCCCCAAAAGACAGAGAAACGCAATATTTTCAACATGAGAAACATTCATGCACAAAATAGTTCATTTTCCCCCGAAAACATACCTGAGATGATAAGCATAAAATAAAATTCCTGATGAAACTGATGAGTCTGTGGCTGTGAGGACAGCAACAAAGAGTTATTTGTTGAGATCAAGTCTATCTATTTAAGAGCTCATTTCTTTTCTGGGTCCTCTGGCCTGCATGTTACCCTGAGGCTTAATCACCCAGACAGAACGTTACAAACTGAAGCTCAGTAGTCATAAGCAAGAAGCTATGGAAGTTTTTCTGAGGAGCTGTTGGGTTCAAGAAAAGCTGAGGCTTCTTGGGCAGGGCTGGGGTTAGGAGCTGAAGCCTGAAGAGGGAACAAGTGAGGATCACAGGATGGAAAGGGGTGAGATACAAGTAGGCGCAGAGGTGCAAATGTTTTGGTAGAAGGGCCAGACTGAAGCTTTGCTGGTGCTCAGATCCGGATCCCTCCAAGGAGGAGCAGAGGTGGAATGTGGGGTAGAGCCCACAATCATGCTTACGTGGAGTAGCATTTAAATTTCATGGTTTATCACAAGGAGTCAAGGCATTCGGCACATAGGGCTGGGGCATAACCCCCATTCCTTTCCAGGGGGGCTGCCCTCAGCTCTCATAATTAGGCCTGATAAGCTTTTTATTAAGTATATGAATCCTTTTAATATTTGATGGTTTCTTCCCCCTAAATTTTCAGATAGGCACAAACGTTGGTTTCTAGTTTTAGAGGTTTCACTGATCTCTCGAAATCTATTCACAAATGCCAGGTTAAGAATGAAGTAAAGTGCTGATGTTTCTAATCAGTAAGAAACGGGGTACCAACAGTCACACAAACCACACTGACGAGTTCCAAAAGCTATAGTGCGTGGATGGCAGAAATAAAGGATTTTTCCTTTCCATTTCCTTGCTCAAAACGAATCACTGAGCATGTCCTTCTATTCACCAAAAGGGTGAAATAGTTTGTATACAACAGCACAAAATCTATTTGCATATTTTTCTATTATTCTGGAAAGTATAACCCTTAAGGAAAAAAAAAAGTTTAAAGACACATGTGAACTGTTGACTTCAATTTGGAAATTCTGTATTCCTCTGATGAAACATAAGCACAGCAGGTATTGTGTTTGCTATTATTTTGAAACTATGAGGCATTTTTCAGAAGTCTGCCAAGCCAAACATACTATTAATGTTCATAAATTACCATGCAGCAAAAGTCCTTGACATATATCTACTGTCTTACCAGATAAATTAATTTTGCTAAATGTACTATTAGATTGGAACATAAGGTCATTTAAATAGAAGTAAATATAAAAAAATCAAGGGTAGCAGGAAACTGACTTGTAGTGACTAAAAGATTTCTCAACCAAAAACAGATGGAACATTTAAAATACCACTATGATTAACCTTACACAATGTAACACATATAAGTAACAGAAATATACTAAATATAAATCTTTAAAGAACTTATACATTTTAATTCAAGCTGAATAAAATGTAGCATATCAATGTGAATATGAGTGCCAATATTCTCAGCAATATTTTACAGAGTAATAGAAATTTTAAAATAACCAATTTGCTTTATTTATAATTTGAATGTAGGAAAAGTCCTTAATAACAAGCATTTGCACTCCAAATTAATCAACTTGCCCTCCCTGTTCCAGGCTGTAAGTGATGCACTAAAATTCTGATATGACTTTAAGACATACAGGCATTTTCAAGGAAGATAACAGTTATTTTAAATTATTCATAACACAAGGAGAACCAGAATAGCTTAGATAAATAAAATCCACAGATAATTCCCATATCCCTTTCTGGTCAACAGCTTTAATATCTTTTCCCTACCAGCCAACCCATAAAATGAAAAACAAGACAAATTGCCTGATTTTAATTTCTCCTCCTTGACCATCCACTGCTGACTTCTCTGATGGAGACTATAAAAAGCAGTGAAAGCTAAGAAGCAGGAAGAAGAAGAAAGAAGCTAAAAGCCTAGATAATCTACAAATTCAATAATCATATAATGAGCTCATTTGCTCTAGGTAGTCCTAAAGATACTATCTGTCACTACAATATTTTAGCAGGGCAAATAATAAAGCATATCCCTTAGATGGATTCTCCTCCACCATCTAGTAATTCTTCACAAAAGTGTGACTCGGGCTTCCCTGGTGGCGCAGTGGTTGAGAGTCTGCCTGCCGATGCAGGGGACATGGGTTCGCGCCCCGGTCCGGGAAGATCCCACATGCCGCGGAGCGGCTGGGCCCGTGAGCCATGGCCGCTGAGCCTGTGTGTCCGGAGCCCGTGCTCCGCAACACGAGAGGCCAGAACAGTGAATGGCCCGTGTACCGCAAAAAAAAAAAAAAAAAAAAAAGTGTGACTCATAAGTGAGAAACACATATGACAACCATCCACAAACTCTTCCAAAACTAGATGCTCAGCCCAGATATGAAGGTACCTCAATATGTATAAGACATGCAGTCAAAGAACAGCTAAACTTAGAGCCATCACATCATTCCATACACATTTATTAAGCGCATGTCATCACAGGCACTGAAATGCAAAGACAAACAATACAGCCTCTTCCTACAGATGGTAACAGTTTTGTTGGATTTACGTGTAAATAAGTAATGATGCACCATGATGAGTGCCCACAGAGATAGGCTGGACAGAGTCTGACAGAGCATGGAAGGAATCTAGGAAATACCTGAGCTGGCTTTATGGAAGATTCAGTATAGCAGAGAGCATTTTAGAGTCAGACAAGATTAGAAACCCATTCAGCTGCTAATTAGTTATGTAATTTGGCCAATTATTAAAGCTTTCTAAGACTTGGCTTCTCAATAAGTAAAATAAGGATAATGTTATCTATATAGCTAGCTTATTGTAAGAAGGAAAAGAGATAATATGTGTATAGCAAGTAGCATGGTTTCTAGAAAATAATAAACGCCCAATAAATTGTACTGATGTTATTATAATTATTATTAAGCAGTGTTGAATAATGTTACCAGTGTCTTCTGGTGCCCAGGTACCAGTAGCCATTGCATCACTGTCACTGGCCACATCACACCTGGCTGGGTTCATATGTGTTATGTTCAGTCTGAATTAATACCTTAGCTGTGGGCTACCTACAACGCAGAGGGAAGAACTAACAATGTAGTTTCAAGAGTAATCAAATTCACAAGCTGCTCCACCTAGAAGGTCAGAGTTCATTAAACAGGAATACGCCAGTGTTATTATCTTAGCGATATCAACAGGAAAGCAAACATAGAGGGAAAATATCTCTTATGTGCCACTATAGGGGCAATATATTAGTCAACATATATATTAGTCAACATATGTATTTCCATTAAGAACCCGTTTTTTTAACAGAAAAGCCCAAACGGACATTTTGGCCAACCCAATAGTAGCAAATATTAGTGTATCTGATTAACTCAATACTAACAACTGTCATCATGTGGTAAGTATGAAACGGGAAAAAGTTAAAGTAAAAATTGCAGGAATATAAAATGGTAAAAAAAAAATACAGGCTACACAGGAGGCCTCATAAGGGTAGCAAAGGGAAGAGCAAACAGGGATGTAGTGGAGGAAGCATCTTAAGGACCCGGTATGTCATGATAAAGAGCTTATCTTTATTCTATGGGTAATGAAGAGGTATTACAGACCTAAGATGAGGTAAAACATTTTTTAATCTACTGTTTTATCTATTGTTTCTACCTCATATCCAAATTTAATAAGTATTACATAAGCTTATAATTATGTTTCTTCAATTCCAGGGTGTTTTCCCACCATATATATATGGTATACATATATATAGATATGTTTGAGATATCTTTGACACTTATGTCATCATTTAAAATGAATCCCATATGGTTTTTTAGGGCAGTGACAAGTTAAAAATAGGGTTTGTAGGTATTCCAATTAGATACTTGACTTTGCCTGTTAGGGATTAAGAATTCTCCCTCCTTTCCTTTTATTCATTACACATTTATTCAATATCTACTATATAAAGTGCCACACACAATGTTAGACTCTCAATTAAAAGTTAGACGTGCATCCTACGTTAAGTGTGGTATCTTCTGTCCCTTGGAAGATTTAATAAAATGTATTTTCAACAGACCTATTTTTCCACACCATACGTTTAAATAATGATAGAAACGTTGGTATTTTCCTTTAAATGATTTCCCCTTTAAACTGTGCAATTAAAAAAAAAAGCTGGTAAAAGAGTTTAAGAGAAAAATCTCAAGAGTCAGGTGAATGTGAAGTGAACATAACCAAGAGGAAGGAAAACAGCCCCGTGAAGTGCTCGATAATTAAAGTCTGTAGCGTGAAGCATCTTCCAGAAACACAAGAAGGCTGGGTCCTACCAATACAATTCGCCAGAAACCCTCACCGTAAGTGTATTAAACCATCAGAGTAGTTTTTCAAGAGTGGCTTCCTTCTATCCTGGCAGTTAAAAAAAATCATCACCTGTCATTCACTGGTGTTATTTCTCCCCCCATTTTCAGCTTTTCCCGCTTCTTTTTTTTTTCTTATTGATGAATTTTCTTCAGCACTTTAGGTAAGTCAAGTAATTTCTTCAGAGCAGTCTCAGCTTAGTGAGAGGAAAATGGGGAAATACGATGCATTGTGGGTGCGGGGTTAGGCTCCATGGGGTTGGCTCTCTTCCCTAATGTCCTCTTTCACACTTGGAAGCCAGTGATGCCTGTGGAGCTCAGATACCTTTTCTGTTACAGAAGGATGTGTTTGTAGGACACTGCGAGCTTGAAGCTCTGCCACTCAGAGAAGGATGAGAACCCCCACCAAGGTGTGCAGGTCTTGTCAAAGCGACAGAGGAAGACTTGAAAAGCTCTTGCTTCCAGATACTTGGGTTTTCTCGTTCTAGCACATCTTTGTGTGTTTGTCTCCTTTGGTTCTGTTTCCTCTGGACTGCTCTCTCCTTTGCTGTGGAACCACAGGATGGAATTACTCCCTGCATATCAAGTGGAGGGGAATGGGTGGCTTTCTTTGGGACAAACTCTCACCCTTGAAGCTCATTTACTTTGTCATCTTGGGCTGCCTCTTCTGGCCAGACGACTTCAAAGTCCAAGATGGCAGAGGGGCTCTACAATTTAGTTTATGAAAAAGGCTCTTCCTTTATTCATCTTTTATTCATTCATTTATTGAGCCACTAGTGGGTGGGGTAGATCAACACATAGATGTGACAAGGTCCTCGCCTCGTGAAAATGAGAATGTAGGAGGGAAGGCCAACATTATAGATATCTTAAAGCAAGAATTTTTTTTTTTTTTTTGCAGTACGCGGGCCTCTCACTGCTATGGCCTCTCCCGCTGTGGAGCACAGGCTCCGGACGCGCAGGCTCAGCGGCCATGGCTCACGGGCCCAGCCGCTCCGCGGCATGTGGGATCCTCCCGGACCGGGGCACGAACCTGTGTCCCCTGCATCGGCAGGCGGACTCTCAACCGCTGCGCCACCAGGGAAGCCCAAAAAAGCAAGAATTTTTAAAAGGTAATTTTATGACAATTGTAACTTGCTATCACTCTAAGTATAATCTGTGAACTAAACACCTGTGTTCTTCCAGGTAAAGCGTAAAGCTACATTTACCGTCCTCTGTTGATTTTTAGCAGCTCTTCTGGAGCATCTATTCGGAGATCAACAACTCTAGCACTATTTTAGATGCTGAGCATTAGGGTGTGCTATAAACGCGACTCTGGTTTATGCAATCTTGCAATTAATTAAAGGGTTGAGTTTATTCCAAGAGATATTAGGTTTCTCATCACAGAGCCAATACGTGATTTTTTTCCCCTTGTGTTTACTCCACACCTGAACTGCTCTGACTGTAGCCCCACCTGAACTGCTCTGACTCTAGCTATTAACGTTCTCTTGAAATTTGATAAGATTTTTTAAATCCAAAGAAACTGGGGTGTTATCAGCTGTATATTGGCAGGGCTTACTTCTCTTCCTACCCACCATATATCCAGCACATCTCCTGATCTTCATGATGGATGCCTCACATTTACTGCAAACATAGCAAGACTGCTATAGCTCTTAGCAGATTTGATTTTTACAGAGAATCACTGGCTTTTTCAAGTGCCACGTCAAAGGGTTAAGTAAAAACTGACATGCCTGTGGCTTACTTTTAAATAGCAAATCATAATAGTCACACACTGTCCAAAGTTAACATATAAATCACACACCTTTACTGAAAAGATCTGGTTGGGAAAATGTGAATAACAAAATTGAAATCGCGAAATTTCTTCATTATTTATAATTAATGATCAGATTGCGATCCACTCTGTTTTCAGAATTTCTAAAATAGGGTGCTGATAGCACGGTGGCTTTTCAACAACAACCTCAACAAGTATAGGCCTCAAATCAAATCAACAGAAATAATCTTTGAATATTCATTCACATTGAATTTCAGCCATTATACTTGCTAACTTTTAGAATTCTGAAATGTCATTTTTCTGTACAAACTAACTGCAAAGAACACAACTGATAAAAACATAAGTGAGTTGTTTCTGTACTTTGCACATGACTCTCCAACAGCACTTATTAGATTTCTTATTCTTAACTATGGACCTAACAGCATAATCTTATTTCTCAAATAATAATCATGGATCCCAGCATATACTTTTTCATTTACATGGTTGCTCCGTTGTCCATATTCTTTGCTCATATTTATTGTATCATTTGTCATCAAGTACCACAGTTACTTGTACACACATCCATTTTCCTAGTTTAATAGTAAGCTACTTGAGGGTAGGCACTCTGTTCATCCATGGAAGGTATAAAAACAAAACCAGAGATCTTGCATTATCATAACTCCTTTTTTCACAGCGACCACAAGAGAATCAAGTGGAAGACTACAAAGCTCTACATCTCCTGGATTTCATTTTTCCCCTAACTATTGCCAGACAAAAGAATCAAATTTAAAACATCCTTAAACTCCACTGCACAGTGTCCTCATTGGTAGGGCTAACAGCAGTTCAGATAATGCAACGTTCACAGTTGGTTGCAAAATCAATGCAACGTGGTAGCAGTCCTGAAATACACACGGGTTATAGACAGAGGAACTGAGGCAAATCTATGCATTGGAAAACTGAAGGGCTGTAAGGAAGAAACAAAGAACTGGGACAAGATGGCAAATACTGGAAAATCTAGGCAACATTAATTAATGGTGAGGAAGCAGAAACAAGATGTGAAGACTGACAAAGAAGGGACTTGAAATTCCCGATTCATTCTTGGTAACGTGGGACCACAAAAAAAAAAAAACGTGAAAGCGATTTTAAACGAAACTCGTGTGATGGTGCTGAGGCTGCCACGTTGTCTGGATTGGTCTGTCTCTGTGTCAGCATGGAAATGGGGTGCTTTTCCTTACCTCCAGATGCTCTAAAATATAGGGCGGATTTGTCATGCCAAGCCTCAGCATTGCTCCCTCCGGAATCACTTCAACCAGTTTCCACAGCAGTGCGGGAAGACTGGTGCCAATATCTCTGCCATAAGCCCCTGTGTCTTCACTGGTCAACCATATTTCACAAACACCCTCTGTGAATCAAAGGAGATAATTAACAAATCTGTTGCAGAGCCGTTTCCTTCATCATACAGCTGCTCACTCTTTTTAATGCAGTATTTCTCAACACTGATATGCAGGCAGCCTGGGTATTCAATTGCAGAGAAAAAGCAGCTTATCCCATGGTGGCACTGGGTCATTAAGTTCATTTTATGAACACCAGAGAGTTACAACAATGCTGTAAATTATCAGTGCGTCCTATGGAGTGATTAACATTTACAGCCAATCAGTTCAACCATGCTTCCTCCAAAGCGCTTTGATCAAGACTAAAGCTTTAGTCCCATCACAGACAATACCTAGTTTATTGAAGAGCAAAAGCCCCGGAACTGAAACAGTCACTCCACAAAATAGGTACTATCAGCAGTTAACTCACTAATCAGTCTGTCACCGACCCAAGGAAAATGTCAAGTGTTGTTAAAGTTTGACTCACAAATTATTAATTATGAGGTACCCGTTTCTCCTGTAGTAACCATGCTAATTTGTTTTCTTCATTCAATTAAGAACAGAGTGCATTATATTGCTGCATTCAAAGAAGTTGGCTACTGTATCAAGTAAGCATCTGTGTTGAAAAAGCTGTTTACTAAAAATAGAACAGGTTGCATCCTATTTTCCATCAATCAGACTTTATAAAAATGTATCTATGTTTCCATGTTGTTGTTGTTATAAAGAATCCTGACTTCCAATATTACCCGCCTGCAATAACATTCTACCAGAAATTGAAAGGAAATACTTCTGGATCACCTAGTATTACTTAAAATAAATAAAGCAGAGTTAGCGAGAGCCACCCAAGTTTGCAGGGCACACAGAATCTTTCTGAAGGCACATTCAACTAAAGGATTAGCCTGTTTTAAAAGGCCAAATGATTCACAAGGCTAAAATAAACAGTGAAATGGGCCTGTGAAATTTGTTCATGCTAACGTGATTTGTTGCTTCTGAAGAACCTCAACACACACACAAGGCACACAAAGACAGCCTGAACCAAAAGTAGAAGTTTCTAGGAAGAGTCTTAAAATTAAAATTTTAAATTGTCTTTAGTTGACAGAACAGAATAATTTCAAAAATACATCTAAATATTCCTAGCCAAGAGAGACAACAAATAGAACACACAGCTTCTATGTGAATGTGAACTTAAAACTTATAGAACAAAGAAGCAAAAAGGAAAGATCTTCACTCTCTTTAACATGTTCCACAGAGGTGGAAAAATATATCAATACATGAAGCTAACATCTCCAGTCACTATTCTTTCCTTTAGAAGAAGAGATATATTTACTTTATCAACAAACTAGCCAACCTCCATAAAAACATGTTCACTTTTCCCCACTTTACTATCTTTCTGAGACAACCACGTCCTCACCCACACCCAGACAACATGGAAAATACAAGGATAGAAATAAAATTAGTTTCCCAAAATTAAAGAACAGGAGACATCAAAAAACAGCTCCATTTTAAAAGTTAGAGATGTTTTTAGTATTTGAAAATCAATAGTGTTATGAATATATATGGGCTTTCTTAATTTAAATATGTAGTTTCAGAAATTAATAAACCTTTGCTTAGTTTTAATCATTTAATAAAAAGTTTTATCCTCAAAGTAAATAATCTGGCATGTCCACAGGCTACCTTTGTAGCTCTGTAGTTTTATAAATATTCTCTGTACATGGAATAAATATTTTTCTATTGAAAAAAACTGGTTGCAATTAGTGGTATTATCTCTATTTTAATATTACATATGCCATCAGACACTGGACTCATACAACCTTTTTTAAAAAAATCTTATCACAAAATCCACTCCAGGAAAGAGATGGCTAAGTAACAACATAAATGGATTTTAAAACACTCTGAAAGAGGTTATAAAAACAGGACATTATCCATGATTTTCCAGTTACTGGCATCTGAGCAACACAATATGAATATTTTTAAATGAACAGAATAATTTTAATTTATAATTTTTCCATCCAAATGGTTCCATGTTACGCCTTATGTAGAGAGAGCGAGTTCCTGGAACAGTGCCTTGCTGTTGCTAGATGAATATAGAAGGGGAAAAATCGCTATGAATAGGAATGGGAATAACAGCCATGCAGAAAACAGCATCCAGCTCTTCAAGCTGCATAGGTGGGGACCAACAGCCCCCTGGTGGGCTGAAGCTTCAAATTAAATCACATGAAGAGGAAGCAGCTGTAACACTACATCAGCAACAACAGGAATAATGGTCTTGATGTCTCCAAGATCAAGGCTGCTAAAATGCTCTCTATAATGGCAACCTGGTTTAAAACACAATGAAGTAAGAAAACATGTGCAAAATGTGAAATCCTTGGACTTGAGAAGAACTGTGCCTTGCCAGTTCAATCCAAAAATTTGTCAAAGATGATTTTGCTCTTAACGTGAGAAAGTTCAGGTTTGTAAGGTTATATTTCAAGCGTTCATTCTAATGAGAGCTGATCCCTCCCACAGTTAGGCCACAGAAAGCCGATTCATAGTAAAGGTGAAGCTCAGTGTGGAATCCCGAAGTCCTGTGATTATTCATAGTGCAAGCAGTGCCTGTCAGGTCAGCTTGAATATGAATTCACCAGGGAAACCGAAGGCTGCAGTCTGTAATCACTAATGGATATTGGGACACACATGCATGCTTTGAGCTGTACTCTTAATTGGCTATACTTATGGACAGAAGTGCTTGCCTAAACAGCTTCATTCCTTAAGGACTCCAGTTATGAGCTACATTCCTTTGCACATTCATTTCTTTATTCTTCCATCAAACATTTATTAAGCCCTTACCTACTATGTGCCCTGCAGCTCTTCCAGCTCATGACAGATACGGATTCATCATTAAACTTCTGAGATCTAAGACTGGCTATTACTCAGGCGCCGGTGAGGGGACACTTGACAGACATCCTGGGAACTTCATATACATCCCTATCAGTGGTGACGCGGAGGCGGATGGGTACTGGAGAACACAGCCTTAGAAACCAAGATCAAGGGCGAACTGAACTGGCTTGACGTGGGTATGATGTCAACCCCAATGAGACAGACCCCCATCTACACTGTAACATGGATTTTGACTAATACATGTCAGAAAAACAAACACATGAAAATGAAAAAGAGAAGCAGGCAGGAAGAATTGAGATAAGAGAAGTGAATGCGCAGTAAAAGCTCCCATGCCTGTAATAAATACATGCAAAAAAAGAAAGTGGTGGGGAGAAATTCAGGAGACAGGAATGAGGCTTTTTTTAAACATCCAAGGAGGAATCTTACTTTTTCCTAAAATTGTTCAGCTACCTGACTTTTGTTCATGTTCCTTAAATTATTCAGTGTATCTGACTTTTCTAATGAACGTTAGGTTCATAAGATCATCTATCATCCTTTTGTTGTGTTAATTTTGGTTTAAAAAAAAGCAAACACTAGGAAGAAATGAAATACATCTTACAAAGGAAAACGCTTCAAAAAGTTAAGTTACTGGAATCCATTATCATTTTACCCAAGTAATTACAGATCAGCCTACAGTTCTAACACTACTTTTCCCTGAATAGAGAGCAGCTACAACAGCTGCATTCTGATCTCTGCTTCATAGTAATGTGAGATGACAGAGGATGGAAAACATAAAGAAGACATAAAAGGTTAATAATAAAAGAAAGATCATATTCTCAGTAAAATAGTCTCACAACAAAGAAAATCCTTTCTGAAAAACCAAACTTTGCCAAAACTCAAGTTCAAAAGATTATGACTCACTATAACTCTTCCTGTGTATGAGCTTCATTGTAACAAATTAAAATATGGGTGAAGATTGATTTTATCTGGTCAGAGAAGTGATATTTCTCTGGTAGCTTTTGCTTTATCACTGGGGAAAATTTCCATCATAATAAATTGTTTTAATTATTCCATATGAGTAGAGTCTCTAAAAATAGAGATTATAAAAATATAAAACTGTAAACAGTGATTAATTGGATCAATAGTTAAAAAACACTAGATGGTAAGAAAATCTACATCAATTAAACATAATTATTTAAAAAATCACCTCATGTGCAGAAAAGGGAATCCTCCTACCCTGTTGGTGGGAATGTAAACTGGTACAGCCACTATGGAAAACAGAATGAAGGTTTCTCAAAAAACTAAAAATAGAGTTGCCATATGTCCCAGCAATCCCACTCCTGGATGTATATCCAGAGAAAACTATAATTCGAAAATACATGCACCCCTATGTTCATAGCAGCACTATTTACAATAGCCAAGACGTGGAAGCAATCTAAATGTTTGACAGATAAATGGATAAGATGTGGTACATACACATACACGATGGAATATTACTCAGCCATGAAAAAAGAGCTAAATAATGCCATTTGCAGCAGCATGGATGGACCCAGAGATTATCATACTAAGTGAAGTAAGTCAGACAGAGAAAGACAAATACCATATGATATCACTTATATGTGAAATGTAAAATATGACACAAATGAACTTATTTACAAAACAGAAAACACTCACAGACAGAGAGAACAAACTTATGGTTACCAAAGGGGAAAGGCAGTGGGGAGGGATAAAATAGGAGTTTGGGATTAGCAGAATCCCTAATATATAAAATAGATAAACAACCTATATATAAAATAGATAAACAACCGGGTCTTACTGTATAGCACAGGGAACTATATTCAATATCCCATAATAAACCATAATGGAAAAGAATATGAAAAAAGAATACACACACACATACACTCTCACACATATATATGTATAACCGAATTACTTTGCTATATACCAGAAACTAACGTAACACCGTAAACCAACTATACTTCAATTAAAAAAAAAAATCACCTCGAAGTCTGCTACATCTTTCTTCCTCAGAAGATGTGTTCTCTCTCTTCCTCTATCTTGTGCTCTCCACTACTAGCCTTGCCTTTCCCTCCTCCCACAATTCCATCCCCTAGTCTTTCACCACCATCCATCCCAGCCTTCATTATCCATTTTCTTCTACAGCCAATAAGGAATATGAATTATACATTATCTGTAATGTTTATTTAATATGCATTACATTCTCTGCTCTTAATTCCCCATTCTCTCTTTTAAGGGTCACAGTGTATATTAACGAGATTTTTATGGGCTCTTTCTTCTCAAAAAATAATCTTAGACAATTCACAAATGAATATGACCCTCTGTTTAAGCATTTGAAAGGTCATGGAAAGTTCTTCAGTGGCAATGTTTCTAAGTAATAATATACACAGGCAGTCTTCTACCTATTTAGCTTATTCATTTAATAGTGAATTAGACAATATAACTCCTTTGGTCCCTTCTGATCCTGTTATTAGATACTCAATGGTCTTATGTTTCCCATTTAGATAAAAAAGGACTTAAATAACAATTTTATTAAAGATAGCAGATCCAGTCAAGGCTATCTTTTATAGAATAATGATCTATCACTGATAAACCCCAATTAATAGGCCACCATAGAAGACAGTTATTAATTAGGTAATCTTTAATTATATCATGTTTATACTACTTTTTTAAACTTTTGAAAAAAGTTTATTAGTGACCTGAAGGGTTTTCTTTTCCTCTTAGTATTTTTTATTTTTTTAATTAATTAATTTATTTTTGGCTGCACTGGGTCTTCGTTGCTGCGTGCGGGCTTTCTCTAGTTGCGGTGAGCAGGGGCTACTCTTCGTTGAGCTGTGCAGGCTTCTCATTGTGGTGATTTCTCTTGTTGAGGAGCACAGGCTCTAGGTGCATGGGCTTCAGTAGCTGTGGCACGTGGGCTTCAGCAGTTGTGGCTCGTGGGCTCCAGAGCACAGGCTCAGTAGTTGTGCACACGGGCTTAGTTGCTCCATAGTATGTGGGATCTTCCCGGACCAGGGCTTGAACCTGTGTCCCCTGCATTAGTAGGCGGATTCGTAACCACTGTGCCCCCAGGGAAGCCCTCCTCTTTTTATTTGAACAGTGCTAAATTTCAAGAAAAGTTTCAAGAGTAGTACAACGGATCCCTGTACCTCTTTCACCTAAACCCAGGAGTAATATTTTGTCACATTTGTGAGCACTCTTCTCCACATCCACAAATACAAGTTTGTTTTTTTTTTTTTCCTGAACCATCTGAGAATTAGTTGCAGACATTAGGGCACTTTACCTCTAAATATGTTAGCATATAGCTTCTAAGATCAAAAACATTCTTCCTTACATTCTCACAACACAACCACTACTGCAGGCAAACCTAACACTGGACGACACCATAGTCAGAACTCTATGCTTTGTCATTTGCTGTTCCCTCTGTCTAAAATGCCTTTCACTCTTCTTGCATAATGAATACCTCTTCCAGGAAACTTTCCTGACCAACCGGACTAATTCAGATGCTCCTCTCCTGTGCTGCCAAGCATCTTGTACAAAATTCTGTAATACAATGTGTTATAATTATTGGTTTAATTGTGTCGCCTGATAGGATGCAAGCATCTTCTGGGCAGAGATGCAAAAATCTTCCTAATACACATATGCCTAGGACCTATTATAGTGCTTAGTACATAGGAAGCACTCAATAAACTTTGGTTCCATGAATCAATTTAATAAGATTGCGTTTAGTAAAAATGACTAATTAAGTTTAATTTAGCTAACATTTGACAAGCACCTCTTCCTTGGCCCCACAAAGGTATATATAAACATACATGTATGCACACGCATACACACACACACATGGAGTGTACACAGCAGTGTACAACGTTCTGCATTAGGCAATAAGGAAATATCAAAATGAATTTTCTTTGGAAAATATGAAAATGTAGCTTGAATGTTGCAACGCTTGTTGCATAGTATCTTAACTTCTAAGCAATCTTACTCAAAGTTCCTTATTACCCTATAGTGATCACTGGATAGCATGGCAAGTGAATAAAAACTATCTTTTACTTAGAAGTAAGACTTTCCGCTTACACGTAGGTTCAGATGGACCAATTAACCATAAATCAATTAAATTTAAAATGATTTTTTTTAGTGCTTGAATAATAAGAGTTAACAGACAGTATTTCCAGAGCATCCTGACATCTGTGATTACAGTCATACTCAGAAAAACTGTTGTTGGCATAAATTGATAATGTTGCTGGTAAATAAAAACAACTGTTTATTTCTTTTTGAAGGTCATAATCACATAAAAATTGTGTATTTCCATACTTCCATAAGAATTTGGAAACAATGGAAAGCTAAAAGCAAATTAAACACCACAAAATGATGACACACTTTCTGAAAACAAGGTATCTGACTCCCCAGGCTCCAAAATCTGCAATACGCCTCAATGCAACAGATTAAGTTTATCCTCTTAATACCAGTGTGTTCTACTCCATATATGGTTTTTTTAAACACTCCTAGAGAGAATACAGACGGCTGCGTCTGTGAAAGGACTCTCTGGTATTTCAGTAGGATGTGGGGAGAGATGTTACCTTATTATTAAAAGAAAGCACAAGAGGCTCAACTCCCAGCAGTCCAAATAGTACACATATATAAAAGGAAGTAGGAAGAGGAAAGGATACATACCTGTAATGCAGTACCTGTTCTCAGAAAAGACTAATATGAGCTGATCATGTTGATGAACAGAAATTTATCTAGATTCCATGACAAACTTAAAGAGCTACAGAATAGTTTAAAGGGTAAAGAAAATTTAAAAAGCCAAAAGATTTTGTGTTATTTTGGCCACAAAATACAACTCAACTACAGAATGAAGAACAAATAGAACTTAAATATTTACAAGAACAGAATATTTTTATGATTAATGTTTTCTGGTCCTAAAGGTCTTTCTCAAAAGTGAATTCCAGGCATACACAGTGTCTCTGCACACGGCCTGCACCATCTTGAGTTGAGTGATCTGTGAGGAGCTTCAGCACACATACCAAGCTCAGGTGTCGGCTCAGCCGTTTCACAAGGATCTCTGCTCTGAAGGGCCAGGGGCAAGGCCTCTGCACAGGGCCCGCTATGAGAAAATGAAACGGACTAAGCACAAAGGAAAAACAGGTGGATAGGCTAGGTGTGAAGTGACATTGCCAGATTTATGTCCTTTCCAGATGAAATGTGGATCCTCTAGCAACAGGAGTAATGGAAGATTTCCCTAAATCTGCCCTTAAGATTTCCCTTGATTGATCTGTGAGTATGGAACATTTCAAAACTGAATAGTGTGAAGAGAGAGGACCTTCAAGATGGTAGAGACGTAAGACGTGGAGATCAGCTTCCTCCCCACAAATACATCAAAAATACATCTACATTGGAACAACTATAGAAAACCTACTGAACGCTGGCAGAAGACCTCAGACTTGCCAAAAGTTGTGTGGCGGACATGGTCTTGGTCAGGCCTGAGCCTCTGAGGTGAGAGAGCCGAGTTCAGGACATTGGAGAGACCCCCTGGCCACATGTAATACCAATCAGCAAGAGCTCTCCCAGAGATCTCCAACTCAATGCTAAGATCCAGCTAAACTCAACAACCAGCAAGCTACAGTGCTGGACACCACGTGCCAAACAACAAGCAAGACAGGAACACAACCACACCCATTAGCAGAGAGGCTGCCTAAAATCATAATAAGGCCACAGACACCCCAAAACACACCACCAGATGTGGACCTGTCTGCCAGAAAGGCAAGATCCAGCCTTATCCACCAAAACACAGGCACCAGTACCCTCCACCAGGAAGCCTACACAACCCACTGAACCAACCTTACCCACTGTGGGCAGACACCAAAAACGACGGGAACTACGAACCTGCAGCCTGTGAAAAGGAGACCCCAAACACAGTAAGTTAAGCAAAATGAGAAGACAGAGAAACACACGACAGATGAAGGAGCAAGGGAAAAACCCAACAGACCAAACAAATGAAGAGGAAATAGGCAGTCTACCTGAAAAAGAATTCAGAGTAATGATAGTAAAGATGATCCAAAATCTTGGAAACAGAATGGAGAAAATACAAGAAACGTTTAACAAGGACCTAGAAGAACTACAGAGCAAACAAACAATGATGAACAACACAATAAATGAAATTAAAAATTATATAGAAGGAAGCAGTAGCAGAATAACTGAGGCAGAAGAATGGATAAGTGACCTGGAAGATAAAATAATGGAAATAACTACTGCAGAGCAGAATAAAGAAAAAAGAATGAAAAGAATTGAAGAGAGTCTCAGAGACCTCTGGGACAACATTAAATGCATAAACATTCTAATTATAGGGATCCCAGAAGAAGAGAAAAAGAAAGGGACTGAGAAAATATTTGAAGAGATTACAGTTGAAAACTTCCTTAATATGGGAAAGGAAACAGTCAATCAAGTCCAGGAAGCGCAAAGAGTCCTACAGAGGATAAATCCAAGGAGAAACACGCCAAGACACATATTAATCAAACTATCAAAAATTAAATACAAAGAAAAAAATATTAAAAGCAGCAAGGGAAAAGCAACAAATAACACACAAGGGAATCCCCATAAGGTTAACAGCTGATCTTTCAGCAGAAACTCTGCAAGCCAGAAGGGACTGGCAGGACATATTTAAAGTGATGAAAGGGAAAAACCTACAAACAATATTACTCTACCCAGCAAGGATCTCATTCAGATTCGAGGGAGAAATTAAAACCTTTACAGACAGCAAAAGCTAAGAAAATTCAGCACCACCAAACCAGCTTTACAACAAATGCTAAAGGAACTTCTCTAGGCAGGAAACACAAGAGAAGGAAAACACCGACAATAACAAACCCCAAACAATTAAGAAAATGGTAATAGGAACATACATATTGATAATTACCTTAAATGTAAATGGTTTAAATGCTCCAACCAAAAGAGAGAGACTGGCTGAATGGATACAAAAACAAGACCTGTATATACGCTGTCTACAAGAGACCCACTTCAAACCAAGGGACACATACAGATCAAAAGTGAGGGGATGGAAAAAGATATTCCATGCAAATGGAAACCAAAATAAAGCTGGAGTAGAAATTCTCATATCAGACAAAACAGACTTTAAAATAAACACTATTACACAAGACAAAGGAGGACACTATATAATGATCAAGGTATCAAACCAAGAAGATGATGTAACAATTGTAAATATTTATGCACCCAACATAGGAGAACCTCAATACATAAGGCAAATGCTAACAACCATAAAAGGTGAAATCTACAGTAACACAATCATAGTAAGGGACTTTAACACCCCATTTTCAACAATGGACAGATCAACCAAAATCAAAATAAATAAGGAAACACAGGCTTTAAATGACACATTAAACAAGATGTATTTAATTGATATTTATAGGACATTCCATCCAAAAACAAGAGAATAAACTTTCTTCTCAAGTGCTCATAGAACATTCTCCAGGATATATCATATCTTGGGTCACAAATCAAGCCTTGGTAAATTAAAAAAAATTGAAATCGTATCAAGTATCTTTTCTGACCACAACGCTATGAGACTAGATATCAATTACAGGAAAAGATCTGTAAAAAATACAAACACATGGAGGCTAAACAATACACTACTAAATAACCAAGTGGTCACTGAAGAAATTGAAGAGGAAATCAAAAAATACCTAGAAACGAATGACAATGAAAACATGACAGCCCAAAACCTACAGGATGCAGCAAAAGCAGTTCTAAGAGGGAAGTTCATAGCAATACAATCCTACCTCAAGAAACAAGAAACATCTCAAATAAACAACCTAACCTAAAGCAATTAGAGAAAGAAGAACCAAAAAACCCCAAAGTTAGCAGAAGGAAAGAAATCATACAGATCAGATCTGAAATAAATGAAGAAGAAATGAAGGAAACAATAGCAAAGATCAATAAAACTAAAAGCTGGTGCTTTGAGAAGATAAAATTGATAAAGCATTAGCCAGACTCATCAAGAAAAAAAGGGAGAAGACTCAAATCAATAGAATTAGAAATGAAAAAGAAGTAACAACTGACACTGCATAAATACAAAGGATCATGAGAGATTACTACAAGCAACTCTATGCCAATAAAATGGACAACATGGAAGAAATGGACAAATTCTTAGAAAAGCACAACCTTCCGAGACTGAACCAGGAAGAAACAGAAATATAAACAGACCAGTCACAAGCACTGAAATTGAAACTGTGATTAAAAATCTTCCAACAAACAAAAGCCGAGGACCAGAGGGCTTCACAGGCAACTTCACAGGCAAATTCTATCAAACATTTAGAGAAGAGCTAACACCTATCCTTCTCAAACTCTTCCAAAATATAGCAGAGGGAGGAATATTTCCAAACTCATTCTATGAGGCCACGATCACCCTGATACCAGAACCAGAAAGAGATGTCACAAACAAAGAAAACTACAGGCCAATATCACTGATGAACATAGATCTAAAACTCCTCAACAAAATACTAGCAAACCGAATCCAACAACATATTAAAAGGATCATACAACATGATCAAGTGGGGTTTATCCCAGGAATGCCAGGATTCTTCAATATACGGTAATCAATCAATGTGATACACCATATTGACAAATTGAAGGAGGAAAACCATATGATAATCTCAAGAGATGCAGAAAAAGCTTTAGACAAAATTCAACACCCATTTATGATAAAAACTCTCTAGAAAATAGGCATAGTGGGAACTTACCTCAACATGATAAAGGCCATATATGACAAACCCACAGCCAACATCATTCTCAATGGTGAAACACTGAAACCATTTCCACTAAGATCAGGAACAAGACAATTATTCACTATTATTCAACATAGTTTTGGAAGTTTTAGCCACAGCAATCAGAGAAGAAAAAGAAATAAAAGGAATCCAAATCGGAAAAGAAGAAGTAAAGCTGTCACTGTTTGCAGATGACATGATACTATACATAGAGAATCCTAAAGATTCTACCAGAAAACTACAAGAGCTAGTCAAGAATCTGGTAAAGCAGCAGGATACAAAATTAACGCACAGAAATCTCTTGCATTCCTATACACTAACGATGAAAAATCTGAAAGAGAAATTAAGGAAACTCTCCCATCTACCAATGCAACAAAAAGAATTAAAATACCTAGGAAAAACCCTACCTAAGATGACAAAAGCCCTGTATGCAGAAAACTGTAAGACACTGATGAAAGAAATTAAAGATGTTATAAAAAGGCAGAGAGATACACCACGTTCCTGGATTGGAAAAATCAACATTGTGAAAATGACTATACTACCCAAAGCAATCTAAAGATTCAGTGCAATCCCCATCAAACTACCACTGTCATTTTTTACAGAACTAGAGCAAAAAATTTCACAATGTGTACGGATACATAAGACCCTGAATAGCCAAAGCAATCGTGAGCAAGAAAAATAGAGCTGGAGGAATCAGGCTGCCTGACTTCAGACTATATTACAAAACTACAGTAATTCAGACAGTATGGTACTGGCACAAAAACAGAAATATAGATCAATGGAACAGGATAGAAAGCCCAGAGATAAACCCACATACATAGGGTCACCATATCTTTGATAAAGGAGAGAAGAATATACAATGGAGAAAAGACAGCCTCTTCAAAAAGTGGTTGTGGCGAAACTGGATAGCTATATGTAAAAGAAGGAAATTAGAACACTCCCTAACAGCATACACAAAAATAAACTCAAAATGGATTAAAGACCTAAATGTAAGGCCAGACACTATAAAACTCCTAGAGGAAAACACAGGCAGAACACTCTATGACATAAATCACAGCAAGATCCTTTATGACCCACCTCCTGGAGAAATGGAAATAAAAACAAAAATAAACAAATGGGACCTAATGAAACTTAAAAGCTTTGCACAGCAAAGGAAACCATACACAAGATGAAAAGACAACCCTCAGAACGGGAGAAAATATTTGCAAATGAAGGAACTGACAAAGGATTAATCTCCAAAATATACAAGCAGCTCCTGCATCTCAATATCAAAAGACAAACAACCCAATCCAAAAATGGGCAGAAGACCTAAACAGACATTTCTCCAAAGAAGATATACAGACTGCCAACAAATACGTGAAAGAATGCTCAACATCATTAATCATTAGAGAAATGCAAATCAAAAGTACAATGAGGTATCACCTCACACCAGTCAGAATGGCCACCGTCAAAAAATCTACAAACAATAAATGCTGGAGAGGGTGTGGAGAAAAGGGAACCCTCTTGCACTGTTGGTGGGAATGTAAATTGATACAGCCACTATGGAGAACAGTATGGAGGCTTCTTAAAAAACTAAAAATAGGACTACCATACGACTGAACAATCCCACTACTGGGTATATACCCTGAGAAAACCATAATTCAAAAAGAGTCATGTACCACAATGTTCATTGCAGCTCTATTTACAATACCCAGGACATGGAAGCAACCTTAGTGTCCATCTACAGATGAATGGATAAAGAAATTGTGGCACATATATACAATGGAATATAACTCAGCCATAAAAGGAAACGAAATTGACTCATTTGTAGTGAGGTGGATGGACCTAGAATCTGTCATACAGAGTGAAGTCGGAATGAGAAAAACAAATATCGTATGCTAGCCCATATATATGGAATCTAAGGGGAAAAAAAACAGTTCTGAAGAACCTAGGGGCAGGACAGGAATAAAGATGCAGACGTAGAGAATGGACTTGAGGGCACGGGGAGGGGGAAGGGGAAGCTGGGATGAGTGAGAGTGGCACTGACACATATACACTACCAAATGTAAAATACATAGCTAGTGGGAAGCAGCCACATAGCACAGGGAGATCAGCTCAGTGCTTTGTGACCACCTAGAGAGGTGGGATAGGGAAGGTGGGAGGGAAACACAAGAGGCAGGAGATATGGGGATATTAAGTATACGTATAGCTGATTCACTTTGTTATACAGCAGCAACTAACGCAACAGTGTAAAGTAATTATACACCAGTAAGGATGTTAAAAAATATATAAATTAAAAAAAGAAAAGTGAACTCCACACAATCTACAGTCAAATAGGATGCAAAATTCTGTAGTTATAATTAGGGAACTTTCACTTTGAATATAAAAATTATCAATTAATATTTTAAGTATTTAAACAGCAAATAGAGTTTTCTATTTTCTACTACATTCTTATGTTCAGTTTGAAGGTGCACTGAGTAGGTGTCCTAATACAAATATAACATCCCTCATTCTTTCATTCATCCTTCTTCTAGCAAGTATTTGTTAAGTATTATTATGTGCCAGACACTGTTCCAGATCTAGAGACAAGGTTTCTGCCCTCCTGAAATGTATTCAAGCGAGAGACCATAAACTGAGTAATAAAGAATATATTGTCAAGTAAAAGTAAGTGCTAATAAAATGTTTGAAAGTAGGATCAAAGGAAGGAGTGATAAAGTGGTTGGGAAAGGACATTGCTACTGCTGACAGGGAATAGTTAAGGACAACTCAGGATGACACGAGATCTGAGTGAACCAAGTAGTAAGCCACGCAGATCAGCGATCTGAAGGAAGAGCACTTGCAGCAGAGGGACTATTATAAGTGCAAAGACCCAGAATGAGCATGTTTATAGTTCCCAAGGGACCACAAAGTGGTCCGTGTGGTTGGGGCAAAGTGGGTGAGGGATGTGTGGTGAAAAAGAATTGTAAAATGGGAGCCACTGGTGACAGAAGTTGTTGCAAGGGGCTCAAGCTCACAGGGTAGAGCTCAGAGAGCAAAAATTCCACGTCAACAACCTATTAACTATTGTATGTGATGAATATGCAAAATGCCTATTATAACTGCTAGTGAAAGCTCTCAATATCTCCATGTTTTAAGAAACTCTCAAGCTGATGCTCATGAATATTCAAAGCCATTTCAAAATTCTCAAATCACTAGATTTGGTATATAAGAAGGGACAGGAAAAGAAATAACAGAAAATGCCACTGTCTAGTCTTACTTTAAAAAAACTGCTTTCTTTCACTGTTTTTTGGAAGGGGAATTTATTATAAATGACCAAAGTGCATGAAACAAGACTCACATATTTAAATAGAAACAAGTAAAAGGAACCCGAGACCAGTATAACATTTATGCTTTCCAGTTGGGAGCACCTGGAGGGAAAGGAAGTGGTGTCATTCTTTTATCTCTTCTCCTTTTTCTTTTTACTTCTTCTCACCCCACAGAGCCTAAGCACTACTTCTGGGCCATGCCCATCACTTAGCATCATCGAAGCTGACGTCCAACAAACCAGCATTTGCCACAAACTCAAAGAGTCTTCAAAGACGTTGAACCACTACAACAACTTCAGAAAGAAAGACAAAAATAAGTAAAATAGAACCCTCTCTTATGAGGCAGGAAAAGGAAAGGAAAAATAGGCTCGTCCTTAAGAATCTCCTACACACTCACCAAGCAACTATCATGATAAACAGAATAATTCAGATCAGTTTTACTCTTTTTAACTATAATTAGCAACTGGCCCAAAAGTAGGCTGGTTAAAATAGTCTTGGAAGGATAACTTGTGCCCTTTCTGGGTACAATGTCACAGAGATCAGAAGACATTTATGCTCTGGTGAGTAAAAAGTAAAAAAGGGGGAAACAGGTGAGTGCTGTTCCTACATAGTGAAAGGGTACAGTACAATTTTAGGACAAAAACATATTTAAAAGTTTGGAAGTTTTATGGAGAAGCTGGTGGTTGTGCCTTGAGAAGAAGAAGATGAATCAGAATAGGAAGGTCTGATACACTCCCCAGACACCAAGGATTTAATAATCAACTACCTCTTCAACTTAAAATTTCTAAGAACAAAGCATAACAAACATTTGCACATGGTATTAATAGAAGGTGATTTTTTTTTTTTTTTTTTTTTTTTGCAGTACACGGGCCTCTCACTGTTGTGGCCTCTCCCGTTGCAGAGCACAGGCTCCGGACGCGCAGGCTCAGCGGCCATGGCTCACGCGCCCAGCCACTTGGCGGCATGTGGGATCTTCCCGGACCAGGGCACGAACCCGTGTCCCCTGCATCGGCAGGCGGACTCTCAATGACTGCGCCACCAGGGAAGTCCCAGAAGGTGATTTTAATATATATTACAATAGAATAACATATAACCAAAACCTAGCTCTGTAACTTGACCAAGCTATGCTAATCAAAATTATATCCACCAATATGTCTGTTTCTGTAGAGGTATGTATAATATCCAGGATTAACTGTGGACTCTGGCCATATTAATGACAACATATAATTTTAATTAAAAAGAAATATTGTGGGCTTCCCTGAGAGCTCCAAAGATCAGCAGAGGGCTGCCCTCAAGTTTCTGGCTGAGAATGCAAGAGAGGAAACTAAATCCCAAGGCTGGGTACATAATCATAGAAAAGCAGGAGGACAAACAATTCCTTGAAGTCACACAGGACCAGGAACAGTTTGTGTTCCTACAAACCCAAAGAAAGACTTCAGAATACACACATTATTGGATAGAGTCCTCAAGAAGGGTAACCACCTTAGTGGTAGAGAAAAATTTGTGTTAAACTAAAAGCTGCTCTGGACCTATACTAACAGACATTAAAAAGAAAGCCTCAAAAAAAAATAAATAAAAGCACTTTCAAATATTTTAACTCTAAAACAGAACAAAGTCCAAAACACTATAAACGAACACAACAAAATCCAAAATGAAATTCAAAATGCCTGGCAGCCAAACAAAAATTACCAGACATGCAGACAACAAAGAAAATACTGACTATGGTTATGATGAGGAGAAAAATCAACCAAATGAAACAGTGACAAATGACAGAGATGATAAAATTAGCAGACAAAGACTTTAAAACAGCTTTTGTAAATGTGTTTCACATGTTCAAAAAATATGAACATGATGAGAAAATAAACAGAAAATTCTAGAAAAAGACACAACTGGAACTTCTAGAGATGAAGCTCAGGCCTAGTAACAGAAGCTATCCAAAATGAAGCAAAGAAGCAAAGAACACTGAGAATGAGCATGAAATGAACAATACCAAGCTGAATAACACATACATAATTAGATTCCCTAAAATAATGGCTGATCTTTCTCCAAATCTGATGAAAACTCTAAACTGAAAACTTAAAAAACTCAATCAACCTCAGTAGAATAAAGAACCACACCAAAGCACATTATAAAAAGATTCTTTTTTAAAAAATAAAGAGGGAACTTTAAAAGCAGTTGAGAATGGAGATGACATTGTACACAGGCAGAGATATAAAAATGGTAGAAAACTTCTTGTCAGAAACTATGCAAGCCAGAATGTAATGAAGAGACATCCTCAAAACACTGAAAAACCGAACTAGAATTTGGATTCAGTGAAAACAGAAAAATATCTGTCCAATAAGGGCAAAATAAAGACTTCAGACAAAGTTGAGAGAATTCATTACCAGCATACCTACTCTAAAGAATAGTATTTAAACCCTAGAACAGCCACAATCACTCAATCAATCAGTAAATCAATCAGAGTTATAGCTAACAAGGCAATAGTGGAGATAAAAATGGAATCTGAATACTCAATCCAGAAGAAGGCAGGAGAAGAAGAAAGAATGAATAAGAAAACGATGGAAATAACAATAAATCATTAACTGCAGAGGAGACAGGAGTGAAATGGGATCATGGAGAGATACACACAAGAGGCTTCAACATTAAAATTCTTTCTTTATAAAAAAAAAAAGTCTGAATTAAATATAATAAAATGTTAGGATCTGATACAGCTGGTAATTGGTGTGTATGTGTGTGTGTGTGTGTGTGTGTGTGTGTGTGTGTGTAACTGTGTTAGTTTTCTATATTTTGGAAACATTTTACAATTAAAATTTTCAATGACAACTAACAATATCATTAAATGAGTACTGGTAAAGTTTTTTTTTTTTTCTGTTTTACAAAACATTTGGAAGCTAAATCAACCAATGAAATCAGTGTGTTTTAAAATAAGTGGTTCTATAAGCATAATTAAGCACAATGACCTTTATTAAATTCTGCTATGTGAGGTTAATCTAGATAGCTAATATTCAATATTTAAAAAGAGAACGTTAATTCTTCTCTAGCCTAAGAGGAGAACAGAATGCCATTTTAAAATAACTACCTCATGAGGGAAAATGATAATTTCTTGCCATCATTATTTCATGTGACTTCAGCTGGTTGGGGATTAAGCTGAGGTCCTAGAGAGGGTCTCTTTCATTCATTGTTTATTTTAAAGATTTCCAACAGTATCCACGGAGAGAAATGACTTGGTGAACAGCACAGGAGGGAGGAGCAGGCAGAAGGAAATATGGGGAAAAATATCTCTAACATACTATAATTTACTTTTATTTATGTTTATTGTGGATTGTCTCTCTACCCAACCTCCAACTAGGATGAAAGAAAGCTACAATAAGATTGAGATTTTCACCTGTTTTGTTCACTGATGTATCTCCTGCAATAGACCAGTGCCTGAGACTTCACGGGCATCCCATGAATATTTGTTGATTGAATTATTCAATTAATAAAAAGATAGGAGGAAAGGAACACGTGAAACAGAAGAGGAGAAGATTCGGGGATGAGAACATGTGGGACTGAACAAGGAGCCTACAAGTGCAGGTCTCAGGTTTGTTTAAGTGGTAGGAACGCCAGAAAGTCATAGTATTTCAAACAGAACACAAAATATAAATGCAGAACACTGCACAATCAGTAGATGCCTTAGATATATTGAATGTATGTATTTAACAGGCAAAAACAGAACAGACTGTAAAAAGAATAAATTGTTTGAGCTTCTGTTAATACTTCTTTTCTATTTATGCACTAATTTGTCATCTTTTATACATCCAGCCAAGTAGAGGATAGCCATCAAAAACAATGAGAAAAAGTTTTCTGAAAAATACTGACAATTGAGATAATTCAATCCATTGACTTAATAAATATTGAGGAAAATAAGGAAAAAGAAAACAGCATTATTTTAACAGGAGGAAAAGCAGAGTTCCACTAGAGAATCATTTGAAGATCATCAGTATATACAGAAGTGTACTTCTTTTTTAAGTTTATTTTATTTATTTACTTTTTTGCCTGCGTTGCTGCGCAGGCTTTCTCTACTTGTGGCAAGCAGGGGCTACTCTTCGTTGCAGTGCGCGGGCTTCTCATTGCGGTGGCCTCTCTTGTTGTAGAGCATGGGCTCTAGGCATGCAGGCTTCAGTAGTTGTGGTGTGCAGGCTCAGCAGTTGTGGCACACGGGCTTAGCTGCTCCATGGCATGTGGGATCTTCCCAGACCAGGGCTCAAACCCGTGTTCCCTGCATTGGCAGGTGGATTCTTAACCACTGCGTCACCAGGGAAGCCTAGAAGTGCACTTTTTTCAGTTCCAACAGAACTCCACACATTTGAAATGTAAAAGATCAAGCCAGATGATGATACCCCAGAAGCAGTGAGCATAACTAGTGACCAGATCTTGGGTTTAAACACCATTCTCCCATAAAAACAACAACAGATGCTTGAAGAAATGGTAGATTCTAGGACTGAGGTGAGTAAAGTACAAGACAAGCCTGAAACATTTTCTGGTACCAGAAACGAAGAAAATGCTCAAAAAACTCATAGTATATCTAAAGAACACAGGAGCCAATTTGAAGAAGCTCCCAATGGCCAATCTGGGACAATCTGAGCGGTAATATAAATAATGATAGTAATGTAATTTGAAGTATAGAATAAATTTGCATGAATCCATACTTACATAAATAAATATCTGAAAAAAAAATAGGGGACAAAGCACAGCTCTTCCTTATAATATAATCCAATTACTAACTGCAAAAGGAAAGATAGAAAAATCACCAACTGGCGAACAGTGCAGTAATAATCATTGGAGGTAAGAATCAACAACGAATGTTAAAGTTAGTGGGCAAAAGTATGAGGAGAAACAGGTTATTTGCATAGTCTTGTCGTGTATCCCCATAGGATGCTTACTAACTGAGAAAAGCAGTAACTACACAGTGCAGAAACTTGGCAGATACCACCTTCATTAAGTGAAAAAATTTAACCCCACCTGTAATCAGGCATCTCAGCATCACGAACCCGGATATCCTGAAAAGTGCACAACATCATCTGCAGTGGTATTCTTGCCAAAAATACATAATCTGAATTTAATAACGTGGAAACATCAGATGAACCGAAATCGAGAGAGGTTCTTTTAAATAACTCGCCAGTAACTTCAAAGATATCAAGGTTATGAAAGATAAAGCAAGGCAAAGGTACTATCCCAGACTAGAGGAGAAGAGACTCAGGAGACATAACTAAATGTAATATGAGGTCCTGGATTGGATCCTGGACCAGAAAAAGGATTTTAGTGGGGCAATGGGTGAAATCTGAATAGGGTCTATACATTACATAACAGTATGACATCAATGTTAATTTTCTGCTGTTGATCAATGTTCTATGGTCATGTAAAATATTAACACTTGAGGAAGTTGGATGAAGACTGTGACCTCTCTATAGTATTTTTGCAACGTTTTCTAAGACCAGACTTATTTCAAAATAAAAGTTTAAAAGGAATAAGATCAAGACAGGGTATTTGTTACCAGGAGAATAGTGTGTATCTGTGAAACTTTTGCTTACCACTTTAATGCAGAGTGAAATTTACATAGGGCAGACCCAACCTACTCTTTGTCTAATGCAAATCAAGAACCCATTTCCCTTAGCAATGAGTACAGTTTCCTGATTTAAAATAGCTAATGTCAGGATGCTTCTAAAAATTATCACCTTATTAAAAAAATCCATCAAATGAACAGGATTTGAAGAACTCATCTTCAAATAAAAAGCTGCATACACTACGTAAGGAAAAATGTTATATATTTATTTGCTGTTAGAAGTGAAAAGACTGCCTTTTGAAACATGTCATAGTACTGCCATTAACATCACAAAGTAGTATTTATTAGGAAGTCACCATTGAGCCCTATGTGAACTTTCCCAGTTTCCTATGGCACTTATAAACAAAACTGACGCAGCTGTGAAAGAGAATTTAAAAATTAAATGTACAGAATATTCTTAAGTTAAATATTTACAAGATATTGCCTATCATGTAAATAACCATAACGAGTAGGCCAGGGAGATGTAAAAATGATAATGTCAACATGCAACAGGAAAGAATATTCTATGTTTCTGAGGTATTAAACTTAGATATAATGAAGATAAAATATATTACATCTATATTTATTATTACATATGCACTAATACAAAGGAGAAGCTACAGGACAAGGAAGAGTGGTGTAAAGGCATCAACATAACACTTGTATCTGAATAAGAGAGAATCCAATCCCTGGAAGCTGCCAATACACTCTTCCATAGAGATGGCAAGGAAGCAGGTCTGGTGTGCAACTACAGGAGCCCAATTCCATGCCCCACACAGGGCTGCTTTAACAGTTGCAGGAAAAACAGTGGGAAGGATAAGGGGGGGAAGTATCTGGCTTTTTAACAAATATATTACAATTCAGCTTTGAAAACCATGCCTTTCATAATAGTTACCACTTAGAGAAGACCAAAGCTAAAGAATATTTATTATAAATTGCAAGGCTATTAAAAATCATTAGCAATAAAAAATGTTACACACTTAATTTAATAAAAAGTATGTGTAAAGTAAATTAAATACAGGTGTTTTGTTTTGTTTTAATGCAATGGCTTTATAGTATGCCTTAAAGGTCATAAAAGTCTATCCAAATAGAAAATGAAAAAGTAGCATTCACAAATGAAGATAATCTGCAGAAAATGATCTCTGATTCCTTTTGGTCATGTTATTCATAATAATTCCACAAATGTTAACCAAATGAGATCCATATGCCAGGCACCATGCTTAGAGACCAAAGATGAACAGGACACGTCCTACATCCTAGAAGCACACTGTCTAGCGTCACAGAGGAGCAGAGGCAACTTGTATTGAAAAACCCATACTTCAAGTGGGTGTCCAAATCCCCTCTAGTCCTGAGATGGCTGTCTACCCGCTCTAATGTGCCAAGTAGTTATAGCCACTCCTTGAACTGTATTGCTCTCCCGTACCGAGACTCTCCCACCCCCAGAGCTATTTATTTATTCTACCTGTGTCACTCAAAATATTCTATTTTTTAATCCACGGTGAACCTAAATGAAGAGGTAAATTTAGGCAACCTCAAATTACCAGACATCGAGTTTATTTGGGAAGAGCAGAGGAATCACAATTTGTAAAATGCATGCTGCAGCAAGCTACAGGGGAGTCTGCTGTATTTATGGGCAAGGAGTGGAAAGAGGGGGAAGTCCAGCCTGAGTCCAAGCAGTAAGTTCAGTGGTTTAAGGATGGGGAGGGATACCTGGCGGATGTTTAGGAGATATTATACAGGAGATAAGACTGGGTCTTCCGTAAATCAGACATTTACAGGAAATCATTCTCTCAGTTAAATTCCATTGTTCTGAGAGCGCGTGCGTGAGATTCTCCATTCCACATCCTCCGTTCCATTTTCAACTGCAGTGCTTTCACATCACTTACTGATTCTTGGTTTTTTCAAACTACTGCGATCGGCACCACAGTCCATATAATGCTTTGAACATTACCGGTTTCAGTAAATAACAAACCAGCTTTACTATTAAAAAATAAATTAAAAATGAACAATGAACCTAGATTGTAGAAATCTCTATTGACCACAGAATTGCTGTCAGTGTCCCTAACAGCTATTTTATTATAAAAGGCCCTCAAATTATAAAATATGCAAGTTATCTTTATGCAAGAAATGTACCGAATATTGTAAGATTCAGAATGCTTAAAAATATTCCCCCAACTGGGATGATTTCAGATTAAAGAAAATAAGGACTGTGTAATTATATACACTTACCTTGACAAATAGAAAGCAATCTGTGATTAGAACATAGCAATTAGTTACAAAATGCTTCACATGGATTTAATTACCCATCAGTCTACATGTAGCTTAGTTACTTTTATCTCATTACATCAGTAAAAGATTTCTGCCTAAGGCAACTGCCAGTCATATATTTATAAGGCTTCTAGACTTTACAGTGAATACATTATAACATTCAGGCAAATGTGCTAAAGCTACAGTTGCAGAGACATTCTTAATTTTGAGTCCTAGTTTTAGTTCATAAACGTCTCATCACTGTCTTAGAGTCAACTCTCATCTAGCTTTCACATCGACACTCACCTATCTGGTGTATAACACTGTTGACTAAAACATCACTTCTGTTTATTCTAATTCTGTAAGAGCCAGAAGGAAAGACCTTTAAAACCAAAACAATTAACTTATTGTCCCGAGGCAAAGGGTACTATATTCTCGTGCGTAAGGTAAACACTTAAATTCAGAAAGGAGATGACCCTTCTTTCAGGAGAGATGAAGAAAGTCCCTTCACTCAACCTACTCTGCTAAGTTTGGAAAGATGGTGGCTTCATGGGATGCAACTTTTTGTGTGTGGGATTCAGAGTGGGAAGCTATGTCTTCCATTTTTCTTGCCTTAGGAAGACATGTTTTGCAACTCAGCCAACCAAGGTTTCATTCCTAAATCCTTTGCTGATTAACTCAGTATCTTTGGGCAAGTTATTTAACTGACTTAAGGAAAAATAATAATCATCTCACCTAACTGTTCAATTCAATAACACAAAAATATCTAGTAGAGGGTCTGGCTCATAGCAAGTATATAACAAAAAAGTTAACACTGTTTGCTGGGTTCCCCTAGGAGGCGTCTGTGAGGATTACGTGAATTCATCAGAAAAAGAGGTCTCTTTGGAACTAAGTAGAAAAATACTCTCCCTCCATTTTTCTTTAAGGGAGTATTTTTGGTGTTGGTTACAAAATTAGATTCTTTAAGAAGTGGGAGTTTTCCAAGCTCTGGAATCTGGTGTTAGGGGATTCTGACCTCATCCTACTCAGAACCATTGAAGAAACTACCATCTGTTAAGGAAGGCACATCTTTGGGCCAGATGGCATTGTTTCAACTTCATTTACAGAGATCTACTGAGGCTTCCTTTAGGGCTCACAAGTCACTGAGTATCCCTCTGTAATTTCTTTTTTACTCAAACCAGAGTTTCTTCTGCTTCTGCTTAAATACATACAAAATCAACAAGAAAATAGGTTTCAAGTACTACTGTGCTCAAGAATCACAAAGCATATTAAAAATTTGAGCGGGGTGGGCGAGATTCTAATGAAGTAAGTGTGGGTTGATGTCTAAGACCATGTACTCTGCTGATAACTGATAACCACACTTAGAGAAACACTAGGTTAGGCTTCATGCATGTATACAGCAACAACAATGAAATATATTATCAAAATTCTAAAAAAATACCTTTTCACGCCTTTTAAAGACTTAAAATTCCCTCCTTGAATTTAGTTAACACTCACACTATGATTTCATACTTCCCAATTACTGATTTCCAAAAGGAATATAGGCTCCGGATTCTTAACAAGAGCTTGCAAATGGTTCGTGTGTCACCATGATGTACAGGTTTTCCACTACAGTTGAGAGAAACACAGAATTGGGAGAGATAATATGTGATACAGTGGCCAGATTTTATGGTTAGGTGTGGGCACTAAAGCACAGAGAAAGATCTCAATGTCTGAGATGCATGTTAAATACGTGGAGATAACTTATACTGTAAAATCAATCCTCTGAAGATTTTATGAACTTTTACTCCTTCATTTGTAAACTTCAAAGCAAGTAGTAGACAGTAGTTGCTCAAAAAGCATTTGTAGGTTCTTACAGGTCAGAATGTGTTTTTTTCTTTAGGTGCTCCCAGCTCTTCATACAATGACCATTGCACATAATAACTACTTAACTAATATTTGCTGAAGGAAGGAAAGGGATGGGGCAGAAAGGAGGGAAATGATTCAAATATTTAACCTTCTAGTAAAGGGCAAATTTTTTCAAAACGAATTTTCCCAATATTTAGGAAATATTTTTTTAGAAAGTGTTCTAATCAGATGCCATAGAGACAAATACCATCATACACTAAAACAAAACAAAACAAACAAACAAACAAAACCCCCTCAATTGTACTTTAATCCTTTTGGGTGGCTTGTCCAGATACCTAACCAGCAATAGAAAAATAGCTTTGAGAAAGACCAAGTTCTTTTTTTTTTTTTTTTTTTTAAATAGTGGAG
Source organism: Phocoena phocoena (assembly GCF_963924675.1). Taxonomy (NCBI): domain Eukaryota; kingdom Metazoa; phylum Chordata; class Mammalia; order Artiodactyla; family Phocoenidae; genus Phocoena; species Phocoena phocoena. The sequence continues at coordinate 88,993,349 of NC_089228.1, forward strand.
TATATTGTTGATTAACAATGTTGTGTTAGTTTCAGGTGTACAACAAAGTGATTCAGTTACACATATACATGGATCTATTCTTTTTCAAATTCTTTTCTCACTTAGGTTATTACAGAATATTGAGCAGAGTTCCCTATGCTATACAGTAGGTCCTTCTTGGTTATCAGTTTTAATTACAGCAGTGCGTACCTGTCAATCCCAAACTCCCAACCTATCCCTCCCCCCTACCCTTTCCCGCTGGTAACCATAAATTCATTCTCTAAGTCTATGAGTCTGTTTCTGTTTTGTAAATAAGTTCATTTGAATCTCTTTTTTTTTTTTTTTTTTGTGGTACGCGGGCCTCTCACTGTTGTGGCCTCTCCCATTGCAGAGCACAGGCTCAGCGGCCATGGCTCACAGGCCCAGCCGCTCCGCGGCATGTGGGATCTTCCCGGACCGGGGCACGACCCGTGTCCCCTGCATCGTCAGGCGGACTCTCAACCACTGCGCCACCGGGGAAGCCCTGAATCATTTTTTTTAAAGATTCCGATACAAGCGATATCATACGATATTTGTAAGAAAGACCAAGTTCTAATCCCTGGGCTGGCCTCTTCCTAGCTAGTGACGATGACCACATAAAATCTTCTATGTCTTGCTTGCAAAGTGGGCATACTGACATTGGATTGTGACAATTCAATGACGGCAAATTTTCCGGTAAAAAACTCAGCACAGGAGCAGAAGCCCACGAGGCCAATTACTATGCATAGTTACTCCTCTAAATTGAAGTGGCTTCAAAGATGAATTATAATGAGAAACACACACACACATACATAAATGTACATCCCTGTGTATCAATATAGCACAGATGCTCATGTTACAGCAAGCTTAGAGTCTGGGTTAGAATTCTGACTCTACCATTTGCCAGCTGGGTAGCCTTGAGTAAGTTAACTACATGGCTCAGAGCTTAGGTTTCCTCAGCTGTGAGATGAAGATAATCACACCCACACCTCACAGGAGGTGATGTAAAGATAAATGCAACAATCCGTACAAGGTAATTCCCACTCTGCCTGGCACAGAGTAAACAACAAATACTAGCAACTGTTATTATCCTGTGAAATACCAAAGTAACAATGAGGCGATACGGATCTATTTCAGGTCTCAACATGGGTTTTGTTTGCTGGACCAGGGGCCATTGTCTTTGGAAATTGGAAATGACAGTATGTTTACTAAGTCATTTGAGTTACTCTGAATTTCCATTTGGAGAAGAAAACTACTTCTCTGACAGTCAAGTTACAATAAAAAGGATAATTGTGGCATAGTCTGTTCAGACCTATATGCAGAAATTGCCCCATCTGCAAATGGGAACTACCCAAGCACAGAAATAGAGCTTGATGCAGGGCTTTAAAAACAATAACGTTAATTAAGAGAAAAAAATACTTTTTTTTTTGCGGTACACAGGCCTCTCACTGTTGTGGCCTCTCCCGTTGCGGAGCACAGGCTCCGGACGCGCAGCTCATGGGCCCAGCCGCTCCGCGGCACGCGGGATCCTCCCGGGCAGGGGCACGAACCCGCGCCCCCTGGATCGGCAGGCGGACTCCCAGCCACTGCGCCACCAGGGAAGCCCGAAAAAAATACTTTTTATAGAGTTCAAAAACAAGTTCATTTTTCTCAAATTCACGTTTATAGTGTTAACAGTCAAGGAGTTAAAAAAGCAATGAAATAAGTGCTTAGAAACTTCAACTGACTTAAATAGCTTTCATTAGTTTGGTTTGAGTCTGCTTTTTAATTCATTATGTGTTTTCTAAAATTAGATTTGTTGTTTTAAAGCAGCTTTTCTTGGCACTTTTTGTCCAGAAATTACTTACACTTTTGATCTGGAAAATCCAAACCAACTTGATAAATTTTTTTGAATATGAACTTTATGAAGACGAGTTAAAAATCAAAGGAAAAAAGAAAATACAGTTTTAGAGTATTTAAACAAATACTCAAATCATAAGCCAGGAGCTGACACCCTTTAAAAAAACAAGGTGCCAAATCTCTAGCCTTTTGTCCTTGTATTCTTTGGGGTCCAAATGGGAGACACTGACGTGAGTTAGTCCTTGAATGCTATGCAGGAAGGGGCTATCGGCAGCCCACCTGCCCATGAGGAAGAACACACCTGCCAGTGACTGCGCAAGTGAACAGGTACAGACTTTCAGTCAGGGCTGGTGTGAGCCATCAAAAAGTAAAAATAAAAATAATAAACCTAGCCCATGCCCTGCCTGCTACAAATGAAACCCAAAAAAGCTATTTTAATAATTATGAATGTTAATGAAAAGCCAAATAAAAAGCAAAAATCACCGCTACAAACATCAAAATAATTAGAAAGATTAGTTTTAAATTAAATAGGATTGGGCTTCCCTGGTGGCGCAGTGGTTGAGAATCTGCCTGCCAATGTAGGGGACACGGGTTCAAGCCCTGGTCTGGGAAGATCCCACGTGCCGCGGAGCAACTAGGCCCGTGAGCCACAACTACTGAGCCTGCGCGTCTGGAGCCTGTGCTCCGCAACAAGAGAGGCTGCGATAGTGAGAGGCCCCACACCATGATGAAGAGTGGCCCCCGCTTGCCACAACTGGAGAGAGCCCTCGGGCAGAAACGAAGACCCAACACAGCCATGAATAAATAAATAAATAAATTAATTAAAAAAATTAAATAGGATTAAGATTAAACAGGAAACATCCAATCTGCTATCATTTCTTCTTTGTGAGTAACTGCCCTTCTCAGAACATCCTCATCCCACTGCCTTCTTGACTGTATCTTACTTTCCCTACTATGGTTCTTGCTGGAGACCATCTCTGCTCTTTGGGGTTCCCTCCACCATTTTCTCCTACACTGCACTGCACTCGTAACTATTATCCTTGCCCCCAAGGCTAGCCTTTGTTACCAGAAAGAATGGGATAATATCTCTATGTGCCCTCTCCCCAAGAAGACCAGGAGTACCCCCAAAGAAAACCCAACCAACGGGTAAGTTGCATATATTAAAACCATTTGTTATCACCATCCTCCCAGGATGGTCATCCCACTAAGCTTGGGCCTTTAAGTAAGGATCTTTTCAGTGTCTACTGGGAACCCTCCTTATTATCTGGAACAACCAAGATTTATTCAACAAATGCTGGAAGAAGGAGAAGCTACATTTCCATTATATAGGGTTAAAATTGGGCAGGGGAGGAGGCATCACTTTCTCTTACAAAATGTAATCAATACTGGCTGTCTTCTACAGATAATAACTTCAAGCTAAGATGGAACTCAAAACAATATCCGTGAGATATTGTAAGTTCAAGTCTCTAGCTCATATTTATTTGGGGTTGAATAGATTTTTTGTATGGAAAAGGTCCATAAATTTTTTCAATTCCAGGTTCTGAGCATCTAACTTCTAAAAGAATATTGGAAACCTCAGGGACAGTCTATGGTAGGAGAAAGGATTTTAACTGCAGCTCTTCCAATATTGTCTCCCTTTAAATAAGTCACTTGATTTTGCTGGATCTCAGTTTCTTCACCTGGAAAATAAGATTAGACCAGGCTATTTACTTAGCTCAACTCTTTTGGGTTAGAGATTGCCTTTGACACTGATGGAAATTATGGATCACTTTCCAGAAATTAGCCACATACAACATTGTGCTTGATATTTTAGGGGATTCATAGATTCTTGAAAGCACATGTGTGGAAGAATTCTTCAACTATATTTTAAAATGTGATGCTACAGTCCATACACATAACAAACCATTAAAAAAATAAAGATATACAATTTTTACCACTAGCAAATCAGCTGCTTCACATCCTCACGAAATAACTGTTGGATAATAACTTGAAAAATATAAATTTAAAGGGAGTCTGAAATTACCAGCCTGCCCGTGGTACTCACGCATACACATACTTACTTTCTGTGTAACTGTAACATAATCACTATCAACCAAGGATAGCCATTATTGATTGGCAACTGACTTACAAGACTACAAGAGTCATAATTTCTCTTTGGTCAGAGACTTTCAAAGCTCTCATGAAACATTAATGAAATAGCTGGATAAAGCTAAAATAAGTTTTTCAGAGACAGTCATTTCCCTTTTACATCAAACACAGGCTGTTCGCTTAGAAAAAGAGAGTAAGGGTGGTTAAGAAAGAAGCATCCTAGTTATCAACAGTCAAATGAGACAGTTAATAAATGACCATCTAAGATTTTAATAAAAATTCACATAATTAATTTTTACATTCAGCAAAGCTCCTACTAAAGAGAATAGATTTTATGATGACTACTAAAGAAAGTAATGTAATTAAAGATATAAAGTTCTTCTAAGTTTAAACTAGAAGACACCATTCTTAAGGGGAAAAAACCCCTCCATTATTTCCGGTTAACATTTTCAATAAATAACCATTATTCAGGCTTATTGGTTACCTAGGCAAATAGAAAATAGTAAAGCAAAAAAGCTCATCCCTCCTTTAGGAAACCTAGGATGTGATTCCCAGAGTATCCTTCAAGTTCCAGAATTCTAGAGTTTAGGACATATCTTCTTGTCCAACATAGGTCAAAGATTTGATTTGCCACTTATCTTTGTTACTGTGGATAAAAATCAATGAAAAAGTAATATTAATGCAAAATAGGTGTACTCTTATTGAATTATTAATAGGCAATACAACTGTAAATGCTTTTGTTCATCATTCTTCACTGCCCTTGCAAACAATTTCAAAATGGGAGGTGCTGAAGCATGAAGATTGTTTGCAGCCATTGCCTTTTGAAATCACAGTGCTGGGAATTGGTGGAATTCTTGCTTCTTTGGGTTATTATCAGACACTGTGAACTTTTCTTTGAAAGCAGACTATAAATTCACAAGGGGGTCCCTTGCCTTCAATCAAGGAAATGTTTCAAACGACCCCCATCTGTCATTTTAATGTATTCTTCTCAAAGACTGCCATAAATATTTAATATAAGAAAGGCACTGTTTAAACACAACGAATAGCTTATGAAATTAAAGTTGGCTGAGGGATTACACTGTGTACATAATACACTGTAAATAATGACAAAAAATAGAAGCCGCATTACTAACCTTCTCTTGCTTCTCCTGACATTTCTTAAGGAATATGCAAAAGACACTCAGATATCAACGTCAGTTTAATTGATATCAAAGAGTGACTAACTCTATAGAACCATTCTCTTCTTGACTCTGTATATAATATATTGATACATTACCTCACTGAATGGATACCACACAGGTTTTTCCATTTTTCAAGAAGTCTCACTTAGCCTGCTAACTACTTTCAAGAAAGTCACAGAACTAGGAAGGACACTGTATACCTAGTCCCTAGTTTAGTCTCTTATCTTCAAACAGGGATCAACACCTAACATTAGACCTTTCTATGGAAGACACTCAATACATATTTATCAAATGACTACACAGTTATTACCAGGCGCAATTACGTACTGTATTCAAAATTTCTAAGGACAGGCTCTCCTTTTTCCTTCTGGTTCTATTACAACAACCAACCTGCTTATTTCCCACTCTCATTAATATCCATTTATTCTTACTCTCTGTTAATAGAAATGGAGAACAGCTGGTACCACTTATTACAACTCTTAATCTCTTGATTCTTCTGTTTAAAGCAAACCATTTCAATTTCTTTTAATTTTTCTCAGAGGTCTCTTTTTCTAACTCATTTTCACTGAATTTCTCCAGAGTGTAACAGAGGATTATTTCTCAATACTTATGTGGTTTACCCCAAAGTAATGGTAACTCTGACAAGAACAACATATCCTTGACATAATCTAAGTGAGCTGCCCAGATTATCTCCCACTCCCCTGCAGGGTTAGTGCCAAGCCTCAATTCTTTACAGAAACGATTTTACAGTTCATCATACTACACACTTATTGATGTTCTGGACCAAATCGCCCAGGTTAATTTAGATTCTTTCATTCTCTTGACACCATTTCTCCCATATTGATGTCATGCATCAATACCCTCTGTATGCTTTTCATTCCATTTACTAAATAAAGTGCAATATTGTTCCAGGCTAATGATATCATCTGTAGAAAACCATCCTCAGGCTATTAAAAGAGCTCTACAGAAGTTCCTTCAATATGTTTGAGTTCATCTTCCTAAAATTATTATGGGAAAAATATAATGGAACTGGCAGAAATTTTCACTGATGTCTACATAGTTAACAATAATTTCTTTCCACATTTTTAGATGGGCCATTACTCTATCATAAAAGAAAGAAACAAAATTGATTGGAAGTAGTCTCCAAAATGTCATAGTACTTACTAACCAATATCATTGGCTTGATATTTTGACTATTTGTTGAGGTTCTAGTATCTTCACAATTCTTATTTATAGATATGTCTATTAGAGAAAAACAAATATCGTATATAAATGCATATATGTGGAATCTAGAAAAATGGTACAGACGAACCTATTCGCAGGGTAGGAATACAGACATAGATGTAGAGAATGGACGTGTGGACACGGGTTGGGGGAAAGGGGGGGAAGAATTGGGAGATTGGGATTGACATACATACACTACAGCCAGCTAGTGGGAACGTGCTATGCAGCACAGGGATCTCAGCTCAGTGCTCTGTGGTGACCTAGATGGGTGGGATCGGGGGGTGGGGGTGGGAGGGAGGTCCCAGAGGGAGGGATATATGTGCACATAGAGCTGTTTCACTTCACTGTACAGCAGAAACTAACACAACATTGTAAAGCAACTACAACCGCTCCCAAAGAAAAAGACAATTACTATATATAATGGAATCTAAGACACCAACAATGTAAAATACACCTTTTTGGTTATATGTCAATTACATATCAATAAAACTGGAAAAAAGTAAAATAAAACGCACTTTATAAAGTGTGCTTCTAAGGGAAAAAACCACCACAAAATATTTCCAAATAATTACAAAATTCCCTCAATTATAAGATGCATCTTCATTTAGATGTAAAATGATATGTAAATGCATCCTCATTTCAAAGTAAAAATCAATATACCCTAAAATTTACTAAACAAGGTATTGTGGATTTTTGCTCTTATAATACTATATTCTATAATAAGTACAACGTGGAACATCACTTATGTAGTATTTATAATGTAAGCTAGAGTTAACTATTTAACGAGTCGGTGTGTTAATAACCAATTTTCTCTGTTAGAATTTTGAACACCTTAAATAAGTACCTAAGTTTATATGTACATGCTTTTCCCCTCTAAATACCTTTTAAAATTACTTTATCTCTTTTATAAGTTCTAGTCCGCCTTAATAAAACAGTTTTGAGTCAAATACCCCCTCACCTAATAAATACTCTTGTGCCTAATGCTTAAGATATATACCTGAAACATAAATTATGCTCTTCATTCATTTTAATATATCAGCTCAAATGGTATACAGATGCAGCTGAAATTACAAACCATTTGATAAATGATGGAAACTTCTGTGCATTATTTAGACTGACTGAAACAACCCACTTTTGTAATGAACAAAAGCTCCCGAAGGGAGAGTTAATGCTTGAATCAAGACAAGCCATAAAAGTCAACTCCCGATTCTCTACTCTCATCCCAGTCTTCAGTCAGATCTTACAACCTGCAGACTGTTTTTCTGGGTGAAAAAGCTTGGAGCTGTCTGACTCAAACAATTAAAGCCTAATATTGAATGCAATGCACAGGGAAATTAAGGAACCCTCAGTTTAACCTCAGTTTACCCTCACCACTCTTCCGCTACAGCAGCTTGCCTGTCATCTTTCACAAAACAGTACATACACACACACTACCAGGTGTTACTAGATTATTATAGGACTTAAAATCTTCATTTCCATACTGTCCCCTCTGTCTGACTTCTGTGTTTCTCAGGTGAGATCATTGTTTTGTTAAGTTCCTCTGTCACCCCACACAAACTTCCCAAAATAAGAATATTGAAGAGGGTAAAGAAAGAAGAACTTCAAAACCACAATTTCTTTACAGCCTAAAATACAAAAAAACTTTTACAGTGCTTCCTTTTATGTCTGCATTTTGAATATGTGATTCATCACGGCAGGAGAAGCAAACCCTTTGAATGTTGATGGGGTGATGATCTATTCAAATACCAAGTTTTTTCCCCAAATAGCATGGGAGGATTGAAAGAAGTTTGATGTCATTCTTCTCTCCACATTGGTTCAGAATGTATGCACTTAGCGCAAAACCAGGTTGAATTTTGTTCAAATATCCTATTACACTTTATTCAAAATATCCTATGCTTTTAAGTTCTACAGCTCTGGAAAATCTATCTGAGGTGCTTCATTCACAGTTAACAGCATACAAATAAATATATTAGGACCTCTAAAGTAAGTGCAAATCAGGCCTGGCATCTCCCAGTATGAGAGGAAAAGTTGAAAAGTTGGACTTATTTTTCCTTCCTAAAACAAGAAAGTAGTGGAGGTCCCTGCAATTGTTGAGAAACAAGTCAGAGGGCTTAATTCTCCACGCAGCACTTTCTTCTCATTTTGCTGTTTTGGCCATGCGTGAAGAATGGAAACTAGTTGAGAGTACAGCTCAAATCTGTGAGGAATTACTTTACCAGTAGGGAGTGAAATGAAGTGATTCTTAGTAGTCATTGCCAGCTTTTAAAAGATAGTAGTCTGTGAAATCAAGCCACAAAGTTGGTCCACAGGTTAAACTATTCTCTGAAGATATAAGCTAGGATGGGCCACAGGGCCATTCTACTTAAGACTCTGAGATCAGGTTTAGGGTAACAAGTAGAGATTCTTAAGAAAAGCACCTTGGTCTCCTTTTGTTTAATTTAAAATTATTCTGAGGACTTCCCTGGTGGCACAGTGGTTAAGACTCCACGCTCCCAAGGCAGGGGGCACAGGTTCGATCTGTGGTTGGGGAAGATCCTGCATGCCGCATCGTGCAGCCAAAAAAAAAAAAAATTTACTCTGAAACGTCAACTTAAAACAGACCTGGAGAGCCATGCGCAAGTCACTTAAGCTCTCTGGGCCTTATATGCTTGATAAGATAGGGATAACAACTTGTCTTTCTGGGTGTTGTACGGCTCATACATTATTTATGTATTATAAAACACATAGGGGCTTCCCTGGTGGCGCAGTGGTTGAGAGTCCGCCTGCCGATGCAGGGGACACGGGTTCGTGCCCCGGTCTGGGAGGATCCCACGTGCCGCGGAGCGGCTGGGCCCGTGAGCCATGGCCGCTGAGCCTGCGCGTCCGGAGCCTGTCCTCCGCAACGGGAGAGGCCACAGCAGTGAGAGGCCCGCGTAACGCATAAAAAAAAAAAAAAAAACACATAACACAGTGATTGGACCCAATCAGCACTAAATAAATGTAAGCCATTTTTATTATCATTTTATTTTTTAATAAGAAATTTATAAGAAGGAAACTTTCAGTTGCATATGTATGAGAGGGGCTTTACCTGAGACAACCACCTGAATCTCAAGAAAGAGAGGCACTTAGCAGTACGGACCATATTATTAAAGTAACGCTACCTCCTGATTGCCATATTCCCAAACTAAGAGTTAGTAGTTCATTCTATAAAAGGTAAGTAAAACTCTCAATATTGGAATAAATCTGCTAAGAGTATCTGAATGACAATTCCACAGGTCCACAATTTCTGGAAGTGTATTTTCACTGTAAGTGCTTTCTTGGGCATACTACTCACTAATAACTGAAAAATTATCATCATTATTTGAAAAACAACTAAATGAAAGTGTGAATGGCAGTACGTAATACTAAAAGCAAAAATAATTCTGGTTTAGTCACTTCTGTATATGGTAGACAAAGAATCTGAATCTTCGAAACTTTTTAAGACTTAAAATCTTGGAAATATGACAAAGGGAAGTCAGAATCAGAAAAAGGTATTGAAATCTAAAATTTTCTAAAACCAAGACAAAAATTACCCATATTTCAATGTGTCAATCAAGCATGAAACTAACATATTCCATTCACTTTACTCACTGATCTCTACTGTCACCTTGTCTTGGAGTTAGCTTTTCCTATGGTGGGCTCAAACCTTTACCTTTTTTTTTTTTTTTAACATCTTTATTGGAGTATAATTGCTTTACAATGTTGTGTTAGTTTCTGCTGTATAACAAAGTGAATCAGCTATATGTATACATATATCCCCATATCCCCTCCCTCTTGAGTCTCCCTCCACCCTCCCTATCGCACCCCTCTAGGTGGTCACAAGCTGATCTCCCTGTGCTATGCGGCTGCTTCCCACTAGCTATCTATTTTACATTTGGTAGTGTATATATGTCCATGCCACTCTCTCACTTCGTTCCAGCTTCCCGACTTCCCCCTCCCCGTGTCTTCAAGTCCATTCTCTACATCTGCGTCTTTATTCCTGTCCTGCCCCTAGGTTCTTTAGGACCATTTTTTTTTTTTTTTTAGATTCCATATATATGTGTTACCATATGGTATTTTCAAACCTTTATCTTGAACCCAGGCATCACTCCTCATACAGGCCTACTTTTCCAGGTCTAGTCCTAAAAATGGTATAATTCTTTTCAAGTTCTAAGCCTAGACCCTGTCCTCTGTCTTTACCTGTCACTGAAACACAGCCAGGCTAAATTTAGTCTGCCACCCTAATAAGATGCTCCACAGCGTTAACTGAGAATTGATACCATTCAAGTTCTTAGTTGTAACAGCAGCTGATTCTGAGTAATCACACAGAAAAGGGGTTTATTAAAAGGATAATGAGAATGAGGCTCAACACTAAGCTTCCAAGAACAATGTACAACATAGTACAAAACAGGCCTAATGAGAATGTCAGTGTTTCTGCTGCATCAAGAATTCAACCCTGTCAACACTGCCACCCCCGAGGGCAGGCTGCCATTACTGCCACTCTGGCTACAGCAGAAATGGATTATAGATGGCGCCTCTATCCCCAAATAGCCCATTTCAGAATTCAGATTTGTAGGTGGAATCTAGGTCATTCCAGTGTCCTAGGGCAAAGGAGGTTAGTCTTCTCAGTTCCATCCTGGGGAGTTAGTTTTCACAAGGTTGGAAACACCCCAGATTAGAGTTAAGAGCGTTCAAAAGGCACCGGGCAGCCGGCAAACAAAACTAATGCCAACTGGACAGGCTATAAATTGCTAAGACCAAATAAACACCCACATAAATAAGAAAATGAACAGTCTCCAGCCCTTCATCGTGGAAAAGAGATGTGTTTTAGAGCAAATAATTAAATCATAAATATAGCAAACAAATATGGTTTGGCTCCAGCAGTGTCTCCAATCATGATTTAAGTCTATCACAGAGAATGAAGAAGAAAATCTGTAGTGTTCCTAACTGCCTAGTGCCAACATTTCCAATACCTCTTAGTCACTCTCAACCTTTTCAAACTGTAGAGGCACAGCTGATGCTTTAGGCCCCTTAGTGACTTACGTCACACCTCGGCGAATTCTGTTCCCTTTAATCCTCCCTTCCCTCTTTCCTTTTTCCTTTTATCTTTAGTAACTCAATGACTACTGACATAACAGTTTCTGCTGAGTTCTCACAGAAAGTCACTTTCATCATTAAACGTGTGCATTCACGTGGAACCCCCTCTGTAACATGAACACTTTGTTCGGACTCACAAAGTGAAGGATTCTAGGATAAGATATGCATAATATTGCTATCGGCCAATCCTAGAGGGTAGGAATGTCCATGAAAACTAAGTGCTGGCTACATTCTTCCTCAACTCAACATCGAGCATGGATAAACACAACAAAGATGGGTTGATTCCTGTTTCTCAATGCTCTGTAACATAGCATCATTTTACGTAGCCTCCCATGTGAAAACCTGTATTTAGGGATAGGAATGTAAGTGAGTTAAAAGAGACTGAGAAGTGGAAGAAAGAGGATTATCACCTCCAGGCTGAAGTCCTAAAACAAACGATACGCATTTACGGTGGGCCTTCACTGTATCTGGGGGCTCTGCACCCGGGAATTCAACCAGCTATTGGTCAAAACTCATCTACGGTTGGTTGGATCTGTGAATGTGGAACTGCAGATACGGAAGGCCAACCGTACTATGCAATTTTATGTACGGGACTTGGGCACCTGCAGGAGTCCTGGAACCCATCCCTGCAGATGGGCAGGGTGACTGTATAAGCCTTAAGAATGATTAGAAGCACACATAAAACCTCACAGTACTTATATGTGGGCAGAATTATAGAATGAGCATGTCTTACTCTTCTTTGTGGCTTTTCTTTGATGTGCAAGAAGCAGCATGTGTTACAATTCTCCCATTAGAGGGAAACAGACAGACTTGTTTACTGGAGTATAGTCCCCCAAATCTAACTAGCCTACAATCATATCTTCCAGCAAAATTCAAGATTATTATGATTGTCATTTTCCTTTTTAAAATAACATTTTTAACAGTACTTTTATCAGAGAAAGTTTTAAATCAGGTAAAGCTTATGATATTTAATGGCATATTAAATCTCTTTGTGTAGTCAGGTACAAGGCAACCTCTTTCACCACTCTTTCAACATCATATTGGAAGTACTAGCTAGTGTAAAAGACAAACACAAGGAAATAAAAGATATACAGACTGAGAAGGAAAAAATTAAGCTGTCTTTACTTGCACGTAACATAGTCATCTGAGCAGAAAATCTGAACGAGCTAACAGAAAAACTCCTGGAAATAATAATTGGTCATAGCTAGGTTGCAGAATACAAGGTTAATAAACAAAAGTCAATCACTTTCCTATATACCAGCAATGAACAAGTAGAGCTTGAAATTTAAAACATAATACCATTTACATTAGCAACCTCCAAAAAATGAAGTATACAGGTATAAATACAAGAAGCTATGTATAAGATCTATATGAGGAAAACTACAAACTGTGATAAATAAAATCAAAGACGAACTAAATAAATGGAGAGATAGTCTATACGTTCATGGATAGGAAGACTCAATATGGTCAAGATGTCAATGCTTCCCAAATCGATCTATAGATTCAATGCAATCACCATTAAAATCCCAGCAAGCTATCACCAAACAAAGTTTATATGGAGAGGCAGAAGACCCAGAACGGCCGACACAACACTGAAGAAGAAGAACAAAGTTGGAAGACTGACACTACTCAACTTCAAGACTTACTAAGAAGCTATAGCAATCAAGGCAGGGTATTGATCCAAGAATAGATCAGTGGAACAGAACAGAGCCCTAGACCCACATAAATATAGTCAAGTGACCTTAGACAAAGTAGCATAGGCAATACGATGGAGCAAAGATAGTGTTTCAAACATATGACGTTGGAACAACTGGACATCCATATGTAAAAAAATTAACCCAGACACATTCTTCACAAAAATTAGTTCAAAAGGGATCACAGACCTAAATGTAAAACACAAAACTATAAAACTCCTAGAAGACAACATAGGAGAAAACCTAGATGACCTTGGATATAATAATTACTCTTTAGATGCAAAATAGAAGAAATAACTGATAAGCTGCACTTAATTAAAATTAAAAACTTCAGCTCTGCAAAAGACAGTATCCAGAGAATGAGAAGACAAGCCACAGACTGGAAGAAAATATTGGCAAAAGACATATCTGATAAAGAACTGTTATCTAAAATATACAAAGAACTGTTAGAACTCACCAATAAGAAAATAAACAAGCCAATTAAAAAATGGGCTGGGCTTCCCTGGTGGCACAGTGGTTGAGAGTCTGCCTGCTGATGCAGGGGACACGGGTGTGTGCCCCGGTCCGGGAGGATCCCACATGCCACGGAGCGGCTGGGCCCGTGAGCCATGGCCGCTGAGCCTGCGCATCTGGAGCCTGTGCTCCGCAACGGGAGAGGCCACAACACTGAGAGGCCCGTGTACCGAAAAAAAAAAAAAAAAAAAAGGCTAAAGGCCTTATCAGATGCTTCATCAAAGAAGATATACAGATGGAAAATAAGCATAAGATGTTCCGCATCATATGTCATCAGGGAAATACAAATTAAAACAACAATAAGACAATACTACACACCTATCAGTATGGCCAAACTCCAGAACACTGACAATACCAAATGCTGATGAGGACATGGAGCAACAGGAACTCTCATACACTGCTGGTGGGAATGCAAAATGGTACAGCCACTTAGGAAGATAGTGTGGCAGGCTATTACAAAACTAACCACACCCTTACCATACAATCCAGCAATTACATTCCTTGGTATTTACCCAAAGGAGTTGAAAACATGTCCACATAAAAATCTGCACATTGAGACTTCCCTGCTGGTTCAGTGGTAAAGAATCCGCCTTCCAATGCAGAGGATGTAGGTTCAATCCCTGGTCAGGAAACTAAGATCCCACATGCCGCAGGGCAACTAAGCCCGCGCACCGCAACTACTGAGCTTGCACACCTCAACAAGAGAGCTGCGTGCCACAAACTACAGAGCCCACATGCTCTGGAGCCTGTGTGCCACAACTACAGAGCCCCGCAGGCCACAGCTCGAGAGAGAAAACCCACACATCACAACTAGAGAGAAGCCCATGCACCGCAACTAGAAAGAAGCCTGCGCGCCACAAAGGAAGATCCCGAGTGCTGCAACTAACACCCAACACAACCAAAAAAAAACACTGCACACTGATGTTTATAACAGTTTTATTCATAACTGCCCAAACCTGGAAGCAGCTAAGATGTCTTTCAGTAAGTAAATGGATACATAAAGTGTGCTACAACCAGACAATGGAATATTATTCAGCACTAAAAAGAAATGAGCTATCAAGCCATGAAAAGACATGGAGGAAAGTTAAATGTATATTAATAAGAAAGAAGCCAATGTGTATATTAATAAGAAAGAAGCCAATGTGAAAAGGCTACATACATATATGACCCCCAACTATATGACCTTCTTTAAAAGGCAGAAGCATGGAGACAGCAAAACGATCAGTGGTTCCCAAGGCTGGGAGGGCAGCATTCCACTGTAAGAACACAGTTTGTTTATCCATTCATCTATTGAAAGACATCTGAGTTGTTTCCATTTGGGAGCTATCACAAATAAAGCCACTATGAACACTCATGTATACTCATGTACAGGTGGGACTGCTGGGTCATATGTTACCTGTGATGGTTAATTTTTGTGTCAGTTTGGCTAGGCTATAGTATATAGTTATCTGGCCAAACACCAGTCTAGATGTTGCCATGATGGTATTTTTTAGATGTGATTAACATTTAAATCTTTGAGTAAAGCACATTACCCTCCATAATGTGGGTAAATCTATTCGAATCAGTTGAAGCCCTTAAGACAAAGGACTGAGGTTCCCAGAAGAGAAAAGAATTTAAATAGCCTTTAGACTCAAGACTGCAGCCTTGCCTCCTGCTGGAATTTTCAGCCTGCCCTGCAGATTGCAGGCTTACCAGTCCCCACAAGCATGTGAGCCAATTCCTTAAATCACTCATTCATTCATTCACTCACTCACTCACTCACTCACTCACTCACTCAACCTTTGTGTGCCTGTGTGTATGTATAACTGGTTCTAATTCTCTGGAGAACTCTGAGTAATATAGAACCGTAAAATTAGGAAACAAGCAGAGATATCTGTTCTCATCACTGCTTTTAAATTTTTTCCCATTATTAAATAATCTGTGATTTTCAAAATGCAAATCAATTTTTAATAAATTAATATTCTTTCAGATATTTGCATATTGCCTAGCAAAAGATTAAGGATTTAATAAAGATTCAGCAAATATGATGTGAGAACACCTTATTGTAAAGTCCATTAGGGACTTCCCTGGTGGTCCAGTGGTTAAGAATACACCTGTCAATGCAGCAGACACAGGTTCGAGCCCTGGTCCAGGAAGATCTCACATGCCATGGAGCAACTAAGCCCACGCACCACAAGTACTGAGCCCACACTCTAGAGCCTGAGAGCCGTAACTGGTGAGCCTGCGCACCACAAGTATTGAAGCCTGCACGCTCTAGAGCCTGTGCACCGCAACTACTGAGCCCAAGTGTCACAACTACCGAAGCCCATGCACTCTAGGGTCTGTGTGCCACGACTACTGAGCCTGCGCTCTAGAGCCTGTGAGCCACAACTACTGAGCCCGCATGCCTAGAGCCTGTGCTCTGCAACAAAAGAAGCCACCACAATGAGAAGCCTGCGCACCTCAATGAAGAGTAGCCCCCGCTTACTGAAACTAGAGAAAGCTCACGCACAGCAACGAAGACCCAATGCAGACATAAATAAATAAATAAATAAATAAATAAAAATTCAAAAAATTTATAAAAAAATAAAGCCCATTATTATTTTAGCAAGTAAATTCTGCAAGAAGGAGTAAAACAGATTACCCTATCTCCAATTTTACAACCACCATGGTAAACTAAGTAAAAAATATGTTCAGTCATATACTGTGAGTTTGATGGTGAGCATTATGAGTAATGCTTTAGATTTACAAATGATATGTACATTTTGTCAAAGTGGTACCAGAGCTGTGAGACAATCTTCACACTAAACAGGTGGGAAAATTGGGTAGTACTTCAAATGACTACTAAAGACCTTTTTAGGGGGCTACATGAAACTACAGAAAACTATTATTATGCTTTTAAAACCTGTTTTAAATAGTAGCGTTTTAGAAAATAATGCAGGACCAGACAGGTAGTGTTAATATCTCTGCCATTAAGACAGTCATTCAAAAATTCAACAACAAATTTCTATCGAGCATTTACTAAGTTCTAGACTCTGGTTAGTAGCAATAAGAAAATATCCAGTCCAAACTCTTCTGGAATCTACACTGGGCTGGGGTGGGATAGAGGGAGAAAATGAACAGATGTATAATAATTCTTATGAAGAAATGTAAATCTATATAGACATTAAAAGATGGGGGTGTGGGTGGCGGCAGGTGCTATTTTAGAGAGGACAGTCAGGGAAGATTTCCCTGAGAAGGTGACATTTGGGTGAAACATGGACTCTTTAGAATCAGGAGTGACCTCCCACAAGGGAAGATAGAAAGCGAGATCCTCAGAAATTTCCTCTAGTAAACTTGATTCTTAGATCAACTATTTGACCATGTTAGCCTCCAACTCACATCCTGCTTGCTGGGCTATCTGTTTTTCACAAGGTGCCTCTGATTTCATTCTTGATTACCTGCCTCATTCAGCTCTTCCTAAATTAGACCATCACCCTTACTCCTCATGTATCTAGACTCCTGAATGCCTCCCCCTTGGTTAGGAACTGAAGGCCAGATCAACACACCACTTCCCTGATAAAACTGGTCATCAGCAGAAACTAGGAGACCAACTTCACCTCAAGAGAAGGTGAAGCTGGTCTGCTAGTTTGATGCCAGGACCCAATCTAGGAAAGCCTGCTGTTTCCCCACCCAGGCAGAGAGTCAAATAGGATTCACTGAACTCCACTTTAGATGAAGGGGAAACTAACAAATAGTAGCCAAAGAGAGAAGTGTGTGTGTGTGGTGGTGGGGGGGGGGGTGGTTGGAGGGAGAAGAACCCTGGAAATTTTTATGAATTTGAATTAAACAATAATAATAACAATAAAATTACCCAGTGGTTTCCTGGTAAAAATCAAGAGCACAAACAGGGGCTTCTTCATACACTTTCACTCAAAACCAAATGGCAGTGGGTCATGAGAACATCAGTCACCATGCGGTAGAAAAACACAAGAACTACCAAACTATTGGGTGGTCCTTCTCAGAGGAAAGTTGTCAGATCCATCTGACTTTGATCTCTCATTCACAGAAATGCCTGGAGAAACTTCTCCACCCCGTAAAAATAATAAATCTCAGAAGCCACACACTCTGCATGCCAGAAATCACCTCTGGTGAGAAATCCTCCTTTCCTATGTGCTAGGCACACATTAACTGTTAAAATGCTGGACTAGACACATTACAGTGAAAACCCAAAAAAATAAGTCTGCATCACAAATCTCAGGTGTCGGGGAAGACATAGGAAGAGAGAAGAGAGAAGTAAAGTCTTATTATTTCCTGCGTCAGGAAGATTTTATTGACAGCAATCCTGTAGGGAAACTGTTAAGCATTAATAGGAATTTAATACCGAGAAATCAAATTTGACAATGTCTATCCTGGTCTAAAACAAAACAAAAAGAGCGTAAATAATAAGATGAAAACCTTCCTTGTATCACATTCTTCTAATTCTTGGTAACACTCATGAACAAAGGCATTGTGGGTGACCTTGCCCACATCAAAGATTACTAATTCACATGCACATACCAAAATGAGAATGTGAACCAAAATACATAATTCCAGAGCCACAAAACCCAACTAAATAAATAGCCTCTTTACTCTCATCTAGTCCTTTGCAGAGTTATACAACTGGTTGGCATCTTTCTTGTCTAGAAGTAATATAGAATAGAGCTTGGAACCAGAGAACTTGGACTTGATTCTTGGTTCCTCCTCTTGGTAGCTACTATATGCCTGTGCCCAAACACTTTATCTGACTCAGCTTCAGTTTTCATCCATAAAATGGAGCTCATGAACAGTGCCTAATCACTGGTTATCTTGAAGGTTAAATTAGGTAATGCACATGAAGTGTCTGGCACATGACAATCACGCTACAAAGGTTATTATTACCTTTTACTTTATTGGCAATAAACATTATTCCATATTTATATGTTAATAAGCGTTGGTAAATATGAATACCTTAACCAGTGGCTTGCTGTGTCAGCTTGGGTTAAGTCATTTAACCACTCTGAGCTTCAACTTTCACATTTGTAAAATGGAGGTCATGCTAGTTGTCAGGCCTACATTCCACAGATTTTCCACACCAAGGCAAGAGAAAGTTCATCAACACAATTTCCGTACTGCATGTTTATTAGTTTGCTAGGGTTGCCCTAACAAAGTACCACAAACTGAGTGACTTAAACAACAGAAATTCCTATTCTGGAGGCTAGAGGATTAAGACCACGGTGCTGGCACAGCTGGTTCCTTACAACAGCTGTAAAAAAGAATCTGATGCCTGTCTCCTAGCCTCTCGTGGTTACTGGCAACTTTGGGGTTCCTTGGCAACACCCTGATAGCTGCCTTTATCTTCACATTGCATCCTCCCTACGTGACTGCCTGTCAACAAAATTTCCCCTTTTGATAAGGACACCAGTCATACTGGATTAAGGCCCATCTTAATGACTTTAACTTGATTAACTCTGTAACAACACTACCACCAAATAAGGTGAGGTGCTGGGGGTTAGGACTTCGACATATGAATCTGGGGGAGGGGATGCAATTTCACCCATAACACCATGCTTCCAGCAAATCAGGGGACACACAGAGCATTTGAAGTGGCACCTACATTTTATGTCCAAGAGATTTCTAACTCCTGGCTAGAATTCATCTGGTCCCCAGGCTACAAGTTCAAACAGCTGCTTCTACAACACAGATCTATTTTCTCCAAAGGTAGGACTGCCAGATAAAACACCAAGTTGAATTTGAATTTGAGATAAACAATGAATAATTTTTAGTATAAGTATGTCCCATGAGCCGCCTGTATTTTTATTTGCTAAAGCTGGCAACCTACCCATGGATGCATTTTCTAATGCATTGCCACACTGAGCTCATCTCTCAAGGTCAGGCAGCACTACCTAAACCGTAAGAATCACCTGAGGTACTTGTTACACACACAAATTCCCAGGTTCCACCCAGGATCACAGAATCGGACCCTCCATGGCAAGAGTCTGGAAAACCAGAGGCTTAACCAGTAGCCATGATGATTCTTATCAAAGACATTTGGAAAACAATGGGCTGGATGAGGACAAAGAACAGTAGAAGAGCTGTTAGTATAAGAACCATGAGGAAGAATGATAAAGTGAAAACAACATCGAGAAATAAACAGCTGGGAATAACAAACATTTTTCTAATTTAGAACATGAGAATGGAGGAAATAGGACTTGATAACCACAAACAGTTAATGCTTACCTTCTGGGGAGGTGGGAGTAGGTGTGATGATTGTGTGAGTCACACTGTTCCCCACTGGGCTGACTCCACCAGGCTGAAGTTGCTAAACTCAGACTGCCCCCCCACCAAGTCCACCTCCTGGCGGAAACGAGCACCTGCGGTTCTGCCCCTCCTGGCACTGCAGCTTTGCTCTGCCTGAGGCCTAGCCTCGGAGCCTGTTCTCACTGCCTCCGGACCTCACTTGCGTGGGGACATCATCTTTCTCCCTGTACATGGAGAATCTAAGGGCAGAACTGCACATAGGTGGCGGGTGGTCTGGGTACAGCTCAAAGTACTGATGTATGTTTCAAACACTGGAAAAGACAGAACAAAACCACCAGGGCAAGTACCATATTAAAATAAAATCTGGGGCTTCCCTGGTGGTGCAGTGGTTGGGAATCCGCCTGCCAATGCGGGGGACGCGGGTTCGTGCCCCGGTCCGGGAAGATCCCACATGCCGCGGAGCGGCTGGGCCCGTGAGCCACGGCCACTAAGCCTGCGCGTCCGGAGCCTGTGCTCCGCAACGGGAGAGCCCACAACAGTGAGAGGGCTGCGTACTGCAAAAAAAAAAAAAAAAAAAAATTAAATAAATAAAATAAAATCTGTGTTTTAAGTTGATCTTCAATGAAGCACCTAAAGCATTTACATAAATCTCATTGACTGCATATGCAATAATAGTCTAGATATGACTAGTGGCCATTTTAAGCAAAGTATCATTGGTTTACAAGACTAAATTATAGTGAATGAGTCAAGACTTGTTGGATTAATTCTAAGAGATGCTGAACTATGATATATTCTTTGGAAAATCTGACCCATTTTTTGTTCCTTCATCAATTCTGATTACCTAACTCCAATTTTCTTCTTGTACTAGATGTCTGGAAAGATTTCTGAGCTCTGTGCAATTTGAACTCTGTCCTAGGGAGGCTTAAATTCAACAAACGCATTATACATATCACGTCATACACACAAATCACACAGATAAATGCACACGTTTTTATCACATTACAGCTGTTTTTAGCTTTTGGATTTTAATTTACAGTGTTTTACCTTTTATGTAATATAGTTTTGTTTACTAGGAAAGGAGACAGCAACAACAAAGAAGAAACAACCAGAAAATTTGACAATTCATTAGAACAGATCCAATGCCTAGTACTCCTTCAGATACATATATTGTAACAACAAGACACACAGGATATATTCACAAAAATGAATAATTTTCTTATTAATGAAGCGAAACCAGTACTTTCACTGAAAACATAAATGAAGATTCCTCTTAGAAAAATAACCAAGAAATAAGAGTATTTAAACTCTAATAAAAATATTCTGTCACATTACAATTGCTTGGAGACAGACTTCAATGGAATCAGACTTAATATGTAATGCAGAGAGTCTATTCATTAGAAGGTCATTACTTAGGATAAAAATGTTTACTATATAAGTTAACCTCTTATTGACTGGAGGAAAATTTTCCCCTAAAGACATGGTAATATCTGAAGATTGTATAATGCTTCTTAGTTTCCACATACATTATTTCTTTTAATCCCCATAAATAATGTAAAGATAAAAAAAAATTAAATATTTATGCCAAGTCACATAGCTGGTTTATAATACAGCTAGGATTAAAATCTAGAGAGAGTCATGTCTGGTCCAGTGTGTCTTTTCATTTGCCTACCAATGAAGATTGAGGAAGGAATTCATTGTAATCACTCAATTAAATTTGTATTTATAATTCTTATATTAAATATGATATTTTTAATCAATGCTAAATATTTTCAAGTAATTATACTTAGGCCCATCTAAATCTGATAAACAGATAGTACTCAATTCTTACTAAGCTGATCTTGCATATTCAAGATGTCACTTGTCTTCTAGTGAAAAATACATTACCATTTCTTTTATCGCCATTTGATAATTCTGGTATTTGAAGTGGTAGAGAAAATATATCCACTTTCAGGAGCCCCACTACTTAGATTCCATCCTGTGATAGTTTGTTCCTTCCCTGTTCGGTCCTTGAGTTAAAGCTGGCCCAAGGAGGAGCTCACATGAGATTTGGAAGCAGAAGTGAGGCAGCAGCCACTTCTCTCTGAATGAAGGTCATTGTGATTAGAGGTGCTGACAAAAGACACAGAAACGCTAGCAGGTTCCAGCTTCGTCTCATTCTCCTCCATTCTGTTTCCAGCAATTGTGTCCAAGCTGACCCCGTTGACCAGGAGCAGCCTGCAGTCCACTGCCAGTCTCCTGCCCGGACCTGCGTCCCTCAGTTCCCGCCACACTGTGGAGGCTCCAGCTCCTGCAGTAAAGCCTTTATCCCATAACTCTCAGTGATCCTGCTTCCCCTGATAGATCCTTAACTGATACACGTAACTTCTAGACCACAGTGGTGAGAGGACTTGCCTAGGGCTGTTTTTTGTTTCCCTAATTACTATTTTTTCTTCATAGTCATTTTTTCTTCTTTTGCGGTACACGGGCCTCTCACTGTTGTGGCCTCTCCCGTTGCGGAGCACAGGCTCCAGACGCGCAGGCTCAGCAGCCATGGCTCACGGGCCCAGCCGCTCGGCGGCATGTGGGATCTTCCCGGACCGGGGCACGAACTCGCATCCCCTGCATCGGCAGGCGGACTCTCAACCACTGCGCCACCAGGGGAGCCCCATTGTCACTTTTGAGACTACAATTTCTAATCCTAAAAGGATTTATGTTTATCACAACAAAATAAAGCAAGCCCAACTCTGCCCTATGATATGACTGCATAGGGACTTCAGAGTTTCATTTGTTCCTTAGGGGTGGTTAAAAGCTCTTCCAAATAAAACATTTTCTATTTAGAAGCAGCACCTTCATTACCAGAATTCTCTCTTCTTCTCAGTTGCTATGTGCACTACATGGAAAATACAATCATGACTGAGCAATCATACTAAAGGATATAGGAGCAGAAAATCAGCTCATCTTGTCCAATAAATAAATAAAGGCACTGTAAAAGTAGCAAAGCTAAAAGAGGGAACATCAAGATTGGTCTCTGAAGACTTCTAAAGTGATGCATATTACGAATGCTCAATTATAAAGTCTCAAAGGAACTCAGGCTGAGTAAAGTAATGAACATGCATTTACCAATTCCAGCAGCACTTTACTCAAGAACACATCTCCAAAGAGTGATGCTTGGGAAGATTAAAGGAGCTAGTGTTTCAAAGACTCACATCCTCAGAAAAGCTTTGATATCAAAATTAAGATATTCAGCATTAAAGGGGTGTGTGTGTGTGTGTGTGTTAAGTGGAGAGAGAACAGGTGGGGTTAAGTTTGGTTGTTCAAATAGAAATTGGGCAGAGCCTTTTGGTGAGTAGGACTGGCAAAAGGATATATTAAAAATAATTTGGCTTTTCTATCCATAACTTCAGACTTGCCTGTTTTCCCTCAAAAATGAGCAGCTTCCTATTACAGCTAAGTGCCATTCAGCCTATAGAATAGTGACAGCCACAGTATAAGACAGAGGGATGACTCATGGGCAAAAGTCCTAACATCACAACTGAGTGTATCATTACTTTCCTCAACTCCCAGGAGGTCTTTACCTCTATACACTCTTCATGTGTCATCCATGTGGACTGCCTAAATGACCTGCTGTCATCCCACTGCCAATAGCCATTCTTCCATTATTGCCTTTTGGATTGCATCTTCTTTTCTCTGCCTCCCTTTTTTTGTATCCCATACCTCTTAAATATTATCATTTCTTTTCACTCTATACTCCATCTCTAAGAGATTTATTTCATCAATAGCCATGATTTTAAATGTAATCTGTATCAGCAATTCTTAAATTCAGATCTCCGGCTCAAACTCTTTTTTTTCTAACTTCAGATATAGCTATGTATTCAACTACCTCCTTGATCATCCCCCTTTGACAGCTCACAGCTATTTAAAAATAACATGCCCAAACTGGACCTCCAGAGCTTCTCAGCCAAATACCTGCCTCTACCGGTCTTTCTCATTCAGTACATTAGACCTCACCCATAAACCTGGGAAATATTAACGCCGCCGTCCCTGCCACCTACTCACGTCTTACATCTAATTTCTGTTTATTTAATCTAGCCAATTGTGTAGGCAAGCACATGTGTGTGTGTCTGCACACACACACGCACATCTTGAGTCCATTTTTTCCATCTCCACCGTCATGAACCTAGGTCAAGCCACCGGGTGATTTCATCAGATAGCCTCTTATCTGGTCCCTCCACTTAAACTCTGGGCCCCTTCTCTACACTGCAGCTACCGATCTTTTAGAAATGCAAATCAGATGATGTCACGCCACTACCTCAAACCGTTTGATATGACTTCTTCCCATTTTTGTTCTTAAATAAAGTTCAAAACCCTTAATCTGGCCATTTATAAAGGCAAAGCTAATCGATGTATTAGAATTCAGGAAAGGAGTTACTCTGGGTAGATGACTGGGGGATAAGAAACTGCTTTCTGAGTTGATGGGAATGCCGTGTTTCTTAATCTGGGTGCTGGTTACATGTTATGTTTCTTGGTTTCAGTTTGTAAAAATCAAACTGTACACTTAAGATTTATACAATTTTTTGTATATATGCTACAACTGAATAGTGATATTAAACACTAATTCAAGAGAAAAAAACAGACTCTGCAATAAAAGGTAAGAGTCACGGATAAATACTCCATCTTTATACCTGGACATCACCAAAAGGCCTACCTGACATTGCAGCTGACTCTTAAACCACAGAACTCACACACTAGCTCCCCCGCCCCCGCACCTGCCTCCACACAGAGGCTGTCATCTCTGAATTTCAAAAGCAACCTAAACGCTCATATTTGAATACCTGGGCTCCAATGGACAATACCTCATCATGAATATGGAAGATGACATGTCCCACTGATTTTCAGTACATGATTGCAGTTGAAACTATTAGAGATTACACAAAACCCACAGGACAATGATTTTCCATATAATTTTAATATTTAACTTCCAGGGGAAAAGATCTACACAAATGATACAATATTCTATCACACGTTCATAAAAGATTTCCTTAAGGAATGCTGCCCATTCTCTTACATTCTACAACCCATTACTTAGGCAGAGATGCTACAGTAGTATTTTGCAAAAGAGAGTTTGTGTTTTCCTCCTTTACCAAGAAATCCATTAGCAAAAACAAGGTGAGTCCATGAAGAGAAAGTTGGAAATGACTCTAACCTACAGGTGTTGTTTTAAAAGTGACATTGCTGAGAAGGGAGCAGATGTCTGGGATGGGAGGGACCCGCTTTAGATAAGCACTCAGTTAATGACACTCAACCTCATCATTCAATTTAACAGCAACCTTTCTCCCTGAAATAGCCTATACATTACGTGCCACTAGCAATATTGATTTACAGTGCTGGTGCTTCCATCTGCATACTGCATCAGAGCACGCACTATCTAAAGTGAAAACTTAAGAGGCCACGTGACAGTGCTGATTAGGATATAAGCCTTGAGCATCTCAGTTTGCCAAAGATGCGAAATCATCAGCACTAAAGTACATTACCACAGCAGTTTGGAGACTATCTTTTTTTTTTTTTTTTTGCGGCACGCGGGCTTCTCACCGTTGTGGCCTCTCCCGCTGCGGAGCACAGGCTCCGGACGTGCAGGCTCAGCAGCCATGGCTCATGGGCCCAGCCGCTCCGCGGCATGCGGGATCTTCCCGGACCGGGGCACGAACCCGTGTCCCCTGCATCGGCAGGCGGACTCTCAACCACTGCGCCACCAGGGAAGCCGAGACTATCTTTTGAATAACAGAAGATACCAAAACATTGTTTTCTTCCTTTTTTCTTTTCTTTAAATAGCATTCTTTTTTTTTCTTTTTCTTTTTTTATTATTTATTTATTTATTTGGTTGCACAGGGTCTTAGTTGCAGTAGGCGGGCTCCTCAGTCGTGGCATGCGAACTCTTAGTAGTGGCATGCATGTGGGATCTAGTTCCCTGACCAGGGATCGAACCTGGGCCCCCTGCGTTGGGAGCACGGAGTCTTAGCCACTTCGCCACCAGGGAAGTCCCAAAACATTGTTTTCATAACACCGTTTTACCTACTTGTCTCGGAAAACGGCTTTAGTGTGATTCCAGGTACATGCTTGCTTACCACTTTTTATGAGGGTTGGGCCACACACTCACTATCCCAAGGCAGCCCAGGTGCCAAATTCTATACGGGTAAGGGAGGAGGCACTGTTCAGTCTCAAACGTTCGCTGAAGAAAAGTTACTGTGGGTAAAATTTGAGGACTAGAATATTCAGCAGGTCAAGTGTAAATCTTAAACTGTTCCCTAGGGTATTAAGAGCGGAGGGTCCAGGCAACATCTCTAGTCACCGAACATCACTGCTTCAAGCTTACACGCATGGTCGTTAAAAGTAAACACTTGCATTACCTTGGTCGTATCTCTCAGGACCCCTCTGATTCAGTTTCCTCATCGATACAATGTGGTTGGCAATGACAACTTCACCGGGTTATTGTAAGAATAAGAATGAAATTAATGGTATGGGAATTGCTTAGCACAATACCTGGAGATACTATATGCCCAATAAACGGCTTTAAAAAGCAGAATCGTTCTGCTAACAAGATTCATTGCAGCAGGAACAAGACACGCTCCGCCCTGAAAATAACATCCCATTAACAGGATGTAGTGTCATGTGGTAGCTAAAGAACTGGAAGAGGAAGGATCCCAGGAGACTGTGTCTTGCTGTACTGAGCTCACTAGAACTAGTTACATAATTATATAACATGCACAAGTCACTGAGCCCCTCCTGCTCTCAATTTCCATACAAATAAAATGTGGAATTTAGTAAGATGATGTCCAAAGTACTCTTGGCACTAATATTTTGTATAGGGGGAACGCTGGGAGCCATTAACCTTAGCAGTCAGCTATTTTGAGCAAACATAATTAGGAGGGACTTGTTTTATTAAAAGTTTCATCATAAGGTTATTTTAAATACAGAATCTTACTGTTAGAGAATTAAAAATATATATATGACTGACTTTCCAGAACATTATTCAATAGTTTTCATGATGGGAGCATTTAAATAATGTTTAGTTTATCAGGACTCTCAATAGGTGGTCCTAGTCCTATCGAATCCATAGTATTTAGAAAGAGGAATTGGGTTTCTATCTGTTAGATTTCAGATGCCAAGAAAAAGTCATTAGTCAAGAGTAGGCCACTTTAGAATAATGATAACATTCCTATAAAAATGAGTTCACTCCTGAGAAGAAGCTGAAGAAAACTAAGCAGGAAGCCACTCTCGGGAAGACAGTCACATTTAGTGAGCCTGCTCCAGTCATTATGGTCTAGCCCGCCTAAAAATCTCGTCTGGAATACCCCAACTAGAGAGGGCTACAAAATCATCAGGAACATGAAGAGAGACAAAAGGAGGGGGAGGGGCAGAAACAATGCACCTCTAAGGACTAAGAGAATATCTAGAGGTACAGAGAAAGACAAGCAGTACAGGACGGCAAATGCTGAGATACGCAGAAGCAAATGAAACAAAACTCAGACCAAGTAAAAACAGTATAAAAGAACCCAAGGTATCCCCCCATTACAGAACCCAGCTGTCATAAACTGTCACAAAGTGAAATACACCCAAGAGTAGCTGGGTTATCCTTCTCCACCCAGAAGTAAATGGGTAGAAGTCTGTTGATTAACAAGACTGTACCCTGAAGAGTAACTACATTTTTGATGGACTTCTCTACAGACTCAGAAACTTAATTTCATCAATTCATCAGACCTTGACTGAGTCATTCATATAATCCAATCTTAAACAGATTGATTTATTAGTTTTGAAGCCATTTAACTGAAAAATGAATAAACTACAAAAACATCAAGGCCGTCACATATCTTCTTACCTTCTATGCAGCATTAAAACCATTAAGTGCTTCAACTATGTATTCTTAATTACTTTATAATGGGAGGAGTTAGTTCACGTTGATTGTAGGAGAAAGGTTTTGGACACTCACTGTAATAAATTCTATAGAATATAAAAATAAAATAACTAAATCCCATTACTGAGAGATTACTTAGATATTTTATTTCAATCCATTCTTTCTTCTATACAAACATAGAGACATCGTTTTCCCTTAAATAACTGGGATAAGATTGTGGTCCCTTTCTAGAAAAGCAGACTTATCATCTGACTATAAAACTGAAGATCTGGTACGAAAGAAATATAAAATTAGAGTTATTTCTAGGAAGACTTTCCTAACATATATTTGCTTTTACTAAATTGTAGATATACGTTACTTGAGGCACCTGACTGCTCCCAGATTCCTAAGGTCAAAGAGGCCATGACATATGGCTTCACTCTCAGTCTGGTGTGGGGCAAGGTGGACAGCCTCCCCTTCAAGAGGCATGGCATGCTAATCAATTCTTCATCTGAGCCTGCCTTGTCCTATCCGCACTCATGGGCTCTTCATTTCAACTAAAGGGTAGAAAAGAGAGCTGCTTTTCTTGTGGTGCTCATTTAACTTAACTCCTTTCTAAAAAAATCTCCAGTTAAATCATCTTTAATTAAAGGGTATAGATTGGGGTCTTCTTGGAAAGCAAGGCTCATCCCAACAGTGTAAAATAACCTAAATTGTCCCCCGACCCTTATCTCAAGGTTTATGGCATTAGGAGATTAAAAGTATAATCCCAGCCTTCATCCCCATCCACCCTTTATATCTCAGTGGGTTTTGGTCTAAGAAGGTGGTCTTTTCCATAAAGAGAATCATGTCTCCAGCAGAAAACTGGTTGCTTGTTGAACACGTTAATTGTCTAGGACCATTTTGAATCTATATTAGTAGTGTAGGAATCCTGAAACAATCAAACTTAATAGTGTCCAAATTATTAAGTACATTTAGACAAGACTGCCACACTTGTCAACACTCTACCTGGCAGATCCTAACACATATTCATCCATCATTTAAATATAAGTTTCAAACAGAAATTTTTTTAAAAACTCACTTTTACCAACGGAAGTTCCAAGTCTAAAGGCCTTTTTTATTTTCCTTTGGAGATAGTAGATCTGAGTAAAAAATGATTTCTGAGACCATCCTCTGAACTCAGGACCATTTTAACCTTATTGAGTTCTACGTACTACAGAGTTCCAAGGCCACGGCTCTCTTTGGAAGACAGGTTTATTTTGAGACAGGTAGGGAGAGGAAAGGGATGGAGTTTTCATCCTGGTGGTCCCTGCCACACCTGGCAGTCTCAGTCTCCAAAAACGGGGCATAGAAACCTAACCTACGTTGAAACGTTAACTGAAAAACCAAAGCACCACATTAATTTGATGAGTTCATAAATCAAACCCAACTATATATACTTATTTCTAAACCACAAAACCCAATCCCTGCTTTTCATTACTGATTTAAAATATTCTTTACTCTTTATTTCCACTCTTAGATGAGGGGAAAACACTCATCTAAGCAATTGTGAAAATATGCATTTTACATCAACCGGACATAATGTAAGTGTCCTACTTACTAATTTGTTTTTACGAAGACTTTGCTATCGATTCTGCTGAATCCCATTTTTAAATTTCATAAAGTGATTTCAAAACAAAAAAAGCCATTTCCAAATCCCAAATCCCAATCTCTTAATTTTTATCTGGCAGTGTTCCCTTTCAGCCAATGCCCAGAATGCTAAGTTTTCTTTGACATACTTAGCTCAATGGTGTTGGAGACCCTGCTGTGAGTGGCAGCATGTCAGGATCTGCAGTGGCGCAAGGGAAATTAGACTTTTCGCTTCCTCAAAAGGGGTAAAGAAAGCGGAGGAACACAATTTTAAGGAGTGACTATCAAAACATGCATATTTCCACTGGCTGATCATGCACCTGGGTGCGGTTTGGACACACAGGTGCTTGCACTAGGGTAGATTATTATGGGAAGCCATTCCCATTCTTTCCAGGAATGATTATAAATAGCGGCAGTTAAACAAAGCTAAAGAGACAGAGACTTATCTGACCTCTCACAACAGCCAACGTTAGATGTCACTTGCAAATTCTGAAATCTCCTAATGGAAATTATCCACACAATGATAATAAATACTGACTGGACAAACGCATCTCTGTTTACCTATCTATGTATCTATCAGCTTACAAACAATATTCTTCTGATAGAAATTTCCGATTCTGAATTCTAAAAATGAATAGTAAGGATGTGGAGAAATGGAAATAACTTATACACTTCTGGAAGGACTGTATGAGAGCACTGAGGTAACATCCAGTAAAACTGAAAATAAACATATCCATTAACCCAAGATTTCACTTAGAGGTAATATCTACCACACATGTATGCAAGGAAATAAGCATAAGGATGTTCATTGCGATTTCACTGGAACTGAAGATAATCCAAATGTCTATCACCAGATAAATGAATAAATTATAAATTCATAAAATGGAATAC
This sequence comes from Phocoena phocoena, assembly GCF_963924675.1. Classification (NCBI taxonomy): domain Eukaryota; kingdom Metazoa; phylum Chordata; class Mammalia; order Artiodactyla; family Phocoenidae; genus Phocoena; species Phocoena phocoena. The sequence goes on from NC_089228.1 coordinate 89,023,603, forward strand.
TATAGAGCTATTAAAATGAGTGAAACACATATATGGACCAACATGGATAACTCTATAAAACAAAATGTTGAGTGAAAAGAGAAAAGTTGAAAAATATTTGAGAGTATGAAACCATTTTTTAATATTATAAACATACAAAACACACACATGCACACACACACATACACACACACAATAAACAACAAATTCATGACAGCAGTTACTTCTGGGAGAGAAGCAGGAGAATAAAACCTGGTAGGAGATGATGGGGTATTTCAACTTTACCTGTAATATTTTATTTCTTAAAAAAACACTAAAGAGCATGTGACAACACTAACATTTGTTCTTTCTCTGTGAAAGATTCACCAGTTTTTGATATATTAATTATGTATTTTATGTGTTATTTTTATTTGTCAAAACTCAAGTTAGAAAGTACATAACTTAGCGAAATATAAGTTACCTCTATAAATGAGTGGTTCACCTCTATAAATGTGGAGTCAGTTATTACACCTATAACACTCAAACATGAAATAAAAGACCTTCTTCCAACTTCCCCAAATGGAGAATCTCTGATTTAGAAGAGCAGCCTTTACAAAGAAGATCATCATTCAAAATTCTTTTAAAAGCTGCTTAAATTTAAGACTTTTTAAAAACTTACGGTGTTAATGTGCTTTCCTCTGATACCACTGGAAGAATTATTTCCTACATGATCGAAAGCACAGCAAGGAGAGTGCAGAATGCAAGATCAGAGGTTAATTCTCCCAAGTTCGAACACTGGTAAATTTATCACTGTTGATTTATGAAGACCATCTGCATGGTATGGTAAGAATAAAAGAATTTCTCTTGAATGTGTATATTAATTTACTAAATAATACTTGACTAAAAATACACTTAAGCTGAATTTTTAAAGAATCAAATAGTTGAGGTCAATAATTTGCTGAACCGGAAACCAGTGTATTAGACTGACTCCAAAATGACATTTTAGATACTAAGAATGCAGCCAATAAGCAAATGAACCACCAGTATCCTTGGCAATAATTCCATTTTCACCTTGATTAAAACGGGCTCAGTACCCAATTACATACCAAATAGTTGCAACGTGTTTCTTTTCTATGTACTTATATTTCATTTATAATCACATCACTTGAATGCTTTAGCAAGGTCTGTTTTGCTAGCATAAAATAATGTTAATTTCTAATCGAGTAAGAAATGTTCAAAGTTATACACTCAATCTTTTTGCTCATATTATACTATACTACTCCTCCTACTCATCAACATCACCATCACCATCACCACCACCACCACCACCATCGCTATCACCACCACCACCATCGCCATCACCACCACCACCACCATCGCCATCACCACCACCACCACCACCATCGCCATCACCACCACCACCACCATCGCCATCACCACCACCACCACCATCGCCATCACCACCACCACCATCATCACCACCACCATCACCTCCACCACCACCGTCAGCAGCAGCAGCAGCACTTATTTCAAGCCCAACCCCTTGCCAAGCCCTCTGCATATATTTCTTCATTTTATTCCCACCACAACTCAATGAAGTTAGTTCTGTCACTCTCCTCACTTTACAGACAGGGAACTGAGGAAAAAGACATTAAATAAGTCATTTAAAGTCACGTAGACTCAGCAAATAGGAGAACAGTGATTCCTCTGGCTGAGGAAGTCAATTACTTAACCATTATACGTTCTACATGCTACCAGACAGAAAACCTTATAAAGAATATACATAAGTGCAACTCTGTACACAAATAAACATTATGCAATGAGACAAACACACCTTAAAAAATTTACAGTATCTTCCCCCGAGTCAGGCCCTCCCCACTCAAACAATTCAGCCTTAACATATCCTGTAATATCCCTTACTCTTTAATTATAAAGAAACAAAAAAAAAAAAAGAAAAGAAACAGTTGCTACAGGCATGAGACCTAAACTGAATATGCCAAGAATGTTTAGTTATACGGCAGGGAGGCAGGTGCACTGAACCCTACTGTCCTTTTGCTCTGAAGCAAGGAAAAGGCCAGCAAATGCCTCGGGGAAGTAAGCTCTAAACTGCATTCGGTGCAGGTAGTGGAATGAATTATGATTATCTGATTCCAGTCAAAATCCCAAAGAATTTAGTACCTTATTCAGATGTCCTAATGTGCTTCTTCTGTGATGCCAAGTCAAAAACATCAGCTAGTAAAAATGAGGCTGCACAGAGAACTCCCTGTTTGGGATCATTCCAGACCCACCACCTACAGAGTAACGCTATTCTGCTTTCCACAGCTGTTCCCCCTCACCCGAGGTGAGGCAGGTGCAGGACAAAAGAAGCAAAGGACTCTGCACCTGCTCCCTCAAATCCAACTCAGGTAAAGAAGGAAGGCTGACCTTTGTGAGCCCGTCACCAGGAGCAGATGTTTAGTGGAGACCAGGAGGTTCTCATCTGCTTGACTTTGCCTCAGTTGAATTCATTTAATTTAATCAATCTGATCAGACTCTACTGACAGATGCTTAGGGCAACTGCTTCCTGAAGGTTTGGTTTATCTAGAAAGATCCTGTCAGAAAATACTGGAACAAAATCTTAGCAGTTCAAGGTAGAAGTGTATAGTTAGTATGAGGTAAACGAAAACTCCTTATAAAGAATCAATTTTAAAGTAAGAACTGCTTCATTAATTCTGGAGGTTTGTGCAGACAAGGGAGGATTATAAGCACATATTTCATTTTAACTTTTTATTATAAAAAATTTCAAATACATATACAAGTAGACAGTATAGTATGATAAAACCCTCATGTACTTATCAATCAGCTTCAATAAATACAACCCATACAGACCCATGGCCACCCATCCACACACGCCCTCCTCCAACCCCTCCCAGGGATTTTTGAGGCAAATTGCAGATATGTCACTTCACCTATAAATATTTCATTATTACCACACCTAAAATGTTTAAAAATATTTTTCTAAATCATCAGTATTCAATTTTATAACTGTCAAACAAAAACTGTTTGTATGAATAAGGATCCACATGCACTCCACACATTGCAATTTTCTTTTAAAATCCTTTCATATGTATGGTTCCCCTTCCAACTCTCTCCCTATCACTCCCCCTTCTTTGTTGAAGAAACTGTCTTCCTGTAAAGTTCCTCAGGCTGGGTTTTACTGACTGCATCCCTGAAATGCAGTTTCCTGTATCCCCACGTCTTCTGCACTGCCTTAATCAAATCTGAGTTCAACTTTTGGGTAAGGTTTCCTCATGGGTTGTGGTGTGGAAACATTTATTTGAATGGAGATACACAATAAGCAAAAATCACAAAATGCTAAAGAAGATGAGAGACACAAAACCAGAGCAACTCAAAGGAAGCTACAGCAACCGAAAGAGTTGAGAAAAAAAGTTTGGAGATTAGACTAAATTTAAAAAAGAAAAATAGACGACCATCAAAAAACGCAGCTGAGCCCCACGTGCAGATAAGGAATGAGCAGGGTGGGCGGCAAAGGGGGAAACGGCAGGTGAGCGGAGGATGAGCGATACACCACGTGGCATCGCCTCCCGAGATCTGACCAACACAGGAAGTATAAGGAACTCGAGGAAGGGACCGGCTGAGGCAGGCCCAAGGTTCTGCTGTTAATAAGTGATCAAGTCACACTTCAAGCCAAAGCCTTCCAACCCCTATGCCGTTCAAGGTCACGAGCACTAGTGACTCAGCAAGGAGATAAGAGAGGAAGGACAGAGGCACGGGACTACCATTATACCTCAACACACTACTGGAGAAAAATTCCTTCCAACTTTCGAAAAGAAGAAAATATTTTTTCAACAACCCATTTTGTGGCCAAAGTGCTGGGTAAGGCATGGACTCTGCAGCCAGAATCTCTGGGTTTAAAGCCTGACCCTGTCACCTTCTATCTTTGTGACCAAGGACAAATTATTTGTCCTCTCTGGACCTATTTCTCATCTGTAATATGAGATAATAATAGCACCTTCTACTTTTCTGAGGATTAAACAAGGTAATACAAACAAAGCATTCACAAGAGTGACTGGAATACAGTAACTGTGTAACATTCAATAATATTCTTATCATTTTTATTATTGTTGTATTGAATAATTAAGCTATTATTGGTCACCACTAAGAATTACAATAGTACTTCAGGTCTGATGCCTTTACCTACAATCTGAAAGCAGTGTTTCCCAAACAATGTGACATGAATTGTCTGATGTACTTGTTAAAAAGACAAATATCATGATTCTCATCCAGACACACTGAGGCAAAATGTCCAGGAGAGGAGTGTAGGAAATATATTTTGAACCCACACTCCAGGTGATTCTTATTTTAAGCAATGTTAAAGAAACTCTGGAAAGTTCAGGAGAGAAAAATTTGGCTGTCTCCAGAAGGTTCTCTTCCATCAGACTGTTTGAAATTACAAGGGACACAAACAGAAAAACACGGTTTTATAAATACTCTGTCATCCCTGAAAATTTATCAAATTATCTACTGCACACTTTCTTCCACTTAAATTGCCAAAGCAGTTTTTTCTTCACAACTGCTTACAGTGTTCAAATCTGGGTCTGACAATTTTATCACTAGAAAGGAAGTTCTTGAGAAAGGAAAGCTTCCATAAATGGCGTTTGTGCATCTTCCTTAGAGTCTACAAATTGATAATTAAGCAGTCAGAAACATCAGGATGTAGCTTAAAGTACTTGCTTTTAAGATACATGGTGAATACGCTGTAAAACACCAGGCTCTCACTGCCCAAGGCCAGCAGTAACAGCCCCATAAGACATGCCGTTGTTTTGTTTTATGCCACTGAATTCTTAGAATTATTTTCCTTTTTTAGCACTAACTAGAGTTTTTTTATTTAATGCAAAATTTACATAAAAGGAAATGCACAGATCTTAAGTGAGTTTTGACAAATATACACCACCTGTAGAACTCAAACTACTCTCAAGACACCATCAGCACTCCTCTGGAAAGTGATCCCCATGCACCTAATCAATCAATCTCTACCACCTCCTCCCCAGCCACATTCCAGACGCAACAAATACACTGAACATTTTCCCACCATAGATTAGTTTTGCCTGTTCTAGAGGTTCATGTAAATGGAAAACACACCCTGAGTATTTTTTGTGTAATGATTCTTTGACTTAGCACTTTTTGAGATAAATCCATTTTTGCTTCTATCAGTGGTTCCTTTTAATTGCAAAATGATATTCCCTTGTGTGAATAAACTACACTTTGTTTATCCATTTTTCTATTGATGGACACATGGGATGTTTCCAATTTTTTAGCTATGGTGAACAAAATGGCTATAAACATTCCGTACAAGTCTTTTGTGGCCATTTGTTTTCCTTTCTCTTCAGTAAATGAGTATAATACCTAGATCATGAGGTAAGTGTACACTTACTTTTTAAAGAAACTGTAAGACCCTGGGCTTCCCTGGTGGTGCAGTGGTTAAGAATCTGCCTGCCAATGCAAGAGACACGGGTTTGAGCCCTGGTCCGGGAAGATCCCACATGCCATGGAGCAACTAAGCCCACGTGCCACAACTACTGAGCCTGTGCTCTAGAGTCCGTGAGCCACAACTACTGAACCCGTGTGCCACAACTACTGAGCCTGTGCTCTAGAGCCCGCGAGCCACAACTACTGAAGCCCGTGCGCCTAGAGCCCGTGCTCCACAACAAGAAAAGCCACCGCAATGAGAAGCCCACGCACCGCAACGAAGTTGCCCCCGCTCCCTGCAACTAAAGAAAGCCCACACGCAACAATGAAGACCTAATGCAGCCAAAAGTAAATAATTTTTTTAAAAAAGAGAAAAGCATCAAAATAAAATAAAAATTTTTTTAAAAACCCAAAAACTGTAAGACCTTTTCCTAAGTGGTTAGAAACCCCAATTCCCAACAACAATGTATGAAAGTTCCAGTCACTCAACATCCTTGCCAACATTTAGTGTTGTCCATCTTTTATATTTTAGTGATTATACTGAATGTACAGCAGTACCTTACTGTAATTTGAATGCATTTCCCTGATGACTCATGACACTGGACACTTTTATATGGGCTTATAGTTCATTTGATTGTCTTCTTTTGTGAAGTATCTGTTCAAATCATTTGCCCATTTAAAAATATAGTTGTTTAATCAAAATCACAATGTTCTATCACCTCACACCTGTCAGAATGGCTATAATCAAATAGAACACAAAAAACAGATGTTTGGCGAGGGTGTGGAGACAAGGGAACTCTCCTACACTGTCAGTAGGAATGTAAATTGGTACAGCCACTGTGGAAAACAGTACTGAGGTTCCTCAAAAAAACTCAAAATAGGGACTTCCCTGGTTGCGCAGTGGTTTAGAATCCGCCTGCCAATACAGTTGACACGGGCTCAAGCCCTGGTATGGGAAGATCTCACATGCCACAGAGCAACTAAGCCCATGCGCCACAACTACTGAGCCTGCGCGCTGCAACTACTGAAGCCCATGTGCCTAGAGCCCACGCTCAGCGACAAGAGAAGCCACCGCAATGAGAAGCCTGCACACTGCAGTGAAGAGTAGCCCCCACTTGCCAAAATGAAGACCGAATGCAGCAATCAATCAATCAATAAACAGACTAAAAACAGAGTTACCATATGACCCAGCAAATCCATTCCTGGGTATATATCCAAAAAAAAAAAAAAAAACTCCACTAATTCGAAAAGATACATGTGCTACCCCAATGTTCAAAGCAGCATTATTTACAAAAGCCAAGACATGGAAGCAACCAAAGTGTCCTTCAACAGATGAATGGATAAAGAAGATGTGTGTGTCTATACTACTCAGCCATAAAAAAGAATGAAATTTTGCCATTTGCAGCAACATGGATGGACACGGAGGGCATTATGTACGCTCAGCAAAATAAGTCAGACGGAGAAAGACAAATACTGCATGATATCACTCAGATATGGAATCCAAAAAAATACAACAAACTGGTGAATATAACAAAAAAGAAGCAGACTCACAGATATAGAGAACAAACTAGTGGTTACCAGTGGGGAGATGGGGGAGGGGCAACATAGGGATGCAGAGTGGGAGGTACAAACTACTGGGTATAAGATAGGCTCAAGGACATACTGCACAATGTGGGGAACATAGCCAATACTTTGTAATAACTGTAAATGGCAAGCAGCCTTTAAAAATTACATAATTTTTAAAAAAATTTTTTTAAATTAAAAAACTAAAATTCAGTTGTTTGTCTTCCTATTATTGAGTTTTAAGAATTCTTAATCTCGGATAGCAATCATTTGTCAAATAAATGTATTATGAATATCTTCTCCCAGTCTTATATAACAATGAGTCTTACCGTTTTAACTCTTCTGCATAAGGCAAGGAGTCTAATTTCATTCTTCTGAATGTGGAAATCCAGTTGTCCCAGTACCATTTGGTGAAGATACTAATTTTTACCTCATTGAATGTACTTGGTACTCTTGTCAAAAATCAGTTAGCCGTAGAGGTGTGGGTTTATTTCTGTACTCCCAATTCTATTCCATTGATCTGAATGTCTGTCCCTGTGCAAGTTCCACACTCTTTTGATCACAGTAGCCACATAGTAAGTTTTGCAGTTGGGAAGTATGAGTATTCCAACTTTGTTCTTTTTTAATAAATGCTTTTGCTACTCAGGGCCCCTTGGAATTCCACGTGAATTTGAGTATCAGCTTTTCCGTATCTGCAAAAATGGCTTTAGGAATACTGATAGGTATTGTGTTGAATCTGTAGATTGCTTTGGATAATACTGACATCTTTGCAATATTAAGTCTTTCTATCCACGAACATGAATGTTTTCCCATTTATTTATATCTTATTTCATTTTTTTCAGTTGTGTTTCACAGTTTGCATGGTACAATTTTTTCACTTCCTTGGTTAAATATATTCCTAAGTGTTTATTCTTTTAGATGCTATTGTAAATGAACTGCTTTCTTAATTTCATTTTTGGATTGTTCACTGCTAGTGCACAGAAAAACAACTGACTTTTTTGTGTGTTGATCTTGTAACCTACATCTTTGCTAAACTCATTTATTAGCTTTAGTTGCTTTCTTCTACATTCATTGGTATATGCTGTGTGTAGGATCCTATCACCTGTAAAGAAAGATTTATTTCTTCTATTCCAATTTTGATGTGTTTTACTTCTTTTTCCTTTCTAATTGCTCTTGCTAGATCTTCCAGTACAATGTTAAACTGCAGTAGTGGAACAGAGATCCTGATCTTAGGGGGAAAGCTTTCAGTCTTTCAGCATTTAGTATGATGTTAGTTGAGGGTTTTTCATAAACGCCCTTTATTGTGTTGAGGAAGTTCCCTTCTATTTTTAGAATTTTTTCTTTTAGTGTTTTTAATTAAAATGAGGTGTTGCATTTTTGTCAAATGCTTTTTCTGTGTCAAATAAGATTATGATATTTTTTTTCCCCTTCATTATCTAATATGGTGTATTTCATTGATCGATTTTCTATGTTTAAACACCCCCTTGCATTCCTGGGATGAATTCCACCTGGTGGTGGTGTCCAATCCTTCCAATATGCTGTGGGATTTGATCTACTAGTACTTTTGCTGAGGATTTCTGCATCTATATTCATTAGTGATACTGGTCTGTAATTTCTTTTCTCCTAATGTCTTTTTCTGGTTTTGGTGTCAGGGTAACAATGCTGGCTTCAGAGAATGAGTTAGGAAAAGTTCTCTCCTCTGCTATTTTTGCAAGAGTCTGAGAAGGATTAGTGTTAATTTTTCTTGAAATGTTTGGTACAATTCTCCAGTGAAGCCATCTGGTCCTGGACTTTTCTTTATTGGTTATAATTAATTTTTCAGTAAAGTACTTCGAAAGATTTCCTCCCATCACGTTATAAAACTTCAAATATACAGAAAAAGTTGAAATAACTGTATAATGAACTCCATATAACCAGCATCTAAATTCTATGATAGAAACATTTTACCATACTTGCTTTCCCACATAACTATCCATCTTAATATTTTATGCATTTCAAAGTAAGATGCAGACATCAGTACACTTCATTCCAAATACTTCAGCAAGCACATACGGCTATTTATTCTTAAATTAATTAAAATTAAATAAATAAAAATATTCAGTTGCTCATTTGTATCAGCCACATTTCAATGTTGAATTGCCACTTTGGCTAGTGGCTACAAAATCACTGGAGGAATATCCTACCATACTCACAGATTCCACCTACATTCAAAGGGAGGGAATTATGTAAGGCATGCACAGCAGAGGGTGAGAATCTTGGGGACCATATTTCAAGTCTGCCTACCACATGTGGGAAAGGGGCAGCTGCCTGGAATTAGTCATCCTTGTCTTGACTAAAATGCAACAACTGGGAAAACAATGCATGCAGAGAAGGTGAGAAGAGGCTCATGCCTGTAGCTCAAATCCAGTTCCTTGCTGCTCCATTTCCCATTCAGCCACCTACTGAGAATTGGGTTTTGTTATCCTGCAATATGGATTTGAGAAGATCCTGTTGGAAGAATTATAGGTGGGGCCCTATACCAATCTATGCCAGAACTCACGGTAATACTTAAAGTATCTAATTTCATCTATACCTCACAAATGACTGCAGACTTCTCTCTTACAAAGGATGAGCAAGGAAAACACAGAACAAAAATTTCAGCAGCAAAACAGAAAAAAAAAAAATCAAAGTGCCAAAGAGAGACAAATTCTCATCAACATAAAATGTAAATAAAAGAACTTTTTTTTCCAGTTTTAGAAACTTGTTCTTAACAACACACAAAAGGACACTGACTCCATTATGAGAAGACATGATAGTAGTAAAGACAACATGAAAAGGAAAAACTGGTGAGGAAAGTCAGAAACTACTTACGATGTTATCTCACAAAAATCTGTATGTGAATTTTTATAGTGGCTTTATTGATAACTGCCAAAATTTGGAAACAACCCAAAGGTACTCCAACTGGTGAATCCATAAACAAATTATGGTGCACTCATACAATGGAATACTATTCAGCAATAAAATGGAATAAACATGCAACAATATGGATGAATCTTAAATATGTTATGCTAAGTGAAAGAAGCTAGACTGAAAGGGCTACATACTATATGATTCTATTTATATGACATTCTGGAAAACGCAAAACTATCGGGACAGAAAACAAATTTGTGGTTGCCAGGGCCTGCAGTGAGAAGCGGGCTGGACTGCAAAGGGACAAGCAGGGCATTTTTTTTTTTTTTTTTTTTGCGGTACGCGGGCCTCTCACTGTTGTGGCCTCTCCCGTTGCGGCGCACAGGCTCCGGACGCGCAGGCTCAGTGGCCATGGCTCACGGGCCCGGCCGCTCCGCAGCATGTGGGATCTTCCCGGACCGGGGCACGAACCTGTGTCCCCTGCATCGGCAGGCGGACTCTCAACCACTGCTCCACCAGGGAAGCCCCTAAGCAGGGCATTTTTGTGAGTAGTATAACTGTTTAGTATCTTGACTGTAATCCCAGTTACAGTTTCCAAACAGAATGAATTTTAAAGTATGTAAATTTTAAAAAATGTTTAATTTGGAGGCAGAAATAGGAGATTTAAGATTGCATTAAAAATAAATTAATAAGGACTTAAGAAATAAAACCATAACAAATAACAACAACATGCTAGCAGAAAGGAAAAGCATTTCACAGAAAGCCATTTCTAGAACAAGCAGAATTCAAAGAGAAAAAGAGATAATATGGCTATTTACCTAGAAAGCCCAAAAGAACTAAAAAGCTACAGGATTAATAATTAATAAGAAAGTTCAATCAAATGTCTGGATAAATATAGCAAAATCAATAGCCTACCCATCTGTAAGTGATAGAAAACATAACCAAAAAAGAGAATCCATTCACAAGAAGAGTAAGCTAAAAATAAAATCCTAATAAGAAATGTACAGAATAAAGAATAAAAAATGAAGGTTTATAGAGTTATGTACCATACACAGAGAATATATGTTTATAAACATATATGGTAAAGAAGGACTAATACACCAATGGATAAAGGACGGTCCCTTTTCCAGTCATCCTTGAAGTATAGTCCCAGACCAGCAGCAGCAGCAGCATCTTTTGAACTTGAAAGAAATTCAAGTACTTGAGCTCTACTCCAGACCCACTGAATCATAAACTCTGGGGACGGGGCCCAGCAATCTGTTAAATAAACCCTCCAGGTGACTGTGATATTCCTTTAAGTTTGAGATGCTGATGTTGTTTGGTCTGGGATCACACTTGGAGAATTGCTAGTCTATTTAATGAATAGTGATGGGACAAAGACTTAGCAACTGTCTGGAAGGACACCATATTAAATCCTCATTTTTTATATACATATAGTTTATACTTAAGGATATATATGTATATATACACATATATATATTTTATCCTGACATAAGTTCCAGATGGAGAAAGAGTAGTTAAGGAAGATGCCTGGATAACTTCCTCAAGTCCTCAGAGAGCTGGTGATCCCTTGCCAAGGAAGCCCCCAAACCCATCCAGCAAAGTCACCAGTGGATGTTCTCCCACCTGCTGAGTTGCTCAGGTGTTGCAGGAACCAACAATAAGTAATTTTATAATCTGTTTCTTTAAGCCTTATGGGAACTCATTTAGCAACTCTCCCCCCTTTATAACATATAAATCAATCATTTGACTCTTAGATAGTCGAGCTTCAAATATGTTTTCAGATCTACATTATATATGAATTCAGAGGGCTTTATATAGCCCATATAAGATATATAGGTCACAGAGAAATGTATAAATAACAGAAAGACCAGTATTATGATATAGCATCTTGGTTTCACATTAAAATACTGTGAAAGCTGAAGGAATTCAGTTTCTTTGTGGGGTTAAAAAAAAAAACAAACCCATAACATAAAATACATAGAACTGCTTACACTCTAACCTCACATTCCCATTCTAAGTATTCTGGAGACTTCGGCAAACTTCTTCATGCTGATGCATAAGGAAATTACTTACAAAAATTCCAACATCATAAAATATCCCAGAGTGCTTCTCTGTGTGCGATGTGGAAGACATGGAATTTATTTATAAAAATAAAAATCTTTATTTAATAATAAAATATTTAACATTTTAATAATAAGATATTTAATAATAATAATTACTGAAGTCACAACCTCTGAGAAAAATAAAAGAACTATCTTGGTGAACTAAACACTGGAAAGCAATGGCAAGAAAACGGCAGACAACCCTGCTCATAACAGTCAGGGAGGCCTGAAACTGAGGAAGACAAGAGGCACACAGATGTAAAACACGGTAAGAGAAAATGAGGGAAGGGTGGGAATAGAGAGAGGATAACCAGTATCTCAATTTTGTCCTGTAATTGAGAAATGGACAGTCAGGGTAAAGCTTTTAATTGACTGTGAGGAAAAGGTTCTGTTTCAAAAACTTTGTCAACTTCCTGGTTTTGATAGGTTGGATTCTCTCACTAAATATCACTCCAGGATACAGGCAGCAAATAGCAGGGATTATTGCACAGAATAGGAACTGGAAGTCCAGGGAATCAGGGATGACTTCTAAAACCAGAGAGGTAAGAAAAGTCAGAGGAGGTCAAGGGCAAAAAGTCTCGAAATCCAGCAAGGATGTGAGGGAATTTACTGATAAAAAGGAGAATGAAGTTTAAATTAATTTCAAAACACCAAGCAGAGACAGCAATAAGCCTGACCCCAGGACATACATTTTTGCTTCCTGCATAAATCTTTGAATCGCAGGCTCTTCATTTATAAAAGCAGGAATAATAATTACCAAAAAAAGTTGTTTTGAAGATTAAATGGCTTAAAAACTGTTCAAGCACCTTGTATGTAACAGACAGGAAATATTATTTATTGAGAGCTTTTTTAAGCATATATGAGCCATTTTAAACCCAAGAGGTATATTCTGTTCATCTTAACCAGGGAGTACCAACACTTTAAAACCACATAGAGATTCTTACTTACCTTCCTCCCACTTCCAAAGAGTTATCTGCCCCTTTTAGGGAGCCTGGCTTTGTCAGTGGTACTAGTGGCTTTCTGGGTCCACAAAAATGGGAGCAGAGCCCACCTGAACATCAGTCTTAAGACTGTGTAGATACTTCTCTGTCCTCCTAGTACTGAAACAATCTCTGATGGGAGAGATGTATTTAAAAACATAGGGTTGTTATGGTTGGCTTTAAAGATCCACTGACTTATTCAACCATTGAAGGAGTGCAGGATAACAGTGCAAAGCTGCTTGCTATATATGTAGGAATGAGGGCAGAGTAGGTTAGCATAGAAATGGCTGCTGGAGATCAAAGTCTGCAGGGGAACAGGGAGAAGCTTATTAGATAACAGATAAGAAAGGCGTTCAATCTTGCTGTTCTCAGTTACTAAAGTCTAGTTCCCCACTCCTTTCCAGCAGCAAAATTTTACTTAGAACCTATATGTATGAGACAGTACATGGGATATGGACAAAAACATAAAATATTATTAGATATATGACAGTCTTGAGTAGAGAGAAATTATTTCTGTTTGGAGAAATCACCTCAAATTCCAAAATCAACGTGGCCATTTTGAACTCGGCCTGAAGGAAGGAAGAAAACCAGGTAAGCAAAGATCCATCATCTTGGTGGGAAAGCTTGAAACACATGTGGAAAAGTATAAATAGGTGAGCTTGACGGGAGCAGCAGGGAGTGAGGTGGTCAGGCCTATGGCTGGAAATAGAGACCACAAGTGGCCTAGATTTCCAGGCTAAGGAGCTAGGATTATAACCACACAAAGCCAAATACAGACACTTCAAACATTCAAGGGCTGAGTCAACACCAGATAAGTATGACATTCTGCTTCTAAGAGAAGGAAGGCTCAATTAAGAGTGACCCCAATGCACATGTTTAAAATGAGAGCCGAGCCATGAGTCATGCGTGGATGAGTAACGGTGAGAAATGCACACAGAACCAATTTAGGGTCACAAACAGTTTCTGAGTTCACACTGAACTCCCACTAAAGAAGCAGAGTCAGGGCCAGCCAGAGTAATACACAGTGAGTCACTAGTAAATCTATGACACAGGTCTTTGCTCCAGGGCAGTGAGCTCAGGCAGGCCTGTATAATGGCCAGATCGGTACATCTCAGTCCTGGTCAGCCAGGAAGGACACCTGAAGATTCTGTGATGGTGGGAACAGGACAGAAATTTTAGACAAAGAAACATCTGAAAACTCCCAGGATACTTTCACTATATTTAACTAAAAATTACCTAAGTTGGTCAGGTCTTAGACTGTACAGGTGTCCACATGGCATGCACAAATCTGTCAGGGTCAGAACCACTATGGCCATCGAACAAGGGAGGCATTTTCACATCCCTGAGTCCTAACTGCTGTTACAAATATACTTTTTGGTGAAGTGTTGCATATTTTGTACCACTGGCTGCAGGAAGGCTTCCCTAACCACACTAGTCTTCCCTATCACAGCAATGATCAGATCACAATTTAAATGCTTGTCTACTCTTCTATATTTACAGCAGTCCACACCATCTCCCCTCCACTCCCATTAGAATGTCAGCTATATGAGGCCAGAAATTATAACAGTCACAGCTATGTCTTCCCATACCTAGCACATACAATACACTAAATAAATGTGTTGAATGAATAAGTGCATTGACTTTCAGCTTGTTCTGGCTAGCACATACATTTATAATATATAGAAGATTGATTTGTAAAAAGATTGATACTAAGAGGTAAGAGGAATACACATAGGTGTGTGTGTGTGTGTGTGTGTGTGTGTGTTATACTGGGAACTGGTCAATCTTTTAACTAATTGTTTTCATTACTTAAAGGTGCTAAAGCAAAACACTTAAAATGGAGTATCCTCTTCAATGAGGAAGGAAAACAAAATGATTATACACTGAATTCTAAATCTGTGTTACTACTTATAGAACCAGAATGTATTGAATTTGTATGACACTAACAATGTAAGGATTTAGGACACCAAAATGTTTCAATTCTGAAGCAAACAAACTTTTAGTAAACATTTGTCCTTTTGATAAGTCTACACCAAGGGAAAAAATAATAAAAGGCTACTAACCATATAAGTAATCTCCTACCTGTGAAATGAATATAGTGCCATCTAGGCACATTATTATAGAGTAAATGATAAACCTTCACATCTGTTTCTTGGTTACTACTCATAGTATCACAGATCTTGACATGGTGTAGGAAAATCAACAGATACCTGGCTAGGGCTTATTCCCTCAGAAAGGCATAGTGACCAAACATGAGCCACCGTTGTTTTTCTTCATTTATTTCCATGTTTTCAGGGCTATAGAAACAGTATCAGACTGAAGTGGCTTTCCAAGGTGTAAGAATCACCCCGACAATTCCACCAGGTAGATAGCATCCCTTTTTTACAGATGAGGAAACTGAGGCTCAGAAGGTTTAAGCAACTTATTTGACAAGATCACACACCTAAGAAATGACAGACTCTGAATTCACATCTAGGTATGTTTGACTTCAAAGTTCAAATTCTTTCCAAGAAATCATTATATCCTCTAGGCTCAGAATAAAACTTTGGAAATGAAATACAAGAAGAATAAAATATTAGGGAATTTAATCTAGAGTATAAGATTTCCCAGCAATGTACAAATACTGCCATTTAGCCTAAAATATGTCTACTAGATAAAAGATGGGTACAAGTTTTTTCCTCCAAAGATGACTCCATGCTCAACAGCAGTGATATCCTGCATGTTCTGACCCCTTAGCAGCAAGTGGTGGTACCCATCTTCCTCATTCGTACTGTAACATCTGTACACAAAGTATACCCTTACCTCCTGCCCCAAGTGTAAGGATCTCTGCTGCTTAAAAGTGCAGTGACCTCTCTAATCACCAGTCCAGCCCTGTCGGTCTAAACTACAGGTTCTCAGATTTATCAGCAGCAACCAACCCACCAGTGTGTTCAGATCCTGAGTCAGCTTCAAAACCCCAGCAGCAGCTGGTAAAATGGAATGCTAATTCATTACAGATGGCAAAACACTGCCTAACATTTTAATTTATTTACATTTCCAGAAATTTTGAATCTGCAGTTAGATCGCCAAATTATTTTAACATGTAAGTTTAGCCTTTTCCAATTCAGTCTGTGCTCAATAAAAATTAATGTTTATATGTTAAAAATTCTTTCAACAAGCCCAATTAGTCTTATATTCCCACAGTTTATATCTTAAAAGCTATTTAAGCTGGTGAGCTTTTTTTCGAATTTCTTATTATACAAGCCACACGCAGAGATGGGACAAAATTAGGCCTACTTCACACCAAAATTTTTCAAACCGAACTATTACATATAAGGATAATTTTCAGTACTTTCCACAATTGCTGTGTTTAGCAATGTGAGACTAGTAAATTAATAAATTGTAAGACTATTAAATAGTTTTATAGGCTCCTATTTTTTTCAATAGTTAAGGTAATGGGGACAGAAAACACATTACTACTTAATTTTTTAAAGCCAAGTGAACAGAGAAAGGAAATATGTACCCAAATTAAATGCTTATAGCGTTGCTGCCCCCTCCTGGTATCAGTCTTCCAACCCCCCCCCCAACATATCTCAGAAACAACAGTGAAGATGAAATATTTTAAATCTAAATACTGAAACATCTTCTAAGAGCTTCTATTATTTTTTCTCTTACTAATTTCAAAGGTCTACAGAGACATATAATTATCAGGTGATATACAACCATTCTCAAATCCCCAGTGATTCCTGGGAGCAGATGACCTTGCTACTTACTTATTAAAAGAGCTGGAGAACATTTGAAAGTCTTTAACCTTCCTTCCATCACTTCAAAATTTCTTTCTTTCTTTTTTTTTTTTTTTGATATGAACTCTCCTTTTCCCTTTTCGTGTCACAGTAACAAGTGTTCCTGTTATTTTGCTTATCTAACCTTACTATCCTTTCCCATTTCCTTCGAAATTGCTCTCCCATCACGTAAGATCCATCTCTCTAGTAAGACCAAAATCTTTATTTCTACCTCCTTTTTCCTTGTCATACAGAAACATGCGTAAATAGCCCCTAATGTAAAAACAGTGTTCCCTCCATACAATTTCATCATCTACCACACCATTTCCATTCTTTTTTCCATAGCGGGGGGCACCAAAGGGTAGTTTTTATGGGGCTTTAGCAATCTCCCCCATCCCCACTCCCAACCCCAATTATTTCCTTCTGTATCCCTGGCCCAATGTCCTTCAAGGCAGTACAAATAAGCATAACTCTAAGTGGAATCAGTATGCTTGGTTTATATATGTGAATTTTTTTTTTTTTTTTTTTTGTGGTACGCGGGCCTCTCACTGTTGTGGCCTCTCCCGTTGCGGAGCACAGGCTCCGGGCGTGCAGGCTCAGCGGCCATGGCTCACGGGCCTAGCCACTCCGCGGCATGTGGGATCTTCCCGGACCGGGGCACGAACCCGCGCCCGCTGCAACGGCAGGCGGACTCTCAACCACTGCGCCACCAGGGAAGCCCAGTATGCTTGTTTTAAAACCACAGCTTCCTCACCTGGAACTGCCACCCTTAAGATCCTTCTACACAGACTTCTGGGCCAGGTGCTACTCCTTAACCTCCAAACCTTAGCTACTTTGATTTCCTTGCCTCCCCTTAGCTACTAATTTCACTGCAATCCAACTTCCTCTGCAATCACTTGCCCAGGGCCTCTTGAAAGTTAAGAGAAACCTGGTCACTCACATTTTTTAAGGCTCAAAGAATATTAAAAATTAAGCAAGGTCAAAACAGTGTTACAAGAATTGTAACAGGAAACAAAGCAATGCCTTTTAAAACACCCACAGAAATAAATACAATGACTAAGGGCCCTGGTAGATGAAAGGCTGGGCAGTGGTCTTCCTTCACTTGCCTTTGATGGGCCGTGCTCTAAGTTACTGATTCTCAGCACTCACTGGGAGTAACATGGTGGTCAAGATCACAGGCTGTGGAATCACCATTTCTTGGCTGTGTACATTGGGGCAAGTTATTTAACTCTTTGTGATTCAGTTTTCTCATTTGTAAAATAGGGAGATTACAATACTTACCTCATAGGGTTCTTATAAGACCATGATTATAAATATCATCAACTTAAAACAGTGTCTGGCATATAAAAAGTCATACATATACACACATATACATATACACACACATACATACATACATACATACATACATATATATATATATATATTAGCTGCTGTCATCATCATATCTCCAGGCACTGCCCTAGTCCTAGAGACCTGCGATAAAGAGTTAACAAATCTACATTTTGGACAAGCTTTCTAAGGCCATTCTTAGGCACCCTAAAGTCTGGGGATGGCTACTACAATGAAATTGTTCTCTTCAGGTAATCAGTGAGTTCCTAATTGTCATATCAACGATATCTTCTTAAATCTCATCCTACTCAACCTCTGCAAAACAGATGGCATCTCTTCAGTTTTCTGCTTCAAAGTTTGAGTCCCCAGTCCTCATGTAAACTTGAACTTTTTAAGAGAGCACCAGATGACAATTTGGATCGGACAGCTATGTTTTTCTACAAAGAAAGACTTCCAACACTACACTGAGCCTAAGCCTAAAACTGCCTTTTCCTCTAAAACAAGATGCTCCTGTTTCAATTTCCATTTCCTTTTACAATCAATCAGACTACAAATTCCAGTCATTTATGACTGTGTGTTTATTTTTTCCACCCTCCAATTTTGAAAAATCTGTATTCTAAAGCATCCCTTGGTTCTAACTCATCCTTTTCAAAATTCCCAGTGCCAAGTTCAAGTCTCTCACCTGGATCATTTGAACAGAACAGCCTTTAATAATCTCATTCTTCTCCAATGTTTTCCCTTTTCTAATCATCCTTCATACTATTATACAACCTGAATTATTTCCCTAAAATGTAGATTTGTTCCTACGTTCTTTCTGATTAAAACAGAAAAATTTTATTTCCTTCCAATAATTACAAAATAATGGTTAAGCTTCTTAGCTGTGGACATAAAGCTTCAATAATTGGGCCTCTATAGACTCATCGCTGCCATGCACCCAGCTATCCAGACTGCGCTGTGTTCCTAATGAAAACATGCATGTCCATCTCCTTCAGTATTTGCTCGTATTTTTTCTGCAGCCTAGAATAGAAATGTCCTTTCCCACATTACCATCTACCAAATCCTACATGTCCTTTGAAACCTAGATTAAAGGTACCTCCTAGAAAATCCCGCACCATCTTAAAAGCCAAAATTAATCTTTCTTTGCACTCTGATGACTCTCACTAAATTACTTTTACTTAGTTCTGAGTACAGTTTTGATAATCAAAACTATAATCAGAAAAGTGCAGATTAGGAAAAGTAAGCTTTTCAGAGTTAAGAAAACAAAGTACTGCTGCTCTAAAGTATACATTTTAAATTAAAATATTTTTAATAATACAAGTTGCTGAATATATTTTTAAAATATGGTATATTTTTGTGGCTACAATCTTCTATAATTAAAGATATATAAAACTGTGTAACTACAATCTCTGAGGAATAAATATGGTTGGAGCTTTCCTGTTGCTTTATGTTTGGGCAAAATAATTTCAAGATTTCAATTTAGGCATCCCCTAAAGCTCAGGCCACATTGTTTGAGAACTCCAAGCCTACTGTGTTCCTAAGCATTCTTTGCTCACAGGTAAAGAGACAGATATTTTGTCTGTAAAGTAAGTGAATGTTATAGACCTGTGACACAGATAGGGAATTATATTGATTTCATGGAAAATTTGTATTCTACTTCAAATAAAACAGTAAGTACATTTGGAAACATAAGTAACAAGGAACTATTGAGTATAAGACTGTAAGACATAGCTAATGTTATAGGAGGGGATGGACAGAGGTAGCACTGAAGAGCCCACTGATCAGGGGTCTTGGTCAAGGACTAATAAAACACAAACCAGCTGGTCTGAGTCATTTTTGTATTTTGTTGATGTTGATAAGTGTGTGTATTAGCTTCTGTCGTTGTTGTTTACATCTTTTCCTTTACTAGGAAAGCTTGTTGAAAGTTACCTATACTCCATCAGGGGTTCTTATTTTGGGTACAAAAGCCCTGAAGGTATGACACACTTGAGGGGTGAAGGAATGAATGCATGAACTTGAATGAGAAAAAAAAAAGTCACAACTTTGTTTTCATTGATCTTTTGCCAAATTTTTGCATTTTTACAATTATGCCAACAAGTTACAGCTATTTGCAGTATCTGTGATTTTTGTCCATAAAAATTATAGTTTCATATCACATTAGTTATTCCAGGTATTGTGAAATACCACTATTAGGAAATTATTAAAAGACACATAGCTGCATCTTGCTATTTAATGTACTGATAAAAAAACACATATCACAAAAACGTCCTTTCTGAACACTGATGATATTTCAATATAATTTGTTTTCTTTTAAAATCTTATGTATTTTATGTATTTAAAAATACCATCATGAGAAGGGATATACATGTAAGTATTTCTCCTAATTGATTAATACCCTTCAGTTGGCATTTCTAATCTATTAAGTATCTTGGAACTGTGTAGGTATATGTCCACCCTTGCCTTTGAGGAATATGCGGTGCTAGTAAATAAAGGATGATGACTTATTGTTGTGTTTTCCTGTGCAATGGTTTCTGTGAAGATAATCTAAACATTGGAGTATAGGTTCTTAATCATATTTGTTAGTAAAAAGAACCGTAACAGCAGCAACCATCCAGTGAGTGCCCATTCACAGGCACTCTGTTAGAAATACGTTATCATGAATTCTCACAATTTGTGCAAAGTAAAGTATTCTTATCTCCAGGTTATAGATGAGAAGACTGAGGCTTGGAAAGGTTAAATTACTATTCAAAGTCACATATCTGGCCAGTAGCCAAGCCAGGATTCAAATAATTTGACCTCTTGCCTGGCCTTTGCTAAGCTCACAGCCTAGTAAATAGGTGATCTAGCTAATGTCTGTTGGATGTATGAGAGTAAAAAAAAAAAAATCCTGATATTTAAATGCTCTGAATACAAATGAGTAAACTTTAGGAGAGAAATAAAGTATTGCTGACGTACCTTCTGTCCGCCACCACACTACATATTAAGTAATAATCAAGTAATTTCCCAAGAGATAACTTACAAGGAGTTTTCAACCTCTTCTCATTTGCTGCCTTACATGAATTTATAATAGAAAGGAGGGGGAAATGAGATACATTTTATTAATGTTTTAGGAGTCTTATTCAAGATAAACGTGAAAAAAAAATTAGTTGTGTAGTAAATCGCTTTTAACTCTCTCCTTCCATGGAGCTGGAGGTAGCTGGTTACCAGGCTGAGATCCATCGAAGGGATGTTAAGGTGGCAGCACTGTCACTGAGAGAAAAGCTCTCCAAGCCTCTGTGCAAGCCCGCTGACAAACACTGACCGCAGGGGCATAGCTGGGGGCGTTCATGTAGTTTTTGGAAGAAGCTAATATGTCTTTCTCTCGTTTTCCATTTTAGAAAAATTCATGGAAATGGAATGACAAAATGCATGGGGATTCTCCTGGTGGAAAATTTAAATAGGGGTATTTCTGTTATTTATAGAAAGCTCTTAGAGAACCACTCAGACCATACAAATATTACACTTGTATTTATTAAAGAGATTGTGAAATCGCTAATCTAATGTCAGTCAGATGCAAGCAGAGAGTCCAGAAGACTGCCCAAATTATTCTGATACACTGAACCCTGATATAAAATAATATATGGTATAAAAAAGTTGGCCATTAGATGCTACTTTATTGTTACTTTTCGTGTTACATGAATGTATACTATAGATTCCACTAAAATTTTTCATATTAAAATTCATATTAATAAAGAAAGCAGTCATATGTGAACTACCTACAACATTATGCTAGGTGCCTTAAAAATATTTTTCTTAATTAGTGAAAATATTTATAAAATTCATTTAGCACATTTAAAGCATTTTACTTTCCTGTATATACAACTTCAAGTATCATTTTCTTATTCTTTTTTTAAAAACCATTTTAACCATTCTTAAGTGTACAGCTCAGGGGTATTAAGTATATTCATACTGTTGTACAAATAACTTATTCCTCAGCTTGACTGAAAAATAAATTTTTGTTATATTTGAGACAAAAATTACATCAGCCTGTAGAAATAAGACATGTAATTTTTTAAAAATTACAAAAGATGCACTTTTGTGATTTTTTATAAAATAATCTTATTTTTATAAAACATTCTGGAGAACAATGTGCATTTAGTCAATGTGAACAGCTATTTTAATTATTTTATTAAAAAATAACGACAAAAGTGGTGAATCATTTAGAATTAGATAGTCATGTGGATGTTACTAAAGACAGCTTTACTCAAAAAAAAATCAACTCGATGATTGGTTTTAATATATTTCACATAGCTGAGACTGTGAATTACATCATATCAATACCACTGTTGAAAGCAACTCCCAACTAAAATGAGATGAGATACTGAACAGATGAAGTGCTGTTCAAAGTCAATGTAGCCCAGACTTAGAGGACAGAAGAATTAATGAGAAAATGAGAATCTAACAGATGGTACTGCACGATTCCTCGCGGCACATCCACCACCTCAAGCAGCTTCTATACATGCAAAGCCCCAGGGCCCCACCTGGTAGCAGCATAATTACCCTAAATGTGCACTTATGTTTCATTACACCTTGGCCATTACTATGTGCACTGATTACAAGTATCAATCCCTTTCATTTTCATACACCTCTGCAGTTCCATAGCATTCAGCTGTGAAAACTCAGCACTCTGGTTGCTTCTAACATGCGGCCCATGCTGATAAAACCGCAGAGGGTAAATTATTTGTCACTCTACAGGGTGCCAATTCAGTTTGATAAGGATGACATCATCCCCATTTTACCAATAACAATGGTACTAACAAGAACGTGTAATCAACAAACCTCAGTCCTCCGCTAGCCCTGGCAGGTGCAACTCTTTTTATGCTAAAAATAAGCCAACATTAGCTTCCAGCTCAAAACTATTTCTTTTATCACAATGCTAAGCAGAAGTTGGCTTCCATAAGGCACTGCAGCTGCTGCCGCCGCCGCCGCTTCTGCAGATGCCTGCATTAATTGTATCAAGGACATACTGAAATAAGTGCTTATTCAGCACAATGGCTATTGGGGAGCAGCTGGAGGCACAAGACAAACTGTCTTGAAGAGAATGTACCAACCCAGTGTGTAAATTACAATGATGAAGTACAAAGAGAGTCTAAGTTTAAGGGCCTAATATAACTTCAGAACAGCATGAAAATTTAGTGTTATCAATGGAGTCTGAATGCAAGTATTTCTGAAGTAAGGAACAGACACTTTCAGATTTCACTAAAACCACTTTTAGAATGGGGGTGATATTTACTACCCCTTCAACAAAGTACAAATAAAAAAGTTACCATAAAAATATCAAATTGATACTGCTCTCCTTCTATGTATAAATCATAATATAATTCCCCTCTTGTGTGTGTGTATAGGCAGTGTGTATATTTCAAAGAATTAAACAGCAATATAATAATAACATTGTTTATTACACAGAAGCAACATGTGGCTCCAGAGAAAGGACAGATTTGTCTAGCTTTCTTCCTCATCCCCTTACCGCTTATTCATGCCCCCTGCATACACGTGTTTTATGTTCTTTAGTCATACCCCTTCCATTTTCTAACCCTTACCTTAGAGAGCAAAAATGAATTAACGGTGATTAAAGGCTATTCCAGGTGATAGGTTATTCTGGAGCATTCAATTGTGCCAATTTGGGTGGGGATAGGAGAAATGGGTCCATAAAGGTCCTGCTGGAGAGGAATGCGCTATGAAGTCAGAGAAACACTACGGCCGGATAATGACATCCCGTGATTCTTTGTCAGCCTTCACCATCGTCTCCCCAAATAATACATACCCTCTCTAGAAGGGACTAAGGATGGCCATACTTCTGCACTGGTTCAGAAACCAACCTGAAAACAAACAGTGGGCCTAATAATACATCAACATATCTGAACCGACTTGCAGTTGAGAGCACGACCAAGCTGCTCTACATCTGCGTCACAGACGTCACTCCCACACAGGCTGCACTTCATTCAGGAGCACGGTTTTTGAACTTCCACAAAATGATCCACACTCCTGGTAAAGAATCACACTTCTACAAATTAGAAATGACCTCAAATCAAAATAATTAAGTTTTTCAAATATTCACTTATTAAGACAGTAGATCATTATCATCTCCAAATCTCCAAATCCGCAAAGGTTATACCACTAGTAATTGGCTTTCTTTTAGGTGACATCTTGGACACACAAACAAAGATTTAGTCATTTACAACTAAGAAATTACAAGAGACTTACTCTGCATCACACTGAAATAAACGCTGAGCCGCTGGCTAAGCTCATTCACCAGATAAACGACTTGATCTTCCACTTTAGCCTCGAAACACAGCTACTCAAATGCAAATACAAGCATCAGAAAATGCAAACTGCTCCTTTCCACACTTTCAAAGTATCAAAAAATAGTTAAAAACACAAATGGTAAGTCTTGAATGCCAAAAGTCTACTATACAAGTCATTAATGCATGGCAAGTACAGTTTAATTTTAGCTAAGCGCAAAAAGGGTACTTTACATGAGGAGACTAGGATGGATTTGTAGAAACACTGTTAAAAGCACACAGAGACAATAATAACTGTACTTGTAATCAGTGCTGGGAACCAACACCTTACTGCTTCAGTAATAACTTCCATCTTTATGCAGCATTTCCTAGCACAATTGCCATGATGCTAAAATGTTATTATGGTCATATTCAAACCATTATATCATCTGCAATCCCATAAAATAACAATTAACAGTATGTCTTCATTCAAACGATATACAGCTGAATTTTAAAGTTTCTAACCAATTTAATCACAATGGATACCACTCAGATGATTCCATTCACTTACCCATAACCTGACTATCTATAAAATAGCATCCCTAAGAATATTTGAGGGGTTAGAAAAGATACCTTTAAACCAGAATAAAAATAAAATTCTGGTGTAAACCACAAAGCAAGATAGTCATGCTCCAAAGTCTTAATAGTTTTTTATTTCTGAAACAGTGTTTTTTTCTTTGAATGTATTTGATATTTGATAGATATATTAGCTCTTGAGCATCATTTATCATGTTTATTTTTAATAGGGCTCCCTTAGAACAGCTGCCTAAGATGCTAATCTTTTCTTTTTTCTTGGGCCTTTTGTAAATATTTGAAATAGCTATTCATTAACAGTTGCACGTTTATTCAGTCCTGTTGTACGGCTTGTGAACTGGAATTAGCTTTTATTTTATTTTTTCTATCTGTTGGCCAGACTAGAGAAACCCTGCTGTTTGGGTTCAATCTGTCAAGGTTCAAATTATCCTCCAACTGAGAGCTAATCAAGGGCGTCTGACCTGGTTTGCAAATAAACTAGGAACAAAAGTGGGTTTATTTTTTCTTTCTTTGGAGCACTGGTTCTCAAAAAGTAAAGCCAAACAAGAGTGGGTCACAAATGCAATTGCCTAAAATTAAAAACAGACACAACTGGCAACTGAAGATGAACTGGATTTACTTGGCATTTCTGAAGTTCCCAGTTTTGAAGCTATAAATCCACTTTTTAATAGGAATTGGTTTCCAAATACATTTCAAATTAAAATTCACAGTTCATTTAATGCAAATCCACAACACGAGGAGAACACAGATTTTAGGCAATCAAGCTACTCTGATGGGTACACTGGAAACTTTAAGTATCTTCATGGATGCAAAGCCTCAAGGTAATAGTTACATATAGTAGAACTAATCCTTCTGCATCATTAACATCATTACGATATTCATTTTACGTACATTTCTAAACTATGAAATACAGTTTTATTTTCTTTTAAACATTTTCAATCTCCAAACTTGAAAAGAACAGGTATTTTTACAAATTAAGCAGAGTTTGTTTTAAATGTTACCTTAATGAACTACTTAATGAATGTACTTAAATGCAGTCTATTTACTGACACATATTAAAATACTTTCTCCTAGTATATTAAGGTAACTAGAACCTAAAATTACTGCTTGGGTCTGATTTTCAGCATTCTGTTGTTTTTATAAGGTATCTAATCTTTTGGTTTGAAACAGCGACGCCAATGAAACTGAAAACCTGTGAAATGTGTCAGTGCCACCATTCAAGAACATTATGATTGCAATTCTACTAAGGGCCTCTCTCAAAATCCTCCCAACTGATGAAATGACCCCAGTTACCATAATAAACTAAAGTGCACTATAGCAACCAATGCACCTGCAATATCAAGTATTTGAGTACAACATCTTCCCGGAGGGGTAGCACGCTATAGTGCAAAGTACAATGGCCCATCCATCAGGAAAGCTCTATTTTATCACTCTTCTTCAGACATGCAGTGTAACCTCTCTGGGCTTCAGTGAAACAGGGACAACAAGCACCAGCAGCTATAATTCACCAAGCAAATGTAAGGATGAACTGGAAAGCTACATGTAAAAGTACAAAGAACATCATTTGACATCCACTTCTTAGACAATTTTATTAATATAAGGGCCCACAAAAGAGCATAATGTCTGAATTATATTTATAATCACGCCTGTATTCATCACAAAAAATCAGTATGACAAATAAGAATGAAAATAAAACAAAGAATAAAATCGGTGATGTGCAAACGTTCTATTTTATGTTTTTTGGTAGTAGAATATAATAAATACTAGGCAGCATATAAAATAAAATTTTCTTTGCTTAGGGATGGCAATTTGGCTTCCTGAAGTCCATATTTAAGAATAATTAGCAATACAGTGGCTGAATATGTGATCAGATGTCAAGAGTGAGCTGACACCCAATCTGAGAAATATCTTGCCCTACCTAAAATACACTGGTCCAAGGGTCCATTTATTTTTCCTTTTATATAAATTATTCTGAACAAGCCAGCCTCTTTTAAGCAGCAACTTATATTTTATCAAATTCTATATTTTAGTGAAGAAAAATATGTTTTTGCTTCATAACCTGCTATCAAGTCATACTTACAAATCACAAATTGCTTCTTGTAAATGTTCCAGGATTCACTACAAAAAATGTAAACTGTAAACAGCACTTCACTAACACAAATCTTCCACTTAATAGGTACTTGACAAATGTTTGTTAAATAAACAAATAATAGTAATAACAATTCAGATGAAATCCAACACTAACCTTGGCAAAGTGCTACAGAAAACCTCATTCTCCTGTATTTACTCAAAAGTAAGTTATTTTAAACATCATCATTTTAAATCAAGAACTAGTCATCAAAAAGCAAAATGTTAGTCAATCAGAGCAAAAAAAATTTACAGATTTTTGAAATTCATAGGGAGAGGTATATTTTCATGCCACTGAAAGATTTATGAATTTATACAAAGCATATACTATTTGAAAATTTAGTTGCAGAAATAATACTGCTGGAAACATTCAAATGCTGGGCTAATACAGTTAGGGAAATTATTTTTAAAACCTTTATTCAATTATTCTCCACTTAACATAGTGCCAAGCTTCTCCTAACCCCTCCCTTTTTACTAAAACTAATTACACAGTGAATTATATCTCTAAGGCAGTACAACTGTAAATGAAGGTCAGACCATTGCATATAAATTATTTCTAATCTAAAAAATAAAGCACAGATGTAGCCAGAGCGAACAAATATAGATACAAAAACAGAAATGAATTCACTTGTATGTAATACATAGCAACCCAATTTTTCAAAGAAAACAGCTATTATCTTTTTAAATCCAGTTTTCTTCAACATTTCCTATGCAGAACATTCACTTTGTTTCAAATATTATCTAGTTGGCCATTATTTGCTTATATGATATAGTATGGGTCTACATTAATATTCACAGAAAGAAACAGTCTGAACTGTGTCCAACCCACGTTATCCTTTCCAAATTACCTTCCATCTGTGAACAATCCATGTTTCTCTCATTACCAATCAAGGATACTGGCTGACTACTCCTTCAAACTCCAGGATCCACAGCCAGATATTGAGAAGGTTCATGGGTTCAAAGGTCCTGAGAACATTTACTACTTCTAGTAGGTAAGATGAAAGACGAAGTTTCCAGTCTACAGTTATGAGACTCATAAGGGCATGTATCAAAAAACATTTACTGAACATTAATTGTGATATCAAGATAAGTAAGACCCAAGCAGTCCTTATCACAGAGATCACAGAGGAGGTAGAGAATATAAATATTTAAACAAGTCACTTTAACTACACCTGGTAAGCACTATCACAGATGTGTGAAGAAAAAATTCTGTGTGATTGAAGAAGAAATTATGAATGGTGAGAGATGACAGCTGAAGAGGAGATTTAAGACTAAAATATGAAAGGTCGTAAGGACCAGCAGTATCAGTATCAACAGAGAACTTAAAACGCAAATTCTCAGGCCCCACTCAAGACCCTCTAGAAACAAAATTTGCATGCTAACAAAATCTCCAGGTAATCTGTCCGCCCTTTAAAGTGTGAGCAGCACATCTACGGGCCAGTGTTTCTTCTTAAAAACAGCCAGGCATGGGCATGTGAAAGCATGTGAATACACACAGAACAGAAAAATAAAGCAAAATAAAATGGCAACAGCATTTTCTCCTTTCTGTTCCCCTTCCTCCTTCTTGCCCTCTTACTATATTGTTAAGAACAACAACAATAATAAAAAGCAACCATTTATTATTCTCAAAGCATCAGGTTTAGCTTTACATTATCTTGTTTAATATTCATGCTGATTATCTACTGAGTATGCTTTACTCCTACTTCTCAGACGAAAAACTAAGCCTGAGAGAGAATAAACAGTTTTCTTAAGGGCACAGAGCTAACAAGCTACGGAAACAGAATTTAACCCTTTCTGTTCTTAACCAAAATGCCATAGTAGCTAAGGCTTATCTGAATCACTGCTCTTATCACTCAGTGATATTATGGCTTACTTACTAAATCGCAGACTATAAGCCACATGGCCCTGTGATTTTTAACTCCCTCTATGCTAACAGTTCCTGCTGATATGCCAGTAATTGTTTAAACCATATCCTATTATTACCACCATATTTAGTTTAATGGAAAACAATCTTGAATATATTTGTTGAATATATATATACAATAATATTATATGGAATAAAAGGTACTGTAAATATAATAATGGCATTATGACATTTTCATACTAAAATATATTTTTAAAATATCTAACAAAATATACTTATTCCTGAAAAACACACTACACAGAAAGTTAGCGGCTTAAAACAATAATTTATTATTGCTCCTAATTCTGCAATGTGGATTAGGTCCAGCTGGGCAGGTTTTTTTTGGATCAATGTGATAGTGGGAACATTCAATATGGCTTCTTCATTCACATCTGGAGTCTCAGTTAGAATATCTGTGGGCTGACTATGCATCTCTCTGTCCATATGATACTGCCAGTAGGGTAGCTGGACCTCCCGCAAGGTGGCTTAGGATTCCAACATTCCATAAGAACAAGCCCGAGTATACAAGTGCTTATCAAACTCTGCTTGCATAATGCTTTCTAATGTTCCACTGGCCGAAGCAAGACACATGACAAGCAGATAGTCAATGTGGAAGGGGTCTATCTACACGAAGCATGAATACTAGGAGGAGTGATTCAATGAGGCCCACGGAGTAGTAGTCTACCAGGATTTTTCAATAGTTTATCCACATGGTATTTAGAGAGAAGAAAACAGGAATTGTTGATTCCCTGGGTTTCTTAAATCTTAGATTCTAAAATGTATTTATAAAATCTGTAAGTAATTATGAAACGTAAAATCAACTAAGCTTAAATATTTCAAATAATGTTTATGACAAAAGTGGGTTTTGTCCATTGCACACATAGCCTTTTATCTCTGAATCAAGTCCAGCACTCTGCAAGTGGCAAGCAATATGGCCCATTCTAATTAATTAGCTAGGATTTTCTCCTATTTATTCCCCATGTGCTTGGGTTTATTTTCTCTCTGCTTTTCTGGTTTCAGACTCTGGTTTTGATTTCTGACTCAGATCTCTTTGTTTTGATGGCTTCCTGGGCTACTTTTTTGAGTTCCACCGTATTTCTGAGCTCTAATCATGCCGTATCAAATGTACATGCACACACACACATTCTGTATCAGGCCTGACTCAGGAAACACTGCTACTGTCCCCACACACACCACTGAAGTCTGTCACTTCACACCCACTGAGGAAGGTATTTAGAGAAACCAAATATGTATTTCCTAATAAGATGAACATGTAGAAGACCATTTACGTAGCTTACGTTGTTTATGCTGATATTCTTGACCGTAAATGGTACGTTTCTTCTCCATTTCCATTCAATATTTTGATCAAATGACTTGGTATTTGAGAATCAAGAAGGTTCTCTAGACAAGTTTCTAGAAGTGGTCCTCACAGCACCTCTACCTGGATCATTTGGAGCGAGTCATTTGAAAATGTAAATTCCCGGGTCTATGGCAGACCTACTGAATAGCAAATATGGCCAGATACTTGCATTTTAAATACACACCCCAAAGGTCCAGTGGTTATTCTCAGAGACAGTAAAGTTTAAGAACCGCTTCCATAGATGATTACTACCTCACCGTCATTCACCTTCCTTAACTAAAATTCAACAAGTCAAAAAGATCTATGTGGAGTGTATAATCATCTAAGCCTTCATTCCTTCCCTTTTTCATTCAATACATTCTTTCATTAGATCTTTCTCATTCTGCCCCAATTATATTTTCACCGGTTAAATCCTTACCCCCAGGTTCTCACCCATACCAGAAATGAACTAAAGGGCATAGTGTTTAAAGTCAGCAGTCTAAATCAAACTTTTCTTTCTTATATTACAAATAACAAGAAATGTGTTGGAACTCACAAAGAGAAATAAAAAGCATAACTGAGAGCAACAAATAAAAAGAAATACAGAAATTTATAACCTCTGCTGAACAGCCAAGGTCCCACTAACAAACATTTTTTTCACGCAGAAAATTGTGCTTGCCGCACCTGACATTGTGCAAGTATGTTTACTGCAATTTAATATCCACACAAGCAGGAGAAGAAATTTAATAATTTTTCAGCTGGAATGAATTGACAGCCAGTGTTAGAAAACTGCATACTCTGCAGAATCAATAAACGCTGCTGGCATCACAAAGTAGTACTTCTGCCCAGAAAACATCTCACAAAGGTCAGGTTTACAAACCACCAGGTAGCAGTATCACTTTCACATCTTTCCAGGGCTATTAAAATTCCATTAAACAACCTTCCAAAACTAACTTGCAGCCTTTAAAGTTCACCAAAATGATCCCAGAGACAGATCAGCCTCAGTTCAAACTCTGAAAGCAAACCCTTGGTTAACTTCTGTCCCCTTGTCCCCAGAAGTCGTCTGCAGAATTCTGTTTCACAGAAGAAAAATATCAAAGCAAATATTTATTTATAACTAGAAACGCGGACCTACACGGATATACTCATTTGGTAAAATGACAGATACCCGTTAACTATCAGGAACTACTTTCCAAAAGTAAATTATTTCTCTGTTGCAAATCCTGGAAAGCTGCCACCACCACAGATAATCTGGTATCATAAAATCAAGCCTGTGTTATAAGACACAGTACTCAATTGTGAAGGAAGAGCAGCTGAAACTAAGCAATATCTCTCGCCCACTTTAGAAATATAGCTTTTCCAGGCTTTATTTTCATTGTAGGTTCCAAGTCGCATATGGAATTTCATCGAGTATAATCAATTCAGGATTAGCCACTCATTCAACATTTATTGAGCACCTACTAAACCCAAATACACACTGTCACCCATGCCTGGCCCGATGCCCTCCTGGCTCAGTCCCCCAGTGACCTGAAACCCAGATGGAAGGAGAGCGGGAACATTTGTTGCGAGGACCAAGAGCCTGCCTCTGAGTGGATGCTCGGCAAGAGTCTTTGTTAAGTACTTCAGGTTTCCTCCAAAGGGCACAAACTTCATTATTTGCTTATTTGATCTCAAAAGCAGATGGATGTGCACTCAGTCAAAACAGAATACAGGCACCTTAGGACCTTGACAGAGAGCAAAGAACTCTGCTGCTCTGCTGAAACCAAATGGCTGGCAGAAAGAATTGGGTTTCCAGTGGAAAATGGGCAGGCTATTCGTTCCTCTAAATCAGTGGTCTCCATATTTTAGAAAATCACTCTCCGGAATCGCTTAAACATTTTTTTAAATGCATCTCCAGGGAGATGTATTTATTTATTTATTTGTTTGTTTATTTTATTATTATTTTTTTTTGCGGTACGCGGGCCTCTCACTGTTGTGGCCTCTCCCGTTGAGGAGCACAGGCTCCGGA
Organism: Phocoena phocoena; assembly: GCF_963924675.1. Taxonomy (NCBI): domain Eukaryota; kingdom Metazoa; phylum Chordata; class Mammalia; order Artiodactyla; family Phocoenidae; genus Phocoena; species Phocoena phocoena. Next base: position 89,055,888 of record NC_089228.1, read on the forward strand.
CGCGCAGGCCCAGCGGCCATGACTCACGGGCCTAGCCGCTCTGCAGCATGTGGGATCTTCCCGGACCGGGGCACAAGCCTGCGTTCCCTGCATCGGCAGGCGGACTCTCAACCACTGCGCCACCAGGGAAGCCCAAGGGAGATGTATTTATTAATGACACTCAAGCACTACTGTGCTAATATATTATATACAATATGAAACATACACCAAAAAACTTTTTAAGGAAGAGAAAATACAGATCAATATAAATTCTAGTATCTTCCTCCTGCACTCTGACATATCATCTCACTAAACGACCTCAGGCATGCAGACCCTAAGCTAGGAGCCTGCACAGCAGGATTCCTTTGTGGTGCCCAAGGGCTATGGACGTGGGGTCAGATCACTAGAGTACCAAATACTTAGAATGTGTTGTCTTAGCCTCCCAAGAAATCCTTTCAGAGTGTTATGCTTTACAGGGCACAGCTGAAAGTTTTAACAAGGAATGCCAAAACATACACGTTTAAAAAACTCAGTAAGTGAGTTTGAGTGTTAAAGGGATGCTGTTGAGACCTAATGCATCTCTCAGTACTCCCTGTAAGAGCTCACATGTGAAAATTTTCTTGCAAATCTAATGCCAAGTTGGGTTGTTTTTATTCCTTATAGACTATATAAGCTTTTAAGAAAAGTTCAGAGTCGAAACTGCCTATCTGACTATGGCTTACTTTCCCGTGTTCCAATGCTGCACCAAGTCTTGACTTTCCTCATCTCCTTTCCCAAGATCTCGTTATTTTATATGGTTTTCATACTTACTTGCATTCTTTCAGGTTGTTTTGTGGAACAAAATAGAGTAAAAAAGATAAAACTCACCAGTAACAGTGGGGGATGGATATAAAAACGTATTCCCAGAAGCTCCAAATTTTCCGTACTTTGGATTACATGTACTCTGAACTACGAAAGCTTAGAGAATTATGAACAGATGTCATTTCGTAAAACAGCCTTGGGACTGCATCCTTGTTTCCCACAGCAGAGATAAGCAAACCGCACCACTGGCCTCCCTATCTTATTGGCAGAAGTAATGAAAGGCTGATTATAATAATGTATTGTTATCACCGCTTTTCTAAAGCATGTGCCTATCAGGAGAAATATGAACTGTTTCGAATAAACGTTCAATAAATATTTGTTGAATGAATGGCAAAATAACAACTATATAGTTCCAATGGTTACTTCAGTTAAAGAGTCACTGCTTGGTTTATTTCTTTCATAGACCTCTAGCATCACATAAACCTTAAGATTAAGGATGGCAAGTGGATTTCATCTGGAATACTAAGCAGTGGCTAATAAGAACTCTGTATTAAGAGGGATTCTTCGGGGAAAGCCTGGTTGATCAGTAAAGGATGCCTGGAGTTGGGAAGGCAGAGGCGCAGCACAAGGGCTGCCAATTTGCTGACACCACCCTGACAGATAACGGATGTTTTCAAAATGTAGAGATATTTAAGTTAAAAGGCTCAACGGTTTTTGCCATCTGAAGACTTGCTTCCGGGTCTGTGTACTTTTAATATTCATTAGTCCAACTGGTTACTCTGTCCTCCTACACTAGGAGGAGCTCCTTGGAGACAAGGACCCTATCTTTTCCACCTTTTTAATTCCCATACAGCACAGTAAATAAACACTCATAAAATGCCAGCTGACCCTTTTGTGATACCCGGAGATAACAAAAATCACCGAGCCTTTTCACTAAATAAGCACCACTGGATGTTGAAACCAGCCATTTACTAGCAGGGTGGTGTCTGCAAATGAACAACACACTGTTCTGACCTGCCAAGCTCCCTAACCTGGCTCATTCTTTTTCTTTTTTCTTTAATTAAATTTTATTGGAGTATAGTTGCTTTATTGTTGTGTTAGTTTCTACTGTACAACAAAGTGAGTCAGCTATAGGTATACATATATCCCCTCTTTTTTGGATTTCCTTCCCATTTAGGTCACCACAGAGCAATGAGTAGAGTTCCCTGTGCTACATGGCTCATTCTTTACTAATCAACCAGGGTTTCCTCCCCACAATCCCTCTAGAGGTCAAGAGGGTCAGTTCATTTAATTCAACCAAAAAATTATCTAAACTAGTGGTTCTCAATTCACGTTCTCAACTCTGGCTTATATGTTAGAATCAACTATATTTTAGAAATTGCAGGGCCTCCCAATCCACAGAAATGATGATAAAGTAGTCAGCAATGGGACACAGACATCAGTGTGGTTTTGGTTTTATAAAATTTCCACGTGACTAAAATGAACAGCTAGACTGATAATACTAATCTATTCTAGATCAACATTAGTTTCTAAAGACTACATCCATCTCTTACGAATTTATGATGTGTATTAGCATATTAGAGACAATAGGAAGTTCCCAATAACGTCTCATTTACTTTAAGTTAGCTTTCTCCAAAGTTGACCATTAAACCCTTATTCGGACACGGCCGCTCCCATTGACTCATGTACTGTCTGTAGCTGCTTTTATGCTAGAAGGACAAAAATGAACAGTTGCAGCAGACACCTTGTAGCACACAAAGCCTAGAATATTTACGATCTGGCCCTTTAAGAAAACATCTTCCAGCCCCGGAATGGTGTACTTAAGGATACACTAGAGAAATACTAAACTACACCAGCCAATTCAGGCCGAATCCTAAAGGTTCTGAGGAAAGGCCTCAGAAGCAAGGGCTCATTAAACAGGGCCCCACCTCTACTTCAATCCTGGCAGTTCTGCTTTCACTTTTCAAAATTCATTTGAAGAAAGTTCCTTTATTGCTAAGAAAACTTTGAACACCACTGACTTAGAAACTCAAAGGTCTGAAGAGGCAAGAACCAAGTAAATCATACTCTGGTCTGCCACAGATAGCCTTAACTAACATTCTCTGAAATAAGAGTGATTAATCTCAGGTTATTTAAACTAAATATCTGATAAACAGCTCTTTAAGGCATCAGATCTCCCTATCAAGTTATATGTATTATGTACATTACATTTATTTAGCTCCCCCCATTAAAATGTCTTTAAAAGTTATAGTTTAATATTATACTGGGGGATTTGTAAGAATCAACAGAAGAAAAGACAATGTAGAAACTATATCTTAAAATTCTACACACTGCCAGCTAAAGGCATTTCTATTATATTTGTCAATGTCTCTTAGAAAAGAATATAAGAAAATAATTCTTCTTCGTGTTTACAGCCTAGAAACATGTAGATTTCTCATTATAAACTATATCCTTGGGACTTCACTGGTGGTGCAGTGGTTAAGAATCTGCCTGCCAATGTGGGTAGGGGACACGGGTTCGATCCCCGGTCCAGGAAGATCCCACTTGCTGTGGAGCAACTAAGCCCGTGCGCCACAACTACTGAGCCTGCGCTCTAGAGCCTGCGAGTCACAACTAGAGAGTCCGCGCACCACAGCTACTGAAGCCCACGTGCCCTAGCAGCCCGCCCGCCGCAACAAGAGGAGCCACTACAATGAGAAGCCCATGTGCAACAAAGAAGCAACAGAGCCAAAAATAAATTAATTAATTAATTAAAAAATATATATCCTTCATTTTATATATTCATACAAGTTATATAAATCACCCTATCTCCTTATTCTTTGGGACAGCCAAGATTCACCAGTTGGTATAATTATCTTTCCTCTTGAAACATAACGCAGCATTTCATACACCCTTTATTTTCATGGTCTATTTACATACAATCATTTAATGTAAGCTGCCTAAAATCCCTTTTTGGAAGTTGACAATGTATAACAAATATGTACAGTAACATTATTAATCCTATAGAAGAAATAGATTTCTCAATTTGAACACAGCGCAAATGAAAAGATAAAGGAATAAAAGACATTTAAATAACTGCCATATAAATTAATAGGATGCAATTATTGGTCTCTTTTTAAGCTTAGATGAAAATCAATATACAGTACTCATTGCTAAAGGTGATAAGTTAAATGCAACAGCTCAACAATCTGAAGTTTATACACCAGAAAGTCAAATATTGCTCATATCCTTTCCTATCTAAAAGGGCAGGAAGCAATGTTTTCCAGCTGCACTGCATAATTAATCTCATACACAATAGACAGTATCTTTGCAAGTCTTGAAATAAAACAGAATTCATTTCATAAAATTCCAACATTAATCTTGAAATCACTAAGCATCAAGAAATTTTCTCCTTGCCCTGAATATTTCATCTTAATTTATTTACCTTTCCATAACTGCTTTATGCCACTTATCTTGTGGGGGACGTTCAGACTTATGAGGGAGAAAAAAAGTATCAACACAGAAATGAGATCTAGAAAAGCACATGAGAGCTATAAAAACAGCCCATCCATCATCTCTACATTTTGATTCCAGAGACAGCAGTGAAAGGTGTTGTTTCCACACCACTCACCCAGCACACTTAAAAAGGTTTGCTCCATCACTTATACAACTGAAACTGATTGATTAGTTGCTAGAGAAAAATCAATACAAATATCCTAGAAAATACTAGCTTGTAAATTCATTCTGGCCCCAACAAAGTATAGGTCATTGCTTGACATGTTTTTCTAGATGTCTAAAATGCAACCATGTCAAACCCCAGCCCCCAAAGACTAGGAATTTTTAAAACCTAAAGTCTGGCATAAGTAAGGAAGTGAGGGGAGAGGTTTCCCAATGGTCTGTTAGAACAATGTGATGATACCCAGAAATTAACCTGGTAAACATTATACTCATATGCAGAACTGCCCACAAAAATGATACACACACTGAGAAGGTAAAAATAGTCCATGAAAATGTCAAGGGGCTAGGATAAGTCCAAAAAAAAAATGCTAGGGGGCTTCCCTGGTGGCGCAGTGGTGGGGAGTCCGCCTGCCGATGCAGGGGACGCGGGTTCGTGACCCCATCCGGGAAGATCCCACATCTCACATGCCGCAGAACGGCTGGGTCGCTGAGCCTGCGCGTCCGGAGCCTGTGCTCCGCAACAGAGAGGGCACAACAGTGAGAGGCCTGCGTACCGCAAAAAAAAAAAAAAAAAAAAAAAAAAAAAATGCTAGGAAACCAATGAAATATAAACTATATTTTTTGCATAAAAGGTAAAGTTTCCATTCAAAAATATAAACAATTTTATTTACTGATATCCATTCAAAAGTTAATGAGCTCCCTTTCTCATTCCTGGCAGCTGAATGTATAGTCAGTATATTTTTAGTACTTTAGGAAACCATTTTATATTCAGAATGATTTCATGATTATTTCAGAATCTCTTCTGAATGCTCCCTTGCCTATGGGTTAGCCCTAGTCTCTTCACTCATTACACTTCTAAGAAATAAATGTTTATGAATATAAAATGTTTCATAAATATGCTACTCAGAAAGAAATTGTGATCTTATTGTAATAGTCTGTCACGTGACTGGCAACCGGGATTGTAATCCCTATTCTACAATTGGTGTAGAGTTTTTTTTTTAAAATCACTTTGTATTTGTGACACACAGTCATTTAAAACTTCAAGAAAAAGCAAGAAAGGAAACGCAATTTTCAGTTGGGAAATTTAACTTGCACTGACAGGATGGCTTTAAACATAGCACTAAAATTTACTGACAGCATATTTAGACTTTTCATCTTAGAGTAAATTTTCAAAGAATCATAGTGTTTATTACTCATTATAGGACAATTTAATAATGGTAAAATGTAGAATTTAAGGGGCTCTGACCCCCCCAAACGTTCCTAATATCTGAATTACTAAAGAATGAATTACAGAGAAGTCACAGGAATACGAAAAACAGGTTATTTCTTCTATTACATTTAACTTCATAATTATTCTTCGCAATTTTATTTTTTTATTTATTTATTTTAAAAAATTTTTGGCTGTGCCGCACGGCATGAGGGACCTTAGTTCCCTGACCAGGAATCAAACCTGCGCCTTCTGCAGTGGAAGCAGAGTTTTAACCACTAGACCACCAAGGAAGTCCCTTCTTCGCAATTTTAAAACTCAAACATAGGAATCCTGTAAGACCCTTATGATCCCAATGTCTTCTGCAGAAAAAAAGACAATGCTGCTAACTCAATGTCTTTAAAATGTGAGCTTATAAACTGCTATTTCCTATTGTGAGATTATAAGACCATAGCATGAATTTGCAATTCTCAAATTAAGAAAATAAAAGGTAATTGTCATACTAGTTTCTATCTATAGAGACATTTTTCATAAGACATATTTTAGAAGCAAAAGAAAATCTGTCGTTTGATTCTAATCATTAAATGTTCCAATATTAGATGTTCCAATATTCTCACTCAAAATTAGACTTCTCTTGTTGGATTTATTTTAAATTCCTTCAGTTTAAGTAACATGACTTCTTCATAATAAGGACACAACCAATTACTTCATGTAAGTTATCTCAAATTCAAACAATAAGCAACACTTAATGTCACAGTAATGAGAAAACCATGGCTTGTATATAGGTCAAGTACCTTGGTCAGATCATGTGGCTGGTAAGCAGCAGGGCACTGTTTTGAATTCAAACTCTCCTATGGCAAAGAGCATCTTAGGACTTAAAATTGCCTAAACTCACTGGCTTACCTAGAAAGTTATGACCTCGATATTTTAGTAACAGTTCCACATAGAAATAAAATGAGCCTGCCAGTCCGAAAACTAGCCTTCCATTTCAACCCTAATATTCAGATAACAAGACAACAGAAAAATTTTACACCTACTACTGGGCATACATCCAGAGAAAATCATAATTCAAAAAGACACATGCACCCCAGTGTTCATTACAGCGCTATTTACAATAGCCAGGTCATGGAAGCAACCTAAATGCCCACTGACAGACGAATGGATAAAGAAGATGTGGTAGTACATATATACAATGGAATATTACTCAGCCATAAAAAGGAATGAAACTGGGTCATCTGTAAAGACTTGGATGGACCTAGAGACTGTCACACAGAGTGAAAAAAGTCAGAAAGAGAAAAACAAATATCGTATATTAACGCAGATATGTGGAATCTAGAAAAATGGTACAGATGAACCAGTTTGCAGGGCAGAAATAGAGACAGATGTAGAGAACAAACATAAGGACACCAAGGGGGGAAAGTAGCAGGCGGGGTGGTGGTGGAATGAATTGGGAGACTGAGATTGACATATACACACTAATATGTATAAAACAGATAACTAATGAGAACCTGCTGTATAAAAAATAAATAAAATAAAATTCAAAAGAAAAGAAAAAGAAAAAGTTTACATTGCAAACATTCCTTGGTTGGGAATAACCAAGCACATACGTATCTACTGATGATGATGAAAGTAGTATTAAATAAACCTCTTCTAATACTTTCTCTATAAATAGCCACTAAATCACTGCTAACCTCTGATATATTCTTTGAATCACTCACCTTAACCAGCAAAGTCACTTGTATTTGTAATTTGAATACCTTCCAATTTGCAGAGTTTGGTGGATAGATCATATAGTTTTAACATCTCCATTATCCAACAGATATATGGAAAAACAAACACTAAGTAAGAATGCCAGCAAAGGGATCATTTTTCAAATAAAGTAGGTTTCTGTGCAAATTCATGCCCTTTCTGAAAAATCCTTAAAGTAGCCATGTTGCAGAAAAGACAACCACCCAGACTTTTCCTAAGATTAGACAATTACCTGGCTCTGAAAGCAAACAACTGCAAGAGTCAGTGAGTTTCCATTTATTTCTTTCAATACAAGCTGAATGTGAACAGAGGAGGGGACTGTGCTAAGAATATAAAGGTAGAAAAAAAATTGTTGAGACGTGTTAGATTAATCAAGGGTGTTTTTCTCTCTGCTATAAAGAGCATTTCAAATTCATGTTGATAAAAGCTTTAGACTGAATAAGTTTGTTTGGAACTCATACATTCTGAGATGCAGGATGTGAAGTACTGAAAGTAGCACTCCAAGTTACTTGCTAAAAGGAAAAGTACATTACCAATAACTACTAACCCACAAGATTATGAGACAATAGATTATCTCATGTTGGTTATAAAAACACATCAATGTTATATACACGTATTATAAGCCAAGACAAAAGGGGCAATTTATGGTTATGTATCAACACAACTGTGACTCAACACAACTGAGACTCGTGTTACAGATACGTCTTACTATATGCTGAGAGATACCTAGGCAATCACATTTTCCAGCAAGTGATGATTCAAAAGTAGCTGGCCACCCACACAAAAACTGTTCTCATTAGGACTCTCTACCAGTACCAATATTTACTGCCCCACAGCAGTCCTGTGGATGACGAGGGTTATCTCTTCTGGCTCATAGTAAAACCTACCTTCTCTTTCCAAAACTCCTGGCAACCCTTATTAGCTCTATTTTCTGAATGGACCAAGAATTACCGAAGAAAGAGGGAGAAATCTTGAGTATTTCACTCAGTCCACAAAAGTCTTATTAACACACAACAGAAGGTCATGGCTTTCATTTTTATTTTTTTGTCTCTTCCATTGAATATAAAGATAGGTGATGAATTTCAAAATACGTCACTTACTTTAGAGTCATAAGGAAACAGAAGAGTGGTGACAGGGGAGTTATGTCAATATTATAACCTGAATCTGGTAACATCTTCTATTAGATAAGCTGAAATATTTGTAAACTCTTCAGAAAGCTAAATAAGCATGTATCTAGTAAATAAGCATGTTACTTAGAAGACTATTATAATTTATTAAAAACACTATAATCACACAGAATTCTAGAAACTCTTACCTTGAAAAGACTGTTTGGCTCTATCTACTAACTCATCAACTGGATAACTGGCCAAATTTCCTCTGGCGTGTTTAGTTTTGCAGTAGGTACAAGCATTGAGACACCTGTTCAAACGACAGCAATAAATAAAGTTAAATTTTTAAAGACAGTGCACACTTAACACGGGAAAAAATATCCAAAACATACACCAAAGTGCTGTTTTAGTATCATTTGCCAGGTTATGTAAGAGATATAAAAAATGAATATCTACCATGCTTCATATTTATTTTATTTCCACCAGGCACAGAAATCTGCAATTTGCAATTCTGTTAAGTTTCAACTATTCAAGAAAGATTGTACAAATCCCATATTATCTTCAAATGCACACATTAATGTGGAAACAAAACTGATAAGTGCTTACAATGGTTAATCAAAACAAATTAAAGATTCAAATTTTTTAAAACCAATGACATTTATTTGGCTATCATAAAACTAAAATTTTAGTATCACTTATATATACCGTATTATTCATAAATGAAAAAGCTTTTCATTTAACTTTTAACTAATGATTTAAGAATAAACAGGCAGGGACTTCCCTGGTGGCACATTGGTTAAGAATCCGCCTGCCAATGCAGGAGACATGGGTTTGATCCCTGGTCCGGAAAGATCCCACATGCCACGGAGCAACTAAGTCCATGTGCCAGAACTACTGAGCCTGCGCTCTGGAGCCCGCGAGCCACAACTACTGAGCACGCACGCCATAACTACTGAAGACCGTGCGCCCTAGAGCCCGCACACTGCAACTACTGAGCCCACGTTCTGCAACAACTGAAGCCCATGCACCTAGAGCCTGTGCTCCGCAATGAAGAGTAGCCCCTGCTCGCTGCAACTAGAGAAAGCCCGCGCACAGCAACAAAGACCCAATGCAGACAAATAAATAAATAAAATTTTTAAAAAGAATAAATAGGCAGTACAGAATTCTCATAAGAAAGTACACCCTAAGAAATCTTCAGATAATATTTTTAACTCCTTGAAATCAGAAAAAAATATTAAAACATGTCCAGTGAATGCTCTTTGGGATTATATTAGTCAAAGTAAAGAAGAATAATGACAACATTAATTTAAAAAAATCAAAAAATAGGATTAATTCCCAAAATACTTCAGACATGATACAGAATTGTTTTTTAAAAACTAAAATGTTGGACTTCCCTGGTGGTGCAGTGGTTAAGAATCTGCCTGCCAATGCAGGGCACACGGGTTTGAGCCCTGGTCTGGGAAGATCCCACATGCTGCAGAGCAACTAAGCCCATGCACCAGAACTACTGAGCCTGAGCTCTAGAGCCCATGAGCCACAACTACTGAGCCTGTGTGCCACAACTACTGAAGCCCACATGCCTAGAGCCCGTGCTCCACAACAAGAGAAGCCACCGCAATGAGAAGCCCGTGCACCACAACAAAGAGTAGCTCCTGCTCGCTGCAACTAGAGAAAGCCCACGTGCAGCAATGAAGACCCAATGCAGCCAGAAATAAACAAATTAATTAATTTAAAAAAAAAAACCTAAAATGTTTGTTCTACTCTTATAATTTAAAAATATAGTTTAAATAAATTTTCTTATTATAAAATTAAAGAAAAACAATTACATATAATAAGATATTCTTATGCCAGAAAGATAAGGCTCAACAACATTGAACGAAACAAAGAACAACATTTCTTCAATGATTCAACTGCTATAATAAATAGCAAGGTTTTAAAAGACCATCATTATACAAATGCTTTAAAATTTCAAACAGAGGAAAACAACTTTTAATAATTATAACTGGCCAATGTGTAATTCTGTTAATATATGACTTTAAAATACATATAAATCATTGAACTCAGGAGGCAACAATGTAATGCTTAATTTCTAATTATTTTTGCATGGAGCTCTTAAGTGAAACAACACACACATTTTGATTTTTAACTTACCACATGTTCTTAAACAGCTAACATTCCTTTCTTCCTAAGCCATTTACACACACACACACACACAAACTGTGGCCTCTCTCTTATGAATAGAGGTTCCAGTCTCCCAATTGTTATATGTCTTCTCTTTTCAATTTCCATCTGTTCCATAACAAGGGCAAAAAGAAAACTGGTTTGTTTTTTTTTTTGGCTTCTCCTTGGGAGAGTAACTCACTTTTGTTTAGCCCTGATTGAGCACCAGGAATTTTGCTAGATGTTTTACATACATTATCTCATTTAACTCTTCTAGAGTTGATGTTACTATCTCCATCTTACAGATGAAGAATCTGCTAACAAAAAGTCAGATAATACAGCTCATTCCACAGAAAAACAAAGGAGCATAAGATACTGTATACTATGAACAACTACACACCAACTAACTGAACAACCTAGAGTAAATAAATAAGCTAGAAATGTACAACCCACCAAGACTAAATCATGATCCCATTTACAACAGCAAAAACAATAAAATACCCAGGAATTAATGTAACCACGAAGGTGAAAGAGCTGTACAATGAGAAGTTTAAGATATTGATGAAAGAAAAAAAAAAAATCACCAAAGCTGGAGGCATCACAGTTCCTGATTTCAAACTATATTACAGAGCTATAGTAATCAAAACAGTAGGTGCTGGTGTAAAAACAGGCAAATAGACCAACATAAAAGAATTGAGAGCCCAGGAATAAACTCACGCATATACAAGTCAACTAACATTTGACAAAGGAGCCAAGAATACTCAATGGAGAAAAGATAGTCTATTCAACAATTAGTGCTGGGAAAATTGGATATTCATATGCAAAAGAATGAAACTATCACTAACGTATACAATTGACAAGAATTAATTCAAAATGGATTAAAGACAAATGTAAGTCCAGAAACCATAAAACTCCTAGAAGAAAACACAGGGAAACAGCTCCTTGACATTGTTCTTGGCAATTATTTTTTTGGATATGACACCTAGAGCACAAGTAACAGAAGCAAAAACAAGCAAGTTGGACTGCATCAAACTAAAAAGCTTCTGTACAGCAAAGGAAACAATCAACAAAATGAAAAGGCAACCAACAGAATGGGAGAAAATATTTTCAAACCATATATCTGATTCATAATAAATTCATAATAATATATGATTATTACTCTACAATAAGGGATTCATAATATCTGGTAAGGGGTTAATATACAAAATATATTTTTAAAAACTCATGCACCTCAATAATAATAATCCAATTTTAAGACATCCAAATAATATGGATGGACATTTCTCCAAAGAAAATATTCAAATGGCCAACAGGTACAAGAAAAGATACTCAACATCACTAATCATCAAGAAAATGCAAATCAATACCACAGTATCACCTCACACTTGATAGAAAGGCTATTATCAAAAAGGTAAGAGTTAACAACTGCTGACAAGTATGTAGACAAATAGGAACCCTTGTGCACTATTGGTGGGAATGTAAATTGGTACTGCCACCATGAAAAACAGTATAGAGGTTCCTCAAAAAATTAAAAATAGAACTACTATATGATCCAGCAATTCCATTTCTGGGTTTATCTCCAAAGGAGATGAAATCACTACCTCAAAGAGGTTTCTGCAAACTCATTTTCATTGCAGCATTATCTACAATAGCCAAACATGGAAACAACCCAACTGTTCTTCAACAAATGAATGGATGAAGAAAATGTGATACGTTTAAACAATGGGATGTTATTCAGCTATTAAAAATAAGGAAAACCTGCCATTAGCAACAACATGGATGGATCTTGAGGGCATTATGCTAACTGAAATAAGTGAGTCAGAGAAAGAAAAATACTGTATGATCTCACTTATATGTGGAATCTAAAATAAACATACAAAATCTGAAAAAAACCCAACTTCATAGAAACTAAGAAAATATTGTTGATCACCAGAGGGTGAGATTTGTGGGAGGTGGGGGAAAAGGGTGAAGGTGGTCTAAAGTTATAAACTTCTAGTTATAAAATAAATAAATTCTGGGGGTGTAATGTACAGCATGGTGACTGTAGTTATCAATTTTGTATTGTATACTTCAACAGCGTTAAGAAAATAGAACTTAAAAGTTCTCATTACAAGAAAAAATCTATAATTATGTAAAACGAGGGATGTTAACTAAAACTGTTGTAAACATTTCACAATATATACATATATCAAATAATTGTGTTGTGCATCTTAAACTTACACAATGTTATATGGCAATTATATCAGTAAAACCGTGGAGGAAAAATCAGATAAGTAGCTTGTCTGAGACATGTAACACCTAAAATTCAAATATAAGCCTGCCAAATTTCAAATTCCCTCCTGTTTCCATACCAAGCTGCCTCCCCAGAATAAATATGTATCAAATATCCTAGCTATAGACAAATGCAGATAAGAAATAATAGTAAGATAGGCAATCATCTGACATGAGATATAAAATAATACAACACATATATTCAAAGATATGGCTGGTATTCATCATCCTGTGTATGGAACTGTTTGTTTAAAATCTGTTTCTCTCCTTTATTCTTTGGAAATCTAAGGCTAGGCTTCTTGTCCATCCACTGGCCCAAACTAGTTATTTCACCGTTGTTGTTTATAAGTTCTGTTTTTCATCCAGCTGCTGCTCTGTGGCAAAATATGTCACCTTGTTTGTCTTGCCATGGTTTTTAAATTCTACTGCTCAGGTCCTCCAAGCTGATTCCTCTCTCTGTCCTTCTCCTCGGTGGCTTCATGATGGGCTCGATGCAAAAGATCCCTTATTCATTCATGGGATCCCCCCTCATGACTGCCATTCACTCAAGTTGAATCAGCACCGTTCTGAGGAATCTGCTCTCTCTACCCTCGATACTACTTATTCCCAATGGAGAGCTCCATAAATTAAGTGGACAATCTCGATAAAAGCTAATACTATTTCTAACTTGGGCTGTTTCTTAAAAATAACTTTCTTAAGGGACACTAGCCTAGAGAAGGGGAAGGAAAACAGAAGGGAAACATGTATTTTAAATATTTATAACATAAATCAATTAACACACATAAAACACTTAGAATACTGCCGGCACCTAGTAAGTGATCAGTAACTTTAATGCAACTGTTCTAAACAATTCTGTAAGGAATTAATTATGCACTATCATGTTCCAGGGGTACCTAACTTTATGGAACAGATGTGTTGCTGATAGGTTGACTTAAATCAACTATGGAAACCAAATCATGTTTTCCTACTGGCTCTTAATAAAGGTGGAAATGTATTACCCCCCCCATGGAAAAATCACTCATGAAAATGTACTGAAACATTTAAATAAAACAAGCTGATATTTGGGAACATTTATAATAATCAAAATAAGACAGTAAGTATAAATAGTACATTAAGAATTCAAAATATTCTTCACTAAATTGCTCTCTTGGGGTTAATTAGAGTTGTTGATGTGATATACTTTTGAAGTTCTAAACTCTTTATTGTATAAGATGGGTTCATCCTTATCTGCAATTACCAAAGTAATACTTCATATTATTTCAATAAAGTAAAAATTTCTATAGAGAGCATTTCTATAAGCATGTTATAACAGCACTAATCAAGCATTAAATCTGCTATGTCTTACATTTTAAAAGGAGAGATATTTGTTATAATACACAGGAAAAATACCCAATACAAAATCAGAAAAGAAAGAAAGAGCTTTTGCATGCTATTTGGTTTAAAAACAATCTTCTCAAACACCAGGAATTATGATGACCAATCATTTCAACATGACAAGCCTCCAACAAAATAAAAGGATTCATCATAGAAACCTTTAGTAGTTTCAGTTATCTGTAAACAATTAAATAATTGTCTAAGAGTAAGAACACTGAGCCGGTTTCTTTAACCGTCACAAAACAAAAGATCTTTGAGGGTTGACTGTTGAAAGCCAAAACCAAAAAGAGATGGCTGTTGAACTGCAAGGAAGAGGCAAAATCCTGAACAGACATAGCCTGTTGTGATAGAAGGATAAAGGTAGCACACCCTACCTACTCATCTTTGTACAGGTTGTTATATGGCCACAGGCCAAGAAATAACTAAAAACCTCAAAAGCAGAGACAGACTGGGCATTTAATATAGCAGTATAACTCAAGTCTTAAAAAGCATCTGTGGTAGAATATTTTTAAATTACAGAAACTAAATATGTGAAATAACAACAAATTTTCACAATTAAAATTAAAAATTAAAATATTTCAGAGGGTTCAAATGCACAACAACATGCCAATTTGATACCAAAACCACATAAAGCAAAGAAAAATTAAAAGTTTTAATACATTAGGCTTTTTCTTCTAAAGAGCATCTTTAGATATCAGAAGTTTGGGAATAATTTAAAAATCAGAGTTATACTTTTTTTTTTTTTTTTTTTTTGGCGGTACGCGGGCCTCTCACTGTTGTGGCCTCTCCCGTTGTGGAGCACAGGCTCCGGACGCGCAGGCTCAGCGGCCATGGCTCACGGGCCCAGCCGCTCCGCGGCATGTGGGATCCTCCCGGACCGGGGCACGAACCCTGTCCTCTGCATCGGCAGGCGGACTCTCAACCACTGCGCCACCAGGGAAGCCCCAGAGTTATACTTTTAAAGTTTCACCCACACTAATATCACTTTTTTTAAGGCGAAAAAAAGCTTATGTGACTCAGGATTCTGCTTCTCTCTGCTTAGGGTCAAAGATAATTTGAAATATGCAGAAACTATTGTTTTAACAATAACATTAACACTTCAAACTAACATTCTGTGCCACTCACATAATTTAATCCTTATTTATTTTTAATCAGTTGACAGAGCATTATCTTTCTCAAAGCTTCAAACTTTACAAAATAAGCCCTTCACAGAGCAAAACCTTGGAAAAATCACATTGTGGCCTTCCATATGGAAGCCTCCTGAAGCAAAGAAAAAACAAAAACTCAGGAAATAGAAGGTTCACACACTGTAGGCTGTGCCAGACTTGATTGTTAAATATAGCCTATTGTGAGCCCTCATCATGGTTTTTAAAGTATTTTAAAGTATTTCCAGGAAAATTACAAACTTTTTGATCTTTTAAATAAATACAAGAGATACTCTTAGCAAAATGTGATTGGATCTTCAAATGATAATTCCTATTTGCCAAGATCAAAATCCTGAACAAGCAAAGGAAAAAATAACACCTGAAAAACTAGCAGAATATATCCTAAATTCTTTAAGCTTCCTGTGGCCAGGACTCCTCCAATGTAACAAATCTCTCCACCTGAGTTACTGCCTCGATCTCCAATCTCAATCTCCTACCCCAAAAATTCATTCTAATAATTACCACCTCTGTCTTTAACTGTAATTGTGCCCTTTGTGGAGTTCCTTTTCATCTGGGGGGGAGGGGGAGAGAGGGGGGTCAGAGGTAGGTCTGGGCACCCAGCTGCTAACCCTTCTATCTGTACAAAATTTAAAAACAATTGCAGCTATATTTTTTCCTTATCCTACCCCCATTAGCTGCTATGCTATATCCTTTGTTTCAAAAACTTGTGCCATCGTATTTAAACTCTGTATCCTTATTTCTCATTCCCTTTACCTGAAAGAGATATCCTTATCATCATCACCCATCAATCTCTATAAAAATCATCACAAGGGCTTCCCTGGTGGCGCAGTGGTTGAGAGTCCACCTGCCGATGCAGGGGACACAGGTTCGTGCCTCGGTCCGGGAAGATCCCACATGCCGCGGAGCGGCTGGGCCCGTGAGCCATGGCCGCTGAGCCTGCGCGTCCGGAGCCTGTGCTCCGCGACAGGAGAGGCCACAACAGTGGGAGGCCCGCGAACCGCAAAAAAAAAAAAAAAAAAAAAAAAAATCATCACAAGCTTTAAAATCATTTGGGGTATGGGAGATGCTAATAAAAGATGGTTGCTGAATGCTTGCCAGACACTCAGCCATACACTTATATTGTTTCATTTATCCTCACAACAATCTTGATGTAAGTATCATTATCCTTAATTTTCATACAGGAAAGTGAGGCCGAAAGGGATTTAAAAACTAACCCAAAGTTGCATAGATGGCCAAGTGAAAGATGCAATCAATCTTATCTGAAATTCTTTTATCACTGATTGTACTCTACTTCTCTTAAGATACAATAACTTACTCTAGGTAAGAATACGTGATTGTTGGGAAGGATTATGGGAAGATGGCACAGTGGGAAGCTCCAGGAATCTGTCTCCCCACCTAGACAACTGCACTGGCAGAATCTGTCTGGTGTAACTATTTTGGAACTCTGGAGTCAGCTGAAGGCTAGCAACTTCCAAGGGAAGATTTGAATGATAAATTGCCCAACAACAACGAAATAAACATAGGACATTTTCCAGAACAGACCATATGACCACAAATTAAGACTCCAAATACTTTATTTTTTTTAAGATTTTTTTTTTTTGATGTGGACCATTTTTTTAAAGTCTTTATTCAGTATGTTACAATATTGCTCCTGTGTTATGTTTTTTGGTTTTTTGGCCGAAAGGCATGTGGGATCTTAGCTCCCTGACCAGGGATCGAACCCACACCCCCTGTATTGGAAGGCAAAGTCTTAACCACTGGACTACCAGGGAAGTTCCCCAAATATTTTAAAAGATAGATATCATACAAAGTTTCTTCTCTGACCACAAGAGAATGAAGTCAGAAATAAGTAATAAAAAGAAGAGGGAAAATTCACAAAATTGTGGAAATTAAGCAACACACTTTTAAATAACCTATGAATCAGAAAAGAAATCACAAAAGAAATTAGAAAATACTTAGAGATGAACAAAAACAAACACCACACACCAAAACTTATGGGAGGCAGATAAAGGAGTTCTATGGGGAAATTTCAAAGCTAGCTATAAACACTTAAAAAAGAAAGATCTCATATCAATACCCAACTTTACAATGTAAGTATACAGAAAGAGAAGAATAAACTAAAATCGAAGCTGGCAGAATGAAGGAAATAAAGATTTTAGAAAAGGTAAACAAAATAGAGAATAGAAAAACAAAAGAGAAAATCAACAAAACTGAAAGTTGATTCTTCAGAAAGATCAATAAAATTGACAAACCTTTAGCTAGATGGACTAAGAACAAAAAGAGGAGACTCTAGAGCTTCCCTGGTGGCGCAGTGGTTGAGAGTCCGCCTGCCGATGCAGGGGACATGGGTTCGTGCCCTGGTCCGGGAAGATCCCACATGCCATGGAGCGGCTGGGCCCACGAGCCATGGCTGCTGAGCCTGCGTGTCCGGAGCCTGTGCTCCTCAACGAGAGAGGCCACAACAGTGAGAGGCCTGCGTACTGCACAAAACAAACCAAAAAAAAAAAAAAAAAGAGGAGACTCTAGTATAATCAGAAATGAAAGTGGGATATTACTACTCATTCTAAAGAAATAAAAAGGATTATAAAGGAGTGACATGAACAATTGTACACCAACAAATTGTATTACCTAGTTGATAAGAACAAATTCCTGGAAACAAAAAAACTACCCAGACTAAACCATGAAGAAATAGAAAATCTGAATATATCTGTAACTAGTACACAGCTTGAATCAGTAATCAAAAATCTCCCAACAAATAAAAGTTCTGAACCTGATTACTTCACTGGTGAATTCTATCAAACATTTAGAGAAGAACTAATACCAATTCCTCTCAAACTTTTCCAAAAACTGAATAGAAGGGAACATTTTCGAACTCATTCTCTGAGGGCAAGATTACCTTGATACTCAAGCCATCCAAAGACACTGAAAGAAAACAAAACCACAGACCAATATCCCTTATGAATATCAATGCAAAAATCCTCAACAAAAAAGATGCTAGCAAACAGAATTCAGCAGCACATTAAAAGAATTACACACCATGACCAAGTGGGATTTATTCCTGGAATGCAAGGATGGTTCAACAGTGTGAATTGATCAATGTAAACGTCATATCAACAGAATGAAGGAGAAAAAAAAGAAAACATGATCATCTGAATTGATGTAGAAAAAAAGCATTTGACAAAATTCAACATCTTTTCATTATAAAAACAATCAACAAACTAGAAATAGGAACTCCCTCAACATAATAAAAGCTATAAGTGAAAAACCCACAAAGAACCTCATTTGCAGTGATAAACAACTGAAAGCTTTTCCTCTAAGATGAGGAACAAGGCAAGGATGCCTACTTTCACCACTTCAACATAATACTGGAAGTTCTAGCTTGATCAATTAGGCAAGTAAAAGAAAGAAGGGGCATCCAAGTAGAATCTGTTTGCAGATGGTGCTATTTATAATAGCATCAAAAAGAATAAAATACCTACGAATTAACTTAACCAAAGCGCTGTGAGACTTATGCAATGAAAACTACAAAACACTGCTGAAAGAAATTGAAGAAGACATAAATAAAGGGGAGTACACCCCATATTCATAGATTAAAAGACTTAATATCATTAAAATGTCAATATTATCCACAGTGATCTAAAGATTCAGTGCAATCCCTTTCAAAATTCCAATGACAGTTTTTGCAGCAACAGAAAAATCTATCCCAGAATTCATATGAAATCTCAAGGTACCCCAAACAGCCAAAACAATCTTGAAAAAAAAAAAAAACTGGAGGACTCACAGTTCCTGATTTCGAAAACTTTCTATAAAGCTACATTAAAACAGTGCGGTACTGACATAAACACAGACATATAAACTAGTGGAATAAAACAGAGAGCCCCAAAATAAACCCTCTTGTATATGGTCAGATGATTTTTGACAAGAGTGTAAAGACCATTCAATGAGATGAGGACAGTCTTTTCAACAAATGATGCTGGGAAAACTAGATAGCCATATGCAAAAGAATAAAGTTGGACCTTTACCTAACACCGTATACAAAAATTAACTCAAAATGGATCAAGGACCTACATGTAAGACCTAAAATAATAAACCTCTTAGAAAAAATCAAAGGACAAAAGCTTCACAACACTGGACTTGGCAATGATTTCTTGGACATGACATCAAACGCACAGACAACTTAAGAAAACAGACAAAGGACTTCAGGAAAAGTTTTTAATTTTTTGCATCATTATCAACAGAGTAAAAAGGCAACCCACAGAATTGGAGATAATATTTGCCAACTACACACCTGATAAAGGATAATACCCAGAATATATAGAGAACTCCAAAAACTCAACAACAATATCAAAAAACCAAACAACCCAATTCAAAAATGGGCAAAGGACTTGAGTAGACATTTCTCCAAAGAAGATCTATGAATGCCTAATAAGCACATGAAAAGATACTCAACATCACTGAATCAGTAGGGAAATAAGAGTCAAAACTCCAATGAGATACCACCTCACACCAATTAGGATTGCTATTACCAAAAAAACAAAAGAACAAGTGTTGGAGAAAATGTGGAGAAACCAGAATCCTTGTGCACTGCTGGTGGGAATGTAAAATGGTACCCACTGTGGAAAACAGTATGGTGTTTCCTCAGAAAATTAAAAGTAGAATTACCATATATGATCCAGCAGTTCCACTTCTAGATATATACACAAAAGAATTGAAAGCAGGGTCTTGAAGAAATATTTGTACAATCATATTCATGGCAACAGCAGTGTTATTTACAATCAATAAAATATGGAATCAACCCAAGTGTCCATCGATGGACGAATGGATAAGCAAAATCAATGGAATATTATTCAGCCTTTAAAAGGAAGAACATTCTGCAATACACTACAAAATGAATGAACTTTGAGGACTTTATGCTAAGTGAAATAAGCAAGTCACAAAAAGACTTGATTCCACTTATACGAAAGTACTTGGAGCAGTCAAATTCATAGAGACAGAAAGTAAAATGGTGGTTGCCAGGGCCTGGGGAGAGGGGGAAAATGGGGAGCTATTGTTTAATGAGTATAGAGTTTCAATTTTACAAGACAAAAAGACTTATGGGGTTGGATGTTGGTGATGGCTGCACAGCAATGTGAATGTATTTAATACCACTGAACTGTACACTTAAAAATGGTTAAGATGGCAAAATGGTTACGATGGCAATTTTTTTTTTTTTTTGCGGTACGCGGGCCTCTCACTTTTGTAGCCTCTCCCGTTGCGGAGCACAGGCTCCGGACACACAGGCTCAGCGGCCATGGCTCACGGGCCCAGCCGCTCTGCGGCATATGGGATCTTCCCGGACCGGGGCACGAACCCGTGTCCCCTACATCGGCAGGTGGACTCTCAACCACTGCGCCACCAGGGAAGAACCCGATGGCAACTTTTATGTTACTTGTGTTTTACCAAAATTTTTTAAAAAGAATACATGATTATTTGTGGGCTTAATGCACAGGAGATTATAGTTTACTTAAAAAAATAGGCATGTATCTTACTCGGCTTACTATCTGATGTAGTAACTTACTATCTAACACAGTAACTTGTATACTATTAGAATATCGACAAATACTCAGTTATGGGTGATTTCATAATGAACCAGACGAGATGTCAAGCCAATACCTTGTTACAGAGTCGGGAGCAGTGCTTAGCAGAAAATGGGCTGGCAATTATTAATTCTACCTGCTTAGAAACACATCCAGAAAGATACAATGAAGCAGGGAAAGGGAAGCCAGGAATGGAGAGGGATGGGGAGATACCATGGATCTTGGTAGGCAAAAGGATCTGCACTCCTGTCTTCAAGATCAGGCAGTTGGGAACAGGAAACTAAAGCTTGGAGACTAAAACTGTAAGGCCAGGGACCCTACACAGGATATAAACACAGTACAATGTGTACACCAAACCAAATAGACCATCTAACAAGAGAAATCAAAGGGCCAAAGTATCCATCAAAGAACCAATGATTTCATTTATCCATTTTCAATATAACTGTCCATACATTTTCCATCAATAGTTCCCAGACCCTAAGATGCCACAGAGCAATAAATTTAAAATGCACACACTTAAAACTGGCAACCAAATAGGGCGCAAACTTTCTATTTTGCCAAGTGAAGACATTTTTTTAAAAAAGTTAAACTACCCTATTGTGTTTATGTTTTTATATTTTAAAATGTTTTAAATTTTAATATTTTTATTATAATAAAAGATATATTTATATTTTAAAATATATAAAATATTAAAATCTGATATAAAATAAAATATCCGATTTCTCTTTAAGTCTTCAGTGTTACTAAATGTAGTATTCAACAATGAATGCACTTCAACAATGTTAGCAGCTACTATTATTATTAATAGGAGTAATTTATCACTCCATTCCTTGAATGTTTACATAATAACATTATAACCTATAAGTCACATAAAATAAAAGCTTGATATTCTCACGGGAAAAGTAACTTTAAATGGATGATATCTGACACACACAGTTTCAAGTAGTTCTGAATTGAGCTGAACAGGTTATACTTGTATGTATGGGATTCACTGTGTGCTTGACCATTTTATATTTCTGGAAGTGGATTTCCAACAGTGCAGGAGGGTTCTCTTCTCCACACCCTCTCCAGCATTTATTGCTTGTAGACTTTTTGATGGTGGCCATTCTGCCTGGTGTGAGGTGAGACCTCATTGTAGCTTTGATTTCCATTTCTCTGATAATTAGTGATGTTGAGCATCTTTTCATGTGCTTTTTGGCCATCTTTATGTCTTTTTTGGTCTACGATAATCTTTAGAATTGAAGAGGTACAGGCAAAAAAAGCAGAAAAATGGCTTTAACTGAATATTAGCCTAAATCGAGTAACATGCCAACTGATACAAACATAGAATATAATTAATAAGCAACAATAATAATCACAGTTGGATTTTCAATGTGTTCTATTTATAGCTAGTGGTTTACTCCCTGGGGGACAAAGTCCCACCCCCATAACAGCAACAACTGTTTTCTGAGTGTGTTTACCAAAATAGCATGGTGAAAGATGAGGAAATTCTGACAACCACAGAGCACGTACTTTTCCAACATTTTTCTTTTATTCCGCCTACATTGTTATTTTTAGTTTTATAAAACAATGACAGCAGTACAAACAATTAAGACTAAGCTATTATCTCTATACCTTTCAAAGACAGCAGTGGAGGTAGCTGTAGCCACCAACTAATACTTGCTAGTGAAGCAAAACTACCTGATTGGCCATTAGAACTGGAGAACCCATACAAAGTTACTCTGTGCTGTTGATCTGAATTAACTTATGAATGTCCAAGCTGAAAAGGAAATAGGGACTCTGACGACAACTATTTATCTGCTACCATGGTAGGGGACTTTATTTATATAGTGGGCGTGTAAATCATATATATATTTACATATATATTATGTTTATATATTATGTGTATATTTAGGTTTATAAATATATACATATAATTCTTCCTTTTAAAATACAATTCTGCCATGTAGGACATATTCCTAACATACTGTAAGGTCAAAGAAGCAATAACAAATACTCTTTAAAGTAACATAATCAAGTAGATATGTATTTGTATGTAAAGCACAAACACACAAGTACACAGACACACACACACACACACACAGTTTCGCCACTTCCACTAATATTCACTGCATCTCTGAGTTTATGTTTGACTTTTTTTTTTTTTTTACGTACAGATACCTGGCCCCCTTTCCAAACTTACTGAATCAGAATCTGCAAAAATGGAACCAAGGCATACGCATTTGTAAAACGTAGTACTATTTTTATATGCCTGAGTTGAAGCCAAATTTACTTGGTGAAAATATTAGAAATAACAATTTACTTCAATAGTAGAAATAACAATTTACTTCCTGTGGCTTAATAGTTAACACTCGTCTCCTATTAAACTAAGGAAAACTAAATCTTCACTTTCGAGTACTCTTAAGGATAACATATGGGAAGTGATCTCTAGCAAAGACTTATCTAAGAGTTAACCTCCTCAAAGTTTGACTAACCACACACAATTATACCAACCAAAAAAAAAAATGAACCGAAAAAACTGAAGAATGAACCTCAAACTATATTGAAAAGTAAAGGAGTATCAGCAGAGAGGTATTGTTTTTGCTTCCTTAGTGGCTCTGGAGGCTGACGTCTGCCGGCGTGAAATCTCACAGGAAACACTGGCAGAAACTAATTCTATAACATATAACAGGTACCATATTTTGGCGCCTAGGATAAAAGGTATTGTTCGAACATGGGTCAAAACATCCTGGGAACAGAAAAAAAAAAGTCTTATATTTCAACTGTGCTGAAACTAGAAAGCTAAACTCAGATAATTTTCTAACCTGTGTAGGAAAATAAATTGTTTGGGTCAAATAATGGTGTAATTACATAATGAAGAGAGAGGAGGTGTTTTAAATTGAAATGGAAAAGTAAAGCCTAAGCATTTATGCAATTACCCAACTTTTTTTTTTTTTTTTTTTTGGCCGCACCACGTGGCTTGTGGGATTCTATTTCCCTGACCAGGGATCTAACCCGGGGCCCCTGGCAGTGAAAGCAGGGAGTCCCAACTGCTTGACTGCCAGGGAATTCGCAATTACTCACCATTTTCACTTCAACAAATCCTCTAAATGTGAGAGCTACAATTTCAATTAGCATTATAATGATCGAATAAGTAAAAGCCAGTGCCTATCTCTCCCCTTTGGCAATTATATCTAAAGCAGGGTCAAGACAAAATACCATATATCAGAGATAAAATGAGGGGACCAGGGACTTCTCTGGCAGTCCAGTGGTTAGGACTCAGTGCTTCCACTGCAGGGGTCACAGGTTCCATCCCTGGTTGGGGAACCAAGATCCTAAATGTCACACTGGGCAGCATCCCCCCACCCCAAAAAATGAGGGGACCAACAGGTCCCTAATGTAAAGTCACTAGCTATCAAGCCAACCACCAAAACCTCCAAGAGGAAAGCTTTTCCCACTCAAGCCTCAGGTGCACAATGGTTTGCTTAGTGTACAGCATTCGCCTTCACACATATTACACCTATTTCCTTGAATGATTGTAAGAACCCCTACTGATTCAATAAAAGCTCTTTTTCTTTCTTTTTTGGGACAAGGAGTGATAAAAGCTATCCCAATTAAAAACAAAATTTAATCCTTTCTAAAGAATCATGCTGTTTTCAGAAACATTAGGATAAGAAGGAAAAATGTACCTCAAATGGAAGAAATATTTCAATTTAAAAACTCAAATGGGGCTTCCCTGGTGGCACAGCGGTTGGGGGTCCGCCTGCCGATGCAGGGGACGCGGGTTTGTGCCCCGGTCCAGGAAGATCCCACATGCCGCGGACCGGCTGGGCCCGTGGACCATGGGGCCTGCGCGTCCGGAGCCTGTGCTCCGCAACGGGAGAGGCCACAACAGTGAGAGGCCCGCGTACCGCAAAAAAACAAAAACAAAAAATAAACTCGAATGGGAACACTAAAGGAGAATGTTTTACAGAAAAGCCATATACCAGTTAAGGAGAACTTCCTTCCCAAGAGATGGGGATACACATGGGGCATATGATCCTAAAGGAGCCACCCTTTGATGGAGGCAAAAGTGAATCATAAGAAGCTTCTGGCTCCCCAGTAGGGCTAGTCATACAGGCAGACACATAGGTATGGAATGTTACCTTTGTTTAAAAGAATCAACCGATGCAATACAGTAAGACCGTTTATCCAAATGCTGGAGATCAGACCAGGTACCTGAGCGCCCACAACTCCCAAAGAGTACAAAACAAATGATAGGAAATGCTGTTTATTAGTATTTCCCAGAGTAGATTTCTTACCTATCCTTAAATGTTTATTTTGTTGGCTTCCAACAGATCCTACTGGAAAATTCTTTCTTATATTTCCAAATATATCCTGTCCTATTTAACATTTTTTTTCTAGATTAAGTGGGGAAAACTGGTTCATTTTAAAATTTATCAAGATAAAATCACTCTAATTTGGGTACTAATTCCATTTCCAGGGGCTCTAGAGGTGGCTGATGAGAGTGCAAATTAGTATAACTTTTCTGAAGACAAATCTGCTAATACGTGTTAAAAAGCCTCACAATGTTCCCCAATAACTCGATTTCCAACCTAATAAACATTTTATTTTAAATTGTTTAATCTGTATACAGTGTGCAAAGAAATAATCTTTCAAGTACAGATTTTTTTTTAACATCTTTATTGGAGTATAATTGCTTTACATTGTTGTGTTAGTTTCTGCTGTATAACAAAGTGATTCAGCTATATGTATACATAATCCCCATATCTCCTTCCTCTTGAATCTCCCTCCCACCCTCCCTATCCCACCCCTCTAGGTGGTCACAAAGCACAGAGCAGATCTCCCTGTGCTACACGGCTGCTTCCTACTAGCTATCTATTTTACATTTGGTAGAGTATATAAGTCCACGCCACTCTCTCACTTCGTCCCAGCTTACCCTTCCCCCTCCCCGTGTCCTCAAGTCCAGTCTCTATGTCTGCATCTTTACTCCTGTCCCTCCCCTAGGTTCATCAGAACCGTTTTATTTTTTTAGATTCCATATATATGTGTTAGCATCAAGTACAGATTCTTAAAAACACAACACTATTGCTGACATAATAATAATAGTAAGCTAACAGTTGCACAATGCTTACTGTCTGCAAGGCACTAAGCACTCTAGATGTATTAAATCACTTTCAATCCTTAGAGCAACGTTGTGAGGTTCATGTTTTCATCGACCTTCTTTTACACATGAAGAAACTGAGGCAGAATGAGGCTAAGTAACTTATTAAAGGCTACTAATTAGGTGTGAGGCTAGGATTTGAAACCAAGAAGCCCTAGATCATCCAACTTCGATATACAAAGTCAAAATTTGCTAGACTAATATACACGATTTTACTATGTTCTGATATCCACTACCAAATATCATATCCTAAGGCATCTAAATTCCACCATGATAAAAGAAAAATATTAAAGGCAACTAAAACATATATAACACATGGTAAATTCTCAAAGAAACTACAGAGGAAGCCCCTTCCCGGGCGGAGACTGTGGGTGGCGGAGGGGGGAAGCTTCGGGGCCGCGGAGGAGAGCACAGCAACAGGGGTGCGAAGGGCAAAGCAGAGAGATTCCCGCACAGAGGATCAGGGCCGACCGGCACTCACCAGCCCGAGCGGCTTGTCTGCTCACCCGCCGGGGCGGGCAGGGCTGGGAGCTGAGGCTCGGGATTCCGTCGGAGCGCAGGGAGAGGACTGGGGTTGGCAGCGTGAACACAAACTGAACGGGCTAGTGCGCCACAGCTAGCCGGGAGGGAGTCCGGGAAAAAGTCTGGAGCTGCCGAAGAGACAAGAGACTTTTTCTTCCCTCTTTGTTTCTTGGTGCGGGAGGAGAGCGGATTAAGAGCACCGCTTAAAGGAGCTCCAGAGATGGGCGCGAGCCGCGGCTAACAGCGCGGACCCCAGAGACAGGCATGAGACGCTAAGGATGCTGCTGCCGCCACCAAGAAGCCTGTGTGCGAGCACAGGTCACTATCCACACCTCCCCTCCCGGGACCCTTTGCAGCCCGCCACTGCCAGGGTCCCGGGAGCCAGGGACAACTTCCCCGGGAGAACGTAAGGCGCGCCTCAGGCTGATGCAACTTCACGCTGGCCTCTGCCGCCGCAGGGTCCACCCGCATCCGTACCCCTCCCTCCCCCCGGCCTGAGGGAGCCAGAGCCCCCGAATCAGCTGCTCCTTTAACCCCTTCCGTCCTGTCTCAGAGAAGAACAGACGCCCTCAGGCAACCTACACGCACAGGCGGGGCCAAATCCAAAGCTGAGCCCCAGGAGCTGTGCGAACAAAGAGAAAGGGAAATCTCTCCCAGCAGCCTCAGAAGCAGCGGATTAAATCTCCACAATCAACTTCATGTACCCTGCATCTGTGGAATACCTGAATAGGCAACGAACCATCCCAAATAGAGGAGGTGGACTTTGGGAGCAACAATATATATGTATTTTCCCCTTTTTCTCGTTCTGTGAGTGTGTATGTGTATGCTTCTGTCTGTGATTTTGTCTGTATAGCTTTGCTTTTACCATTTGTCCTAGGGTACTGTCTGGCCGTTTTTTTAATGTTGTTTTGTTTTTTTACTTAAAAATATTTTTTCTTAATAATAATTATTTTTTAATAATTTTATTTTATTTTAGCTTCTTTCTTTCCTTCTTTTTTTTCCTCCCTTTCATTCTGAGCCGTGTGGAGGACAGGCTCTTGGTGCTCCAGCCAGGCATCAGGGCTGTGCCACTGAGGAGCGAGAGCCAACTTCAGGACACTGGTCCACAAGAGACCGCCCACCTCCACGTAATATAAAACAGCGAAAATCTCCCAGAGATCTCCATCTCAACACCAGCACCCAGCTTCACTCAATGACCAGCAAGCTACAGTGCTGGACATCCTATGCCAAACAACTAGCAAGACAGGAACACAACCCCATCCATTAGCACAGAGGCTGCCTAAAATCATAATAAGGCCACAGACATCCCAAAACACACCACTGGATGTGGACCTTCCCACAAGAAAGACAAGATCCAGCCTCATCCACCAGAACACAGGCACTAGTCCCCTCCACCAGGAAGCCTACACAACCCACTGAACCAACCTTAACCACTGCGGACAGACACCAAAAACAACGGAAACTATGAACCTGCAGCCTGCAAAAAGAAGACCCCAAACACAGTAAGATAAGCAAAATGAGAAGACAGAGAAAAACACAGCAGATGAAAGAGCAAGGCAAAAACCCACCAGACCTAACAAATGAAGAGGAAATAGGCAGTCTACCTGAAAAAGAATTCAGAATAATGATAGTAAAGATGATCCAAAATCCTGGAAATAGAATGAAGAATATACAAGAAACCTCTAACAAGGACCTAGAAGAACTAAAGAGCAAACGAACAACACAATAAATGAAATTAAAAATTCTCTAGAAGAGATCAATAGCAGAATAACTGAGGCAGAAGAACGGACAAGTGACCTGGAAAATAAAACAGTGGAAATAACTACTACAGAGCAGAATAAAGAAAAAAAGACAGTCTCAGAGACCTCTGGGACAACATTAAACGCACCAACATTTGAATTATAGGGGTCCCAGAAGAAGAAGAGAAAAAGAAAGGGACTAAGAAAATATTTGAAGAGATTATAGTTGAAAACTTCCCTACTATAGGCAAGGAAATAGTTAATCAAGTCCAGGAAGCACAGAGATTACCATACAGGATAAATCCAAGGAGAAACACACCAAGACACATATTAATCAAACCATCAAAAATTAAATACAAAGAACAGGGCTTCCCTGGTGGCGCACTGGTTGGGAGTCTGCCTGGCGATGCAGGGGACGCGGGTTCATGCCCTGGTACGGGAAGATCCCACATGCCGCGGAGCGGCTGGACCCGTAAGCCATGGCCGCTAAACCTGCGCGTCCGGAGCCTGTGCTCTGCAGCGGGAGAGGCCACAACAGTGAGAGGCCCTTGTACCACACACACACAAAAAATTAAATACAAAGAACAAATATTAAAAGCAACAAGGGACAAACAACAATTAACACATAAGGGAATCCCCATAAGGTTAACAGTTGATCTTTCAGCAGAAACTCTGCAAGCCAAAGGGAGTGGCAGGACATATTTAAAGTGATGAAAGAGAACAACCTACAACCAAGATTACTCTACCCAACAAGGATCTCATTCAGATTTGATGGAGAAATTCAAAGCTTTACAGATGAGCAAAAGCTAAGAGAATTCACCACCACCAAATCAGCTCTACAACCAATGCTAAGGAACTTCTCTAGGCAGGAAACACAAGAGAAGGAAAAGACCTACAATAAAAAACCCAAAACAATTAAGAAAATGGTAATAGGAACATACATATCAATAATTACCTTAAATGTAAATGGATTAAATGCTCCAACCAAAAGACACAGACTGGCTGAATGGATACAAAAACAAGACTCATATATATGCTGTCTACAAGAGACCCACTTCAGACCTAGGGACCCACACAGACTGAAAGTGAGGGGATGGAAAAAGATATTCCACGCAAATGGAAATCAAAAGAGCTGGAGTAGCAATTCTCATATCAGACAAAATAGACTTTAAAACAAAGACTATTACAAGAGACAAAGAAGGACACTACATAATGATCAAGGGATCGATCCAAGAAGATATAACAATCGTAAATGCTTATACACCCAACATAGGAGTACCTCAATACATAAGGCAAAAACTAACAGCCATAAAACGGGAAATCGACAGCAACACAATCATAGTAGGGGACGTTAACACCACACTTTCACCAATGGACAGATCATCCAGAATGAAAGTAAATAAGGAAACACAAGCTTTAAATGATACATTAAACAAGATGGACTTAACTGATATTTATAGGACATTCCATCCAAAAACAACAGAATACACATTCTTCTCAAGTGCTCATGGAACATTCTCCAGGACAGATCATACCTTGGGTCACAGATCAAGCCTCGGTAAATTTAAGAAAATTGAAATTGTATCAAGTATCTTTTCTGACCACAACGCTATGAGACTAGATATCAATTACAGGAAAAAATGTGTAAGAAATACAAACGCATGGACGCTAAACAACACACTACTTAATAACCAAGAGATCACTGAAGAAATCAAAGAGGAAATCAAAAAATACCTAGAAACAAATGACAATGAAAACACAACGACCCAAAACCTATGGGGTGCAGCAAAAGCAGTTCTAAGAGGGAAGTTTATAGCAATACAATCCTACCTTAAGAAACAAGAAACATCTCAAATAAACAACCTAACCTTACCCCGAAAGCAATTAGAAAAAGAAGAAGAAAAACAACCCCCATGTCAGAAGAAGGAAAGAAATCATACAGATCAGATCAGAAATAAATGAAAAAGAAATGAAGGAAACAATAGCAAAGATCAGTAAACCTAAAAGCTGGTTCTTTGAGAAGATAAACAAAATTGATAAACCATTAGCCAGACTTATCAAGAAAAAAATGGGAGAAGACTCAAATCAATAGAATTAGCAATGAAAAAGGAGAAGTAACAACTGACACTGCAGAAATACAAAGGATCATGAGAGATTACTACAAGCAACTCTATGCCAATAAAATGGACAACCTGGAAGAAATGGACAAATTCTTAGAAATGCACAACCTTCCAAGACTGAACCAGGAAGAAACAGAAAATATGAACAGACCAATCACAAGCACTGAAATTGAGACTGTGATTAAAAATCTTCCCAAAAAAAAAAAAAAAAAAAAAATCTTCCAACAAACAAAAGCCAAGGACAACATGGCTTCATAGGCAAATTCTATTAAACATTTAGAGAAGAGCTAACATCTATCATTCTCAAACTCTTCCAAAATACAGCAGATGGAGGAACACTCCCAAACTCAGTCTATGAGGCTACCATCACTCTGATACTAAAACAAAGATGTCAGAAAGAAAACTACAGGCCAATCACACTGATGAACACAGATGCAAAAATCCTCAACAAAATACTAGCAAACAGAATCCAACAGCACATTAAAAGGATCATATACTATGATCAAGTGGGGTTTGTCCCAGGAATGCAAGGATTCTTCAATATACGCAAATCAATCAACGTGATACACCATATTAACAAATTGAAGGAGAAAAACCATATGATCATCTCAATAGATGCTGAGAAAGCTTTTGACAAAATTCAACACCCATTTATGATCAAAACCCTCCAGAAAGTAGGCATAGAGGGAACTTTCCTCAACATAATAGAGGTCATATATGACAAACCCACAGCCAACATCATCCTCAATGGTGAAAAACTGAAACCATTTCCACTAAGATCAGGAACAAGACAAGGTTGCCCACTCTCACCACCCTTATTCAACAAAGTGTTGGAAGTTTTAGCCACAGCAATCAGAGAAGAAAAGGAAATAAAAGGAATCCAAATCGGAAAAGAAGCAAAGTTGTCACTGTTTGCAGATGACATGATACTATATATAGAGAATCCTAATGATGCTACCAGAAAACTACTAGAGCTAATCAATGAATTTGGTAAAGCAGCAGGATACAAAATTAATGCACAGAAATCTCTTGCATTCCTATACACTAATGATGAAAAATCTGAAAGTGAAATTAAGGAAACACTCCCATTTACCACTGCAACAAAAAGAATAAAATATCTAGGAATAAACCTACCTAAGGAGACAAAAGACCTGTATGCAGAAAATTATAAGACACTGATGAAAGAAATTAAAGATGATACAAATAAATGGAGAGATATACCATGTTCTTGGATTGGAAAAATCAACATTGTGAAAATGAATCTACTACCCAAAGCAATCTACTGATTCAATGCAATCCCTATCAAACTACCAATGGCATTTTTCACAGAACTAGAACAAAAAATTTCACAATTTGTATGGAAACACAAAAGACCGCAAATAGCCAAAGCAATCTTGAGAAAGAAAAACGGAGCTGGAGGAATCAGGCTCCCTGACTTGAGACTGAACTACAAAGCTACAGTAATCAAGACAGTATGGTACTGTCACAAAAACAAAAATATGGATCAATCGAACAGGACAGAAAGCCCAGAGATAAACCCAAGCACATATGGTCACCTTATCTTTGATAAAGGAGGCAAGAATATACAGCGGAGAAGAGACAGCCTCTTCAGTAAGTGGTGCCGGGAAAACTGGACAGCTACATGTAAAAGAATGAAATTAGAACACTCCCTAACACCATACACAAAAATAAACTCAAAATGGATTAAAGACCTATTTTTAAGTAAGGCCAGACAGTATCAAACTCTTAGAAGACAACATAGGCAGATCACTCTATGATATAAATCACAGCAAGATCCTTTTGGACCCACCTCCTAGAGAAATGGAAATAAAAACAAAAATAAACAAATGGGACCTAATGAAACTTCAAAGCTTTTGCACAGCAAAGGAAACCATAAACAAGACAAAAAGTCAACCCTCAGAATGAGAGAAAATATTTGCAAATCAAGCAACTGACAAAGGATTAATTTCCAAAGCATACAAGCAACTCATGCAGCTCAATATCAAAAAAACAAACAAACCACTCCAAAAAGGGGCAGAAGACCTAAATAGACATTTCTCGAAAGAAGACACACAGACTGCCAACAAACACATGAAAGAATGCTCAACATCATTAATCATTAGAAAAATGCAAATGAAAACTAAAATGAGATATCATCTCACACCGATCAGAATGGCCATCATCAAAAAATCTAAAACAATAAATGCCGGAGAGAGTGTGGAGAAAAGGGAACGCTCTTGCACTGTTGGTGGGAATGTAAATTGATACAGCCACTATGGAGAACAGTATGGAGGTTTCTTAAAAAACTAAAAATAGAACTACTGTATGACCCAGCAATCCCACTACTAGGCATATACCCTGAGAAAACGATAATTCAAAAGGAGTCATGTACAAAAATGTTCATTGCAGCTCTATTTACAATAGCCAGGACATGGAAGCAACCTAAGTGTCCATCAACAGATGAATGGATAAAGAAGATGTGGCACATATATACAATGGAATATTAGTCAGCCATAAAAATGAACGAAACTGAGTTATTTGTAGTGAGGTGGATGGACCCAGAGTCTGTCATACAGAGTGAAGGGTAAGCTGGGACAAAATGAGACAGTGGCATGGACATATATACACTACCAAATGTAAAATAGATAGCTAGTGGGAAATAGCTACATAGCACAGGGAGATCAGCTCGGTGCTTTTTGACCACCTAGAGGGGTGGGATGGGGAGGGTCGGAGGGAGGGAGATGCAAGAGGGAAGAGATATGGGGACATATATGTATAACTGAATCACTTTGTTATAAAACAGAAACTAACACACCATTGTAAAGCAATTATACTCCAACAAAGATGTTAAAAAAATAATAAACTTTAAAAAAAATTTTAAAAAGTAAAATATCATTAAAATATGTTCCTTTTATGCTAATTAGACTAAAGAAAAAAAGGAACTATTTACATTTTTGGATCTTTTAACTGCCGAGAAAATACACATTATTTTGTCCTTATTTCAAGAAAAGTAGCTCGTTAGCTACAAAAATATTAACCTACAACAGCTGTGCACCCTTCAAAGTCACAACTCATCGGATGCATCCCCCAGTGGAACACGTACTACCGGCACACGAGCAACTATTTCTTTTCCACTGTAAAGCCATTTGACTTGCCACAGAATAGCTGCAGTTTCAGCTGAGTTTCTAGATATGATTGCCTTGGTGGTGCTACTGCCTTTTGATTTACTTCAAGCCTTTTCTTTTCCCACTGCCATTTCTTGAGGGCATCTCCAAACTAATGACACAGCTACTCAACAAATTCACAGCCAAATAATGCACATGTGGCCTGTCCAGGGGCAATCTAACCTCACCTTACCTTTCCATTATACAGAAGGAAAAGGAGGCCAGAGCGGGGTCCCACGGGGTATATTTTCAACACTCAGAAGAAGGAAGGAAGGAGAGAAGAGTGTTAACTCGAAGCATACAAAGCGTTCCCTCTCACAGCCTCCTTGCCGGTAGTAAAAGCTCTGTTTTTCAGAGAAGAAAACTGAAGTTGAAAACGGTTTACAGGACACAGACTAATTAAAAGCTGGAAGTAATGTCTGCACCCACCTCTTTACTTTTAAGAATACTCAAGAGGTTGGGTGTTGTTTTTGTTTTTTTAGTGGGTAGGAGGAGGCCCTGTTTAATTGCTGAATAGGTATTATTTTAATGAGTAAGTGTATTAATAATCTTAATAGCTTTATTGAGGTAAAACTGACATACAGTATACGCACATATTTAAAATGTGTAATTTGCTGAGTATTAACATATAAATACATCAACCCCAAAGGTTTCTTGTGTCTCTCTGTCATCTTTCCCTCCAGTCCCTTTGTCACCTCCCCACCCCACTACCCAGTACCTGTTCTTTCTTTCACTGTAAATTGGTATTCACGATAAATTAGTTTTGTAGAAATTTATATAAATGAAAGAGTATGTACTCCTTTTTGTCTGGCTTTTTTCATCCATATCGCAGAGGGTATCAAGAGCTCACTGCTTTTTATTACTGAGCACTAGTCCATAGATTCCACGCTTTGCCAAACTTGCCCCAGTGAGGCCATGAGAGCCGGGAGCAAAAGAGGGAGACAGGAAGGCTGAACAAGAGAGAAAGGACTTCCTTTTTCTCATTTGCCTCCTGTCCCTGTTAACGTGGCACATATTTCTAACCCCAAAAGGGACAGTTGAACATCAGCACTCTTAACCAATGGCTAATAAGTAAGGCCTTCATGATTACTCCAGGCATTTATTACTTGGCTGCTTCAGGTAAAAGAAAACTTAATACGGTACAGAAATTAAGAACGATGACATGTGTTGCTTACTTGTAGCCTAGATAAAGATAAGCTTAGGGTAAAAGCAGAGAGGGGAGAAACAGGATCTTTGCTATAAGGGGCCCTCTGTGCCTCTATAACCCAAATAAGCTAAAAGTCTGGTTGTGTGGACTCCTGCAGGGTTAAAACAAAAACCAAGCAAACAAACAAAAAGCCAAGTTGTGAAAGCCAAGCTAAGGTCTGTGAAAAGAGAAGCTGGGGAGTTAGATTCCACTGGGGATGAGACTGGAGCCTAGAAGACACCTAACCCCACCCCCAGGGCTGTCCATCCCAGCACCTCCAGCCACTAGGCCTGCCCTTGCCTAACAAAGAAGACAATACACTGCACTGTGAAAACGTATTTGAAATGCAGCCTAAGGGCAAGGAGCAAGCAGAGGCCAAGATGGGGCAGTGGCCTTTATATTAAGGTCCCAGGGCCGGGGTGGAGGCTTCATGCCCTAAGAGGCTCAGAAAGGATGACTGGTTACCGCAAATGCACCTGACCATAAACAGACCAGTAGTCTACTTAGATCTTAAGGGAGCTCATCTGCCAAAGAAACCACAAAACCTGCTAAATGTCTATGTCAACGGTTCTAAAACTCGGTAGATCCAATGCTCTGTTAACGGACAGGTTGCTGGAGCCCCTATTCTGATACAACAGGTCTGGGGTGACAGCCAAGAACTTGCTATCCAGGTCATACCAGCGCTGCTGGTCCTGAGACCACACTGAAAACCACTGCTCTGAAGCAACCCTCCTTTCAACGTCATGTCCACTGTAGGACAGCTACTAGAAGCTGCAGTTCCCAAATGGACAGTCCTTCCCAGAGGCCATCCCAGATGTGCTACAGAAGACAAGGATAAAGAAAACACGCTCAGCGGTAAAAATCGCTTGCTGTCAAATACACTGACTAAGAAGTTAACTTCCTGCCGGTATAGGGAGTACTCACCATTCCTGGACTATGAGAGAGTGGCCAATGTGTGTAGTTTTCCGCTATCCTCCTTTAAAAAGGGGAACTTTTATCATTGTCATCCTGCTCTTGCTCCAGCATTATGAACAGACATACGGACGTTATTCTTCAGCCTTAGGTTGCAAGACCATGAGGGGTTCCATCAGACCTGAGAAAGAGGACCTGGTCTTGGAACTGTTTGAGACTTTGAAATGTCCTTGTTTTGGGAGGTGGTGAGGGTGTTCCGTTGAAGGGTAAATTTTAGTTAAGAACGTGTATAAGAGGAAGTCTGGGAGTGAAAAGGGTGAACTATAGGGCATGTTGTTAGATTTCTGCCCTGGACTTCTGCGCACTCCCCTTCCTCAAAGCACACTGGTTTTGTTCAGGAATCGACTCCTCCCTCATGTCATCCATAAAACCCAAGAGAAACCAGCTCTAGCACCAATTTTAGAGTAGGGCATGGTTACAGAGAAACCCCTTTTCCTTTTCCAATAAATGAGTTCAGGAACTCAGAACTAAGCCAATCAGCACATGGCATTCTTATGGAAACTGGAATTAGTTCAGAAATGTACAAGGATAAAATGCACTGAGACATTGGGGAAAAGATTTTGTTCTTAAAAACAGCTCCTTTCTTTTAGAGATTATGAAATAACAGGTTTGCACTCAAGACCGTTTGAGGGTCTGAAAGCCGGAGGAAGGTTGCCAAAAATAACACAGCAAAATGCAAACAAAGCCACTGGATTAAGGTGTATCTCTTAACTTTGCATTATGCAAGTCATTATATTTCATTATCATTAAGTTATTTATGATCTGCAGTCAAAATATATGGATGCAAATAACCAATATATGTACCAAAATCCATTAAGAGCTTCAAAGAACCAATTAAATGGTGTCTGCCACAATAATTTTATACCTTCCTTAACCTGAACAATTTTCTTTGCATTTGCAATTTTTCTAGGTGCCAACTTTGAGAAATGCCTTATATCGGGAGATACGAGGTTTACAGGATGGATGGTCCCTGCCTTCAAACTAGGAAAGAATTACAGCATAGACACATTATCAAAACCCTATAAAGATGATCTGGGGAATTTGCTAGGTTTCAGAATTTGGGGTGTTTCTAGGACTCCAGGATCATACTCCCTCGCCACCCCACACACACGAAGAAGAAAATCAAAGTTAGAAAGAACGTCAGAAAGTACACCCTTCTAGTTCAATCCTCTCATTTTACAAATAAGAAACGAAGACCCAGTGATTCAGCTAATTAATTTGAAGAAGAAGAAGGAAAAAAAGCATATTTCCTAAAATGCAGTTTAACTGTACTGCTTGTTGTCAACCTTTTCTCCTGCCGCCCAAAGACAATACTGAGACGGGCCCCAGTCCCATCAACAACAGAAATCCTGATGGGAGAAGAGGAGGTGGATTGAGGTAGCCTCACCACTGACACTGGGGGAGACAACTTCTTGTACCGCAGCCTTATTATATTAGATGTCATATGCAATTTTCTTTAGTTCGTTTTGGATTTTTAAATTTGGTCCCAAAATATATGATTCTAAAATTCATTTATTAAAAAAAAATCTTCTATGGCACAATTTCTCTGCCTTAGGAAATAAAATATAATGAACAGAAGAATATTGAATAGTATCTCAAATTATCATGCTCAACTTCATATAATCATGTCAAGTGCTACAGGGATATAAGACAAAAGATATTGTTGGACCTTTCTTTGTCATTGGGTTTCTTTTATTTGTTTGGAGAAAGTGAAAAGGGAGTCATACCTCTACAATCAATCAATTTATTTTTGTTAGCCCTCATTCTAAAGTTATGTGAAAAAATGTTCACCTATGATAATGTCATTGGTTGATAATAATCCATTTTAAAGAATAACAAAACTACTGTTAAAATATTTACATAAATTCATTATCAAATTCACATTAAAAACAGTTTATCCATATACTTAAAGGTACACAGTAGTATCTGTTGACCCACAGTCCCTTCCATGAATCTGAGAAATCAAAATCATTAATGTCAGTCCACTTCCATACTCTCAATATAGAAGGACCTGAGATAAAATACTTGATGTTACTTTTTGTGTTTTGTCATCTCAGTCTTTTGGTGAGCTTGAAAAATAATTCAGTTCTTCAGGACTACTTGAACACAAGAGTCTACCTAGCCCTACGGTTACCTATTTTGATGTTAACTTATGTGACTAAAGTTGAAAGGCAATGCCGTGCATTTCATCTTCCCAAGGAAGTTTTGCGGGAATGAGGAAACAATTAGGTGACCTAACAAAACTAATATTTGTAATACAATATTCATTGTATTAGGTATGTAGGAATTAAACCTGATAAGGACTACTAAATATTAGGACAATGGCTCACTTTGAGGCTGTGATGAAATCGCATAATTAATTCTCAAGAAAAATGTACACAATACAAAATTCTGTAGACGGTGGTAATAAAATTATATAGCCAGTGTGGAAAACAATAAGCTGCTTCCTGAAAAAATTAAACACAGAATTCCTATATGATCCAGCAATTCCACTTCTGGGTATATATACAAAAGAACTGAAAGCAGAAACTTAAACAGGTATTTGTACACCAATGTTTATAGCAGTATTATTCACACAGTCAAAAGGTAGAACAACACAAATGTCTATCAATGGGTAAATACATAAACATACAACAGAACGTTATTCAGCCTTAAAAAATAAAACTCTGACACATACTACAACATGGATGAACCAGAAGGACAAATGTTGTATGATTCCACTTATTTGAGGTAACTAGAGTAGTCAAGTTCATAAACACAGGAAGTTGAATGGTGGTTGCCAGGGGCTTGGGGCAGGGGAGGGGATCGAGAGTCATTGTTTAATGGGTACAGAGTTTCAGGTTGGGATGATCAAAAAGTTCTAGAGATGGACAATTGGTGATGATTACACAAAAATATGAATGTGCTTAATGCCACTGAACTGTACACTTAAAAATGGTTAAAATGGTTAATTTTATGTTATATGTATACCTTACTACAATTTTAAAAAAGTGAAAAATTGATTAATGATAACAATGCACCAAAAACAAAGTAAAATTCTGTAGACAATTTCAAGAGTTCACAGATGACCTAAAGATCAACAATGAATCCCAAGTTATAAACTGCTAAATTTCAACGCAAATATAATGAAACAGGCACCATAGTACTTTTTATAGAAATTAGCTTTCCGTGATCCCTATAATGATCGCTAAGAAAATCCCACGCCTAAATATAATAAAAATGTATTAAAACAGCAGAAAGTTTTCTCCTACTCTGAAGTTGTCTTTCCCACACAAAAATAGAGCAGCAGCAATTCCACATTTGTTGTTTGTGTTTCATCACTGTTTTCAGACAGAACAAGAGATCTGCTGCCTACACACCATTTCTCAGCATCAACACCCATTTTCTTATGCAATTTTAAGTTCTGTTGGCAGGTTAAAGACATTTTTTCCAACCACAAACAAAAACTTCTTTTGATACTCTAGTGAATGTTCAAGGAAATGTTCCCAATAAAAAAAGACTATTTAAAACAATAATGTGCAAGTGTATCAACAGTCAAGAAAACTTAAGTAGTAACTCAATGAAAACTTAAGTTTTAGATAATAAGACATACAAGATTTAGTCCCTACTTTGTTCAAAATCAGATGTTTTTATGTCTTGAACTAGGAACTGAAGCAAATGTTAAAAGAACACAGAATACTAAAAGAGGCAAAATCATATTACTTGGTCTTACATACAACTCCATGGACTTTTTTTTTTAATGTTTAAAACACTACTTTGCAATAGTCCTTGATAATGAAAAGTGGTTAGCGATAATTTATTTCTTAAGAGTTACAGATAAAAACGGTTTCTACTGGAAATTCTTAGCTTTAAAAAACATAAATCCTAGTACATACTTTTAATATATAATAAAAAATTCTTATTGTTATTAACAAACCATTTGTAAAACTAGACAATCACAATGATGATTAATGATAGCTAAGACTTACATGCACCTAACCTGGCAGGGCCAGGCACTGTTGTAAGCACTTTATATATATTAACTTAATCCTGAAAACAACCTTATGAGGTAGGTACTATTATCATTCCCTATTTTTCTGAGGCACATAGAGACAAAGTGATTTGACAAATATCACAAACATCACAGAACCATTTAAGTGGTGGAGGTAGTATGTAAGCCCAGACAGGCCAGCTTCCACATCCACTCTCTTAACCATTACACATACTACCTGTCATAATATACTGGGGAAATTAAGATGAGTTTGATAATGCTGAACAAGTTTTTCAATAATGTTATGAAATATTTCAGATGTCTTTTTGATCATTAGTATTGTTTGCTTTTTAAAACTACAAGCCACTGAGCTAGAGAGGGTAATTCACAGGATTAAACACACAAACGAAATCTAGATTTTTGGTACTGCCCATGAAGGAGAAGGATGTAAGTCACAGAGGTTGAGCAATACTTTCTTTTAAAAAGTCTTTTCCTGACTTTGCAATCAATACAGAAGTATAAAAACAAAGTTAGTGCCAACAGCATTGGTAGATACTCAACTAAGATATAACTATCAACCTGTACAGGAATGAAAAGTATAGATGACTCAGCAAACCTTTATAAACAGACACACACGTTGAAATTTTTAACCTATTAGCTTCTAGACATTAAGATAAGCTGTCCAAAATAATTAGAGGTTTGGAAGACGGGCATAGTTTGTGATAAGTATGACTCACATGTGTCTCACAGAAAAACAAAAACCACCAGACGTTTATCTCTTAAAAACAAAAGACACAGA
Source organism: Phocoena phocoena (assembly GCF_963924675.1). Taxonomy (NCBI): domain Eukaryota; kingdom Metazoa; phylum Chordata; class Mammalia; order Artiodactyla; family Phocoenidae; genus Phocoena; species Phocoena phocoena. The sequence goes on from NC_089228.1 coordinate 89,096,552, forward strand.
GTCTGGCACCAGACGGCCAAGCAAGAAACACCACGTGCGAGTCAGACATCGTGTGCCATTTAAAAATAAAAAAGGGAGATAGGCATGTGATGAGTGATGCCTGCTAAACCTGACCTTCTCCGAAATACACAATTCCATTTATAACTTCCCCCCAAATCAAAACACCTGAAAATAGCAAGTTTCACAAAGGAAGCAAGAAAGAAAGACAAAAAGAAACACTGTAAATCAGAGGATGAAATATCTTACAGTGAGAAACTACTATATTTAGGCAGAAGAAAAGTCACAGCCTTCTGTCACACTGACTCTCCATTCGGCAGGCTCCCCTGCACTTACATGAACTCAGGACAGCCATACTCTCCTCAAGACAACCAGGCTGAGGTCACCAGGACAGGGGACTGGCTTCCACTGAGAGCAATTCTTACCCAGAACTCCATTTCTAACTCAAAAGAGAAAGGCTGCAGATAGATGGAAAGTTGCTACACCTACTTAAATGTGGATCCTGTTTGAAGAGGACATTAAATAATCACATGTTGCAAGAACACCTCTTCCAGGACCAAATTCAGGTCCTCTCTGTGAATAAAAAGAAAGCAGTTAATTTTGCCCCCAATGTAATGTAATGTAATGTAGTAATCTCCCAAAATTTATCTAAAAAAATAGAATGGAGAGGAGATATAAATCCATAAAGAAATACCATAAGAATAGACTGCAGGAGGTTTGGGGGCCTACGTAGCCTGCCCATATTTGGAATTTGGCAACACTTTCATTAAGTCATAACAAATAATCAACTTGGGTTATTAGTATCTGTAACCTGGGATCATTTAAAAATGCATTAATTAGACGTGTATTGTCAGCAACAGTTTTTAAAGTATTTACAGTAAATACAGCCTGTCACTAAGGGGATGTGCTTTCACGTCACAAGTACTGCCAAGAAGAATCAAGTCATACTCTAAAAGTTGACAAGAGCTATCATAAAAGCACAGGGTGTGACACAATGTAATATTACTTAAATCTAAAGTGCCAAAAACAAAAGAAACGAAAAAACCTGACGAAGTTTCTAAACACTCTCTATTTCTGTATGCACCTTGTCAGACCAGTGCCACACCCTCTACAAAGTTCACATTTTGAGCACTGAGTAGATACAGCTAGAGCGCCATGCTGTTTTCCATATAGTGACAAAGTGGCTGCCAATCTACACTCTCACCAGCAAGCAGAGCAGAAGGGTTCCTCCTCGCCCTCATCCTCCTCCACCACCACCACCGTTAAAGAAGAAAATGGCTTCCAGGCATGACAACTTGACTCCAACAAGACTGAATGTACTGGCGTAACCACAGGCAGCAAAAGGAGGTGTGATTAAAGAGTCAGAAGCCTACACCCTCTTCTGCCAGCACTACTACAATCCTTACTTGTGAGGAGCTGTGAGCAGTGACAATGCTGTCTACACATTTTTATCCCTAAGAACTTCTGCTTACTTTCGGGAATCCTGAGAAGCACCAAAAGAAAGCAAGCACAGACTCTTGGAGGGAATCCACTGGCCCCCATGGCAGGCTACACCCTAGACTTCAGCCCTGTAGTGCTCTCTGGGTAGAGGAAGCCGGGGCAACTACAGGTAGTAAGCAGCCTCCATATCAGCTCATGGCATCACCAACAGGGGCAGACAAGGTCCATGAGATATCCTCTTACATATTCAACCAAAATGAAAAGTAAAAAATTTTGACATGGGATTTACTGCTATCTTCCTATTTCTATAATAAAAATCCATTTGTAAAGCAGAATATATTTTTAAAAATCGTATTCATTAAATAAATCTTCACACTGCCTTTTTTTCAAGTATAGAAAAATCTCATTTGTTTAGTGATCAAAGCTTTCAACACAGCATAAGATGAATATTTAGATCACCTGGTCGCCATAGGACAGTATCTAGTTAGTTGGTGTTTTCTGTCACCAAAGGGGTGAAGCAAAGTTCAGGTATCAGTCTGACCATCAGGAATACAGGAGATAGAGCCCTAAATGAATCCAAAAGAAACACATTTGCCAACAACAATGAATAGTCTGCCACTTCTTCAAAAAATTTGAAATTCTTATACTCATAGAGACTTGGAGTCAGAAGAAACCTACAAGGCAAACCTATCAGGTTTTCAAAAAATACACTCGAATTATTTTGCCTAGCAAATTAAAAGAGATGTTTGCTTATAACCTACCTGAAACTTTTTTGGATAGCCCAGCAGACTGTCATCTTTAACAAACTATCCATCAATATAGGTAAAAATATATACTCTAGATAAACATTTAAGCATGCAAAACATGGGGAAATAAAACAGCAAACATATAAATCAAAGTTCTGCAACAATGTATGCTAGCTACATGAAGGCCAAAATTACAGAAAACACCATTTGAAAATGGCACTGTCAGAAAGTGTTCTCAACAACCAGACCAAGTGAGTCACTTGTAAACACTATTAACTCTAGTTCAACCAAATGAGTCTTTTCCTATAAAGCATAAATCAAGCACTTGCATCGTCCACAAACTGGAGAAACACATAATCCTGTGTTAGTTAATAACACATAAGAGGGCGAAAAGATTTTTTAAACATTCTACAAAACCTACATTCTAAACATATGCAATCATCAAGATGTGTCACAAGAGGATGAACAAAGAGCCTCTCTCCCTACTCCCTAGTTTACCACAGCATCTCACTGTGACTTCATAGCAACAGGGGAACCATACTGGTACAGCATAATATATTGATAAGAATTTTACTATGAATTCTTAAATGTTTATGTAATTTTAATGCATCTGTTCTAACAAATCTTACTCTGATTCTGAATGAAGCCTTATAAAGTAGAAGCCCTGAATGGGAAATTATGTAGTCACTCTTCTTTATTTTCAGTGGTTATAATATAGATCTACAGTTCCTTTAAGTAACTGATTTCAAGTATAGGAGGTAGAAAAGTAACATTAGCTTAATTTTAATGAGAAGAACCTTACCACTTTTCTTAAATACAAAACACTCACACAAAAAAGATAATTAGTTGATACTGGATTGCTATTTAAAATACTGACAACTCAATTATGTTATAATAATTTGAGTTTATTGCTCCATAGTATGTGAGTAATGACTGAGGTACAAATCTGAGACACATGGCATTACTATCATAGAACAGTTTATAAGATTCAATTCGGAAACATTCCTCAGGTGAAGAAATAGTGCTAACTCCAAGTTTAAGACATGTTATCAAAGACCATAATCTAACTCTTGGTTGTGACAGTATAACATCTGGTCCCACAAGACCAAACAAGAGATTGTGAAAGCTCTGAAATAAGCCATCATCATAGAAATGACTCAGTAGTTTGAGGGGAGTACCTTTGGGAAAAGCTGACACCACAGTATGAACCATAATGTAATGACTACTTGGTAAGTCTTCATGCAGATGGGGGTGCGGATGGGGATGCGGATGCGGATGGGAATGTGGATGGGGTGGGAATGGGAATGGGCTGGGGGTGGGGATGGGAGGGATGGGACAGGGGGTGGGGAGTGGGGGCACTAGGCTTGGAAAAGAGTAAAAGACCTTTTCTTCAGGAATAGGAAGTTTCTTTGAGAGCCAGGCACTTCAGGTTATACCCATGCTCATCCAGTATACCATTATTTTCATAAAGCATTCTGTAAGATCAAGCAATTTTTTTCACAAAAATCCTATGATATTCCTTGTTGCTATAAACCATAAAACCTCTCAGTATAACAGTAGTAAGTCTGTGCTTTCTTGGGTCACACAAAGCTGATTAGACAAATGGTGCATGTGTGTGCTTGCTGGAGATGGAGGACAACTTTATATCATTATTACCCTTCAAAAAATAGTAAATAGTCAATTCTTTTAAGACGGGTTTTTAAAACACCTAGAAGTCCCCATATTACTTAATCCAATAACATAAAACAAATCAGTAGCATAAAATAAAAGCAGTTTGACCATGACTTTCTCCAACCTTCTGACAGAGAATTGTTTTAAACCTATAATGATGATGAAGAGATAGTATATGACTGAGAATTTACATAATTTAAAGAAAAAACTAATTAAGCAAATTCCACTTCAACTCTTAAAAATGGGTTGCCTTACAGAAGACTTTATAGAGGACATTTATATATACCTTCTGTCTCTACGCTGGACCCTGCTTGTACATTTACTAATAAAAAGAACTACAGACCTTCCTCAACTTACAATGAGGTTATGTCCCGATAAATTGATCCTAAGTTGACAATATGCATTTAATACACCTAACCTACCAAACCTCATAGCTTAGCCTACCCTACCTTAAACACGCTCAGAACACTTACATTAGCACACAGTTGGACAAAATCATCTAACACAAAGCCTATTTTATAAGTGTTGAATCTCTCATGTAATTTACGGAATTCTGTACTGAAAAGTGAAAAACAGAATGGTTGTCTGGGTAGGGAATGGTTGTAAGTGTGCCAGTTGTTTACCCTCATGATGGCACGGCTGGCTGGGGGCTGCTCACCTCTGTTGCCCGGCACTGAGAGAGAGCATTGCACTCCCTCCACTAGCCTGGGCAAAGATCAAAATGCGTAGTTTGAAATAAGGTTTCTACTAAATGCGTATCACCTTCACACCACCCTAAAGTTGAAAAATCCTAAGTCCGTAGTGCTATAAGCAAAATTTTGAAAATTAAGACCTAAATTACAGTTCCAATTATACCAATAACTAGTGATATGATTTTGTCTTCATGTTTCTAATATTGAAAATGGTGTAATACTTACCTTTCAGTCAGTTTTAAGAAATGAGCAAAAATAACATGTGATATCACACAGTACATTGCACGTATTATCCTCAAAGAATGTTGGGTCCTTGCCCATACCCTGCCCTCCAGAATCCTGTATCTAGACTAATTAAAATGTAACATGTTAAACAGCCACACAATAAATACTTATTAATTCATTATAAGGAAAAGCCATTGACTTTTGAGTTACAAAAATAGCAATAGAGATAGATCAACATTTGTTAAAGAAATGCGGAAGATAACTAGAGAATATTATAGAATATGTGAGGACCAGGATGGATATCATGAAAAAGGTCCAGGAACAACCACCACCACCACTGACAACAACAAAAAAAACCACTCAAGCCACCAATTTTTTTTTGAAGTTTTCTGATGATACAATTTGATTAAATCTATTTGCATTTTTATGATTCTTAATTCAGGTTTAAAAAACACCACGTTCATTCTATTCACTTAGATATAATACATTTTAACTATTTTCAAGAACGATACGAGAAAGAACAGTCTCATCTTCTAAAATTAACTGGGATATAAGCTCTAAGGAAATTTAATGAGCCCTGCCTCTCTTTCCTATGATGACACTTCGTTAGGTAATGATGGCAATTTGTGTTTACGGATAAACTGGACGTATAATTGGCTGCTAGCACACCACATTGCTGATATACTCTAGCACTGATGGTGCCCAGCAGTAGACCATAAAATTCACTTATAAAAATAAAAGTACAAAGAAGGCCTTGAAATAAATAGAAGGGAAAATAACAGAATACAGTACTTGGGTGAATGGTGTACCCCCAAAATTTATGTTCACCCAAAACCTGTGACAGTGACCTAATTTGAAACAGAGTCTTTGCAGATATAATTAAGTTAAGATGAGCTAAAACTGGATTAGGATGAGCCCTAACTCAATGACTACATTCCTTAAAAGAACAGGGAAATATGGACACAAACACACAGGAAAGAAGGGCATGTGAAGATGAACAGAGATTAGAGTCATGTTTCGAAGGTGCATGGCCATGCTTACACCTTGATTTTGGATTTCTGGCCTCTGCAATGGTGAGAGAATAAATTTCTGTTATTTTAAGCCACCTAGTTCGTGGTACTTTGTTATGGTTGCCCTAGGAAATTAACACAACTATGTGCACAGAAAACTGATCTCAATTGTGTTAAATAAATATGCAATTAATTTAACATACGAAATGTTACCAAACTGTTAACAAAGGCTATATCTGGGTGGTAGAGTAGCTGATTTTTATCCTATTATTTGTGATTCTTCCAAATTTTCTAAACCTTTTTTCAATAAACATGCTTACTTTTAAAATCAGAATAAAAGCCAATAAAGGTGACTCCATAAAAAAAGTGTACAAACAATAAGCTAATCAGGAAGCAAGGCATAAAGAAAAAAACATGCAAAAATCAGAAAGGGCAAGAAAAAAAAAAAAAAAAGAAAGGGCAAGAAAGAAATAACCGTCAAAACAGAGAAAATTTTAGAAATAAAAAACTACTCTGCACAAACTTATGTAAATGATTTTTAAAATCTAGATAAAATGAATGCCTTCTAGAAACACACAATTTAGCAAAACTGATCCCTGAAAACACAGGAACACAAAAGACCCTATTACTAGAGCCAAAACAGAGAATCTAAACTCCTTCCACCACTGATACAAGTGCTACATAAACTATTCATAAACATAGGAAAATAAAATTATCCAATACTTTTCTTATGAAACAAACATGACAATAATTCAGAAATCTGACAATTCAAAAACCAAACCTGCAACCATTCTCAAGAATACCAAAGCAAGAATGCTAAATGAAACGACGGCAAAAAGACTTTTGCTTCTGGCCAAGTTGAAGTGACAGGAAATATTTATTATGTCATTTACAATATATAAAAAAGCAAAATGTAGGACAACAGTTGAATAAAGAAGGAAAAGAGAATGTAATCATATACTGCTATAAGGTTCTTAACCTATATCTAAAATGGTATAACCTGGAAGTAAATTGTAGTAAATATAAATACGGTAAACTGTGTAGAGCAACTACTAAGAAAATGGGACCAAAATAAAGGGATAAAATTAAAACTCACATTTCATGCAAAAGAAGGCAGGAGAAGAGGACAAATGAAATCAAAACATATGGGATGAACAGAAAACAGCAAAATGGGAGAATTGAATCCAACACACCAATAACCACATTAAATGTAAGTGGTCTAAACATACCAATAAAAAGATGGAGGTCAGCATTTCCATAATAAAAGCTAGACTTCAAGAAAACTCCAGACCAACATTTCCCATGAAAATAGATTTTAAAATTCATTGCAAAATTTTAGCAAATTGAATCCAAAAATGTATAAAATAATTACACATCATAACCAAGGGGGATTTATACCAGTAAAGCAAAGTTGGTTTAACATTCAAAAATCTATTAATTTCGGGCTTCCCTGGTGGCGCAGTAGTTGAGAGTCCGCCTGCTGATGCAGGGGACATGGGTTCGTGCCCTGGTCCGGGAAGATCCCACATGCCGCAGAGCGGCTGGACCCGTGAGCCATGGCCACTGGGCCTGCGCATCCGGAGCCTGTGCTCTGCAACGGGAGAGGCCACAACAGTGAGAGGCCCGTGTGTAGGAAAAAAAAAAAAAATCTATTAATTTAATTCAAGACTAAAGTTAATTTAATTTTAAGACTAAAAAAGAAAAAATATGCATATGACCATCTCAATAAATGCAGAAAAAGCATTTGACAAAACTAAGCATCCATTCATGATTAAAATCCTTAGCAAATTTAGGAATGCAAGCAAACTCCCTCAACAACATAAAGCCCACAATTAACATAATACTAAATTGTGAAAGACCACTACTTTCCACCTGATATATAAAAAAAAAGCTACTACTCTTATCCTTCTATTTCACATTAGGCTAGTAGTCCTAGCCAGCATAATAAGGCAAGAAAAAGTATCTAAAGACTTAGAGATCATAAAGAAAGAAGACTGATTTATTTGCAGACAACATTATTATCTATGTAAGAAACTCTAAAAAAAAAACCTACAAAAAACTACTAGACCTAATAAGTAAGTTTAGCAAGATGGTAAGATACAAACAAAAGTCAATTATACTTCTATATAATAGTAATGAACATTTGGAAATTGAAATATTTTAAAATACCATTTATAACATCCCCCCAAAAAATACTTAAGAATAAATTTAACAAAACATGTGCAATACCTGTTAACAAAAACTATAAAACATCACTGACATTAAAGAAGATATAAGTAAATGGAGAAATATATCATCCTCAGGGATTAGAAAATTCAACATTGTAAAGATGTCAGTTCTCCCCAAAATGATCTATAAATCCAATACAATTTGATTAAAAATCATAAAAGAGGCTTTTTTTTTTTTTGGTAAAATCTGAAAAGGTGATTCTAAAATTTCTAAAACTGCAAATGATTTACAACAGTATAATTGATTTTTCACAAGAACAATGAAGTTGGAAGACAAACTACTTGATTTCAAGCAACACTAATCAACATAGTGTATAACTGGTGCAAAGGGAGACATACAGATCAGTAGAACAGAATAGCCCAGAAATAGATGCGCACATTTATTGACAACTGATTATTGATGAAGGTTCAAAGACATGGGGAGAAGATGATACTTTCAACAAACAGTGCTGGAACAATTGTATATTCATATGTAAAATAATGATCCTCAACCCTTACCTCACACAACATGCAAAAATTAACCAAATATGGATAATATATCTAAATGTAACAGCTAAAACTGTAGAATTTCTAGGAAAAAAAGAGAAAATGTTAGTGGTCTTGGATGGACAAAGATGTCTTAAATAAAATAAAAAGTACAAACTGTATTTTAAAATATAATAACCTAGACTTCATAAAAATTTAAAACTGTTCAAAAGACAAATCACATAATGGAAGAAAAATATTTGCAAAAAAAAAAAAGAAAATACATATATGAGATAAAGAACTTGTCCCCAACATATACACAGAAATCTCAGCACTGAATAGTAAGCCAAACAAGCCAATAAAAAAAGACAAAAGATTTGAGCAGGCACTAACCTAAAAAGACATATGCATATTCAACATTATTAGTCATAAGAGAAATGCAAATTAAAAGCACACTGAGATATAAATACATACTCACTACAATGGCTAGCACTGATTGACTATATCAAGTGTTGGAAACAATGTAGAAAACTGCACCTGTCACCAACTGTTAGCAGAAAGACAAAATGGTACAATCAGTTCAGCCAATCCACTCCTAGATATTTCCCAAGAGGAAATGAAAGCAATTGTCTACGGAAAGACTCACACAATAATGGTCAAAGCAGTTTTATTTGAAATCAGAAAATAAATAACTCAGGTATCCATCAACAAATGAACAGACAAACCAATTTTGCAATATCCCTACCATGGGTACTGCTCAGCCATAAAAATAAATGAATTGTCATATACACACAATATAAATGAATCTAACAATCTAAGCTGTATTAAAGAAGTTAGAAAAAATCATACTATATGATTTTATTTATATAAAACTCTACAAAATATCAATACGAACTAATCTTTAGTGACAGAAAGTAGATCAGTTGTTTGTAGATATGGAAGGAGGGAGGATTGGATTTTAAAGCAGCATGAGAAAACTTTGGGGGTGAAATGTTCATTATGATTGTGGTGATGGTGCATATGTCCAACTCTTTACTTGGTACACTAGAAAGATCACTGAGACCAAGGCAAAAACACCCAGGACCCAACGTGAAGGAACCTCCACTAGCCAACATGCAATGGTTTGAAAGACATCAAAAAAAAAAAAAATCCATAAGTGTGTAGTGATTCTTGGTTAAAAATTTAAAGCAAAACAAAATGTAATAGTTGCTTTTGGAGAGTACTAGGGAGCCAACTTATTTTTCCAATGCCAGTAACTAAAAGGGAAAGAATCAGGCATTCATCCTGCCTTTTCTATAGGAACTGTACATCAGGGTAAACAAATAATTAGGAAAAAATTATTTTCATAGGCATTCCAACTAAAAGGTGAAGAAGCAATAGTAGGAGAATTAAAATTTAAAGATTTTGCAATGCTTAATAAAAAGAATGGATGTAGGACGAAGGGTGACAAACTATAGCCAGTAGATCAAATCTGGCTCACACAGTTTATATATGACCAGGGAGCTAATAATGACTTTTACATTTGTAAACAGATGTAAAATGACACAAAGAAAATTATTCGGTAGGGATTTTATATGACTCACAATGCCTAAAATATTTATCTGTCACACTACAGGATATACCTGCCTACCCCGATGCAGCTGGCTGTCTAGCCTTTTTTTGACTTTTTTTTTTAACACCTTTATTGGAATATAATTGCTCTACGATGGTGTGTTAGTTTCTGCTTTATAACAAAGTGAATCAGCCATACATATACATATATCCCCATATCTCCTCCCTCTTGCATCTCCCTCCCACTCTCCATAACCCATCCCTCTAGGTGGTCACAAAGTACCGAGCTGATCTCCCTGTGCTATGTGGCTACTTCCCACTAGCTACTGCTTTTACATTTGGTAGTGTATATATCTCCATGCCACACTCTCACCTCATCCCAGCTTACCCTTCCCCTCCCCGTGTCCTCAAATCCATTCTCTACATCTGCGTCTTTATTCCTGTCCTGCCCCAGGTTCTTCAGAACTTTTTTTTTTTAAGAAACCATATATATGTGTTAGCATACGGTATTTGTTTTTCTCTTTCTGCCTTACTTCACTCTGTATGACAGACTCTAGGTCCATCCACCTCACTACAAATAACACAATTTCGTTTCTTTTCATGGCTGAGTAATATTCCATTGTATATATGTGCCACATCTTCTTTATCCATTCATCTGTCGATGGACACTTAGGTTGCTTCCATGTCCTGGCTATTGTAAATAGAGCTACAATGAATATTTTGGTACATGACTCTTTTCGAATTATGGGTTTCTCAGGGTATAGGCCCAGTAGTGGGATTGCTGGGTCGTACGGTAGTTCTATTTTTAGTTTTTTAAGGAACCTCCATACTGTTCTACATAGTAGCTGTATCAATTTACATTCCCACCAACAGTGCAAGAGGGTTCCCTTTTCTCCACACCCTCTCCAGCATTTATTGTTTGTAGATTTTTTGATGATGGCCATTCTGACCAGTGTGAGGTGATACCTCATTGTAGTTTAGACTTGCATTTCTCTAATGATTAGTGATGTTGAGCATCCTTTCATGTGTTTGTTGGCCGTCTGTATATCTTCTTTGGAGAAATGTCTATTTAGGTCTTCTGCCCATTTTTGGATTGGGTTGTTTTTTTGATATTAGGCTGCATGAGCTGCTTGTAAATTTTGTAGATTAATCCTTTGTCAGTTGCTTTGTTTGCAAATATTTTCTCCCATTCTGAGGGTTGTCTTTTCGTCTTGTTTATGGCTTCCTTTGCTGTGCAAAAGCTTTTAAGTTTAATTAGGTCCCATTTGTTTATTTTTGTTTTTATTTCCATTTCTCTAGGAGGTGGGTCAAAAAGGATCTTGCTGTCATTTATGTCATACAGTGTCCTGCTTATGTTTTCCTCTAAGAGTTTGATAGTGTCTGGCCTTACTTACACGTAGGTCTTTAATCCATTTTGAGTTTATTTTTGTGTACGGTGTTAGGGAGTGTTCTAATTTCATTCTTTTACATGTAGCTGTCCAGTTTTCCCAGCACCACTTACTGAAGAGGCTGTCTTTTCTCCATTGTATATTCTTGCCTCCTTTATCAAAAATAAGGTGACTTTATGTGCGTGGTTTATCTCTGAGCTTTCTATCCTGTTCCATTGATCTATATTTCTGATTTCGTTAGCCTTTTTTTTCCACCAGTAAGTAAAAAGCTGATGAAACTTCACATAGGTTGGATTCAGTTAATAACATAATCCTCACGCTATGGTCTGAATGCATGTTCCACCAAAATTCGAATGTTGAAATCCTAACTTCCAAAGGTGATGGTACTAGTAGGTGGGAACTTTGGGAGGTGAACAGGTCATGAGGGTGGGGTCCTCATGAATGGGATTAGTGCTCTTATAATTTTGAGGCTCCAGAGAGATCCCTTGACCCTTCCACCATGTGAGGACACAGCAAGAAGGCAACAGCTATGAATTAAGAGGAAGGCCCTGGCCAGAAGATGACCATGCTGATGCCTTGATCTTACACTTCCTAGCCTCATAAGCTGCGAGCAATAAATTTCTGTTGTTTATAAACTACCCAGTGGTATTTTGTTACAGCAGCCCAAATAGACTAAGACAGCACAGATTAACAAAAGTACGATAACTAGAAATAAGCCTCCTGATATGATGCAATAACTAGTACACACCACCTGCTATGAAGTATTCTTGCCAAAATTCTAAACTCTGATCAAGCCTCTAGATCTAATTTCCAGTTCACAGCAGAAACTGGGAAATAAAGAAACGTATTAAATAACACAGTGAGGATATAATCAGCAAAATCCAGAATGTAAGAAATTGTAGGACAAATGAAATGATTTCCTAAGTTAAAAAAGAAAGAGAAAAACCAAACAACAGATGAAGAAATACATAAGAGACCATGTGAGTAAAGGGTTAACACTGGCCTGGGCTGATGCAGACTTTCCTGGGAATGACCTCAATGTCCCTTTTCTCCTACTTGGAAACATCAGATTTAAGGCGAACTCAGAACGTTATATCTGCTTCATCCACTACATGAAACTGTCCCTGTATCCAGTGAAATGGTATGCAGGGCTGGGCCTACTTAACCGAACGGTTTAAAAAAGTAGTGAAAAACTGAGTCTGAGTCAACGCTGTGTCAAGGTGGCATCCACACACCTTCCCTCTTGACCACGGCAGCTGTAATGTTCAATCCAGGTGAAGGCTAAAATAAGCTGTATATTAGAGTAGACAGACCAGGCTTCCTGATGAGATGAAAATGTTGCACCTGTTATGTCTCCTGCCCTTGGTCCTTCTATGAACTGACATAAAAGTAGTATTAGATTAAAATCACTTGAGTCTTGTGAGCCTGATGGGCAACTTGGACACGTAACCAAGTGCTGTGGTGGTGCAGATGTATCAGCCAAAAGCAGTGTGTGGATCGCCTTTGGGTCCTGATTCAAAAGAACCAACTGTAAAGATGGTTGGGGGACATGGAGAAGAAGAATGAACAAGGGCATCAACTGGAAGTTTTGAGACTGACTAGGTATTTGTTGATAGTAAGGAAATCTATTCATTTTATTTTAGGTGTAACAATGGTATTAGATTGGTTTCTCTTCCCCCTGCCCCCACCAATATGGGAAGGAAAAAGAATGAACAAGATCTTTTCTTTAGAGATACATAACTGATATATTTACCAATTAAATAATACACTGTCTGGAACTTGCTTCAAAATAATCAAGTTGTGCTAGGGCAGGCAAGGGGATGGGGGGCGGGGGGGGGCGGGGGGGGTGGGAGGCAGGTGAATAATAGGATTGCCCATTAGTTGGTAATCGCTGCAGCCTGGTAAGTACTTGAGGGTTCATTATATTACCCTCTCTTTTCTACACCTTGAAATCTTCCATAATTAAAAAAATAAAGGAGGGCTTCCCTGGTGGCGCAGTGGTTGAGAGTCCGCCTGCCGGTGCAGGGGACACGGGTTCGTGCCCCGGTCTGGGAGGATCCCACATGCCGCGGAGTGGCTGGGCCTGTGAGCCTGCGCGTCCGGAGCCTGTGCTCCGTAACCGGAGGGGCCACAACAGTGAGAGGCCCGCGTACCGCAAAAAAATTTAAAAAAAAAAATAATAAAGGAAATGTGGACGAGTAGAAGGTAGAAAAATAGGATACAAAATAAAGGATGACTATGAGTCTATAGGGACATCTAACTAAAAGTTTAGATGTACCATTAAACTGACTTGCTGCTTCCCTTTCTATTTTGTATTTATTAATTATTTTCATATGCTAAACATAGTGAATATTCCTTAGTAATTCCTATTCGTAAGACCACAAAAATAATATTATCTTTCTTCAGGGAGTTACATTCTTAAAAGAGAAAAAAAGTCAGCTAAAAATGAAAAGGATGAGCCAAACCAATCCCCAATTTTCTGTCACTCTTCAGGAACCAGAGCGACTCATCTATAAGTGTCTCCTTTCTAAATTTATTTATTCTTCAATTGTTAATCCTCTATTTTCATAATTTTATTGAGTTCAACCGAACAAATATTTCCTAAGCATTCACTAGAATGAGGCATTCTGCAGAGAGCAGACAAGAACAAAAAGAAGTGTGCTGCCTCCTCAGGCAGAGAGCTTCACCTCACGTACTCCAGGTACACAAATTATTCCTAGTATACAAAAATACCAATGCAGTATATTCTCTGCTCACAGTTGGCTACTGAAGAGATATTCCTATTCGGCACACTGGATTTCTAAATTTGTTTTCAGAAAAAGGCAAAAATAATAGTTTAAAAATCACTAGTGATATGAAGTAAAACATCTTTTTCTTAGCATATTATTTTAAGCTAAAAAGGGCACAGCCCCCAGATGCTGACTAGTAAGCTGAAATACACACTGCATTAAGGAAGGAATGTGTGTGTGTGGTGTGTGTGTGGGGGGGTGCCCTGTGTAAGGAGTGTGTGTGTGTGTGTGTGTGTGGTGTGTGTGTGGGGTGAGGGGGCGTGGGGTGCCCCTGTGTAAGGAAGGAATGGCCCTATGGGTGATGGCTGGGACTGGGAGCCCCAGCTCTAGCTAAACAGTCTTAATTAGGAAATACTGACCTTAGATGTCTGTTACGGTAAGTTGTTTTGGAAAGAGTCCTCAGGCAAAAAGATCACAGATTTTGTTATGCTTTCCACTATAAACAAGTTTTTGCTTTCCCCCGATAAAAACACTGTGGTTTTTCTGCAAGCAACACTGATGGAGCCAAAATGCACGTATGCTTTTTGCCTTCAAAAAAGATCTTCTGGATGAGAATGAAAAGTATACGTAATGAAAGAGAATTATATCATGTCATCAAGAAGAGAAGGTGAAATATCCTCCTTACTATAAAAACCAAAGAACAGTAGTTACTTAGTGACCAGAGTCTGTATTTCAGGAACTCCATGAAAACTGAGCCTTGTTTCAAAACAGAAAACATAGTAGAAAAATATACTTATTTTCTAAAGGAATACAAAATACATTTAAAATCACACCCTTATTACCAACTTATACTAATGACAACACATCTAGTCCTAATTTCTCTCCTGAAACCCAGGCCCAAATTTTCAACTGGCTCCTGAAAATCTCCCCCAGGCATCCCAAACACAGGTCCAAAATTCAACTACTCTTCTTTGTCTCACCACCAAACCTCTTCTTCTCTTGAACTCCTGTCTGCAAGAACATCATGGCAATGTCACGCCAGAAACCACAGGCATCGTGTCTCCTGTTTCCATCACTCCCCTTTCCACATTTCAATCAACTAACAAAGGGGTAGCACATTTTTTCTATAAAGGGCCAGACAGTAAATATTTTTTCAGGCCAGGCTTTCCAGGCCAAAAGGCAATATCAAGATTATCATGTAGGCACTTATATAATAAGAGAAAACAAATTTCCATAAGATTTTTATTGACAAAATTCAAAATACAGTAACAGAATACATTTTTTTGTAATACAAGTCTATTAATGAGAAGAATGAAACTCTTTATGGAGGACAATATTTTACTTAATTTCAGTTCAAAGTTACTGTCCCCTATCATCAAAATCAGTTAAAAATATTCATCTGTTAAGACAGATATGTGAAGAGATTTTACTTATTTTATCTTTGAAAATGTCTTTTCACACAGATCAGTAATGGCAAATACTAACAGCAACACACAAGCATGACTGTAATTGAGCATATTCACCACCTGGAAGGCATCTACAGAATTCTATTCTTGATATTTGCCTTTTAGCTTTTCATTACAAGGCAGATTAATCCTTTCCAATGAAGGTTAGGTGGGAGTCCCTCACTGCACACTTAAATGGATTTTGCAGTACAGAAATTCCCTTTGCTCTGGCATGGAGGTCCAAAAAATGCTGCTAGGATGGTAGTTGGAGCTCAAAATATGTATCTGCTACAAATCTAGGTGGGAATGGAGAGTGTGCTTCTTGGTTTAAGTCCTGACAGCACATGAAGCATAAAGAGTAGCTGGACATTACTTGTGATGCAAACATTAGTTGCTAACAAAATGAATTTACTGTAGTATTAGCTTTATATATAAGTTCCATTTTACCTTTTCATTTTAATTTCATTAAGATATATTATCAAATCTTTAACAAATCCTAATTTCCAAAGCCACTTAGCGTTCAGTAATAGTAGTTAAGAGTGGTTCCCCCCATTCAGAAAAATTTCAATTCCAGCCCTCACCTCAAAAAAAATCAGAGTAAAACTTTGCCACTGCTAAGTCACTAACTGCTGTGTAGTAAGGCAAGTCACTGTATTTAGCTTTAGTTTCTGACAAAATTTCATGGAACTGAGAAAGGCTAAGTTTGTGAGAAAAAAATGAAGTTCACCAACGACACCACTGGTTCAATAATACATGACAAGATTCAAACACTTTCCTCAAATATTTTCTGCTGTTGAATAACACAATGAATAACTACGTGCTTTACACGCCCTACAATTTCCCCTTTGTAAACTTGTCTAAGACTTTCAACACATCTTAGCAGATTCCACTTCGGCTTGTACTGAATTAGTGCTTTCTTACTTTCTGCCTATTCTCACCTGTTGATTGTTGGACACAATCTATTCAGAGAGGCTCATTCTTCCATCACTACAAACTCATCACTGGTTCCTCTAATAAACAACTGAGAAGCACTGGAAACATCTGCTGACTAATCAAGACCCAAAGAAAACCACATGAAATCATTTGTCTTGTTTTATAATTAACTATTGACATAGCTCCCAATGTCCTCAAATCTTTGAGCAACTGTTCTCACCTAACATCTAAAAGTTCGTTGTCACGGGACACAGCACTACGATCAAACATGATTTAATTAAATCACTATTGATGAGTGGCTTTTTTTGCTCTGCTAATAAAAGTGCTAATCAGAAACTCCATTTGGTTGCAGCCTCATTTTCATTTTTTTCCTTTTGTAAAGAAATTCTGCTGGGAACAGATACTCCATTTTAAGTTGTCTAATTTTTCTGATTGCTGCTTTCCTGTGAACTGGGAATCCTGTGATAAGTGCTTACTCTGGTAATGTCAAGGCATGTCATATTCTTTTAGCACAGTGCCACTGGATAATAAACGCAATGCTCTGCCATCTAATTTGATAACAGAATTATTCTGTGACTGGGACATTTTTGTTCTAACCAAATTCCACCCTTGCCCATTCCCCCCTCCAGCAACAATAGAATACTTCTGAAAGTTGTCTTCTGACCAACAAATGGCAACCAGCAGGAATTGTCAAAATGAAAGGAAGTCTTCTTTAATGGGAAATGGCACCAGGTAATTAAAAAGTTTTATTTAATAGATCAAATCATGACATAATCCTGCCATTTACCTGTCATTATTCACCTCATATTACCTAGAGGTGACAATATCCCATTCAGGACTGAGGATAAACTCACTAATGCTTCATTGACCCTTGGCAACTGTTCCAAAGCTCAGTTCTTCTCAAATATACAGACACAAATCCATCTCCCACTCTGTCCAGATGACTCTGCTTCCTACTTAAATGAGGTATAAACAATTTTTCACAAAATTCAATCTCTTAACTCCCCATCTAAACATTTCTTAACATATTTTTTCTTTACAGGCCAATTAATTTTTAAAATAACTGTCACATAGTAAAATTGATTTTTTGTAGAGTATATAGTTCTATGAATTTTAGCACATATATGGACATATGGAACCACCGTGGCAATAACAGTACAGAAGAGTTCCATCATTCAACACACTCCCTCTTGCTATCCCTTAATAGGCACACTTTCCCCACCTCTACCCACTGGAACTCATGGACCCCTTCTCCATCACCATTTGTTTTCTCTTTTCTTGAATGTCATATAAATAAATCACACAGTTACAGCCTTTTACGACTGGCTTCTTCCACTCAGCACAATGCTTTTGAGATTCATCCAAGATGGTGAGGGTATCAACCATCCATTCTTTTCTTAGTGCTTGGTAATGTGTTCCACTGAACGAATGTAACACAGTATATTCCTTCAACTCCTGAAGGACGTATGACTTGTTTTCAGTTTTGTACAATTAGAAAGGGAGCTGCTACAAACATCTGTGTACAGGTTCTTCTGTGAATTTAAGTTTGCACTTCTCATGTCCAAAAGTAGGATTACTGGTCACGTGGTAAGTCCATGGTTAACTTTTTAAGGAAACTGAAAAGCTGTTTTACAGAGAGGCTGTACCTTTCTGCATCCCCACCGACGATGTGTAAGAACTCCAGTTGCTCCGTAACCCCATCAACACCTGATACCGCTTGGGTATGTAATGTTTCCTCCCAGTTTGCAGCTTGCTTTTTATTCTCTTAATAGTGCCAGTCACAAAGCAAAAGTTGTTCACTTCGATGAAGTCCATCTTTTGTCCTTTTACAGATTGTCCTTTAGGTATCATGTCAAAGAACTCTTTGCCTAACCACCGGTCTGGTCACAAAAATATTCTCCCTTTGTTTTCTTCTATAATTTTTAAAATTTAACATTTAGACAGTTGATCCTTTTAGGAGATATATATATATATATATATATATATATATACACACACACACACACACACATACACACATATATATATATATGGTTTAGGTCAAGGCTTTTTTTCTTTTTTCACATGGATATTCAATTTGTTCCAGCACATTCTGATGAAAATACTTCTTTCCCCCTTGAAAAGACTTGGCACCTTAGTCAAAACTCAACTGGCCAATTTGTGTGGGCCTATGTCTTGCTATTCCGTTTCCACTGACTTAAGTGTCTATCCCTTTACCACTACCACACTGCCTTGACTGCTGCTACTTTATAATTAGTTTTAAAATAGGGTGGTATGATTTTTCCAATTTTGTGCTTTTTCAAAACTGTTTTAGATAACTATAGTTCCTTTGTCTTTCCATTATAAAATGAAAATTCAGAATTAGCTTGTCCATACCTACAAAAAATATCCAAGTGGAATTTGCACTAAAATTACTTTAAATCTACAGATGAACCTGGGGGGAATTTATACCTTTACTATGTTGAGTCTTCCAATTCATAAACTTCATATATCTATTTTTTAGGTCCTCTCTGATTCCTTCTGTTTTATAGTCTTCAAAATACAGATCCTATACCTGATTTGTTAGATTTACGCCTAAGAAACTATACCTAATTAATTTTTCTTAGAGCTACTGTGTAAAATATTTTTTAAAATTTCAGTTTCCAATTGTGCATTGCTAGTATATATGGAAATAGGATTGCTTTTTGGTGGGCTTACACTGTATCCTTGCTAAACTCACGAGTTCTAGGTGTTTTATGGTAGATTCCATAGGACTTTCTATGTAAATAATCATGTCATCTGTGGATAGGTATGGTTTTATTTCTTCTTTTATTTTCATACTGTAATAGGGAAGAAGTTTTTGTATTCTATTACAAGTTAATCACTAAAGGGATGTTGCCCGTAAGCTTAAACTACACATAACGGCCCGTCTCTGGGAACCCTGCCTCCCAGGTAATGAGCATTAAGCTAAAATACCTTTGTTTAGCTCACAAGAAACATCCTGACCAGGCCCACCTGTGAATGACTGCAGGGAGGAAGAAATGAACATATCCCCTCAGAGGCCGACCCGGACCAGGAAATGTTTGACTTCACTCCCTCCCCTTTTAGTATAAAAGAAGCCTGCATTCTAACTCAGGCAAGATGGTTCTTTGGGGCACAAGCCAACCATCTTCTCGGTCTGCCTGCTTTCCGAATAAAGTCTCTATCCCTTCCCCAACAACTCGTCTCTTGATTTACTGGCCTGTCATGCGGTGAGCAGTATGAGCTTGAACTCGGTAACAATACAGCTGAGCCCTGACACATCTAATACTGACCCCCTTAGGGAAGAACTCAGATAGCTACTAGGCTTAGATGTCATGCCTAAAAACAGGGCTGACTCTCAAGGGTCAGTTGGAGTGGCCACATTGGTGTTAATGATACTCAACCTACTAGTTCCACTAGTCTCTTTCCTTTGCCCTTAGAACCTGTGTTGTTGTGGTCCTAGCTTGTCTCACATACAAGCTCACCCAAGCAGTGACCAGTTTGACATTCAAGCTGTATATGCTTTACATGAGAAAAATACAGCAATATGAGAGCTCCATTACACACTTATTGCTGGTTCTTTTAAAAGACTAAGACAATTTTCTGTAACTTATTCAGCATAAAGCAAACTGAGCAACCACCCTTAGTAAAAACTTAAGTCTATGCAACCTAAGGAAATGTGGGGTAAAAAAACTGGCATCAAAATGAAGTCAATCAACGATGACACTTCTTAGAAGTAAGCTTTCAGAAGGGTATTAGGAGGTCTGATGAAGTGAATAAACCAGACTTTCTAAACCAGTGTGCCGAGATAATTAAGTACTACAAAAAATAACCTAAACGATCATTTTCTCCATTCTCCTAAGAATGGTACACGGCTGTTTACCAATCTAGATGCCCAGGAGAAAAGAGAATCCATTAACCACAGTGAATGCCTAGAACATTCGGGTTGTAAGTTTAGGTTTAATTCTCTCAGAAAGCACAAACTGAGAAAGGCTGGAATACATGGTCAAGACTCAGCAAACAGCAAGAGACCCTTTGAATGAAAACATACCATTATTGAGTCATAAAATATTTTTTGAGAGCTTCCGTATGCTAGTGACTGTTAGGTGTTAGGGATACAAACACATAAACCTACAGGAATAAATGTAAGGTAAAGATTAGAGCCCGAAACATTGATGGGAAAGGCAAACAGTGAGTGAACAGAAGAGGAACACAAGAAGATGTAAAGTCTGGCGTTCTTGTGAAGGTTCTCACACATCAAAAGAGAATCTTAAGTCTCAATAGCCTCTTTAACCCATGTAACCCAATTCACTTAGTAGAAAGAGTCACTGTTTTCCATTGTTTATTTGCCAAACATTAATGGCCAAAGCAACACCATTTTCTGGTGTTTTGATCTATATTTAGTTCAACGCAAGTTAAAATAATATATCATTTTTATGACATCCTGCAGACCACAAATGCTTCTAACCCTCCCACCAAGCTGTAAAGCCCCAAAGGTGAAGGTCTAACCACCTGTCAGAGGGGTCTCTTTCTGTTTGTCACGAACCAAATTCTCCAAAAGTGAGTGCAATCGGCAGGCCACCTGACTTCAGGCTGTTGGGTCCCGTGGGCCTCAGTTGCATCATGTATGAAAAAAAGATTTTAAATATCTGAAATTCTTTCTAGCTCTAACAGTCTCTGAAAATATAAATCTGCCAAAAGGATTTTTAATTATCCAAGAATAGATTCGTATTAAGAAGGTGTGCGGGCAGTTGGTATTTGGCCATGGGGCTACAAATAATAAAGAAACTTATTAAATAGTTTGCAAAGCCTATCCCTAATTAAAAGCGTTTTTTTTTTTTCCCCATCCCTTATAAAAAAAGGCCTCAGACCATTCTCATTAGTTGGCAAACGATCTTCGGCAGTACAACCCATTACTAAATAGCTTAAATCAAACTGCTGCTCACTTTGCAAACTATCATGTTGCTATACAACCCATCCCAACATTTGGCAAGGAAACGTTACAAAGGACAGATCCATATGTCTACCATAGACATATTTAAGTTTGACTAGTTCTTTCTCATCTAGTATTTCAAAATAAGGAGGCTTTTAGTAAAACATAATTATGTAAAAGCCAAAGATGTGGGTTCTAGTCTGGCTGGCTAGCTGGCTGGCTGGCTGGCTGGCTGGCTGGCTTGCTTTCTTTCGTTTATCCACTCAAAAAAAATGTCTGAATGGTCCAGTAATTTGATAACCCAAAACGCCTATGTTGTTTTAGAAAGAATTAATAATAGTGATAATGGTAACAATCTCTTATATAGTAATTATATTTACCAGATGCTTTTCTAAGCTATATATAGATATATTTAATCTCCACAACAAGCCTAGGAAACACATTATTTTTATTATTATTCCCACTTCAGAGATGAGGAAATTGACACACATAGAAACCTGCCCAGAGTTACACAGTAAGCACTGGAGCCAGAATTTAGACCCAAGAAATCTGGCTCCAGAATTATACTCCTAACACTAGGCCAAATGGCCTCTCACATTCAATAAATGAGGCTATATCTATACTAAGATGGTAGCTCTGGGCACATTATTTTATCTCTTCAACCTCAGTTTCTATAAAACAGGAATAATAAGGAAGACTCTATAGTGAAGTAAAATACGTACCCTCTTGTTAGCATTGTAAATGACAATGCTTTGGAAAGCAATTTGAGTTTATATTCCAAGACCCATAAAAAGGTTCTTAACCTTGACATAATAATTCCACTTCTGTAAATTCATTCTAATGAAATATATTTGAAAAACTATGCTTTTTAATATGTAAGAGTACAAATTAGACATGTCAAAGTTAATTGCAGTTAAGACCATCAGAACAGAAAGAAAATAAAAAGACAAAGGTAAATTATGAAGTATTGTGTCCTAAAAAGAACGGATAATCTAGTCTAGATCATAAGAGCTACTTTCTGGCTGTTGTCACTATATCTCAATCCAGGAAAAAGGTTCTGCCATGGTCCACTCTCCAAAAAGAACGAAACAAAAACAAAAAAACAAACAGAAAAACACACCCGTAATTCCATATCAGATGTAGAGAAGAAAATAGCATATTGGTGATACCCGAAGACCAAACTACTCTAGTAATCAACGTATCCTGATGGTAATGGCACCTCATGAAAAGACAGGAGACATAGAGGATGGGAGAATGGGAAGGGAACAAAGCAATAATTTAAAGAAGATAAAAAGACTGCAAGACAAGAGAAATCAGAAAATATAGACATGACAGGATCAATTAATTAAAGTTGTCTAGGAACCATTAAGATGTAAGCATAAAAGATAAAGAAAAGAAACTAAAAAAATTAGGCAAGTCACACTGATGCTGCTTCAAATGAGCATTTGTTAAGTGTATCAGGAAAATACATATAAGCCCTAATCAAATTTGGATTCTTTATTAGGATATGCAAAAATAAGATAAATTAAAAATTAAAAAAAAAAGAAACTGAAATATCTGTACTATTCTTAATTCCGTCATTCACCTTTGAAAATCTATCACAGAATTTAAAGTTAATGGAGTATTAAATTATGTCAATTATATTCCAAATAGAAATTTTCGACACAAAGCCACAATAAAATTAAGAAAATTCATCATTTGATATATTACTGTGAAAAACAAAATATGTAAGTGCAAGTCAACTCACACAGAAAACTTGCATTTTGCCAACTGCCATGTAGAAACCATTGAGCATCACTAAATATCACTAAGACTGGCTTTCAGCACCAGCAGAACCTCACCCCCACTCTCTCCTCATGAGCACTGGACAGAGATCTTTCTAAAAATTTTCAGGAATTCCCTGGCAGCCAGTGGTTAGGACTTGGTGCTTTCACTGCTGAGGGCCCGGGTACAATCCCTGTTTGGGAAACTAAGATCCCACAAGTGTGGCTAAAAAAAAAAAAAAAAATTTTTTTTCAAAATTTTGTTTGCTTTTATTGTTATTGCTTTGTTTCGTACTTTGCATAAAATTGAGAAGGTAGGAAAATGAAAAAATAAACCTAATAGGAGAAATAAGAATGAGAAAGAAGTTGGAGTAAGCAAACTGGGGTCTTAACAATTCCATTCTCTGGAAGTGAAATCAGGTGTTTAACAGAGTAGGCAGAGACTCAACATTCAAAGGATCAGGGGTTGCCTGAATTCCAGAGTGAGAACAGTATGTGACGGTGGATGATGGAATTCCCAACGGTAATCAATTTACCAAAGAGGCCCCCCAACCTGACTTGTTACTTGTTGTACAAGCCCATTTTCAGCCATCATATATCGTAGGAGTCCTGTTTTATTCATTCTCTGTATTTGTGGTCATTTCTAGGTACATAGCTCTAAGTCTCACACGTATTTTTTTAAAACCTGATGATTATATTCCATGATGATCAAAACAGCGTTATTTACCAATTAACGAAACTATGCTAGTAATAAAAAACTTATGGGGGCAGTGATAAAACAGGTAAACCTTGTTTCTTTTATTGCACTTAGTAGAGTATCTGATACATACAGATATCTGTAAATGTTTGTTGAATAAATGAGTGAATGACTAAAGAATAAACAAACAAATATGTGAACAAACCAATGAATAAAGTAGAAAACCACCCATCTTGACTGGGGATATCTTCCAGTCAGAGGGCTACTGGTCCTAAATAAATAAATCCATTGTACATACCTTGTTCTCTCATAAATTTACAGATGTGGGGGGGGGAGACAGAGAAACAGAGATGGGGAAAAGGAAGTGAGGGAGGAGGACAGACTAAAAATCTCATTTCAGACAGTTTATGTTTTCCTCAAGAGCAGTAATGGAAAAATAAAAGGTACTTTACAAGGTAGAAAGATCTTCCTAAATCAGTATTATCTCTCACCATTAATATTTATTTTAAGGACAACCTAAAAAGAACCACAGAAATACACATTACAAATCACAGAGCTATATACATTGTTTAAAAATAGAAAACCAGGATTTTAAAAGATGACCTTGCCTTAAACCCAGTTTCTTTAGTGGATTTACAGAAAAATACACATTCCTCAGGGACTACTTCATCAGATAAAGTAAATGAGGTCTTAACTACATGCACTGCTGCCTTTTTAAAAAGCCAAACAAAACATTCTGCTTTGTCAGGGTTGGCAAAAATAAAACAACTGGTGCTACCATGCTGAGATGTAGCAAAATAAAAGCGAAGTAGTTTCACAAATAAATATGAGATATATATTATTTTTGTATTGAAAAAACCCACAGGCTTTTATCCACAATCACATGTGTGTCCAATTATACTTAAAGTTGGACAACACAAGTATTGGGTTTTTTTTTTCCCCTTCCTGATATGGCTGGAAAACAAGTTTTCTTGAAGCAATAGGAAAATTGACAGATGGCAGCTCTTTGGAAACATCCATTCATTCACTCCTATTGTGCCCTTCCAAGTCCACCCTAACTCAAGTACTGACTCCAAGTGCACCCTAACTCAAGAAAACAAAACAAAAAAGACAACCAGACAGGAGGGTACACTTATCAACTATCTGTAAATCTATATGACTGGGCAGTCCTATCCTTTAAACATTGTAATAGGAAATTCAGATTCCATCCCACTGGATAAACTTAATGCATCTTAAGAGGCATTTGACACAGTACAATATAAGAGCAGAAATTCTCTCAACCCACCTACACTTGACGGCCCATGTTTTCCTTTCTCTTTGTAAAATTCTGGGGCCCACAGCATCTTTTTCGGGTTTAGTTGGCTAACCTCTAGATTAGTATCAAACTTTAGCTCTAACTGGCTTTCCTTTCAACTAACTAAACAACCACAGTTCCAACACAAGGATAGAAAACTGGGCTAGAAGCCAATGAACCTGTGGTTTACTGGAAAAAGAACTGGTTAGATGATGTGGTTTAAGTTACGACTCTGCCACTTACTGCTCTGTGGTCTTAAGCACACTGCAATCTAATTAGGCCCGAGGTCTGCCTTCTGCATAGTTGTGATAGTAATAAACTCGATAGTAATTGTACTGAACACATATTATGTGCCAGACATTGTGTTAATTATTTTAAATGGATGATCTCTTTAAATTCTCACAACACCATAATTATCCCCATTTTATAGATGAGAAAATTGAGATCTACAGAGGGGTTGAATAACATACAATATCACACAGCAAATGATAAGGCCAAGTTTGAACCCAGGCAATCTCAAGCTATCTCTTTCTAGCCTTTCTCCTACCATTCTCTAATTCGAAACACCCCCCCCCGCCCCGCCCCACGATCCACTCATCATTCTCTGTGTAAGACACTGCCTTTCACAATTCAATACAAAGAGGGGCACCTGCTTAGATGGCCTTTGAACCCACCAATGAGATACACTTTGAGAGACAGCCTCAGTATCTACTTTCTAGGGAAGCTCCTTTAACTCACCCAAACAATCCATCATGCTCATAAATAACTTTGTTCGCTCCTGTACTACTGTACTTACAATGATATAATTTAATTGTTTTCTGCTTGTTTTACTCTCTCTCCTGCTGGATTCTCAAGGGCAGACACCAAACGAAGGTACCTGTCAATCCTCTGTACTTGACAAATGTTCAGCCATGTTTGTTGAATAAATGAATGTCCAGAAACAGGGCTCTTTAGTTTTCTTAAATAACAAACATAAAAGACTTTTACATATGAAATAAAATAATAAACTTTCTAAACTATAAAAGCATCTGTAAGTATTTATAACTAATGTACATCCTCACCATACAATCTATGAACTAACCTGAAAAAAGTGTGAACCATTCTACTCGATTAACTTTAAGGCTTCTTTAATGATATGCCAAAATTTGAGTACCTTTAAATTTTGATTTTTATCCAAACTCAGTTATTCTACTTTCCTCAAACTAAATAATTTTGTTTATCAGAAAAATGGTAAGCAAGATGCACTTTTTATTTACAGCAATGGTATATTCTATAACATACTAGAACTTGAAATGGCTTGTAAAAAGCAGCCTTTTCTTTATATGTAATTACTAGAAAAGTTACATATTCATTTCAAAGTTTATGTAAAATAATGGTTACATAAAGAAGAATTTACAAAATTTAAGACTAAATCCCCACGCTAATGCTGTCTAAAATTTCTAACTGGGCCACTTACTTAAAGGCATTTATTAAACCTGCATTTCAAAGTTCTGCAACTTAATGATAATTACTTCACAGGTATGAGCCAATAGTGCCATCCACTGTTCTTATGAATGATCTTGCCCAAATACAGTTTTTAAAATGCACTAAAAATAGGATTACTTTAAAATTTTATTTGCACAATGTTTAAGTGAAAACAGGTATTTGGGGATTTCACTGAAGATATCAAAACAGCTGCAAATTTCAGGACAACTAGCTTTGGGATAAAAGTAAAAATGTAACAAGTTCAAAATTGACATAAATACTTCAATTTCACACATTTAATTGTTTGAGATAAGTTTCACGTCATTCATGGTCCAAATTAACATTTTTCTCTACAAAACAATCATCTATAGCCAGAGAGAAGTAATTGGAATTATACTCCAGCTCAGCCAGAAAATTTTTTCTGCATTTAAGTAACCCTGCTGTTACTGAAATACTAAAATACTTAAGTGAATACTGTGAACAAGACGGTTCTAAAAGCTACAGGAGAGACTAAGATTAACTTTTCTTCGTTTATTTGTCAAACATTCACTCAAAACTGAACAAATGAAAGAGGAGATTGAGGAGCTGGTGATGAATCGAATAAACTCCTAACTTTAAATTCTAGTACCATCACCTTTCCGGCCTAAATAGTACAAACGATGCAGAGAAAGGAAAGGGAGAGGGGGTCTTGGAGAATGCTGGTAGAGAACAGGATATAGCAAGATCACAATTGTAAGGAAAACACTTATTAAAATGCCCATAATGTGTCAGGCTACATGTACAGTAGGTAGTACATGTTACGAAAGAGATCAGCTCTTAGCAGTTACCCAGTTTATTTGAGTCATGCAGATAGAAAATAACAATGTCTAAGACTCCAAACCCAGAGCACAGAGGTCTCTCCAATGTACCATAAACTCTACTGTCTCCTCAGGAATAGGCTGGTACCACATTCCAGGCTCATTACTAAGAGATAAGCTTCCTGGCCTCCGTAAGCTTACAGAAGATCAAGAATAATAACAGCAGTTATTTACACATTTTACGGATGTGCCAAAAGAACAGTTATAAACTCTAGATTCAAGTTTCACATGGGTCATGTTAGGACTTCCATAATTTACTTTCGAAAGAATTGAATGTCAAGGGTGTAACATAAAATGTGTGAGTTTTTTAAGCTACAATTTGCTAGTATTTAATTAGAATGGCTACCTTCCAGAGCTTGCTGGTACGTTTTAGCTGTCTTTTATCCTTGGTCAACAGCAGAGGCTTTGCAAATTAGCATAATAAGTGACAGAAATAAGTTTTCATTTGTGAAAGTAGTGGTTAACTACTAGACACAAGTGGTTACCTAATAGCATAAAAGATAGTAGAAATGGGATCTCACTGGTGGAATCAGTGACATTCAAGATGAGTTGACTGGCTAAAATATTTGCCAGAAGAGGGTAAAGAATTTTGCAACACCGTAGCTGAGACGAGTGTTTCTCAAACTATCTATAGAGACAGATCAGGATTTTTATTTCCAACCTCTTATAAACCAGTATTTCTGTAAAATACAGTGAAAAGGAATTATAAGACATTGCAGCAAAGTTAAATCATCTTAAAAGTTTCTAAGATGCTTACTCTCAATTTCTATACTTGTCACAGACCAGTCATCAATAGTTAATAACCTGGCACTGGTCCATGGATCACACTTTGGGTGGCACTGGCTTGGACCATTAAGGATATTATTCTGTCTTGGTCCCTCCTTTACCCTCACTCTAGATATTGGGTAGAGGATTCTGGTTGCTTGAGGCTGACAATACTGTCTCATCTGGTTCAAGTGAAACTTTCGTGCAAGGTTCGATTTAATCACCCCAAAGAAGAAAGAGGACTTCACCAAGCTTGTAAGAACAGGTGGACGGTGCCAGCTTGCTTAATGAACTCTTATTGCAGATTCTGGACTGGGACTTGCTTTCATTATAACCTGACGACTGGGTTGTAGAGAAGCAACTAATCCTCATTGGTAGGTACTACTGTCTATCAAAAAAACTTCTAAGAGTATACATGACAAAACTGACTTACATTAATTTACAGTCATCAGTGCCCAATATATAAAAAAGTGATATTGACCAATAATTTTTAAATAAATGAGTGACTATTAAGTCTGCTGAATTCTTTTTGGAAAATGTTTTATCTTGAGATACTGCCTCTTGGAAAAAGGTGTCAGGACCTAATAGATGTCTCTGAGGACGGCACCGAGGCTGAGGGAGCTTTTCTCAAGAGAGCAGATTCAGAATAGTGCCACGGTTATTACAGTAAGGACATGTAAACAGAACAGTACAGCATAACTAGGAAAAAAAAAGAACACTTATTTGTTGACACCATGCTAAGATATAAGAAGTTAATGAATCACTGAATATACTAAACACGTAGTCATTTCAAAGGAATTATAAAATAAAATATCCCAAATTTTATTCTCCAAAAATGTTAAAAAAGATTCACCCTAATACAAGTGTGATACTGCATATATTCAACCTTCTAACAGGATCTTTTCGGAACCTTAATTCAAGCTTTATAAGAACACTTCTAATTACGGGTTGGCCAAAAAATTCGTTCGGGTTTTTCCATAAGGTGTTACCAAAAACCCGAATGAACTTTTTGACCAACCCAATGAATTTTTTACCACCAAATTTTTGTAATAGAATGTTATTTTCTGAACGCTGTAATTTAAAGAGTAACATTAAAAGATAGCATTTGAGGCTTATGTTTTCCGCACGTGTACTGACAATGGCAGTAGTCGTGTTTGATGACAAAGGTCAAGGAGAAGACGTTTTTACTTTGTTGCTGCCACATCTCATAGAGGGGCAGTAAGAGGATACCTGAGTATCTCACACCGCTTATATTCAGAGGGCTCAGGAGTCACTGCTGTGTACTCTCACCCCTAGAAGAGTGTCATGCTGGCACCTAAAAGCATTCATTCCCCAGAACGTGGAACAGAACAAGACCCAAATCCTCCCCATACAGGAGCTGCAATTAACTCTGTGTTTACAGCTGGATTTTTTGGATTATTTCAGTCAATGTTAGTTACCTGTTGACTTGGGAAATGTTTCTTTGTATATGTCATAATATCTAATACCATACCTGGTAATGTGGTAAGCACATAATAATTATATTTTCAAATGCATTGTGATTATATCTAGTTAATAATTATTTCATGTTTTAATCATTAGAACCAGAAAGATGGCAAAATGTTATTAGTAATGATCCTACTTCCCTTCTATGAGAGAAATTTGCATTCTTTCTCTTTCATTCATTCATTCACCTATGTATCTAGCCCTGGAATAGGGACTGAAAATTCCGGACATTACAGAAAAAAAGTTGAAATATCTTAGTTTGTTTTCCAAAAGCTAAGATGTCACAGGGGGAAAAGTAACAGATACTTTAAAAAAATGTAATAAATTCAAATATGTAATCTCAAAGAAAATTAGATTCCCCTTAAAGGTTCCCATATACCATCACTTTATGTCTGGCAGATGGCAAACAACAAGAAAGATGATAAATTTTAAAAGTGAACGTATCAGTAAAATATTACAGGGTCAGATGGTATTTTCCTAGGGAGGATTACCCCTTCAAACTAGGAATAATCTGATAGTAGTATCTAAAAAATGATATACCTTATATCAGAACTGCTGAGTAGCACCCAACCCTTGGCTTTGGAAGAATGAAAATCGCCAAGGGATTGTCAAGATGATGACTTTGATAGTGACAGAGACAGCAAAATGAAGCAGAGATTTTCTTTATGGCCCATTTTCTGATTTTTAACTTTTTGTCCCCTGTATTTCCTTCTGTCTCCACACTCCATTCTTACTACTAGAAAAAAAATAAGGCAATCACACAAATGGGGTCCCCTGACAAAACCTGAGCTTTTCAACCTCAGCTCACTTCTTCCTTTTATGCACATGTTGACTCCCTATTATACTGACCATGGCACCTGGTTGATACTTTTCTACATAAATATCCACAGATTTCCTACTCTGTTGTGCACCAGGACCATGACCTCACTCCACTAATTTCATGAAAAAAAAAGGGAACACTCTGGCATGACTCTTCAAATTTCATATATTTACCCCAGAAACAAGATTATTTCTGGCCAAATTTTTAATTAGAATCTCAGATTAGACAGAGCTTCCAGTTTATAGAAAATCTGTAGTGTAGAATATCAGCTGAACACCACCACCAAAGGGAGGAAATCGGGGAAGAAGAAAACTGACAAACCTTGGAAGGAGGGGGGATTCTGATCGAGAACTGGCTGTATCTCAAGTCAATGGAATCAAGAAGAGACCACAGTATATTAACCAAAACATAAAGGGACAGGACACTGAACCCTCCACCCTCCATTTTGCCTGACAGCATGTAGGAACTGAGCACCTTTCTCTAAGTTAAATCAGTGAAGACCTTTAAGAAAAATGAACTGATAAGCGCTACACTTAAACTTACTTTACTCTTTACTCCTTTACTCTTACATCTGAGGAAGCATGAAGGTGTCTTTCTCTCCAACACTTACCTTTCTAACTACATTCACAACTGTCCCTGTTTAAACAGTTTCTCCTGTCAATATATTTCTAATCCTTACCCCTCTGCCTCTAAACAAGCTCAGATAGAAATATCCTTGTATTCTAAAGACCACATCTCTCACTTTATAGCAGAACTCCTCCAAAGAGCAGTCCTTCTGTAGCAAAGCCCATTAATTTCTAACGTGGTTTGCAAATTTCCGGCTCTTTCGAAAATGATTCACCTAACCTGGCATTACTTCTCCTCAAAGGATCAAAAGTAATTGATAGTTAGACACTTCTTTTCATAAAACCTTCGCCACTGACTAGTTTTATTTCATAGATAATTCCTCTCTCTCCTCTTATTTCCTATATACGGGCACTGACCATTCACCTTCACTGACCTCAACTCTCACTCCTCCAACTAAGGCTTCTTTTTAGCCTTGTATTTCTATCTCCAACCACTCTTTGGAACTTCCAAATCCATGGTTACAAATAAATCCATTGGAGAATGCCAAAGCCCATCTTCTTAACCATTACACAGTACTGCCACCCTTGCTTTTCCTTCCCAAAACTACCACCCAGGCTCTCATTCCTTCCTGGCTCGGTTGCTATAGGAACCATAAGCAAGAAATGTGGGTGGCCTATAGATGCTGAAATTTCATTTCAAATGTCACTATAATGCAAAGATTATTCTGTGATCCCTTGCTCCTGTGAACCCACAAAAGTGTCTGACGGGCACAAGAGATAAGCCTCAGTGTCAGTCGCCTACTAGCTGCATGACAATGTAAAGTCACCTAACCGCTCTGTAACTTAGTTTCCTCATCTACTGAAAAATCTCACAAGGCTGCTGTGAGGACGAAATACAGGAAAAAATACACATTTCACAGAATTCTGTCTGGCCCACATTAAGCACTCAATATACATTAGCAATGATTAACTTCATTCTCTCCTGCATTTCAGTCATGTCCATACAGCTCTCATCATCCTACTAGACAAACATGTGCCTATTCATGTCTACAGGGAGTCCTTACCCCATAAGGGACAGTCTAGAAATAAGAGTGATATTGGACAAGGGGCAGCTAACCTCAGAAGGCTCACCTCAAAAAAAAGAATGTTGTAAATTGAGACAAGGAACCGAGTAGACCAAATTTATATATGCAATACAGCAAACATAAGAAGGATGAATAACTGAACATAAAATTGAGAGTATGGAAAGAAAAAATAAATGTTATTTAAGAACTAAAGGTATTCTTGGGCTTCCCTGGTGGCGCAGTGGTTGAGGGTCCGCCTGCCGATGCGGGGGACACGGGTTCGTGCCCCGGTCCGGGGGGATCCCACATGCCGCGGAGAGGCTGGGCCCGTGGGCCATGGCCGCTGGGCCTGAGCGTCCGGAGCCTGTGCTCCGCGGCGGGAGAGGCCACGACAGTGAGAGGCCCACGTACCGCAAAAAAAAAAAAGAACTAAAGGTACTCTTATTATACACAACGTGATCAAACAAGTAGTGGCCTCAGCTCATCCACAATCTAGCATGATATGAAATTTTCAACTTCTTCCTTGGCTAAAGCAACTAATATACTCCTTTTACATTTTAAGTTAGAAACGTAACAAAGCATAACAACTCTGTAGAGTTTAATGGTAACTTTGCTAAATTACCAATACATGTAATAAAACCCCATGCAAATGGGGTCCTTTCCCTAACTGATGAATAGAAAATTTATATGAAACTTATATATCCATATTTAATTTCAAAGCCATAAAACTTTGAAAAGTCTAAGATTTTGATGGAGATGATAATTTTCGCCTGAAAGAAATAATTATCCGTAGAACTCTTTTAAAACATTTAAATGTAAATGAAAAAAAGCAATGAGCTCTACCGGAGGTAAAAAAAATAAAATTCAAGGTAAAGATGTTAAGAGTGATACTGTCGACAAACACTCATGGAGAGACTTTCATCTGAGAACAAGTGATAAGGCTCCAACTGATGCAGGAAAATGATTAGTAGTCAGAGAAGTTCAGAAACTCTAATCTCAACGAGTGACAGTACAGATTAATTCTCTTAACAGCAAAAGAATGTTTGCTAATTTATTTACTAAGAGGCAATTCTATACTGTAATATGAGAGATGTGAGAGGATGAGAAAGTGAAAGGAAATACCCAATGAGCTTTAAAAAAGTCTATAGCCTCATTATAAGAAACACTAAATCCAAGAGAAGAAAAATTCAAATTATAAATATATGAAAAAATTTTAACTTAATGCTATTTAAAATGGCTACCTAAGCGAAATTTTGAAAAATATACGGCAAAATAAATTAGTAGTGGCTTGAAAATACAACATTAATTCAACATTTATTGAGTACTCACTTTGTACTGGACCCTGAAGTCAGAGATAATAATAGTGATAACTGAAATACCTTCTGAACTCACAAAGCTCATAACTAAGTAGAAAATATAAATTATGCATCCTGAGAAGTGCCATAATCAAGGTAAATAGGGAATGTTGTAGATGCACAACGGAAAGATGGAGGTATTTAGCCTGGTCAGGAGGGGAGGAACAGGCAGCCACCCAAAGAAAGGGGCACACAAGTGCGTACAGCAGGATTACCCACAAGTAAGTGGAGAAATGGTAAAACACACCAGGGGATCCTTACAGCACACAGACAGGCCTGGAGTCAAGAGACAGAAGGGCCTTGAGGCTGAGAATGTCAGGTAGTTCAGTGAGACTGAATACTGGAGTGCGAGGTGGGGAGTGACAAAATGGAGAAGTACGGAGACTAAAAATATAAAGTATCTTTGAAAACAAACAGTTAAAATCGACACTCAGCAGGTCACAAGTAGCTACAAAGTCACCTTGATCCTAAGATAACAGATTCTAATACAAAAGGGTTTGACAGGCCCTAAAATAATAACATACTTAAAGGAATGTGCCAGTCAAAAAGGAGTTGATCAGTCCTGCATTTTTTTTTTTAAAAAATGAGACTATCAGAAACATTTAGACTTTGCCCCTCTAAAGACATTGTTTAGGAGAAAGTACACTTAGCCAAACTCCAAGTATTACTGAGCAAGTAGCAAGGCAATTTGTACTGCAACAAGAAATTAACATGATCCCATTCAACTTTCTAATTATAGAACTCAATTATTCATTCATAAGTGAACATTTACTAAATCCCTACTGTGTACATTCTTATGTGTACTAAAGATACAATGATAAAAAACAAAGTCAATTTCCTACTTTCATGGAGCTTATTACATGCCAGTGAGGGGAGACAATTACAACAGAAATGGACATATGTCTGTTTCAATACTGAGAAATGTTACAAAGGAAAATAAGGTAAATATGGAGGAAAGGAAATGAAGGGATGCTGAAATTTTAATAGGAATTTGAATTCAGGAGTCAAAAACAACAGCAGCAGCAATGTAGGATGTGAAGGAAGGAGAAGAGTGACTGAGACAGAGGAAACAGCAAACAGCCTTACACCCATAACTTGGCTCAGGCTCCAGAGAATATATCAGATTCTCCTATCAATGTGACAGCTACACTTCTGACTGTTAAATTCTGACTTAGTCGCTAGTAGTCTCTGAGCTTGATGAGTCCAGGTTTATGAATCTTCCACACTGAAGGCCAGACATTGGTCCTGGACAAGTTCACGAAGTCAACTGAAAGTCCCCAAGGGCTTTTAGGGAAAAGCTAAATGTCTTCTTCAACAGTCCCCGGTCTTTGGCAGCAGTGTGGAGGATGAACCAGAGGTGGATGATAAGGCAAGAGAAAAGACAACCAGTGACAACACAGCTGCAACAGTGCAGGAGGAAAGGACGGCACTGGCTTGGAGAGAGGTAGAAAGATGCTGGAGCAGGAAAGATAAGTTCACCTGTTCTCAGTGGGAAAGAGCATGAAGAAAGCAAAGGGCAGAAGGAGCACAATTTTTAAAAAGAGAGAAGGAAGATTAAAATTTTAAAGGAGCAGAAGGCTTAAATCTGTGGGAAATGTGAGGCAGCTGCATGAATGGAGGGACTTTCATGAGGTTTGAATTTAAATTTATTACCAGACTATGATAATATAGATTAAAGTGGGAAATAAGTAACTTTCTCAAATGGAGTCACTATTTAAAAGAACCAAATTCAGCAAACGCAAATAAAACAAAGTATGACTGATTATACCAGGAGTTATAATCACGCAGAACTTCAGACCAACATGGCAATTAAAGAGTACTTGATATTCAGTCACGATGTTTATCTTCAGTTTAAGGCTCATAAAAGTAACATTTAAAAATATTCATTTCAGATAGTAATAATCAAAATATGGTTAGGATCTTGGGCAATATTTACTATAATGCTATTGAAAAAAATAGTCAAAGATGATGGGTGTATTAACCGTTTCACAGAATGAAATACTCTTCTTGGGCTTCCCTGGTGGCGCAGTGGTTGGGAGTCCGCCTGCCGATGTGGGGGACGCGGGTTCGTGCCCTGGTCCGGGAAGATCCCACATGCCGCAGAGCGGCTAGGCCCGTGAGCCATGGCCGCTGAGCCTTTGCGTCCGGAGCCTGTGCTCCACAACAGGAGAGGCCACACGAGTGGCCCGCGTACCGCAAAAAAAAAGAAGAAATACTCTTCTTAAAAAGATTTTAACCAAGGGCAGAGCTGGAAAACAAAATCCACATTTATTACCGAAAAGAAGTTAGAGTAATGTTAATCAAAGAAAAAAACACTTGCTGCGTATATAAGTGCAACTGCATACAGGGAACATCTTAGAGGGAACAATATCCATGTCTGATTTTTTTAAAAATTCATTTTTGATTTTTCTTTCCCAAGGAAATGTTCAACTACTTTTCTATGTCACATAGCCAGGAAAATTCATGGAGTATATTGAATATTTTATGAGTTAGAGAAAAGCTTACCCAGTGTTGATGGAAATGATTTCTATCAGTGGATTCTTCCTAATCTTTGGCAAATCCAGTCGTGCTCCCCCCAACCGTTTTCCATTATCCTTTTTCTGACCCAGCAGTCTCACAGAGTGACCTTCAAATAAAGCATAGAAAACACGTTAGCATGAGTCATACAACTTCACTTTAATTTACTGCTTTCAACAAATGTGTTAATATTTGCATTTAACTTTTTCTTTTATGAAAACAAATAAAAACAACCCAGAGAAGATATGGTCACTGAACCTAAGAAATACTACCAAAGGAAAAGGCAGTGGTGTTCAAGTCCTACAGTCAAAAGTGCTTTGCTTAGAATATCTGCACATTAATACTGCACAGATGAGAGAAATAGAAATATCCTCAGAGTGTCACTCCACAGGTATGAATGGCCCCTAACACAGACCAGATATGTAAATATATGAAGCAGGAAGGGTTCACTTGGGCACTGGCCCTGCGGGCCAGGTGCAAAAGCAGATCATCTGCTCAAAGCAAACTGTAAATCAAAGAAGTAAATAATTAAAAAGCTGAGATAAAATGACACTCTAGGGGGGCTTCCCTGGTGGCGCAGTGGTTGAGAGTCCGCCTGCCGATGCAGGGGACACGGATTCGTGCCCTGGTCCGGGAAGATCCCACATGCCGCGGAGCGGCTGGGCCAGTGGGCCATGGCCGCTGAGCCTGCGTGTCCAGAGCCTGTGCTCCGCAACAGGAGACGCCACAACAGTGAGAGGCCCACGTATAGCAAAAAAAAAAAAAAAAGACACTCTAGGGTTGGATTTTTAAGAACAAACAAAAGCTTTTAAACTTATTTTTTTTAAAACATTACAAAAGAATCAGAACACTTCTAAGACCCATTAAAATGTTGAATTAGTTGTAGTTACAGAAAAGTTGGAAGAATACAAGAATTCCCATCTCCTTGATATTCACCAAATATTATTTTCCATATTTATCATTTTCTCTATATACATACATATTGTTTTTTATAACTTTACTGAAGTACATCCTGTAAAACTCACCCATTGTAAGTACACAATTCAATGATTTTAAATAAACTTATACAGTTGTACAATCACCACAACCCATTTTTAGAACATTTCCATCACCCCCAAAACTCTCTCAAGCTTATTTATTGTCTATCCATGCTCCCATACCAAATATATTACATTTTGCTAATCTATCAACCAGCTGATGAACATTTGGACTGTTCCCAATTAACACCTTTTATAATAATGCTTCTATGAATACAGATCTTCATGCGGACATATGTGTTCACCTCTCTTAGATAGATTCCTAGGAAAAGAATTGTGGGTTATGTCATAAATTTATATTCACTTTTGTAAGAAATAACTTTTCCGAAGAAGTGCTACCATTTTATATCCCACCAGCAATGTATGAGGGTTTGACTTTCTCCATATCACCAAGACCTCACTCATATTGTAACTTCTGACAACAGCTATTCTAGTGGGCATGCAGTGGTATATTATTGTGCTTTGAATGAATAATATGCATTCCATAATGACTAACGATATTGAGCACCTTTTCCTGTGATTAGCCAATTGTATTCCCATTTGGTAAAATGCTGTCATGGTTAATTTTTATGCATCAACTTGCCTGGGCCACAGGGTGCCCAGACATTTAGCCAAACATTATTCTGGGTGCGTCTGTGAGGGTGTTTCTGGATGAGACTGACATTTGAATCAGTAGACTGAGTAAAGCACACTGCTCTCCCTAACACTGGTGGGCATTATCCAATTAATCAAAGACCTGAATAGAACAAAAAGGCTGAGTAAGAAGGAACTAACTCCTCCTGTCTGACTACTGAGCTGAGCAACTGGTCTTTTCCAGCCTTCAGACTCAAGACTGAAATATCAGCTCTTCTTGGGTCTCGCACCTGCCCAGTTGCCAGCTGTAACTTACACCATCAACTCTCCTGATTCTCAGACCTTTGGACCTGGACTGGAACTACACATCAGCTCTCTATAGTCTTCACCTTGCCGACTACAGACATTGGGAATTTTCAGCCTCCTTAATGGTGGGAGCCAATACCTTATAATACATCTCATGACACACACACACACACACACACACACACACACACACACACACACACACCCCTATTGGTTCTCTTTCTCTGGAGAACCCTCACTAATATAAATGTCTATTCCAGTATTTTGTCAGTATTTTAGTTATAGCATTTGTCTTATTATTGAATTATAAAAATTCTTTACATATTCTGGTAATATGACCTTTATGAGATATATAATTTTTAAATATTTTCTCTCAGTCTGTGGCTTATAGTTTCACTTTCATAATGGCATCTTTTGAAAATTAAAGTTTTTTTTAATATAATGAAGTTCAACTTATCTATATTTTCTTTTACAGCTCATGCTTTGGGTGTCATATCTAAGAACTCTCTGCCTAGCCCAAGAGCACAAAGATTTCTCCTACATTTTCTTCCACAAGTTTTATCGTTTTCACTCTTATAATTAGGTCTAGGATACACTGTGTTACTCTTTGTGTATAATAAAGGTCTAAGTTTATTTTTGCACATGGATATTCAATCATCCCAGAATCATTTCTTTTCCTTCTTCCTCCTTTGTGCCACTGCCATCACACATATTAACATATATAGTTGTATAAACCCTAAAATATAGTGCTACAATTGTTGTTTTATACAGTTGTATGTTTTTTAAAGAAAAATGTGAAAAAAATATATTTATAAAGTCCTATGTATTTACCCACATAATTACCACTTATAGC
Organism: Phocoena phocoena; assembly: GCF_963924675.1. Lineage (NCBI taxonomy): Eukaryota > Metazoa > Chordata > Mammalia > Artiodactyla > Phocoenidae > Phocoena > Phocoena phocoena. Next base: position 89,135,421 of record NC_089228.1, read on the forward strand.
ACTCTTCATTTCCTCCTGGGGATTTCCATTTGGTACCACTTTCTGCCTGAAAAATTGTCTTCAGTATTTCTTGTAAATCAAGTCTGCTAGCAAAAACTTTTTTATTTGGAAATGTCTTTATTTTGCTCATTTGTGAAGGATACTTTTGCTGGATATATCAACAGAATTCTTAGTTGACAGTTTTGTTCCTTGAGCACTGAATATATCACTCCACTGTCTTTGACCTCTAGTGCTTCTGGCGAGAAGTCGGCTATTAATCTTGTTGTTCTCCGGTACACAGTATGTCATTTCTCTCTTATGCTGTCAAGATTTTCCCTCTCTTTCTACAATGACTATGATGTGTATAGGTATGGATATCTGGGACTTCTCTACATGGAATTCATTTAGCTTTTTGGATCCGAAAGTAATGGTTTTCATAAAATTTGCGAAGTTTTCATCCAGTATGGTTTAAAACTACTGTTGTTGCTGTTGCTGTTTTTCACTGTATCCTTTTCTTTTGTGATTCCCATGACACATTTTTTGGTGTGCCAGATGTTGTCCCAAGGGTCTCTGAGGCCCTTTTCATTTTTCCTCTTTTCTTCTATCCAAATCAGATCATTTTCCTTGGTCTATCCACAGATTTTTTTCTTCGGCCATTTCAAATCTGCAGTTGAGCCCCTCTAATGAATGTTTTCATTTCAGCTACTGTACTTTTCAACTCCAGATTTCCTATTGGTTCTCTTTTATAATTCCTATCATTTTGTGATTCTGTACTCCAGTCACCATCATCATCCTTATCTTAAATGCTTTTCACATCGTTTCACTTAGTTCTTTCAAGTCTTTGCTAAATCCAACACTTCTGGCCGCTCAACGACAGTCGATACTGACTGCTTTTTTCCTGCTTGAACATGGTTATACTTGGTTTCTTTGTATGTATCATAATATTTTGTTAAATACTAGAAATTTTAGCTAATATATTGTAGCAACTCTCAATTCATATTAAGCACCCAAAGTGTAGACTATGAAGTTTATGTCTCCACAATGAATGGTCATTAATGTCCTTTCTTAGCTTTTTTGGCTTTCTTCCCTCCAAAGCGTCACTTCCCAGCAGTCAATTCTGTATCTGCATAGCAAAGCTAAGTCAAGGACTGGTCACGTATATGCTCAAACACCTTAAACCAGTAAGATTCCTAACGATGTGCTGACTGATCTGTGTATGAGACGAGAGAATTCAAACTCAGGGCCATTTTCAAGCCTGCCCTACCCTTACTTTCTCCTGGGCTTTCCTGGGTCCTCTCCCACCTCCTCACGATGTGCATACAAGCTCCAGCCAACAGGTAAGTGTAGGCAGCTTGGGCCCACCCCGGTCCCTGTCGTGCACGTGCACAACGTCCCATCAGTTTACAGTTTGCGAAGACTTATCAAGCATCCTCTCCCTGTCTCACCTCCCAGAAGTTTCTACTAAATCCATGGCTAGTCTGTCTGTCTACCACTTCTGCCAAACAGACCTACAACTTCAGGTGTGTAGAGCCAGAGACACCCCAGCCCCTACCCCCCTGCCCCCCGTCACGTGCCATAAACATCTTCACTTTCCCAAACAGTCCTCCAAGTCAACTGAGCCTTCTCGGGAGCAGCAGTGAAGCTGCTGGTTTTTACAGCCTGCCCTGCCCTGGTTGAACAACGTTGCCCACAGAGCTGAGGAAGGAAAACGGCAGTAGCACCAGGCACAAACACCACAGACTCACACTGTTCTTACCCAAAGCTCAGTTGTTTGCACAAATAAACACTTCTCAGTTTGCTGACTGCTTTTACTCAATTTCCAGAATGCAAGAATGGCTTGTTTTTGACCATTTGTCCAGCTTTGTTGTTGCTTGTGGGGAGATTTGTTGACCTTCTCACGCAGTCGTGCCACAAGCTAATCAAAGCCCACTTTTTAAAAGCAATTATTTAAAATAACTTCAAATACGTAATTAGTACAGATATAAGATTCTAAGCAATTATATGTATGTTTCATCACCCCTCATTTCAGAAAGATATACTGCTTAAACATCTCCTGTACAGACAGCTTTTCAGGACCAGAAGTAATAAAACCATCAGTCATGGCCTTTTTTGTACTAATCGCTTTAATAAGAAACATTAAGTACTTCATTCATTCTGAAAATTCTTGCTCTGATGGAGAAACACAGTTAGACTCAAGCATTTGGCATACCAGATTTCACAGATTTTCAAGATAAGTTGAACTCTTCAATCACAAGTCCAGTTAATGAAGAGGTGAGCAAGATTGGCATGATAACATAATAGTTCTCTGAGAGATGCCAAAAGTTCAATAATGACTACGCAAAGGCATGCTATTTTCATACTAGCCTGAAACAAATTTCATTATATCCTGCTGAGACTTCAGCAAGATGAGCCTGTACTAATAACATTTGATAAATTATTCATCTCCAACTATCTACATGCAAACAAAGGAACATATCCTGCCTGATGATATAATGAGTTATTTTCCAATCCAATGATTCATTAAAGAGTGGCAGACCTAGCAACAGTCTGTTTTTTTTTTTAATTGAAAAATATACCACACTAAAAACAAAGTAGGAAATAACATAAAAGTCCCTCATTATATCTGGTCAAAGATGAAAGAAAGGAAATTCAACCACATAATGATTATTTTTTAAAAAAACAGACTAGCAGAACAGAACTTTTATACTTGTTACACCATCTTTTTAAAAAATCCTTTTGCAAACAGAATTGCTATTTCAAAGCAACTCCTTAAATCTATAGACCACAGAATAAAAACATATACTACAAATCATTACCCATTATATGTGCAGTTATCAATATTACTACCCTCTAAAACAAACTGAAATTTGACAGAATAAATAATAAAACTGAAGGAGATGTCTTAAAGAAGGTGTATCTGTGGGACGAAAAGGAAAGGAAACAAGGACTCAGGAACAGGGAAACATGCTGAAGGAATAAAAATGTGAAAGGTAAAAAGGAAACTTTTGGAGCAAATTTATACTGAAAATGAACCTGCTATACTTATGAAGGGACCAAGCCGTAAGGACCACCATTAGACACTCACACACTGCTTCTCTATACAATCCCTTCTGATTAGTCACTGATGCCTAGCACTGTGAAAGAAAAAGAACACTGCTCAATGAGTACCAATTTATTTTGTGACTACTGCGGATTTCATCACCCTTTGTGGCTAGACTGAAGAGAAGGAGAGGAAGAAAAGAAATCAGGACAACAGAGTTTGAAAGAAAAGGAGAGTGAAAATATTGGTTTTTACATCATTTCAATCACACGTAATAAGAAATTAAAGGAGGAAGTATTAATAGGAACAGATGGGAACAATGATGCTCAGTGTGACCAGATACACTGATAATAACATGAGACCACTGAGGAGACAGGGATAAAGATGTAAGTTATGAAAATAGAAATATGCGATTTTAATCCAAGGATGAAAAACGAAGGTTGCCTTATATGTAGAATGGGACATACTCAAATGTTCTATTTCCAAGATTTTATCTTTCCCATTTTCAATGTAAATTCACATTTCATCTCCTCTAAATAATGGTCAAATATGTCTCAGTGGGCTTATTAACCATCTTTAATAAACATCTCTCTGAGTTGTTACTTACGAGTGTCACATAAAATTCAGTCCTGTTAAACCAAATTTAATTTTAAGCCTGAGGCTTTCAGCAGTTATTTATAAATCAGCTACAAAACCCTGATTCTGTGCTCGTTTTTACATTTGATCTAATCCAGTAAAGAATGTTACTAAACTATTTTTTTAGCTAAAATTATTATATATTACAAAGTATTGAACCAAAAGCTAGTTTGTTTTATATAATTCACTATTATATGCACACCTGTGAATTCATAACACTGAAAAACCTATACAAAAAAAGGCATATTTTGTACAATAATGGCTATACTCGTTGAATCAATATTCAGTGTGGTTTATGGATCTTCATGAGCAAATAATCTTTCCCAAATCCCACAGTGCTAACTGCACTGAACATTATTAGAGCTGAGGAAAAACATCCCACCCATACATACTAGAAAGCCCTGTCTGTCAACATGTCAAGAAGCCAATTATAATGGTCATTCAAAAGCAGAAAAGTACTCACCCCTGTAATATAAGCATATATGTAAACACATATGTGCACGCGCGCGCGCACACACACACACACTGACAGAAACAGGACTACCTACAAAATACATATTTATTAATTAAATTATGTTTCTACATACAAACCAATCGTTCCCCCTCTGGTTCTCAAAGCTAAAGTCACTTGTACAAGTTAGCCTTAGAATATCATTACACATTACAGAAGCACCAATAATCTGGCAACTTGGACTCCAATTGTTTATTTCTTTTTCCTTTAATTTCTTTTTCTTCTAAAGCCTCTATAAACAGCCAGACTTTCCTTCAATACTTCATTCTTCTCACCTAATTTTAAAGGCCATTCACTGTTTCCTTAATATGTTACCAACCACCTCCACTACCACCAGAGAGGCCTCATGCCAAGTTGCTTTCATCTCTTACTAACTGCTCTCACTTCACACAAATTCAGTCCTATTAACAGACATTCTGAAGACCTATCTGAACCCTAAGCTCTGGGTTGTCCTGCTGGAAAGCTTCCTAATAAAAGCAAACCCAACCCAATGCTGGGGCAGAGGGTAAGAGAAGACTGGTAGATATACAAACAAAAACAAAAAAATGAGTAACTGCACTACAGACATCAATTCTCACTTAAGAGAGCCCCATCAATTTGAATATTGTTTAAGAATATTAGAAAGGAAAGCTCAGTTTACTGTTTTTCTACAAAGTGCTTGGAGCTGTTACTCAGCATGGCCTCCAAAGGCTTTTTAACTACTTAATTACACAGAAAAACAAAAATTTAGCCAAAGTTTGTCTCTGCTCCGTTCAATGTCATTCCTCATATGTAAGCTCCTCCCAAGAAAGCAAGCATTCTCTAAGAGTCACACTTAAGTAACTCTCTTGAAATATTTTCATTTTAAAAGAAGAAAGCAAAGTGAAGCAAAGATGTTGGGTTAAGTGAAAGAAGCAGCTACTCTGGGTTGAAAAATTTTACCCGAAATGCTAGAATTGACTCAAAACACAAGATCATTACAATTCAAGCGCCAATTTTAGCTACTAAGATTTCAGCAATTACGAGGAATTTAAATGTTAACTAGAACAATGACACCTAGAAAAAGACATTAAAATAAGAGAAGAATGGTAAGAATCAACTGTCCAAAAAGACAGAATTCAAAGCGTGAATCAAAGTATAAGCAAAGAGAGCCTCTACTAAGGTCCTGATGTTACCAGCATGCATTTCCAGAGTTTTGGGTTGGAGAGGAAACTAAGATAAGGACAGAACACAAAGTTTAAATCCCCTCAAAGTTTGAGGGTTATTTAATATCAAAACCCTTCTTGCACAAAAAAGTATCTACACTATAATTATAATGACGTGAAATTTATGTATGATCCAGAACTGTGGAAGATGTAAAGATGAAAACATGTTGGAATGGAAAATTCTAAGGCAACTTTTTCTTCCATTCGTACAGCACTGTTGGTACAACTAATGACAACTATTTTCAAGTCATCATACTGGACAAAGAATACATAAAATAAATAATCCACATAAGCAAGATGTCTTCTTATAGTAATGGAAATACCTTCTGGAGGCAAACTACCAGAAGCATTTAATTTTATGATTTAATTACATCTTTTGCAAGCAGATATACCTTTTATGACAGTGGGAGGAGATTTATACGGTGCCAACTTACTTTTCACAATCTAAATCAAGTGTACATCAAAATATACACAAATCAAAGCACTCGCACATCAGTTAACTCCACCTCAGTACTGACCCTTAAAAGAACTCAGGTGGTTGGCTGTCTTGCTACAGTAGGCTCCCCTGAATTCTATATATTTCTTTTCTTTTTTCCCCACACTCTATTTATTTATTTCTATTTTTTAAATTTGTGTTGAAGTATAGTTGCTTTACAATGCTGCGTTAGTTTTTACCATACAGCGAAGTGAATCAGCTATATGTATACATATATCCCCTTTTTTGGATTTCCTTCCCATTTAGGTCACCACACATCTCCTGAATTCTAAATTTCAGTAGCTCCAAGGCTTTAATGTTTTGGGGTGGTTTTTTTTGTTTGTTTTGTTTTGTTTGCGGTACGAGGGCCTCTCACTGCTGTGGCCTCTCCCGTTGCGGAGCACAGGCTCCGGACGCACAGGCTCAGTGGCCGTGGCTCACGGGCCCAGCCGCTCCGCGGCATGTGGGATCTTCCCAGACTGTGGCACGAACCCGTGTCCCCTGTATCGGCAGGTGGACTCTCAACCACTGCGCCACCAATTAAAGCAATTGGAGTATAATTGCTTTACAATGGTGTGTTAGTTTCTGCTATATAACAAAGTGAATCAGCCATACGTATACATATATCCCCATATCCCCTCCCTCTTGCATCTCCCTCCCACCCTCCCTATCCCACCCCTCTAGGTGGACACAAAGCACCGAGCTGATCTCCCTGTGCTATGCGGCTGCTTCCCACTAGCTATCTATTTTACCTTTGGTAGTGTATATATGTCCACACCACTCTCTCACTTTGTCCCAGCTTCCCCTTCCCCCTCCCCAGCTTTAATGTTTAGGGCATAAAGCTACTCAGTACTTCCGTTTCAGTAAGTAAAGCATCCGTGGCAGCAATGCAAAAACTTAATCACTGCTCATGCTCAAACCCATATTCCCCAAATTACTGCACCAGGTGATGAAAGCAGAGATAACAGACCTAATAACAGATGGCATTCAAGCTCCTAAAAAAAAAGAGAGAGAGAGAGAGAGAATAACACTATACAAGAATAAGGAACCTGTAAGCCACACTGAGCTCAGATCCCCACATCCGATCATGAAGGAAAATGTCAAGCTCCTCCTGCAACTCTTCAAATCCTTATAAAGTGTCACCGAGGAGCAGTGGGAGGCAGTATAAAGGCAACCTAAAGGGGGGACGTCAGGGAAGGGGCATCTGGCACTTACTTGTTGGCTTTAAATTCACAATCTTAGTCCTCAACCCCTTGTGACTGGCATTACCACTGCCCTTCTGGAGAAATGAGGACAGTGAAATAAGTGTAGAAATGTATGAAAAACAAAGAGGATGGACATTTTATACCACAACACAATACACTAATGCACATACATAACCGAAACTGAAGTTCCAAAATGCTACAGATGAGTAAAAAATGAAGTAGGTTTGAAATATTATTTTATCAATATTTAGATACAACATAAAGACCCCCCCAAACCCAACCCCCCCTGCCAAAAAAAAAACCTATTCTGTCCTGAGTCATCACAATGACTTCTGCCCAAAAGGGACTTATGGTCTTGAGAAAAACAACTTGTAAACAAATAACTGGAATGAAATGTCAGACATGGTCTGATCAGTGTTTTTAAGGACAATAGATCACCATGAGAGAGTGGTCAACTCTCCTAAAAAAAGATCAGGAAAGGCTTCGAGGAGAAATGACACTGTAGTGTGGGAGGCTGAGCAGGCCAGAAACAAGTTACATACACAACTACATAGATTTCCCAGTACATCTGGACACAACACTGCTAACACAGCCAGCACAGATCTTTGCTACAAATCCTGTCTGTTCATCTTCTGCTTCTTAAACCAGCCTATCGCTAAAACCAGAATTCACTGAAAAGATTTATTAAGACTTGGCATAAAGGAGCTCCACTGTGAAAAACCCCACCTTCAAAAATTAAATGCCTCTAAACATAGTTTATGAGATAGGAATTATGTGGGTTTGAGATATGCATTCTTAGTTCTAATCAAAAGACTGGCCAAACATTATTTTTAAAGGTTAATTCAAAACCTCAGTATTGAACACTGAAAAACAAACAAACAAACCTTAATTCAAGAATTTACAATTAATGTTGGCTGTGAAATGTTAAAGACTGAAAGTTATCTACATCAAAATCCTTCAGATTACAGCTTCAATACTTATCTGGCCTAAATACAAAACTAGAATTTAGAACATAGGCCATATCCTTAAAAAACATGGAAGGACTTCCTTGACTTAATCATTTGACAGTAAAAACAGTATGAACTGTGTTTTACCTTAAAACCTTCCAAAATTACCTTTAAAAAACACACCCAAGAGAGTTCTCTCTGCAGAATCTCTTTAGGTTTTTACTGGTTTGATTAGTTTCTTTATTGTTCGCTTACAGTTAAGGAATACGTTTACTCACTCATTTCCTAAATTAAGCACCCTTAGAGCAAGGTAAGACTAAAATATTCTTTTCAGAATTTTTTTAAAAAAATATAGCAAATCGTTATTAACTCCTTACAAAAAAAGTTTTTATGTTGCCACAAAATAAAATGGCAAGTAAAACTGAGAAGGAGGAAAGGGAAAAAGAAATCAAAGAGGAGACAAGAAACATGAAGGAACAAAACGTGTAAGTGAGAATATGAAAGGGAACTAGAAATGGTTGAGCCGTGACCTTAGTCAATAGGCAGGAGGGATGGAGGTAACAATAAATGGGTCTCACTTTCTCACTTCCCTCCATTCAAGGTAAGCAGCTTAACAGAACCTAAGGAACTTGAGATTAGAGGAGTAGGTTTCAAATTATAGCACACTGCGGCCTTGCTATATAATCAGTAATGCCAGGGTTCCTGTGGAGTACAAATGAATTAACGTATACCAAAGGGTAAGCTACAAAGAGCCAGACAGAAGGTAATTACAGTTGCTACTATAATTAATGCAACTGTAATCTTATCAAGACCTATAATGCTAATGACGTTTCTCAAAAGCAAGAAGGCAAGGAGATTTTAAAACTTTCAATCACTGTAAAATAAAGTCAGATCCCATTTATTTTTAAACCTCTGGAGAACTAGGAAATAGGTCACAAATAATTGCATTGATAATGATAATCAGATTTGCGAATGATTTAATATTTTAAGTATATAAATCAAAGTAGATTCAAGGTCATCCCTCTCAAATCACTCACTGCATTCCGACACAAGTTCTTGAATATGAGGGAAGAGAAAGAAGGCATAAGTAGGGTACCAGGAACTGCACCTGACCCTGGGTAAGTCTAAGCATAGATGCCAGAGAGCCATGGCTGTTTTCCCACCCCAGGACATCTGAGTGATAGGATGCTTACCACTGTGACAGTGGCTCACATGGCAAATGAATCTAGGTGAAGGGCCACATGGCAGAATCTCCAAGCCCCCCAGCTTCCCCAGGTTCAGGTAAGCCACCCTGCCATCTTCCCACTCTGGCTAAGGGTCCCTCTCCAAGCAAACACCCTTGAGAATCACCGCTGTAGGTAATGTTCACAGCTTGCATTAAATCCTCTCAAATTACTTTTTTCCCCCCAGCAATCCCAGTCACCAAGATGAAAACTGCCCGTCTCAAAGTCCCAAAAATAAATATGCCCCAGGGTAGGAACGAAAGTTGCTTTAGAGAAGCACAAAACTCTTAAACGACACCAGGAAGTACACCACTTGTCACCACCTAGGATGGCATTACCACGGAATAGAGTAAAGGCAAAGGAGTCAGGGAACTGTGCTTTACTCAAGACCCTCTTCGCTGCAGAATACAGATACATACAAAAGAAAAATGCATGGTATGTCTGCCACAAACGCCTTCAAATTCATTTTGTAAGTAAGAAGGTATGGGGAAAGAAAAAGCAAACTCTGGCATGTGGAGATTAGGATGCAAGAAAAAGCTAGTCACGTTACAATAACTTTTGCTAGAGATCACTGTCCAAAATGTCAATGTCTCATTCTAATGACAGGCTCTGAAACTCAGTTTTATATTACAGACTCCAACACTCCTAGAATGTCAGTCAGAGCTGAAGGGACCTTCCATGTCATACAATTTACAGCCCAGGAAACTGAGAACAACCAGGTTGCGTGGGTTGTTAAACACAACGCTGTTAGCGGCAGACCAAGTAATTCAACATAACCCTTCACATCCTCAATCCATGATTCTAGCCCATCACAGCACCAGACTTGAGGGCAGTTTAAAGAAACGGGGCACTTGAATGTTCAGAGTTACGCTAAAGATTTAATGTGTTAGAAACCATCTTTCGCAAAGACATTTCAGTTACTATTTCTTTATTACTCAATAAAATGTATGCCTTGTTATAACGGTAGTACTGATAAACTTCTCCTTAAAAATCCATCCATAGTTGATACCCTACCTGGAGATTCTGCAAATGAGTCCCCTCACCCCCAAACTAATAAGTAAGTGAAATTAGTGTTTATTCTCTCAGTCTCAGAAGTAACTGCTACACATATGCTGTGTGCTTTGTAGAGTGTTATGGAATGAACTTTTGAAAGAAAAGATGTGCATGTCCAAACATTATATACAAAACTGTATCAACTGAGCATTCTTTCTCTATACCAAGTGCTAACAATACTAGGTTTTCTAAGGAAAGGTCAATGGTATCACCTAATAAAAGACACCCTACAACTAGTCTCATTAAATAAATTCTTCTAATTCACAAAATTTTCAAGAAAATGAGAAAATCAGATTTAAATTTCCTGTCTAGTTACATCTGAGCCATCAAATTACTCTATGTTGCCAGTTTTCTTTGGTTTTGCTTTTGTTTTTGGTTTTTTTCGGTACGGGGGTCTCTCACTGTTGTGGCCTCTCCGGTTGCAGAGCACGGGCTCTGACACACAGGCTCAATGGCCATGGCTCACGGGCCCAGCTGCTTGGCAGCATGCAGGATCCTCCCGGACTGGGGCACGAACCCGCGTCCCCTGCATCGGCAGGCGGACTCTCAACCACTGCGCCACCAGGGAAGCCCTATGTTGCCAGTTTTTTAACTTGTTTGTGTTATATGATTTTACTGGCAATAAAATATCAATATTTGTTTTTTAATAAAACTTTCAAAAATGTCATAATTTTTACGTACATTTTGCTACTGAAGTTTTAGATACTGCACCTCTAACATCACCTGGTTTCTGCTTTGTATTTCTATTTTTACAGAACCCAGCTACAAAGCACCAAAGAAGAATTACCAATACAATACAATTTACTATTGTGTTAAAGAACAGTCAAACTGCAACAGAAAATACCACAATCAACCTACAATTTCACCCTCTATTTAAAAAATGTAATAAAGCTGCTAGGATTATTTCCTCTAAGTTTATCATCCCAACTATTCTCATTATATTTTACTAAACAAAAATAGTAGATTCTTTAAATGAAGACTAAAGCTTCCCCAGACATGCAATAAACCACACATATGCACGCAGAGTATAAAAGCAGTGTACCACATTCCAATTCTCTACAAAGGTAGTTACAATAAAGGAAGAACTTAAGTACATTAAAGTTTTTTTATTATATTAATTTTAATGTTTTCTATGACAGCCTCAAAACAGGATTAACTGATCTACTTGTCATTGTTTACTAAATAAATCCTATTAGAATAGAAATTAGAACTGTGGGACTCAGAAATTGTTATATCTGAGAATACCAAACACCTGCAATGAAAATTATTAATACACAGACATGATAAATGTTCAAACTTTATAAACTGTTTTAACATGAACAGTTCTCACAAAACTCTAGACTACAGTAATGCATTTTTAGAGAATTCAACAATACTTGCAGTTTCACTTTCATGGAATCTGCCAAGGCAGAATCAAGCTTTGCAAAGAGTTAACATGTAAGTGCAATTTTCACAGCAGCCAAGACCCTGTTAATATTTAAACAAGGAAGGATGGGGCTACTTTACCAGACAGATCAGTGGGACCACTAACACAAGGGTTGGGTCACGGGAAGCCTGAGAAGTTCAAACTTAAGGTAATTTCCTTTCCTTGTTTTGAACAATCAAATCCAGTGAACCATTATAACAGTGTTACGTGCAAACTCTAACACGATCATCAACCTAACAAACTATTCAACACGATGCACCCTCCCCACTTGCACTCTGGAATGAAGGAGTCAAAGTTAATGAAATACCCAAGTCTTCATATCAATAAATTCCATTATTAGTAAAAGGTGGTTGCAAACCATAAGATAATGCATCTTTGAACAGAAAGGGAAATGTAAGTGATGAACACACAAAAGCAGTGTAATTAACTTTAAGACAAACCAAAACATATAAAACAAGTCTGAAGCCAGCACAACAGAATTCACCTGGGGGACACATTTATGCATTTATTTGAGTTTTAAAAGTTTTAATGGCAGAAAAATATTTGACAAATTAAAGTTACTTAACTACTTTTATTTTTAAAAATAAAATAAACATGACTACTTCCAATGTTTAAAGAAGACTCTTTCGAGAGCATCTATTGGCGATTTTGGAGCAGATAAATAATTCTGGGACTGCTTACTGTTTCTGTGGCTAGAAACAGGACCGATAATTTAGCTAATAAAGTTATAAAGTTAGAGAAATACAGACAAGACATGGTGGTTTCTCCAAAAAACAGTCCTTGCCAGCCATTATTCCAAACTAGCTATTATAAAAGAAAGTGATGTGAAAAATCAGCTTACAGTCTTATGGCAGAACTTTGCTGCTTGGGACATAAAGACATTTGCCTGGTCTTACTTCTAAAATTATTATGATTTGAAAAAATGCTACGTAAAAGAGATACAGTGAATAAAAATAAGTTCATTCTAGAACATATAAGAAACACAGAGGATAAATAAGTAAAGTTAGAGGACTGGTTATTTGAGGGAAACAAAGGAGGAGAGAGAAGGGAAAGAAGACTGAAAGGGACATGAACTGACACATCTAAGAAGGTGGCAAAATGCAATGTTTACCAACCTGTAACCACATATTAACACAGAACATAAACTTAAAACAAACAGGCTCATGAGAAAAAAAAACAAAACTAAATAACAGCAATAAATTTCTGGCGCCTTTAGTTATTAGAAGGCAGAAGTTATCACCTATCTAATTATACCAGTGAGACTGGAAAGTGTTCCCAACATGTAAAGCCAATGCACAACTTTTTCTACTATATTCAGACTATAGTAACAACATAAGATTACATAATGTGATGATGCGTAAGAGTATCCATTCAAAGCATATTTCAACATCACTAATCATTAGAGAAATGCAAATCAAAACTACAGTGAGGTATCACCTCACACTAGTCAGAATGGCCATCATTAAAAAAATCTACAAACAATAAATGCTGGAGGGGGTGTGGAGAAAAGGGCACCCTCTTGCTCGGTTGGTGGGAATGTAAATTGATAGAGCCACTATGGAGAAGAGTATGGAGGTTCCTTTAAAAACTAAAAATAGAACTATCATAAAACCCAGCAATCCCACTACTGGGCATATAATCTGAGAAAACCATAATTCAAAACGAGTCATGTACCACAATGTTCATTGCAGCAACCTTTATAATAGCCAGGACATGGAAGCAACCTAAGTGTCCATCGACAGATGAATGGATAAAGATGTAGCACATATATACAATGGAATATTACTCAGCCATAAAAAGAAACAAAATTGAGTTATTTGTAGTGAGGTGGATGGACCTAGAGTCTGTCATACAGAGTGAAGTAAGTCGGAAAGAGAAAAACAAATACCGTATGCTAACACATATATATGGAATCTAAAAAACAAACCAAAAAAATGGTTCTGAAGAACCTAGGGGCAGGACAGGAATAAAGACAAAGACATAGAGAATGGACTTTAGGACATGCGGAGGGGGAAGGGTAAGCTGGGACAAAGTGACAGAGTGGCATGGATACACTACCAAATGTAAAATAGATAGCTAGTGAGAAGCAGCCACATAGCACAGGGAAATCAGCTCTGTGCTTTAGGACAATAAAAAGTAACGAACTATTAAATACTTCTAATTATCAAAATTTTCAAGAAAAAGAGAAAATCAGATTTAAATTTCCTGTCTAGTTACATCTGAGCCATCAAATTACTCTATGTTGCCAGTTTATTCACCTGAGATAGGGAGGGTGGGAGGGAGACTCAAGAGGAAGGAGATATGGGGATATATGTACATGTATAGCTGATTCACTTTGTTATAAAGCAGAAACTAATACACCATTGTGAAACAATTATACTCCAATAAAGATGTTAAAAAAAGAAAGAAAAAGAAAATTATTTTATTGAAAAGCAAATACTGTAAAAGGAGATGTGCTTTTGTGGTTCAACACTATCCCAGATGTACCATGCTATATATCGAAGCTCAGTTCACTTACTCATTAAGTTTAGAAACATCTTCAAGTAAATCTCCACCGCACATCGAAAGAGAAGTTACTAAGTCATTAATACTGATAAAACCACACTTGAGATAGTTCCGCCTTACAGTCTCAATTTACAAAAAGTTTATATTCTAAATTAGTATCAAATGCAAAGTACAATTCTGACAGAGTGAAGATTAATAGCAATGTGTTAAATAAGAAAGAGCTGTTTGGTGAAGCACCCTGGGAATTTAGGTCAGCCTAATCCAAGATCACATCAATTACTGAGAAGGTAGGGGAAATGGAAAATCAATTAAACTTGAAGATTGTACCATACTGGGAAAGCCTTCAATTACCAACACTGGAGGCAACTGAAATCAGACTAAACGAAATACCAGCAAACATATTAAAACAATTGAGGCCTCCTTTATTAGAGACTGACTAGAGAAGAAATAGGACTTAACAGTAAAAACATTTTTCTATTTTCAATACACAACATTTATTTGCAATCATTTATCTTAAGATATCTGGTTTCACTACCTTTCCCAAAGACAAGAACTTTTTTAAAGATGTTTTTTGTTTAAAGGATTTCATATACATATATCAGAACAAATGCCGACATTTATATGTCCTTCAAAGCTTTTATACCAAAAACTGGGGGGGGGGGGGGGACTTTAATGACCATGTAAAGCAAGACTAAGGTGCATATGAGTATTTTTTAAAGAAAGAAATGTAGGAGGAGCTTCACGATGGCGGAAGAGTAAGACGTGGAAATCACCTTCCTCCCCACAAATACATCAGAAATACATCTACATGTGGAACAACGCCTACAGAACACCTACCGAAGGCTGGCAGAAGACCTCAGACCTCCCAAAAGGTAAGAAACTCCCCACGTACCTGGGTAGGGCAAAAGAAAAAACAGAGACAAAGAATAGGGACGGGACCTGCACAAGTGGGAGGGAGCTGTGAAGGAGGAAAAGTTTCCACACACTAGGAAGTCCCTTCACTGGCAGAGATGGGGTGGGGGGTGGGGGTGGCAGGGGGGAAGCTTCGGAGCCGCAGAGGAGAGCGCAGCCACAGGGGTGCGGAGGGCAAAGTGGAGAGGTTCCCGCACCGGTGCCGACCAGCACTCACCAGCCCGAGAGGCTTGTCTGCTCACCCGCCGGGGCGGGCGGGGGCTGGGAGCTGAGGGTCGGGCTTTGGTCAGAGCGCAGGGAGAGGACTGGGGTTGGCGGCGTGAACACAGCCTGCAGAGGGTCAGTGCGCCACGGCTAGCGGGGAGGGAGTCCAGGGAAGAGTCTGGACTTGCCGAAGAGGCAAGAGACTTTTTCTTGCCTCGTTGTTTCCTGGGGCGCCAGGAGAGGGGATTCAGAGCGCCGCTTAAAGGAGACCCAGAGACAGGCGCGAGCTGTGGCTATCAGCGTGGACCCCAGAGATGGGCATGAGACGCTAAGGCCACTGCTGCTGCCACCAAGAAGCCTGTGTGCGAGCACAGGTCACTATCCACACCCCCCTTCTGGGGAGCCTGTGCAGCCCGCCACTGCCAGGGTCCCGTGACCCAGGGACAACGTCCGCGGGAGAACACACGGCGCCTCAGGCTGCTGCAACGTCCCACCGGCCTCTGCCACCGCAGGCTCGCCCCACACACCGTGCCCCTCCCTCCCCTCCGGCCTGAGTGAGCCAGAGCCCCTGAATCAGCGGCTCCATTAACCCTGTCCTGTCTGAGCTAAGAACAGACGCCCTGCGGCGACCTACACGCAGAGGCGGGGCCAAATCCAAAGCTGAGCCCCAGGAGCTGTGCGAACAAAGAAGAGAAAGGGAAAGCTCTCCCAGCAGCCTCAGGAGCAGCGGATTAAAGCTCCACAATCAACTAGATGTACCCTGCATGTGTGGAATACCTGAATAGACAACGAATCATCCCAAATTGAGGAGGTGGACTTTGGGGGCAACAATATATATATATTTTTCCCTTTTTCTCTTTTTGTGAGTGTGTATGTGTATGCGTCTGTGTGTGATTTTCTCTGTGTAGCTTTGCTTTTACCATCTTTCCTAGGGTTCTGTCTGTCCGTTTTTCTTTTTCTTTTTTTTTTTTCTAGTATAATTTTTAGCACTTGTAATGATTGGTGGATTTGTTTTTTGGTTTGGCTGCTCTCTTTTTTTTTTAACTACTTAAAAAAATTTAATAATTATTTTTTATTTTAATAACTTTATTTTACTTTATCTTCTTCCTTTCTTTCTCCCTTTTATTCTGAGCTGTGTGGATATCAAGCTCTTGGTGCTCCAGGCAGGCGTCAGGGCTGTGCCTCTAAGGTGGGAGAGCCAAGTTCAGGACACTGGTCCACAGGAGACCTCCCAGCTCCATGTAATATCAAACGGCGAAAATGTCCCAGAGATCTCCATCTCAATGCCAAGACCCAGCTCCACTCAATGACCAGCAAGCTACACTGCTGGACACGCTATGCCAAGCAACTAGCAAGACAGGAACACAACCTCACCCATTAGCACAGAGGCTGCCTAAAACCATCATAAGACCACAGACACCCCAAAACACACCAACAGATGTGGATCTGCCCACCAGAAAGACAAGATGCAGCCTCAGCCACCACAACACAGGCACTAGTCTCCACCACCAGAAAGCCTACACAACCCACTGAGCCAACCTTAGCCACTGGGGACAGACACCAAAAACAAGGGGAACTACGAACCTGCAGTCTGCGAAAAGGAGACCCCAAACACAGTAAGTTAAGCAAAGTGAGAAGACAGAGAAACACACAGCAGATGAAGGAGCAACCCACCAGATCTAACAAATGAAGAGGAAATAGGCAGTCTACCTGAAAAAGAATTCAGAATAATGATAGTAAAGATGATCGAAAATCTTGAAACAGAATGGAGAAAATACAAGAAACGTTTAACAAGGACCTAGAAGAACTAAAGAACAAACAGTGATGAACAACACAGTAAGTGAAATTAAAAATTCTCTAGAAGGGATCAATAGCAGAATAACAGAGGCAAAAGAACAGATAAGTGACCTGGAAGATAAAATAGTGGAAATAACTACTGCAGAGCAGAATAAAGAAAAAAGAATGAAAAGAAGTGAGGACAGTCTCAGAGACCTCTGGGACAACATTAAACGCACCAACATTTGAATTATAGGGGTCCCAGAAGAAGAAGAGAAAAAGAAAGGGACTGAGAAAATATTCGAAATGATTATAGTTGAAAACTTCCCTAATATGGGAAAGGAAATAATTAATCAAGTCCAGGAAGCACAGAGAGTCCCATACAGGATAAATCCAAGGAGAAATGCACTCAGACACATATTAATCAAACTATCAAAAATTATAATTCGAAGAAAAAATATTAAAACCAGCAAGGGAAAAACAACAAATAACACACAAGGGAATCCTCATAAGGTTAACAGCTGATCTTTCAGCAGAAACTATGCAAGCCACAAGGGAGTGGCAGGACATATTTAAGTGATGAAGGGGAAAAACCTACAACCAAGATTACTCTACCCAGCAAGGTTCTCATTCAGATATGACGGAGAAATTAAAAGCTTTACAGACAAGCAAAAGCTAAGAGAATTCAGTACCACCAAACCAGCTCTACAACAAATGCTAAAGAAACTTCTCTAGGCAGGAAACACAAGAGAAGTAAAACACCTACAATAACAAACCCAAAACAATTAAGAAAATGGTCACAGGAACATACCTATCGATAATTATCTTAAATGTAAATAGATTAAATACTCCAACCAAAAGACATAGACTGGCTGAATGGATACAAAAACAAGACCCATATATATGCTGTCTACAAGAGACCCACTTCAGACCTAGGGACACATAAAGAATGAAAGTGAGGGGATGGAAAAAGATATTCCATGCAAATGGAAATCAAAAGAAAGCTGGAGTAGCAATTCTCATATCAGACAAAATAGACCTTAAAGCAAAGACTATTACAGGAGACAAAGGACACTACATAATGATCAAGGGATCAATCCGAGAAGAAGATATAACAACTGTAAATATTTATGCACCTAACAGGAGCATCTCAATACATAAGGCAAATGCTAACAGCCATAAAAGGGAAAACAACAGTAACACAATCATAGTAGGGGACTTTATTAACACCCCACTTTCACCAATGGACAGATCATCCAAAATGAAAATAATTAACGAAACAGAAGCTTTAAATGATACATTAAACAAGATGGACTTAACTGATATTTATAGGACATTCCATCCAAAAACAACAGAATACACTTTCTTCTCAAGTGCTCATGGAACATTCTCCAGTAAGATCATATCTTGGGTCACAAATTAAGCCTTGGTAAATTTAAGAAAGTTGAAATCGTATCAAATATCTTTTCCGACCACAACGCTATGAGACTAGATATGAATTACAGGAAAAAAATCTGTAAAAAATACAAACACATGGAGGCTAAAGAATACACTACTTGGGCTTCCCTGGTGGCACAGTGGTTGGGGGTCCGCCTGCCGATGCAGGGGATGCGGGTTCGTGCCCCGGTTCGGGAGGATCCCACATGCCGCGGAGCGGCTGGGCCCGTGGGCCATGGCCGCTGAGCCTGCATGTCCGGAGCCTGTGCTCCGCAACGGGAGGGGCCGCAGCGGTGAGAGGCCCGCGTATCGCAAAAAAAAAAAAAAAAAAAAAGAATACACTACTTAATAACCAAGAGATCACTGAAGAAATCAAAGAGGAAATCAAAAACTACCTGGAAACAAATGACAATGAAAACACGATGACCCAAAACCTATGGGTTGCAGCAAAAGCAGTTCTAAGAGGGAATTTATAGCAATACAATCCTACCTTACGAAATAAGATACAGCTCAAATAAACAACCTAACCTTACACCTAAAGCAAAAAATAAGAAAAGAAAAAGAAGAAACAAAAACACCCCAAAGTTAGCAGAAGGAAAGAAGTCATAAAGATCAGATCAGAAATAAATGAAAAAGAAATGAAGGAAACGATAGCAAAGATCAATAAAACTAAAAGCTGGTTCTTAAAAAAAAGGAAAAAAAAGCTGGTTCTTTGAGAAGATAAACAAAATTGATAAACCATTAGCCAGACTTACCAAGAAAAACCACGGGAGAAGACTCAACTCAATAGAATTAGCAATGAAAAAGGAGAAGTAACAACTGACACTGCAGAAATACAAAGGATCATGAGAGATGACTACAA
The DNA here is from genome assembly GCF_963924675.1 of Phocoena phocoena. Lineage (NCBI taxonomy): Eukaryota > Metazoa > Chordata > Mammalia > Artiodactyla > Phocoenidae > Phocoena > Phocoena phocoena. Next base: position 89,154,796 of record NC_089228.1, read on the forward strand.
GCAACTCTACGCCAATAATATGAACAACCTGGAAGAAATGGACAAATTCTTAGAAATGCACAACCTTCCGAGACTGAACCGGGAAGAAACAGAAAATATGAACAGACCAATCACAAACACTGAAATTGAAACTGTGATTAAAAATCTTCCAAGAAACAAAAGCCCAGGACCAGATGGCTTCACAGGAGAATTCTATCAAACACTTCGAGAAGAGCTAACATCTATCCTTCTCAAAGTGTTCCAAAATATAGCAGAAGGAGGAACACTCCCAAACTCATTCTATGAGGCCACCATCACCCTGATACCAAAACCAGACAAAGATGTCACAAAGAAAGCAAACTACAGTCCAATATCACTGATGAACACTGATGCAAAAATCCTTAACAAAACACCAGCAAACAGAATCCAACAGCACATTAAAAGGCTCATGCACCATGATCAAGTGGGGTTTATCCCAGGAATGCAAGGATTCTTCAGTATACGCAAATCAATCAATGTGATAAACCATATTAAGAAACTGAAGGAGAAAAACCATATGATCATCTCAATAGATGTAGAGAAAACTTTTGACAAAATTCAACACCCATTTATGATAAAAACCCTCCAGAAAGTAGGCATGGAGGGGACTTACCTCAACATAATAAAGGCCATATATGAAAAACCCACCGGCAACATGGTGCTCAATGATGAAACTGAAACCACTTCCACTAAGATCAGGAACAAGACAAGGCTGCCCACTCTAACCACTATTATTCAACATTGTTTTGGAAGTTTTAGCCACAGCTATCACAGAAGAAAAAGAAATAAAAGGAATCCAAATCAGAAAAGAAGAAGTAAAGCTGTCACTGTTTGCAGATGACATGATACTATACATAGAGAATCCTAAAGATGCTACCAGAAAACTACTAGAGCTAATCAATGAATTTGGTAAAGTAGCAGGATACAAAATTAATGCACAGAAATCTCTTGCATTCCTATACACTAATGATGAAAAATCTGAAAGTGAAATTAAGAAAACACTCCCATTTACCATTGCAACACAAAGAATATAATATCTAGGAAAAAAACCTACCTAAAGAGACAAAAGACCTGTATGCAGAAAATTATAAAACACTGATGAAAGAAATTAAAGATGATACAAACAGATGGAGAGACATGCCATGTTCTTGGATTGGAAGAATCAACATTGTGAAAATGACTCTACCACCCAAAGCAATCTACAGATTCAATGCAATCCCTATCAAACTACCACTTGCATTTTTCACAGAACTAGAACAAAAAACTTCACAATTGGTATGGAAACACAAAAGATCCCGAATAGCCAAAGCAATTTTGAGAAAGAAAAACGGAGCTGGAGGACTCAGGCTTCCTGACTTCAGATTATACTACAAAGTTACAGTAATCAGTATGGTACTGGCACAAAAGCAGTAATATAGATCAATGGAACAGGATAGAAAGCCCAGAGATAAACCCGCACACATATGGTCACCTTATCTTTGATAAAGGAGGCAAAAATATACAGTGGAGAAAAGACAGCCTCTTCAATAAGTGGTGCTGGGAAAACTGGACAGCTACCTGTAAAAGAATGAAATTAGAACACTCCCTAACAGCATACACAAAAATAAACTCAAAATGGATTAAAGACCTACATGTAAGTAAGGCCAGACACTATCAAACTCTTAGAGGACAACACAGGCAGAACACTCTATGACATAGATCACAGCAAGATCCTTTTGGACCCACCTCCTAGAGAAATGGAAATAAAAACAAAAATAAACAAATAGGACCTAATGAAACTTAAAATCTTTTCCACAGCTAAGGAAACCATAAATAAGACGAAAAGACAACCCTCAGAATGGGAGAAGATATTTGCACCTGAAGCAACTGACAAAGGATTAATCTACACAATATACAAGCAGCTCATACAGCTCAATATCAAAAAAACAAACAACCCAAACCAACAATGGGCAGAAGACGTAAAGAGACATTTTTCCAAGGAAGATATACAGACTGCCAACAAACACATGAACGAATGCTCAACATCATTAATCATTAGAGAAATGCAAGTCAAACTACAATGAGATATCATCTCACACCAGTCAGAATGGCCATCATCAAAAAATCTAGAAACAATAAATGCTGGAGAGGGTGTGGAGAAAAGGGGACCCTCTTGCACTGTTGGAGGGAATGTAAATTAATACAGCCACTATGGAGAACAGTATGGAGGTTCCTTTAAAAACTAAAAACAGAACTACCAAACGACCCAGCAATCCCACTACTGAGCATATAATCTGAGGAAACCATAATTCAAAAAGAGTCATGTACCACAATGTTCACTGCAGCTCTATTTACAATAGCCAGGACATGGAAGCAACCTAAGTGTCCATTGACAGATGAATGGATAAAGAAGATGTGGCACATATATACAGTGGAATATTACTCAGCCATAAGAAAGAAATGAAATTGAGTTATTTGTAGTGAGGTGGATGGATCTAGAGTCTGTCATACAGAGTGAAGTAAGTCACTTCTTCAGAAAGAGAAAAACAAATACCGTATGCTAACACATATATATGGAATCTAAAAAACAACCCAACAAAATGGTCATGAAGAACCTAGGGGCAAGATGGGAATAAAGATGCAGACCTACTAGAGAATGGATTTGAGGATACGGGGAGGGGGAAGGGTAATCTGGGACAAAGTGAGAGAGTGGCATGGACATATATACACTACCAAATGTAAAACAGATAGCTAGTGGGAAGCAGCCGCATAGCACACCAGTATGGTACTGGCACAAAAAAAAGAACACAAAGATATAGGGAATCTAAGGAGATCAGCTCCATGCTTTGTGACCACCTAGAGGGGTGGGATAGGGAGGGTGGGAGGGAGGGAGACGCAAGAGGGAAGAGATATGGGGATATATGTATATGTATAACTGATTCACTTTGTTATAAAGCAGAAACTAACACACCATTGTAAAGCAATTATACTCCAATAAAGATGTTTTTTAAAAAAGGTAAATCCTTTAAATATTGTACTTCTTCCCTTAGCTTTAATTACATATCTTGTTCAACTATCAAGATGATACAAAAGAAAATCCTAAGGTCTTTATAATATGGTGTCTCCTAAAGCAAACGCTGTAAATGGATGGAATTTTCAGGCAACTAGTGTTGAACAGTGAGAACTCATTCAGCATATCTTAAATTTTCCAGTTTGCTCCAACCAAGACAGATATAAAGGTAATATGCTTTGTTTGGTTTTCTTGTAATTACAATAGATTTAAATGTTTTTTATCACCAATGTATCTTATTAATACCTTTTTAAAAAATACTATTTGGTATACCACATGAAGAATGCAAACAGGCTGTGGCAGAGGCTGTGTGTCCAAACCCCCTTCAAGGAAGACATATGAAGACAGCCCAACAGGAATCAAATGTGGAAACAAGACAGTTATAGCAGAATCCTCTAGTCAGGCTGCATTCCATCTGGCCCTCCTTGGCAGAGCCTTCTTCTCCATGGAGCATTTATCAATCAGGGTCCCAGCAAAGCAGATGGCACACTGCATAACTGAAGAGATTTTAATAAAGGGACTATTTACTAAAGCTTGGCAAGTAGAAAAACCAACAAGAGACAATGCAATACTCTCAGGCTAGCAACAGTGGGGTGTGTTTTCACCCCTGGGCCTGAAAAAGCAAAGGAAAGGAAGAGTTACAGGAACCCGCAAAAAAAGATGAATAGAGAGGGTCACCTGACAGGAGCTGTGACCTTCAGGTTAGGATGGGCAGGTAAGAAGAGAGTGAGAGAGGGGAACAAATCCTCCCATTTCACACTCTAGTCACACCCCCAACCTCTAACTGGAGAAATCCAACTAGATGCCAGGTAGCAAGGATCCTACAGATGCAGTCCACACAGGTCTGCCTCCATGGACACACATCAAGGTGTGGAAGGGTGGGGCATGGATCTGGAGGGAAACAGAACTTATCCACCTCTGTGCAAGATCCTAAGATGAATGTGAAACAAACTGCAAATAATATACAAGACATATCAAACAGTACAGCTGACTGGAGCAAAAGGTGTATGTACGGAATTAATGGAAGAAAAAGTGGAAATGGTAGAGTGAGGTAGAAGTCACAGGTTAGTTTGGTAGGTAACAGGCAGCCACTGAAGGTACACATACAGGAGAGTGAGATATTCCCAGAAAATGACAGCCGTATATACAGTCTGATTGAAAGGAGCATCACTGCAATCGGAGGTCAGTTAGATTATTCCTGCACCCTAAGTATTACGGGGGTAGTAAGAAGTAAATATTAACATGCATTTCCCCTAGTGTATCCCAGGTATCTCAAAAGTCTTATCCATTTAACTCTCTCCATTTTAAACTGACAAAACTGAGTCTCAGAAAAGTAACTTACTGAAAAACAACCAACAAGTAGTTAACTGTTACAAGGACCACATTATTTCACTAACTTGTGCTGTCTTGTAAGACTTGGCAGTAGAAAAAGAAAGTGAAGAATGGAAGTTTCAGTGACAGGCCCAAATCTCCACTAACAAGAAGATCTCAGATGAGTCCCTTAACCCCTTCCTGGATCAGCTTCCTCATCTGCAAACTAAGGGTATCTAACAAAATTATTTCTCCCATCTCTGAAATTCTCCTGTTGTATTACCAAGACTTAATTCATCAATCTTCCCACCCTCAAACCAACCTGCCAGTGAACACCCACAGCAATTTCATCTTCAACTCATCTCTTGCTGTAGACTATCACAATTAAACCCAACTACAGTCTCTCCAATAAATCCACTTAAGCAAAACTCTTCAGTGAGATGCTATCCCTACTTAACCCAACCTGGAAGTGACAGGCCTTCTGTGATATTCTGATATAAGAAATACATATTTGGTCACCATCCCCAGTTCTTGGTACAGATCTCCTAAAACTCTTACGATTTCCTGAGTGATAGGGTGAGAGGAGCATCTTTTGTCATTCATAATAAGCCCCTTTCAAGCAAATCTGAATTTGTAGCAATGAGCTAACTCTTGGAGGAAACAGGCTGGTTGGTGTCATCCCTGATGACATATGATGTGGAGCATCTTTTCATATGCTTATTTGCCATCTGTGCATCTTCGTTGGTGAGGTTTCTGCTAAGGTCACTGGCCCATTTTTTAATCAGGTTGCTTATTTTCCTGTGGTTGGGTTTTGAGAGTTGTCTGTGTATTTTAGATTACAGTTCTTCATCAGGTATGTCTTTTGCAAATATTTTCTTCCAGCCTGTGACTTGGCTTCCCATTCTCTTGATACTGTCTTTTGCATAGCAGAAGTTTTTCATTTTAATGAGGTCCAGCTCATCAATTATTTCTTCCACGGATCATGCCTTGGTGTTACACCTAAAAAGTAACTGCCATACCTATGGTCACCTAGATTTTCTCCTGTATGATCTTTATTGTCGTTCAGTTTTTTAAAAATATTTAATGGCTAGTATATGCCTGGTACTCAAGCGACAATACCCTCAAGCATCCTGAAACACTGCTTTAGGAAGTTCAACTGAACAACCGTTAAGGCAGTGACTCTCAACTGGGAGAGAGCACAGCCATCATGGTATAGTATGAACGTAGTGTCAAATTTAAGAGAACAGGCATCGGAATCAGACTGCCTAGATTCAGATTCCAACTATGCACTTACTACCTGTGTGCCCCTATGTCACAACATCCTCTTCTAAAAAATGAGGAAAACAGAGGTACCCACTGTACTTCACAGTACTGTTGTAAAACTAAATGACTTACTCCATGCTTAGCATAGTGCCTGTCACACTGTAAGTGCACAATAAATGCTAGTAGTGATACTTCTAGACCTTACAAGGTGGGGTTGAGGTATAGTTTGAAAAACAATATTCAAAGTTATCACTGCTACAAATTTTTAATCGTGACACTTCATTTTATTTCAGGATTTCAAGGAAGACTAAGGTATAGTCTAAAATTCTCATATTCTGTGGTCACCTAATAAATTAAAGACTCAAAATGTGCAAGGTATGTAAGGCATGTGGAAGGTAGTAAATACCAGCCAGCAGGAAAAGTATGTGGTTAAAAATCTCAATTTGATGGAAGTGGACTGTTTTCTTTAAAACACAAACTCCCATTTATTTAAAAAAATGGTAAAAATTTTAAGTGAGAACCTTAATTCACTTAATATTTTAATATCACATTATCAGTTTTCATTTGTACTAATCTAACAGAAGAAAAGTAGACTATATTTACAAATTAATCCACAGAATTAAGAATGGTTTATTCCTCAGTGGCTTCAATAAGAATCTGTTTCAAAGAACACTGGCTCATAAAACAATCAAAGCATAATTCTATTTTCTGTAACTACAAAAATTATACATAGAAGAGGAATCAAAATTGAATACTACTTGTAAAGTACTTTCAGAAGTGATAACTACAGCTAATTATGTGATATAAAAACAAGCAAGTAATGTCAATTATATCTCAATAAACCTGAAAATAAAGCTGTTTCCTTATTTTAAAATTAAATTCTGTCTTCCTGATCTGAGGTTCAAATTAAATCTATTTTACACTAAAATAAAAATAAGATTTTTTAAAAAGACTATACCTGACATTTATAAGCCAACCAAATATATGCCTCCTATATTGGATTGGTCAATGCACAAAGCAGTCAAGGACAAAATTTTATGCTTTTTGTCCAACAATAACTTCCATAAAAATGCTTAACAATATTAACTAAGTAGTATTTTATAATACAGTTCAAATAGTATATACATGTGCTTGTCTGACTTTCAACAATTACCTTTAATTGTTTCCTCCACAACTTCTACCACACGATCTATCTGTTGAACCTAAAAAGAAAACAAACTGTTAGACAAGCAATTTACATGCAGAAGAAACAGCAATTTTTGTTTATCATAACACATTTCGAAGCACACAAATGCAAGTTTTCTTTAATGCATTTGGAGGTATTATAAGAAATACTCCATATTGTTTTGTGTTACAATGAAGTATGAAATTATCACTCTCCTGTCCTCCAATTATAATTGAAGAAATCATATTACATTTAAATAAACTGCCTGGAGTTCTATTAGGATAGCCTATCAACATAAACTCAACACATCCTGAGATATAAATTGCAGTTTAATTAAAATATGTATCTTCACACAGAGCTTCAAGGAAAATAGCATAATATGACAACCTACACAAAAGGATACATGCTGGGATTAAGAAGATCTACTCCAAATTTTATGCTTTATTATTTTAACACTGAAACCCCTTTTAATGAATTTCTACCATGTGCCAGGTACCCCGCTCAGGTCCGTGGAATACAAAATCAAATAACAGCTCCTGCCCTAGACACAAGTGGCTAAGGAAGATTTCCCAGGGTACCATGGGAACACAAAGGGAAGATAATAAAACACGTCTGAGTAATCCAGCAATGCTCCTCAGGGAACCAGAGATGGCTCTTGAGGGATAAAAAGGATTCAGATAGGAGAAGCCCACTAAGGAGATTCAGTTAGAGTGGCTACAGTTTGGAAGGAAAATGAGAAAAGCAAAGATTGTAGCCCAAGAAGCTAGAGGAAGGAGAGCAAGACAGGTAACAAAAGGTCATAAGTTGATATTTCTTCTACATTTAAAATCCTCAAAATCATTATTGTTTTATCACAAAATAGAAATATAAAAAGGAAGTAAAGTAACTCATAACACTTTCCACTCCTCAGATGAAATCACTCATAACAGTTTGATGAGTAGATACCAAGTGTTAAACATTTACACATAATTCTGTTCTGTAGCGTTTTCTTCCATAACAAATTATTAGATAGACAGATAACAGATAAAATAACAGACCTCAGCTTGATTTGTTTTTCTATACATCATCAATACATCTAGGTCTACTTCATTCATTTTACTAGCTGCCTACTCTCTCACATATGGATATAACATAATGCATTCATACAGTTCAGTAGCGATGAATTCCCCTACTGATGAGCATTTTTGTCACTCCTAATCGTTCATTATTATACAATGATGTTGCAATGAACTCAACTGAGACAAGAAGAACCTTTTAAAAACACTTTATTTAAAATGCAATGTCACATCTCTTTGAAATATTCTTTTGGCCTCAGTGCCTTATAGGAAATAAGGGAAGACTTGACAGAACACACTTGAATCCAGCTCTGCCTGTGACCACGCAGCCCAGCATGATGGTAGTAGTGACAATAATTATTGAGAAACTGTCAAAGGCAAAGTAAATCTCAGAGAAAGTAAGATCTTTAGTCCTAAACAAACCTACCTAACTGGAGATGGATGTGTCCACCTAGAACCACTGGAACCATCAAGTTCTGGTTTTATTAAGAGAATCCACACGGCTTCCTTATAGAATGTGATCAAACCCAGGATAACAGAGAGTTCAAAGAGGAAGAAGTAGCCAGCAGTGTCAAATGCTTCAGAGATGACAAGTAACATAAAGACTAAAATGGGTATACCTGGTTTAACAATAAGGGGGTCAATGAACCCAGTTCGGTAGTAATGAATCATAAATAAGAAAATGGTGACAGCTCATACAGACAACTCTTACAAAAAGCTGGGTAGAGAAAGAGGACTCCTGATAGCTAAAAAAAAAAAAAAAAAAAAAAAAAAATTGAGTATCCATGTGTTAGTACATTTAATTCTTTCTTTCCTTCTTTCCTTTCTTTTTTAAAGTTTACATGCTGAGGAGAGAAAGGCCATAGATAAAAAGGAATTGAAGAGAGAAGAAAAAATTGTTGGAGCTAGGTCCTTCAGGAAGTAGAGAGGGTACGATCCAAAGCACAGGTAGTAGAGAGACAAGCCAGAATGGGAGAGGGGCCAAGTCATCTTCTGAGACAAGGGGTTAGGAGGGGAGCCTGAAAACAGATGCTATTACTCTTGTAGAAGTCAAAGAGGATATTAAACAAGATTCCCATCTGTTGGCCTCAATTTTCTCAGTGAAATAAGAAGCAAGTTCATCTGCTATGAGTGAGAAAGCATATTGTTAAATAAGAACAGAGTGGATGTTTAAAATACCTGTTAAAAGTTTAATACCTGGTTAAAAAAAAAGAGAGAGAGAGAAGACTAGAAACACATAAAAATTGCTACGGTATTGAGATACCAGTTGAAACTAGATACCATGAACTTTTAACAATGACTCCATGTATAGCTGTCATTTCCCTCGGGGCCCAGCAGATCTTATGTAGGAACGAAACAGTCAAATGGACTGACCCAGGGTTTGTTCATTCCATCATTTATTCATTCACTTATCATTTGTTAAACAACTAACAAGTGCCAGGAAGGTTCAAAAGTCTGGGGAAATAGCACAGAGATTTATAGGACAGATGTGAAGGATATGGAAAAAAGGAAACTATGCTGGATAACATGAAACTTTAAGTATAGGTTAGATAGATCAAGAAGAAGCAGAACCAGAAAGGAGAAATAAAGTGGCTGGGGGTTGAAGGAAGGAAGGAATGAAAGGAAAGGGAGGGTGGGAAAGAGGAGCGAGGATGGAGAGAGATAAAGGAGAAAAGAGAATAGGAGGTTATAACCGACTACAGATATAGGTATTTAGTATTTTTGAAGAACAGCAAGGTCCAAGATCTAGTCATGAGAACAATTTGCTGAAAGAGTTTGATAAAGGTGATAACCACTGGAGTTGAGAAGTAAGGAAATAAGGTTAGAGTGTTGGTGAGACATTTCATATGGACACTCAGATTGCCCACGATATCAGAAATTCAGGTAGGATAAGGAAGGAAGAGTTGATCAAATTTCCCAGTGAATGTAGGTGAATGACCAACATATCAGTTGAGGAAAAGAAAGAATAAAAGAAGTACAATATAAAATAATTCAAGAATGGAACCAAAACAAAAATGCTTTCCTATGCAGTTGGAGACATCACAGTTTAAAGGGAGTATTGCACCCAATCTCGTAGCACATGGACCGAATAAGAAGCGGGTTCCCTGGAGAAAAGTCAGAACAACATGTGGAGGGAGGAGTTAAAAGGTTAAAAAGTTGCAGGTAAGCTAAAACTGTAAAATTCTTAGAAGAAAACAAAGCCATAAATCTAGATGAATCTTGTATTAGACAATAGTTTCTTACTATTACATCAAAAGAATGAGTGATAAAAAAGGCAAACTGAACATCATCAAAATTAAAACCTCTTGGTACATCAAAGGACACTACTAGGAAAATAACAAGACAACATAGAAAATGGGAGAAAATTTTTGCAAATCATATATCTGATAAGAGACCTGAATCTAGAATATATAAAGCGCTACTTGAACTCAGTAAAAAGACAAATAAGCCATTTAAAAATGGGCAAAAGATCTGACTAGACACTTCTCCAAGAAAGATATGCAAATGGCCAATAAGCACATGAAAAGATGTTCAACATCATTAACCAACCAATAAATACAAATCAAAACCACAATGGAGGAAGTGGGCAGTTACTGTTTAACATGCATAGATTTTCAGTTTGGAAAGATGAAAATGTTCTGGAGATGGATGCTGGTGATGGTTCCACAGCAGAGTGAATGTATTTAACGCCACTGAACTATACACTTAAAATTGATTAAGATAGTAAACTTTATGTTGTGTATATTTTACCATAATAAGATACTACTTCATACCCACTAGGATGGCTATAATCAAAAGGACAGACAGTAACAAATATGGGCAAGGATATGGAGAAACTGGAACCCACATCACACATTGCTAGTGTGAATGCAATAAAATGGGGCTGCTGCTTCGGAAATCAGTCTGGCAGATCCTCAAACCATTAAACCATATCATCCAGCAATTCCAATCCTAGCTGGATACCCAAGAGAAATGCAAACGTATGCCCAGACAAAACTTGTACACAAATAGTCACAGCATTATTCATACTATGCAAAAGGCAGAAACAACCCAAGTCCCATCTACTGATGAACAGATAAACAAAAGGTGGTACCTATCCATACAACAAAGTGTCATTGAACCATAAAGGGAAATGAAGTATTAATAATGTTAAAACATTATGCTAAAGGCCAGAGGCCAGAGGAAAAAATCAATCAATGTATTGTCTGATTCCATGCATATGAAATGACCATAACAGGGAAATTTTCAGAGGGAAAGTAGATTAGTGATTACCTATGGACGGGTGGTGAAAGAAATGAGAGGGACTGCTAAGGAGTACTGTGTTTCTTTTTGGAGTGATGACAATATTATAAAATTGATTGTGGTGATGGTCGCATAACTCTGTGAATATACTAAAAACCACTGAATTACACAATTTAAATGGGAGAATAGTGTGGTGCTTGAATTACATCTCAGAAGGGCTGTTATTACTGCCACCATCCCTCCCGAAAAAAGGTTGAGGGTGGTCAAATGTTCTAATGTCAAGGTCATGAAACTCAAGAAAAAACTGAGGAAACGTTCCAGTTAAAGGAGACTTAAGAGACCTGACAACTGAATGTAACTTTGGGTCTAGATCTGGGATTTTTCTCTTCCTATAAGGGACATTGGAACAATTAACAAGATCTGAATAAGGTCTGCACACTAACTGACAGTATTTTAACAATGTTAAATCCCTGATTTTTATAATTAGACTATAGTGATATGAGAATAGCCTTGTTTTTTAAATATAAGGACATTTAGAAGTAAAGAGGCATCAGGTTTACATCTTGCTCTCAAAAGGATCAGGAAAAATGTCTATATATAAAAAGAATAAGTAAATTTGGTAAAATATTACCATTCGGGGAATCTGGGTAAATGGTATATGTTAATTCTTTTTTTTCATCACTTTTCTGTGAGTGTGAAATTATGTCAAAATAAAACTTTAGGGCTTCCCTGGTGGCGCAGTGGTTGAGAGTCCGCCTGCCGATGCAGGGGACACGGGTTCGTGCCCCGGTCCGGGAGGATCCCACATGCCGCGGAGCAGCTGGGCCCGTGAGCCATGACCGCTGAGCCTGCACGTCCAGAGCCTGTGCTCCACAACGGGAGAGGCCACAGCAGTGAGAGGCCCGCATACCACAAATAAATAAATAAATAAATAAATAAATAAATAAATAAATAAATAATAAATAAAACTTAAAGTGTGTGCATGGGTGTGGGTGTTGAAGAGATGAAGATTTTCTTTTACCCTAATGGTCACACAGAATTGACGTGAATGCATCAATTCTGAAATGCATCAAGCTGAAAATATCTGACTTTGAAAAAGTACTTAATTATCACATTCACTTTTAAGGCTGAAAAACTGATATTGCCTACTCCTGATCAGTAATCGCTGGGTGGTGTGGGGGGAATCCAGGACTTCAAAAGGAAGGCTCTACCAAACTTTAAGAAAAAGAGAAAAAAGCATTTGATTACAAAAAGCAGGGGGGAAGTTCATTAAATGCTTTAAAGAAAATGTTGTGTCACTTCCATTTCTAGTAAGGAGGATACTGGAGGAAGCAGTGGGAGAAAATAAGAAAGAAGAGGAGACTGAAGAAAGAGAGAGAAGAGTCAGGGGAGGGGGAATTAAGTGGAAGAGGGAGAGGCTGGGAGGCAAAAAGAACAGGGTGGGAGGCAGGGAGAGAAGCAAAAGCAGTCCTGAGTGAGAACAAAGTCAAGATTCACATACAGTAATGAGGAATATATTGAACTCATTCTGGGAAGAAAAGGAAAGCTGTTCTTAATTAACACTATAAATTGTAGCCCTGAACACGCAAGAGCTTAGTCTCTGGCATATAATTCAAATAAAATAAATAGAACGGTATCTTGTGTCCTTCAGGCACTTAGTTATAACTATACAGGAAAAAAAAGACATGCGGTATGTTCTATTACTGACTCCATATGATCTTGACAATGAAGAAAGGAGTTGGTGGATAAACAATTCATAAATAACATTAATGAGTCATTCTGCTGCAGAACTTTTCAAAGAAACCCATAAAAATATTTTATTCAGCTATTATGAACTACTCCAAATTTATAACTCAACATATATTGAAGAAACAAACCTATACAAAGCCACCTAAAGCAAATAAAAGAGCTATTCTGAAGTTTCCTAATTGTTTCGAGCAGTGCTCTCCAACAGAACTTTCTACAAGGACGGAAATGTTTACACACTGGGCTGTCCAACATGGTAGTCACTAGCCACATGTAGTTACTGCGTACTGGAAACACAGCTAACTGTGACTGAGGAACTGAATTTTGATTTTAATTCACTTAAATATTCACCTGTGGCTTTTGGCAACCACACTGGAAAGTGCAGGTTTTAGAGTATGGCTAAGACAGCTACCCAGTTTGTGATGATGTGTTAAGGAAGCCCTAGGAAACTAACACACACCTCAAACACAATTTTGCCAACTAGGCTAAAATAAAAGAGTCATCAGAGAACAGGCTAATACTGCCCTGCAGTCAGAAGTTCAGCTTTAGTATGCACTTGAAGTATCTTTTTTTCTGAACAACGAGCAGCGAGGTAAGTTGCAACCAGACTACTAATAACACCGTTGATAGTTAACATTTCTTGAGCAATTACCATGTCCCAGGCTCCGTGCTAACACACCACAGGCACCATCACTTTTAATCCTCAGAACATCCCTCAGCAGTAGACACTTACTGTTATTTCCTAGGCTGAGGGAACTAAGGCACGGAGGTATCCTGCTAAATTCTAGCCAAGTGGTCTTAGTATATCTAATCTAGGAATGGCACATAAGGGGCACGTTTTGTGAATTTCCCTTTTCCTTTACACACCAAGATCATTACTAACTGATCACAAAACGATATCCAACTGAACTTGGACTTTCAAGTTAACCAGCAACAACTATTCCCCCAAACGCTCACCCACCAAATCACCTCTGCCGTGCATGCATTCACTTGACAAATATCTGTTAAGCACCAACCAAGCACTATGACTGTCTAGGAACGGGGGATCTAATGGTGAAAATACCAAGTCCCCGCTTCATGGGCCTTACATTCTATTTGGAGGAGACAAACAGGTAAACAACTGAAAATGTTCATTTCCTATCATGATAGATGCTATGAAGAAAATAAAATCTGGGAGTGGCTGGAGGAGGAGAGGGCAATTTTGCTACAGTGGTCCAGGTCAACCTCTGGACAGGCAGCACTGATGCTGGGACGTGAACCATAAGGCAGAAGCACCAACGTGAACGTCCAGGGGGAAGAGCACATACAGGGGTTGAGAGACAGAAGTGATGGCGAATGAGGGCCATCGTGGTAGGAGATGAGGTCAGATAATCAGGGAAGGAAGGGCTATGTGAGACCTTGTAGCTCATGTTGTGCCGGTTACACTTTATATTCTACCTGCAAAAGGAAGTGTGATTGGAGGGTTAACTGAACAATCTCAGTAGCATCGCTCAGGCTAATTCTACCAAAAATGTGCAAAGAGCACTCTCTATCCACATTTCTCTATTACTTGGTGTGAGTCTTTTTATACTTGTATGAATCTGGCTGGGGTTTCACTACCTCTTGATTTTATCCCAAGACACTTCAAATCCTTTCAGGAGTAACGAAGGTTAATAAATTATAGATACACATCAACGTAGATACAGAGGAACTCTCTCATTAGCTCTCTTAATTTTGATTGTACATAAATAAAGTAGGACAACCTGTCATTTCATTCTAATTAAGAAATATCAGACCAACACTTTAAAACCACCTAAAAACTCTATCAACCTTTAAAAGACAAAAACGCCTTTCTTTCTATCTCTGTTAAGAACTACACTATAAAAAGCCTTTTCCATTAAATGCATGTTCAGATTTTTCACTTTTACCATAATGGGAGCTTGATCCAATAATCAGCATTTGACAGGTTAAAGTTCAATACTGACTTCATGGTAAAAAAATATTTTTCTCTCTAAAAAATTTTCCTTCAAGCTGTTAAGGGAAGTCCCTACCTCTATAAATGGTATTGGAAGAGCTCAATTTCCAAATCTCTTAAATTTGGAGAAGTCCAGAGCAGGCACTAGCTAACTCTGCTGGAAGACAGATTTCTTGAATTCACAAGCCCATGAACAAGTTTACTAATGTTACACAAAAGAGCATTTGATGCTACATGTGGTTTAACTTTTTCAAAAAAACTTTCTCATCTGCCAGTACAGTTTCATCTTCTTTCACCTCTTCATTGAGAAAAATTCTTCCCCAGCAGTACAAATAGCCCTTTCATCAAAAGTTATATGACAGCACATTCCACACACCACTAAAAGCATATTTTCTACCTGAATGGTACCAGTGAGTGACGAACACTGAGTAAGAGATAAAAATTACTAAGTGAAAGATGAGGCCAGGCTAGATGGATGCCAGCAAAATGGGGATCAGTACCAGGAACTTTTCCCCCTTAAATCCAATTAAAATACCTATAAAACTTTCTCACAGGGGTTGGCAGGGGGGGATCTTTAAGAAACTAAAATCAACATGCTAAATTCAATTACATAGAGAAACATTCTTTGGGACATTAGAACATTATAGCCATATTAAATAATAGGACATGTTATAAAGTAAAAAATTATACATAAAGTAATACTAAAGTTGAAAACAGTAGTACTAGAATAAAACAGAAATACACATTAGGGATGTAAAACATCAACTAATAAACAATGTTGCATGTAGTAGGCAGAATAATGGTCTCTCAAAGATGTTCAAGTCATGATCCCAGAACCAGAGTAAATTACCTTCCATGGCAAATGGACTTTGCAGGTGTGATTAAGATTAAACACCTTGAGATGATGAGATTAACCTGGATTATCCAGATAGGCCCAATCTACTCACATGAATCTTTAAAAGCTGAGGATCTTTCCTATCTCCGGATAGAGAGAGAGATCAAGATAGAAGAAGGGTCAGAGAGAGATGGCATTGCATTGCTGGCCTTAAAGATGGAAGAAGGGGGCCACAGTCAAGAAATGTGCTGGCCTCTAAAAGCTGGAAAGGGCAAGGAAGAAGACTCCCCTAGAGCCTCCAGAAAAGGATGCAGCCCTGTCAACACCTTGATTTTAGCCCAGTAAAACCCATGCCCAACTTATCTCCAGAATCGTAAGATAATAAATGCGTGTTGTTTTAACCAACCACGTTTCTGGTAATTTGTTATGGGACATGTGAAACTCATATATTAATTAAGAAATAAACATGATAAGAGCACCATCAAAGAGGGAAGGGAAATTTTAAAAATAAATGCTGCTGGAACTGAGAACAATATGGAAAAAAATAAATGCATACTTCATATTTAACAAATATTCACTCAATAAGTATTTACTGAGCCAGACACTGTAGTAAGTACAGAAACTAATGTAAAATATGTAAAGCTGGGCTTCCCTGGAGGCACAGTGGTTGAGAGTCTGCCTGCCGATGCAGGGGACACGGGTTTGTGCCCTGGTCCGGGAAGATCCCACATGCCGCGGAGCGGCTGGGCCGGTGAGCCATGGCCGCTGAGCCTGCGCGTCCGGAGCCTGTGCTCCGCAACGGGAGAGGCCACAACAGGGAGAGGCCCACGTACCGCAAAAAAAAAACAAAACCAAAACCAAAATGTAAAGCTGTAAAGTAATAGCAAACAGAATCCCTGGCTTTGTGGAGCTTGTAAGTGTCCACCACAGTAAACTGCAAACAGAGTGAAGAGTTGAACAAATCCTTTCCATAATTAAAAAAAAAAAAAAGGTCTAAAAGAAAAAGAAAATATATGTACTTTATCAGACCTGTTCCTCGATCCTGGAAACGTAAATTTTAAGTTTTGAAACCACAGAAGAAATTACCCACTCATTCCCCTCTCCCTCAAATTCCAAGTTTCTAATATATCAAAATTTTAAAAGACAATGAAAAATAATGATAAAGAGACTCACAAATTTTCCCAAGTGAAAATAGATTGATTCCCTGCTGTTGAGTTGTAGGAGTCCTTTAAATATTCTGGTATAAACCCTTTGGGAGATATGTGTTTTGGAAATGTTTTCTCCCGATCCCTGGCTTATCTTTTCATCTTAACAGTATCTTTGGGGGAGCCAAAGGAATTAATTTTGATGAAGTCCAATTTATCAATTTCTTTTCTTCTGTGTCCTAAGAAATAGCTGTATGTGGCTGCCTAAGAAACAGTTTCCTAACTCAAGGTCACCAAAAAAGAGGGGAAGGTGATAAAACTTTATCAAAGATATATGGATATTAAACAATCACAGAAAATATGCTCAACATCATTAGCCAACAGAGAAAACAAATTAAAACCACAATGAGATACTACTCATTCCTAGCACAACAGCTAAAATTAAACTGGGAGTACCAAGCTTTGGTCAAGATGTGAAGCAAATGAACTGCTGGTGGAAATGCAAAATAGTATAGCTGTTTCGGAAAACACGTTGGCAATTTTTAAAAGGCTGAGCAGATGCTGACCATATGACCAAGCAATACCATTCCTAGGTATTCACCCAAGAGAATGCAAACATAATTCACACAAAGACCTGTGCACGAATGTTTACAGCAGCTTTATTCTTCATAGCCCCAAACTGGAAAGAACACAACTTTCCATCAACTTGCTAAATGGATAGACAAACTGTGATCCATCCATACAGTGAAATAATTCCATACAATAAAAAGTAACAAACTATTAATAATCACAACAAAATGTAAAATAGATAGCTAGTGGGAAGCAGTCGCATAGCACAGGGAAATCAGCTCCGTGCTTTGTGACCAGCTAGAAGGGTGGGATAGAGAGGGTGGGAGGGAGGGAGATGCAAGAGGGAAGAGATATGGGGACATATGTATATGTATAACTGATTCACTTTGTTGTAAAGCAGAAACTGACCATTGTAAAGCAATTATACTCCAATAAGAATGTTAAAAAAAAAATAATAATCACAACATGTATGAATACTGAATGAATCATGCTAAGTGAAAAAAGAAACAAAGTAACATATAGAGGCATACCTCATTCTATTGCACTTCACTTTACAGCACTTTCCAAATACTGAGTTTTTTATAAATTGAAGGTTTGTGGCAACCCTGCATGGAGCAAGTCTATTGGCAGCATTTTTCCTGCAGCCTTTGCTCACTTCCTGTCTCTGTGTCACATTTTGGTGATCCTCACAATACTTCAAACTTTTTCATTATTATATCTGTTATGGTGATGTGTGATAAGTGGTCTTTAATGTCACTACTGTAATTAATTTCGGGCAGCATGAACGGCACCCACATAAGACAGCAAACTTAACTGATTACTGAAATGACAAAAAAGGATTTAGACTATTACATAAACTTAGTTGACAAAGAAGCAGGATTTGACAGAACGGACTCCAATTTTGAAAGTTCTACTGTGGGTAAAATGCTATCAAATAGTACTGCAGGCTGCAGAGAAACTGTTCATGAAAGGAAGAGTCAGTCGATGCAGCAAACTTCAGTGTTCTCTTATTTTAAGAAATGGCCACAGCCACCCCCCTTCAGTAACCACCACCCTCATCGGTCAGCAGCCATCAACACTAAGGTAAGAGCCTCCACCCCCAAAAGGACTGTGACTCACTGAAGGCACAGATGATGCTTAGCATTTTTTAATAATAAAGCATTATTTAAAATGAAGGTATGGGGACTTCCCCGGTGGTCCAGTGGTTAAGACTCCATGCTCCCAATGCAGGGAGCCAGGGTTCGATCCCTGGTCAGGGAACTAGATCCCGCACACCCCCATCTAAAGATCCCGCGTGCCGCAACTAAAGACCCCGCATGCCCCAGTGAAGATCCCACCTGCTGCAACTAAGACCCAGCACAGCCAAGTAAATACTTTTTTTAAAAAAATAAAATTAAATTAAGGTATGAATATATTTTTTAGGCATAATGCTATTGCACACTTAAGAGACTACAGTATGGTGTAAACACAACTTTTATATACACTTGAAAAGCAAAAAGATCATGTGACTTGCTTTACTGTGATGTTTGCTTTATTGCAGTGGTCTGGAACCAAACCCAAAATATTTCTGAGGTATGCCTATAATTCCCTTTATTTGACATTCTGAAAAAGGCAAAACTATAGGGACAGAAATCAGAACAGTGGTTTCTGAGGACTGTGTTTACTGTTTGCTGGGGGTGGGAGTTGGGGGAGCTGACCACAGAAGGAGACAAGGGAAATTTCAGGTGCAACGGAAATGTTCTGTATGAAATTCATCACAGGTGATTTCATTACATGTTAATTATATTTCAATAAATCATACTTAAGATAACAAAAAAATTAGTATCAATAACATAATAATTAACATATAATGAATAAAGGGCATATGGAAATAACCACTAGATTATACTGCTTCTGACACTTACCTTTTCACACTATCTTACCCCTTCCTTCCCTCAGTCTTTCACCCTGTCATGCTGATTCTGACTTAAGCATTTCACTGAATGCAAACTCTTCCTTTCCACCCTATTTATTACTCATCTGCACTACTCCAAGCTACACCTCTTAAAATGAGCGCCTCCAAATTACACTCAAATCAGGGTGCACTTCTTGCTATTCCTTCTCCCTTCCAGGCACCCTTAAGCACACATACTTTTCCTTAGATACGTTACTGCTTCTGCTCAAAAGCCCTCTCTCCTTTCTCCATTCATCAAACCACTACTCATCCTTTGAAACCCTGGTCAAGAATGGTTTCAACCTCTGTGTGCCCACCAGACTTTATCCCTATGCATATTTATCATGATTATTTGCAGCTCTCCTCAGATTTTACTGTCTTTAAGGACAGACAAGTTTTATTCAGCTCTGTATCTCTAGCAAATAGTTTCATTCCAGGCACATAGCTGTGCTCAGTGTTAACTCTACTAGTAAGATAATTAAATTTTTTTAAAAATGCTAATACAGACCACTAACTATGTGCCAGGGACCATGCTAAGCACATTATGTGTATTAAATACTTTAACCCTTACAAAACTTGGAGTTAGGTTCTATTATTATCTCCATTCTATGATGAAGAAACTGAGGCACAGAGAGGTTAAGTAACTTGTACAAGGTCACACAGCTAATAAGTGGTGGAGCAGGGATATGAACCTGTGTAACCTAGCTCCTAAATCCATGCTCTTCCTAGTATGCTAGACTACCTTTTTATAATTCAGTAGGTGAAAAATGTATACACATATAGATAAAATTAGAGGAAGCCAGGAAAAAGTAAAAGCAACAGATCTAGGAAGGTAAAAAAATGAATGGGCTTTTAAATCTACATGTCATTCTGTTACAATACTGCCATTTTGATAATTAAAGGTAACAAAATGGAATATGACAAGAAGAAATATCAGAAGACATGAAGTAGAGATAAATAGGAGAAGGACAGTTTCTAAAATTTTGCCCTCAATATCGATGCCACCATTACCATGACATCATTCCATTTCATGAATTTATTTACCTTCTGGAATACAGTAATATGATAGAAATGTTCTAAAATGTATCCTCTTTCAAATGTTGCTTTATTTATACACATAATTTTCAAAATTAACACTCACGTATGAAAGAGCCATCATGCTGTCTGACTTTTCAGGATTAGAGCAGCCTGCCTGAAAAGATGTTTAAACCACTGCAAATCAACCTGGTAAGAGTCTCTGAGATAAGTGGACACCTGTGTTAAACCACATTTTTGTTCAGCTGTCCAAAGAAAATATGCATCTGCCTGCAGGGCTCACAGATGGCACATCAGGAAGTTCTGTCATATACAAATTTTCAGCATCTAACTGTATTCTGCTTTGAATTGCATGTTTTAAAAATGTTTTTAAATGTTACAACCTGTTTATTAATTCACAGTTTATTTAGGATTTCTAGAGATATTATACAAAGACAAGCCTAATGAATCAATGCCAAGACCAATTTCAGATGCAGTCTTTATTAGCTCAGAAAACCTACACAAAATGTACAATTCTGTAAACATGCTTTCCTGTAACAGAATAAAAACCAACCTTCCTAATAAATGTCATGCCTATCAATAATGACTACTATAAGAACTGAGAGGGCTTCCGTGGTGGCGCAGTGGTTGAGAGTTCGCCTGCCGATGCAGGGGACACGGGTTCGTGCCCCGGTCCGGGAAGATCCCACATGCCGCAGAGCGGCTGGGCCCGTGAGCCATGGCCGCTGAGCCTGCGCGTCCGGAGCCTGTGCTCCGCAATGGGAGAGGCCACAACAGTTAGAGGCCCACATACTGCCAAAAAAAAAAAAGAACTGAGAAATAACACTACCTTAAGCAGAACTCAAGCAAATAAACACTATTTCAGACATCTATTCCTAACACAACTCCCAGCTGATGGACACAAAGTGTATTTCCATCTGAACCTTACAGAGAAATTCCCAACTAATCAATCTCCCCATCATCTAGGGACCCATCCCACCACACTCTCCAGAAGGTTGAAGATGTTCTAGGCTCAAATCAGATTTCTCTCCCCAAGAACTAGAATGCAAGCTCTATGGGGACAGGAATCTTTGATGATTTTATATACCGCTGCATTCCTAGCACCTGGAACGGTAGCTAGCACTTAGTAGGCACTCAGTAAGTACTAGCTGAATAGAAAAAACAATAATGTGGCAGCCCTGGGATTTAAAGCCTGGCTTTCTGAGCTCTGAAGTCTATTATTCTTCTTTGCTACCAGACTTTAAAACAGAACATCCTTTCTGGTTGACTACGCTAAAAGAAACTTTCCTGCCAAAAAACAAACTAAAGAGAAGAAAAGTAGCATTCAATAGGTATAGTCACAACATCTTGGAACTCTAGACACAGAGTAACCAATGTAAACAAATAAGAGCAGTGATTTAAAAAAAAAAAAGTGACATTGCATGAAAACTAATTCCAAGGTGAATAGTTAACCATAAGTATTTGTCAAAAGAGAAATGAAGGGACTTCCCTGGTGGTGCAGTGGTTAAGAATCCACCTGCCAATGTAGGGGACATGCATTTGAGCCCTGGTCCGGGAAGATCCCACATGCCATGGAGCACCTAAACCCGTGCACCACAACTACTGAGCCTGCGCTCTAGAGCCCGCAAGCCGCAACTAGAGAAAGCCTGCACACAGTAATGAAGACCCAACGCAGCCAAAACTAAATAAATGAATGAATAAATTTTATTTGAAAAAAAGAGAGAAATGAAAATTTTCCCTGTAAGGTAAAATGTTTCAAGATCCCGTAAATATGAAAAAGATCTTGATTCTGCACTGATTACCTATAAATTTATGTTTTTATAAATTTATATTCTAGATATAAACTTCATTTAATCATGCTAGGGAAAAAGTTTTGGTTAAAAAAAGGTCTTTCTATCCAACACATATACGTTTTCAAATCTGTTCTTTCTCCTCTCCCACTATAAAAAAAACCCGGATGGGAGAAGCCTACAGATTACTGCCACCAAAGCCAGTTCTTCTGGACCCAGAGGTTGATAGGTATTACTTCTGGTTGATATCTGTTCTTTTCTTTCTCCGTCCCACCACACAGATAATATTAATCACAACTAGATTCAGGAGACATTATGACAGATGATAATATAAAGCCCAGGAGTCAAATCACCAATTACTAAGTGCCCTCACCACACTGCTCTCTCTGATTATGGAAAGGAATTAACTGTCCCATTTCTAAAAGTTGATATGGGTGAAAATTAACGTTATGATGGTAACAAATATCATTCTTCCTTATTAAACATCTTCTTAAATGCTTACTCCAGGAGCACCTGCAAACATGGGACAGACTTGTCCTTTTTTTTTTTTCTTGCGGTACGCGGGCCTCTCACTGCCGCGGCCTCTCCGGTCGCGGAGCACAGGCTCCGGACGCGCAGGCTCAGCGGCCATGGCCCACGGGCCCAGCCGCCCCGCGGCACGCAGGATCCTCCCGGACCGGGGCACGAACCCGCGCCCCCTGCATCGGCAGGCGGACTTCCAACCACTGCGCCACCAGGGAAGCCCCAGACTTGTCTTTTTAACTCAAGTGTACAATAAGTACCTTGCTCACCATCTAAAGGCAGCCTTTTATTTCGATCACTTGGTCAACAGAGCAGACCATCCTCCCTGTATGTGGCACAACACAGACAAATCCTAGCAGGAGGTGAAAGCACATAATACAGTTACAGCTGGTCTTCCTTCGACTTCTATTAACGCTCTCCCATCACTGAAACTCTGTGAGGAAAATTCTGTGAAGGAATAACAGTTTTCACACAGCCTGTAAATCAACTGTGCAATACGATTCTAAACATCCTCCTAAAAACAGGTTCCCGAGTCAGTGAATTTAAACACCTTCATATTTTTCTTTACACTTCAGAATTGTTTTTTCTTTGTGTAAACCAATATATTTCTTTTTTTAAAAATAAATTTATTTATTTTGGGCTGTGTTGGATGTTCATTGCTGCACAAGGGTTTTCTCTAGTTGCAGCAGGGGCTACTCTTCATTGCGATGCGTGGGTTTCTCACTGTGGTGGCTTCTCTTGTTGCAGAGCACAGGCTCTAGGCACGCGGGCTTCAGTAGTTGTAGCACACGGGTTCAGTAGTTGTCGCTTGCAGGCTCTAGAGTGCAGGCTCAGTAGTTGTGGCTCACAGGCTTAGTTGCTCTGTGGCATGTGGGATCTTCCCAGACCAGGGCTCGAACCCATGTCCCCTGCATTGGCAGGTAGATTCTTAACCACTGCGCCACCAGGGAAGCCTCTAATTCATTTCTTTACTTGACTGTAACTCACTATGTTTCAGAAGGTTTCTGATTTTGTAGCAGTTCAACAATTATATTCAGAAATAGATCTCTCGAAATGCCAATTATAAATAATATTGGTTTCCTTCTCCAAATTTTCTTCAAAATTTTCAGTTCTCCTGTACATAATTTTTATATATAAAGTGTCAGTTATGATAGATGTCATATAGCTGCCACAGATAAAAATGCTCTATAAAATGATGTTGACAAAGAACAGTCTTATACTTTAGTAATAATACCAAATGCTGAAGATATAATTAAACTACAACCCCGAAATGTTGTTATTGTTAGTGCAATTCTACTTTTGGAAACTTTTCACAATATACTGATCTTAAATTTAAAAATCCCTTTATGAGCATTATTGTATGATGTACATTTCCTAAAAATTAGAAAGCTACTTATATCCAACAATTAAGAACAGTTAAGTAACTTATGGTATACCCTTCAGCAGAAAATTAACACAGGACTTAAAATGGTTAAAGAGCTCATGGAATAAAATCTCATGGAAAAATAAGGACACAAAATAGTTTTGAGATTACAATTAAGTAAAATATGCAGAGGTTAAAAGTCTGAAGGGGATAATTATTGTGTTAGGGTGAGAGGATCATGAATTTTCTTTCTATTCACTTTTTCAAACATGTATTGTTTCTCCAATTATAAAGAAGCTAAATAAATATAAAGAATTTTAAGGGTAATAAAAGGAGACAAAGAGACAAAACAGAAAGCATGCTAGATTAAATGGGGAAAAAAATGTTTATTTGCCATACGCACAAGTTTACATCATCCCTGAAAATAGTGTTCCGTATCACCAGCGCTGGGCATCCTCTCTCCCACCATCTTGAGAATCTCCCCAATATACTCACATACACTAAGCTCTTCACAATACACAGTGGAGTTCAGGGAAATGTTACCATAATGTACACAGAGAAGAGACTTTTGCCATACTACAGAAATTCTACTATTCTGGGAATTTAATTCCTTGAGATGAATTCAAAGATGAATTCTAAGCTTTTACCACGCTTTATCTCTAAAACAGAATTCTAACTAGTTTTCTATTTCCCTAACACAGCAGGATTATGTTTATGGAGAAAGTTAGTCTGACATGAAAAGATAACTCAGGAGTCCATATTCAGTTCATTCCTTAAACCAAGAGAAATCGAAATGTAAACAGACAAGTGGTGAAAACAAACTAAAGTTCCCAAACATTCAGGTTCTGTTTGTTTAACATGAGAATGTTTGTTCAAAGATTATTAAATTTGCCAGTGGGGCAAGGATTTCACAGCAGAAAACAAGTTCACTACACTGAGAATACAGTATAAGAACCTATCAATTGGGCTTCCCTGGTGGCGCAGTGGTTGAGAGTCTCCCTGCTAATGCAGGGGACACGGGTTCCAGCCCTGGTCTGGGAGGATCCCACATGCCGTGGAGCAACTAGGCCCGTGAGCCACAACTACTGAGCCTGTGCATCTGGAGCCCGTGCTCCGCGACAAGACAGGCCGCCATAGTGAGAGGCCTGCGCACCGCGATGAAGAGTGGCCCCCGCTTGCCACAACTAGAGAAAGCCCTCGCACAGAAACGAAGACCTAACACAGCAAAAACTAATTAATTAATTAATTAATAAACTCCTACCCCCAACATCTTCTAAAACAAAAAAAACAATACAGCAAACCTTCCAGAGGTAATTATAATTATATAAAAAAAAGAACCTATCAATAGTACATCAAATAAGGAAAAAACTCCAATAAGTCTCAATCCAGATGCCAATTTTTCATACAATTTTTTCTATGAGCATACAATATTTTTATATATATTTTTAAATTAACAGAGCCTCTTTAAAAGAAGATCATTACTAACCACAGTGAGTACAGCTATAACAGAATGGTGGGAAGGATGAAACACCACCATTTGGTCAACAAGTACTGTCTGAATGCTAACTCCCTCTGGGCATTTGTGAACAGTGATGTCCACAAAGAATAAGAAAGATATTATAGGAAGTAGTCATCCCCTGACTTCACAGAACTTACTGCCCAACAGGGAAAGAAGCACACCAACAACAGAAGTACAAAAGGAAGCTTCTTTCATTCAGTCAGTCACCAAACACTGACTGAAAGGATGCCTACTGTATTTCAGGCACCTTGGCAAAGGCTGGAGAAACGTGGTGGGCGTTTAAAAAAAGACTGAAAAGCTGTCAGTGTGGAGCTAATAATTCAAAAAGAGAGGTGGGCTGTATTCAAAAAACCACATAAGTTAACCCCAAAAATACAACTCTGTGAAATGCTGAGAGATCAAATGAAAGGTAAGTGCATAGTAAGTGAAAGGAACCCAGAGCCGGGATTATCGAGGCCTGCGCAGAGCAGGCAGGTCAGGCTGAGAGAAGGGGTAATGGTGAAGCCACGTCTTGGGGGATGAGTAAGATGGAAGTGGGACATTCCAAAAAAGACACCTATATAGTATGGTATGGCAAGAGATAGTGCTGGACACACAGACAAAGACCAGGTTATAATTAACGACCTTAAATTCCATACTATGGCTTTTTATTGTGTAATTTTTTCTTTTTAAATGAGAGAACCTACAACATGTTTTCGCAGTAGGTTCAGATGTTACACAGACATGACAAAGTTTCCACGGCAATAGGAAAAGTATGTTAAGGACAGCCAGAAGTGTAACCTAGCTTGAAAATAACCTAGACATAGAAAATAAAATGTGGAGCCATGACAAGCTTTAACAATGTACGACTGTCTTTTTTCCTATCAGGTGCAAGCTTACCCCTATGATGCTCAGCCCTTTAAGGTAGTCCTGACGAGGCTGGGCTTGAGGAACACATCCAGCAAGCACTATTTTCTTGTTCTCCTCTTGAGCTTTTCTAAAAGATTGAAGAGAAAACAGTGTTAATTCTTTTCCTCACAAGCGTACCCTTGGAAACTGATGTTAGTGCACGTAAGTTCCCTAAAACATAACATGACCATCTAGCATCAAACAGGATTTTCTTACAACTGCTTCAAAAAAATGCATTATAATAAGACTTCTGAACTATGTGTCTATTTAACACACCATAAACAACACAATGGCAGTCCAATCTGATAATGTCTTTCATTACAGCCTCATTATAAAACAAAAAATTTTACTTATATAGAACATTCAAGGATATAAATCGTTCTTGAAAACCACATTTTCCAGATAGACATTAGCCATTCAATTATTTTAAATCATTCATTATTTAAATATTAATATTAAAACATACTATACGATTTCCCAGTCTTTTGTCTAGTATAAAAGTAAAATATACATTGAAAAAATTGAACAGAAAAGTAAGAAATAGAAGGTATAATACTCCCTCTATCCTGAGAATTCACACATCTCCTCACTTCTGTTCCTCAGAGACTGTCTACAACTTATAGATTATTTATGCTTATGTCCAGACAATCCCTCTCATATGCAGGTATGATGTATAACTAGACCTCTGTTCACTATAAATACACAAAGATGAAACAATATTTTGTTTTACAACTTCCATCTAACACACCTTGTGTATTTTTCCTTTTGTTTCTTTAAAGATCAGCCTCACCCCTTTTTTTTTTTGTATTTTATTTTTTAATTGAAGTTTAGTTGAAGAATTATTGAAGTTACAGGTGTACAACATAGTGATTCACAATTTTTAAAGGTTATACACCATTTATAGTTACTATAAAATATTGGCTATATTCCCCATGTTATACAATATATCCCCATAGCTTATAGCTTATTTACTTTATACATAGTAGTTTGTACCTCTTAATCCCTTACCCCTATCTTGCCCGAACCCCTTTCTTCTCCCCACTGATAACCACTTGTTTGTTTTATGTTTCTGTTATTTTTTGTTAAATTCACTAGTTTGTTTTATTTTTTAGATTCCACATGTAAGTGATATCATACAGTATTTGTCTTTCTCTGACTTATTTCACTTAGCATAATACTTTCCATGTCCATCCCTATTGTTACAAATGGCACAAATTTGTTCTTTTTTATGGCTGAGTAGTATTCCATTGTGTGTGTGTGTGTGTGTGTGTGTGTGTGTGTGTCTATACACCACATCTTCTTTATCCATTCAGCTGCTGAGGGACACTCAGGTTGCTTCCTTATATTAGCAATTGTAAACAATGCTGCTAAGAACATTCGGATGCACATATCTCTTTGAATTAGTATTTATATATCCTGGATATATACCCAGCAGTGGAACCTCATCCTTTATAAAGGTTACAGTGTGGGTATACTATAGCTTAACTACTTGTGTTCTGATAGGCATTTAGGTTATTTCCAATTTTTCACTATTACAAATTTTTTCACAATACACATGCATACAGACATATGCACACACATACACATACAAATACATGTGGATGGACAGATAATCTTTGAATATTTGAGACAGTATTTCTGGATTATAAAAACCTAGATGCGAAATCTATGCTAAATTTCCCTAACATAAATTCTAAGAAGTAGAAACGTTGGTTCAAAGGTATACGTCTGGTTATTTTATATTAGGCATTTCTTTACTTAGGAGGAAGCTGGGATATATTTTATGTGGGTGTTAATCATTTGTCTGGGCACACATGCATACAGCAAACATTGATTCTGTGCTAGAAGACAGTGGTAAACCAAGCAGAGCTAACAACTTTTCCTAGAAACTATTCATATTCTTTACCCATTTATATTAAAATTTTAAGTCTTCAATTCTTTTTCAAGTATGTGGGTTTGGGACTTGTGATGCTTTGTTTACTTTTTTCCACTGGTTGCTCGGGTATTGTGTTTTGTACACCAACTGGGTTTCTGAGCCCCCCACCCGAGGCAATGTCTAGGTTTCTGAAACCAACTGAGAAAGCTAAGGGAATCAGCAGTCCAGTTTCTAGACTTTTAACTTTTAGACTACAGCACCATGAAGTGAAAAGTCTCTATATCTGACACCCTTTTTTGTTTCTGTCAACTTTTTCCAGGCTACAAATTCAGAACTGAAAGCCTAAAAAAGGTGGCAGGGGATGGTTAACAGAACTAGCTATGGGTGATCAACAGCCACATCAAAACCCCTGGGAAGTGTGCAGAGAATGATTAAATGAATGAACGGGCAGAGGACAAAATACTAGTTTAACAGCATCCATAAGCATTTCACTTCCGTAACTTCTTAAAGTACTCTGGTATAACTTTTCCATTTGGAATCCTGAAAAAGCTTGTTAATAGAATCAAGAAAATCTGACGTTGGTAGACTGCTTAATATATCCAAGAGAATTACTGCCTGGCTCTGCCACTTGGTTTTACTTTTTTTTTTTTTTTATCAGTACCAAGCACACCATTGCACACAAATAGTTTTCTTGTAGTAAATGTGAAATACCTTATCAAACAAAAAAATCTTTCCATTTACATTAATAACATGTACAAGGAAATAACATCTGGTTTCTTCACAAACTTTAGCTATGCACCTAGAATCACTGCCAAATGTTCAAGGGTCTGTGAGGTCACCAATTATTAAATCCAAATTAAAAAGCTGGCTTCCAGGGTTTCCCTGGTGGCGCAGTGGTTAAGAATCTCCCTGCCAATGCAGGGGACACGGGTTCGAGCCCTGGTCCAGGAAGATCCCACATGCTGCGGAACAGCTAAGCCTGTGTACCACAACTACTGAGCATGCACTCTAGAGTCCGCAAGCCACAACTACTGAGCCCGCAAGTCACAACAACTGAAGCCTGCATGCCTAGAGCCCGTGCTCCTCAACAAGAGAAGCCACCGCAGTAAGAAGCCCGCGCACCGACCCGAAACGAAGAGTAGCCCCTGCTCGCCGCAACTAGAGAAAGCCCGCGCGCAACAACAACGACCCAATGCAGCAAAAAATAAATAAAAATAAAATAAATTTATTTAAAAAAAAAAGAAAGCTGGCTTCCAGTAATGTGATTCAATTACTTAATTATTAAGCACGTCTAAGACATGATAGTGAGTGTTTAAGGGACCACAGTAAGAGGAAGATAGGCACTTTACACTCAACGAGCTTCTGGTTTATAATGGATGAGATGAGATGTAAAGGAACATAAACAACACAGCATCAAGTAAAATGCCCTAACGTGACAGAAAGATGTACAGGCAACATATCGTGGAGGGACAAAGAATATGCACACAGAAAAATACAGTAAAAAGCTTTATGAAAAAAGTTGAAAGGATTTTAAGGGGAGACAGGGGTTGGAGAGGGTGAAATGGAGGCAGGAAAAGCTCCAGGCAGTTGTTACACCACGGACAAAGGCAAAAAGGGAGGAAGTTAGGGGAAAGCATTTCATTATAGAAAGAGTTTCTATATAAGGGAGACATAGGGCTCATACTGGGGAAGGAGCCTTACAAAAAAGGCTGGACAGGCTCCAATGTAGTGGGCAGTGGGGAAATTTTAAATTTTGGTGGCAGAGTGGACACAGAGTAAAGCCAAACTTTGAGAACAGGACCCTGGTGGCAAGGTGCAAAATGAAATACACGGGGAAAAGAAGCCAGTGGTTGGGGAAATTCATTTAATACCCTAGGCAAAAGGATGTGAGGACCTGAACACATGTGGAGGATAAAAAAAAAAAAAAAGTTAAAAGGAGATGAGTTCTCCTGCTGGAATATACTTGAGAAACCCCAAGGATGAATCAAAGGTGATGTCAAGGTTTTGAGTCTGAGGCAGGGATTAACAGACATTTTCTAAAAAGAGCCAGAGAGTAAATTACTTCAGGCTTTGCTGATCACAGCCCTCTGTTGTAACTGCTTAACTCCGCCACCTTAGAGCAAAAGAAGATAGACACAATACTTAAACAAATGGGCACATCTCTGTTCCAATAAAACTTTTTTAAAAACAAGCAGCAAGGGCTTCCCTGGTGGCGCAGTAGTTGAGAATCTGCCTGCTAATGCACGGGACACGGGTTCGAGCCCTGGTCTGGGAGGATCCCACATGCCGCGGAGCAACTAGGCCCGTGGGCCACAGCTCCTGAGCCTGTGCTTCTGGAGCCTGTGCTCCGCAACAAGAGAGGCCGCGACAGTGAGAGGCCCGCACACGGTAATGAAGAGTGGCCCCCCGCTCTCCGCAACTAGAGAAAGCCCTCGCGCAGAAACAAAGACCCAACGCAGCCAAAAAATTAAATAAATAAATACATAAAACAAGCAGCAGGTCAGATTTGGCCCGAAGGCCAGAGGCTGCCTATCCCTAGTCTAAGAAGATAAAAGAAAAGTGGTGCCACTAGCTGTCAGCAGAAGCTGAGTACTGGGATAGAAGGAAATTCCAATAGGACACACCCAATCTGAGGCTCTGCTAATGCCCATCAAGTCTCTGGGTGCAATTCAGCTGGCTGGCAATAGAGCTGGGGGTAGATTTTTGAAATGTATTCCAAAGTGATGGTTGATGACAGTGGATGCGACAATCCCTAAAGGTGTGGAGAGAATCCTTATTGAGTACAAAACTGTAAGGTTCTTTAGCAATGTAGAAGCATTCCCACAGGCTAAAAAATATTAGCGTCAAAAACAAAAAAAGGTAATATCACCACCAACAATACTATAACAGCAATAATAATCATGATTAGCATTTATATGTACTTCATCAAGGTCACCATTATATAGTTAGTTGTATAACATATTTAAAAACAGTATAGCCAATATACAACAACCCAAGGAAAGCGTTCTGCTGACTTTATCAACACTAGACCAGGTCATGAAAGTACAGTCCAAGACTGATTTTAGGGAGTAAGCAGAACACCAGAAAATTAAGAGGAAATTTCAAAATAGAGATGTTTAAATAATTTATTTAAAATATTATTTCATGCTTTTATTGAATTTGGCTTTAAAATGCTAGGGTAGACCAGAGCTATAAGCCAAAAATCATGCCCCAGCTATGGAATATTGATGCTACACTCTGTGACCAAATAAGGTATCAAAAGTTTTAATGCAATTTCTCAAAGAGTGCTCTTGTTCTAAACATTCCTTTCTTACATCCTGTTCTTCTTGTTTAGTAAACTTTGCTCAGGTTCATAAGCCTGAAATAAGGCCTGAAAATTTTTTCATTAGAAATGTACCCAGCACAGACATATGTTTTAAAGCCTTATCCTTCAACATATGAATGCTGATAAGAATAATACCTTAAGAAATTTTAAAATACTATAAATGTCCATGTTTTCGTTTTAGATAGCCTTGAAATGTCAATTAAAATGAAAATTGAGTGCTCGCTTCGGCAGCACATATAGTAAAATGAAAACCCAATGTAAAGTTAATTCAATATAATCATTCATATTTTCTTGAAATGCATTTCTAAATTAAAACAGAGATGTATCCTTGTCTAGAGCATTAACTTGAGTAATAAAGAAAACATAATGAAACCTTTTCTTCTTTTCTGCCAAGCACCAAATGAAAGAAATAATTTGTACAGAATCTTAAAATTCACAGCATCATAGAAAACGCATAAGGATGATATAATATCATTATCTCACAGATGAGAAAATTGATATTCAAGAAGACGCAATGGTCGAGGTCCAAAGTTCCACACTTTGTGGATTTAGTGCTGGAGCTGAGATGAGCACCCAGGATCTCCTGAGTCCTTGAATCCTACATTTCAGAACATAAATCAAACTTGAGTTTTGATTGTGTAATAAACATTGGAGCAAACATTTCTTGATTAAAACAACACAGAAATTGACACAGATTATAATATACTGAATGTCTTCAAAGTAGAAACACAATTTAATATTTCACAGCTCTTGTTTTCCTGAGTCTGGTGAACAAAATCACAGTCTAATAGAAGAGTAGTAAATTCATGGATCTATCAAGAAAAACTCAGTTCTCTATAAGTAGCAGATAAAGAGGAAATGTTGCTTCTTCTCCATGTTCATTTCTCTTATATCCTTCCTGCAAATTGATATTTAACCTATATAAAAATACTCATAGTAATATCTAAGTCTTCAATCAAAATTTTTTTTATGAAAAAGTATTCTTAAATATACATCTGATTTTTTACTTTCTAAATGTATATTGATACCCCTCTAAAAACAGCAGTACTGGAAGAAGGGTCAAAACCAATCTGTTTCTATGCAAAGCAAGCACTCTTAACTACTCTGCAAGTGAGTACTGTCTGCATTCAAATACTCAAGTGAGAGGACACTATTTTAAGTATTTATGTGCAGGCATGTAGCCATGTGAAACTCATAAAAACACCTCAGCAGATAATCTAAGATAAAACAACTAAGGATCTATGTTTGTGATCTATTTCCATAACCACGATGCCCTTCTTTTAAATTTTGGAACAACCAGTCAACGAGGAAAGAGCTGGCAGCAGCAATGCAACTGTCTCCATACATGACTGTTATCAAGACTTGCAGAGTTAGGCTAGGAGGCACCAAAAGTTGAAAATAAAGTTACTCTAAGTCTTGATAGGATTTATCAGTCTAAAAATATAATGCAAACAGATATATTCAAATAGGTAACTGGGGCTGTCTGGAGACATTCAAATCCAAAGTAACTGGGGTTTAATCTCAGGGTCACAATACTGAATATTATTTTAACCAACAAAGCTAAAAACGTAATTGCACATTTTATGCCCCATGAGAAGAAAGAATGTTACCACACGGGGAATGGTCTTCATTGCACTAGAAAAGAGGAGCCCAAAGGGTAAAAGTTTCTCAACACTTAGTAACAGTGGCCAAGTAGGCACCTGAGGCAGATTATCAGTACAATAGTTAATCCTTTTAGACACAGCAGTCATTTCTTTAAAGTGTATCTGGATATAACAACTTGCCATTCCCTGATGAACTGGCCATATAAAACCAGTGAAGAAATTCCCACTTGATTTCAGGTTCAATAGGTTTCCTTTATTGTGCTTACTGCAATGCAAGTTCCTGGGTTCACCTATAAGAACTATTATTTATTTAGAAGTCATTAATTCGGCATTTTATTTTTCCATTCTACCATTCAGTCACTCACCACATGCTAAACACAAGGGAACAAAAAAATAAAAGGATAGTCTCTACCCTCAAGGTGTTCTCGCAATCTAGTG
The DNA here is from genome assembly GCF_963924675.1 of Phocoena phocoena. Taxonomy (NCBI): domain Eukaryota; kingdom Metazoa; phylum Chordata; class Mammalia; order Artiodactyla; family Phocoenidae; genus Phocoena; species Phocoena phocoena. Next base: position 89,188,443 of record NC_089228.1, read on the forward strand.
AGAAAAGGAAGGAACAGGCCTTACAACCCAGGTTTTTGCGTGCAGGGGAAGAACAGAGATGCCGAGGTAGCGAGGACAGCTGCGAGCAGCCCTGTGGGAGAAGAAGCATGTGCCCATGTAAAGAGACCCAAGGGTACCCAGTTATGAAGGAGAGGTAGCGTCTCTGAATGCAGGGCTGTGGAACGCTGACTCCCAGTGAAGTCCCTGAGGGACCACGGCAGGGACACAGAGGGGGCTGAGCAAGCAGGACTAGAGACTTCCTCTTCCTCCTACATCCTGTTACTGTGCTTTCATCTGCTCTACCTATCAAGAGTCTGTGAAATATTTTGTCTGAAGAAAGGATTCTGTGACTTTAAGAAAGATGGTGAGAACAGGGCATGGACTTTTTTTCTTCCCAGCTTCACTGAGGTATAATTGACAAGGACATAGACTTCTGTGAAGAGGTTAACAGCGTAAGGAAGGTTGGTTCATTATAGAAAAGGGAATTTCAATGAGAAGTATAAAAATGTTTTTTTAAAAAGCTATAGGGGAAAAGTGATGGGGGAAGGGGGAGAGACCAAAGACAGGAGGGATGGCAAGAAGTAGGAAGAAGAACCTCCTGCAGAAATCAGAAAATGGGTGACTTGTGCTTGCACGCTCACGAGAGGATAAGAAACACAGTGAGAAAGCACCAGGTGGGCCTGGGTAGCCTCATGCTCCAAAGGGAATCAGGTTCAGAGAATGGGAAAGATTCCTTAGGCTTACAGGAAGATGCTTCTCTCTGAATCCTGCTAGGGATTCTGAAAGGAAATATTCCAAATTGTAAATAATAGTTATCTCGGTTGGATAAGGAGTTAAGAAAATAAAGAAGACACTCAAAACACTGTTTTCAAAAGCCTGACACCAAAACAGGGCAAGGGAAAGATTCCCCAACATCTGTGGTAAGGCACCGGGACCAGCTTCTCGGGAGCCATCCTGTTGGGATAAAGACCAATTTCAGAGGATTATGTGCCATATTCCTCCCTGTCTACCTCCCTAACCTACTTTAGGTAAACTCACAGTGCTCCCCAACATTCCCAGACATCCTCTTGGATAGGAAGGTTGCCCAGTTAAATAAATTTTACCCAAATGTTTAATATTTTCTACAATATTCCTTATAAATGGTCATGTGGCTTCTGCTTTACTTCCTCAATGGCAGGAAGTTCATTACTTCAAAATTTCCTGTTTAATCACTGTACACATGTTTTTGTCCATATGTTCTTCTTATTAAACTCTACCTCTAGATAGCTTCCACTTATTCATTCTAATTTGCCTTCTTTCACCTCCCAAAGCTTTATTCCCTACACACTGGCCTACATGCCAGGCAAAACATATGTAACCATTCTCAAGGAAATGTTTCTAAAATACATGGCATGCTTACATTTCTTATTACACAAGATACAGTGAAACTAACTGAACCTATAGTTGATTGCCTTAAATAATCACAGTAGATATAGAATTTCACATCTGTTAAGAGACAACCAAAATTTTCTAGCCCTATCATTTCACTTATAAAAGAGGAAACTGAGGATTAGAAGATTAAACAGATTGCCCAAGGTCAAAGTAAAGACAGTACTGGCAGTCATCCATCACTGCCCTTTGCCTTGATATAATGATGTCCTAAGCCAGGAGTTACCAAGATCCATAAGGTTGTATGGCCCCATAATAAATAATCTCAGTAAGCCATATATATTGATTCTTCTCTTTCTGTTGTGTCAGCTATTACTTCTCAATATATTTCTAACTTGTCTATTCAATCTACCACCACCATTTCTAATTGCCATGACAAAAATTTCTGGAATAAATGACAACAATCAAAAACTTTATTTTATATATGATTTTCACAAATTCATTAATGAAATATTTGTGTCTATTATGTGTACAATATATGCTTAGAGGTCTGTCAGATACCAAGAGGAATTTGTGCCTCAAGGAATACACAGGAAGTTAAAAAGACCAAAAAAGAAAGTTTGAAATATGCAAACTGAACAGACATAGAAATCAATATTTTAAGTACAAGGTTAGAACATCAAAAAGAACAAATAAATTTACAGAGCAGTGGTTACCAAACTTTTTTTTTTTAATTTATTTAATTTTTTTTTATCTTTGGCTGTGTTGGGTCTTCGTTGCTACGCACGGGCTTTCTCTAGTTGCGGCGAGCGGGGGCTACTCTTCGTCGCGGTGCACAGGTTTCTCAGAGCAGTGGCTTCTCTTGTTGCAGAGCACAGGCTCTAGGCACGTGGGTTTCAGTAGTTGTGGCTCACGGGCTTAGTTGCTCTGCAACATGTGGGATCTTCCCGGACCAGGGCTCAAACCCATGTCCCCTGCATTGGCAGGCGGATTCTTAACCACAGTGCCACCAGGGAAGCCCCACCAAACTTCTTATCAAGGTACCAACCAGTTAAAAAAAAAAGAGATGGACCTTAAATACATACAACTGTATATAAATCATACACATGGAGTACTATATTAATGTATTATGTACATTATAAAATATACCTTAATATTATATTTTTTAAGTGAAATGCTGCAAAATAACTTTAGTGCTCTGAGTTCAAATGGAGGAGTTGTTGCAGGCTCAAATAAAGCATTAGTAGGCCTCATAATATCTAGTGTAATGTTATCATTCACCTAGAACCTTCTTTTCTCATTTAAGGGGACCAGAATATGCCATCCCAAAATATGCCACTTTGGAATAAGAATTCTTTTGAGATGAAGGCAATTAAGAAACAGCAGACTCAGGAAAAAAGCTCTCTCCCCTCTCCCATCTGGATAAAAGCAGGACATAAATTTCCATTTGTAAAGGTGTCTCCCTCTCTAGTACCAGGAAGAGAACTACTCCAGAGACAGCTCTTATCACCAGACTCTTACCTGCATAACAAGCCTTACTAAAAAGCTTTATTTATCATATATTTCCTAATCACCTTCTCATAATTTACACCTCCCCAATAAGCCCCTTTTTCCTTTGTCTAAACTCTTCTCCACTCTTTACCCCCTTTGTTAAGATGGTATATAATCACCAAATTCTAAGTCCTGCATACTTGCATAATTACAACTGTTTTGTTTTGTTTTTCCCGTTAGTCTGTCTTTTATCACTTTGACTCACATGCCACAGTTGCTGAACCTAAGAGCATACATACAAAGAGATGTATGTATTGTTTTCCCTACCCTACATCATGAAGTGTAAGGTTCAGTGGATTTTTTTATGTAACTTGAAGATCCAAGGCAAAGTAAGATGAGTGAGGCTAGTGAAAATCAGACCACTGTATATATGATACCTCACTACATTTAAAACTGCATTTAGATATATACGGAATCTACAAAAATGGTACCGATGAACCTAGTGGCAGGGCAGGAATAAAGATACAGACGTAGAGAACGGACTTGAGGACACGGTGGGGATGGGAGGCTGGGAGGAAGTGAGAGGGTAGCATTGACATATATACACTACCAAATGTAAAACAGATAGCTAGTGGGAAGCAGCTGCATAGCACAGGGAGATAAGCTCAGTGCTTTGTCACCACCTAGAGGGGTGGGATAGGGAGGGTGGGAGGGAGGCTCAAGAAGGAGGGGATATGGGGATATATGTATACAAATAGCTGATTCACTTTGTTGTACAGCAGAAACTAAGACAACACTGTAAAGCAATTATACCCCAATAAAGATGTAAAAACAAACAAACAAAAAAAAACTGCATTTAGGACTTGCACAGCATTTAGTATTTGAATCAATTAATTTCTTCTTGATAAGCTAGTTAATGTAAGTAAAACACTCCTTCCTTAAAAGGATTAACATAAAAAAAATAACCTAAAGTATATGACATGTATATTCCTATTATGGAGATTATCCCCATAAAATGAAAAGCAAATCTGTAATTACTTCACCTCCCTAAGATCAAAACACCGATACTCTACTCATAGCAAACACTTTAGACGGTAATACCCTTCAACAGAGGAAAGGAACAAAGAGAGAAAGGAAAAAGAAGTTTTTTTAAAAATAAAATTCCGAGGTGCATCAGTATATAGGAAGACCTTAATAAAGTGCCACTGAAAAGAGATGCCCTGATCAGCTGTTACATTTATTCAATTCACCATCCAATTTTCACATTTCATTATAGTTTACTCTAATTATCACATTCACCAAGAAAGACCAAAATTAAATTATGACAGGAATCTATATTTTGAGCAAGGAACGAGGGAAATTTACAGTTCTGGTTCCAATTAACAATGGGATTACAGGACTTCCCTGGTGGCGCAGTGGTTAAGAATCCGCCTGCCAATGCAGAGGACACGGGTTCGAGCCCTGGTCTGGGAAGATCTCACATGCCACGGAGCAACTAAGTCCGTGCGCCACAACTACTGAGCCTGTGCTCTAGAGCCCACGAGGCACAACTGCTAAGCCTGCACACCTAGAGCCTGTGCTCCGCAACAAGAGAAGCCACCGCAATGAGAAGCCCACGCACGGCAACGAAGAGTAGCTCCCGCTCACCGCAACTAGAGAAAGCTCGTGTGCAGCAACGAAGACCCAATGCAGCCGAAGACCCAATGCAGCCAAAAATAAATATAAATAAATAAATAAATTTATTGTTAAAAAAATGGGATTACAGGGATAAAAGTTCTGAAGGAAAATGCATACTTGGTCTTATTTAGAGTTCCAACCTGAATACAATTTGAGCTACAGTACTATTAGATCCCAACCTGGTTTCTGGTGGGAGACCCAGAAAAAATTAGAATTTAGAACCGACCTATACAGTCTGAGTAACAAGCTGTTGTAAACACTTATAAAAGGTTCCTAAACAAAATTTTCAAGTTTTTACATCTTTTTCAAAGTCACTTTTCCAAAGAGGCATTAGTTAATGGAAAAACTGATCCCCTGGAGGAGGTAACAGAAAAGTGCTTTGTTATTTAAAATAATACAATTAAAAAGTGGCCAAACAAGAGACACTTGTGCCCTGGAAAAGATAAGAATCTGCGGAGTTGTGTCTTTGGCTAATTTACACCTACAGGACTGAGGCAACAGAAGAGACTAAGTCAAGCTGCTTAACTGCGTTTCAGCCAGCTCTAACTCCTGCATGATCAAGAGGTTTCACTGGAGGCGCAAGAGGCAGAGAATATCAGTATTTCAGGGCACTATTAAAAAACTTATTTTTAACATATTCTAGTTGAACTAGCTAATTCAGAAGGAATTATCAGTACTGTTCTTATGGCAAATGATTTACAATCTTCAGCACTGACCTATAGTATTGATACTATATCCATAGATATATATCAATAGCTCTTCCAATAGATTTCTCTCCCCTACAAGACTATAAGCTCCCTAAGGGCAATGCCTAGATATGATTCATTTTACACACCTCACAGTACATTTTCAAGAAACCTCTTGCAATTTAATAAACGAATGAAAAACCAATTAACAGAAAATAACATAGAATCAATCATTAACTAAAATTGTGATTAAGACCCATGCTTATGTCTCTTAAAATTTAATAAGGCCAACACTAAGCAGGAATCCACCTTTTTCATCATCAGAAACACAGATAATCCAATCAGAGGAGCTACCTTTGATGAGTGTCAACACCATTTATGTACGTTTGAATTTTATGGTAAGTCCTCAGACTCTTTCACAAATCAAATAAACAATTCATAAGAATTACTATCATATTCTTAAGAACAATTTTCTTAGTGTTTAAACAGCACGGTTTTCCTTTCAACTCTCTCCTTTGTCCCCTCCATCACTCTTTCTTTAAAATTCTTAAAAAATTTTTCATTTTATCTTCAGAAAAGTAATACAGCTATTAGTTATAATTACTCTGACCTCAGTTCAGAAAGGTACTGATCACAAATACAACTTTTTTTTTTTTAACTTCACAAGAAAAAAAAAGATTTTTTTATAGCAGCAACCAACATAGCTGGTCACAGACAAACCTTGGAGCCACTACTCAACTCTAGTCCCAGAAAGCAAAGCAATTTCAGTGAAACAAACACTGTCTTCTACGTGAAAATGCCCCATTTACCAACATCAATGTACAAAACAAAATCCATTTTGATGGGGAAAAAAAACTGTCAAGTTTTTCCTGTTTGCAATGCCAGCAAAGGACAAACTTCATCACCCTGATACCAACGTCAGACTGACATCAATTCAAATTATCAACAGAAATAACCAAGCAAATGACATTTACCATTCAGCAACACGACTTAAACCAACACGACTTAAACCATAATAAACTAAAGAGAGGATTTCTTCATTATTACTTCATTATTATCAGCAGAGTCATACAGAAAGAGACTACAGGCTCCCTCTGAGCCACACGAAACATGTTCAGAGTGTCTCTTCCATGTTCAATGTTGTTGCCACGGGGAACAGAAAAAACAATGAAAAGGCTGTATGTATACACGAAAAACAACACAGAGGACTGCAGCAATTTAAAAAATTTTATTTAATCAACTAATACTTATGGAACAATCACTATGTAGCAAGTATGAAATATGTGGGGTGAAAAATTATATACGTTAAGGATGAAAAGAAAGATTTGGTTTGCTTTAACTGTATAACCCTATTAATTATCCATTTCCCTTTATATGTAGAAACAAAGCATGTCATTCTTGGGATGCTTTTTTAATTATTAAGGCTAGCTGACATCCGTAATCTAAAGGTTCCATTTCCCTCTGGAGATTCTTCTCTGAATTCTACTGAAATCAATGAATTAATTGGCCCTTTAAGTAACTATATTTTACTAATGCACAGGAGAATACACATACATACCTATATATATATATATATATATGAGAAAAAGAGAGAAAACCAACACTCTATTAGACTGATATTCCCTCATTTTTATCTCAGAACTAATAAGGTACTACATATTACCTGTATTTTTACACATGAAAAAAAAATTAGACTGTTATGGTCACATAAATAATATAAAAAAATCCTTAATCTGAAGCTAGAAAAAAAAGAAATGGGACTTGAAAGAAATAAGAGAATTACATTCAGAATTACTGCAGAAAAACTGCTGTGGAGGAGCATGTTACAACTGGAACCACAGCAGCTGCTGTCACCAGTGCCTCACTCAAAATACAAAATATAGGTGTGGAAATTTACTATATGCTTACACCTTCTAAAAGGTAAAGCCAGGGCTTCCCTGGTGGCGCAGTGGTTGAGAGTCCGCCTGCCAATGCAGGGGACACGGGTTCGTGCCCCGGTCCAGGAAGATCCCACATGCCACGGAGCGGTTGGGCCGGTGAGCCATGGCCGCTGAGCCTGCGCTCCGCAACGAGGTATGCTGAGAGGCCCGCGTACCAAAAAAAAAAAAAGGTAAAGCCAAATTATGTACTTTGATCCCAGCAGAGAGCTGAGATGACCAAATGAACAGAAACACCTCTGCACCTTCCCAAAATTCCAGAGAAGACATAATTTATACATGGGAAAGGGAACATGAGTAACCGAAGTCATGGAGCATTTGTGTAAAACTTAAAAAAAAAAAAAGTGACTTTTCCAAAGAAAACCTATAAATCAAAGGTGAAAGGAGCCTAGAAAAAGCTGATCTCCATAATTAAAGATGGGCAAACAATGATTTGTGTCCCCTGTCCTCCCAGCAATTGGCTTCCAGAGTCACCTACAAGTTATGACCTCAAGTACAGCTCCCAACATAAAAGTAGAAGGTCTTATATGTGCACCTGTGAGCATTAGCACTGTGACCAGGTAAGCAGAGCAGTGCCACCGAATGACTTAAAGCCACCACAGGGCCACAATCACCACACCTGAAAGAACTCCCACATTCTCAAGAGGAAGCCATTCCTCAGCCAATGGTGATCTTATCATCCTTTCTATCACCCCCTAAGCAAACAACTAGAATCAGAGATCCTAAAAACAGAACCACTTTTACTGTATTAACACACTGAAAAAGAAAAACCAAATGATCATCTGAACAAAAGCAGAAAAAGCATTTGACAAATTTCAAAATCCATTCATGAAAAAAGTCTCAGCAAACTAAAATTAGAGGAGAACTTCCTCAAATTGATAAAGGATATCTATAATAAACCTACAGCTAACATCATGTTTTCTCCCTAAGATGAGAAACAAGGCAAGGATGCCCATTCTTACCACTTTTAGTCAATATTATACTGGAGGCCCTTGCTAAGGCATAAGGAAAGGAAAGGCATACAATCACAGAGAAAAGGAATCAAAAGGGTTTCTTCACAAATGAAATGATCAAATATGGATAAAATCCTAAAGGAATAAAAAGCTACTAGAACTAACAAGGTAGTTCAGCAAGACCACAGGATTCAAAAGAAAGTAACAATTACTGAAGATAGGCAAAGACAATCTATTATATGAATAAGATGAGTTCCTGATGAAGAAACCCAAAGGCAAGGGAAGGGAATACTAAAAATTATAATCCAAGAAAATTTGCATTAAAAAATTTAAAAGTTTTGTCCATATGTTGGAAGATTATACTATATACCTGAGAACATTACCCCAGAACAATAAGAACAACCAACACCAAGACACATTCTAATAAAATTACTGGACTTTAAGAAAAAGAAAAAACTCCTTTGAGCTTCTAGGCAAAAAGAACGCATTACTTATAAGGAGGGAAAAAAATTACACTGCCACCAGACTTTGAAACCAGTGAGAGGCCCGCATACCAGAAAAAAAAAAAAAGAATACCAGGGTCATGTCAAAAGGACACAGAAATCAACCTGAAGGGGATCACAGTGGCCAAAGACAGGACAATTTGAACTTGGGTAAGAATCGCAATTGACTGAAGCCCAAATATGTTTAAAATCATGAGTTTCTAATCATACTTTAAAAAAAAAAGGGGGGGGGGGACTATCCGTTACCTTCTGAGAATGATAGGATCCAATTTATTATCTTAGAAATCGGGTAAATAAGGGAATCTAGAATTTATCCTGCCTTTCTCTATAAACTCTACCAATGAGTAAATAGCTGATGAGGGGAGACATCTCCTTATCAAATGATTACAGCTAATCTCTGACTAGATGATATAATAGAATGTCATCATTTTCCAAACCCCAAAGAAATAATGACTCACGGCGTTATACGTCAACGGCTGGTAGCGTCGAAAACAGAGAAACCACCACACATTACGAGCCTCCCAATGAAAGAATACAATTCAACCTAAAATCCTGCCACGGCTCTATAACAAGCTGCCAATTTGCAACAAAAACAGAGGACAGAGGAAGGCACTGAACTGTACTTGAATACGCAATCAGCAAAAGCTGGACTATGGAGAGCTCGCAGGTCAAAAGGCCCAAGTTCTTCAACAGGTAAGTTATAAGGAAAAGAAGGAGCTAGAAGGGGAACCTATTGATTAAGAGAGATTTAAAATGCACTGCAGGTGTTTTTCTTAAATGGGCAAGATTTAACTGCATTGTCTAAAAACAAAACGTGGGTGATAAAGCCATAAGGGATAAAGCCATACAGAAGTGATTATTATAAAAGTCAAGACAGTGCTCATCTGTGGAGGTAGGGAGAGAGCTGTGACTGTGATGGGGAACGTAAAGGGGTTTCCAGAGTGGCTAGCAATGTTTTGTTTCTTGAACTGGGGGGACAGTGACAGGGGTCTCTGCTTTAAAATAGTTCCCTAACCTATACGTTGTTCTGCAATTTTAAAACTTATCATTGTATTTTACAACAAAGTTAAAATAAATCTCTAATAAAAAATACTCTAGAACTAAATAACCAGAGATTTCCCAGTAAACAAAAAGGGGAAGAGAAGTAAAACTGTGGTATCCATCTCTAAAGCCCTTTCAAACTCCCTATATCTCAGAACCCACATGAAAGCGGTTTTAACCTGCGGTATGTAAACAGGATGTCACAGTTAGCTGGAAGAACCCCGATGCACGCTTGTAGAAACAAAACTGTATGTTGTCCCCTGACCATCTTTGTTGGAGGTAAATGGAATGACACTGAAAAGACCAAGTAAGTCAGAATCATTACTGAAGACGTTCCAAGAGAACATCACAAAACTTGTTTATTTTCTATATTTTGTGCAATTAATTACCATTTATACCACTGAAAGGACAGGAAAATTTAAAAGCATGAAGAGTGCACAGAATGCACCCCTGTCTGCTCTCCTGTACTGTATATGGGCAACTTCTCTCGTTCTTTCTGCAAACACAACTGTGAGATTTAAGTGGCAGGGGGTTTCAAGAAGGAAAATCTGACGCTGTCCAGAGACCTAAATTCAGGTCCCAGCTGCACCATGAATTGACAGCAAGACAAATCGTCTTTGTCTCTGAGCCTTAATTTTCTCACACATACATGAAAATGGTTAAACAAGATGAACCCTGATACGTATTCCAGCACTAAAAATCTTGGTTGACATAAGAAATATCTGCCCCCAAAAGGTAGCATTTGCCGCCAAGATTAAGAAAAAATACCACAGTGGCAAATAACATCATTAGAAATTTTTTTTTCTCAATTAGTAAATTGAGAAAAATTTCTTTGAAAATTCCCCCCAAAAAGCTGCAATGTATGTTCAATCTTTTTACACCCAGCTGATCTGTAATAGACTTGAAAATTAGCAAATGAAAATATAAGAAGAAAGTTCATTTTTAATATTTTAAATTCCGGTTTATACTTTCACGTATCCGTTTGTAAAACTGTGGTAAAAGGGAAAGTTTGTGGCTTTAAAAAGTTAGAATAAAATAAAAGAAAGCAGGCAATAAATTCAGTTTCCTTCCTCCCACCTCCAGTTTTGCAATGTTCAAATTTCAACCCCACACATCAAAATCTCGAATAATACTCAAGTCCCTAACAGAAAAGAAATAAGAAAACAAGAAATGAATGCCCCTGTAAGGTGAAACCCAAGAGTCTAAAGGATGGTCCATGTCTTCTAGAGAATAACAAAAATTATCATCATGACAACAGGATTTTGCTTTTTATACTGCTTTAGGCTTTTCCAGAGCAATTTTCACATACATCACATGCTGCCTCATGAAATCTTCAAGAACCTGTGAGGGATTCTTACTTTACAAATGAGGAAAACGAAGTTCAGAGAAGCAAGCTAAAAAATGGAATACAAGAATAAAAGAGGAGTTAACATTGGTCTCTACTACTTAAAGCAAAAAGGATACTCTGAAGTACTCAAAGAAAAACAGAAGAAATGCAGGAGATCTGTACACCTACTGAAGGAGAAGGACAAGACTTCACTTAAAACCTGAACAAAAGCATGTCTCCACTCGGGTCACTTTCACTAGGGGGGTAGGTAGGCCACTGGAGCTTCAGAAGTTGGAACACTTCACTGTACTAGGAATGCATTTTCAACTACTCCCAAGTCCTGGAAGCAAGCAGATGCCGCAAAACATAACTAAACTCCACGGAACCATCTTCCCTCTCCACCACTGAAACATTAAAGAACTAGAACGAGGAGAAGGACCAAAACATAAGGTTACTAAATTTCAAATCCCCACCCTCAAAAGGCGGTAGGAGGGGAGAAGGCAGAATCTGATTTATACCATACAAGTCCTAGTGAAATTCGGTTCTCCCTGTTGAAATAAAATGTATGGGCATAGATTGCTAACCACCATAACAACAACAAAAACTCGACAGCTAAGGGAAGAATATATTTCCTAAATATTATTTAGAAAATAAAGCAAACATTTTATATTGCTCTAACATGGCCTCTCTCCGTTAAGGTTCTCAGCAAATGACCTCGCTTCTTATTTCACTGAAAAAGAGGCAATCAGAAGAGAATTGCTCTTTCTTTCCACCACTGCATCTATCAAACTACCTGCTCTGTACCAACATCTGTTAAAATAAATCCACTGTCCTTACTGCCATGTAAGCCCAATGCTTCTGCTTGTGTGCTAGATCCCCGTCCCTCTTGTATACTCTGCTCCCATAATTACCCTCTTTCCTTCTACTAAGCAATTTTTACCTCTATAAAGGATCATATCCAACAGCATATAAATACGCAGTAACATCCAATCTTAGAAACACAAAAAAACACTCCTTTGATTCTAAACCTTTCCCCACACAGCTTTAGCTCCATTTCTGTTTCCCTTTATAGCAAACCTCCTTTAAGATGCAATCTGTACTCTGTCTCACTCTCTCATTCCATTTTAAGTCCACTCAAATCAGTCCTATATCCCCACCTCTCCACTGCAACTGCTCATCAAGAACCACCACCAGCTCACTCCCTCTTGACAAATCCAGCCGATCAATTCTCAGTCTTCATCTGACTCAATCTCTCAGCAGTACTTACACAGCTGATCAATCCCTCTCCTTGAAACACATCCTTCACTTGCCTGCTGAGACAAAACACTCTCCTGGTTTCTTCCACCTCGACTGAGCCTCCTCTGCTGGATCCTGGTCCTTGGTCTTCTTCTCTATCTACCCTAAGTCCCTAGGTGAACTTCTTTGGTCTCATGGCTTTATATACCAGGATAAGGATTCCCAGGTACCTCTCTCAAACCTCAACCTCATATATACAAACATATCAACTCAGGTATCTTGTAAGCGTCTCAAATTAAGCATGATCCAATCAGAATTCCTGATCTCCCCCCTGCAAAACAAGTGGAAAAAATTTGTCTTTTCTATTAAATGCTTTATAAATATCCTATAAATCATTTTCCTTACACTTAGGTTTTCTTTCTTTTTTTAAAGAAGTGAGGGTAAATTTTATTAAAAGTTCATATATGATCAAAATTAGTATCACAGATGGATTTTTAAAATAGCCTGCTAATATAGATAATATATTTCTCACATTTGGGTTTTACAGTAACCAACCCACATAGGTGACTCTGATTTCTCCCATGTACTCACCTTGTAATATTTTGTGATAAGGTATTTTAAAGGCTCAATAAAGAATATGCCTGAAATTTTTATTTCAATTGTAATTATTACATTTTTGAACTTAGATTTTGTTTTGTTTTCAGCAAGATGAGGAAAGAGAAAATTAAAACATAAGGCAATATCAATTATAAATTCTTAATTAAGAATTACCATTGTACATTGTATGAGTCCTAGTTCATCAAGAATTTATTTGTATAAGTCAGGAAGAGAAAAACAAATACCGTATGCTAATGCATATATATGGAATCTAAAAAAAAAACAGTACTGATGAACCTAGGGGCAGGGCAGGAATAAAGACACAGACGTAGAGAACGGACTTGAGGACATGGGGAGGGGGAGGGGGAAGCTGGGATGAAGTGAAAGAGTGGCATGGACATATGTACGCTACCAAATGTAAAATAGATAGCTAGTGGGAAGCAGCCACATAGCACAGGGAGATCAGCTCGGTGCTTTGTGACCACCTAGAGGGGTGGGATAGGGAGGGTGGGAGGGAGACGCAAGAGGGAGGGGATATGGGGATATATGTATACGTATAACTGATTCACTTTGTTATACAGCAGAAACTAACACACCACTGTAAAGCAATTATACTCCAATAAAGAGGTTAAAAAAAAAAAGAATTTATCTGTAAACTCTACTACACCCTTTTCCTACTTGAAATACGTGCTGGTTAATCTTGCAAACATTCTCCCAGTAACAAGAAAAAAAACAGAGTATCAATCTCCTAATACAATGTTTATGCCTGTGGAGAACAAGGACTAGAAGCCAAAAGTGAGTCACTTCGTGAACTCTGCGCAGGAAGCAGTATCAGTTTTAAAGAACATAAGATAATGGTATTATTTAAAGAGAAGAAAAACATGCAAAAATACTAGTAGAGGACAGAAAATGGACTCTCACTTCCTAATCATCGGAAGAAGGAAAAACACTTGATAGTCTTCTCTCTAAATTAATTAATTCAATTGAAACTCAAGAAGAAAGAGCTTAAAGAATGCAAGTAAAGGTAAAATAACATAGCAGAATGGTTAATCCCAGGTACAGTCATTCCTCGGTACGAAGCGGGTATTAGTTCCAGGACACCACAGACACCCAAATCCAAGGATGCTCAAGTCCCTTATATGAAATGGCGCAGTATTTGCATATAACCTTCACACATCCTCCCATATATTTTAAATCAACTCTAGATTACTTATGATACCTAATACAATGTAAATGCTGTGTAAATAGTTGTAAATACTATGTAAACAGTTGTCTGTGAGGTTAAGTTTTGCTTTTTAGAGCTTTCTGGAATCCCCCACACACACCCCCAGCATATTTTCGATCCACAGTTGATTGAAACCCGCAGATGCAAACCCAAAGATGTGGAATCCTTCCATACAAGGGGCCAACTGTATACGCTTTGCATTTTAATCAAAGGGGAAAGGTCTCTCACCGGTGCTTCCTGAGTAATGAAAGCCATCCTAGGTTTTGGTCTACTAAACACTTCTCACTACAGGGCATCAGGTAAGTAATGGTTGTTTTTTACAGAAGAGGTTACGGCAGCACAATTCCAAGTCCTCTGATTCTTAGACTCCTACAAAGATAAAAAGCGTTTCACACCAAAAATATATGACACTTTGAAAGTTATTATATAACTTTCACTTGAAGAATAAGGATCATTTTGAACATTAGTTGTTATAGCTATAGGTAATGGGGCTTAAGTCTGATTGGGTATTGAATCCACAACTTTTGCCCTAAAATTCTTCTTAAAATAGTCCTGGATACACCATGATGGCTAGGTTTTGACCTCTTATAAATGTGGGAAAAGGGAGCGCGGCTCAATGACTAATAATTGCCTGATTCCCACTCATTCTTCAGGTAACGACTTAGATGCCATTTCCTCCAGAAAAGTCTTTTCTAACCACTGCAACTTTAGGACTTAAGTTTTTCTCTTGTGTTCTGCTGTAGTGCCCTATACACTTCCCTGTCATAAACTGTATCATATTCTGTTATCACAATCTCTTGGTTTATGTGCGTCTCCTATTAGATTCTAAGAAACAAGGTATGCTCACTATTGCTTTCCAACTCAGATCCCTTCTCCCAACCCACGCCTTTTTTTCTTGCTAGCAAAGACCTGATTTTGTTTGTTGTCAATCCTTTGAGGCACTGTGCTCAGGAAAGTCTCTCCCAAACTCCCAAGGCAGGTTAAAAAATAGTCTAAGTCAGTCACGATGTTTTCATTTTCCTTGCTAGTAAGTAACTTTTAGGTCTGATTTTGGGATCCAATTCTAGCCAGTGGTATGCAGTTGGCACTATGGGGAATGATTCTCCTCTCTACTAAGAAGAGAATTATGAGAGTAATACCTCTCTTCATTGGCTGTCGTCATAAGTGCATATAATACCTGAAACTATTTCTACTATAGCAATATTGCCACAAAGAAAGAACAGCAGCATCAAAAGGACCGTGTTTCATAGAAGACGTTGTTGCCATGAAATGAATCTAACTAGAACTGACAACCTCCAGACTTCTTATTATGTGAGATCATAAAACCCTTACGGTTCAAGCTGCTTTTGGTTGAGTCTTTTGCTACTTAAAGCCAAAGGTATCCAAGCTGAAATGTCCTGGTTCATCACAATGTATTAATGTAAGTGGTAAAACTAAACACCTTCCAGTGTCCATATTCTCATTCTACTATACTACCTACCAGGCTTTCTTCTCAACTAGCTGAGCCAGGATTTCAACCTACTCTTAAGACTCCAAATCCAAACCTCTTTTTACTGAATTACAGTTGATCTGGGGAATCCATGAATCTGCATTTTGTTTACAAACTTATTAGTGTGACATCATTCCAGATGCCAGACATCATTAGAAGCTCATCTTTGGCTAATGAGGTACCAGAAGTGTTGGGAAAATGTAATGCACATATATCTACAAAATACTTGCCTTTCTAATGTATGTTTCAGAACAGAAAGACTCTTTTCTATAAGCTATATGCACTGAAGACAGAACACCTATCTATCTCACAACTTGGATTCAGTTTTTACCTGTCCCTCCTTGTTCAAATCAACTTAAATCACATATGATCTTAATTACACTAAAAAGTCACACCTCTAAAGGAAAGAGCTATATCACTAAATTCCCAGGAAAGGAATGGTTTCAACCACGGAAGTGCAATTCATTTGTAGAAAACTAAAGGGGAACTCTTTCACAGATAAAGAAATGAGGGCTCATAGAGGCTGAATGTTTTACTAGAAGTCATATAGGTAGTTAGGGTCAGAATCAGAACTAGAAATTTGGGTTCCAATTCCTAATTCAGTGTTTTCTCCACAATATCATAATGCTTCCAAGTTGCGCATTAAATATTTACTGATAATTCTTGGCCAAACAAAAATAATCCATTACTGTTATGTTCAAGTAAATCAAAAATCTTTTAGTAAGTTAAGGTGACAGATGCACATTGCCTTTATATTGACTTTTTATTTTTTTAAGTAAGCTTCACTATGTCCTAGTTATCTTTTCCACTTTTCTAGTCAACAAGATTTCATTTTATTTAAATAATTTAAACATACCAATTGTTATCAGTGCAAATACACTTAAGGGGGAATCATGGTTCTGACTTTACGTATCTACTTTCTACTTTATAGAAGCATTGTAGCACGTCATACTTATTAGACTTTGGGAAGACAGAACAAAATTGTTACATTTTTTAATTTAAACACTAATTTCCCTAATGAAGCAATTATCATGATGATGTTGACTTCACTCAGCATCCTCTTGGTTATGAACATAATTACTCTGGGAAGTACTAACCTGGAACTCAGGAAATCAACAGTCTTTAGAAATTTATTTTAAAAGGTTAATTCATATGAGATCTCAGTGAGTGTTGTAGCTGATTCCAACATCTATTTCACTAGAGATGATTAGTGCAAGTCAATTGCTATACTTCCATCTTCTTTGCCAATGTTCAGGAAAGAGTAGTCTGAAGCCCATTTGGACCAGTGATACATGCAGAAAGTCTTGCTCAGGCCTTCAAAGAAAGAAAAGCCAGTCTCTTTCCCACTGGTAAAATAGGGACTCAACCGTTGCTCCTGTCCTAATAACCACAGAAAGAACCAGCTTTAAGGATGAAGCTAAGAGTGTAAAAGGAAGAGGAAAAAGAACAAATGACCCTGGGTCTCTTATGACAACAGTAAAGTGCAATCAACTCACTCTGAAGCTTGCCATGACTCCTTGTGGTGAGAATGACTCACTTCCTTATCGTTTAAGTGAGCTTCAGTTGAGATTTCTATTACTTGCAGCAAAAAGGACCTTAACTAAAATAGTAAAATCAAGTCTGGGGACAACAAGCACTAGAAAGGAAAGAGACTGTAAGCCCCACATTATTACGAGAAGAATCACTCCAAAGTACTTTCCCCCTCAGCAGACGGTTCAAATACCAGCTAAGACTCAGGTCTTCTGTAAAGCAAAGGAACTCCAAGACTCTCCCTAATTAATATCTGACCTAATAAACTATCAGGAAACTAAAGCATTTCTATTCATTTCTTTAAATAGTTATTAGGCACCAAGCATACGTCCAGGCTCTGGGGATATAGCTGTAAACAAAGCAGAATGCCTGCCCTGGGAGCTTCCACTGAAAAAGGGTAAGATAATTAACAAGTAAATAAATATCTCCCTAGTGGATTTAGTTCTGCTGTACGAAAATCAGGAAGCACCTGAAAAAGTTCTATCATGACCAGTACCTGAATATTATGAACAATTAGGGTAGAAATAAACAAGAAGACTGCATGAACTCTTACCAACACGAAAAAAAATCAGAGAAACAAGACCTGAGAACAAGAAGAAAAAACTGAAAGATCAAGAGAAAAAAAAAAAAATCAGGTCTGAATTGTAGAAAAGAAAAAGGGGAAGATGGAGAAAGAACAAGACTATGAAATCATCAGGACACATACACACACAAAGAATAAAGAAATGGGAATTTAACATCTGTCTCAACTCTTTCATATTAGAAACAAGGAGACTAGGACAAATAGCACGTCAAACCAACTAACAAGGCTTAGAACCCAGGATCTTCTAACACCTCTTTTGAAATCAGAAAAGAAAAAAACCTATGTCAGACCAGAAGAAAACACTAAAGTTCCCAGCTCACATCACAGACTGTCTCTAAACCACAACTGACTTCCCAAAACCCACCACACAGTAACCTACATTCCAGGGTTGAAAATCCATCTCATGAGATGGCCAGATGGGCAAGAAACACCATTTGATTATCTCATGTAGGAAAGGAGAGAAATTCCTGTACCCTTTTCTATTTCTTGTCTGAAATAAGTTAAGGCTTATAGAGAGAGAGAACATTTTTTAAAACAAAGAAAATTTCTAAAGTGATAAACACAAACTTAAAGCTCAGCATAAAAAATTATCCAAAATGTCAATCCTCCTATGAAAGTCTCTGACTAGGTACTATCAGATAACTAAACTGAGTAATTTGGCATCCTTATTTTGTCAGAAGAAATTCAAGAAACTGTTAAGTAACCAATGAACTGTTTTACAACTTCAAGTAACAAGGTAAAGTAACTAAGTTACTGGGGTAAGTCGTGAGCACTTGACTAAATGGCTCACTCTCTTAGTATGTATTTTAAATTATTCTAGACAGAACAATAAGCAACTGCAATTTTTAAGTGCTTTCCCTACCTTTATAATAAATAAACTACATATTAAAATGGTTTCAGAGTTCAAATCATAGGCCAATGGGTACTATCACTATGGGGAAGCCTGAGACTGGGCCTGAATATTGGGAAAATATAGAGGATTTTTAACCCAAAGCTGTTTTAAAATGTACATTTTTGGGCTTCCCTGGTGGTGCAGTGATTGAGAATCCGCCTGCCGATGCAGGGGACACGGGTTCGTGCCCCGGTCCGGGAAGATCCCACATGCTGCAGAGTGTCTGGGCCCATGAGCCATGGCCGCTGAGCCTGCGCGTCGGGAGCCTGTGCTCCGCAACGGGAGAGGCCACAGCAGTGAGAGGCCCGCGTAACGCAAAAAAAAAAAAAAAAAAAAAAAAAGTACATTTTTAAATATAAATATCTTTAAAAAGCAGGAAGCTTTAAGTTTGTTTGTTTATGGCTGAGTTAGGCCTTTGTTGCCGCACACAGGCTTTCTCTAGTTGCGGCGAGCGGGGGCTACTCTTCACTGTGGTGCACAGGCTTCTCACTGCAGTGGCTTATCCTGTGGCAGAGCACGGGCTCTAGGTGCGCGGGCTTCAATAGCTGCGGCTCACGGGCCCTAGAGCGCAGGCTCAGTAGTTGTGGCACACAGGCTTAGCTGCTCCGTGGCATGTGAGAGCTTCTCGGACCAGGGCTCGAACCTGCGTCCCCTGCATTGGCAGGCAGATTCTTAACCACTGCACCACCAGGGAAGCCCAAGTTTTTTAAAAACATAAACATTTATTCAACTTGCAAATATTGATTTAGTGCCTACTTTGTATGAGACATGGTACCAGCCTGAATTAAGGAAATTTAAATATAGAAATCATCCTTAAAAACATATGGAATATTTGGTTATTCCTGATCACAGAGGATGATAAAAATGGCCATGTCTTATAAATAGAGTACCCATATGATCTAGTCTATGCCTCTTATCCCATTATAATTTTTAGTGGCTCTCTTGTCACTCTCAAAGGGCCCCAGGTTGGTCACTGAATTACAGGCTTACCCTACCACAGTGGGTAAGCAGACAGGTGCTGTATGGTAGCTAGTTACCGTAATGCCAAATACTACTAGATTTCTGTTTCTATGTTGTAGATAAGAATAAGCTACCCCTAGATAAAATGTAAAGACTCAGATGTTGTATCAACAAGATAAAAGCATTCTGTGATTGCTGAATAACAACTTTAAAAGGGATTTGTTTTCTTACTTCAAACACCCAGTAGTCAAATATTCCATCATTCTGTGCTACCAGATTAATGGTTTGCAACTAAACCAGGCAGATCTCAACAGCCACGTGACCAACGAAAGACCCAAAACACTGGGGCCACTTGCCAGACTGCCACAAGAACAAAGGCCTAGCAGGTGGCCATCCACTGCTCCAAATTAAATCATGCTGCACAGAACATTATCTCCATCATTGTATAATGTTGTTTTTGTGTAATGTTACTCCTCATATCCAATTTTCAAAATTAAGACAAAATTGTTTTTAACGGCAGGCAAACCACAATAGGAAATAACAATGATCCAAATAACATTGTTCAAGACTCAGTGAAAAGGGCCCCTCCCAAGTTGCAGAAGTAATCACCAAACCCTACCCACCACTCACCCCAATATTTGTTCAATGAAGCAGTGCTGTATCTGGAACAAATCCCGAGGCCTAGTTAAACACCAGGTGGTATACTAGGGTAATTTTTTTTAAGTAACAGATGGCTCAAACTTTTCATCTTTATGGCGTTCAGCAAAGGACTTAGGCGAGTGAAACTCTCCTCCAAGTACTTCACACAAGTAATACAGTTACTCATGAGACCCATCCCTCCACATCATAAAGAGAGCAGCAGGTGAGACAGCTGCTATACTCCTAGATTATTTATTACTTTGGATAACATACATAAATGATATACATAAACACAGATACACACATATTTAGTTAAATATGGTTATATATTTGATGGTACTGTTTTGCTCGGTTGTAAAATTAGGGGGCTCAATTCAGTGAACATCCTGGTGTCAGTAAATAAAGGTAAGATGTTACAAATCTGAAATAAAGTCAGAAGTAAGGAGAAGGGTGTGGCCACTTCCTCTGGAATTTGACTTACAGGATATTTTTAACAGAAATTTAAGAGTGGAAAGTAGGCAAAAGCTGGCTGAGACAGCCTATGGGCATCTGATCACTACCTCAAATTTACCAAAAAGGACTTAAGAAAGCCTAATGGAAAGTAAGAGAAGTTAGGTTGAGTGATTCTTCTTCTTTCCTCCCTATTTTCCCCCACCACACAATTCACCCTCCAGCCAACACCCAGCCCCGAACAACTTTGCCTCCCCGCATCAGGCAAAGCTAGGGAGGGGGGTGGGTATGCCCTGATTAGCAGCAGAATTAAGGCAAAGGAATCTTCAGAGGAAGCACCTTAGACCGTTAAGTAGCGAGAGGGTATTGGTCCCAGCACTGCACCTGGCATTCCCCACTGTCCCCATTCTCCTACTGTCCTACAACTTGGGGAGCAAATGGGTAGTCAGGGGCACGGCCCTACCCATCACCTCAGCTTTCTTGTGGCTGAGAATCAAGGGGATGGGGACCCATGGGTAAGAACTGCTGCCCTGGGAAGAGCTAGTGACAGGATTAAATGTTTGGTGACATCAATAACTGCCTCACCTGTAGACCCAATTCATGAAGCAACCCTATGAACACAGACCCCCTTACCCACCACAAGGGACAAAGCGACACACGCAACAAATAGACAAGTAATCCTAAACAGACTCAAGGAGGAATGTGCTGCTGAAACACGTACGTCAAGGAAAAGAAAAGCTACAGGTTCTTACTAGAAATTAGATCTGCTCAAAACTGCACGAGAGTTGTCTCTAAAATCCATGACATATATATAGATTCCTAATATATCTTGGGCTTGGCTGAAAATCAATTACCATAGATATTATTACTCCTGGGTAAAAATGAGTCCTGAATTCCAGCAAGTATTTTCAAAAGAACTTTTTTTTAACACAATCTGTTTACACGTAGGGGCCTTCTTGGTGAAATACTTCTCTAAATGGTACAGATTTAATTAGTCTTATCTTTGTATGGCATTTCAATAATCATTACTACTGCATTTCAAAAACCTGCACTGTTTTAAATATGGTAGAGTTTTAACAGTTGATTGATGATGTTCTCTATATTTTGTGAATAAGCTGAAGTAATATTATGCCTGAAACAAAATTTCATCTACTGATGCCTGTTAACATTGAAAGAATCACCATAAAAATGTTCCCAGTGATATTACAATAAATTAAAACCCCAGAAACATAAATACTGTCATTCGTAAAATGAAAAAGAAAACAATTATCTTTAAATATCTACTTTTGCTAAAGCAGATTACACAAGCCGTAAGTTAATTAGTTCACACTTGGGGTCAGCTACCTAGCATGCCTCTCAATTATAAACACAATGATCTGTGTTTCTACAATTTCAGGAACTTGACCAATTAACACTTGGAATAAAGCTGACTTTTATTTATTAAATTTACAACTATTAATTATCATTCTACTTCTGTTCTCCCCTTAACCCTACTACAATGAAAAATTGTTACAGGCTATGCACATTTTAATTGAATGTGAATTGTTAGTCTCATTTTAGTCAGGCTTTCTGACCCATTTATCCCAAACCTCATATTCTTTGCTGCAAATTAACCGGATCGCCACCCTGTAATGGGTATTGCCACGCCATAAATTCAACAATTTATACAAACCTCAGGGCATGGACTACACCATGCAGAATTCCATTTTGAAAGAGTAAATCACAAGGAGAGTCACAAGTGAGATTTAATTTCAGAAACAATGAGCAAATTGACTCTATTATTTCCTGATCTCGTCTCAGGACATCTTCCACAGATCCCTATTTTCTTGTTTTATACCACTGTCATTTCATATACAATTTAGCTTGGTCCCATGTGAGTTTACCCCGATATATATATTCAGAGCCATTCATTAAGTAGAAAATAAACTCCTCTCCTACCCTTCTTCCTCTGGCTCCTTCTCCGCCAGCCACACTGGCCGTTCCCTGCTGTTCCTTGAACAACCAAGCACATTCGTATCCCACTGCTATTCCCTCTGCTTGGAATATTCTTTCCTCAAATATCCCCACTGCTATTACCTTATTTCATTTAAGTCTCTGCTCAAATGTCATCTTATCAGAGAAACCTTTCTTGACCATCCTATCCAAATTAGAACCCCCAATCTCTCTCCCAAGACCTTGCTTTCATTTTCTTCATAGAATTATACATTACCTCTCTTCTCCAACTACAATGTCAACACATAAAAGACAAAAAATCTGCTTTTTTCACTACTATATCCCAAGGAATTAAAAGAGCATTTGGGGGCTTCCCTGATGGCGCAGTGGTTGAGAGTGCGCCTGCCGATGCAGGAGACACGGGTTCTTGCCCCGGTCCGGGAAGATCCCACGTGCCGCGGAGCGGCTGGGCCCGTGAGCCATGGCCGCTGAGCCTGCGCGGCCGGAGCCTGTGCTCCGCAACGGGAGAGGCCACAACAGTGAGAGGTCCGCGCACCGCAAAAAAAAAGCATTTGGTACCCCTCAATAAATGTCAATGAATGTTTATTTCTCTCCTTGCCCAT
Source organism: Phocoena phocoena (assembly GCF_963924675.1). Classification (NCBI taxonomy): domain Eukaryota; kingdom Metazoa; phylum Chordata; class Mammalia; order Artiodactyla; family Phocoenidae; genus Phocoena; species Phocoena phocoena. The sequence goes on from NC_089228.1 coordinate 89,211,582, forward strand.
GTATGGTCACTAAGTGTTTCTGCTTAATTCCTGAGATAATCAACATGTCGAATGAATCCCACAATACAGACCTGCTATTTTCAAATGTTCCCCAAATTGAAAACAATAAAGATCGTAAGTTAATTCATCTATAAGTTGATAATTAAATGAAAGTTCACTATTTCTCTACTAACTGAAACTTTTAGCATTTTTCAAAGTTTAAATTAACACCACAATGAACCATATGTGCACATTTAAGCATTAAATATATTCCTGAAAATATTATGTGTAAAACTAATTAAATAACATCATGCTTTCATACTTAATGCCGTTATATTCTTCCCTCCAAAACATAACAAGACTTTTATTTTACTAATTTTCACCAATACCATGTTTTTACTAACTATATTACTTCATGTTTTCCTGTTAGCTATTATTATAATCTTCCCCAGCAGTAACAACATGGTGCATGGAGGTGGAAGCTGCGTGCAGTGGGAGGCAGTTCATGGATCAGCAACAAACCTGGCAATTGTAAGGTGGGGAACTGCCTAATGGAACCTGAAGGTGATAAAATCCCATTAAAAATCTGCATTATTCTCTATGAAGACCAAGAAAAGTACAACTCAGGTATTCCCAAGATATAAATAATTAAAATTGCTTTCTTCTTTACAAAACTCAAGTATGTTCCTAAGACTAAAAATCAAGATGTTTTAGAAACAGATAACATAAAAAGTATTAAAAAAAAAAAAAAAAGCCAGACCACCCCCCTCCTTGGGTGTTGAGTGATTTATTTCAGTCAACATGTAAATCAGTTTCAAAATTCATCTATAAAAATTCCATCAAAAAAAATAAAATAAATAAATAAATAAAAATTCCATCTGGTCCTAACGTCACACAAACGGTGGCTCAATGGACAGTTTTCTTTCTCAATATTCTGTATACATTTCTCCCTTTGCAGCTGATATCTAGTCTCAATCACTGGAATCTTGTAGCAGAAGGTGAATTTCGTGCTATAAAACAAATCTGAGCTTGCCATAAAATTTAGGCTACTTAACTCAGGTCAGACCTGTCACAGGTCAGGCCTGCCAGCTGCTGTACAACTTCTGTTCTAGTTTCTGCCCAGGCCTGTAATTATTTACAGTTTTGCACCTGTCAAAATCTTGAAACAATGACTTTCCTTGTTTCTCAAGGTTTATAGACAGTGAAATGTACCAAGTTTCAAAACTGAACACTTAAGGCACACATGTTAAAAGGCGGGGTCACTATAATTAAGTTTTTGAAACTTTTTTTTAAGCAGAAGTAAAACAGAAATAAGGTGGAAAACATAAATTAGGGTTTGATGGTTAATAAATAAAACATTAAAATAGATGTTCTCAATCTTCATGAATAAAGAAATTGCCCATGAGTTGTTTAAAAAAAAAAAAGCTTAATCCAAAGGCCAGACCTCCAAAATCAGAATTTAGAAATAGAGAGGATAGATATATCTTTACCATATGATCTGGAAAACATGTTTTTTAAAATGCTGAGTACAGATAATACAATAATATAATAAACCATACCATCATATTAAAGCCTGACTGATCACTTTTACTACTGTTGAGGGGGCTATTTGTTAAATCAGTAGACAGGTAAAATAAAAATACTAAGTCAGTCAAAAGAAGGAAAGCTAAATAATATCTGAAAGTGGTTCTTTCAACTAATTTGCCTACTCATGAAGAGACAGATGTAAATGGTCCTCAGTACAGCTGATTTTGCAACTGAGAGAGATGGAGAGCTCTGGCTGGCCGAGCTTTTATTCCTTCTCCTAAGTTATGCAACTCTATCCAGAAGGTGTATGTTTCTTTAAGAAATCAGCAGCACTGGGTAAACAGGGTGCATCTGGTGAACACATGTCCACGTACAGGTAAACACATGATTTTAGTAATTACTTCCAACACCATCTGTCAGGCAGGTAGTTCAAAACCTACTCAACAGGAAAGGCAGTTTGAAGTAATTTTTAAGCAAGTACACTTCTCTTCTCATCTGCCTAAATAAAAGTAAAGATCAAAATACAAACCCGGAAACCTGTCTGCTCTGTCCCGAATTTATCCAGGGCAGAGGCAGGCAGGTTCATTCTTGTAGCTAAAGGAGATGATAATCCTACACTGGTTGGGAAATACACGAATCTGATTAATTATCCTCAAAGGAAATTTTCTTCTGATTAAAAATGGCAGTAATTTATTCGCCACTAATCAATAACTAACAAGACTAGTCTCTGCGATACATTAAAGTGTGTCACCTGTCTGCAAAACCACCTCGCCATTAATTAAGGGATGAACTACTCTGGTGACAAATGCTTTGAAATGTTTCTCAATCTCATTAACTCAGCTTGAAAAATATAAACCCTAATGCAGAAGAACACAGGGAAAGAAAAAAACATAGCCGCAAAGGGAAAAAACCCAATTAAGAATTTTTCTGACTTCAAAAAATTGGTTATTTGAGAGACTTTTTAAAGATTGTTGCAGTTTGCCTTGATGTATATCTATCTATATACCACTGGCCTTTTCATTTCTCTGATTTATATCAGTCAAGCACTTAAATAAAGTAAATACTACCAACTCTCCAACATACAACACAATGCATGACAGGAATACCAAGGGCTGAATTCCCCCAGATAAGTTGAAATTTTTCCTGTAGATTCAGTGCCCTCGCCTTACCTTTACCACAATTTTTACCATGGCAGAACTAACTTATTGAAATTTCACCTTCTTGCTCTCTCCATCTCTCCATTCTGAGATTGAAATATTAAAAATAAAATTGTTTAGCATGTACCCCTGACATAACGAGAGTGGCACGTCACCTCTGTGATCTTCCTCCCCAAAACCCATAACCCCACTCTAAATATGAGAAAAATATCAGACAAACCCAAACTGAAGGACATTCTACAAGACAGTATTGCTCAAAACTGTCAAAAACAAGGGTAGTCTGGGAAACTGTCACTGACTAGAGTCTAAGAAGACATGATCATGAAATGCAATCCTGGATGAAATCCTGGAACAGAAAAAAGGACACTGAGGGAAAACTAGTGAAATCTGAATAAAGCACTGTGTTTAGTTAATAGTAACATGAACCAATGTTAATTTCTCAGTTGTAACAAAAACACTAGTGATGTAAGATGTCAACAATATGGGAAACTGGGTGAAGGGTATACAGGAATTCTCTACATTATCTTCACAACTTTTGTGTAAATCTAAAATTCTTCTAAAATTAAAAGATTGTCTAAAGTTTTGCTCAGCGGGGATTTTGAATGTTCATTATTCATTCAATCAAAATTCATTCAGCAGCCAAAATATTATAGCCACATACAATGCAATGCATTGGAGACCCCACCATGAGACAGGGACCATGGGAATACACACTGGAACACCACAAAACTGGGACTAAAATCAACCCGATAGGAAAATGATTAAAAGCAGGCCAGTATGAAACAAGGGTCTCATTGATAGAAAGCATACAAATTATTACCTGCTGTTACAATGTCTGTCAGTTAGTTTAAAATACTTGAGCATAAAGAATGTAGTTTCTGTAGTTCAAACCTGGAGTCTAGGGACATTCAGTTGCCCTAGTCAAGAACGCAAACCCCAGTGTACTCTCATCAGAACCCCAATTCCAGAGGCAGCTACTATAAATATTTCTATTATCAGTATCTCAAGTAACAACTCAGGGTTTGCTAATTGGTACATTACACGTCAGAAATGAGTTTTTACTGGTAAAAACAGTAGCTTGTTGACTTGCAGGATTCTTGCCACAAACGGGTCTTCACTTATTGAAAGTAACAGCATTTGACACATATAGACTGACTAAACAATTTAGAGACATGACACACTTCTGAATCAACAGGGCATAGAGTTAGTGAGGCCCATAGCTCTTACCCTTAGAGACAGCTCCCCAAATTTAATCTCTAGAAGGTCCTGTGTCCAGTCATGGGTTTAGGAGGATTCTCTGTTGTCTGATGTTGAATATAAAGGTAACTGAATCCTACTTCTGAAATGTCACTGCATTTGCCTGGATGAACCTTCCAGACAACGTGCTGGTCAAGGGACCTAAGACCACAGAGATCTGAACCTTCAATCAAGCTTATGTAACAAACTGCATTAACTGTTTTGAGCCTGCTTCACTAATGAATGATTAATACATATCTCTGTGTGGCAGAATGTGGTGTGAGACTTGTAAAGAAGTAGCTCCCCTGCCTCAAACTTGTTTGGCAAAAACTAAGTGTTTTGAATGACAAATCTGACTTAACGTCAATTCACTACACCCCTTAGAGAAAGACTTGGCATCCCTGTATGTTCTACCTTGACATTCATGTATGGCTTTGCAGAAATCCAGCTGAAATTGTATGAAAACTTTCCATGTGTTTGTGAATGTGCTTCTTTTTGGTAGGGAGAGAATGTCCTTAGCTTTTACCAGATTATTAAAATGATCTGTGACTCAGAAATCATTAAGGACCAGCCCTGAATAATCAAGTCAACCAACAATTACTGTTTTTTCCATTAAAATAAGTCTTCCCTTAAATTACACAAGTTCTATTTTCCCCCAAACAAGTGGCCTTCTCGTTTGATCTAAATGAATACCACATACCTTCTAAAAACAGAGAAAAATTTAACTATTATACAATTCACTTGACCTTTCAAACACCTTACCCAAAGCAGAAATCAAAACTTTCTTCAAGAAGCCGTTATTTTCAAACAATGATGAACAATGCATTTTTGGATTTCAAACCATTTTATCCAAGGGCGTGAATGATCTGCACATCTCAGAGGAGATGGTTTGGTTTTTACAAACAAAATCAGTTTACTTCAACTATGTTTTACACTAGTTCTTGAACTATATATCTTTTAGTGTCTAGTTCATCCAACCTGGGAGAAGAATGGACAATTTTCTTTCTCTTGCACCTCTCTCGTGATTTTTTCATCCTGAATGAACTGGTACAGAAAGATAACTTTCTAAATAGTCACCAGAAATGCTGCTAAAGGTCATACGATCACCTCAGCAGTAAAGTGCCTGATAAAGCAATATGCAGTATTTTTTTAATCCTCATGAGCAAACATGGGAAAATGCTAAAATTTATCACAAATGAACACTATGACAAGCAGGTGCCGAGTACCCACATCATACAAAATATCCTTCAGCGTGATCTGTTTTAGATCAAGTCCTAACTGGGGAAAGCTGGAAGGAAAATGAGCAGGAGATGGGGCCATGGACTACTTTCTTCAAGTTAATGAAAGGGTTACACAGCATTGACTCAAATGCTATATAACCATCAGTTGTGGTTCTCCTTGCATGACAGTATCTTTCAATTTAACATATCCTATATTAAAAATAACTTTAGCAGGGGGGTGGTGGTGGGATGAATTGGGAGATTGGGATTGACATATATACACTACTATGTATAAAACAGATAGCTAATATGAACCTGCTGTATAAAAAATAAATAAATAAAATTGAAAAAATAAAAATAACTAGAGACATTTCGTTAAAATATAAATAATTTTGTTAAAATATTTACTTTAAAAATTATTAAAATAAAAACAAATTTTTCTCTAATCCAAGCATGAAATGATGGCTAGAGATTAAAAAGGAGTTCCAAATTAAAATGTCCATATACTAACTTTAGAGGGAAAACCAAAAGAAAATGTCCTTGCTAAATGTGAGGCTAACTTCTAATTTTTGTTTTCTAAGAATGGACTTTATTCACTAATTTCACATGCCTTTAGCGACCTGATTTCTTAAAGAATTCACAGCCTAACTTTAAAAATCTTTAGAGACTTGGAGACGAAGTAAAGCCTGAACTTGAAATCCTTCCTGTTTTGCAGAAGTACAACGCTGCTGCCACTGACGGCTGTAAAAAATATGGGGAAGAACGCCTTCATTTTTAGATAACTTCTCAGGATCGGTTTTTATTAAAAGGAGGAAGGCCCAAGATTTCTCGGGTCTCCTCCATGTTTTGCTCTCTTGCTCCTAGCTGGCCAGTCATTGTGGAATGCCTTTGGGGCCACAGCTAAGAGAAGACGAAAAGCAAACTTAACTTATGGTTTAAACCACACATTCAAGAAATGTGGCAGTGGCCTTTTAAGATATATTTTTTCAATTTCAGTGAGTCCACTTATATGAGGTACCTGGAGCAGTCAAATTCATGAAGACAGGAAGTAGAGTAGTGTTTACTAGGGACTAAGGCAAGGGGAGAAAGGAGTTAGTGTTTAACGGGCACAGAGTTTCAATTTGAGAAGATGAAAAGCTCTGGATATGGATAGTGGTGATGGTTGCATAGCAATCTGAATGTACTTAGTGTCACTGAACTGTATACTTAAATGTCTTTAAAACAGTACATTTTATGTTATGTATATTTTACCATAATAAAAAAATAAAATCCGTGAAAAGCAGGATGGCTGCACACAGCATCCTGAAGAATGGGTGGCAGTCCAGGGTATACCTGCACGGCCAGAGAAAAAGTGAACAGCAGAAGAATGATGGAAGTAGCAGGAACAGATATCAGGAAACCAGGTGGCAACTGAATTAGCAGATATGAAGAACCAAAGCACCTTGGTAGTATAGAAATACCACTTCCTCCAAGTATAACCTGACATCTGGGCTCAGCTCTAAAACAGAAGACTGTGTGTATTTATGAACATGTGGATGGAACTATAACCTGAACAGTCCTAGAAGATGAGTTTTACAACAAACCCTTCATCTGAGAGATAAAGGGTTATTGGCAGCTGAGCCAAATGTCCTAGATACCTTTTTAGAAGCAATTCTGGACATACCTATCAATACCAAATTTCATCTAGAAGCATGAGAACATCCAGTTCTGAAGGCGCTAAACAACTTGATTTTTTTCCCAGGAAGACACAGTCCTAAAAAACATGTATTATATCTATTTCTTTCAAACTTACAGGCTGGAAAAGAGGCAGCTCTGTATTATACAGGGGCTTAAAACGTTTTCTACTTTTTCACTAGAGGTGAAAGGCAGTGACAAAGGTCTTCAATATGGTTTTTATGTATTTCAGTACATGGATGATGACATACTTCATTACTTTCTTGGGCTGTACGAAAAAGACAGAAAGGACTTCTTTAGCCCTGGCATCAATGTAGCTCTTGTTCCTGTTACCTCTGCTGAGTTGATGCTTCATAACAAATTAATATAAACATGGAGACTATGCAAAAGATGGGGGCGGAGAACACTGTGCACAACTCAGAGAAGGACATCCTGATGCACAGGTAGAGATGTCCTTTCTTCCCCTTCTATGGAACTGAAGGGGTTCCTCCTGCATCCAGAGTAAAAACTGTGACTCCTATGAACGTAGCTGGCAGGTTCTGAACCACAAGTTAATTAAACTAGAATCTTTCTGAGTTAAGTAACCCCAAGTTCAAGTATAACTAGGTCTTAAGAAAAGCTTTCAGTATTAGACTTCAATCATCCACATTAAATGGATGAGACATGACAAGAGAAGGCAAAAGTACTACTGTGGTCTTGACCTTTTGGGAAGCCAAAGGCAGGAAAAGTAAGACTGCTGTTGTGTGTAGTACTAAGTGTACATTAATATGAAGTATATCAACTAAAAAAACTAAGTACAGAACATTTGTCCCTGGAAGAAACACATCTATCTGGAAAGACAATTTGGTCATTCGTCCTGTTCTTCACTATTCGTTTCTGGGAAACAAGAAAGTGACTGTTCTTCCTCTTGATAAAAAACACACAAAAAGTTCTAACAGGTGGTAGTTCTAAAAGTTTAGTCTCAAAGGGATTTCAGTAATCTGGAACTGCATAAACAAGAATTACCTTATCTCAATTCAGTAAATTATCACAAATGGTTAGTATTTCTGACTAACAAGAAAAACCAATAAATATTTGCAGACTTAAAATATTTGTCGAGGAAATGAGAATGAAGGAAGAAAAGTGAGAGTCTGTCTTAGAACTGGAAGGGCCACCCTCCACAAAGATCAGCTGAGATCTGATCCCTTGCCAGTTCTGGCTCTTTCTTAATTTCTTACCACTATTGGCAGCTCCCATCTTCTCTTAGTTGTGACCCCTCAAAATACTGATTTTTCCAAATTTATCCAAACGGTTTGATTATTCTTTCTTATTGTTCGGGGCTGCTGAAAAACAGCAACAACTCAAACTAAAAAGGAAGCCTCAAAAAATAATTTATCCTAAGAAAAAAAACGCAAAAATGAGAATTACTATAAATTCTCACAGCTGACACTCCCCATCACTAACCTTTCTACAATGGTCTCACTTCAGGTTTCATGATTTTCAAACCTCAAGAATAATAAAATTTCAGAGTTCCCAAAAATAACTAACCCCTCTGTGACCCATACAGAAACTCTGTGGAATACCAAATTAAAAGGCCAGAGTGGTTTCAAACATCATAAAGAAACATTTAAAAGAAGGAAAGATGAAGAAAACCAGAGACAAATTACTATCATTACACCTATTTATTAGCTGTAGACAGAATTCACAAGAGCCCCTGATGCTTGGGGCTCCAAACAGAAAGCTGTCTAAAACAGCTACAAAACTCCAGGTGAGCTCTGAGGTTAAGTGACAAACCGAGAATGCATCCACACTAGCCAGCACTGAAGCTTTTACTCTTTTTGACATTTTTAAATTCAGAGTAAAATCCTGGCAAAGAAATAGTGAGAACTGTCCTCGAGCTCATGCCCTTCCTATGTACTTTATTAAGCCTGATTTACTCTGAGGGAAAAACAAACCAAAACCAAAAAACTCTCAATAGGTAGACAGTAATCTTATATAAATGTCCCAATGATAGGGATAGAGTAGGATAATTAGTTAGTTTAAAAGTCCCACTAGGGGATTAAAGACAGAAAGGGAATTTTAAGGGAGGTTGGGAGACTGTCCTAAGCTAATGACCTCTCAAGGAAAAAACCCAGTAACCCAGCAACAGTCTACACTACCTTGAAGGAAGACCAGGCGCATTCAAGTTCCAGGCACACTCAAGCCACCAAGTCCTGATAGTTAAAACACAAGACAATAGACATGGGGTCTGGATCTTGTTATATGAAGTCAGGGAGTGAATGGTCCTTGAAGAGTTGCATTCCTGCTTGTGCCCAAGACAGGAATATAGGTGAAAGGGGACATTATACGGAAACCTGAGATGAACTGCCATATTTTAGTATATGTTACCACCCTTTTGCTAATATACATATGATTTAAATAGCACCATGACAGTAACAGTTAGACCACACAGGGTTAAAGGAGGAACTAATGACAGCTACCCCCAAATGAGGAAGAAGGTGGTCTTCTCCTCTCCCCACTTTTCCTTTGATTACAAAAATGTAGCCCTCCTTGTTCTCAGGGCTGCACTTCCTTGCGTGCCTGCTTGCACCTCTCAGGAGCATCCTATGCTGTTAAACCCATTCTTTGCCTGTGGCCTTGCCTCAAGCTGAATTCTTTCTGTGAGACAAAAGAATCTGAGCTTCAGTTAAGTCCTGACACCAGGTGAGTTAAAGACGATTAAATTAAAGACAATTAAAAGACAGTGGGTTCGAGTCCCCTCCTAAATCAGGGATTATGGGGTTCGAATCCCAATCTGAGGTGCAGCTGGGTTCAAGTCCCATCCAAGAAAGACTGCGGTTTCACCAACGTCCTAGTGTTAATAAGCAAAAGTTACCATACCTATACAGCAAATCCCAGAAGACAAAGTCCTACAAAATTTAAAAGCTTCGTGCTCTGAAAACTTAAAGTTAAAAATAAAAAACATTTGAGCATATCACCCGTCTATACATATTTAGTTATAAATTATATACTTGTCTTACTGTACACATTGATTGTGTATTTTATAAAAGATATATAGAAGTAGAAATTTTAAAAGTATGAGATAAAAATGAAGTTTTTACTATTTTCTTCCCACCCAACTCCCAATGCACTGTTTTATCTACCTTAGGGGTATGTGTACTCCATTTTAGAGATAGCTACAAGAAAAGACAGAAACCAGACTGAGGCACATAATGAGCTGCCTTTACACTGCCTTGGGAGTCCAGTCTAAATTATGAGCACTGACAAGTGAATACCTTCTCCAACTCTGGACAGCTGCTTTCTGCCCTTTCTGTATCTACTACCATCATCTCCCTCAGAAGATACAGGGTAAGAGAGGAGGCAAGGAGGCAAAACAGCATGTGCGGAGGCCACTGCTTAGGAGTACTAATATGGACGTTTAATAAAACTCAGATTAAATTAGGTGTGGATGTTTGCTCTGCCAGCTCTGACTTTCACTTCGCCTGGTACACTTGCTCCCTTGCCTCAGACCATTATGCAGAGCAAGCTGCATGACCAATCACCTTCTCCAGTTCCACCAAGCAGAAGGCAGGCTGGCCCCACCACGCCATCTGCACACGCACCTGCTCTCAGCAGCCTGGCTGCTCAGGGACTGCTGGCCCAGAGATGCCCTGGCCCAGAGGGCACCACTGTGAACTCATATTTTCCACCGGAACTAGTCCAAAGATTCAAGAAGAAAGCTGGAGAGAGCCAAAGACAAGAGGTGGGACAATGAATGGCAGCTTACCAATGAGAGCCACAAAACCTCTTGGGAGCTAGGTCATAAAGCATCTTACCCACCACAGTCCCTAAAGAATTCAAAGTCACTGTTGCCTATTCCCTTGGATATTTCCTACTTTTAAAAAAGTCTAGTAATATAGCATTTGTTTCATGAAATATATATTTCATCTTATTTGAAAAATATATTCATCATTATGTATGGGCAAAATAATTATCATAACATATCATAATCTCAATTTCCTTTTATTTTTTTAACATCTTTATTGGAGTATAATTGCTTTACAATGGTGTGTTAGTTTCTGCTTTATAACAAAGTGAATCAATTATACATATACATTTGTCCCCATATCTCTTCCCTCTTGCGTCTCCCTCCCTCCCACCCTCCCTAGCCCACCCCTCTAGGTGGTCACAAAGCACCAAGCTGATCTCCCTCTGCTATGAGGCTGCTTCCCCCTAGCTATCTATTTTACGTTTCAATTTCCTTTTTTTTTTGTACACTGCTGAAAGTACTCAAGCAGACCATGGTGGATACATAGGAATATTAGTAAATGAACTCACATTAGATCTGCAAAACCTTCTCCCAAGATTTCAATGTTAAATTTATTCTTGATTACTGTTTTTATTAGCATAGTAAAGCAGTCCTGACTTTAAAAGTTCTCTTATAGCTGACTCTCAATATACAAAGAAGTTCATATGAGCATACTTGAAAAACATTGCCTATAATAAAGACAAGGTAAACGGTTACTAACCCAAATACATGTAAAAATGTTCAATTCTATTCATAATCAATGAAATACATATTAAAACAATGAACTGTCATCCCAATCCCCATTAAATTAGCAAAGTCAAAATTCGTTAATTCCAAAAGCACATGAGGGAGAAGCGTGTCTCTGTCACTGCTGTACAGGAGGCTAACTCATACACTTTTTCTAGACAGTAATGTGACAAAATATAGCTAGAGTTTTTGAAATGCTCATTTTTTGACCTAAAATTCCACCTTTGCAAATCTAAGCTACATTATAAAAATATACAATAGCCAGAAATGAACTCAAAGATTTACACCCAGAGATGTTCATTTATTTGATGGATATAATACATTTATTGTAGTGAATGACAAATTGGATAAAATCTAAGCAACAGCCAAAGAATGTACATAAACTATCCATAAAATGAAATATTACACAGCCATTTAAAATTAATATTAATCAAGTAATAAACTTAAGTGTTTTTTTAAGTGGGATACAAAAATAGCACAAAACAATTTCATCTATGTAAAAGAGAAACCAATACAGATAAAGACTGGAAAGTCATAGGCAGCACGTTAACTGCCTAAAGGGATACATGTGACTTTCAAATTGCATTTTCCAAACATTTTACAAGCTACCTTTTTTTTTTAATAATTGAGAAGAAAAATTGTTTTAAAAGTCTGTGGATCACCAACCAACGATATTTCTGAAAAATCAGCTGTTTTTCTAACACTAAGACTAGCTTTATGAAACATAAGCCTTATACAATAAAAACAGAATTCCTTATCATTCAGTTCTGAATGATTCTGAGATAAAGCATCTATAACTTTGAAAATCAATGTCACAACATATAAACCTTTAAAAAACAACAATCAATGACAAAGAAAACACCATTTATTTGCAGGTAGAATTATACAAGAGTCATAAAATGGACATTATGGTTTTGACCCCATGATTTTCGTCCCCTAAAAATCACTATGTGAGAGACGAAAGAACCATGTATTAATTCCAATTTTGAAGAGTAGAAGACACTATCCATTAGAATTTCCTGCTAACAAATAAATCTCTAAGTATAAATAAAACTAGGAATAATTAACCAAATGCTAGTTTACTATGGTAGTCTAAAAGATCTATACTAACTATAACAAAAATAAAAATTAGAAACATACAAAAACTTGTTTAACTTTTAACATCTTCTGAACATGCAGACCCAAGTTTAAAACGAGCTCCATCACTTCCTAGCCACGTAAACCTGGGGGCAGGATACTTGACCCCTCTAATCATACTTGTTTCCTCAAGTTTAAAAAAAATTAAATAAGACAAAGTCCACAGATGTGCTTCACATACTGCTCAATAAAAGATAGCTATCATTTTCCCTCAGAAACAATGTTTTACTAGGTAGAAGGAAGAGGTAAAGAGCAAAATGAAAGATTGAAGTCAATTCAGTCAGCATCTGGGAGGCTATGCTAGGTGCTGGGTACACTGAAATAGATAAAAGCTCACAGTTTTCAAGGAGGGCAATACAAACCAACTGAAAATTACAATCCCCTCTAATAGGATGATATAACTATGGTAAACACAGGACGCTTCAAAGCAGTGCAAGGTAGAAAATGTAAATTGGGCTGGAAGTTCAGGGAAGACTTCAAGAGGGAAGTGCTTGCACTGCTAGATCTGGATAATAAAAGAGAAATGTTATCCAGTCAGAGAAGGAATGTAAGATCAGGGGACGTACAGATGGTATGGTAAAGCTAGAACCAGAGTTTCCTGAGGGATATGGCCTGCAATGTCCCTGGAAAGGAGGCAGGATCTGTACTGTCACCAGAACGTCACCAGGCCTTCCACACACCCACACCTGGCTCTGCAGTGAATGAGGAAGAAGGTGGTCTTCTTCCAATAAGAGTAAGAAAGTTCTCCTGGAACCCAGAGGAGAAGTGCTTTCCTGCTACTACAGCCTTGCAATTTCCCACCAGCACCCTCTACTGACTGCAGCTGCTAACAGAGGAGAACTATTACTGGGTCCAGGTCCAGTTCCAGTCCCACAAAGCAAGGCAAAGAAGGCTGAACTGGGGGCTGAGAGATGATAAACAGATAACTGGCACACTGTCTCTCCTATCAAATAAAGACAGTGCTCTGCCTTATTCATTTTTTTGGTCCTTGGCCCCTAATACAATGCCTGGCATAAAGTAGGAATTTAATAAATTTGTAAAGCACAGTAAAATGGAAAGAACACAGAATTTAGACCCAGGCAAATACTGGCGCAAGCCTGTCCGGTCATGGGCCGGGGACGACACACAACTAAGCAGCAGGAAAGAACCGGATTTCCCGGAGATCAGCATAGGCACAGGACTGTTGCTGCCTGGGAACATTCTGGACTCCAGAGCATGCTTAGGAGTTGCTATAACAACTTCCTATGTTCTTTATAGGGATTCACCTACAAAGAGAGGCCATCGTTCAGAAGAATTGTAAAGGCATTCATGACAACGCTGCACAGTGGAGGTAAAGCGGGCCAACAGGAAAGAGGCTTAAGCTAAAGATCCCCAACTAATGTGACGCAACAAACAAAACTGAAACCATGGATCCTTCCCAGCCTGTTTCTCATTTCTCACAAAATACTGATTGTTCGTTCCAGGCATTAAAAACTTTAGCATCACTGGTATCAAAAATTGTTACTTTCTCCCCTTAAAATCACATCCTGATATCAGAAAACTTAGATGATCAAACAAAATACCCCTTTGCAAGCTAGCAAACAAGAAATATGGGTTTAAATACTGCCCTATTATAAAGAGCCTCACCTTGCTAAACAGAAGGATGTTTTGTTAAATTATCTTTTTCAAGATTTTTTAAGGCTCAATACTTGATCCAAAAGTGCCCTGTCCAGCCAGATTTCTATATAAAGCCACATGTGAAAGAAAGTAAAGATTTTTTTTTCAATCAGAAGAAAGAGAATCACAGATGTAGACAGTGACAAACATTAAGTCTTAATCAAGTCTTGCTTATTGAAAGAAAAATTCCAGGTAAGTGATAACCTGTCTAGTTTTAACCATCTTTAAAATAAATAAATAAATAAATAAATAAATAAAAAGACTAGTCCTTGAATAGTAGCACTTTGAGCAATGAACGTAAAAAATCAAACACTGCTAACAGCACTGTCAGGAAATTCACCCTCGATTTTCCTTAATTTGGCACATATTTATAAGAAAACTAACTTCAAATATAATGTCATATCTTTAAAAACTACTAACACATGGGAGTGTACAATCATCATAAAATAAAGTTTTTGTTAAAACTTGACATAATTGATAACATCCTTGCATTCTAAGATGTTCTTCCAATAAATTTCAAAAGCAACATTCATTCATCTTTCAGAAACTATACAATTTAATTACACCAGAACCTCCCTCTAAAGCCATTCAACACAGAACAAAGCTCTGCTCTGAAGAGGTTTATTTATAGCTGAGGACAGGGGGCATGCCCCAGTGCCCAGTATACTGTCCAACATATAAGAGATAAGGGATGATACTTGCTGAAGAAATGGCTAAAAGGGTCTCTCTACATGGCAGTCTAATCTACAAGGTGGCTCAGGCCATGGATAACAGTGCCACTCATTTTATCTCATATTCACAATTACTAATTTAAAAATAGTCATTTAATTTATTCTATTCACCACCACTGATCTTAACAAACCCTTTGTCAGCTAGTTCCAAGCAGAACAAAATACTACCCACATATAATTTCCATTCCAAGTAATAATCTAGGTCTCACCTGAAGAGGACTGGAACTAGAATGGCAGCAATAGGAATGGCAAGGAATATAATATACAAAGATTTTTATTTAGTGTTTTTCTGATATATCTGGAATGTTCTTCTCTTACTATGAATAAATATTCTAGAACTCATCTGAGATCTAGATTAAGACTTATTCTTTCAAAAGCCTTCCCAACTAGCCCACGCCAAAATGATCCCACCTAACTATAAAGAACCATTCTAAAATCTAATAAAAATGCAATAGAGGATATTGAAGAAATGCAGTAAAACAACATAATAAGAATGAGATAAAGAAGCTAAAAAAACAAAGTCAGAGAGAAACAGGAAATAGGAATAACATTCATAAAACTGGAGTCCAACAGAAGATTTTTTTTAAAAAAAAAGGAATAGGGCTTCCCTGGTGGCGCAGTGGTTGAGAGTCCGCCTGCCGATGCAGGGGACACGGGTTCGTGCCCCGGTCCGGGAAGATCCCACATGCCACGGAGCGGCTGGGCCTGTGAGCCATGGCCGCTGAGCCTGCGCGTCCGCAGCCTGTGCTCCACAACGGGAGAGGCCACAACAGTGAGAGGCCCGCGTACCGCAAAAAAAATAATAAAAAATAATAAAAAAAAAAAAAAAAAAAAGGAATAGAACCAATATTTAAAACTAGAAGCCAAGAAAACTTTCCAGAAATAAAAGAAGATCTGAATCTACATATTGAAATTCTCCCAATACCTGGGATAATTAACTGGGAAGAATCACCTCCCAGACAGACCTTAGTAAACTCTTAGGCTTCAAAGATAAAGAAAAGATACTCAAGGCCTCTGGGCAAAAAAGATAAAATAATGAAACAAAGGCAAGCAAATCTGGGATCTGATCTGGGGTCGGAGCTGTCTAAAATAAAACACAATGCAAGGCAACAATAGAACAGCTTTTTTAAAGAAATTCAATGAAAGAAAGAATGAATAATGGATTTTGTATCCAATCAAACTGTCCTTCAAGTATCAATGCTATATAAAAACAGTTTTAAACATACAGGAATTCATAATCCCTTCTTGAAGAATCTACTACAGAATGAGCTTAATGCACCAACCGAAGACTAGGGAAATTTCAGCAAAATAGAGTGATACATCCATTTATACATGAAACTGCAGATATGAGACTAAAATAAAAGTGGGGCCATTAATCTTTGAAAGCTGAAGATTAATGTACAAATGTTACAAGTTGTAACAAAGTACAAACAGTGCAAAAAATGTGAAGAAAAAAGAGAGGAAGTGAGAAAGTAAAATAAGTTTACTGGTTGGCGAAAGTCAGAAGTTAAACTCTGAACACTGAAGAGACGGTAAATGATTAAATAGGTAAAAGAGGAATACAGTCATTTAAAAGGTATACAGACAAATGTAACTACTAGAATAAAAACACAAACATTTCTAAATACCATTTAGTTGATTTAAGGGAAAAAAATACATCTCATAGAGAAACACAGCAAATATAAAATAATATATACAGAGAGAGAGGATCACAAACTATCACCACAGAGACAAAATATATCAGTCATATCAACAAATGTAAAGAAGCCTGGCTTTCTTTATTAGAAGAAAAATATTTTAAGCTCACAAAGCAAGATCCAACTCTGTTCTATACACAAGAGACACGTCTTAAACAAAGTATTATAGTTCAGAATGGCTAAATTAAAGGGATAGCCAAAGGTTTAAAAAGAGAGGACAAAAGAAAGCAAAGTAGAATTCAAGCTACAAGGATTAAATGTGAAAAGAGCACTTTAATTCTAAAGCCACAACTGACAACAGCATTGTAAGACAGAAATATTCATAGACCAAATAATGCTGGAACCACCCTTTTAAAATAAAGAAGGTGAGTGTGAAGGGATTTGAATCTAAAATGGAACCAGAGAATATGAAATGGAGAATCTCAGGAATGTGCCCTCAGAAGAAGGAAACTTAAAATCCAAGAGACTGATTTTTTTTTTTTGGTGGGGGGGGGGGGAAGTATTTTGGTAATATCTATGTATTCACTTACCTTTCAACCTAGCCATGTCACTCTAGAAATTCATCCTGAAGATATACTTTTAATAATACAAAAATATATGTGCACAAGTTTACTTACTACGGCACTATTTGGAACTACAAAATATTGGAAATAACCTAAATGTCCACACAAGCTGAATGAACCATGATACAGCCATTCAATGAAGTTACTATTCAGCCATAAGAAAGAATGAGGATGATCTCTGTCAACTGATGCAGTTTCCAGGCTATATTACAAAGAGTAAAGAATAAAAGAATATCTAGAATATGTTACCATTTAAGTAAAAAACAAAGGGAGACTTTAAAAATTTACATGGATTCCGCATACAGAATTCTGCATATGTATTCTGTGGGATTATGACCCACAGAATAATCATGAGTCTATACTGATATAAATGATTAAATAAATTGACAGGGAAGAAAACAACTCTTCCTCACAGTAAAAGCCCAATTAATAAACGTAGAAGACATAATAGAAATAGAAGAATCACAACTTGACTTGTGCTCATATGTACAAAAAAGGAAGAATAAACTAGAAGCTAATGGAGAAAGGTGGGATTAGGATGGAAAGAGAGTAATGGGGATAATAAACAGGGAATTCCAGTATCTTTGGAAAGCAGCAGTTTGACCACATAATGTAAGATTCAAGACAAAAAGGACTTAAGATGTTTAATAGGATTGAACAAATAACGTAAATGCATTGTAAAAAATGAGAGCTGCGTTTCCCACTGTTACAGAATGAAGTTACATATAAGAAAAGGAAGGGGACTTGCCTGGTGGTCCAGTGGTTAAGACTGCGCTTCCAATGCAGGAGACTCAGGTTTGATCCCTGGTCGGGGAACTAAGATGAAGGAAGGAAGGAAGGGAGGGAGAGAGGCTAGGCTAGAAATAAATCCTATGCAGTTGAAATAGAATCAAAGGGCACAGTATGACCTCATGCTTTTTAATACATATACAGATAGATAACCAAAGCAACGAAAGTACAAGATGGGCCTGGACTCTTTGGTACCAGAAAGAAGCCAACTTAGAGGAGTTTCCATTGGCCAAATCCAGAACAATTTGAGCAGTAAAAATAATGACAGCAAGGGATTATGCCCAAGGTTAAAATAAATAACCTTGACTCTATGAAGACAATATTACAAAGATAGACAGACAGATGGGAGGGTGAAGAGTCGACTCCTCCTTACAGTAAGATTCCAATTAATTAATGCAGATGGCATGATGGCAACGGAAAAATCATCACTTGATAAATACCACAGTATTAAATGTTATATGCAAAAGTAATCAACGGATGCTACAAGTAATGGTGAAAACATGATGAGAAACAGGATATATGCATAAAACCAAAGTACCACAAAATACATATTAACTCCAAAGGGGAAGATAGTAACTATAGAGCATAAAGCTGAAAGCTACCACCTTAAGTAGATGAATTTAACACCTCGTTACTGTATGTCAAAGTTAACAAAAAAACAAAAAAAGATTTAATATCCTGAATCTCCTTGGTATGACACACTGCGACGGACACATACCTATCACTCCCTATATTCTTGATAAAAGACACAACATCTGAATCTAATTATGAGGAAATATCAGGAAAGCTCAAATTAGGCAATATTCCACAACAAAACTCACCAGCACTCTTCAAAAGTGCCAATGTCATAAAAGACAGAATGAAGAACTGTCCTAGATCGGAAGAGACTGTGACAAGACAACTAAATGCAATGTAGGATACTAAATTGAATCTTGAACCAAAAAAAAAAAAGGACAAATTTTGAATAAGGTCTGTATAACAGTTCACAGTACTGTATCAATATTCATTTCCTGGTTTGATCATTGCATTATGGTAATGTAAGATATTTAAACGGTAGAGGAAGCTGGGTGAAAGGTCTATGGGAAGTCTTTGCACTGTTCTTGGAACTTTTCAGTATGACATTATTTCAAGATCCAAATTAAAACAAAAACGTTTAATACTCTATAAAATTCCAGTCAAAGCATGTTTATAAACAATATTTATAATAGCCAATTATTAGGAAAAAACTCAATGTCCATCAACAGATGAGTAAATAATATTTCATATATATAAAATAGAACATTTATGAATCCATAAATAAATAAGAGCACAAAGTAGTCTATGAATCTAGAATAAGGAAGCTTTATATACACCTGTAGGGAATTATTCCAGGGTACACAGTTAGTTGAAGAAAGGAGGGAAGAAGAAAGAGGGAGGAGAGATAAAGGGAAGGAGAGAGGAAGGGAGAGAGGAATAGAAGAGTCAAATTCGCTGTAACACTTTTTGCCATTATAAACAATGATGCAATAAATGACTTTATATCCCTGTCCTTGGAGACACGTGTTTTTATATCTATAGGAGAGGGTCATAAAACAGAATTGCTAAATCAAGGTGCATACATATTTTTAATTTTTATACTTATCAAAAAATTACTTTCCTAGAAGACTGTGGTAATTCAGACTCTCACCAGCAATAATATCAGAGCAAACATTTCCCCCAAATCTTAGGACCACCAGTTCTACTGAAAACTCCAATTTACTCAGCAAAAAAACAGTATCTC
This sequence comes from Phocoena phocoena, assembly GCF_963924675.1. NCBI lineage: Eukaryota > Metazoa > Chordata > Mammalia > Artiodactyla > Phocoenidae > Phocoena > Phocoena phocoena. The sequence continues at coordinate 89,231,220 of NC_089228.1, forward strand.
ATTTTAATTTGTATTTTTCTGATCACTGGTAAGGATGAATGAACTTTTCATACTTATTTCCTCTTCCATAAGTTGCCTGTTCATACCCTTTGAAGACTTTTTAATTAAGCTGTCTCATTTATGGAGCTCTTTGATATTATTCATATATGCATTTGTATGTTCATATATATGTATATATATACACACATATATTATATATATTTTTAAATCTCTATAGATTTTTTAAATCTTGTTTTGGGTGCTTCAGGCCATACAGAAATTATAATCACTAGGGGTTAAATCTATCAAATCTTTTTGGTTGTGATACTGGTTTGGAGAATGTAACTGCCATTTAGTGGGCATAAGTCAGAGGTGCTAGGTGTCTTCTAAGGCCATGTCTGTCCTGTACAAATAACTCCACATGTCCTGCAAGAGTTCTGAATCTCCTATTAAACATTCAAGTAGGTAAAAAACATATTTACATTATCTAGTCCTAGAATCTAAGGCACATCCTTAGGGCAATGTCATTGTCGGTATTTAAGCTGTTAAGGCTATACACATATCAGATGGAATTCATTACTCTCACATTCAGTAATTCTACATATAGGTGATTTCATCAGGTCTTCTGGTGTATTAGTACCTGAGTATTTATATTTTGAAATATATATTACATTACCAATGTTTCTGTTTATTTCCCCCTACATTAATTATATTCAGAGCATTGTGTTATTTGTAATAATGTGTATGGGTAAGTTATGTTATTCATGAATTTTACTAAAGGGTACTTTGCTAAACATTTGTTATACAAAAGGATCTCTGGGTCTGATAAGGTTCAGAAACACTGCCGTAGGCCTATAGGAGAAGAAAAGACTCCTCAGATTCTAGATCTTTTACCCTCCTCTCCACCCCCACTAGGACTAGAGATAAGGCCCCCTCCTCTAACACAGGTACACCTTCTTCCCAGGACCCAGGGTCTCAACTCCATCTGTGTTCTCCTCTAACACAGAGTTCTAAGGCTCTAAAAGAGGCCCAAAGTTATTTAGCCAGTGGGACAATGAGGGGATAAGAAACATATATACTCAAGGTACCATGTGCCCAGGATTTGCTCAATGGAATATCCATCAGTTCTATTTTCGTGTTTCTTTAAAAATTATCATTTTTAAACGTAAATGATCAATGACACCAAAACCTTTGTTATTTATTAAAGGAGTAAAAACATCAAAAGAACAAATTAATCAATATTTCAACTGCAGATGACAAAAAAATTATTTAAAAAGTTGACCCAAAACATTTTCTCATTTAAAGCAAAACAAGTCTTTCCCTTCAGTAACTATCATAAGCTACTGACAGGCATTTAAGGAAAGCATCAAGTTAAACGTTTTAGTTTTGCCATAAACTTGCTTATCTGATCCCTCTTAGAAAAGAAATTTATGAGCTAGAAAGCACATCACTGGCTGGCACAAAGGATGAGCTGTTGATTTCTAAAACATATTGTAAAAGAGAGCCTTGACATACACCTTAATTTGTATTTTTTCCCAAAATAGTTTGTATCATGTGATTCTGTCATTTCTTTCTTAATGCATCTACCATTCCCTCCCTCCCTCCCTCTCTGCCTCTGTCTCCCACACACACACTCTCCTTCTCCCTCTCCTTCTCTCTCTCTCTCTCTCCCCCTCTCTCTCTCTCTCTCCCTCTCTCTCTCCCTCTCCTTCTCTCTCTCTCTCTCTCCCTCTCCTTCTCTCTCTCCCCCCTCCCTCTCTCTCCTTCTCTCTCTCTCTCTCCCTCTCCTTCTCCCTCTTTGTCTCTCTCTCTCTCTCCCCACCCCCTCCTTCTCTCACACACACACTCTGTCTCTCTCACTCACTCACCACAAGAAGGAAAACACCAAAGAATGGGCCATTACAACATAAATAAATCTGGGCAGTCTGTAACAGTGGTTCAGCAGAGTATCTCTGCAAGGACACAAAAACACACTTGCAGAATGTTCAGATTGTTCACAATCTAGGATGAGGATTGGATACTCCTAACTTTCCTCTAATGATATCCAATGGCGCCAACCCACAGAAACCCTACAGCAAGTTTTATAGGACTCTTCCCTTTGGTTAGCTTTTCACTGCTTGCATTGAATTCTCCACTTTTTTTTTTTTTCCAAGTTAAATGTAAAACACTAACTTTCTATCTGAGTGAAAAGAAGCATTGTTCTCAGCTGAAACAAACTTTTTAGAATTATATAAAATACTGTTTTCTAGCAGTTAATTATAGAATGAACTTAAGTCTCAACCTTTCTTCCAATTAGTTAAGACCTTCTGTGATAATTTTAAACTCTGCTTTTGCTTTCTGTCTAAATTCTTGTAAAATGTCTAGTTTCTAAATCAGGTTTATAATCTTTGTTATCACAAAATGGAGTATCAGAAACAATGAGATATATACTTTCCTCATAGATCCCATTTCAAATATGGTCACTGCAGATCTTAAGAGTGGAAAATATGTGAAAATCCCAATTATCCTTTTTTGTTATTATTATTTGTGTATGTAACATCTAAGCCATGAGCTTCTTCAGTGTATTTTGTTATTGTTATTATCAACACTTCATTAGAGACAGCTCAGGGTAACCAAAAAGAAGAAAAGTTCTCAAATGTCAACTGTGTTGTTTCTTAAACATTCTGAATAAAGTAAACAGGAGAAAGAAGGGCCATTGGTTCACAAATATGTTGAGAATCTCATCCAATACTCTAGTCCTGATAAATGAAGAAGGTAAATAAAATACGTATCTTGCCTCAAAGACTACAACCTGTAGCAGAGGCATCAAGTTAAGACCCAGTGAGCATTCTCCCTTTCTTCAGTACTGACAGAACCCCAATTCTGTTGGGAACAACAACATGACTAGTCTAAAACAAATGAAAATAAACCACATTTCCTAGCCTCCCTTACAAATAGATGTAGTCATGTAATATGGCTCCAGCCAATGAGATGCAAACACAGGGTTCTGTGTGGGACTTCCAATGAAGTGCCTTTAAAGGAGGAACCAACTCAGCTGGCACTGTCCCTTTTGGTAGTTCCTCCTTTTTGTAAAGTACATATGATGGCTGAAGAGTAGCAGCCATTTTATATCATAATGGAAAGATCAATAAAACTTTAGAGACTTTGCCCTCACATCCTTGAGTTGGTAAACCAAAGCCAGCAACTTCCTAACTATGGACTTTGCACTATATAAAGAAAAATAAAACCCCTACCTTATTTAAGCTTCTCCTTTTAGGGTCCTCTATGACATGGGGTTGAACTTAATTTCTAAGTAATGCAGTCTAATAGGAAAGAGATACAGAAGAAGTTCTGTGAAAAGCTACAGAGGAAGACACTTGTTCTGACAGAGGCAGGGAGTGGAGGAGGGGTGAGGAGAAAAAACATACAGAGAAAGCAAACACATGAGTTGGTTCATTCATTTGTTCAACTATTATTGGCAACCACTGTATTAGGTGCTGGGATACAGATAAAAGACATAGTGGCTGTCCCTAAGGAACTCTGAAATGGGTTGCAGACAGATGAAGATATGATTAAAATACAGGGTTATTTATAGGGGCAGCCACACACAGTTGTGTCGGATTGTGTCTACAAGAACTGACATCTTTTCCTAATCCCACAAAGGTAACATCCACTCATCAAAGCCTGTACACAAAGGTGCCTCAAGGACTGCCCTCAGCCCCTGAGCTATAAAAACAGTAATAGAGGTAAACATAAGGTACTTTGAGTAGAACCTGCACCCACACATAAGACTATTAACTAAAGGCAGAGCTGTTACCTGAGGATTTTGTTTATCCCTCACTGCCACCCCTTATCCAATTTTTGATGATCACAGACAACCATTCCTTAAAGCAGTCTAAAATCAACGTAACTACTTTAATATGGCCCAGAGGACACCTAAACCTAATTGTAACCATAAATAAGGAACAGAAATAGTTAACATTTAATATTTTAATATTGTGTGCTATGGGTTTAAAGGTCATCCGTTAGTAAACAACACTACTGAGTGACCAAAAATTAAGAAAGATTATGTTTTTCACACTTAGAGCATACAAGAAGGGGAGTAAAAAAATACGTTTCTTTTTTTCTCTGCTGTTGTATTAAAACACACACCAAGAATAAGTAGAATGTCTTTCAAACCAAAACAATAGGAAATCACTCCTGGCTGAAAGCACAGGCTTAGATCATGTTGATTTCTTCTTTAATCCTGCTGAAGCAAGTTTCTGCATGCTTTCTGGGGCCTCCACCTACAGAGCTGTTAGGACAACAGCCAACACATATATTTAATTACGTAAGTATTCAATGCTATCAGCCAGCTGTTGCCAGTACATAATACTCTGACCTCTTTCACTTACTCTCTTGCTTAAAATGCCAAAAACAAAGCAACTGTTGATGTAACAGTAATCATGAAATATGCAAAATACTGTTCTCCAAAAAGATTTTTGATAGCTATGAAACTCAGTTTTGCATTTTATAATGATTTATTACATCTAAACTGCTTTTTCTGTTCCTGATTTGCAAATTAAGTAACTTATCTTACAACTGTAAATTTAACTATTCCTTCATTTTTTTAAAGTCAACCAGGAATTCAATCCTAAAATATACTTTCTCCTTTACTCCCCATCAAATTTCTCACTGAGATTTATCATGTAATAATCTCCCTGCACTCCCATTCATCTCCATGTTTTCCATGGATAGGGGACAAACAACTAAAGTCTGTAGCAGGAAATGTGTCAAGATCTGCTCTGAATTATGTAACTCTCACCCCTCACTTTAGGAATCAACAGAGAACTCTTCATTTATGTTTCCAGAAAGCATGTTCCTCTAATACCATCATTAACCCCAGACTAGCTGACAGAGAAAAAACAATACAAAGTCCTAGCATCAACAGAAAGTAGACTAAACAGACCCATGACTTAAGACTTGAATAATATGAATTCACATATGGTAGACAGTAAGAAGACCTAACACATAAACAGCAACTTATCCAGAGAAATTTGGTCTTCATCAAATCAGCTTTCAATTCAATGCAAAACTCAGTGCCAAATATTTACCAGGCACTGTACCAGAGACCAAGGATCCCTCAGTAAACAAGTGAGACAACATCACTGTCTGCATAGATCTTACTGTTCCACTCTTCTCTCAAAGATCCTATATCAAATCAACCTCTCCAAAACATCTACTTCTTACCCCACAACAGCCATGTTGATTTCTTTCTCCCACTTTGGTGTTTTTTAATGTTTTTTGCTCATTCATTGAAACTGGACAATCTGATACTCAAATGTAAGACAAGTGTTGTGATATTAATATAGTTATATAATTAATAATATACTTAACACAAAATAATACATCAGCAATGACTTGCTGATGCCCTGACAGCAGAATGATGCCAAGCACTCTTCCCAAAAAAGGAAGAATCAATCAATTTAAAACCTAAGTGTACAAACGCATGTTGAGTACAAACTGCGTGTCCAAAACAAGGTCTAACACTACCTGGTTTTTATCTACACCTCTGTTACCCTTTGACTCAAGATGAGATGCTTCAATTAATCCAATGGCCAAGGTCCTGAAGCAGAGCCAGTCCACTTAGTTTGGCAAGAAGAACAGGGTCCTGCCACTCGCAGCTGAGCTTCTGCCAAGACCAAGCAATACTCCAAGAAGGGAGAACAGTTCTCACTCCTTTTACTACTTTACTCTGGAAAGAACTGTGAACCAATAGTGGCAAGCACAAGTTTCTTATCTCATTTAGGACAAGAAGGGGCAGGTTTCCTCCTAGTTTATAAGCAAAACATAAAAAGCAAAACAGCACGATTTCTTAAAAAGAGAGCCCTTTAGTACAATCTTGGCAAATTAGAATGCTCTTTCCCCTTTTTGCAAATGTACAGCCTGTCTCTACAAGGGATTCACAGGTGCCTTGGGAGTCTCTTCTCAGAACAGCTGACAAGCAAGTCTTACTCCATGACTGGTATCTGTTTCCCAAGAAAAGGAAAATCATTACATGGTAGAGTCAGAGGGTCAAAGACTTCATAAAAAAGGATTTTCCTGAGGTCAATAACCTGACCTCAAGACCGCAATCTAGTAGACAGCCAAATATGTAAACAAATAATAAAATGTAATATGCAACAATAGATGTTTGTACGGGATAAAGAAGTAGCACAGAACAGAGGGTGATTAACTCTGGGGACCCTGGAGGTAAAGGGTGGGAGTTAGAAGGGAGATAACCTTGCACACAGCATTACCTTTGATATGAGTCCCACAAGATGACTAGGTTGCCAAGTAGAATTACATGGGGTGCATGAGTGTGGGGGGGGCACGCGTGAGCATGTACATGCACACGTGCATGCCTTTGGGGGAAAGGGAGAGCATGTTCCAAGGAATAGGAAAAACATATGCAAATACATTATATGTCAGGAAAATCATACACTTAGGCAAGAAGTAAAATTCTATGGAGGAGTGGCGAGGAAAGAGGCCATAGAGGTAGGCAAGGAACAGATTATTTTAAAAGACCTTTTTACACTAGGAAATTATATCTTTATCATGTAGCTGAGAAGGAACCATTACAGGGTGTGAAGGAGAGGAACGCATGAACTGGAACAGAAAAGGAGCTGAGAACAAGCTTAACTTCTACTGTAATATAAGAGCAGGAGATATTGAGGACCATAACTAAGACATTAGCAATAGGGATGGAGAGAAAGGATTAAATTCAAAAGATATGTGTCTAGTTCGTGGCAATCTGATGAAACATGAGAACACAGTGGTTCACTGCAAGTTCCAAGAAGCAACAAAACACTAACAACACTGGGCAAAAGTAATGAGAAGGAAGGAATCAAAGGGAGGAAGGAAAAGATATTTTAGAAGTAGAATCAGTTCTGAAGGATGGAAAATAGGGGAGGGAAAGAGGGAGTCAAAGAAAACTCCCAGACTATCTGATAGGTGACCTTGTAACCAAACAAGACAGGCAATACAAACAGGAACATTAGCTGGGGAAAAGGTGAGGTAGATAATGAAGAGGCTCTGACACGATGATTTAAAGTGTCAACTTTAAGGGGCATCTAAATGGAAAAGTCCAGAAAGCAGCTGGACATACAATGGACATACAAGTTTGGTTCTTGGAAGGAGAGACCAGGGTCAGAAACAGAAATTTGGGAGTAATCAACACACAGATAGTATCTAAATAGTGGAAGTAGATGAGAAATGGTAGGAGGAAACTTAAACTCATGTTAAAAATAGCACTGCTTGGAGAAAAACAATAGCCTTAGACAAAACTTAACTGACAATACATACTAAGTCAAACAGTACAATGTTTTGAACTAACTTTCCATACAGAGGGAAACCTTTAAGGTGGGAAAGGATAGCTGGAACCATGAGACTGTGACTGGTAAAAGCAAACAATGAATGACACTAGAAACAATAACATAAAAGTGCTACTGAACTAAAGCCATTTCATACTAGAAAAGCCAAAATTAAAATATCTAAATTGTAAGAAAAAATCCACAATCTACAACATTAAAAAATAAGTTTAACAAAAGAACTTGCGTTACCTAACCTGTTTCTTGAAAAAGGCCAAACTAAAACCTAGTATTCTTTTTTATCTCCCAATGCCAATTTTTTTAATTAAAAAAATAAAGATAACCTGATTACTAACAAATCTAGTTAAAAACAGAACGAGTCGAGTTTTTTTCTTTTTTTAAACTGTATAATTACTAACTGAAAAGGAAAGCACTTCTCTGTTCGTAATAAGTCAGCTTTTTTGAAGGCAATTTATTTTACAAATTCAAGTTGAAATAACATTCTGATGCCTCCCCCAACTTCAGTTTACAATGAAGAACTCAAAGTCAAATCCACATAAAGCAAAAAATCTTTTCATAATAGGAGTGAACATCCAATAATTTACTTGATCAACAGAACGCTATTTCTAAAACGAGCTCTCCTTTAAACAGAAGATATAATACAAAGCAGGTTATCCTGTCTCAACATACACTTTTCTTCTTTGTCCATTTCTCCTTATATTTCCATTGTTCTTTCAAGTAATTTCACTGGGATATCTAAACCATCCCTTCAACATTACCATTTATTTCTACAGGCAAAGGTGGTTCAAAGAACTAGTGACTCATCTATCTACTATCAGTGTGGCTAAACCACAGTGCCCATTTGGGTTAATAACGCACAAGGTCAAACAGAGGTTGACAGTCCATGATCAAAGCAAGCTGGCTATTCTTTCTGTCATTTATACAGAACACACAAGACGTGTTTATCTTCACCAGCCTCTGAATGACCTCCTTTAGGTGGCATGGAAAAGATCCCACATTTCTATAAAGCATTAACCAAAGGAGTTTTCTTATTTGATACTCTCATTAAGAGCAAATTTTATTTTTTTGAAACTTTTGATCTTTTTCGTTTACTCAAGAACCTCTCAAGTTTAAGGCCATATTGTCTAAATCAAATTGGTTTAATGCATAAAACAAGGACAGGGCAACTGGCAAATGCTCAAGAGGAAAGAGTATGCCTACAACAGGCTGCCATCGCAAAACATGGGCCTCATTAGAGATTTTTTTCAAAATTAGTAAAGGCAATAGCATTTAACATTTCAAAGTTCAAAAGGCAGCCAGAAAAGTCATTCTTAACTCCTTTTTTACTACTTAAAACTCCTACTGTTTTATCAATCTGAACATCAATAATACAAACGCTGTAAAGTCTTAGTAATTAGATCAACTAGTAGAAAGTACTGAGCAGTACAGCCTACGGATTAACACGTATGCATTTTCATGCCAGGTATGTAACTTGGACTAGATTAAGGAATTATTTAAAAGTAGAATGATTTACTGTCAGCATTACTGTATAAAATGAAAATTTCCAAATAATTTTAAGCCGATATTCTCTGTGACCAAGGTTAAATAATACTCCCAATATTTTTTATACTGTGAAGTTGCAAAACTAATACTTTTGATCACCACCACCAAGAGAAGAAAAAAAAAAAGGCCCTGGCTGTCTTGTCACAAATTCACAATTCTGGGATCTTATGCATTGATTACATGAAAGATAGTAAATCTCTCAGTTTTCTTTCTTTTCTCCTGTTAAAACAAGAGGGTCCTACTGCCTGGTAGCTCAAGAGAAATAAAATGAGTTGATAATAGACAAACAACTATTAAATATCGAAAATACATATGGCACAGAGAACTACGTTCAATATCCTATGATAAACCATAATGGAAATTATATAAAGAAAGAATGTATATATATGTATAACTGAATCACTTTGCTGTACAGCATTAATTAACACAACATTGTAGATCAACTATACTTCAATAAAAAAAATTTCTACAGTCGAAAAAAAGAATACATTGGGAGAGAGACAAAAGCAGATGATCAGAAATTATGGCGAACGCTCAGAAATAAGTGGCAAAGTGAAGCAATCATTATTTGTAGGGGGTTCAGGTTAGAAAAAAAGAGCCCCCAGCCCATCCTGAAAATGGGTGAATATGAGCATAATGCATTAGGTGCATCTGAACAAGGAGAGATGAAACACCCTATCAGGGTCTCCTTGAATTTAAATGCTGCCTCACTGTCATGGGGGGAAAATGCATGCTCATGAGGCGGCTGAAGGGAAAGGACGGAGCTGGAGGTTGAGAGAAGACAAATGTGTCGCATGACTGAAGGTGTAATAAAGTTTATGAACTACTTTTCTTTGTTTTGCTTTGTTAGGAGACAGTGGTGAAAGGGGGGGAACATTTAAATAAAGCAAAATGCTTGACAAGAGTAGGTAATCTTTCACTGAAAGTCTTTAAATGTATAAATGTCACTTGAATTTGACATTTTCTCAATGTTAATTGTTACTGTGCCTTCTACAGGATTATATTTATTCTGGAAGCAAATCCAACGTTAGCTTAGGTGGTATGTTAACAAGAACTAGTTGTGATTAGCAAAAGCTTTCAAAGCCATTTAAAAAAATACCTAATCACCTATAATACTGCTTTTAAATTTTCTTTCAAGCAAGCAGAATAGTGCATTAAAGGAACCTGTGCTCTCTACCACTAGTGTTGTAGTGTTAAAACGACAAACATCTTAAGTGATTACCTCACTTAATCTTTCAAACACCGTATCATTACCTTGAACTGCATTCACAAGAGTTTATATAAGAAAACCCATTGACACAAGTTATATTTGAGTTTTTAAATAAACTTTTAGAAACAGTCTAGAAGTGTATCGGTTAATCACATTTTAAAATTGATAATCACACAAACTGAATTCTCTGGGGTTTGTACTGAGAGGCTATCAGTAGCACTAAAGTATCTTTGTATCTTATGCCTCTCCTATAGGAGAAAAAGTAGATAATCAGGGAACATGACAGACTTCCCATAAAAGGCATTCTTTGAAAATAAGCAGCACCTGGTAAACATCCTGCTCTGCTCTTGGTTTAATTCTCCCTTCTTCTGGTCCTAACCATGACCCTAACTCCCCTGTTCCATCTCACATCACTACCACCCTCCTAAGCCTCCCACCATCGTTCAGGTAACAACTCTTCTCTGCTCCTTCCATGATTTCTAAGTTGAGGAAACCATCATATTCAACTATCGCTTCTATGGAAACAATGCAAAATCTGTACCTCTAGTGGTGCCTCTTTGATATCTGCCTCAATTCTGTAACTGCTTATCTGACTTCTTTACCTGGTATTAAATTTAACATCGCACAGGCTCTAGTGAGACTACCTAGGTTAACATCCCACCTCCACCACTTATGAACTCAATAGCTTTAGAGAACTTCATCTGCAAAACAGATGCTTCTTCATCTGTAAAACAGAAATAAAATTGGAACCTACAACTCATTGGTAGACTGCAAGAATTAAACTAGATAGTATCTAATTGATGCAAAGCACTTTGAACAGTGCCTGCCACATAGAAGACACGTGATAAAAATCAAATATTATCCATCACTTTATTATAACATTTAGCTGTAACTTTAAATACAGCACGTTCAAAAACAAAAACATGTCTTCCTTCAAACTGGAGAACAAAAAGGCACTAGCGCTATCAAACATCTAGACTTATTATAAATCTATACTAATTATGACTATGTCAGGTAAGCAGTAGTAGAATAAGCACCAAAATAAAGAAACAGATCAGTGGAACCAAATAGAGAGCCCACAGACAGACCCAACCATCTATGGACACTCAGCCTATGACAGAGTGGATAATATATAGATAAAAGGAGAAAGGACAGGTTTTCAAAAAATAAATGATACTGGAAAAAGTCGGAGTCTACACAGAAAATAAATAAATAAAATGGGATCCTCTTCCTGGTATCATACCAAAAAAAAATCAACTCCAGATGAATTATAAACCTGAATGTAAGAAGTAAAAACCATGGAATTTTTAGAAGAAAATACATAGAATATCTTAACTTCAGAGTAAGGAAAGAATTCTTAAACAGTAAGAGCGCGGCCCCAAAGGCAAAGGTTGATAAATTTTAAGCCAGAATTTCTCTTCATCCTAAGATACCATAAAAGAAAGTGAAAGATAAGCCACAATTGATACAACATATGTAATATGTAAGGATTAGTATATAGAATACATTTAATGTATTCCCATAAACAAATAATAAAAAAATAACAGGGAAATATATTTAAAGAGCCACTTCACAGAAAAGGAAAATCTGAATGGCAAATAAACATATAAAAAGATGCTCAACATCACTAGTAATCACAGAAACACAAATTAAGACCACATTGAGATACCATCTCCATCACCAGATTAGCAAAAATTTACAACCCTGACCATATCAAGTACTGGCAAAGAGTGGAGAACAGCCACACTCATCCATGACTGGTGGGAGTGAGCGCCAGTACATCCGTTGGGGGAAAAGTTCATCATTACCTAAAACTTTGAATATGCACACACCTGTGACCCAATAATTCCTAGGTACATATCCTAAAATAACTCTTGCACATCCGCACCAGAAAACATGTTCAAAATATTCAGAGCAGCAGTGCTCATGAAAGCAAAACACAGGGAAAACTCTTTCAATAATAAAATGGATAAATTGTGACGAATTCATTCAGTAAAATACTATGAATGGCCAGTTATTTTACATCCATCAACATGGATAAATCTAAAAGCAAAATGTTAAGGAAAAGAAGCAAATCTCAGAACACAAACAGTATAAGTCCAATAAATACAAAAGAGGGCAAAACTAAACAATACATTGTTTAGAGATATATTTAATAGATGATAAATTTACTAATAAAAGGAAGGGAATGACCCACAAAAGTCAGGATAAAGGTTACATCTCAGGGATATGACTGAAAGAGGGACAACGGGGCAGTTTCTAAGGTCTCAGCAATGCTTTATTTCTTATGCTGGGTGGTAGATATTAGGTGTTAAGTTTGTTAACCTTATTTAAAATGTACATGTTTCATAAACTCATTTATGTATGATATATTTCACAATAAAACCAATGTGGTGGGGGTTGAGGTTCAGAGTGAAGTCAGGAAATGAAAAATCTTAACAAGTCTCTCGGGGGACTTCCCTGGCGGTCCCACGGTTAAGATTCTGCGCTTCCGCGCTTCCACTGCAGGGGCTTTGATCCCTGGTCCAGGAACTAAGATCTCACGTGCTGCACAGCACAGCCAAAAATTTTAAGTCTCTCGGGGAAGGCAAGAAGAAAAATAGGACCGGAGCTAAATGGGGTGTATGGGGCTGAGTAGGTCTGAGCTTGTTTAAATACCAATGAAAAGGCACCAGTGGGGTTGGAGAGATGAAAATAGAGGTGAATGAGGAAATAATTTATAGAATGAAGGTTGTAAGAAGTGGGTGGAGTGGGTGGAGTATGATTCAGAGATATGAAAAGAAGATACTTCTTTCACTGTAACTTGAGGAACAATTCAAGAACCACGGATTACATGCCCGCTCCCCCAATAAACTGTACTTCTCTTGATGGCCAGGCATTATTAGAACAGTGCTAATGGACAGGGAAGAGAAAAGAGGTAAGGACTGCTTTGGATAGTTTCAAAATGTAGAGACTGGATTCCCTGAGAAAAGTATATTGTTAATACTTGACAGATATTCAAATCACCTATTAGCTAACTTCACAAATACTCAAATACCTATTAGGAAAGTCTGAAGTTTCATTCCTTACCAGATAAATTCAAAACAGTATAATGCCCAAAGTCCAACTCATACTTTTGTTGATAACATACTGAGTATTTGTAATGTTAGGAATCTTTTAAAAGCTAACTTCCTGAAAATTAATTCTTACATCACTTATAAAAAGATAAGAAAAAAAAAATCAACGTCCACTTACTTAATTGAGTTTCTAAAGTGGTCTTCAGCTGGATTTTTTACAGTACAACTATTCAGGAGCCATAAGTCTGCCTCTGATGCATTTTCTATTAAAAAGATAAATATGAAAAAGAAAAGTAAGTATCACGTTTAATCAGCCAAAAGTATCCAAGTGCTTACTCAGATGGCACTGGGACCACAGGGGGAGAGGAGAGAGAGCTAGTGGGTAGAGTCAAGTAAACAAGCAATTACAACATAGTAGATAACTGCTTCAATATGGAAACATTGGTGAGAAATAAATATTAAAATATATAACCTGTGCTATTATCTTCTCATTTAAAATATAGAGGATAAGCATTTTCTTCAAACATTTTGAATACTTGCGAGTATTTAATACTAACAAAAACTAAAGTGAAACTGGCCTAATCTTACCTCTGAATATGAAATTAATTGCCCCTTTTTAGGCTGTGTGTTAATATTTTTCAAGTACATGTATTATACACTGAATATTCTTCAGCTTGAGATGTTACTAAAAATATTGTTTGTCTTCTTTGAAAAAGTTAATGATTTACATCAAAGTGAGTCTTTTATTCCTCACTAATTTGATTAGATACTGTTATACACGATAACAAACTCACTAGCAACACAACAAATTACCCAAACCAAACCCGTCACGTTTATTGAAATGAATATGTATGTATGTATGGCTGCACTGGGTCTTCATTGCTATGCGCAGGCTTTCTCCAGTTGGGGTGAGCGGGGGCTACTCTTCGTTGGGGTGTGTGGGCTTCTCATTGCGGTGGCTTCTCTTGTTGCAGAGCACAGGTTCCAGGCGCGAGGACTTCAGTAGTTGTGGTATGCAGGCTGCGGTAGTTGTGGCTCATGGGCTGTAGAGCGCAGGTTCGGTAGTTGTGGTGCACGGGCTTAGGTGCTCCGTGGCATGTGGGATCTTCCCAGACCAGGGCTCGAACCCATGTCCCCTTCATTAGTAGGCGGATTCTTAACCACTGCACCACCAGGGAAGTCCCTCGAAATGAATTTATAAATGCCTGAAGTGCTTGATACTATTCCAACAGCCTTGCTGCCTAAAAGGACTTATACATTAAAATAGGATTACCACAATGAAAGGAAAACCAAAGTTGAAAACTGCAGCACCTTCAATGTTATTTCAACAAGAACAGAAGCAGAGGTCAAAAGACATGAAGAACTAAGGACATATGGATGTCTGTGTGTACATTCTCTACCTGGGAATGGAGCTTCCAGTGAGAGCATTACATGAGAGGGATGGTGAGCACATCCAAGCTTCTGGTAACTTGGCAAAACTTTTTCCCCAAACATTTTGTTATAAAAATGGTAAATTTTTTACAAAGAGATAAGATCCACCAATTCTTGAAAAGGAAAGCTCCTCATTACTATACATCAGCTGAATACTAGGATCCCTCCTAACTTGTCTCCCTCCTTCCATTCATACTCCCCATCCCCACCCAGTCGTCTATTTTCCCACCCAGCAGCCCGAGTGGCCTTTCGTAAAACAGCAATCTGATTACGCCACTTGCCTGCTCAAACTTGGTAATGACGAGTATTCACCGACCTCTTCTAGTTCCCTCCAAGTTAGTCCCCACAATGCCACCGAAAAGATAATCCTCTAGTAGCAATCTGACCATAGTACCTTTTCAACCTTACAGTGATTTACAATTGGTATTCAAGACCTATCCAGATCTCCACCTCCTCAACTGCAATATTCATTTCTCCCTATATTCATCTATCCTTCCAGGCACACCAAACCAAATTCCTCAAGCTTGCACTATTCCATCTGCCTAGAATACCTTTATTTTCTTCACAGAATGACAGCTCATACCCCTTTCACCTGCCTATCCACCTGGCTAACTCCTTTTCATCCTTCAGTTTCAGCTCGATGTTTGTGAGATGCCCCCTCTCTGCACTCCCACAGTAGACTATGTCTAGACTATTCTTGCACTTTACAATTCTGTATTAAAATAATTCATTTTTCCAGCCTGTCTTTATTACTATTTAAGAGATATTGAAGACATTTTTTTCTGCCGCTCTCTGAATGTCCAGGACCTAACACAGATTGTTCTACTTACGAGCATAAATCAGTCAACTATCAAAACACAATGAGGATTTACTATGTGTCAGGCTCTGTCCTAAGTACTAGGGATATGAGAGTGAAACCAGTTTCCACCCTCAAGGAGTTTACAGCCTTAAAGAGGAAGTCTGACCAAAACAAAAGACAGAAGTAAGCAAGATAATTTCAGGTACCAGTCAACGATATTAAGATGATTAAAGAGAGTACTGAACAGAGAATAATTGTGGGGTTGCTGGTCAAAATAAGTCTCCCTTGGGGGCTTCCCTGGTGGCGCGGTAGTTGAGAATCTGCCTGCTAATGCAGGGGACACGGGTTTGAGCCCTGGTCTGGGAAGATCCCACATGCCGCGGAGCAACTAGGCCCGTGAGCCACAACTACTGAGCCTGCACGTCTGGAGCCTGTGCTCCGCAACAAGAGAGGCCACGATAGTGAGAGGACCCTGCTTGCCACAACTAGAGAAAGCCCTCGCACGGAAAAGAAGACCCAACACAGCCAAAAATAAATAAATTCATTAATTTTTTTTAAAAAGTAACAAATGTTCAAGTACAATTGGTGTCAAAAAATAAAAGTCTCCCTTGGAAGCTTAAATCTGAGTTGAGACTTAAACAATGGGAAGGAATCTGCCACGCAAAGATCAGAAGAAAGAGCATTCCAATGAGAAAATAGCACAAGTGCAGAGGCCATGAAACAGGCCCAAGCTTGCCATGTTCCAGTAACAGAGAGAAGACCAGTGTGATTGGACCCAGAGAGAGAAAGGTCTGAGAGGTGGGCAGGAACCAGATAATATTGGCAAGTTAAGAAAATTACATTTATTCTAAGAGTAATGAGAAGTCACCACTGGGTTTCAAACATGAACTAATTCCTACTTCAGAAATCCCATTATGGAAACACTGTGAATAAAAGTCTGTAGATGGGGTAAAAGCAAAAGAAGTGGGGGAAAAAGTAAAGGCAAGAAAATCAGCTGGAAGCTGAGACACTGGTCTAAGGGTAAGAGAAAGACCGCGGAAACCTGGACTGGGATTATAGCAATGGCAAGAATGAGAAGTGAATGGAGGCGTGTTTTGGAGGTAGAATTAAAAGAATTCACTGTTAGATCAGGTATAAGTCGTGCAAGAAGGCATCATGTAGGATCACTAAACACGTGGAAAAGATTCTGGCCTGAGCACCAGTTACTGAGGTGCCATTTATTGAGATGAAGGAGGTTTGGAAAGGCACGGATTTGGGGAACAGAGAATCAATAATTCTGTTGTGGCCATGTTTTGTTTGAAATCCCTATTAAATGTCCAACTAGAAATACTGATCAGCCATTTGTATATATGAAACCAAAGCTCACAGGAGTCCTCCAGGCTGGAGACACAAATGGGAGAATCTAAACCCTAAAAAGACACCTGAATTTAGAGGAATGGATGTGCTCACCTAAGGAGAGAATGTAGGGTGGGGGGAAAAAGGAGAGAGAAAAAGCAGAAGACAGAACATCGGGTTGTTCAAAGGTCTGATGGAGTTGAGATGAGAAAAGGACATGGAAAAGGAACAGCCAATAAGATAAGGGGATAAAACTAGGGAGCATGGTGTCACAGAAATCCAGAGAAGAAAGTACTTTAAAAAGAAATAATCAATTGTGTTAAATGCTAAGAGTTCAAGAAAGATATCTGTATAAATACTAGTATTGTTACCAAAAAAAATAAGATGGTCCTCCACCCTTTTTCATTTTCCTTTCTCAATTTTGAGTATTTGCTTGCTCTGTGCCAACTTACAATCACCCAGCAAAGGCCCTTTTTTAAGGTTTTTAAATAACCCAGAAAACAAACTCACTACCAAAGGGGAGTGAAGAGGAAAATCGTATATGGCTATTTGCCAGTAAGTAATGTGATCCCACATGTTCTGCCCCCTATGAACACATTTCCTGGGTTTTAAGATGCCATCAACTATAAGAAACACAACCAAATTTGTAGCAGCTCTTCAAGAGAGGTGGAACATTATTCTCTGTTCTTTTAAGTTTTAAGATACATCCCAACTTCAAACATTAATATAGGAGGCAGAGTGGGGGTGAGATGCATCTGAAACAGAAGAAATAAGCTAGTATTTGGCGTGCCTACCTTAGAGCAGCAGCATCTAGAATAAGGAAATACCAGAAGATGTGCAGTTTCTAGAACCTCATCACCCCAAATAAAATAACTGTTCAAACATCCTACTGCTAGTAGGTAATTAGGTTACTGGGTTAACTATCTGCTAAGAGAAGGTTAACAGCTTATGTTCTTGCCTTAATCAGAGCATCCATGTCAGGTTCTCCAGTGTCTGGGACAGGGAAACAGAATTAGAGAGGAGAACACAGAGGACAGGACTAGGGAAATGGATAAGAAAGGACCACGGAAGGGAAAGGCAGTAAGAAGGCACCAAGACTGGAGGCACAGACTTTGAGAAGACCCAGGAAACAATCCTACCTACCGTGAGACCTGTCCTCCAACACTTGTCCTTGTTAACCCGTGACATGCAGCTGAAAATCATCTGCACATAAGCCAAATATTGCCAATGCCAGAGCTGCGATATCAGTACAGGGGTAAAAAGCTACACACTTGAGGCTAGCCAGATGGAATCTAGACCTCAAGATTTGACTACTTACAGTCTTTCATTATTTCAAATGGTGCTGCAATGAATAGCACTGTACATATATCATTTTGTATTTTTCCCAGATTACCTGTGGAATCAAGTCCAAAAAGGTGTGACTGTTGGGTCAAAGGATAAATTCCCCTCCATAAAAGGTGCATGGCTTCACATTCCCATGAGCAATGCATGAGACTGCCCATCTACCCACAGCATCACCCATGGAGTGTGCTATCAAACCTTTGTACTTCTGGCAATGCGGTGAGAAACAGGAAGCCAGTGGGATTTGAACTGTGCATTTCTCTTATTAAGAATGAGTTGAGCATTTCAAAAAATGTATTGAAACCCATGTTTAAGGGCCTTTGCACAGTTGGGGTTTTTTTCCCCCCGTTTTTCATCTGTTCAGATCTTTAACCCATTTTTCTATCAGGATAGTCATTTTAATCTCTAGTTTTAATTTACAAATATACACAAATATACACACACACACAAAGAGGATGTTAATCTCTTGTCTATGATAGAAGTTACAATATTTTCTCCCGGCTTGTTATTTTACTTTTTTATAGTTTCTTCATGCTTTTTTATATTCAGGATATCAAATTTATCAAACTTTTCTCTTTTTTAAATTTTACTTAAGTATAGTTGATCTACAACATTCTGTTAATTTCCGCTGTATAGCAAAGTGACTCAGTTATACATATATATATATATAATTCTTTTTCATATTCTTTTCCATTATGGTTTATCACAGGATATTAAATACAATTCCCTGTGCTATACAGTAGGACCCTGTTGTTTATCCATCCTATATATAATAGTTTGTATCTGCTAATCTATCAAACTTTTCTCTTACTGCTTCCAGATTTTCAGTCATAATTAGAAAGTTTCCTCTACTCCCAGATTATTAAGGAATTCACCCATGTTTTATTTTAATACACATAGGGTTTTACATTTAGATGTTTGCTCTATTAGAACTTTACCCCGATGTACATTGATCTGACTGAATTTTTTTAATGCGAAATGAAATAAGATCCTTTGTGCTCATACCAAATTGGAAAATATTAGAAAGTATGGTACTACCTAGTGCTAGCAAAGGAATGGGGAAGCTGGCAAGCTCTACTCTGTTGATGAAGTCTATTCTGACAAAACTCTTTGGAATGCAACATGGGAATAGCTGTCAAAAATTTAAATGTGCATGAGAATTTCTCCTACACATGCTTGTAGGATACTTGCACCACACACACATATTTATATACAAACACACAGATATACATATACATATATATGTACACACATATAAATTTTAAAATTCACATGGAAGATTACTGACAAGGCAAAAAACTTGGAAAGCCTACATATCCATTATAAGGAGACTGGTTAAATAAATTATGAGACTGCATCTAAAATGCCATTCAGCTGTTAAAAAAGCAAGATAAATCTGTAAGTACTAATTTATAATAATCTTTGTTATATCATCAGATGAAAGCAAGGTGAAGAGTAGGTCTTAAATTTCACTTGTGTTTTAAAATGGAAAAAGAGGAAATCCTGTTCTAAGTAAAAAAACAAAAATTCTCGAAGCATAAATATGAAACTGTTTGAGGTGTTTGCCCTTGGAAATAAGATGAAGGTTCAGCTGGTCTCCAATACTGTCTTAATATGCACTTTTATAGTCTCTTTTTTTTGTTTAAACTTGCATGGATATTACTTTTATAATTTTATAAAGTTTAACCCTGAGAAGGGGCACATTAATATTTAATTTACCTCTGTCTTCATTGTTTGAATTTCTAACAGCATTTAAACTAAACTAAAAAAAACTAATCAAGCCTTTAAAAACAATTTTTAATTTCCTTTTTCATAGGGCTCAGAATCAATAGTGATCTTTCATTTTAAGGTAAGAACATACACTATTTTCCTGCTGTGATCCATCATGAAAACAGTGACCTGATATACATTTTCTGGGACTTTTCTCCCCACTGCTAAAAGCTTTTGCACTCACTGAACCAAGAAAATGATGGTCATTGACACACCACCCACTCTGAGTGTGAGGATGGAGAAACAAACTATTATTTGTTTTAATTGAAACGCATTTACTTTCCAAACTATTTCTTTATGTATACAAGATAAATTACTTCTAAATCCAAAGTAATAAAAATCTGATTGGCAATAATGACAATAGCTAACATTATTGAGTACATATTATGTACTCAGCAATGAGCCAAGCACCTCATACTCCTTTTTTTTCCCCATTTAATCCTCCCAATTTGAGGTGGGTTCAACTTTTACTCCAGTTTTACAGAGGGGGAATCTAAGGCTTAGAAAGGATAAGTAACTTGCCTAAAATCACACAGTAAGAGAGGGGGCCAGGATTAGAAATCCAGACAAACTGACTTCAGAGACTGTAAATTTAAGGAAATTAGAATGCCTCATTAGGGGCTCTTTGCTTCTTGATCAAAAATAATATAGACAATACCTAAAAACAAAGTAAAAAATGTATTACATGACCTTGAGGTTGCCTCACGATACTACTTCTAATAAGACAAATAACTAGGCTTCAAATGGAGCTGTTTGGCTATTTCCAAAATGTTGAACATGTCAGCTCTTGGCCATCCGTTATCAGTGGGAAACAAGCAAGTAAAGAAAGAATTAATACTGAGTGCATATAAAATGGATAACTGGGCTTCCCTGGTGGCGCAGTGGTTGAGAGTCCACCTGCCGATGCAGGGGACGCGGGTTCGTGCCCCGGTCCGGGAAGATCCCACATGCCGCAGAGCAGCTGGGCCCGTGAGCCATGGCCGCTGAGCCTGCGTGTCCGGAGCCTGTGCTCCGCGACAGCAGAGGCCACAACGGTGAGAGGCCTACGTACCGCAAAAAAAAAAAAAAAAAAAAAAGGATGACTAATAAGAACCTGCTATATAAAAAAATTAATAAAATAAAATTCAAACAAAAAAAAAATACTGAGTGCAGGAGCATTACTGCAGAGCACAGGCTGACTTTCAAAGCAACCAATCTTCCCTTCCCCTTGCAGCCTTCTGCATAATGGTGGCATTACAGAAGAGATGGGCATGGTTCATATCAACAGTATCCACAATAAACCATTTACCTTACACAACTGTTCCATCTGAAAGTCAACTAGAGGAGCAGCCTCAAACAGTAAGAGGAGCCTTACAACTACTTAAATCCATAGATTTAAGTAAGGCAGCTAAGCAAGCTGATACAAATAAAAATTCATTAAGAACAAAACGAAGAGGGAGAAAAGTCTTGATTATTTTGGACCCAACAGCATTTGGGGGGAATTTTTTACCACAGAACTCTGGAAGGCAAGGCAAGTCCAAACAGCTTAAATGTCCATTATGTTTAATCACAGCTGGGAGTTTATTTATGTAATACAAATCATTGGATGCCTACTAAAAACTCAGAGAATAGAGCATGCTATAATACAAAAATTTTAAAGCACCTTTAAGGAGCATACTGAAAAAAATCTTAAAACCAATAAAAGGCAAAACAAAAATTCTAGTCAACAGATTCATATTTTCCTTCCATATTTCATTTATTGTTCTTCATAGGGACTGTGTAAATGCACAGCATGGAGTAACCATGCTTTCAAAATCTATTTTATAAAAGCAAAGTGATCCATGACAAAGAATGCTCCCTTTAACCAGCTAGGCTTGGAGGAGTGGGAGGCTGGGGAGAAGACAGGGAGAAAAAGTAGGTGTAGGAAAGATGAAGAGGAGAAATGAAAGAGAGAGACAGACTGACAGAGTATCTCTAGCTCCCACGCCGAAATACGTATAGCAAGAACGGACCCTCCTCCACTGTGCAGTGTCGGTGACTGTTCGGCATGTTTCTGAGTGAAGGAGAACATAGCAGCTCCTGGGGAAAGCACTTAGGCTTGGAGATGACACGCATAATGAGTTTGTTCTTTTAAAACAGTCATGCTGAGTGCTTCACAGAAATAAGATGAGGAAACCAAGGGTCAGCTTGAACTCTGTTTACTGTATGAAGGGAAAAGAACATTTTTTTCTCCTAAATGAGAAATAATAGCTGGCAAAACTCTACCAGTAACTACTGAAGATTAATTATATAGCGAAACAGACCTGGTCATAATCAAAATCAGAGCGCTAGACAGACAGACCGTTTACTTACTATGTAGAACAGAACACTGCTAATATTCCCCCATTCTCTTTCCAGATCAAATTGCTCTGCTGATCCCTATACATAATTACTTCAGAAGTAACTGTGTCTAAAGAATCCCTAAAAGGATATCTATTTCTAGGTGTTAAATAGGTTTGTAAACTAAGAAGCAATAAATACACCAAATGGACTTTAGAGGGGACTGCGTGATCTGGTCCCCACCCCTCTATCCAAAGCCCACCTTGCATGCTACTATGTTCTTGCCACACTGAGCCTTTAGGCCCTCAGGCCTAATAAGTAAAATTCAAATGTTGAAATGACCAAAATCTAATTGGAAAAAAGTGGGCAAAGTCTATGAACAGTTTACGAAGGAAGAAACACATATGGCTCTTGAACATACAAAAAGATGTTGAACCCCATTCTTAATCAATGAAAACTAAAACTGCACCCCCCAAAAAAACTGTACCATTTTTCTTCACTTCCTATATTGTCAAAATCCCAAGTTTGATAACACACTGAACTGATGTAACCATGAGGAAACAGGCACTCTCATGCATTGCTGGTGGGAATACAAACTAGGCCACCACCTATGGAGGCAATTTGACATGATCTCCCAAAATGGCAAATGCATATCCTCTGACCAAGCAGTTCCAAGAATTTAGCTACGACAAACGTACTTGCACAGGTGCAAAGTCATTAATTTCAGCTTTATTTCTAACAGCAAAAGGTGACTGACTAAAGACATTTTAGTTTATTCAGAATTGAGACTCCTATGGGGGGAGAGATAAATCAGGAGTTTGGGATTAACATATATACACTACTATATATAAAATAGATAATCAATAAGGACCTACTGTATAGCACAGGGAATTCTACTCAATAATCTGTAATAACCTATATGGGAAAGGAATCTGAAAAAGAATGGATAAATGTATATGTATAACTGAATCACTTTGCCATACACCTGAAACTAACACAACGTTGTAAATCAACTATACTCTAATATAAAATAAAAATTAAATTAAAAGAAAAAAGAATTGGACTTCCCTGGTAGCGCAGTGGTTGAGAGTCAGCCTGCTGATGCAGGGGACACAGGTTCGTGCCCCAGTCGGGGAAGATCCCACATGCCGCGGAGCGGCTGGGCCCACGAGCCATGGCCACTGAGCCTGCGGGTCCGGAGCCTGTGCTCCACAATGGGAGAGGCCACGACAGTGAGAGGCCCACGTACCGCAAAAAAAAAAAAAAAAAAAGAATTGAGACTCCTATAAGCTACTTACAAAAGAAAAAAAAAAAAATAGAATAACCTCGAAGTCCTAATATAAAAAGATCTCCAGGACACATAGTTCAAAGAAAATAATAAGACACTAAAAATATATATACACTATGCTACCACTGGAAACTGAGAATACATATTCACATTTGCTTGTATTCATATTAAAAAAAATTTTGGATGTACATCAGAAACAAATAGCAATGGCTGGGATGGGGAGGAAGGAGTCGAATGGGACTGATGGGAGACAAGAGGAAGATTTCTTTCCTTGTATAACTTACTTTTTATTTTTGAACCTATTCAAAAATTAAGCATTTTCAAAGTAAAAAAGCAACTGTAAAAACTGTAGCTTGTCCCTCCTATCTTCCCATTTCTTTACTCCCTTCCATAGTCAAACATCTGGAAAGACGTGTCTCTCTGTACCAGATGTACTCTGCCACCTCCCATCCACTCCTCCACCACTTCATTTTGATGAAGACCTTCAACCACTCTCCATTCCCCGGACACCACTTTCATCGAGGGAACTGATGCCAAATGCCATAGACAGCACACCATGCAGTCAAACACTTTTTTCTTTACGTTGTGGATAGCATCACTCTCCTGTTTTCCTCCTACCTCCTTGGCTGCTCTACTTTATCCATTCCCATCTGCCCTCCATGAAGTAGAGTTCCTTAGGACTAGATTTTGGTTCCCTTGTCATCTATTCACTGGATGATTCCAACCATACCTCTCACGGTTTTAAATACTACCAGTGCACTGAGAGGTGATAGCCAAATTTATTCTCCCAGTTCAGACATCCATCTGAGCTCACTATACAACTCATCTAGTAACATCTCCACTGGAACATACTGAAAAAATATTAAACTGGACACATACCATTTCCAAAACTGAACTCTCCAATTTTCAGGTTCTAGTTAGGAAAACAGAAACCCCTCTAGGCGTTAAGATAAAGAAAAATTAATACAGAAGTGTGCTTAATGGGCGATGGAAAAGCCAAGACACCAAATGTCTTCACCAAATGGGGAAGCGGGAAGCAACCAGGAGATGAGTAACAGCAGGAAGCCATTATCAGCCTAAGGGCTGGAGGGACTGACTGGAAGAGCCCAGAAACTGTGATCACTGGCAGGGGCAAGAGCAACAACAGGGGCTGCCCATCGGAAAGCAGCACTGCAACGAAGGGAGGAGCTGTCTGATAGGGACGGAAGCCACCAGAATGAAACTGCCACTTCCTGGAACCGGACCCAGAGCAAAAAGCGTGGGAGGAAACCACCCTACTTCCTCCCTACTCCCATTCGCCAGGCTTCCATTAGCGCCTCCTGTTGGCCAAATCTAACCACAAGCGCCAAAAGGAGACTGAAATGCAGTTCCATGCAATACAGAGGACAGAGGAAATCAGGGAATTGAAACTGAGAGCCAGCAGGCAAATGACTAAACCTTCCATCTTCCAGAATTCCCCATCTCCATAAATGGGATCTCGGATCTAAGAGTACATCTAGGTGTACTCATGCTGAAACCAGAAACCTGGGAGTCATCATTAATCATTCCTTTCACCTCACCATCTCTCGCAGCAAATCCAACAACTCCCAAAGGATTTTACCTCCAAAGAATGTGAATATGTCTGCTATTCATCTCCACGGCTGCCACCCTTGTATAATTCTCCTCCCTCCCTACAGCTGCCATTACAGCAATTATGAAAACTATCAATGAACCAAAGGGAAGCAAGAGTTGTTTTGTTTTAACTAGATTATCATGGATAATCTATACATGTGGACAATGAAAACTGGGTGAATAAGACACACACTATTGGCAGCCAGCTGCAACTATATTTTGCTAAGGAGAACATAATTCATTATTGAGAATTTGCTACAAAACAAAAAATAGAATTGTTTAAAAACTATAATTGTATCTTTTTTTTTTAAAGAACAACTCAGTAAAATAAAATTCCAGTTTATTGTTGGACAACAGTGTTTCACACATACATCAACGGACCAAAAAAATAAAGTCACTTCATAGAGAAAAAAACGGGGAAAAATTAATCTTTTATCTTTGGCCTTTATAACCATCTCATAAAACTACTTATAATACAGCTAAGTACATACCCCAAAAAAGTTACTGGCATCCTGGGAATAAGACCGTTTTTGTTGTTGCTTTTGCTTTGGTTTTTTTCTAACCAGTTGTTTTTTCTCCTTTGAGATTATAATGAACATGGTCACACAACAAGTAAAGTCTGAAGTAGGACAGAGGACACTCCAAAGGCTGGTCTGGTCATCCAAGATCATTAAAAACGGCTGACCCCTAAGAGTATGTTCAAAAATAAACATGCAAATTAAAATACAAACAAATCTTCCTTTTGAAAGCACTTTTTTTTTAATTGAAGTATAGCTGATTTACAATGTTGTGTTAGTTTCAAACGTACAGCAAAGTGATTCAGATATACTAATATATACGTATTGATACATATATAAATCTATTCTTTTTCAGATTCTTTTCCATTATAGGTAATTACAAGATATTAAATATAGTTCCCTGTTAGTAGGCCCTTGTTGGTTATCTATTTTACATATAGTAGTGTGTATATATTCAAAGCAAACACCTAATTCATCCCCCCCCACCCCGGTTTTTCTCTTTGGTAACCATAAGTTTGTCTTCCATGTCACCTTTAAGAAAAGAAGCAGGACCTTGAAAGATCTGGGTTTTTTTCTTCTTTTGCAAATTCACGTTGTGTGTTTGGTTGGGTGCTGGGGAGCACGCGTCACCTGCAGGTGACTCTGCCCGCAGTGGGCAGCCTGGGGGCCTCTCTCCTCCAAGGTAATCATGTTTAGATTCTGAGAGAGGAAGTGGGGAGTGAATGGCTCAGGGTGGCCTTCCCCCCCCACCCTTTCTTCTTAGTTTAACTTTTTCGTTTTTGCTGTCTAGTCATCCTCATCAGTTTTCCGCTTCTTGGTGTCAACACTGTCATCCCTGTCACCTTCAGCTGCCCATCTGCCCAGAGCTGCCTCAGCCTCCTTGTCTTCACTCCACCCTCTTCCTCCCCACAGCCCCCTTCCCCCTCCTCCACTGCTCCCCACCTTCTTCCACCTCACTGGCAGCCTCCTGTTCCCCACCTCGCTAGCCTTCCCATCAGCAGTATACCTTTTCCACTCTCTACCTCCTCCACAACTTCCTTCTTCTCCTTTAAGTCCGTGGTGATGATCTCAGAGCTGGTGTCCATGGCCGTGTCTGACATGGTGGGGCACACCAGAGATCCAATGCAGCAGACAAAAAAGAAAGCCCCAGTTTGCGGACTCTGGCAGTGAAGCAACCTGAGTCCATGTCTGCGGAGGAGGCATACAGACCTGTGGCTGCAGTGAACAGGGAGCCAGTCTCAGGGACAATGAAAAGATGGCTTTTCACAGCAGCCAACTAGTCCAATTGTATCTTTACATTCATGTATTCCATGGAAAATTTCCTTCCTGATTCAAACATTTTAAAAGTAGTATATTGAAAAGAGTTCTATTTAGCCAAAGAGCAAATCATAACAACCTGGAGAAACTACTCACTAGCAAATTTGCAAAACATCTGGTTTCCATTCAGATTATATATGATGCTCAACTGTTTAGCACAAATGGATAACTTGATTCCTCTGCTTGGAATGCCACACTTCCACGACCAATTCTAGAATACAGAAGTATCTCCTTGAAGGGAAGTGTAGGTTACTGCTGAATATTATTATTGCTAATACCAGAGCCACCTCTAGGATTTTGACCCAGCAAACTTACTGGGTCACAACAATGACCAGTTTGGTTATCAAAAGAGAAATATCCATAGGATACTGCCAAGGGAGGAAAGATCCAGATCAAAAATAAAGCTATGGACTAGGCATAGGTTCACTGGACTTCAAAGTATAACGAAGAATAACAAAGATCTATGACTGGAATAATGAAACTGACTGTGAGTGAAGTACTTTAAAGCCAGTGTCCATTCGGACTTGTTAATGCCCACACCACACCAATATTATATATTTTGACTATGACTCCCGGAGAGAAACGAAATGCGCCAACTGTATACCTAAGCGGGCATCCAATAACTGCTGTTCAATTGATTCATAAATAATATCCCCAAATGACAGTATCAAACTTTCTAAAATTACAAATATGTTTTACCAATTTGAGACAAAGAATAAGAGACAAAGAGAAGAAAAACCATTGCCTTCAAGGATAATTTGGGAAAAAAATCGATTAGAAAACGATTAGAAAACCTTGCCCATTTGTCACAGCAGCTGGGGACTTCCTGAGAGAAGCGAATATTTGATTATCTGACACCAGCGCACAGAAATAGGGAGAATTAGCTTAATAAAACGAGTAAGATCATTTAACTAGAATTTGACTTGTGGAATATATTAATGTTACCACTTTTGAAAATTAATATTGATATCCCCTATCTCCAAATCTACTTTTCAGATTTAAATTTTCTTTCTTTTAGGTGATTCAAAATTTTGATTGAGTCATTTTCTACTTAAAGTCAGAAGTAAAGTATTCTAGTCTTAATTTTGCTTCAAAACACTAGAGACAATATAAAAATTATTACACTTCGGGCTTCCCTGGTGGCGCAGTGGTTGAGAATCTGCCTACTAATGCAGGGGACATGGGTTGGAGCCCTGGTCTGGGAAGATCCCACATGCCCCAGAGCAACTAGGCTCGTGAGCCACAACTACTGAGCCTGCGCATCTGGAGCCTGTGCTCCACAACAAGAGAGGCCGCCATAGTGAGAGGCCCGCACACCACAATGAAGAGTGGCCCCTGCTTGCCACAACTAGAGAAAGCCCTCACACAGAAACGAAGACCTAACACAGCCAAAAATAAATAAATAAATAAACAAATGTGGGGTTTAAAAAAAAGAATATTTAAAAAAAATTATTACAATTCAATGATTTTAAAAAGGCAAATAATCTGATTAAAAATGGTCAAGAGCTCTGAATAGACATTTCTCCAAAGATATATAAATAAATCATCATCACATGAAAAGATGCTCAACATCAATACCCATCAGGAAAATGCAAATCAAAACTACCAGGAGTTACCACTTCACATCTACTAGGATGACTATAATAAAAATAAATAAAATAATAACAAGTGTTGACGAGAACATAGAGAAATTAGAACCATCATGCACTGCTGATCAGAATGTAAAAGAGTATGGCTAATTTGACTATTAGTATAGCTAACAGTCTGGCAGTTCCTCAAATTGTTAAGCGTAGAGTAACATATGATCTAGAAATTCCTTTTCTGGGTGTATAGCCTAGAGAAATAAAACTATATGCCCACACAAAAAAACTGTACATCAATGTCCATAGCAGCATTATCCCTAATAGCCAAGAAGTAGGAAAAACCCAAACATCCATCAGGTGATGAATGGAGAAATACATTGTGGTATATCCATATGACGGAATATCATTAGGCAATAAAAAGAAATGAAGTAGTGATACATGTTTTAACACGGATGGACCTTGAAAACCTGCTAAGTGAAAGAGGTCAGTCACAAGGGAACACACGTCATATGATTCCACTTAAATGAAATGTCAAAAGAGACAGAAAGCAGAATGTTGATTACCCAGGTCTGGGAAAGCGAGCAAGGAGGACTGAGGGGTGACAGCTAAAGCAGTTTGTTTGGGGGAATGAAAATGTTTTAAATTGACTGTGGTGATGAATGTACAATGCTGTGAATACACTAAAAACTACTTAATTGTACACTTCAAATGGTGTATGGTAGGAGAATCATTATCTCAATAAAACTGCTTAAAAAACACAACAACAATAACAAAATACTACAGATAAGCTTGAGCCACACCATCACCACTCTTCTCACTTCTGTGCCCTCTGTCTAAATGTCTCTTCCACCCACCAGCTCTAGCAAACTCCTACTCACCTGTCACAACTCAGGTACATGTCATCACCCCAGGAAGCCTTCTCTACCCTCTTCAGAAAGAGTAAGGCACTGCTCCCCGTGTGTGCACAGATGAGCTAGTAGTGGTGGTAAAGATTCATAAATGTGTCCCCCCCTTAGTATGAGTCCCTCAATTGTCTATTCATCTTTAAATCCCCAGAGCCAAGCTGAGGACTTAGAAGAAAATATGTTCTTATTGTGGATGGAGGGAAAGAAGGGAGGAAGGGAAGGGAGTGATAGAGTGAAGGAGGGAGTGAGAGAAGCAAAGAGGGGAAGCCAGGGCAGGGAGAGAGAGTAAGAAAGAAAGGGAGGGGGAGGGGAAACGCATGAATGAACAAACAAATGAGCAAAGTAGCAAAGATCAGGGCAGCAGAAAGGTGCGTTAATGAGTACTCATCAAGACCTAACTTCCGGGGCAAACAGACGAGTTCTTGTCAGTAATCAAAAAGTTAACTCGAGAGAAATACTACTTTCAGCAGAAACTGGGGTCAAGCTCTGATAGCAAATCTGATATTTCTTCCAGGGGATCTTCTTGCTCTAACAAGAACAAATAACGCAGCAATTTTTCATTCTATGGAACACTGTGTACTGATCATTTTTTTTTTAATTACACTTACAAAATTATCACAGAAATAATTTTTTCATTTAATACATTATGAAATTTATATATATAATTATAGAAAAAGTAAAATAAAAACCCTATGCATTAAAAATAGATTAGAGGGCTTCCCTGGTGGCGCAGTGGTTAACAATCCACCTGCCAATGCAGGGGACATGGGTTCAAGCCCTGGTCTGGGAAGATCCCACATGCCGCGGAGCAACTAAGCCCATGCGCCACAACTACTGAGCCTGTGCTCTAGAGCCCGCGAGCCACAACTACTGAAGCCTGCGTGCCTAGAGCCCATGCTCCGCAAGAAGAGAGGCCACTGCAGTGAGAAGCCCGCGCACCGCACTGAAGAGCAGTCCCCGCTGGCCACAACTAGAGAAAGCCCACACACAGCAACAAAGACACAATGCAGCCAAAAAAAAAAAAAAAAAAAAAAATTAGAAGGAAATATACCAAAATATTAACAGTAGCTGTATTTTGATAATGGCACTCATATTCTAAACATCAGGTCTTCCTAGATTCTAGAGGCTTTCAGACACAAGTCTGGGCCTGACAAGGCAGAGCTTCTTCCCCAAGCCTGATCCCAACCATCTGGAGGTTCGTAAGGTCTCTGGAGACATGTTCTATAGCATCCAAATGGCTCATCCGGAAGGGCTGGCCCCTCAGAGAGTTGACTTTGACCCCAAGGGCCCTCTCTTCATCCAATGATTCAAGAGAGGCCCATGCTGGAACCTGCCAAGCCAAGGTTCTAACACTGGCCTTGAAGAAGGCTATATTGATTGTTCAGAGATTAGGTAATAAGGGACAGAGGTAGGCTGTTAATTACGGGAAAAGGAAGCCTCCAGTGGGAAAGAGGTTTCTGTAAAAACAGAAGAACTTAGTGACTGATTAGATATGGGAAATGACAGAGTGAAGATTTAAGGTTTCTAACCTACGAGGCTAATGCAAAGAGTGACACCAGTAATGTAAGTGGAAGCTGTAGGGAGGAGCAGGTCAGAGGAAAAGAGTGTAACTTCGGCATTAGACACGTTCACTTTAAGATACTATCCAGTGATCCATGTGAGCAGAACTGCGCCACAAACAATTGTAAACGCATGACAGAACTCATATAAGGTCAGTGATGTTGATGTCACCAAAGATGACAGACACCAGGAACCGCAGTGAGGAGGACTACTGTACACCAGGGGTAAAAATCATCAAGGAGGTGGAAATGTGTCACAGAGGCAGAATGGGTGGGCAGGACTTCAAAAGAGGAGTGTTTGCCTGACTGAGTAATGGTGACAGAACAATGGACTTAAAGTGGTAGCGAAAAGCAAAAACTATGCTGACCTCTTCTCTGCCTTACGAATCAGAGGAAATTCGCCTAGAGATCACAAGCGCAATTAAAATGCTTGACTTCATTTCCTGTAGATTTCCATTGGACTATGCAATAAATTAGAACTAAAACACCACATACGCATAGCGTTTTACCCTTTGCGACGCATTTTCAAATACTTTATCTCACCTAATCTCCCCAGCAGCCCCATGAAGTAAGTTATTTATGATCCCCATCTTACGGATGAGGAAACAGGGATAGAAAGATGTTGTGACTTGCAGAGAGGCATCCTAAACTGGAAACCAGGAGGCAGGGCCAGGACGACCTGCGTCTCTAACAGGTGAACTGAAGCACTCTGAAATCTGCGCTATCAATTTCTCTTTTGAGGGAAATGGCAACGTTGCCTTTAACTCCCACGTATAGGGATTACTTCTTTCGTGATGCCTACGACAACTAAGCTTCGCACATTTAGTCACAGATTATAGTCATCTACTTTCCTCTATAGAAAACAAAGTTCAGGGCTTCCCTGGTGGCGCAGTGGCTGAGAATCCTCCTGCCAATGCAGGGTACATGGGTTCAATCCCTGGCCTGTGAAGATTCCACATGCCATGGAGCAACTAAGCCCGTGCGCCACAACCACTGAGCCTGCGCTCTAGAGTCCGTGAGCTACAACTACTAAGCTTGAGTGCCACAACTACTGATTCCCGCACACCTAGAGCCTGTGCGCTACAACGGGAGAGGCCACCGCAATGAGAAGCCCACACACCACAGCTGGAGAAAGCCTGTGCACAGCAACGAAGACCCAACACAGCCAAAAATAAAAATTAATTAATTAATTTTTTTAAAAAAAGAAAGAAAATAAAGTTTACATTTAGAATGCTATAAATTATCTATACTCATATAAAGAGCTATGAAGTAGAAAGCAGAGATGAGAAAGCAAACGTCGGGGGGGCTGGATAAGAATGTAACAACTAAGAGGAGACTGGAGCACCCCTCACCCTCCCTGCCTTCCATACTGATTGCGTACAAGGCGATGGGGTGGGGCCGAGCAAGGTCAGCAGTCACGCTGGGGGAGGTGGGTGGTATCAGAGCCCGTCCAAGGGGAGGAGGCTGTCAGAGCACAAGCAGGAGAAGAAAGGCATCTGTACAGGAGGGTGACTCTGCATGGGGGAATCAGTGGACGAGAAATGAAGAAGGGAGGGACGGTCACAAAGGAAAGTGGCCTGACGCCAGGTGACAGAGCCTGAGCAGAGCTGGAGCATCCCCCAAGGCACGCAGCCCAGCCCAGGGTCTCAGCGCCCAGGAAAAGCAAGAATGGCATCCCTGCAGGGGGCAGCCCAGAGTGGGTGTCAGAGCTGCAGCACAGTGAGATGGGCATATGCACGTAAGGACAGCCTGGCCCGTGAAGCCCAAGCCCAATGGAGGTGATGAGGGCCGCCACGTGGAGCGGGTGGTGGCAGCTGCCCAGCGTCTGCTGTCAGACCATAAACAGGGTGAGGAAAGTATGCACGCAGGAGGATGGCCCTGCGAGGTGTTAGGAGGCTGTGCTCACAGGGCACTGGAATCCGGGAGGGGTGAGGAGGCCATCTCTGTAGGGATGCACCAAGGTACAGAGTACAGGAGTTCTAGAGAGGTGAAAGTTTGATGAGGAAATTTACATAGCTCAAGGAACCCTCTCACAAAATACATTATTAACAACAGGAAAAAAATAACCTTACAGTACAGACACTTGGCAGACATCACCTTAATCAACTGATCAAAGTTAACATCACCAATAATGGGACAAATCCAAATCAGGTGTCACTTGATAGGATGCACTAAGAGGATCGATTTTGAAGATATTCCTACCAAAGATGCCTAACTTGAACCTATGCAGGAGAAACATTAGACAAACACAAATCATGGGAGGATCATTCAATAACTGGCCTGTACTCCTCAAAAACGACAATGATAAAAAGGCAAGGAAAGAGAGAGAAACTGATCCAGATTTAAAACGTCTTAAGGAGACATGACACCTCAATGCAAAATCCTCTTGCTATAAATGACATTATAGGAATAACCTGTGTGAGGAGTGAAGAAGAGATGGTACGGAGGTCTGAGGGCCAATTCCCATTTTTGATGGCAGCGTTGTGGTTTCTGTTGGACAATAACTTGGAAGAAAACAGACACTAAAGCATTTGCGGGTGATGAGGCAAAAGTGAACAGTTTACTCTCAAATGGCTTAGAAAGGGAAAAGGAAAAGATTTTCTGTAGCGCTCCTGCAACTTTTCTGTAAACATCATTTTTTTAATTTTATTCTATTTTTGAAACCAAGAGGCAATTAGAGGGACAGGCTGCTTGGCAACATAAGAATACAAGGCTGCCACCAAAAAATTGCAAGAGAGCGAAAGGCATTAAAAAACACGGAATATGACTATCCACATGGAAGTATTTTTTCTATGATAGGAAAAGAAGCATCAGTTTTATGGGAACAATGTCAGTGGCAGGACCAATAAAGATACTGGCAAACTGGGTTTTTTGTAAATGTCTATATTAAAGGAAAATCTACTTTAAAAGCCAAAGAGAAACAGGTGGAGTCAAGATACTGGACTAGGAGGACGTGTAATTTGTGTCTCCGAACAACTAGGGCACCTATCAGGCACCGGTAGGGGACCACAGACACCTATGGGGATGGGAGGAACCCCAGCAATCAGCTGGCGGGATCTTGACTCCCAGGCCGGAGGTCAGGTCCGAGTTCCTGTGGTGTGAGCTCTGAGTATAAACCACTGGAATAACAGAGAACCTCAGACCCCAGGGAATATTAAAAAGAGTGAAGCCACCTAGAGGTCCTAATCTCAGCACCAAGACCTGGCTCTAACCAACTGCCTGCAAAGTGCAGTGCTGGACGCCTCAGGCCACACAAACAGTAAGACAGGAATACAGCCTCATGCACAAAAAAAAAAAAAAAAAAAAACAAACGACAAAGAAATATGTTACAGACAAAGGAACAAGATAAAAACCTACAAGACCAAATAAATGAAGACGAAATAGGCAACCTACCTGAAAAAGAATTCAGAGTAATGATAGAAAAGATGATCCAAAACCTCGAAAACAGAACAGAGAAAATACAAGAAACACTTAAAAAGAATCCAGAAGAACTAAAGAGCAAACAAACAGTGATGAACAACACAACAACTGAAATTAAAAATACTCTGTAAGGAATCAATAGCACAATAGCTCAGGCAGAAGAACGGATAAATGAGCTGGAAGATAAAATGGTGAAAATAACTGCCAGGGAGCAGAATAAAAAGAATGAAAAGAATTGAGGACAGTCTCAGAGACCTCTGGGACAACATTAAACACACCAACATTTGAATTATAGGGGTCCCAGAAGAAGAAGAGAAAAAGAAAGGGTTTGAGAAAATACTTGAAAAGATTATAGTCGAAAACTTCCCTAACATGGGAAAGGAGATAGTCAATCAAGTTCAGAAAGCACAGAGTCCCATACAGGATAAACCCAAAGAGAAACACACCAAGACACATATTAATAAAATGATCAAAAATTAAATACAAAGAAAAAATCTCAAAAGCAGCAAGGGAAAAGCAACAAATAAAATAAAAGGGAATCCCCATAAGGTTAACAGCTGATCTTTCAGCAGGAACTCTGCAAGCCAGAAGGGAGTGGCAGGACATAACTAAGTGATGAAACAGAAAAACCTACAATCAAGATTACGCTACCTAGCAAGGATCTCATTCAGATTCGAGGGAGAAATTAAAACCTTTACAGACAAACAAAAGTTAAGAGAATCCAGCACCACCAAAGCAGCTTTACAACAAATGCTAAAGGAATTTCTCTAAGCAGGAAATACAAGAGAAGAAAAAGACCTACAAAAACAAACCCAAAATAATTAAGAAAATGGTAATAGGAACATACATATCGATAATTACCTTAAACGTAAATGGATTAAATACTCCCACCAAAAGACACAGACTGGCTGAAAGGATACAAAAACAACACTGTACATATGCTATCTACAAGAGACCCACTTCAGACGTAGGGACACATACAGACTGAAAGTGAGGGGATGGAAAAAGATATGCCATGCAAATGGAAATCAAAAGAAAGTTGGAGTAGCAATTTTCATATCAGACAAAATAGACTTTAAATAAAGACTATTACAAGAGACAAAGAAGGACACTACATACTGATCAAGGGATCAATCCAACAAGAAGATATAACAATTGTAAATATTTATGTACCCAACAAAGGAGCACCTCAATACATAAGGCAAATGCTAACAGCCATAAAAGGGTAAATCGACAGTAACACAATCATAGTAGGGGACTTTAACACCCCAATGTCACCAATGGACAGATCATTCAAAATGAAAATAAATAAGGAAACAAAAAGTTTAAATGACACAATAAAAAAGATGGATTTAATTGATACTTACAGGACATTCCATCCAAAAACAACAAAATACCCTTTCTTCTCAAGTGCTCATGGAACATTTTCCAGGATAGATCATATCTTGGGTCACAAATCAAGCCTTTGTCAATTTAAGAAAACTGATATTGTATCAGTTATCTTTTCCGACTACAACACTTTGAGAATAGATATCCATTACAGGAAAATAATTGTAAAAAATACAAACACGTGGAGGCTAAACAATACACTACTAAATGACCAAGAAACATTCACAGAAAGATAGACAAGATGAAAACACAGAGGGCTATGTACCAGATGAAGGAACAAGATAAAACCCTAGAAAAACAACTAAATGAAGTGGAGAGAGGCAACCTTCCAGAAAAAGAATTCAGAATAATGATAGTGAAGATGATCCAGGACCTCAGAAAAAGAATGGAGGCAAAGATTGAGAAGATGCAAGAAATGTTTAACAAAGACCTAGAAAAATTAAAGAACAAACAAACAGAGATGACCAATACAATAACTGAAATGAAAACTACAATAGAAGGAATCAATAGCAGAATATCTGAGGCAGAAGAACAGATCAGTGACCTGGAAGACAGAATGGTGGAATTCACTCCTGCGGAACAGAATAAAGAAAAAAGAATGAAAAGAAATGAAGACAGCCTAAGAGACCTCTGGGACAACATTAAATGCAACAACATTCATATTATAGTGGTCCCAGAAGCAGAAGAGAGAGAAAAAGAACCTGAGAAAATATTTGAAGAGATTATAGTCGAAAACTTCCCTCACAGGGGAAAGGAAATAGACACCCAAGTCCAGGAAGCGCAGAGAGTCCCAGGAAGAATAAACCCAAGGAGAAACATGCCGAGACACACAGTAATCAAATTGGCAAAAACTAAAGACAAAGAAAAATTATTGAAAGTAGCAAGGGAAAAATGACAAATAACATACAAGGGAACTCCCATAAGGTTAACAGCTGATTTCTCAGCAGAAACTCTACAGGTCAGAAGGGAGTGGAATGATATACTTAAAGTGATGAAAGGGAAGAACCTACAACCAAGATTTCTCTACCCAGCAAGGATCTCATTCAGATTCGATGGAGAAATCAAAATCTTTACAGACAAGCAAAAGCTAAGAGAACTCAGCACCACCAAACCAGCTCTACAACAAATGCTAAAGGAACTTCTCTAAGTGGGAAACACAAGAGAAGAAAAGGACCTACAAAAACAAACCCAAAACAATTAAGAAAATGGTCATAGGAACATACATATCAATAATTACCTTAAACGTGAATGGATTAAATGCTCCAACCAAAAGACACGGGCTTGCTGAATGGATACAAAAACAAGACCCATAAATATGCTGTCTACAATAGACTCACATCAGACCTAGGGACACATACAGACTGAAAGTGAGGGGATGGAAAAAAGATATTCCATGCAAATGGAAATCAAAATAAAGTTGGAGTAGTTATACTCATATCAGATAAAATAGACTTTAAACTAAAGAATGTTACAAGAGACAAGGAAGGGCACTACATAATCAAGGGATCAATCCAAGAAGAATTACAAATATATATGCACCCAAGAGCACCTCAATACATAAGGCAACTGCTAACAGCTATAAGAGAGGAAATCGACAGTAAAACAATCATAGTAGGGGACGTTAACACCCTTCTTACACCAATAGACAGATCATCAAAAATGAAAATAAATAAGGAACGGAACCTTTAAATGACACAATAGACCAGAGAGATTTAATTGATATTTATAGTACATTCCATGCAAAAACAGCAGATTACACTTTCTTCTCAAGTGTGCACCGAACATTCTCAAGGTAGATCACACCTTGGGTCACAAATCAAGCCACAGTAAATTTAAGAAAACTGATATCATACCAAGCATCTTCTCTGACCAAAATGCTATGAGATTAGAAATGAATTACAGGGAAAAAAAAAACGTAAAAAATACAAACACATGGAGGCTAAACAATACATTACTAAATAACCAAGAGATCACTGAGGAAACCAAAAAATACCTAGAGACAAATGACAATGAAAACACGATGATCCAAAACCTATGGGATGCAGCAAAAGCAGTTCTAAGAGGGAAGTTTATAGCTATACAAGTCTACCTCAAGAAACAAGGAAAATCTCAAATAAACAATCTAACCTTACACCTAAAGGAACTACAGAAAGAAGAACAAACAAAACCCAAAGTTAGCAAAAGGAAAGAAATCATAAAGATCAGAGCAGAAATAAATGAAGTAGAAACAAGAGCAAAGACCAATAAAACTAAAAGCTGGTTCTTTGAGAAGATAAACAAAATTGATAAACCATTAGCCACACTCATCAAGAAAAAGAGGGAGAGGACTCAAATCAATAAAATTAGAAATGAAAAAGGAGAAGTTACAACAGACAACGCAGAAATACAAAGCATCCTAAGAGACTACTACAAGCAACTCTGTGCCAATAAAATGGACAACCTGGAAGATATGGACAAATTCTTACAAAGGTATAACCTTCTAAGACTGAACCAGGAAGAAATAGAAAATATGAACAGACCAATCACAAGCACTGAAATTGAGACTGTGATTAAAAATCTTCCAACAAACAAAAGTCCAGTACCAGATGGCTTCACAGGTGAATTCTGTCAAACATTTAGAGAAGAGCTAACACCCATTCTTCTCAAACTCTTCCAAAAAATTTCAGAGGAAGGAACACTCCCAAACTCTATCTATGAGGCCACCATCACCCTGATACCAAAACCAGACAAAGATTCTACAAAAAAAGAACATTACAGACTAATATCACTGATGAATATAGATGCAAAAATCCTCAACAAAATACTAGCAAATAGAATCCAACAACATATTAAAAGGATCATATACCATGATCAAGTGGGATTTACCCCAGGGATGGAAACATGCTTCAATGTACGCAAATCAATCAATGTGATAAACCATATTAACAAACTGACGAATAAAAACCATATGATCATCTCAATAGATGCAGAAAAAGCTTTTGACAAAATTCAACACCCATTTATGATAAAAATGCTCCAGAAAATGGGCACAGAGGGAACCTACCTCAACATAATAAAGGCCATATATGACAAACCCACAGCAAACGTCATTCTCAATGGTGAAAAACTGAAAGCATTTCCTCTAAGATGAGGAACAAGACAAGGATGTCCACTCTTACCACTATTATTCAACATAGTCTTGGAAGTCCTAGCCACAGCAATCAGAGAAGAAAAGACATAAAAGGAATCCAAATTGGAAAAGAAGAAGTAAAGTTGTCACTGTTTGCAGATGACATGATACTATACATAGAGAATCCTAAAGATGCTACCAGAAAACTACTGGAGCTAATCAATGAATTTGGTAAAGTAGCAGGATACAAAATTAATGCACAGAAATCTCTTGCATTCCCATACACTAATGATGAAAAATCTGAAAGAGAAATTAAGGAAACACTCTCGTTTACCACTGCAACAAAAAGAATAAACTACCTAGGAATAAACATACCTAAGGAGAGAAAAGACCTGTATGCAGAAAACTGTAAGGCACTGATGAAAGAAATTAAAGATGATACAAAGAGATGGAGAGATATACCATGTTCTTGGATTGGAAGAATCATCATTGTGAAAATGACTCTACTACCCAAAGCAATCTACAGATTCAATGCAATCCCTATCAAACTACCAAAGGCATCTTTCACAGAACTAGAACAAAAAATTTCACAATTTGTATGGAAACACGTAAGTCCTGGCACAGCCAAAGTAATCTTGAGAAAGAGAAAACAGAGCTGGAGGAATCGGGCTCCCTGACTTCAGACTATATTACAAAGCTACAGTAATCAAGAGAGTATGGTATTGGCATAAGAACGGAAATATAGATCAATGGAACAGGATAGAAAGCCCAGAGATAAACCCATGCACATATGGTCACCTTATCTTTGAAAACGGAGGGAAGAATATACAATGGAGAAAAGACAGCCTCTTCAATAAGTGGTGCTGGGAAAACGGGACAGCTACATGTGAAGGAATGAAATTAGAACACTCCCTAAGAGCATACACAAAAATAAACTCAAAATGGATTAGAGACCTAAATGTAAGGCCAGACACTATAAAACTCTTAGAGGAAAACACAAGCAGAAAACTCTATGACAGAAATCACAGCAAGATCCTTTTTGACCCACCTCCTAGAGAAATGGAAGTAAAAACAAAAATAAACAAATGAGACCTAATGAAACTTAAAAGCTTTTGCACAGCAAAGGAAACCATAAACAATACGAAAACACAACCCTCAGAATACGAGAAAATATTTTCAAATGAAGCAACTGACAAAGGATTAATCTCCAAAATCTACAAGCAGCTCATGCAGCTCCATATCAGAAAAACAAACAACCCAGGGCTTCCCTGGTGGCGCAGTGGTTGAGAGTCCACCTGCTGATGCAGGGGACATGGGTTTGTGCCCCGGTCCAGGAAGAGCCCATGTGTCGCGGAGCGGCTGGGCCCGTGAACCATGGCCGCTGAGCCTGCGCGTCCGGAGCCTGTGCTCCGCAATGGGAGAGGCCACAACAGTGAGAGGCCTGCGTACTGCAAAAACAAAACAAACAAACAAAAAAAAACAACCCAATCCAAAAATGGGCATAAGATCTAAATAGACATTTCT
Source organism: Phocoena phocoena (assembly GCF_963924675.1). Lineage (NCBI taxonomy): Eukaryota > Metazoa > Chordata > Mammalia > Artiodactyla > Phocoenidae > Phocoena > Phocoena phocoena. The sequence continues at coordinate 89,271,532 of NC_089228.1, forward strand.
CCAAAGAAGATATACAGATTGCCAACAAACACATGAAAGGATGCTCAACATCAATAATCATTAGAGAAATGCAAATCAAAACTATAATGAGCTATCACCTCACACTGGTCAGAATGGCCATCAACAGAAAATCTACAAACAACAAATGCTGGAGAGGGTGTGGAGAAAAGGGAACCCTCTTGCACTGTTGGTGGGAATGTAAATTAATACAGCCACTATGAAGAACAGTATGGAGGTGCCTTAAAAAAACTAAAAATAGAACTACCGTACGACCCAACAATCCCACTACAGGGCATATACCCTGAGAAAACCATAATTCAAAAAGAGTCATGTACCAAAATGTTCCCTGCAGCACTATTTACAAAAGCCAGGACATGGAAGCAACCTAAGTGCCCATCGACAGATGAATGGATAAAGAAGATGTGGCATATATATACAATGGAATATTACTCAGCCATAAAAAGAAACGAAATTGAGTTATTTTTAGTGAAATGGATGGACCTAAAGTCTGTCATACAGAATGAAGTAAGTCAGAAAGAGAAAAACAAATACCGTATGCTAACACACATAAATGGAATCTAAAAAAAAAAAAAAAAAAGGTTCTGAAGTACCTAAGGGTAGGACAGGAATAAAGAAGCAGATGAAGAGAATGGACTTGAGGACAGGGAGAGGGGGAGGGGGAAGGGTAAGCTGGGAAGAAGCGAGAGAGTGGCCCTGACATATATATACTACCAAATGTAAAATAGACAGCTAGTGGGAAGCAGCCGCACAGCACTGGGAGAACAGCTCTGCGCTTTGTGACCACCTAGAGGGGTGGGATAGGGAGGGTGGGAGGGAGACACCAGAGGGAGGGAATATGGGCATATATGTATACATATAGCTGATTCACTTTGTTATACAGCAGAAACTAACACAACATTGTAAAGCAATTATACTCCAATTAAGATGTTAAAATAAATAAATGAAAACCAAAAAGAAAAAAAATTCACATGTAATTATTCATAAACCTTTCCTTAAATATGGAGAAATAAGTGAAATTGATTCAGAGCCAGGTAAAAATGTCTTTGGTGCCTTAAGCACTATATTTATTAGGTAAAATACTTTATCATTCTGCTATTCACGCATTAACATATTTCCAACTAAAAAAGAGTAATTTGTCCCTCTCATAGTATTTTTAAGTATCTACAATTCATCCAACACTCATTCGTGATAAAAACACTCAGAAAACTAGGAACAGAAAGTATTTTCCTCAATCACATACAGAATATCTACCAAAAATTCTATAACTAATATCACTTAAAGGTGAAAGATCAAAAACCAGGCAAGGATGTCCCATCTCACCTCTCAAATGCAACACAGTATTAGAGGGTCTAGACAGCACAATGAAGCAAACAAATGAAGTAAAATACAAACAAATCGTAAGGAAGCCTGTCTCTTTTTGCAGATAACACAATTACCTACGTAGAAAATCCCAAGAAATTTACAAAAGAAACTCTGAGAACTAATAATTGAGTTCTGTCTGATCACAGAATATAAAATCCACAAACAAAAATCAATTCCATTTGTATACACTAGCAACTAACAAGTGAAAAAAATCAACAAAAGGAATACCACTTATACAAGTGCTCCACGAAAATGAAATACTTTGGTGTAAATCTAAAAAAATATGTACCAGATATGTATGCTGAAAATTATAAAATTTTGTTGAAATAAATTAAAGTAGACCGAATCCCTGGAGAGACTTACCGCGTTCATGGATTAAAAGACTCAGCGTAGTAAAGACGTCAATTCTCCCCAAATTGATCTGTAAGTTTAATGCAAGTCCTATCAAAATTCCAGCAAGGTTTCTGGTAGACACAGACAAACTTATCCCAAAATGTATATGGAAAAGGAAAGTCCCTAAAATAGCCAAAACAATTTTGCAAAGGAAGAAGAAAGTAGGAGCAATCAGTCTACCCGATTCTAAGACTTCTTGTATAGCCACAGTAAACAAGACTTTTGTGACCGAGGTAGACCCTCCCAGGGAACATAAAACAGGGGCAGCAGATGGATTAACTTAGGAATTTAATCCACTGCCAGAACAGGAAGTCTTCAGCATCTTCCACAGTATGGTGTTTTTGTGGACCAGGGACTACTTTAAGTTTTTAATTCTCCCCGTTCTTCCTAAGTGGGAGGATTCATTAAAGTTATCTTGTTCCTTTATCCACTGAAGTTTTCTGGGTGTACAAGGAACACAGATTTTCTCTTTTAGCTTTAGGTCACCAGAAGATGAGCTACAACCAGACCTGATGAAGAAAAGTACACATCAAGCAGACATCCTGGACTAAGAGGTAGATGCAATCATGGATGAGAACAGGTATCATCTACCTCAGAAACGTGGTAACTGTATTCCATGGAAAATGCATTCATAAGAAGAAGGCTATATTTTGATTTTGGCTAGCCAAAGTGATATATTTTGCAGATACTATTGGTTAACAAACCCAATACCTATTTCCAAACTCTTTCTCCCTTGCCCCATCTCTACCAGAGGCTGGAAAAGCTAAATCACACTTTCTCAGCCTTCCTTCCACTTAACAGTGGCCATGTGAATCAATTTTGGCCATAACACTTAAGGGGAAGTCTGCTGTGCCACAAGGTTTCCAAGAAGGCTTCTGGTCTCCTGATAAAATGAATAGAGATGTCCCAGGAAGGCTTTTGGTTTCCTGGCAAAAAGAGAGATGCTGCTGTCAATCCATACGCCTTCGTGGCACCTCAGGCAGAAAGGTGATGCCTAGGGCAGGAGCAACCATCTTGCAACCATGAAGGAAAGGCCAAGAAACTTACAGAACAGCCCTGACACTGCTGAGCAGCTAAGTCAATGTAAGCAAGATCCCTACCTCCAAACGTCTTCTCATGTAAGAAAAATAAATCCTCATTAGTTTAAGCCACTGTTGACTAGGTGTTTTGTTACATACAATGAAAAGTATCCATATCTAAATACAAGTTATGTTATCTAATAATAAATTCTTTAAAAATATGAATAATAATTTACTATTGCATGAATACTACTAATAATAACTAACCTTTCTAAAGCCTTCTGGAGTACTTTTATAATGAATATTAATTTGATAGTATGTGTTATACGTTCCCCACATATACTCACTTAGCTTCTCAGGATCTAATTTCCTTTCTCCCATTCAACATGTATTTTGAAGAGCCTACTATGTGTTAAACACTCTACCAGGTGCTGGGAAAACAAAGTGATTTAGTCAAGGCCTCTCTTTCCACCCAGCTTGCTTTCTAGCAGGAAGCTTATTTGCAAAATGAGACAGATGGAAAATGATCTCTCCTAACACCAACATTTATAAAGCAATGAAGCTAGTTTCAGTGTACAACACAAGGATCAGGAAAAACAATAAAGGAAGGAGGCTTCTGAATAAGACTACTCCAACTCAGTGAGTCTAGGAGGGGAAAAAAAGTAGTAACAGTGAAGTTAGAAGTTAAATAATTACAAAATAAAAGAAGCAGGAAAAAAATATACTCAATCCACATTCTCAAGCCCCACTCTGCCCAAAGTAACCTCAGCAAAGGAAACACAGATCTCAAAACAGACTTTAATGGTTGGGTAACAGGGAACACAATAGAGGCAGGTCTTGGAGACAGTGCTATGGCTTTAAGGTTAAGCCAAAAAAAAAGGGCCGATATTTGTCAAACGGATGTAGAGTCTCCCAATTCCAATTTTCTAAAATCTCGCTTAATCTTTTTCACTTAACAGTCTATATTTTCTTCTACAATGATATTTTATAATCTTCACTACAACCAAGTCTGTTTATGTTATGCTCTACCCAGAAGCAATGTATTGATTGTAAATGCCTTACTTCTACTTAACCTCACGGGGAAGATAGATCAAATGTTACAAATCACTTAAGAGAGTTAAAATACAGAGTGCATCTAAGCCAAATATGTCTAAACACTTATTAAACTGTACCTCAGAGCAATATATTGACTTTTTACACACTACCTATATATAACTTGACTCATTAGAAAGCCCCAATTTTAGGAATTTATCATAAGTCACAAAGACATTCAAAACTTTTCAATTAGTTTAGTGAAATTCACACATTTCCCTGGTGAGAACTGTGAGAAGCATTCTAGACTGACATACACATCACTGGAATTCTTGTTTAACCAACCAATGCAGAAAAGGTAAAATGGATGTGTATCGACTGAACACTTTAACTTAGTTAACCAAGAAATTTTCTCTAACAGCCATTTTTATATTTGATAGATAAGAGAACCCAGGTAAATAAAAGTTTTACAACATATGTAAAAGAAGTTTGCCAAAGTGGCGTAGAATACAGAACTATTTCTAGATTACAGTTACAAAAACAGATACCAGTCATATCTGGTTTTATTCTTACAAAATGCTTTAATAGAAATAATTTTCCTAGGAATTAGCTGTCCATAATACCTTTAACCAGAATGTGTCAGTGTTTTATCTCATTGCAACCATAGCAAAGACAAATATTGTCTTTTTGAATTAAGTGTGCTAAGTATTCTAGGAAATCATGCTACTACTCAGAAAACAGATGAAGAAGAAGGTGGGAATATTTTACAAACCATAATCATAGGATCTATGCCAAAAAGCATAGAAACATTAAAGACAAAATTTTGTTTTGGGCTTCCCTGGTGGCACAGTGGTTAAGAATCCGCCTGCCAATGCAGGGGACACGGGTTCGAGCCCTGGTCCAGGAAGATCCCACATGCCGCAGAGCAACTAAGCCCGTGCGCCACAACTACTGAGCCTGTGCTCTAGAACCCACAAGGCACAACTACTGAGTCTGACTGCCACAACTACTGAAGCCCGCGCGCCTAGAGCCCGTGCTCTGCAACAAGAGAAGCCACCCAATGAGAAGCCCGGGCACCGCAACGAAGAGTAGCCCCCACTCACGGCTTAGCCCACGTGCAGCAACAAAGACCCAATGCAGCCAAAAATAAAAATAAATTTATTTTTTTAAATAATTTAATAAAATCATTATTACAAAGAAACTATTTCTATGCTATAGCTTACTCTAATACCAGCTGATGATGTGAATATAATAAATTCAATTAAACAAAAATTCCATAAACTGCAGAAATACTGTACTATACAAAATTTTAAACACAGAGGCTTATGTACAAAATTTTAGTACTAAGTAATCTCATAATTTGAAATACTTTTCAAATTTTCATGTCTCAAACAAACATATGTACACCAAGGGGGGAAGTGGCGGAGAGGGGTGGTGGTGGGATGAATTGGGAGATTGGGATTGACATATATACACTAATATGTATAAAACAGATAACTAATAAGAACCTGCTATATAAAAAATAAAATTTTTTAAATTTTAAAAAATTTTCATGTCTCTCCTTTTTTTCCCCCCCACTACTCCCTTCATATGTGGAAATGGATGTTTTTAAATTAAGTGTAGCCCTTGGTTCTCATCTGAGATGATAGGCAGTTTCATATGGTTTGGGGGGCTTAGGGTGGTGGTGAGTTCTTAAGAGAGCATTAAGGTGAAAGGAAGTAGGGATCCAAGTACATCAAAGGCAGGACTTTCATATTTTGTAAACAGGACAGAGCAGCAGCTGGACACCCTATTATCTGCCTAGCCTATTCCTGAGTAAGAAGATAAAAAGAAGCAACTTCAAGAGAGAGGAAAAGTCTTACAAAAACAGACAAAATACTATGAGTTTGTCCTCTTAATTGGCTGATAGGGAAAAGAGGCTGTCCCCATGGGTCTCAGATCCAAATACTACTACTCCACTCCTAAAAAGTGGTCTCTACCAAGAGCTGACCAGCCCCTCATCCTAGCGTTCACCACAAACCACCTAATGCCTCCTCATAAACTTTGAAAACAAACTCCTTGAATTAGGTGGTAAACTCTCCCCAGTTGCACAGGATCTAGTTTCAAGAAAAGAATTCCATAACAAGCTGCACAGAAACGGTTCTCCAATCTCCCAAAAAAAGCACATTAATAAACCAATGTGCCTTTTTTAAAAATGAGATATAAATAGATATAAATCATAACTATCACTTATTCAGCATTCTTGTGCCAGGCTCTCAGTTTCATATGCATAAATTCATTCAATCCCTACAATTCCACGAGACAGGTACATGGTTGTCTCCACGTTACAGATGAGGAACCTGGGCTTAAGTAACTTGGCCAAGGTCACACATTGTCAAATGATAAAACAAGGATTTGAATTGAGCAATCTGGCTCCAGACTCTGTAACCTTAATCACCACTTATACGCTCCTGCTGTCAAATGTATTTAAAAGCACTTCAAAATATATCAGGAATAAAATAAGGGTCTATTACACAGCACTATCTTTTTGTCAAGCACCCTGGCTTAGAAATCAATAAAACCTCCCTATTAATTACTAACCTCCACCTTGATTTACTTTGTAAAACACATACAGCAAGCATCTTGCACGTCATAAAAAAATTTTTGAATCAGTATACTACTCTTTCTGTAAATTATAGCAATAAGATTTTAGCAAGATTTGAACACAACATAGCAATTTCCCTTTCTCACGGAGTTTGGGAAAGTATACTGTAAAGGATCCCATTTTAAAACCTTTAATACACTGAATAACCTAAGAGTTACAAAGTAAGTCTAAGTTGGCAGGCTGTTATATTATTATATCAAACTCCCCTGTCCATGGTCCAAATGGATCACTGCACAAACTTATTAGTTTGCTTTCTTGGCTTACAAAGTTAGCTTATGTACTGATTATCTTAAGATCTTTCAAAAATTATCATTCTTCTAAAATAAGGGTATATAATTCACTACAATGTTAAACTCTTTTTCTGTTGTTACTAAAAAACGAACGGACTTTCTTCAACAACAAAACTTGTCTACAACTATTTGAAGAGAAGTTATGCTTTGCCCTGGAAATATACAGATTTATATTTCATTGGTCACTAATCAACAAAACACCTTTAATATACATTTTTCTTCACCAAAAAAGCCATATAAAAACAATATAGTCTCCACAAAGATGTTTAGGCACCAAACATTTTATTGAAAATAGCCTGGCAAATGCAAGTGGTCTCCTTTCTGTTTCAGATTAGTATTAAAAAAAAAAAATCAACGTGTCAGTTTCTAATGAAAATGACAGCTAATTAAGTTCTTGAAAAATTAAGAGTTGTACTAGATAACAGCTAAGATAACAATTAGATACTGCAATAGTACTTAAATGTAAATAGTAAATTTGAGGAAGCAGTAAAGCAGAGTGGAAAGGGCTTTCAAGAAAAAATGTGTTGGTCAAGGGAAAAGATGGCAGACTAACACAGACTCACCGAACCTATCTTTTTCAAATCTCAATGAATTAAATAGTAGAAATAAAATTAGCAAAGAAAAATACCACCAGTGTTCTAACCTGAAAAGGGGCCAAACTTTATAAATTTTTTTTAAATGTCATCTGGAAGCAAAGTAAACATATAAAACTGAAAACAAAATATTTCAATCATCAACTCAGTGTTATCCCTCACTCCTTTGCCCACATTATCCATCCAAAATCAAAAAGAAGTACTATAAGGGAATTCCCCAAGGGTGGTTAAGACTCCATGCTTCCAGTGCAGGGGGCATGGGTTTGATCCCTGGTCAGGGAACTAAGATCCCACATGCCACACAGCCAATAAATAAATAAATAAATAAAAGTATGAGGATGAAAGGTGAATGGATAAAATTTCTGAATATCACAATGATAGAAATCAATTTTTATTTAAAAAAAAATAGGAAATACAGTATCGATAAACACTGGGGGGCAGGGGAGCAACTTGAGTATAAAAAAGCTATATAATCCATGGAAGAATGAAAGTGATATAGAAATGAAGTCCTTACAGGAAACAACTGGGAGTGAACACTGAATCCACCTAAATATAGCTGAACAACAGAAAAGGGTATCTGTTGTGGGACAGGATAAAACTGCCATAAACTTGTTAAATGTCTTTTTTTAATTACTTTAAAAATAGGAGTTCTACTAACTAGAGCTGGAGACATAGGTAAGAACTCATGTTTAACCTAATATAGATCCACACGGAAATATTTACACACATGTGTATATACATGGGTTAGTATGCACATATGCATTTCCTTGATTTGCCATCTGAGATGGTCTACAAGAAATAATAAGCACTGGCAACCAATACACCTAGCACCCCAATCTTGGTTTCTAATACCTCTCTCTAGTAAAAGGAACCAGGGCTCCCTGGAGAAATGGCTGCTTCTGGGGGTGAACAAAGAATGTTCCTCACCACCCAGTTCTACAAGGGTGAGTTGATAACCCACTGCAGCTGCTGACTGACAGTGCACCCTGGAGGAATTCAGGATGAAAAAATCAGCGTAAGGCACTCTGTGTTTTGGATAAATTAGCCCCATAGATAATTAGAAGTATACCTCAGGAAGAATTTCAATGACCCCAGATTCCTGCATCTTCCCATACACAGAAACACTAAAATTATTAACTTGAGATACTCTTTCTTTGTGGTCAGCAGTAATCTCTTACCAAGACAGATGCTTCACTGCATGTATTTCCTAGCCAAAAATCATATATAAACTGGCTTCTCCCCAACCTCTTCAGAGCAGTTTCCTCAGAGCTAAATGGCTGTCTCCCAGGCTAAAGTCCTCAGCAAGACCCTAAATAAAACTTACACTCACAACTCTTATGTTTGCATCGTTCTTTAAGTCAACATAGAAATGAGACAGAAAATATACAAATAAGCCTGGAGCACCCTGTAGTGCCAGAAAGTAGTGAAAAAAAAATTTTTAATTAAAAAAGAAACTGATGGGGATATGTCAAAGGGACAAAGGAACAACTGAAAGACCTCCCAATGACCAAAGTTAGAACAACTTAAGTAACAAAATTAAGTTGTATTGGATTATAACCTAAAGTGTAAAATTATGTCCATGCATGCACAGTGATATAAATAAATGACTGAATAAATTAATAAATGAGAAGAGACTAATCTCCTATGCAGAAAAATTCCAAATGAATTATGTAGATATTACAGTCTAAAGGAAAGGGAACGTGGGACTTCCCTGGCAGTCCAGTGGTTAAGACTTCGCCTTCTAATGCCGGGGGTGAGGGTTTGATCCCCTGGCCACATGCCTCGCGGCCAAAAAACATAGAAAAACAGAAGCAATACTGTAACAAATTCAATAAAGACTTTAAAAATGGTCCACATCCAAAAAAAATCTTTTTTTTTAATGTTGCGTATTTTATTTGTTTGTTTATTTATTTATTTTTGGCTGCGTTGGGTCTTCGTTGCTGCGCGTGGGGCTTTCTCTAGTTGTGGCGAGCGGAGGCTACTCTTCACTGCGGTGCACAGGCTTCTCATTGTGGTGGTTTCTCTTGTTAAGGAGCATGGGCTCTAGGCACATGGGCTTCAGTAGTTGTGGCACACGGGCTCAGTAGTTGTGGCTCACGGGCTCCAGAGCACAGGCTCAGTAGTGGCACACGGGCTTAGTTGCTCCACGGCATGTGGGATCTTCCTGCACCAGGGCTCGAACCCGTGTCCCCTGCATTGGCAGGCAGATTCTTAACCACTGCGCCACCAGGGAAGCACCCCCCACAAAAAAATTCTTTAAAAAAATTAATTAACTAAAAAAATAAAGGAAGGGGAACGTAACTTCCCACTCCTCAAGTATAGGCTGCACGTAAGTGACTTCCTTCCAAAGAGCACAGTACGGAAAGGGTGGAGTACAGGGGAGTAATTTTACAGTGGAGAAACCTGACAAACACTACTTCAGGCAGCTGATCAAGGTCAACATCAGTGTTCATAAATCATGTTGATATGATATGATATGATTATACGATGTGATGAAAATGGCACTTCTGTGGTCTTCCTCTGCAAAACCCATCTTCCCGGCCTAATCATGAGAAAAACACCAAATTCCAGTAGAGGGACATCCTACAATATGTAATGACCAGGAGTCCTTAAAACTGTAAAAGTCTTCAATAACAAAGAGAATCTGAGAAACTGTCACAGCAAGTGGAGCCTAAGGAGACATGACAAGTAAATGTAATATGATAACCTAGGTGGCATCCTGGAACAGAAATGAAACAATAGGTAAAAACAAAGGAATATGAATACACTATGGACTTAGTCAACAATAATGCATCAATACTGGCTCCTCAATTGTAATAAATATACCATACTCATATAAATGTTAATAACAGTGGAAACATGGGAAAACAGGGGCCTATATATGAACTCTGTACCACGTGCTCAATTTTTCTTTAAGTTTAAAACTGTCCAAAAAAATTAAGTCTGTTAAGAAAAGATATTCATCAATTTTGAAATCTGTAGTCCTCCAACCCACCCCTAACACCTATCTAAAATAGGTGTTAGAAAAGCAGGGAATATAGGTATAGTAACTCTAACTGTGCTAGTTTTCTCATCTTCATGCATTCAGTAGAAACCATCAAATGTTGAAAAGAAAGAGCTCTGTATTCAGAAATGTAGCTTTAAATCTTCACTGAATCACATACCCTGCATCACACACTGCAGTGTGACAACATCGATAATACTTAACCTCTAGAGCTTCGGTTTCTTCATCTATGATATGCAGATAACATTTACTTTGTGGATTTGTTGTCAAAGTTAAAGATGATATACGAAGTTGCTACTAGGACAGATCCAGCACACTGTAGAAGCTTAACAAATGGTACAAATATTTAAATTCTTTAAGAATCTGGACTAATAATTATTTTCAATAATTCTAAATTTAGTAGTTCTAAAAGAAGGTTATATTTATAAAAACAGAAAATTTAGCAATCTTGTTAAATATATGGTGTCTAGATAATACTTTTCCAGATTTTACCATTTCCCTCAAATAGACTGAGGAGGTTTTGTTTTTTGTTTTCCCTCAAATATAAACTATGTTTTTATATATGTGGGAAATAAGATTTTCAACCCACACTTTGTTTTATCTATTTAGCCAGTACATATGAATTAATAATAAGAGATAAAAACCTACCAAAAGGAAACTGAGAAATTCTATTTCTCAGTTTTTCCGGAAAAACTGAGTACACCTGCCATAGATAATTTGCTTACATTTTACACAAGGGAGAAAAGATTCAACCAGTTTATTCAAGTCAAATACGAGGTGTGAGTAGCTTTCCACTAAATTATTCATTATGGGATTGTGCTATAACCTTCCCAAGTTGGCTGAACACACGTAGAAATTAAGGGGATATTTAAAAGCTTAAGGAGAATATGGAGACTTTAATTCAATCAAATGACTAGATAGTAAAAACCAATGAGATAAATGAAAAAGTGCCTTATCAGATCATTTTCGGGAATTGTAGGGCTCTGGAAGACCTAACCAGTCAAATATCTATGGGACTACTAGACAGCAACAGATTATAACAAGGCATATAAAACACAATGAAACTGAACAAAATCAAGGAACTGTAGAATTCTACAAAAAAAAAAAAGGAAGAATTCCTAGTCAAACTGGATATATGAATTGTGCAAATAATAACTAAATTCTATATTTATTTTATATCACTGTAAGGTATTTGGTGAATCCTGGTGAATACCAGGGCTATTTGATGAAAATGGTTTATCATTTTCAAAAGAGTTTTACAGATGTACAAGAATGTGAGCCATGTTTTAAGTTTCTGAAGCTGCCTTCGGAAATAAATCTGAGGATATAACTGAATTATCAAGAACAAGCCCTATTAGGTTAGCTCAGTTTTAAGAAGATTAAAGTGAAAGGAAACATACTAGCCATGGAATCTAATCGACAAATATAACTTAAACCGAAATATATAATTATGTAAAACATTCTGTACCCATCTGGCATCATGGAAGTGTATTTTCTCACATGAAACTGACACATCTGAAACCGAGCACTAACTTTAGTGATACAATTCTAGAATCAAATAGGACATATGCCCTGACACCCTTATTCTCAAGAATGATTTCTAGCACTAGCCTTCTATACAAGTCAGAAATAGATTAAGATGTATCTTAACTGCTTGGGTATCACTCCCTGGCTCCCACCCATACATTTGGCTATACTTAACCACTGCTTACAATTTTATTATTCATGTAGCCTACACACAGACTGCTCGTTATGTGGCCCACTAGTGAAATCATCTGGACACCTTTACACTAATAAAACATTTCAATACCCATGGTACACAGTGCCAGGCCACACAACAGTGCAGGAGGAAAGCTTCATGATGACTCAATACTAAACAACTCAAGGGCTAATATGATGTCACCCTCTGAAGTAACTGATTACTAATAAAAGCGCAGAGACACCAAATGTTAGCCCCAAATGTTTTTTCTCTTGAATTTGGAATAAAAAGTCAAATATTTAACTTATCTTTTAAAATGTGCATATTTTTGGAGCTGCATGCAGAAGTTACATACGGGTCAAATAACACAGTATCTGGGATTGCTTTAAAATTCTCCAACAAAAACAGAAATAATGAAAGAAAGGTAAATCTTAATTATTCAATCTGTTGATAGGTATGGGGGGGTTCAATGAACTATTCCTTCTACTTGTGTGTATGTTTGAACTTTCACAATAAACATATATAACTTTTAAATATGAAAATAAAATACAAATGCATCTACGAATTTAGTGTATGGTAAAGGTAGCATTTCAAATTAGAGGAGAAAAGATAAACGATTCAGTTAATAGTGTCAGGAGAACTGGTTAGTCATCTGGGGAGAGGGGGGATGGTTGGATCCACATGTTACACAGAAATCAAAATATACTCCATGTAGCTCAAAGATTTAAATGTAGGAAAATGAAACCATTAAAGTCACAGCAGAGGACTTTCCTGGTGGCGCAGCAGTTAAGAATCCACCTGCCAATGCATAGGACACGGGTTCGAGCTCTGGTCTGGGAAGATCTCACATGCCGTGGAGCAACTAAGCCCGTGCGCCACAACTACTGAGCCTGTGCTCTAGAGCCCGCGAGCCACAACTACTGAGCCCACATGCCACAACTACTGAAGCCCGCACACCTAGAGCCCAGGCTCCGCAACAAGAGAAGCCACCGCAATTAGAAGCCTGTGCACTACAACGAAGAGTAGACCCCACTTGCTGCAACTAAAGAAAGCTCGCGTGCAGCAACAAAGACCCAACTCAGACAAAAATAAATAAATAAATAAATTTATTTTTTTAAAAAAAAAGACATGAACCTTTAAAAAAAGTCACAGCAGAAACGATGAGAGAATTACGGTCATCATCTTGGAATAAAAGAAAACTGGTAACGTCAACTGTATAAAAAATAATTACTTTCTTCATGGCAAAAGCAACCATAAACAACAAATACAACAAAGAGGGGACAATCTGGAAATCATATCACAAAGGATTACTTTCCCACACAAATGGCCTACAAATTAATAAGCATCACCCAATGGAAAAATGATAAAGGGACATGGTTAGGTCACAGAAAAGAAGATACAAAGAGCTCTTATGAGAAATGCAAAGACACTGAAATATCACTTTTCATTCATCAGATTAGCAAAGGAAGCAATTTGGCAGTATCTACTGAATGTCTAGAATGAAGGGTCTGTTTAAAAAAATTATCCTACATCTCTAAAACAGAATACAATACTACTTCAAAAAATAAGGAAATTTCGGGCTTCCCTGGTGGCGCAGTGGATGAGGATCTGCCTGCCAATGAAGGGGATACGGGTTCGAGCCCTGGTCTGGGAAGATCCCACATGCGGCAGAGCAACTAGGCCCGTGAGCCACAACTACTGAGCCTGCGCGTCTGGAGCCTGTGCTCCGCAACAAGAGAGGCCACGACAGTGAGAGGCCCGTGCACCGCGATGAAGAGTGGTCCCCGCTCACCACAACTAGAGAAAGCCCTTGCACAGAAACGAAGACCCAACACAGCCAAAAATTAATTAATTAATTAATTAATTTTTTAAAATAATGAAATTTGTAATGAACTGGTAGAAAATGATCACCAAATCATATTGTTAAATGAAAAGGGTGCAAAACCATGTGTATTATATGCTAGCTTTTAGGTAAAAGGAGAAGGCAAAAAACATATGTATATGTGTATATATGTGTATGTGTGACTATGCATGTACATTTATCCTTACAGTTCCATCTCCTTCTTTACAGAGAGAAAGAGAAATTTTAATTAACACTGGATTTCTTCAGAAAGATTTATTAGTTGAAACGGATGGAGACAGTACTTTATACCCTTTTGTTCCTTTTGAATTTTGTGCCATGTGAATAAATCATCCATTCAAAAACATTTATTTTAATATTCTAGCTCTAATCCAAAAACATGACAGTAATAGTAAACACTGGAGTCTTGGTTACATACACTATTAGTTTAAAGCTGAAATACAAAACAAATGTCTTGGTCCTGGGCCACAAAGAAAGCCTTACCTATCCAAAATATACTAATAAAAAGTTGGCCTCCTAAAAATGATGCTATCACTTTAAAATAATCTCTAATTTGCTCTCATTCAGACTATTAGAATTCCTCCTACATCCAAAGAGGTAGCAGGCACAATCAACTGCTCATTATATTTACTAGTCTATATTATCAAGAAACAGTGCATGGTTTGCCTGCAGTCTTTCTCTACACGAAAGTAAGATGATGAAATGGTCACAACTGGAAGAAAATTATTCTGGGGTGGGTAGATGTGCATTAACATACTTTCTCAGGTTAGAAAGGAGGCAACAAAAACCAAGGCAGTTAAGTGGTTAAAAGAAAGCAATCTACGGCAAAGAAATGAGGGAAAATTCCAGAGAGGCATGAAAGATGAGCCCAGAAGTTACTGCTGATAAAATAAAGAGGTGGTCATCGGTCGCATACAAAACTAACATTGTATATGTATATATAAATTCAACAGTATATTAACAATCTGCGTGAAAATGTGGAATGCTGAATACAGATTTCTTTAGGTGTAATCAATGCGTATATGGATATTTATTTTTATGTATTTTGGGGGGAGGATTTTTAAATATGCACTAAAATTAACTGTTACCATGTATTTTTTAGTGTATCACTGTCAAGGAAATTCCAGAAAGTACAGCAGAAAGACAAACAGAAAATAAGAGAGCAAAGTTAAAAGGCAAAGAAGTTCAGTCCACAAAGACTAACATATATAATAGGATTGCCAGAAAAAGACAAAGAAAATAAAGGTATAGAAATAAAGAATAAAATTTAAAACATTTTAGAGCTAAGACAGGAACCTTCCGTCTGACAGAGTGCTAAGTATGGTAACTCAAAAATCATCCACACCTGGAAATACCCTTCTAATATTTCACACTGAGGCTAAAGATAAGGCCCTAAATGTTTTCTAAAAAAAAAAAAAGATACCTACAGGGACTTCCCTGGTGGTGCAGTGGTTAAGAATCCACCTGCCAATGCAAAGGACATGGATTTCAGCCCTGGTCTGGGAAGATCCCACATGCCGTGGAGCAACTAAGCCCATGCGCCACAACTACTGAGCCTACGTGCCTACAGCCCATGCTCCGCAACAAGAGAAGCCACTGCAATGAGAAGCCCGTGCACCGCAACCAAGAGTAGCCCCAGCTCGCCCGAACTAGAGAAAGTCCGTGTGCAGCAACGAAGACCCAACACAGTATTATAAATATTATAATATTTATATTATAAGTAAATTATATTATTTATAATATTATTATTAAAATAAATAATAAAAGAAAGAAAGAAAAGATACCTAGAGAGAGAAAAAAACAGATTGTCATCAGACTTCTTAACTATTAGACTGAATTCTAGAATGAAATTAGAACACGCCCTAACACCATACACAAAAATAAACTCAAAATGGATTAAAGACCTAAATGTAAGGCCAGACACTATAAAACTCTTAAAGGAAAACATAAGCAGAAAACTCTATGACAGAAATCACAGCAAGATCCTTTTTCACCCACCTCCTAGAGAAATGGAAGTAAAAACAAAAATAAACAAATGGGACCTAATGAAACTTAAAAGCTTTTGCACAGCAAAGGAAACCATACAAGATGAAAAGACAACCCTCAGATTGGGAGAAAATATTTGCAAATGAAGCAACTGACAAAGGATTAATCTCCAAAATCTACAAGCAGCTCATGCAGCTCCGCATCCAAAAAACAAACAACCCAATCCAAAAATGGGCACAAGACCTAAACAGACATTTCTCCAAACAAGATATACAGATTGCCAACAAACACATGAAAGGATGCTCAACATCACTATCATTAGAGAAATGTGAATCAAACTACATTGAGGTATCACCTCACATGGGTGAGAAGGGCCATCATCCAACAATCTACAAACAATAAATGCTGGAGAGGGTGTGGAGACTGCACTGTTGGTGGGAATGTAAATTGATACAGCCACTATGGAGAACAGTATGGAGGTTCTCTAAAAAACTAAAAATAGAATTACCTTATGACCCAGCAATCCCACTACTGGGCATATACCCTGAGAAAACCATAATTCAAAAAAAGTCATGTACCACAATGTTCACTGCAGTTCTATTTACAATAGCCAGGACATGGAAGCAACCTAAGTGTCCATCGACACATGAATGGATAAAGAAGATGTGGCACACATACACAATGGAATATTACTCGCCATAAAAAGAAACGAAATTGAGTTATGTGTAGTGAAATGGATGGACCTAGAGTCTGTCATACAGAGTGAAGTTAGTCAGAAAGTGAAAACCAAATACCATATGCTAACACATATATATGGAATCTAAAAAAAAAAAAAAAGGTTCTGAAGAACCTAGGGGCAGGACAGGAATAAAGACGTGGACGTAGAGAATGGACTTGAGGACACAGGGAGGGGGACGGGTAAGCTGGGATGAAGTGAGAAAGTGTCATTGACATATATAGACTACCAGATGTAAAATAGACAGCTAGTGGGAAGCAGCCACATAGCACAGGGAGATCAGCTCGGTGCTTTGTGACCACCTAGAGGGGTGGGATAGGGAGGAGCAAGAGGGAGGGGATATGGGGATATACGTGTATGTATAGCTGATTCACTTTGTTATAAAGCAGAAATTAACACATCATTGTAAAGCAATTATACTCCAATAAAGATGTTAAAAAAAATAGACTGAATTCTAAAAGGAAAGAATGCCTCAAAGATCTGAGGGAAAATCATTTTCAGTCTAAAAAATTATGCCCATTCCAAAAAGTATGAAACATGTTCAGTCATGCTACCACAGACCTCTTCTGACACAATTATTTAAGACTGATTCTAAGTCAAAGTTGCATTTTGTTGCCATATTTCCCTACCTTTTATATTTTCTTAATTTTTGTTTTCATCATCTGGGTAAGATTTACTCACAGAAGGGAGAAAGGGGTAAAGGAGGGGGAGAGAGAGGGATGGAACACCCTAACCTGATGATTACTTATTGGTCCTTTAATGAGCCTGGGCAGGAAGGGTGGGTAAAGAGGACACCAGACAAAAACACAACCATAAGTAATTTCAAAGTCAAAACTATTAAAAAAAAAATAATAAAACTGTTCCAAGAGCCCAGATGGAGGGAGCAAAAGAGTCACAGCACACACACTTACTGCCCCCACCGACACACAGGGCCGTGAGGAATAAACCAGTGTCCCCCCAACCCCAGCAAGGCCTGTAATGTATGCTATAGCCTCACACATGCAGTGCAAAACTTTATTTCAGAACAGAGTCAAAGACATGAAAAGGAACAACTTAGAAATGTCTAACAACTTTAAGAGTTATTTTACTGTACAAAAATAACTGTCCTAACTGTCCTAAATCCTAGTCTGTGAAAAATCATTCTTATAAAGGTTTCTGCCTCATTGTGAGAACACCTTTTCCAACCCTCAGCACGCTAGCTGCAATCGCAAACCACAAACACCAGTGGTTTAACAGCACTAAAAACAAAGCATATCATGCAAATCTTTTTGAATAACTTAATCAAGGGTTATTTATTTCTTAGAATGCATTACCCCTTGCTAAGAGTACGTAAAGACGCTAAATCATGTTCTTTCCTGATCTGGTTTCCCAAGGTAGCACTAGCTCCAATTGTTTGACTAAGCCACTTGTAAAGTACTTGACTGCAGGCAACTTCAGACACACTCTCATTTACTCCACGTTCACAAACTAAAAAATAATTGGCTTTCTCTCTGCTGGTGTCAGTCATAGTTTTAACAGATAGTGCCATTAAATGAGGAAGGTACGGTACTGAATACAACTAATGACTAACCATATGCCAGCAACAAAATAGTGTTTTTGTCAAGGATATAACACAATGGATTTTATTTAATTGTTTGTTTTTAGATGGAGTAAAACATAGTACAATGCAGTTATATAAACTGATACCTACTTGGAACCAGGAACAAACCTAAAAAGTACTAAAAAAAGAAGATCTTCAATTTCTTAAATTTTTTGATTTCCTAAAGTATACAGAATATACCAAAGAAAACAAAAGTACACAATTGCCAATATCACTCTCACAATCAAACAATGAGAATTATTTTTATTAGTTCAAGAACTTTTCAACTTTGGCCACAGGGTTTAGACATTACCAGAAGCCATAATATCATTTATATGACGAGCACTAAACTTCTCCGTTCTTCAGTAACCTTCTGTCTGTCCACATGGTGATATCTACTACACATACGTTAATTTACTTCAGGAACAAGAGAACACACTCAGACTTAAAGTACTATGAGCTATCTATTAAGAGCTATCTCAGTACACCATTATTTAACATTCTTCCTAATGCAATAGGCTTAAACAAAAGAATACATGCTGGCACTGCATGTATTCAACTCTATTCTTACAACCGCTGCCTTCTCAAGAAGAAACGGTAGCCACCACCCCCTGTCATAATAACTCTGTTTTTATAGTGTTATTTAATTGTGCTTCGGGATCAGATGATTTTATTTGGGAAAGGGACTCTCTGAATCTTTCTTCTGTAATACCAACATTATGACTCCAAGTGTTATCTGATACAAAAATCTATCACAGATCATTTACAAGAATGCATAATTAACTGTTTAAAATATGTATTTAAAATTATGTAACTATTTTATTTAGAAATATGGCCACTTCAACAAAAGAAGTGTGGGCATTTCAACAAAAAGTACATTAGTCAGAACAGGGAAAACACAAAACCTGGGTTAGACAGGCTACTCAGTCTATACTTCCCTTTTTATGTTAATTTGGTGACCAGAAGAAACTGAGATAACCTACGAACTACTTTCAGTTCTTCAGTTTTTGCTCTTTACCCAAGGAAAAAAGTCTTCATGTATTAACTTCAGAAAAAGCAACTATGAACACACAACCCATGTGATGAAGTATAAAGAATACTTGCCTATGAGTCAAAGTTCCAGGCACAATCCCTGCTCACTTACTAGCAGTGACCTTAAACAAACTACCTAAGCCCTTATATGCCTCAAAAATCTCCACCTTTAAAATGAGATTAATACCAAGTACCTCACAGGATTTGTCAAGAGAAAAAGATGAGATAATATATGTAAAGCACCTGGCATAGAGTAAGGCAAAAAGAATCCAAAGAAATAAAAACCTCATTTCATAAGAAGCACACCAACAGCCAGAATACCCTTCAAAACCACAGTGGGAGCCACAGGGTTTTGCCATTTTCACCCTGAATTGAAGTCAATTCTATGAAAAGTTTCGTGAAGGTTAGCTTTTTGCTCTCCCATTTCTTACTCAACTTTTCTGCAGCATGTGTGGATCAACTCCTTCAGCCTGATAAATTCAACATACATAAAACAGATCTCAAATCAATAAGTAACAAACACAGAAATATATCGTGAAGACAAGACCTTAGGAATAATGGGCTTTAAAAGCTGCTCTTTTGATTCTTTGCTTTTTTCATCCTGCCTTTATTTACAAATGATTCTTTGTGCTCAGATAAACTATTCCTTCTCTATCACCTTGAAATTCTATACATTCAGCCTCCCTTCGAACACAAACCTACAGAGAAAATCAGGTCAGTCTTATCTGCTTTCTCTCTTCTCTATGTTCTACAATTTATAAAGAAAAACTCTGGACACACACAAATCTTCAATGACAATGTATCTTGCCATGATTAAGAAGTGGTTATAAATGGCTAAAAACAGGCTCCTGGGCTTCCCTGGTGGCGCAGTGGTTGAGAGTCCGCCTGCCGATGCAGGGGACACGGGTTCGTGCCCCGGTCCGGGAAGATCCCACAATGCCGCGGAGCGGCTGGGCCCGTGAGCCATGGCTGCTGAGCCTGCACGTCCGGAGCCTGTGCTCCGCGACGGGAGAGGCCACAACAGTGAGAGGCCCACGTACCACAAAAAAAAAAAAAAAAAAAAAAACAGCCTCTCATTATGCAGAAAGGTTTACTCTTACTTTCTAAATAATCAGTATGTTTTGTTCTGTTTAATCTTAGCCTATTAAATGTTACATGAATATGCGGTCTCAAACACTACACTAAAAGCTCCCACCTGAAACAACCGAAAAAACATGCAAACTATATAAAACAATAGTTTTTAAGATACTGAACATCACACTGTGAAGGACAATGCATGACCCCTGAGAGAGGGGATACAAATGAGATGGGTTCTCAATTGCCCCAAGCTTATTGCCCTCCCAGAGTTTCCAGTCTGAGTTGTATTTGACCAAGACAGTCCAGAGGAATCCAAATTAAGAGTTAAGGGTCTGGGGAAACCAAGGTTTGCTATGATTTGCAGGACAGAGAACTGGAAAGAAGAAAGCTACAAAGCAAGAGAATTCCAGAGGTCTGCAGAAGGTGCTCTTCAAATACTCAGCTGAGTATCGAGAAATGCAAACATGTGAGGAAACAAGTCAAATTTAGGGAAAGAATAATCTCTAAAGAATGGAGGTTAACAGTGCCCAAAGCTCACTCAGGGTTGGGAATAATGCCTGTTCTCTCCAGCCAGATGGAAAACCTTGATGATTCATGGGACACTGGGTAGAGTACACAGAAGGGTCTTGCCTCAGCAGAGCCTTTGACCAAGCATGGTCATGCTCAAGAGGATCAAACTGCTTCCAAGTAACTTAACTGGATCCCATAACAAAGCTCAAGAATATTTACAGGAATACGAAAATACCCACATCCAACAAGGTAAAATTTACAATGTCTAGCATCTAATTAAAAATTACCAGGCATGCAAAAACTAAGAAAAATAAACCCATAATGAGGAGAAAAATCCACAAATCAAAACTGACCCAGAATTAACACAGACATTACAATTGGCAGACAGAAACATTAAAAAGTTATTATAACTATATTATATATGTTCAAGAAATTAAGCATAGACCTGAAAAACCAAAACCAAAACCAAACCAAAAGAAAAAAAATTGAAGCTCTAGAGATTAAACTATCTCAGCAGCTCTGGGTTCTTTATCTGGCAGAGTGACTCAAACATTCATTCTTTTTATTTCTGGCTGCAACACATGGCATGCAGGATCAAGTTCACTGACCAGGGACCGAACCCACGCCCCCTGCAGTGGAAGCACCAAGTCTTAACCACTGGACCGACAGGGAAGTCCCCAAACCTTCATTCTTAAAAGATCTGAGTCGGGCTTCCCTGGTGGCGCAGTGGTTGAGAGTCCGCCTGCCGATGCAGGGGACACGGGTTCGTGACCCGGTCTGGGAGGATCCCACATGCCGCGGAGCGGCTGGGCCCGTGAGCCATGGCCGCTGAGCCTGCGCGTCCGGAGCCTGTCCTCCGCAACGGGAGAGGCCACAACAGTGAGAGGCCCGCGTAACGCATAAAAAAAAAAAAAAAAAAAAAAAAAAAAGATCTGAGTCATTAATCATTCTGTCCTCTTTTGGATGACATAGTTTTCCATTAACCTTTACTACTGTGAATAAAAATACTAAGAGGAACATCCCCAAAATCCCCTGGATTCCAGATTTTGTCTCCTTGACTCCCTAATATAACAGTAACCCAATTTCCCCTTGGTAATCAAGAGCGATCACTCCGGCGAGTAAGTTAGCCTCTTTTTTCACCACCTGTTGGTTCAGTGGCACAAGGACCCCAAAATGGCCAAGTAGTAACTGCATCTTCCAATTCAGTGGAGCCAGTGTTGTTTCCCCTAGTGGAAACATTCTCCCCTTGGAGACTAAGATCTCCAAAATAGCAGAGTTCAGTGTTCCCAAAACAGGTAGCAAAAGTCCTACAAGTGTGTTATTAGGTATAACAGAAATGCCCCTCTCACTTCAATCCTTGATTCCCAGAGCCATGAATTCTAACTATGAGAGAGACAGAACCATATAATTCAAAGTATATATTGCATCCTATAATGCAGAACCCCATCCTTTCATAGTACTGTCTCAACTGGTGCTGCAATGGAGTATTCAGTAAGCCATTCCACCTTTCAATTAGGTAAGCCACTTTCAGGTAATAGGGTATGTGGCAAAACCAGTTAATTCCAAAGACAGGAGCCTATTCTACACCTATGTTGCTGTGGAATGAATGCTCTGATCAGAAGCAATGCAACACAGAATGCCATGACAGTGGATGAAGTATTCTGTGAACCCAGATGGTGGTGCTGGCAGAAGCATTATAGATGAAAAAGCAAATTCATATGCAGAATATGTGACTATTCCAGTGAAGATAAATCTTTGTCCTCTCCATGATACAGGAGGTTCGGTATAATCAACCACCAGCAGACGGCTGGCTGGTTCCCTTGGAGAATGGCGCCATGTCAGAGACTCAATGGTAAACCTGCAAATCAGGCGCTCAGCAGTAACATTAGCGAGGTCAGCCTTGTTATGAGAAAGTCCGAACTGTTGAACCATGAACCCTCCGGTCCTGCCAAAACAGCCACTTTTTCATAGGTCAACTGAGCAAGACCCAGGGTGGCTGGAGAAAGAGGCTAACTGACATCCACAGAATACATCGTTTTGTCCAACTCATTAGTAAGAGGCTTCTTTGCAGTAGATGCCCTTCAGTGGGCAGTCGCAAGGGAAACAGTCTTCCCAGTCTGTGAATATTCGGAGTGGCCCATCCACACACCTCTTCCCTAGACTTCCTTGTCACCAATCTTCAGATTCCGTTCCTTCTAGGCAAAACATCAGCAACTGCCCGTTAATCCATGTAGGTCTTTATCTCTGGTCATCTCCCACTCCAAACATAGCAGGCAACAAAATATACTGCTCAAAGTTTGCCCACTGATGCCCCTTCATCACTGTCGTTCATGGTTAGTCTTGAGTGGGGCTTTAGTGCTGCAGTATCTACTTTTGAGTGATAGCCAGCATATCATGCGGACTCATCTGTAAACCGGGTTGAAGTTTTTTTCTCCTTTGCTCAACTGATCATAAGGAGGCCATAGGAATAGACTGAAAAAGCAGCAGCAACGACCAAAAGTTGGCACTGAAGGCATCGGAGCCACCTACTCATACAACATACTTATACCTTCCATACCTGCCCGAATTTGGTCTGTTATATACCATTTCCATTTGATAACAGATTGCTTCTGTTCATTCCCAATCTCTGGCCAAATGGGTTAGGCAAAACCCAATTCACGGTAGGAAGCTCAGGCCACATGGTCACGTGATACCTCATGATTACGTACTCAGTCTCAAGCAAGGCCCAATACGAGCCAGGAGCTATTTCCCCCAAGAATCATTATCTGCAGAAGAGGGCATGGATGTGCCTTCAAATCCTTGATGTCTGCACTGTGATTCTTACCAGTGTCTGCCGGGGGGCAAATAATCAGGAGAAAAAGGGAAAAGTAGGAGGGGAAAAAAATCATAGAATACAACCATTGCTCATAGTACCCTCCCCGTTTCCAAACACAGTGGGAACAAATGGATGCCACTCCCTAAATCTATCCCCCTGAGACTTCATCACGATGACAGGACTATAATCCCAAGCAATAAAGGAGGCCCAGAGAAAAGATGGTCACTGAGTTTTTCTTCCTCGCCTTGAGAAACTGGGTGTGACCACTTTCTTCAGATTAGAAAAGAATACAATAAACATGGCTAAAAGGAATTTGCGGTCAAGATGAGAAAGAAGCATCAAGTGCCTCACTGCTCCAAATCCAGCCCAGGTGACTGATATCCCAGGGTGATGACAGAACAAACAGATGAGGCTGCTGGGTCCATCACTAATCTCTGAGAAATAAGGACATATAGAAAGACAAAAGGCAGGTAAGTATTCCAATGTTCAAAGCTAAAGTAAAT
Organism: Phocoena phocoena; assembly: GCF_963924675.1. Lineage (NCBI taxonomy): Eukaryota > Metazoa > Chordata > Mammalia > Artiodactyla > Phocoenidae > Phocoena > Phocoena phocoena. The sequence goes on from NC_089228.1 coordinate 89,295,688, forward strand.
TGGGTAACATGTCCCTTTGCCATCAATCCTCAAAAGACTGTAAATAAGCCATTTTAAAGATGGTTTAAAACCACTTCCGAAAGAAATCACTAACCAGTGAGGGGAAGTCTGAAATCCTGAGGACCAAATAATGTCAGGCTAACCTCACTCCTCCCTTTCTAAGCGTTGGCAGACCTTCTGGAATACCACATGAAGGAGTCTCGCCTCTTAGAAGCTAAAGTGAGATCCAATAAGCTAACTTTCACATTATAATTGAAAAGAAAAGAAATTAAAACTCAGTGGTCATTGGATGGTAGAGCTGGAAAGGGCTTTGAATTTTTGCAAAGGACTTCCCTTATACGATTGACATACAATGGGAAGCAGAATGGGATATGAGAGGAGTTCAAATTTGTACTCCTGGGACTTCCCTGGCGGCGCAATGGTTAAGAATCTGCCCGCCAATTCAGGGGACTCAGGTTCGATCCCTGGTCCGGGAAGATCCCACATGCCACGGAGCAATAAGCCCGTGTGCCACAACTACTGAGCCTGCGCTCTAGAGCCCACGTGCTGCAACTACTGAAGCCCATGAGCCTAGAGCCCGTGCTCCACAACAAGAGAAGCCACCACAGTGAGAAGCCCACTCACCGCAAGGAAGAGGAGCCCTCGCTCGCCTCAACTCAAGAAAGCCCATGTGCAGCAACAAAGACCCAATGCAGCCAAAAAAAAAATCTGCGCTCCTACCCTCAGTAGATACTTATCTTTAGCAAATTACTTCATCTCTTTAAGACTTAACTTTTGCATCTACAAAATAGTATAACAATGCTATCTACCTCAAAGATCTCTTTTGAGGATTACATGCAAGTACCTGTAAAGCTCTTTGCCCCGTGCCTCTCATATGGCAAGCCCTCAATGGTACACCGGCTGCTGTTACTAAACTGTCAGCAGCCCTGGTCTGCAGCAGAACTGCGAAATAAACTTTTGCATTAGGTCTTCCTAGCTCCTTTCTCGATCATACCTGACCATCTGGTAGCCCAATAATAATTCTGTATAACCAATAAACAAGTAAGGAGAGTAGCGAAGGAAAAGGTGCTGAGCTAAACAAATAAGAGCTGGAATCCAACCTGCCACTAACTAGTTCCATAACTTGGCACACGTCCTCCATTCTCTATGTGCCTCGCTTTTCTTAGCTGTATTATTACATGTGTCAGTTGAGTGCTGTCAAGAGTCCTTTCCTCCATTACAATTCTACAGTGCAACAAGCACAAAGCAAACTTGTAAGCTCCGTGTTATTAGTATACCTGTGCTTGATGCTCCCAGATTTTTGCTTATGTCATCATCTTGATCCCCATCAACTACCAGCTCACTACAGAGAAGCTCTGAGCACTCCCACTTCTCCAAGGACAAATTTAAATCAATTCTCAGGGTTTTTCTTTTCCTTCCATTTACTAAACCCAAAACTTTAATCACCATTTACCACTCTCTCTCCAAAAAAATGTTTGCTCAAACTTAATAAATTAATGTTTGAGGAGAGCAAGCATTTATTATCTAAAAGAAAAACTAACAATCATTATGATATTTATTAGAGGGACCCCAAGTAGTGCTACCCCCAAGTGATCAATGGCATTGGATTAACCCACATTAACTCAAAATTAAACAAGTTGCCACCATTTGCATTTAATTACGTGTTTCTGCTCTTTCTCAGAGGTACTGAGCCTTCTATAATCATGTACAAAGCATTCATCAATAACACAGGTTTTCTCAGAAATCTGACCTAAGTGTGGGCCACAGGAGGAGCAAGTCGGGAAGAAAAGTGGAGACTGAGCAAAATGCCATCCAAGGGAAACTGCCAGTTCCCTCAAGGGATCCAGGAACAACGTGACTAAGAGCAGGACTGTTTATCATTCAGCACACCCACCACAGAATCTGGGAACAAAAAAACATACCAGGTTTCATAGAGGCATGCCTCACTTTACGTAACACACGTCCTAATCTAATATTGTACATAAAGTGAATTTTACAAATCTAATATTTTAAATACACTAAGGGGTGCACACTAGCCAGAAATGTACAAATAATGCTACAAAATATTTTACATTTACATACCCATCCTTTCAGGTTTCTTTGGACATCATTAGATTTGTTCAAGGCAGCCAAAACTTTACAAGTAAAAGTAAATATCTTGACTATTATTCAATTACCATCTTATTTAAAACTTATTTTAAAAGGCACAGAGACTATTCATAATAAAAGGAGAAAAATTTTAATAAAATTGTATTACTTAAGGACTGATGTTTGTTTAGGCACTACCTCGAAAGTGATATCATCCTAAGGTCCTACAGGTAATGACTTCAATGAAATTGATAGGATCAAACTGTTCAAATACAGAGGCCTATTCAATGGCCTGACACCCTTACCAATATATTTACAGTAGGTTTAACAGATGGAGAAAGGTAAAATAAGAGGTGTGATTTTCCTCTGCCTTTGCAAATCTCAGGCAATCACTGTTCTAAGAAGTAATCAACCTTTGTAAATAGCCAGGAACTTCACCTGAAAAGATTTATATAAGCTCACTGCCTCCAGTAAATCATTACACGTGCACACACTCATTCAATATTTAATAAAAAGAATCACCTTCTCTACACAACAACAACAAAAAAGACTAAATGTTGGCGAAGTTGTCAGTTAACACCAGAAATAAAGGAAGAGCCAACATCAAGAGAACAAAATTAGTGTAATTTCTTTCAAAATTATAAAGCACATCAAGCCATAGTACCCCTCTCCTGAATGATCTGCCTACCAAGATCCACACAGAGAGGATTTGACACAGCACAGCTTCTAGGATTTGAAACATGCTATCCACCATTTCCAGTATGAAAAGACAAAAACTGTCAGACATGTTTCTGACACTGTGACATGATACCACAGCTAATTTCCAGAAAAGATTGTCAGTAAACCAAATGTGCTTAGTTTTTCATCATGACAGTCAGAGCTGCACATGCTACATAAATAAGGAGTTAACATTTTGCTCACTACACCTTAAGCTATCCAGGAGACCGATTTTATGCAAATTTCCATCAACTGTAAATGGAGTTGGGTTAATAATCATAGGTCTAGATTCAATATGCAAATTAGATTTGAATACCTGAGACAGAGTTATCCTGAGAACCTTTTGATTTGGTACACACTATAGCCTTTCACATCCACAGCATTTGAACTCTTAACGATATAGAAAGCTGAATGAGCAGAATCACTATGCAAATTTTACCAAAAACTCCTTTGAGAAACACAAGTAACAAATACAGGTGGTAATATTTGTATAAAGCACACAGTGTTTGCATGACTGAGTAAGTTTGCATAGGATGGGTCAAACAGAAACAGTTCCAGAAAGGGTAGGTCCTCTCCAGGAACTTTCTATTCTGAAGACGAAGCAAACACGCACACTCAACCTGAAATAACAGGGGAGCAGAGGGTGACACACACGATTGAATGAACTGATTTCCAAGTATAACACTGTGACTTTGTTCTTTCCAAGTTATCACCTAACATTTATTATCTATTACCTTATATGTCTGGACTTCTACCTTTTTTAATGTGACAAAGACATGTATTTGTTTGCATTTTTGAAACTATGGAAGGATACACAGAAACTAATCAATGTTTTCACCTGGAGAGGATATGAGACCAGAGCAAATAAGGAATTCAGATAGGAACATACCTTTGCCTGTGAATCTTTTTATGTCTTAGGTATTTTAAACTATGTAAAGATATAAATCATACCAGAGATTAAATTAAGAAAAATGTAAATAAAATGATATGACAATACCCTGCAGTAGCAGAAAATACCTTTTTATTAACTGCAGAAGTCAAAGGTGGAATTTTAGCATTCCAACAGACTGCAATTGAATTTAGGTAGACTCAAAAGCATTAAAGACACTTTACAATTATAGTTTTATCATCTAAAAAACTCAGTAAGTTCTTTTGTTATATACAAAAGCCCCAGAGAATAAAAGCAGAAATGCCATTGTTTAAGTGTATGAAAAATAAACGTCCCCTTTCATCTTCCGGAGGCAGAAATCTTATAGCATGTAGTAAATATGTTTTAATTACCTTTATTCTCAGTGCTAAAAACTAATTAATTATTAAGAGTTAATAAAATGAGCTGTTTGAAATGTTTAATTTGATTCTAGTTTCATATGTATGTTTTAATGAACACAGCAGACATTTCTCAGTGGGCCACCATTTATGAATTTAAAACATGTGTCTATGCTTGTGACAGGAGGTCAAGTCATTAATGACTTGCTTCAGCAAGATGTGTCAGACACACAGAACGTGCCATCCTTAATGCAGAAGTTCAAACGTAATCTCTCTTCAAAAATGGCTGTAACCTATTTTTCAGTCATCACTGTACAGCCCTCAAAATCAATATTAAGCTCAGTAAGCTGAGGTTCCAGTTTAGAAACAATTTTGCCTTCTGGGGAGAAGAAAATCAGTATGTGACATTAGCAAAAGCAAATTCTGCTACAAAACTAGCCCACACCACAGCCTTCCCTAGGTTCCAGATTATTCCAACCCTTTTTGTAGCTGTAACCGTTACAAATGTAAGAATTTAAGGAAATGCAACTTCATCTTTCTAACAGTACCTCTGAAACTCATTTAATCCTTTAATGCCTTTACAGTTTTATGTGGCCCCTATGCCGACACTAAAATAAAAGGACTGTGATTCATACTGCAGGCACCACAGTGTCTGCACCGTAACTCCAGCGGTCATAACCACCTCACAACAGATATTACTGGACAGAGAGGAGGAACAGTAGATGGGAGATAAAGGAGGGGGGAAATGTTGGCCCAGCACTCACATCCTCACACTCCCTGGTGAAAGTATAACGATCCCCACCATGTTTCTCTCACAGCCGGCAATTAAGCAACATTTATTTCAATTCTGTCTAAACCCCTGAATCCCAAAAGCATTACTCTTTCTGGAAACTCTCTAGATATCCATTTAGCAGTGAAACATTACAACAGATTCAGGAAAAAGGAAAACAGATATCAGGCAGGGTTTTCAAGAGAAAAAAATATTAATACTACAACTACCAGTAATAAAGTTATGGCGCCCTCCTCTGCTTGTAGATCACTGTAGATCATTTAGATACGCGTCTCTATGCCTCATGACGACTTTTATTAGGTACAACATAATATAATCTTCATTTTAAAGATGAAAACTTAGACGTGAAGTAAAGTAAGCTGGGAGAGTCACATAACTCTTCAAGGACGAAGCAAGAATTCAGGCACAGATCTATTAAGACTAATAATAAGGACAACAACAATAATAGCAGTAGCAGCTGCCTATTACTCTAGTACTGTTTGCTCTCAACACACTTTTATGCACTTCTCAGTGTCCTAAATATTTTAATCTAAATTCATGTATTATTCATAACAACCATATAGAACAGGCACTATCACCCTACTTAAAGATGAGAAAACTGGGTACAGAGAGGTTAAACAACTTATTCAAGGTGACACGGTCAAAAAGTAATGAAGTGGCTCTTGGACTTAGGCAGACTGTTGCCATGACACATTCTTACCTGCTTTCCTAGACCACCCCTCGGAACGTCTAAAATAACACAACGCGATTCTACAGTCAACGAGTAACTCTGTAAAACTCTAAAACATAAGTTTGGGCTTCGTTCTTAAAATTTCACTGAAATAAGAGAAAATCACCTAATAAAATAATTTTATAAGTATTTTTTGTGGTATATTCTTTTTCTGAAATTCAGTCTCACTGATGTGAACTGGGAGGCTCTCCATTTTCCAAAAGAACTGAGAGGCAAGTAGTGAATAATTTTCTAATCAAACAAGGAGTATTATAGGATCCTGGAATGTTCCATGACAATACCTGCCAAAGGAAACTTGAGAAACAATAATTATTAATTACAGAATTAAAGAAACAAAAACTCTCTTACAAAGAGAGTTTCAATTGGCTTTCAATTTCACTGGCTTTCAGTAAGGGTAGCAATTACATCCAAAATCAAATAGGAAGCAATATGAAACTAGAATGTGTGTGTGTGTGTGTGTGTGTGTGTGTGTGCGCGCGCGTGTGTGTGTAATACTAAGTATAAAGGAGTAAGCAGAAGCAAACCCATCAATGAAGTAAAAGCCCAACAAAAATATGCAAGATATTATGATACATGTACTTTAACAGCTCTGATTAATGCTATTTACCCTGAACATTCAAAACATATGCATCTGAAAACAAAAGGCAAAGCAAATTTCTCAGGGCAGGAGAGTAGATATTCATGAGACAAAAAGACCACCAAAAATTTCACATAGGGCTTCCTGAGTGAAAAAATAACAAGATACCTTCTTTGTAGTGAGAGTTTTCATATTGTTCCCTGGACCAATGCTTTTGATTCATAGAAAACCACAAAAGAAAATCCCGTGTCGTAAGATTTCAGATTTTTCATTTCAAAACTTAAGTGTATAATCCTATAAAACAAAACTGGATAGTAGCTAGACTCAAGACATCTTGATTAATTGAGCTTTCTAGTCTAGACAAGGAAAACAACAGCTTGTTTTTAGGGCTATTATACCTACAACAGAAGCAGCAATAGCATGTAAAATAGACGAAAATATTTTAAAAGGAGATCTCTTCCTATCTCAAGAGACTATCTTAGTAGAGAAGTGGAGTTTGAAAATAATAAACAAAGTTCAAAGCCTAATTTTACTAATTTTGCCTCTGAACTTCTGAAAGACTGCCAAAGAGACCTAAGCAAAAGGGGAAAAAAAAGTTTTAGTGAAAAAAATCCACCTCTGAGCGACCGAAGGGAGGAGTGCTAGAGGGAAAAACCGAAATAGAAAGAAAACTTCAAAGAGATTCCATAATCGAAGATGCCTGGCTCTTGACTGCCTCATCTCAGAGATTAAAGAAGATTTTTAAAGCTGTTCCATGGACACAGAGATCAAACATTTATAAATGTTTATAATTTTACAAGTCCTAAATTCAAAGGTGGGCTCAAAGAAATAAGAGTAACATAGGCAGCTAGGAGGAAAGATGAGTTTTCTTGGGTGAGGGAGGTATGCTGAAGGTGACTTTGAGGAATATACTCTTTGGGTTGGAGAAAAGAAAGTATTTTTCAAACACTCATTCATCACCCAGAACACCTAAATGAACCACAACATGCTAGGAAAGGGGTACTGAGACACTGCCTCCGTTTATTTATACTCGATTTTAAAAAGCATTAAATTCATCAAGTATTCACGTAGTATCTATTCTGCAGCAATCCAAGATTACCATGTAAACCTAGTTAGCACTTCTCTTTTGCAATGAAAATCTTAACAGTTCAGATTTGTAATTTTCGAAAGTTCACAGACAACTGATGAATTTTACTGTCCCGGTGAGCTTTCTATAGAACCCAATCCCATAATGAGAAAAAGAGGAGAGAGGTGGGGGAAAAAAAAATTAATAATCCCTATCAACAACAGCTTGGAGCAAATCAGCTACTAGGAGGAATGGTCACTATAGGTGCTGATGGAATCAAACAGACATTTCTCTTAACATATTTTTATATGTCAATCTCTTAATTATTAAATAATCAATATACCATTTAAAATGCTAATAGAAAAGGCTGAACTTAAACTTGTCATTATTTTACTCTATTTCTCATCAGTGGACACCACTATATCACATACAATGAGTTCCCTGACGGAAGCAAGAACATTTTATTAATCTTCTTTGTATCAGCAGGGCTCAGCACAGTGCCCACCACACACCGGAGCTTGTGTACTCATCTGAGTTGCCTAAAGGTCAGCATTGCTGAAAACAAGGTAAAACTAAAATATTAATTAAGTCACATAATTTTAATATCTCTTCTAAAATAAGACAATTTTCTATTCATTCCTTAAGGCCTAATTCAAATTTCACTGTTCTATGAAGGTAGTCCTAGTCCTGAGGCTGAAGTCATTACTAATTCCTTTGTACCTATAAGAAGGCTTCACTCATAAGTCAACAAGAGTTTATCACCTTGACTCCAATTACTTATTCATTAACTAAATAAGTTAATGAAGTTGGCTGCGTGCCAACAACTGTTCCAGGCTCTGGGGCTACAACTGTATTGGGACATGAGGCCCCCTGCTCTCACAGAACTTATATTCTAGTGAGGAAGACACAGATCACAAACAAATAAGTCTAACAGGTGGTGATCATTACTCAAAGGAAATAGAGAAAATGAGAGGTAGAGAGAAGGGAAGGATGTTATTTTATATAGGGGAATCATGGAAAGACTCTCTGACAAGGTAATATTTATTTGAACAAAGCCTGAAATGTAAGATCAGAACAAGTAGATACCTGGAGGAAGAACATTCCACACAGAGGGAACAACAAGTGTGAGCACATACTTGGTATGCTCAAAGGAAAAATTAGGATGACAGTGGTAGTAGGAGATGAAATCAGAGAAATAAAAAGGGTTCAGTTCACCTAACATCTCAAAAGTCATGATAAAAACTCTGGCTTTTACTCATGTGGTTATTTATATTTAAATTCATTAAAATTAAATAAAATTTAAAGTTCAGTTCTTTGGTTGCACTAACCAGATTTCAAGCGCTGAATAGCCAAATATGGCCAACGGCTGCCGTATTAGACAATGCTTTAACCACATCAGACAATGTAAAACAGAACAGTTCCATTACTGCAGAAAGTTTTATTGGACAGCATTGTGAAATTTGAGCCGAAGAGTAAAATAACATGATATTCAAAGAAGCTCTGACTGCTGTGTGGAAAACAGATTGCGCGGGTGAAAGCAAGGAGATGAATCAGGCAACTGCTATAATCTAGGTAAAACACAATGACACTGATTTAGAGCAAGATGGTAGTCTAGGTGGGGGTGATCAAAATGGTAGGACTCTGGATGTCTTCAAGGTAGAGCCATCAGGATTTGCTGATAGAGTCAATGTGGGGTGTGAAAACAGAAGTAGTTATCCTTGATTCCAAAATTCGGGGCCCAAGTAACTGAAAGGACATAGGTAGATTCCTCGTACTGAAATAGGAAGACTATGGAGGGGCAGATTTGTGGGGGAGATTAGGAGTTTTAAACATGTTAAATAGACACGTCTATTAAAAATCCAAGGTCAGGCTTCCCTGGTGGCGCAGTGGTTGAGAGTCCGCCTGCCTATGCGGGGGACACGGGTTCGTGCCCTAGTCCGGGAGGATCCCACGTGCCGCGGAGCGGCTGGGCCCGTGAGCCATGGCCGCTGAGCCTGCGCGTCTGGAGCCTGTGCTCCGCAACGGAAGAGGCCACAGCGGTGAGACGCCCGCGTACCGCAAAAAAAAAAAAAAAAAAAAAAAAAATCCAAGGTCAAATGATATAAAGCAGAGAGTTCAAGGTTCAAAGGCAAGATTAGATTCAAAAATATATATTAGGGAAGTGTCAGCATACAGAGAGTACTTAAAAGCTGAGGCGCTCTATAAAATTCCAAATTAGTACAGGTGGGAAAGTAAAACAAAGTACCTTGGAGACACTCCAACATTTAGATACCATAATAATGAGGATAAATCAACAAAGACGACTGACTGAAGGAACAGCCAGTGAAATGGGAAGAGAGAACCAGTAACCAAGACAGAGTGGTGTCCGGGAAGCCCAGTCAGTGTATTTCGAGAAGGAAAGAGTGATCAGCTATGTCAAATGCTAACAGATAAAGACTACAAGGACAAAGACGTGACAGTTGCATTTGGCCATACAGCGGTCACTGATGAACTGGACAAGAGTACTTGTAGTAAAGGGGCATGACTGGAGTAAGTTGGGGAAAGTAGGGGAAGCAGCAGGTATAAACAACTGCTTACAAGGAGTTTTTGCCACCTACAAAAAAGGAAGAAGGACATGGAATAGTTGGAGAGAAATATGGTGTCAAGGAAGGAGACTATTTTAAGATAGCATGTTTGATGATAGGAATGATCCAGTAAAAAAGGGAAAATAATTCAACGGAGGAAGGAGAAAACTGCAGGAGCAATGTCCTCAAGCAGGTGAGAGGGGGTGACTGCATAGTGATTAGAGATGGCCTCAGACGGGCTCATGGACATTCATCAAGGGCAGTGAAGGGACCAGAGCCTATAGGGAGGTGAAGCAAATTCATGCAGGTAGGTGGATTTGGTATTGGGAATGTGTGAATATTCTCTTCTGATGGTTCTAAATAGTTATGTGCCTCATTAGACTGATAGCTTTTCAAAGGAATGGGCTGTGTTTTAGTCACCGTTGTATTCCTAGCACTAGCAAGCTGGCACACATTAAATTATTCAAGAGTTCTACTGAACAAATACATTCTTGGAACTACTTAACTACCCAGGAACCTCAGCTTAAACCTTGACTTGCGCAGGACTTTCCAGTCCGTTCTGTACCGAGAACACTTAACATTACACAGAAGAAAAGGGGTCACAGCTATCACCAAACCGCAGCTTACCCCCCTCCGCCCTCCCCACACGAGGCCGATGTTCCAGGATGGCGGAGGAGGACTATACGCATTTCCAGCCCAAATGTGCAGAAAGTGCCTCCTGCCTGTTGGATTAAAATCCCAAATGGCGACGACCCACTTTTATTTCGACTGACCCCCACCCCGCCCAGACAGTGTTCTCTTTACTCAGAACAGACCAACAGGTTCTACTTTCTTAGAATATAATTGAGTTCCTTTGCCTTTAAGCATACTATAGAGTGCCTTCCTCACCGTGACTAAACCCAGCTCCTGTGTGGTCTTTCCCCTCCTAGCCTCCCGGACTTATAGACACTACAGACCCCTATTTACAAAAAGCCTTTAGAAATTATACAAAATTTTAAAATAAGAATGAGATTGGAAACCAACTATATAAAATGTAATAAAATTTCCTGAGCCCCTTTCTAAGAGTAAGGGTATTGAAAACAAATCTCAAATGTGAAATATAAATAGTAACATTAAAAATAAATAAATTTAAAAAAGGAAAGCAGCCAACATTACTGATGTTCATTAGAGGGGCAAAGTCATATCCCCTCTAATCTGGAATACATCTGACTTGTTTCCTATAATTGCTTTCCTATCTTAAAGTAGTATTTTTAATAAAATAAATTTAGGCTTATTAAACCTGTTAAAACTTGACAAAGATAAAATAATATCCTCAGGCTCTCAAAAATTCTGTAAGTAGCTCAAATTGTTGAGAGGAGTCATTCTCTCCCGCAAGCCTGCTGAAACTAATTGCAGGGGGGAGGGGAAGCTGTGACTAACAAAAGTGCCTGATTAGATAAGATAATGCAATACATCTACTATATCTAGTGCAACAATACCATTCACTATAGCTAAGACTCTTAGCATTTCCATTATAAAAACCTGTTTTTCAATTCTGCCACCTGCCATCCATTAAAAAAATTTTTTTTTCTCCCACAGCATTCAAGTGTTGATCCTGGAAACATTCTACCACCACTCCTACTAAATGTTTTTGTCCTTTAGATTATCATGCAAATATTTTAAGAGTGCATTTTGTCTTTGCACACTGCACAGTTCTGATTTCAAATATCAAAGCCGTAATGTGCAAGCGAGGATCACAGGAACGTTCATTCCAGAAATACATCAATATGTACTGGAGGTCAAGTTGGTAGAATCTTAGGCGATAGAATATTACTCCAACACCCGAAACAGGAGTTACAGATATTTATGGTTCTGAAGACATCAACAAGTGATAAATGTTCTTCATCTGACAAAATGGGGGAAAAATCTAACAAAGTAATATGAAACAGAAAAATGTACAAATAAAATATCAGGTGAAAAGAACCAAATTCATGGCAAGGAAAAGCAAGTATGCAATGGTGAAAGTTCAGTAAGAAAAAAGTGGGCTAAAATACAACCTAGCCACTCTCTCCAACAGGTGTTAGCTTTCTTCTAAAAAATGCCCAAATGTAAGGCACAGTTTATTTTTCCCAAAACAATTATCCCTCAGAAAGGAGAAAACAGTTTTATACTTCTAATAAACTCCCTACCAAGTATTTCTTTTTACCAGGAGCTCTTATTCTCTCCACCCCCTTATCCCGAGATACAGTAACGCTTGGAGAAGACATTACCCTGAGCAACAGGATCCCTGGAAGCCTAGGGAAGTCACCTGAATCGGTCAAAAGAGCTGCAATGGATTTAAGCCTTACTTAACTCCTGGGGATATAACCTGACACTGGCAAGTATTGGATTTCACTGTAAACAAGTCTTTCAAAGACAAATTTTTTACAAAGCATTATAATAAGTGGTTACACTTTAGAGATCAACATATATTCTTCTCCAGGAGGAAAGAAAAAACCAACTGTTCTTTAATTATGAGAACAGGCACCAGGGAGAAAATTTCCAGGGTCCTCATCACAGATTCAAAATATGTTGGATTTCAAACAAGTCGACTGGAAGTGAAGTCTTGAAAACTGTGTCAGACGACTCAAAAAGTGATTTAGGGAGGGGTTAAAACACCCTTATGTTCAAGATGCCCTCGAAGTGTTTAAATAAAATTGCTTCATGAAAAGCCAGGGGAGAAAAGCAACATTTAAAAACTACTTCATATAATGCAATTTTAAATATGTACGTATAAATATAAGGATGACAATTTCATCTTCATTCCTACAGTTTATATATTCCAGTTAGTCAAAACACTTTATTTAATCTAGTCACTGGGAAAACTGGGGCATCGCCTTATATTGGAATCATACGTATTTGCCACCTGCGATAACTGAAAAAATAAAGACAAGGACCAAATCTTTTCATTTTTAAAATCATTTCCCTCAGCACATAGCACTGTATCTCATAGATATGTTGAACAGTTAAGTAACATGTTAAAATTTACTTCACATATATGAAAAGGTCTATATAAAATGCCTTGTGAAAGAAACAATCGGAGTATTTTATCGGTTAGATTACATGAAGTACTTCCTTCCCCCAAAATAATTATAAATTTGCAGTATGTCTATTTTTGAAAATACATTTATACATCTGTATGCACATGTTTTTTAAAAAGGACTGGGGATGTGGTGCTGGGCTTTCCAAACCCAGGGTGTGCAAGACAGCTCTGTTGTATTTTCCCAAAAAGATTTAGTATTACTTTTTTGAAAACCATGATTAACATGAAGTTAATATATATGTAAAGCGTTCAGAATAATTCCTAGCACACAGTAAAAGCTAAGTACATTTTAGATATTACCATGAATTGCTAAACCAAAACTGGGGTGTTAAAGGCTGTTTACTGACTTGTACTTTACTGCAAAAGGCAAAACCTGCAATTTCATGATATTCAGTATAAATCATTCGTAAGTAAAATAAAACCCAAACTGGAGATTGTACTTCAATGACTGCTGCAGGCACTTCGTACTGGCTGTAAATCTGCTCAAATCTGAAGGTGCTACAGCAGCTGCCATTACTGACTGTCACACTACATGGGTCACTTTAATACCCACATTTTGTGAGGAACAGCATTAAAAATGAGGATTAATGAAACTTGTGATAAACTAAGAATTTAATATCGTGTATAGAATTTTTCTTCAAATTTTTACAAACACTCTAACCCAGGGTAAGAATCCTGGCTCCACCCTTAGGACTTATGTGACTTTGGTCCAGTCTTTTAACCTCTCAGTGCCTCAGCGGCCTCATGTGCAAAACAGGAATTAAAAAGAAAAAATTCACACTTTGCCCATTTGTGAGAATACATGTAAAGCAGTTAGGACAGTGTCTGGCACATAGCAGGTATTATGTAAGTGCGAGCAAAACAAAACCTACACATGAGAACTCAAAGCTGGACCTGATAAAACTCTGAACAGAAAGAACGGCATCATATTATTATGAGCATCTTTGAAAAGTCTTGACCACTTTTCATATGTACAAAGGCTATTTCGTTGCAGTCATGAAAGGGGAATCTAAGCTGCGCTACTGCACTGCTTTCTTTCCTACCTCATGCCACTTTTCCATCTCCCTTTTATGCTTTTCCTCTTGGTTCATATTTTAGCTCATCAATACCTGCCATTAACAGGTCCTGGTCCTGTGGAAAACAATTAGAATTTTACAACACAAGACAGTCCTTCACCAAATAGGTCTGCCACAGAGAACTAAACAAACACATAACCACAGAATGCAACTGAATAAGATAACGCATGCAAAGCACTTAGCATAAGGGCTGGCACTCCATAGATGTGAGCTGTCATTAATTCTATTAACAATACTCGTTAAAAAGCATTACTCAATCTCTCAGCTTTAAGGTAAAAATAAATTTTTATTTGGTTTTTAGTGTACACATTTTGTTGTCAGAAGCAAATGGAATTTATATATGCAACAATATGAATTTCAGAAACATTATTTTGAGTAAAAGAAGCCAGACACAAAAGGGTACATACCATATGATTTTGTTTGTATGTCTCCCAAGAACAAGCAGATAGTATCAGAAACTGCCTGCTACAGAGGGGAAGAAAAAGGGAGGACCGATTGGAAAGAGGCACAGCAAAAGCTCCTGGGCTGATGGAAATGTTCTCCATCTTCTTTGGGTGGTGGAACATGGATGTACAAAATGGGAAACATTTTTTAAACTGAACGCTTAAGTCCTGTACATTTTATTGGATATAAACTATACCTGAATTTTTAATTTAAAAAGCAAATACCTCCTTGTAATTGAGAGTAGGGATGTTATAAACATAGGTGATTTCGAGGAGGAAAGATTAGAATAATTGAGAAATTTGCGGTCAAAAACTTACGAGTTACGGCCCACGGAGGACAAATACATGTATTTATTTATTCTTCGCGTTGAGAGCGCACCTCCCATTTACACGCACCTCAGCCATCTCCTATTGTCTCTCCCAGCTCTGAGCGCTGGCTCATTCTTCCACTCATCTCAGAAAGTTTGCAGTCTCTGCCTACACTACGATACTAACAGAGTTAACAAAAAGAAAGACTATGAATACTCAATCAAAATAGCTATGTTTTTATTAAATAGACCAGCAGCTGTGTGAGCAGAGACTTGTAAATGCATCTGTTCTACAGGATTTTATGTTTAATTCAATTTGTTCAAATCAGAGCAGCAAGGCACTATAACTATGGGCTAGACAAGGAAATAGTTTTGCAAAAACAGAATCCTACATGAAAATGGCATTTGTTAGAAAAGAACTGCACCTATTCATTCATTCACTCATTCATGCAACAAGCACTTACTGAGCACCTATTCCATCCCCATCATTGTGTGTGGTGCTGGGAACACAAAGGTGAAGCCCAGCCTGGCAGAGGTGACAGACATCTGAACAGATGGTCATAATACACTGGCGGGCTCATAGGCCTGGGGTAGCACTCTGAGAGCACAGAGGAGGGGAAGACTTCCTTTAAAGGCTGGAGCTTTTCTGGAGTAAACAGGCAGAGAGAATGAAAAATAAACTCCCACCTAACCCCACTCCATACATAGGGAGCTTTAGCTGTACCCATAATGTTTTCTTTCTAAATCTGGGCTGGAAGTACATGGCTGTTCTGTATCTTATTCTTTTAGTCTTTTTCTCTGTCGACTATTTTGTAATGAAAAAATTTAGTGTAATCCACCAAGTAGTGCCTGTAGACTTTGAAAACCTTCCCCACCAGCAGCTCCTTCTTCCACAAGAGACCGCTTACAGTTGCCAGGGTTAACTACTCTGAAGTGGAAGTAAATGGGGAAAAGAGACAGGCTGAGGAGTTCTCTAGTGATAGCTGTGTGTCAGGCCTGGAAAGGCACAAGGGGTGTGTAGGACATATTCCAATTTCACTTTATATAGCCACAGGAAAAAAATGGGAGTATATACCTTTGCCATAGAAAAAAAATGGTTCATCACAAACAACTAACTCTATTCATTCTGATCTCTCTTCTCTCAGCAAACGTTTACTGCACACTTGCTCCAAGCGACATCCATCCATCCGAAAGCAAGCTCCTGCCTCCCAAGCACCTGCCATCCAACAGCAGGCGTGAGTCAGGTGTGCAAGCTCCAGGAGTACAACAGGTAGACTCTACAGTAAGGACTGGCGAAGATACAGCGTAGGCCTGAGACAGGGGACAGGGGCAAACAGCAGGCACTAAGCCTTACTATACTGACCGTCTTCACAGGCCACACCAACTAACCCTGGGAATCTTGCAAAAACATACGACAAGGAAATAAAAACTATTTTTAATTCTTTTAATTATTAAAAATTAGTGTTCCTGTGCTCCAGAATACCTGATATTAAAGGGTATGAAATGTTCAGTAATGATGCAACAACACTCATTGTCCTCCCGCTCCATAAACGAGCGGTAATGACATCATCTCACTAGCTCCTCCCCACAGGAAAAACTGACAAAGTTCTAGAACTCACTGTGAAGTTCAAGGTACCACTCTCATGCTGAAATAATACTGCCTTAAGCCAAAATGACTGATGGGAATGTGCTAGAGCCTTTAAGCAAAGGCAGACTTTTCTTGACTGGAGTGACTGTGTAATATGTTTACATGGATAATATAACTCAGTTACTTTTTCTTCTTTTACTGTTCTCATAAACACTAAATTTGATCAGTCTTCAAAACAGTTATTTGGAATCTTCATTTTTCCATCCTAAAAAAACTGTTTAATTCAAAATAAAGTCAATCATAACACACACACACACACACACACACACACACCTCACATATGTATAACTAAGTGAATTTAAGGTACTTTTGAGATTAATTTTTTTTAACTGACTTTCCTCTCCTTCTGCCAACCCTCCTGTAATCCAATATGCTATAAGAATAATGCCACTGCTTATACACCTCCTTCTTCCTACACTTGAGAGTTTAAAGGTAAGGGGCAAGACAGGTTTGCAATGTTTTGATATAATGTGTTGCCATGGAAATGACTGGCTTGTTCCTTATGAAGCACCATGACCTCATTGCAAATGAAAAAGGAATAGGATGATTTCTGAGGATTCAACTCAGAGAAAAATTAATAGCTAGGAAAAAAAAAAACCAAAAACTGAAGAGACAGTCTGGAAAACATTGCAATGTCAAGAGTTATACTGAA
The DNA here is from genome assembly GCF_963924675.1 of Phocoena phocoena. Lineage (NCBI taxonomy): Eukaryota > Metazoa > Chordata > Mammalia > Artiodactyla > Phocoenidae > Phocoena > Phocoena phocoena. The sequence goes on from NC_089228.1 coordinate 89,312,674, forward strand.
ATATTTTCAAAGAACTTATAAAAGCCTGACCTCCAAAACAGGAACCCTGTAATCAAAAAGGAAGATATAATATTAATGTGAAGATAAACCATTCAAATAACATGGACCAGTGGTTTCTAAATAAATACATTACACCCTCAATCTTGATAGACTTTGAGCAAAATCCTATGACTTTCTGTGGGTACATTATAAAATTAAACCCACGCCATACTTTTCCCTTCCTAGAAACAGCCTGCTTTTTCTTTTTCATTTCTTTTTCTTTTCTTTTTTTCTTTTTTTTTTTTTTTTTTGGTGCCCCTGTTTATACAGCTTATCCCTTATCACACTGACAAGACTGGGAACCACACCAGATGGTCCCCCCAGACATAATTCTAACAGGTTTTTTGTGCAAACAAAAGATAAAGAAGGCTACAGCAATGATTTACTGATATCTAAAGTTGAAAACTGACAAAACACAAACTGCTTTTTTCTTACTGTTTGAACTGTTTATCCTTTAAACTACTAAGATAGATATGGCCAAAATTAAATATGATTTCAAACTACAAAACCAAATACCCAGCTTTAACTGCCATTAAGTTTTGTCTTTGAGTTACCAAAATGTCCTAAATCACATTTTTTAAAAACAATGTCTATCATTCCCTTTGTACTGGCAAAAGGGGAAGAAATTTATAAATTTCTGACTTATAAATCTCACTTAGTTGCTGGCTATGAAATAAACTACTCATCTGGATTTTTCATAAGCAAAGAAAATGCATTTGAATTGAAAACTCCAGAATATTTTCCCCAAGAAGAGCTAAAGAATGAATTAACTGAACCAAATCTGGAATCTTGGCTGTAGAACTAAAGTCTATTCTATTTCAAAATAATGTACCAAGTGAATATAACACAAAACCAAATGGAAAGTGTCCCCCAAATTACTCATCCTTCAAGATTAAAGAGTGTTTACACACCATAAAACAGAAGCTCCCTCATGACAATCTAATTGCAAAGAGCACTGTTTTTACGGTATACCTGAAAATCCAGCAAAAGCCCCAAATGATAATATATAATGAAACTGACAAGCATCTGAAATAAACTACCCAGACATCAAGCAAAAATACACCAGACAGACCCACAGGGCTCTTGTAATGTAGGTCATGACTGTCAGACCATAGCAAAAACATGGTGACCCTTGATAAAAATTAACCTTGATTATATGTAATCATGCACATATTTTGCTCTCAGTAACCAGCCCTCTGAAGTAAGTCCATAAAGCTGCAAGAAGTGGATATCAGAGTTGGCTGGGCACTATTTTTCACCAAAGAAAATGTCTGTCTTGTCATCTATCTATGGAGGTATAGGGGTAGCTTCAAACAAAATAGTCCAAGACCTCTGGGGCCTCCAAACATCTTACTTTCTGAGAGATCTTATTGCTTCAACAAAATGCACTTACTCTATAGTGTGTGTGTACAGATGTCTAAGACTCCATAAAAACCTACACATGCATACGTTCTAGCTAAACTCCTTAACCTTCTAGAGGCAGAATATGTCTGTTTTTTTGTAGAAAAATTATAAAAGTAAGCAAATTAAAATCAGATCAGGAATAATAGGCCTGATCATATAATCTCTTACACCGTCTCTTTTTGTAGAAATCACTAACAAAGTCTCTGGGAGAGAGGTGGTGCTAAAATGCTGACTTTCCAGTTAATCCAAACTCATATAACCTCTTACGAAAACTTACAGGACAAAAATTCCCCACGCAGCAGAACAAAAAATGAGCATGTTCACATGGTACAGACACTTTATCCACAGCTAGTTAATTCAGGTAGTGACAGCATAATACTCAACGAGCCAGTGCTGTAAATCTGAACCAGCCAGTCACACTGCCTTCTGCAGCCACAAGGCAGATGTTTACTTCTGCCAGCAGCCATCACACGTGAGAACGGAAAACAGGACCCAGTGAAAGACTGTGCTCAAATCGGTGCAAATCCACGACCACTGCAAGAGCGGTGGGTCACAAAGGTCACGTCTGTAGGGCATACATCATTCAAGGGAAACAATAGGTGTTCTCTGTACAATGCTTCCAAATCCAATCTAAACCCACTGTACCAGGGGTAAAGCACAGTTTTCTGATGTAGGAATATCCAAGATCCAGGACACTAAAACTGTACGAAGTGTAATCTAACAGTTGTTATTTGACGGTCTGTGCCCTAAACCAAATATTTTATTTATTTCTGAACAGAAAATTAATTCTGTCGGACACAGAAGAAATCTAATTTTGACTTTTACAGCGAAAGTATGGCATTTATTATAACTCTAAGACTAAATAAAAAGCATCATGCTGATGTAAGAGATAAAATTTTAAATAAATGCAGCGTATTTTCTTTTAACACATATTAGGTTCACTTCCATCTGCCATCTTTTTGGAGGATGAAAAACTCCCTAGCTGATATATGTTTGCTAATAAATATAACTTGAGATTTTCCTTTGAAATTAAGCTGTAAATGTGTTATGAAAACTGTCTTGTTTGCAGACGGCGCCAATCACATACTATTCTCATTATGGTCACTATACACATATTCTTAATATATAAATAACAAACACTGACAAGCAAGGTAAAATCATAACAACATTGGATTCCACAATGGAAATTTTCAATCTGAAAAGGCAGGTCTAACATACTTTTCAAAAAATGCAAACAGGAAATGTGCAACAGTGAGTTGTGCAGTGTGGTCCTTAAAATCCTGAACTCACTAAATGTCATCATATTAGTAGGAAACTCTGGCTACAGGCTAATTTAATACTTAAATGTTAATATAATTTTCCCATTACTACATCGGCCATGAATGTTTTTTTAACCAATAAAAGGTCAGAAAACGGCGCGTAAGGAAGAAAAGAAAAATCCTCCAGCAATATCCTTGATACATAAAGTCATAAATATGCATTATTTCCAGGCCTAGTTTATTAAAAATTACGATACTTTCAAAAATGTGTGATTTGAGCAGAAATAAAGGGAGGAACTACGTTAATAAAAAAAAAATCTAAAAATAAGATAACTGAAATTAGGCTACTGTCTTGCCAGGCATGAATATATAAAACAGTGTAATTTTATTTAAAACATGCAAAGACTAAATCCTAAAATAATTAATTTCTTTAGCCACCGCAAGACAAGTGAGTCACAAAAATAGCAATGGATAAATCTTGTTACGAATACTATAATGTGGACCTGTATGTATGATACATAAAGTATAAGAAAGCACGCAGCATTTCTATGTAAACTGCTTCTGAAGGATTATTATGGAATGCACACACTGACTGAACTTAAAGTGCTCGGGTTTTAAACATTAATTTACTTTGACTATGTGCATGTCAAAATGAAAGATTGCTGTCTGGATCCAGACATGGCGTATTAATATTGAACACAGGCATTCACTTCAGGTCAGTAGTCACTCCAAGTCGACTTCAGCAGGTGGTAAAAGTAATGTACTCATTAAAATGTATGTGTTACGAGGTTATCTCCACAAAACAGCTCTCAAATAGAGGTAGCCTTGAAACTGAAGCATTAGATATGCTAGAACCAACCTCTAATTGTCGTAAGTCTGGAGAAAATTGAACTTACCCTAGCTCCCTAATAACCAATAAATTTAGTTGCTTTCGTCAGTATCTAGGGAAAAGTCAGAGTTTAAAATTCCACAAAGCTAACCTGGCTGCATCCAACAGAGTTAAATGCTCTTGAACCAACCTATACAGACTAGAGTATCATTTTAGATCCAGAAGCCAAATATGGGAGTTTTCTTCATTTTGGATGTCTCAGTGTATTTCTTAATTAAGTAGAAATTCACTCCTTTCGAGACGTCCCTGGTGGCACAGTGGTTAAGAATCCGCCTGCCAATGCAAGGGACATGGGTTCGAGCCCTGGTCCCGGAAGATCCCATATGACATGGAGCAACTAAACTACTGAGCCTGCACTCTAGAGCCCGCGAGCCACAACTACTGAGCCCACGTGCCACAACTACTGAAGCCCGCGCGCCTGGAGCCCGTGCTCTGCAACAAGAGAAGCCACTGCAATAAGAAGCCCACGCACCACTATGAAGAGTAGCCCCTGCTCGCCACAACTAGAGAAAGCCCATGTGCAGCAACGAAGACCCAATGCAGCCAGAAATAAATAAGATTAAATCTTAAAAAAAATTTACTCCTTTCATTTCAATTAACTCTATTCAAATTATTTTCCCCTTCTGTGAGATAATAAATTTCAGTTCTCCAGACTAAAGGCATAAAGCTCAAGACACTAGAGCTGACTCAAACCAAAGAGATTCCCCCCACCCCCGCCGCCCAAAAAAATTACATCTGACCTTCAACATATACAACAGTGTAACTACACCCTAAAAGCTCAAATACGTTTTTTTAAATTATTTTCCAACGTCAGGGATAAATCTTTTCCATTTATACCTGGCACACCTAAACTTAAACAAGATCATTCTCTTTCATTTCTCTCACTCCTAAGTCACCCAATTATTTCCACTAACAGATAACTCACTTCTTCATTTTAATAACCTTTTTAACGTATATAAACTATCGTCTTTACAAGTTGTTCTTTTTTCCCAAAAAAATACTGATCCATTTTGTACATAAGTAAGCAGACAGGGTCCCCAAATTTGTAATTACTCATTTCAAACTGCTTCATTTACTCATTATCCACCCAATTACTAGATAAGGGAAGAACGGGGAAAAGACGGGAAACAGAAGTCTTCTTACAAGGATGAGCCCGTATCTGCCTTGTTCACTGATGAATACACAGCACCACAGGCACACGATGATTTTCTAATGAATGAATGAATTTATAAAGAACCAGAGAGCACTGGAGTTCACCTCACTCATTTGAGATATAAGTAAACTGAAGGATTAAATGGCTTGGCTAAGATCACACGGTAAGTTGGTCAGCTTTGCACAGAGTCTACTTTAACGTTGCGTTTTCTCGTTCTTTCTCACACCCTTAGTACTTATTCTTTAAGCTCAACACAACTCTTTCTAGACATTTATTACGTTTCCCTTTCGAGAAATGTAGGTGGAAAGTAGTGCCTCCCCAATCAAGGGGCTAATAGTTCTAAAGATTTCCATAACAGGAGAATATATTTGAGGGAATCTAAGATCTAATTGGAAGATAGAACAGGGAGACCAAAGGTAGAAAAAGAACCCATGGAAGCCCCTATCAATATCTGTAAAATTTACTACAGTCTAATAAAGACATTGCACCTTCTACAGCTTCATTCAAATGTGAGTAAACTTCTTTTGGCTTGCAGCAGATAAAATGCATTCTAAGAATGTGTCCAAACATTTGTAAGTCCAATAGATTCCTTTCTTACTGCAAAGAATTCCTATTTTGGGGGGTCCCAGGGGCCTTCCAGCACAGATCTCAGCTGCCTCCCAGCTCTCAGATACAAGATGATAAGCACTAGTGCCCCAAAGTATCCCTCTCTTCCAGGATGAAAGGTTAAAACCTCTACTTACGATCTATGAGCCATTTTTCTTCCTTTTTAATTGCCAACCCTCAATTCGTCTTTTCTAAATTATCTTAAAAAGCGGCGACTTAAATATACCTAAGGAAAAAATTCTAACAATCCTGAAAGATTATGTAAAAGTAAATATAATACAGTCTACTGGAAATTCACACAAAATAAAATCATACTAGGCACTTCAAATTTGGTGCCTAGTTTCATATTCAGATAAAGGATTTTTCCATCCTCCATAACACCTGTAGGTTTAAAAGGCAGAACACCAGAATTAAGCATTCTAGTAGCAGCCAGTCAATGCTAATTAGCATGACACGCTTAGACTTATCAGGTGGTCCATGACCTACCCCATAATGAAATCTAACTCACTCCAAACGTTCTTGACCAAAGTAAAAGCATTTCTTTGGCAGGTGGCAGAAGGAATGATGAGTCAGGAAGAAATACTCAACACAGGCCAGATGCCTTAAGGTATCACCAGTAGAAACAGGAAAATTACAAGAACCAATTGAGGAAACTAACAAAGAACAATGTGCCTATTCTGTTCAGTCACTTTAAGCAGGAAATCTATACTTAAGGTGCCCACCAATCACAACATTTGTAAAGCACCGACAAGGCCACTTACTATGGTCAGGCTCATAAAAGGGTCTCAAAAACTTATAAAAGACTACTTGACCTAGAAAAATGCTAAATTTAATTCTTCCAGGTGGTAAGAAATCATCGGTGGTTTACACCTAATAGTAAAGGCAACACAAATGAGAAACCGCCCCGGTACTCCATGGAATCACTCAGTAAATTTTACCTGTTTCTCATGAATGACATGAACATTGATATAAATTCATTCAATGAACACGAACGAAGTGCTTATTACAGGCCAAATATGGTAATAGGTACTAAGAATACAAGAAAAAAGGGCTCTCTCTGACTCAAGTTCAGTCTTACAGGAGAGAAAGTTATGTAAACAAATAATTCCAGTAGAGTCTAATGAGTGCTACAAGCAGAGATAAAGATAATCTTGGTCGTAATAGTATGTTAAGGAAAAGCCTGCTTTGGAGGTGTGCTGGGGGAGATGGGATAAGGAGGAACGGAATGAGAAATGTTGGAGAAGGATTTCACACCTGATATTTCTTAACCTAATGCTGTACCTCTTTCAGAGTGAGAGAAAGGTGAAAAAACATGACCTGCCCACCCAACCCTCATATTTCTGCAACAGTCAAATGGGTTATTTCACAGGCAAGAATTAAAAAGTCAAAAAAAGATTTATGTATAAGTATAACGGAATCACTTTGCTGTACATCTGAAACTAACACAATATTGTAAATCAACTCTAGTCCAATATAAAATACATTTTTTTAAAAAAGGAGAAAAGAAGCCAAAAAAGAGATAAGTAAGTTCACTAACAATCCATGTCACCTTTAAAGCAAGACCTCCAATCTTCCAACTTCTAATCCCTTATTCCTTCTATGAAATCACTCCATTCTGCCTCACTGGTTCCCCCCACCGGAAGCCATCTATTATACATTACTTCAATATCCCATCCTCATTTCCTAATTAACAGTCACCATCAAGAAAAAGATGTGCAAGAGAGAAATACATAAAACTAAAAGACATTTAAATAGATTAAAATAAATAAAACACATATTTAAATTAAATTTCATTAAGTTACCGTTCATTTCAGAGACTCAAATTTAAAACATACATAATGGTGACTTTTCTTTATTAATACTTAATAATAGCTAACATTTATCAACCATTTATTAATTTTCACAACAACCCTGTAACCCATTTTACAGACAAGGAATCACAGGCTCAGAGAGGTTTGAGAAATACTTACTCAGTTATGCCAAGTATGCTACTTTAAAAATGACCCCACGTTTTTCAAGCATTTGAGTTGATCAGTGTCTTTTAGATGAAGATGAGAACCAAAAATGGGGGACAACAATTTCAAGGCAAAGCTAAAGGGACATTACACTTTCAGATAAAGGGCTAAATATCAGAAGGAAAAAAAATCCCTCCAAGTATACGTTTTATAGAAAGAATAAAAATAAATTATGTCTATTTTGTAATTTCCTCCATTACTAATGCATGCTTAAAGAAACTGATTCTGAGATAAATTTTTCTTGTTCTTTTCCAGTCCTTGACATAGACTGGTGGGTGGTACTGTGGACTAACAAGCATATTCAACCAACACAGATGACTAAAATTTAAAAGCTATAACATATTAACATATCTAGGCCACACAGAAGGGTCATAAGGTAAGATCACCAGCATAAGTTAGCACATTATTATAAGGCGTCTAAAGGAGCCAGACAAAATCTGCATGATAGATCTTCTTTTATACGAATATATAACGCTGATTGATTGGATTTTTTTTAATCCTAAGTATTTTAGGAAAATAATATTGCTTGTATAATATCACATTTTACTACTTCAGGTCCTACCCTGAGAAGCACATTTGCCATTATGGGGAGCCTGGGGAGGAGCAGGGGGTGGGGACCTGTTGAAAGCATTTTGGGGGCACTTAGCTATCTTTCTCAGTTTCATGCTTTTTAAAAAAGTTATTCTGAGTGCATTTTTGCACTTTCTAATTTCCTTACAAAAATCCCTAAACACAAAGTCATTTAGGAAAATAATCTTTGTTATTTACCAAATCCCTAGAATTTTAGATCTAGAAAAAGCCTAGGTTAAAAAACAGATCTGTTTCTTGCTATATAATTAAAACACTCCATTAATCTCTACAATAAGAATATCCTAAGAGTATGGGCTCTGAAGTACTGTAGTGTCACAATGCTTTGCTTCAATTTTTCATACTATTCATAGCTCACAGAACAATTGTCAAATATTGGAAGAAAATGTCTAAGTGATAGTCTTTAGCTACTGAAACAGGTGCTGAATAATCAAATCCTCCTTTAATTATGCATTTTTAAACAATTCAGACAAACCACATATGTATTATTATTACTAGCATCAACAAAAGCAGCAGTAAGAGTGAACATTTAAATATAAGCACATACACTCTCATGAACATAAAAGAACCCCTCTAACTGCCAACTGTGTCTTCACTTCCCCCAAACTACATACATTTAGTAACTGAGACAGTCCCTTCAGAGTTATAAGGATGAGTTTTTAATGGAGGAAGACGTTAACTCTTTATTTCTAAGGATTAGTACCTTAAAAAGAGATACTGCAGAAAAAAATAACAAAAACTGAAATGTACAAGTTATGTTGACTTCAAACATTTTCTGCTTTTAAATAAAGGAAACAGTGGAAGCACACCTGAAATTATCTCAGATTTTTTTAATCTTACACCCAAAACAAGAGTCAAGCATTTTATATTAGTAACAGAAGCATTTTGTGCTGTTCTACATCCAGTAAAAATCACTGACAAATTCTGTTTATATTAAAAAACAACTACAGATAGCTTTTATTGCACATAAAAATATACTAATTGTATTATCTTCTGGGGTCATAAACTACGTTGGATGTAATATGCTCCATGAATAAACCATCAGGGAGGTTTTCACCTAACTGTATGGGAAATGTATGCACCACATCCTTTATATAAATAATCCTCACTTCAAGTCAAATTCGTATTATCTAATTTTTGCATTCTTCACCTAGAGAAGCTATTCATAGAACCTAGATTCTCCTTTCATCTCACTACTGCCGGTAGGAAATTCAAGCAATGAAAGATTTTTCTAAATTTTCAAAGGTACTTTTACCATAAAGTAACATTCCAGAATGGATAAACCTATGTGGTATGACCTAAGAGCCACACAAATCATTTATTTATGGCTGTTATGTTTTAATCACTGGATAGTTTTTAGAGGCTTAAAAAAATTAATGGGTTTTGCTATACAAAAGCAACTATGTTTTCCATGAAACATTAGCTGTCACATTAATACAAGGTTTTACCATTAATTATATTGGATTATACAGGAGTCTATGTCTACACGATGATTGTTAAATATCTGAATTTCCAAACCATTTCCAAAAAAAATGTAACCTGGTCCTAGTAAACCTTACATGAATTAAAAATCCATTTACAAAACAGAAAATTAAACATTAAAAAATATAACCTCAATTTAATAATACATTTGCAGATAAAACATGCAACACATTTTTCATCAAAAAGCAAAATATTATATATACGTAAACAGTGCCACCTTTTGGTACATTTAGGAAATGAGCTTCTAAATTGTACAAAAATATCTTTAAATGTGATGAGAGAGCAAAGCAAGAAATTAAAAAAACATCAGTTTACAATTTAATAACATTAAGGTGTAATAAATGAGTTACTCGTTTTAAAACATAAATATTTTCAAAAACTAAAACGTTACCTCATGTTTATATGTTTTCATTTCACTTTCATGAGGTTGGCAGAGCACCATTTCATTTCAAAGAAAACTGAGGCTCAGAAAATGTTAATGCCTGACTCAAATATCCCTCAGTTAAGAATGGTTGAATCATCAGTATCTTGAAATTGTTAGTTTTTAAATTTCAACATTAATTCTTCAATAAGATTTTACAAAATTTTATTTGTATAATGTTTTTTGTATATACTTGCAAGGAAAAGATATTTATGTTTAAATTACTACATGAAGAACATACAAACACTGACTACACTCTCACAGTTGTTTACATTTCACGAACACAAAAACTCTTCATCTAATACAGTATTCTTCCTACCTCTATGCTAAAAGAAAAAGCCTTCACTGAAAACTGCAAAGCCTTCTCTCATTTTTTTCCTCACGAAAAAAACAGCCCTTGTTTATGGCTTGCACGCAATTTGCAACTTACCTAAGACACAGATAAAAAGCTGCTACAAATGAGATGGAAATGATAAGCTTCAAATATTCTCCCTAAAGCTTCTTTGCCTTAATTTGATCTCCTATTTAGGTGTCTGTATAGCATTTTCAATGTCTTCTACTTTTACCTCTTTCACTGATTTCCTGAATAGTTTTTATGAGACCATAACATAGTTATTCTAGAACACCCTCACAGCTCCCTTATTTTTGTAAGCTAGCTAATAACTCAGCTCTCACATGGAAAAAAGAAAATATTCTCAATGATCTTTGATTTATTTGTTACTATGGATTTTACTCAAAGTGCAGTCATCAAGTAGTTTTTCACGGAGCAGACTTCAAAATCATTTAATATGTAATGAACCCATCCTAAATTACTGCACACTGCCACTCAATTAAAAAGAAAGAAAGAAGACAACAGCTGATAAGATGGTAGCTAAAATGGTTACTGAAAACACTGAAAGAGTAAAAGCAAAGAGCAAGCCAGAGGGATGGGCCAGAAGTATTACATCTTCTGTGAAACAGAACTCCACGATCAAACGCAATAATTAGACATTAACTCAGAAATGTTCACTAATTAGCCTCACCTCTTGTTCATAACATAGTCAAGAAAAAAGCACAGTATAAGACATAAAATTGGTAAACCTAGCCATTTCTAAAAATGATTCAGTGGGAAAGACTGAATATAAACATGCTAAGCATACATTTTTAAAGGATTCCCTTTCACCCCACAGCTCTTTTTTCATCACTGGGAGCGCTGGATGCACCCCCCTCAAGAGTAAACGACATTCTGGATCTTCTCTAGAGACTCTTGATTTCCCGCCCCTATTTCCAAATGGATGAAAATCCCACTTTGAAAGCCCTTAGTTTTAATTCTCTCTGCTTTTCTCCCTGGGCAGAAAGGGAAAAAAGAAGGAGGAAGTGCCACTCTCGTTGCCACCCTGTACTATGCCCCCTTACCAATCACTGCAAGTAACTCATCTGAATACAAGCAATGCTCCAAGATCACTTCTCTCTCTGCAAATGCACAGGCATGTTTGAAGGAACATCAAAATTTCTAATACTGAATTCAATCCCATTAAATTGAAAGCAATTACTGCTTCCAATTTAATAAGAATGGATTAAATTAGATTCCTGATTCAATATAATTTGTAGTGTCCATGTCAGGTAAAGTGATAGTACGAGGATCTTATCTGAGACATGTCAAGACCATGAAGACTGGACTTGACAGCCACTAAATAGGATTCTACTGAAAAACTCAAGGGACTCACACACATACCACATTTATTTAAACTTTAGAGTATACTTTAACTTGTATTCTTCTATAAAGAAAGAATAAAACTACTTCAATCCATTATAGTCAAAATATTGTTTTTACTGGTTCACTAAGGCACATGCAAAAAACACCTGAATTCCTATCGTGCGACAGGTACTGAGTTTGATGATGAAGATGGTAATACCAGACACACATGGAACACGTTTGTACATAGTAATATTTAATCTTTAGAAAGGACTGCTGTAGTCATCTTCATTAAATAAATAAGGATACTGAAGCACAGAGGTACTGTCATTTGCCCAAAGTCATAAAGCTAATACACGGCAGTAGCTGGCTTTACAGTCTGGCTCAATATTAACAGCTGGCTACAGTCTGCTCTTAATCACTAAGCAACAGTGTCTCTGAGATGCCAAAGGTAAAGATGATTAAGACAGAAGGAACTCACACACCATGGGAGAGAACATGTAAAAAGAAGATAAATTACCCTAAGACAGGAAGTAGCTGAGGTACCACCCTCTCCGTCTCCAAGCAGAGGAAGTAAGCTGAATGGCGGCAGTGCAAGTGGAGATACAGCTGTACAAGCAGTTACAGCTAATGATCAGATTAGGTGATCAGAGGTATAGTCACAACACACACGCATAAGCAAAAAGCCCTTAAATCACCCATATATATGACATACACGAATTTGTGTATATAACACAGTACAAGAATTCTTAGAAACTGTTAAATTTGAGAAGCACCAAGCTACAATGAAGGAATAACCAAAAGGAAAGTCTCTGCAGATGCCTGGATATTCAAATCATCCTGAATTAACCATCAAACATGTGTTTGATGCTGGTAAAGTGGGAATGAGTGGGAAATTTTAAAGTGCTGTAATTTACTCCATTCTCCTTTAATATGAAACCTCTTTAACCTTAATATATGTTCCTAGATTTGGGGATTACTCAAGATGCACCTTATGTGAAGGTTAGTTTTTAGTTAAGTGTGAAAGCAATGTAATGGTAAAGGTATCAAATGTTTGTCCTCAGATTCAAAAGCTCCCACTTTAGCATATGCTCTTCTGGGCCGAAGGACAATGACCGCATTCTGCAACAAGCAGAGTCAGGGCAACAGAGCAACGACGATGTCAAGCAGCAAGCAATGAGCGAATCATTTCACACACGGTCTCCAGCATACATGTGGTGGGCGGGTATCTGAGCCGGGTCATGCTGCCTCTGAAAAGGTCAATTTGTCTGACTCTTGTATAAGTACTACTAAAAAGTTTAAAGAGCAATGAATCAGAATAAAATAAAGTGTTAACTAATTTAATGACTTCTAATAATTTTATTAGAAGACTATTTGTAACACAAAATTCACTTTTCATATTAATGGCACAGATGCAGTTATCATGTAATGTAATACTGCCATCTACTGTCCAAGAGCTAAAAATACATCATGTCTTTAATCCAAACCAACTAGAATTTTAACAGCCAAAAAAAAGAGCCAACATTATTTTACATGTTCCAGTGTCAACATCTGAAAAAAAGGTTTTTTCCTCAAAATCAGGGACAACAATGCAAAAAAACAGATTTTTAAGTGAAGCTTTCATGGTAATTACACATCTGCCCATTTTCTTAAAAAATAAAGTTTAAACACAGGCTATTTCTAAATGAATTATCAAAAATAACTTACAAAATCTCAAAGGGCAATATGAATCATTAAGCAATTAAGCAAAACTGAAGTTTATGAAAATCCGTTAGTCTCTGTAAATTTGTCACTCATAAAAATTCTAAAATATTTTGAAGGGGGTACTTTAGGCAGAAAGATTCCAGATAAAGGTCTGAGGTGCAAGATGGAATGAAGAGTAAAGACAGGGACAAATATGTGGATGTGTTGAATTAAACACTGACCGTATAAAATATTAGTAAGTCCTAGAAAAAAAATTCTAAAATATTAAAACTAAAAACTATCTGTAAGTTGTTCAGTATCGGAATGCCAGCAATTTTGAAAAGACTGGTCATCTTAATACAACTGAGCACTCCAGAGCATTTATTCACAAAAATTACTGCAACGAATGTGAGCTGAAGTACTACCACTTACATGCTACAAGAAATGCAAACAAGAAGTTTAAGTGACCTGAAAAGGTCAGGCCAAAAGTGGAACAGGATGAAAAATGATCGAAAGTTCCCAGAGAAAAACGATTAAAAAAGATGAAGTTTTCCCGCATCTACCAGTGAGAAAATTGAGCTTAAAACTTTTATCAAAATAATGTGATTATCATGCAAGTTATTAACTATGACTCGGCATTCACTTTGACATAATACCAAGTTAAAAAAGTCAGGACCTGGAGCCAAAGTATTTTCGAATTCACAAGAGTGAACTAGATTTTCTCTTTATCTCTGTAAAAGGTGAAGAATCTAATGAACCATGCAAGTTCACTCTCAAACATAAGGAAAACATTGCTCAGGATTTAAACAAGAACAAAATTAACACTACTTAATTTGTATGGATGACACACAATTTAGTACAAAATCAAAACTAGTGCCACTTAGTAGGCAGATGGTTGAAACACAGTTTTATGCTTCCTATCACAAGAGGAGATTCCTGTTGAGATGAAAAGACAAGATAAAAAAAAAAAAAAACAACTAAATGCTTCCATGCTCTATTTAAAGAAGAAAAAGAAAACTAGAATGTAGAGATCAGAAAAATCAGCATGTATCCTATTTTATGTCACAGTAACGAAGAGTCCTAACATATGAGTATCATACCACAATACTTGTTCATCAGATTTGGCCTCAAACGACCTGTGACCATTCAAACACTAAATATATTCTCAAGATATAAAGATCTGCCACCAATGAGGACAATGAAAATAATTGACCAACATTCAAAACGAAATAATCCAAAAACAATAACCAAGGCAGCATTATTTGTGGGGGAGGGGGTTAGTCTATAAAAATTGCTCACTTGAAGAACACACACATGAAATGTTTGTGTTCAAATCATACTTCTGTAAAAAGCCACTGTACCTACCAGGACAGTTTAACTGCTTTCCATAATACTAATTTAATTTTCTCATGCAAACAGGTATCTGAGTTTTAGAGAATGACATCATTTTTTCTCAGCAGGTTTCATTCTTTGAAATGAGAAGCAAGCAGGCATTATCTTATAAGTTATAAACCGCCCTTTTCCTCAAAATAAAAAGGATTTGAAAGAGGCAACGAACAAGCATTTACTTCTCTAAGTCTCTGTGAGGTCTTACTATGGAGTAATTATATTCCTAGATTCACACAGTTGGAAAAATAGCAATTTCAAGTATATATCTAATCTCTCTTTCTTCTCCAAATAGTAAAAATATCTACCATTGGTAACTGAGATTTCTGAATTTCTCTGTATACTGTTTTCAGTAACCTCTGTGTACATTATACATAATCTATTATATATCTCATTCTTATCAATTATAGAGTTAAACGAAAATATTTTTGGTTGACATGTGATTAATGAAATATTATAAACTATTAAGCAATAATAATTTTTATAAATTCCCATTATTCCACAATAACGAAAGAGACCACTGGCATAGGTATCCAGAAATCATTCATGTATCTACCTAAATGAAAGACCTGTAGAGACTTCCTTATTAAATATTTTAAGGAAGCTAATGTTTATATTTTCTGGGCCTATGGCATCTAGACAAGTAAGAAAGTGGTCCTATAGTCTACTGCATGCAAGCCAGACTAGAATTAAAACTGCTAAATTTCTGAAGTGGGTAAAATCACAGTATGTAAAATTAATACAAATACATATAAGTAATACAGGCATATAAAAGAAATAAACTACATTAACAAGAAAAATAAATTTCACATTCAAGTGATTAAGGAACCAATTTCCCTTTTTACTATTCCCAAATAAGAAATGAAAATTAGGTCTGCATAACAAAGTTTAATATTCTTGTATAAACACATCAAGACTTATTTTACATGGAAGGGTACTGTTATAATACTAAAAACCTGCTAATAGGCTGAAATGAATTAACATGTGTTAGATATTAAATATCACCTAGGATAAGTCAAGCTCTGAATTTTTTTAATATTTAGGAAGTTATCTTAAAGGCTATTTTCTTAATTTTCAAACTGTACCATCAGAATGTATTAAGGTAAGTACAGGCTAAATTATACAAAAATTACTAATGAACACAGAGAAGTAATTCTAAAAGCAGATTGAGTGTTTTTACCTGTTTTAAGACTGATTTTGCTGTCTAAAGAATGAGTTATCAGGACTTCCCTGGTGGCGCAGTGGTTAAGAATCTGCCTGCCAATGCATGGGACACGGGTTTGAGCCCTGGTCCAGGAAGATCCCACATGCCATGGAGCAACTAAGCCCGTGCGCCACAACTACTGAGCCGGTGCTCTAGAGCCCACGAACCACAACTACTGAGCCCGCGTGCCACAACTACTGAAGCCCGCGCGCCTAGAGCCCATGCTCCACAACAAAAGAAGCCACCGAAATAAGAAGCCTGCGCACCGCAAGGAAGAGCAGCCCCCGCTCACCTCAACTAGAGAAAGCCCGAGCGCAGCAACGACACCCCAACGCAACCCAAAATAAATAAATAAAAATAAATTTTTTAAAAAAAGAATGAGTTATCAAAAACAGAGTTAATGACATACAATTATTTACTTATTGAAGGAAACAATGCTATGAAAGGAATAACTTTCCAATCTGCCCTTCTCCTCACATCCATCTTGAAGCTAGGACGGGCCAACCACACATGCAAAGGCAATGTGCTATGTGATATAGACTAGTGGTCAAGAGCAATGTTTTGGAGCAACAGACTTTATCGCCCATGTGATTTTAAGTAAGAAACAACCTCTCCATTCTCACCTACGTGAATGGATGCTAATATGTCCTTTTATCACAAGGACTAAGCATGATAACACATATAAAGCACTGGGCCATTCACTGCCTCTCACAAAGCATTCAAATTATGTTCCCATTTAATGTACATACAACAGAAACAGATACAGATGTATGTGCCAGTTCATATACATATATATTTCCTAACTCTGTCCACTGAGAGAACCTCGAAGCACTGATACTTCACAGTAGCAATAAGCACAACTAGTGCCCAGATCTCTGGTCTGGTTCTAAACACTATTCTCCTAATGAAAGGGGTCAGGATTCCTTGGAAAAGTGGTTGCTTCCAAGGCTGGGGAAGGGAAAATACAACACTAGAATATCTTGTGGTGCCAGAAAATAAGGAAGTGCTCAAAAAGGAATAGGGGCATGTTTGAAGGACACAGGAGCCAGTCTAAACAAGGTCCTATGGACAAAGTTGGAACAATACAAGAAACAAAATAAATAGGGCTTCCCTACTGGCGTAGTGGGTGAGAGTCCGCCTGCCGATGCAGGGGACACGGGTTCATGCCCCGGTCCGGGAAGATCCCACGTGCCGCGGAGCAGCTGGGCCCGTGAGCCATGGCTGCTGAGCCTGCGCGTCCGGAGCCTGTGCTCCGCAACGGGAGAGGCCACAACGGTGAGAGGCCCGCGTACCGCAAAAAATAAATAAATAATAATAAAATAAAAATAAATAAATAAATAATGATAGCTCTGAACTATAACCTATAGAATAAAATAAGTGTCCATGAGTTCATACTGATATCAACAAATAAAATGGGGAGGAAAGGACAGCCCTTCCTTACAGAAGACTCTGATTAATAAATGTGGAAGAAAAGAAGAAAACAGAAAATCATCACTAGGCAAATATCACAGTAATAACTTGCAGAGAAGATCCACCAACAGATACTAAAATTACCAGGCAAGAGGCTGAGGAAACACAGGATGTTCATCAGCTACAATGAGAAAAACAGTAACTTTACTGTGGAGAAATCTGACAGACAAGGGGTAGTGTACTAACATCATGAAGCCCCCTGCCCGATGTGATGCACTGAGAAGGATATAATATCACTTCTGTGCTCGTCTTGCCAAAAATGCATAATTCCCTTACTCTAATCTAAGGTAATCATAATTACCTTACTCTATCAGACAAACCCAAGGTGAGGGACATTCTACAAAATAATCGATTTTCTTTCAGAAGTGTCAAAGTCATAAAAGATGAGAAAAAACTGAGCAATGTCACAGATTGGAGGAGACTAAGGAGACATTACAAATAAACGTAAGGTGAGATCCTAGATTGGATCCTGGAACATAAAAAGGATGTAAATAGGAAACCTGACAAAATTCAAACAAGATTTGTAGTTTAGATAATAGTATTTTGCTAACACTTATTTCCCAATTTATTAATTATTCTACAATTATGTTAGATATTAAGATTAGGGGAACCTGGATAAAGGACATATACAAACTCTCAATTTTACTACTTTCCTATAAGTCCAAACTTATTTCAAAATAAAATTTTTTTTTTAATATTATACACACACACACAGAGTCATCCCCAAGTATGTTCAGGGGATTGGTTCCAGGACCTGCGGCAGAGACCAAAATCCACATATCCTCAAGTGCCATAGCCAGCCCTCCATATCCGAGGGTTCCACATCCTAGGATTCAACCAACCATGGACTGTAAACATAACAGTGTATGTATTGAAAAAGGTCCCCGGATAAGTGGACCCACACAGCTCAAAGCTGTGTTGTTCAAGGGTCAACTGTAGTTATCTAGACAACATATATTAGGTATCATTTTGTTTTCCCTTAAAATCATCAAATTATGCTAAAATGTCCTTTAGTTGCTGAAGTTAGAAAAGATACCTCTAAAAAACTTATCTCTGAAAAATTTAATCAATAAAATACATTACAGATCTCATTACCTGTAATTTTATATCCATAAGCAGCTAGTTGTCCAGCCATATATTCTCCATCTGAATTATTATGAGAACAACCCCAAGTCCGTATCCAAATTTTCTGTATGCCTGGAATAGTGCTGTTAATGAATTAAAAAAAAAAAGTCTCATTAAGGGATTTTTTAAATAAAAAGCACTAGGTAATTTCTGGGCCCATTATGCAAAAATACTCACTCACTGCAATCCATTCACAGGCTATTGATTAAATGCACCAACTTAATACATAATCTGCTGTTACACCAAAAATCTAAATACAAGATAAAATAACAGCACAGGATTCTAAGTTAAGACTCTACAAAAAATATCTTTTCTCTGAGTTGTATTTTAAATTCAATACTACTAAATATTACCACTAAGTTCAACTCCTGGAAAGGTACAAACAAATAACAATAGCACAGAAAATGGTTCTAGCAGCAATGGCAAATAAAGTTAAATACATCTAAAGACTACTATATACTAGTTACAATCTTTATTTTATAACTTACAGATATAAATAACTGAATCAAAATGAAAATCTGTCACCCTACAGCACTATTCAAAGCATTCCATGTATAAAAATACAGTTCTGAAAAATGTAATATTTTTACAAAGGAAATAAAAGGACTTTCAACTTGGATTGCCCTAATAATTAATAATTAAATAGACATTACCTTAAGGACATGTTTAGGACAAACTTAATAAACTTCATTCATTAAAATATAAGCAAATTTTAAATTCATACATCTTATGAATCTGTTCCAAACAAAATAATCAAGTGTATTAAAACTCTCAACAATTTACTAGGTAAACAAATATAAGCATATTAAAACTATATAACTGCATATTCCTTTCTGGCTATGTTGTATTAGAATTTCACTAGAGACCTAATATAACAGTGTAAACAGCACAATAATTTGTGCCCAATGCCTTTAGATGATCCACAAGTATCTGTAAATTTGCTAAGAAAACCCAAATGCCCAAACCACCACTATCTCATAAGAATCACAAATTCCAATAAAATTTTTAATGTGGGAGTAACAATTACACACCAACTACTGTAACAGCAAAGACATCCAGCCAGGGGAGGGTGCAGGGGGGGAGCTATCTTTGTGCCAAATACTGCCCTAGGCCCTGCCTTTAAGAAACTTGCAATTTGACATCTTTTTCTTCTTTAGTCAATGACTTTGCTAAATTTAAAACCATTCAAAAAAACAAAACAAAACAAAAAAACATTACACAATTCCTTTCAAAATTTCAAAGTTGTTTTTGTTTTGTTTTGTTTTGTTTTTTTGTGGTACGCGGGCCTCTCACTGCTGTGGCCTCTCCCATTGCGGAGCACAGGCTCCGGACACGCAGGCTCAGCGGCCATGGCTCACGGGCCAGCTGCTCTGCGGCATGTGGGATCCTCCCAGACCGGGGCACGAACCCGCGTCCCCTGCATCGGCAGGCAGACTCTCAACCACTGGGCCACCAGGGAAGTCCCTCAAAGGTTTTTTTAAAAGAGACATTACGTATATCATATACAGTAGTGCCAGCCTCTCCCCTGGTATGATACTGAATATAATTTCAAAAGAAAAGAAAAGCTTACCTATCACTTGGTGGACTGTTTTCATCTTGCAAATATTTTTGAGTATTTCGCCTTCGCACCTTTGGAACAACGTGCTTTCTCACAAAATGCCTATCTTGGGGCTTTGAATCTTCTTGTGACACAATATCTTCTATGTCATCCAGGAGTGTATCACAGGATGCAGAAGGCATCTTCTCTATCACATAAAAAAGTTATAAACGATTCAAGCATGAGTCCCTCAGAAAATCTGTTCAACATAACATCACCCGTGAAATATTCTCGCCAAACTTGAATCTAATAAAGCCTTTAGATTTTAACTTCAAGTTTACAGAAAATACTGGAGATACAGTAAAAGAAACACCAGATAAATCTTATTGATAGTGGGACATTCCAGGGTTCAACTGGAACTATTTCTTCAACAAATCAGTGTCATGGAGAAAAAAGCAGGAAAGAAACTGTTCAAGATTAAAGGATACTTAGAAGATAATATGAACACACTTCATGCTCTTGATCAGGTCTTACTTTGTCCAAACAACTGTAAGACATTTTGGGAACAATTAGGTAAATCAGAATACGAACTGGGTATTAGATAGTATTTGGATATTGCTAAAAATCATTAAAGTATTGTCTTTATGTTTAAAATCTTATTTTTTAGAGATGCATACTGAATATGTGGAGGTAAATATTACGTCTATAATTTATTTTAAAACAATAAAAAATATATTAAGACATGGGGAAACATTTACAACTCTTAAATCTAGGAAATAGACATGTTGGTGTTTATTATCCAATTCTACTTTCCTGAATGTTCAAATTTTTTATAATTAAGAAAAGAAAATGTGGACACTGCTTCCAGGAAGATGAAATAAACATATTTTCCCTATCCCTCCCACTAAGTACAACTAGAACTCCAGAGATATATGTAAAGTAAACATAAGAACACTTTGAAAGATGGAGAGAAGGCAGACCAGCTAGGGACCTTGCAATCCAAGTTACACCACCATGGTGAGCTCCTTGGGTTTTGCTTTGCCTCCTATATCCCAGACTTGGAGCTGAAGAAGCCAGCAACCCAGAAATGCCAACAGGTGCAGACAATAAAAGCCCTAAACAAAACAAAAGCCTGTTCTGTTGCCAAAGAACCAGAAAAGTGGCAGCCTAACAAGACAGAAAACTTTTAGACAATAATCATTCCACTCCACACAAACACCACAAAAACACAAAACTGCAAAACACAATTCAGTGGAGGAAAGATAGCCTTTTCAATAATTTCTGCTCAAGCAACTGGACATTTATAGACAAATAAATGAACAACCACCTAAGTCTCACACCTTATACAAAACTTAATTCAAATAGATCCTGGACTAAAATGTAAAACAAAACTATAAACTTATAGAAAAAAATCATAAGAGAAAGTCTTCTGGATCTAGAACTAAGTGAGTTGTTTTTAGACTTGACACCAAAAGCACCATCCATAAAAAGAAAAATCAACAAGCCCAGACATCACCAAAATTAAAGACTTTTACTCTGCAAAAGACCCTTTTGAGAGATGAGACGTCAAGCTGTAGACTGAGAAAAACATATTTGCAAACTACATATCTGACAAAGGACTAGTATCTAGAACTCAAAACAGAATAGTAAAAAAAAGGAAAAAGAAAGAAAAGAAAAAAATTCAGTTAGAAAATAGACAAAAGACAAAGAGATATTTCACCTAAGAGGATATCCAGAGGGAAAAATAAGCCCCTGAAAAGAGACTCAACATGACCAGCCATCAGAGAAACATACACTAAAACCACAATGAGACAGCACTGCATAGCTATCACACTAAATGCTGGCAAGGATGTGGAGAAACTGGATCACTCGTACAGCCCTGGTGGGAATATAAAATGGTACAGCTGCTCCGGAAAACAGTTTGGCATTTTCTTAAACTAATCATGAAACTACAATGCAACCCAGCAACTGTACTTCTAAGTGTTTATCCAGGAGAAATATTAAGACAGTCACATAAAAACCTAAAATAAATATTTACAGCAGCTTTCTAAGAGCTGAAACCTGAAAACAACCCAGATGCCCTTCAACGGTTGAATGGTTAAGTAAACTGAGGTACATCCAATACCACGGAATACTACTCAGCAACAGAAAGGAATGAACTATTGACACAGGTAACAACCTGGATGAATCGCCCGAGAATTCTGTTCAGTGAATAGAGCCAAGCGCAAAAGGTTACCTACTGTATGATTACATTTATATAACATACTTGAGAGGTCAGCGTGCGCGAGCCTTGTGGTGACAGAAATGTTCTGCATCCTGACCGCATCATGCCGATATCCAGGTTGTGATACGGTACATATTACAGTTTTGCAAGATGCTACCTTTGGGGGAGACCTGGGTAAAGTGTACAGCATCTCCACATAACTTTTATAACTAAGTAAATCTACAATTATGTTAAAATAAAATACTTAAGAAAAAAAGCTACCTGAAAAATGAAACGTGCAGGCAGAACTCAAAGATAACTGCAGGTTCAGCTCCAGACCACCACAATAAGGCGAATGTCATAATAAAGGGAGTCACATGAATTTTCTGATTTTCCAGTGCACATAAAAGTTATGCTTACACTATAGTCTATTAAGTGTGAAATAGCATTATATCTAAAAAAAACTATGTATATGCCTTAATTTTAAAATACTTTGTTGCTAAAAAAAAGTTAACCACCATCTGAGCCTTCAGAGAATTATAATCTTTTTGCTGGTGGAGGGTCTTGCCTCCATGTTGATGGCTACTGACTGGTCAGGGTGGTGGCTGCTGAAGGGGGGTGGCTGTGGGAATTTCTTAAAATAAGAGAACAGTGACGTCTGCCTCATCAATTGACTCTTCCTTTCATGAACAGTTTCTCTATAAGCATGCAATGCTGTTTGACAGCATTTTACCCACAGTAGAGCTTCTTTCGAAATTAAAGTCGATTCTCTCAAACCTTGCCTCTGCTTTATTAACTAAGTTTACATAATATTCTAAATCCTTTGTTGTCATTTCAACAATCTTCACAGCATCTTCACCAGGAGCAGATTCCATCTCAAGAGATCACTTTCCTTGCTCATCCATAAGAAGCAACTCCTCATCCATCCACGTTTTACCATGAGATCGCAGCAATTCAGTCACATTTTCAGACTCCACTTCTAATTCTAGTTCTCTTGCTAATTCCACCACATCCGCAGTTATCTCCTCCACGAAACCTTGAACCCCTCAAAGTCATCCATGAAAGTTGGAATCGACTTGTTCCAAACTCCTGTTAATGTTGAAATTTTGACCTCCTCCTATGAATCACAAATGTCCTCAAGGGCACCTTGAATGGTGAATCCTTTCCAAAAGGTTTTCAATTTACTTGGCCCAGATCCATCAGAGGAATCACTATCTAGCAGCTTAGCCTTATGAAATACATTTCTTCAATAGTAACACTTGAAAGTCAAAATTACTACTTGACCCATGGGCTGCGGAATGGATGCTGTGTTAGCAGCATGAAAAACATTAATCTCCTTGTATATCTCCATCAGAGCTCTTGGGTGACCAGGTGTACTGTCAATGAGCAGTTAATATTTTCAAAGGAATGTTTTTTCTAGACAGTAGGTCTCAACAGTGGGCTTAAAGTATTCAGTAAACCATGTCATAAACAGATGTGCTGTCATCCAGGCTTTGTTGTTCCATTTACAGAGCACAGGCAGGGAAGATTTAGTAGAAGTCTTAAGGGCCCTAGGATTTCCGGAACGGTAAATGAGCACTGGCTTCAACTTATCATTATCAGCTGTATTAGCCCCGACAAGAGAGTCAGTCTGTGCTTTGAAGTTTTGAAACCAGGCACTGAGCCACTGTAATTATCTCAGCTAGATCTTCTGGACCTTCTGGGTAACTTGCTGCAGCTTCTCCATCAGCACTTGCTTCTTCACCTTGCACTTTTACGTATGGAGACGGCTTCTTTCCTTAAATCTCATGAACCAACCTCTGCTAGCTTCAAACGTTTCTTCTGTAGCTTCCTCACCTCCATCAGCCTGCACCGAATTGAACAGAGTCAGGGCCTTGCTCAGGATTAGGCTTTGGCTTAAGGGAACGTTGCAGCTGGTTTGATCTTCTATCCACACCACTCAAACTTTCTCCATATCAGCAATAAGCCTGTTTTGCTTTTTTATCATCCATGTGTTCACTGGAGGATCTGTTTTAATATCCCTCAAGAACTCGTCCTTTACATTCACAATTTGGCTAACTGGCACAAGAAGCCTAGCTTTCAGGCTATCTCGGCTTCCTCATCAAGCTTAATCACTTCTAGTTTATTTAAACTGAGAGACACGCAATTCTTCCTTTCACTTGGACACCTAGAGGCCACTGTCAGGTTATTGACTGGCCTAATTTCAGTATTGGTGAGTCTCAGGGAATAAGGAGGCACGAGGAAAGGGGGAGAGATGGGGGAAGGGCCAGTTGGTTTAAGTAGGAGCACACATTTACCAATAAAGTTCGCTATCTCATACAGGCGTAGTTCAAGGCGCCCCAAAACAATTACAAGAGTAACAAAGATAAATGATTACAGATCACCATAACAAATACAACAATAACGAAAGAGTTTGAAATACTGCGAGAATTACCAAAATGTGGCACAGAGACACAGAGTAAATGCTGTTGGAAAAATGGCACCGACAGACATGCTGGATGCCAGGTTGCCACAAAGCTTCAATGTGTAAAAACAAAAAAAGGCAACATCTGCGAAGCACAGGAAAACGAGGTCTGCCGACACTTGAGGACACTTACCGGCAGACCTCCACCAATACTGTGTCCAGACAGGAAGCAAGGGCTTCACAGCATCATCTCATTAACCATTCACAACAACTCCAGGAGGTAGGTGGCGGTGTTATGCTCACTTTAAAGAGTAATCCAGGGAATTCCCTGGCTGTCCAGTGGTTAGGACTCCGCACTCTCACTGCCGAGGGCCTGGGTTCCATCCCTGGTCAGGGAACTAAAATCCCATAAGCCGCGTGGCACAGCCAAATAAAAAAAAAAAAATGAAGAGTGATCTAAAACACAGAGAAGCTAACTTACCCAGAGCAGCTCAAAGACTCCACAGTAGATGAGCCTGAGCCCACGTGCTGTGCGAGACTCTACGGCCTACTTAATTACCCGGAACGACCGCTTTTCATCCGGGTCGCCTAAACCAGTGTTACGGGTCCTACACTCTCCTCTGGTCTCGAGTCTTTCTGATGAATTTTCCTTCTCTTCATTTGTCAGATACCCATCTTTCCATTAACAGAGCATTTCCAGCCAGGCTCATTTTGTGCCCTTGGCTGTAATGCACTCTTTACAAGTATGACAAACTAGGCCCTGTAAATCAGACAAATCTGTGTTCAAATCTCAGCTAGCTTTACATTGCTTAGAAGAACACAAGATCAGAAATAGCCCAGATGGCAATCAGTCAAGAACTGTTCAAATGATAGTGAACACCCGTACCACGTGGTCAGAGTAGGACTGTCAGTCACAGGCCTCCTCCTTCCCCAGATGCAGCCATGGCACATGAGACCCATTGCCAGAATAATTCATCCTCTGGGCCACAACGATTGGTGCAGGTTTGGACGTGACAAGCCGAGCCAATGAGAATCATCACGAGAACTTCTATGCCAGGGCTAACAGGAGAGCTGGCTTCTCTTTCACTGAAGTGACTACGTTAGGAGGCTGTCAACTTGAGGATACTGGGGGCCATCTTGCCTGCCACAAAGCAGAAACCTACCCAAGGCAGGAAAGCCTTCTAAGAGCTGGAGAGACAACGAGCAATACTGACATTATTTGAGCAACTGGGTCCAACCAATGCCTGCAGCCGGATGCAGCCCTGCCCTGCCCAGTCAAGTGAGCTAATAAATTCCCTCTGTGGCTCAAATTCACTTGAGTTCGGGCTTCTGTTCTTGCGAACGAGAGCCCTGGCCGACTCAGCAAACTACAGGTAAGGTAAAATGAACTAGGTTAGTCTTTCCCAAATTCGTTCTATTTATTGACTATCAGTGAAGACACAGTTCTGTGGTCAAATAAATTTGGGACAGTCTGCGTCTTACAGGCTCCCAGTATGCATTAGTAGAGCAAAGACTGGGAAGCGCTGCGGTGAAGAAACTTAAACTCGCTGATCTTAGGAGTTTTCTGAAAAATAATTTCTCACAGATCTCCTGTTCATGAGGCTGCAGACGGTACTGAAAACAGAAGGCCTGAATGATGAATGAAGCCAACCCTCAGACCCCCTCCCACATCCTGTACACATGGATGACTTCATTCTCTTACCGGGAAATGGGTCTTTGCCCACATATCAATCTGTTACAGTGAATGAACTGCCCACCCCCCTTAGAGCAATCCCTCTACTCTGACCTGCTCCAGCACAGAATTCCAGCCATGCTTCCTCTTCTTGCATCATCACTAATTGTCTCTTTACTGAATCATTACTATCTGGGTATAAACATACTGTTATTTCTCCCATTTGAAAAACAAAAACCTTATCCTGGACCCCACTTCCTCTACCTACTAACTCCACCACATTTCTCTCCTTTAAAAGAAAACTCCTGGGCTTCCCTGGTGGTGCAGTGGTTGAGAGGCCGCCTGCTGGTGCAGGGGACACGTGTTCGTGCCCGGTCTGGGAGGATCCCACATGCCGCGGAGCGGCCGGGCCCGTGGGCTATGGCCGCTGAGCCTGCGCGTCTGGAGCCTGTGTTCCTCAATGGGAGAGGCCACAACAATGAGAGGCCCACGTACCGCAAAAAAAAAAAGAAAAGAAAGAAAAGAAAAGTCCTTGCAAGAACTGTCTCCAATTTCCCCCTCCCATTCTCTACTAAACCGGGCTTTCACCCCAACCACTCCACCAAAACTGCTGTCCTGATTTCAGTGACTCACAACAGTGTACACGGTGGTCAATTCTCAGCCATCTCGCCTGACCCGGTCTGCAGCATCTGACACTACGGTCCATGCTTTCCCTCCTAAAGCGATCTTCTTCACTGGCTCCTGGAATCCCACATTCTGAGTTCTCCTCCTACCACGTCAACCACTCCCCAAGTCTCCTTTGCTGGTTCCTCCTCAACTCTCCAACTTCTCAATGTCGGAATGCCCCCAGGGCTCCGTTACAGGACTTCTCTTCTCTAGTTACAGACACACCCTAGGTGATCTCATCCAGTCCCAAGGCCTTGCAATACCAACTGTATGCTTATGTGACCAGCCCCAGTCCTCCCCTGAACTTCAGGCTCAGATGTCCAACTGCCTATTCAACACGCCTGCTTGAATGTCTAATAGTTATTTCAGAATTAAAAGGTCAAAAACAAAACTCTTGATCCTCTCCCCACCTTACCCCACCTGCAACCAACAACATCACACCAGATCCTCCCAGAACTTTCCCCATCTCGCTTGAAGGCAATCCCAACCTTCCACCCACTCAGGCCAAAAATCCTGGATCCATCCCTGACTCGTCTCTTTCCTTCACCCTAAATCCAACCCACCAACAAAAGCCTGCTGGCTTGACCTTCCAAATATATTCAGAATCTACTTCTGACCGTACCCACTGTTACATTCTTGGTCCAAACCAACAGTAACTCTTGCCTGGATTACTGTAATAGTCACCCTGCTTCTACCCTTAATTCCCAAAAGACACTTGCAGCACGTAAGCCAGGGATCCCTTTAAAACCTAAATTCTTCTCAGGCTTCTGATCAAAACCTTCCCTTGGTATTCCACCTCAGAGTAAAAAGCCCCAGAGTAAAAACTGCTACAGAGTTCTACTAGGACATAATCAGCTTCCTGTTACCTCTGGGACCCCACTTCCTACCGCTCTCCCCTCTCACTCCACTCGGCCACACGGGCACCCTGGCTAGTTCACACTCACCAGGCACACACTCATCTCAAGGTCTTCGTCTTGCCTGGAATGCCTTCAAGTCCTTTGGGACTTTGTTCAAATGTCACCAGTGAGGCCTTCCTGAGCAACTCCCACCTCACCACGTACACACGCCTCCTATCCGCCTTCCCCGCCTTGTTTCCTTAACACAGCAGTTCACCACCTGCTTAGATATTACAGGGGAGCAAACTTGCCACCCCAAAATGTCTGCCTGCCATGCAGATTATTTTGAGCTGAAAACAATCAAGGACCAAAAGATTCAGGAAGAAACTCTGACCTTCCCCATAAATGCCTAAAAGAATGTAAACAGAGCACCTGTTCCAGGAAGGGAGTAATCACCACAGATTAACTAGAGTATGAACTACATGTGCGCAGACAGGGAGGAACCTAGCAAAGTCTGTTTGTTAAAATTCCTCTGTTACCAAACATTTGCTTTTCCATGGCATGGCAACTGCCTTCCTCCCCTCTGAGGTCCCAAACCACTACCCACAAGACCCTTTTGTCTTTAGCTGAAGACAGAAGGGTTTAAGGCAACGGTTTCAACCACTTGGGAGAGTTACTGTTTGCCTGGGTCTCCCATGTATATGTTATTAAACTTTCATTTGATTAGCCTCCTGTTAATCTGTCAGTTTAATTCTTAGACCAGCCAGAAGAACCTAGAAAGGTAGAGGAAAACTTCTTCCTCCATGAAAATATCTTCATTATTTTGTTACTATCTCTTTCTACTAGGATATATACTCTCAGGGGGATGGGGATGGGGGTGGGGGAAGGGGGAGGTAAAGGCTTTTGGGTGCTTTGTTCACTGCTTTATCCCAGGTGGTGCCTAGAACTGTCTAGCACACTGCAGCTTCTCAATAAATACTTTTTACTGTACACTACCCAGTCTAACAAAATATGCCCCCTCTGCTACCTCCCACTCTACCCCAACTGTAATAATTTTTCAGACATCCTCTGAGCAGGCCAAACTAGCTTCTGACTCAGGGCCTTCACACTTGCTGTTCCTCTGCCTTGAATATCATCCCCAGATATTCGTATGCCTTGCTGCCTACTTCTCTACTCAAATGACACCTTGGAGAGGCCTTTTCCTAATCACCCTATCTAAAATAAGCACACACTGACTAGGCATCCCACACATTCTCACCGGCCTCTAACCCACTTTACGCTTCATTTTTCTTCATAACACTTACCTACCTGACTCCAGGTAGGTATATAAGTGCATCTGTCTTTCTCACTACAGTGTAAGCACCATAAGAACAAGGGTGTCATCTCTTTTTCACCACTGTATCTACAACACCTGTAACAATGCCTAGCACACAGCAGGCGCAGAATATCTGTTGAATGAATGGATACATAAACACTTGCTTAAGCTGAATTTAGCTAGCCTTTCTATAACACAGGAGGAAATTCTTACAGTAGGTGGGAAGGTGAAATAAATACCTAACCCCTACGGCTTCTTCTATAAACTATGATTCTATGAAATAACAAAGTTAAGTGAGAAAGGCTAAGACCAGGTAGTGCCTTTCAATGTTACTAAAGAACTACTGAAGGATTATAAATTGAATGACATATTTTAATTTTTTTTAATTACACAATATTTACATCCCATACACAATTGCTTATGGATCCACTGAAGGGAAACAGTATGGAAGAAGAGAGATGAGAGGGGTCCGTCCACTGCAGTAGACATACAATATCAGAGTTAGGGAAGCAAGGAACACTGCTAAGCCTCTTATTTTACAGAACTGAAGTCCAGAGGAGCTAAAAGATTTGTCCACTGATAGAGCTAAAATTAGAACCTAGGCCCTGTCTCAACACCAAGCTCTCCCCACATGGCTCTGCCTCATTGGCAAAGCACAAATAATACAAGAGTCTAAGGCAACCCTAAGAAAGAAAAACATTCCAGAAAAAAATGGGCAAAGGCAAAACCGGCAACACACTTAAGAAATGTAAATAGCCGTTCAGCATAGGAAAGAATGCTCAAACACACTAAGGGCATGTGTTTAAACAAGGAGTTATTTTCCATCTACCCCACTGATAACAAAGACTGACAAACACCCACCTGTTAGCAGAAAGCATGGTAAAACTGACATACCCTTTCTGAAGGGCAATCTGGCAATACATATCAAACTTTAAAATATATATCCTTTTGCCCAGCAATTCCATTTCCAGAAATTCACTCTAGGGAGACAAGAGAGACAAACACATAATGTAGAGGTTCCTAAACCTGGCTGCATATAATATGCACCTGAACAAACTCACTCATCACTATTAATCAGCTTAAGCTCTTACTGCCAACAAACTGGTAAATGGAATTGTTAGCCTTCAGAAATTATTAAATAAGTGAATAATAATGAAAGTTTGAGAATAAAAGGAAAACAAGATAGTAGTTAAATGGAACAACAGGATCGTATAAAGTTTTTTCTCAAAGGTAGAGGAAATCAAGTTTAATAAAGGAAATAAAAACAGTAAGTGAAAAAAGGAGATATTGAAAATGATGAAGAGAGAATAATATAGAGTACTGGTTATTTACAGAGGTGATTTATTAGGAGACCTTTAGAACAGCAAATACCCAGGCCCCATTCTCCAGAGTGGAATTTAAGGATGGGAAGGTAAAACCTGCCCAGGTGATTCCACTATACACCTCTGATTGAGAACCACTGTTCTCCTACAGCAAAGGTTCTCAGTCTTGAGTGTTCATTATGGTCACCTGAGGAGCTATGGAAAATTACCGACAACTGAGCCCTGCACTAGTTGAATCAATCGCTAGAACGGAGCCTGGACATCAGTATTTTTTAAAACTTTCCAGTAATTCTCATATGTGTCGCCACAGTTGTGAACCAAAGTCCTACACCAGTAGTTTTCACAGTGCGGTTCCCACACCAGCACAATTAGGGTCACTGGGGAACTTGTTAGAAAGGAGAAGTCTGGGGTCCCACCCAAAATCTACTGAACCAGATACTCTGAGTAAAGCTCAGCAATCTTTAACACGCCCTCCAGGTGACTGTGATGTGCACTACAGTTTGAGAATCACTGTCCTAGAGTTATTCTTTCATAAAAATCATCCAGAATGCTTGTCAAAAATGTATTACCTGGTCAGCTGATTTTCAACAAGGGTGCCAAGAAAATTCAATGGGGAGAAGAGTAGTGTTTTCAACAAATGGTGCTGGGACAACTGGATAGCCACATGCAAAGAATGAAGTTGGATTCCTACTTCACATCACATACAAAAATTAACTCAAATTGATTGCAGACCTAAATTTAAGAACTAATGCTATAAAAATCTTAGAAGATAAGATAGGTGTAAATGTTCATAACATTAGATTAAGCACTGGTTTCTTAGTTATGACACCAAAAGAATAAGCAACAAAAGAAAAAACAGACTGGACTTACATGTCAGACTTTCATATTTAAGACTTTCATGCTTCAAAGGACACCATCAAGAAAGTGAAAAGAGACCTCATACAATTGGAGAAAATATTTGCAAATCAAATGTCTGATAAAGATCTGGTATCAGAATACATATAGAACACTTACAACTCAACAACAGAAAAATAACCCAATGAAAAAAGGATTTGAACAGACATTTCTCCAAAGAAGATATACAAATGACCAATAACATGATGAGATGTCAACATCATTAGCTATCAAGAAAATACAAATCAAAATCACAATGAGACACCACTTCACACACACTAGGATGGCTAGAATAAAAAAGACAGAGAACAACAATGTTGATGAGGTTGTGCATTAGCTCACCCAGAGAAAGAGAACAGAATTTCTTCTAATTGGAAAGAGGACAGGACCAAGCCTTAAGGAACTCCATGTTTACCTGCCATACAGAAGAGAACCAGCCTATAATGGAGATCAAGAAGAAGCCACTAGAGAAGAAGAAAATCAGTGGGTCACAAAAGAAAAAGGAAGCGAGCATGTGAAAGAGGTGGACACAGTGAGCGCTGCTTAATGCAGGTAATGCAAAGTTAAGTAAAATGAATGAAAACGTTTCTTGGATTTAGTGATAGGGAGATCTTGGCGTTTCCAGATAATGATGGTGGCAAAATCACTAAGAAATTAAAATTAGGTTACCTTTCTGCACGTTATAATATGTAAC
Source organism: Phocoena phocoena (assembly GCF_963924675.1). NCBI lineage: Eukaryota > Metazoa > Chordata > Mammalia > Artiodactyla > Phocoenidae > Phocoena > Phocoena phocoena. The sequence goes on from NC_089228.1 coordinate 89,344,616, forward strand.
ACGTCACTCCAACATAAAAGGCTTAAAATAAATGAGTACCTTGATTATTCGCAATTAGTCTCAAATCTTCTTGAAAGATGAGTCTGGAAAATGAAAACTGATTAGAAAAAGCAAGCTCGCAACAACTTCACAAAACCACGGTAAGGGCTCTTTAAAACTACCTAAAAGGGATTAAACTCCATAAAGGCTACTTCATACATCAGGGTTAATGATGTTCCATATTACTCCCAATTTCTTTCTGATTAGGCCAGGTGTGTTAACATCTGCCACACTTGCTATGACTAAGATCCAGCGTCTGGCCGTAGTTAATAAATACTATCCAGCACTACAACACGTCTGCGTGATTCAAGTAATACCGAGAACTACAAAACAGAAATATGGCAATTAAGTAAGTATCCACATCACCTGACACACCAAAGACACGTATCGTCCCGAGATTCAGAAAGGTTTTATCAGTAAACAAGAAAGAAAAGTGAAAAATCAAGACACCTGATCTTCAGACCAACTTCAGTTTAAATGTCTGAGATACAGCTCTGTGAAAGCTAGGTAACTGTGAAAGCCTTGTCCCGTCCCACAAACTCACTAACGCAGAAAGTGGTAAAACGAATGAAGTTAGATTTGACAATACGAAACGAGTTCCCTTAAATACTCCTTACAGCCCTGCAGCACATAAGGCCAAAGACCCGTCCTCACTTCTGGCAGCGCTACCTGCCTCCCAATTACCCCAGCTCAGCCGGTTAAGTTCCCTTTTAACTGCGAAACAAACCAGCAAACCTCCCGGGAAAGACTAAAACTGGGGAAACAAGGCTCCGCCGTAAAAGGAACTCTGGCCAAACTCTGCCCCACACTGATCCACCCGCCACCCTTACCCAGCAGTCACGAAATAACAAGCCAGCCAAAAGTAAGAGAACCTACACGCCACTCTCCGGAAACTGCAGCGACTTTAGATGGAGCTCGCCATGACACATACGTCCCGCCACGCTCTTTTACGCATGCTCGCAGACGGTGGCCCAGAGAGATCAAATTACTGGAAGTGCGCGTTCAGGTTCAACTTGGTTTAGTAATGATTTCATTTAACGATTCTTTTGGTTGCCAGAACGAAAATAATACCTTCAAGACCTTGAGTTCTTAGAATCGTTTAATAGCTAACTTCTCCTGAGCTCTTACTACGTGTCGAATATTGTGTTCAGAGCTTTCCATAAACATTATCTCCTCATTTACTATTATACTTATTTTACGAAAGAGGAAACTGGGAGTTTAATTACGTGCCCAGAGTGATTCTGGTAGTAGTGACTGTCCTGTGTGCTAAACCCAACTCTGCCGGACTCCCAGAGAATCTGCTGTTTTCATTACATTTTACCAGCTTCCTCGACCTTTTGTGAAAAGAGGTCATATTAAAGAAAATGGAGAAGGGTAAAAAGATAACAGTTGGATTAAACTTAATATAGATCATTTAACACCAAGCAAGGTTTTTTGTTGTTTTTTGTTTGTTGGTTGGTTGGTTTTAATGCTTAGAAGACAGTCTAGGAGCAGCAGTTTAGCAGAGAAAGACAACTTTCATGGAGTATATACAGATTCTGACCTGGTTACCTTACATGAGTTATCTCACCTTATTATTCTTTACCCCAGACACTGACCTTGTTTACCAGAAAAGCATTTCCACTTTAGAAAGTGAAGACAATAACCATGAAAGGAAGTCGAAATTATGCGTGACTCTGGGTTTCACAGTGATTTGGGGCAATTGACTTATTTTGTAAATGACTTTCCTAGTGCATTTCCCTCTAGCTAAAATGGCACGCTTTGCTCATCCAAAAAAAAAAATCTGAACTGTGACCTAAGGTCCACAGCAGTCTTCACGCAGCTGAATTAGAATTGTGTGCTTATGTTGCCCCATCTCTTTCACTAGACCAAAAGTAGGCCCTGGGTCACCTTCTTCTTGGTGGTCATCCCACTGCCTAGCTCATAACCTTGCACTTAATAGCCTCTCAATAAACATGTTGAATCAATGAATGATTGTACCCCTTCTCCCCAAGATCTGGTTAAGTTCAAACAAATTTCATTGAGTGCATACCATATGATATGCACTTGCTGGATGCTGGAGCTAGAAAAGAAGAAAGACACTCCCTACCACTCTTTTAGGCTACTGCAAGGATATAGCTTCAGTAGAGAATAGCAATCCCTATGGAAGATGAACGCAAGAGGCCTGTGGAGCACAACAGAGAGATCAGGACTTCCCCCAGGGGTGAAGTGAGGGAAATGGACAAAGGTATTCCACGCTGGGGAGACAGTGAGGGCCAATGCATGGGGGCCTGAAACTATAAACTATTGTACATTATAAAAGCAAAAAAGAGTAAAGTTGGATGATAGCAGAGAAGGCTGGAAAGTGCAGGGATCAGATTAAGGTGAGCCTTGTTTGCTAAAATAAAGACATTAGACCTAATCCTGGATGTATTGGGTAGCATGAAAATGTCTGAGCAGAATATTCTCTCAGGAGGATGGGTTTGAGGACAACATTTCACACATGAAAAAAATAGTGAAAAGCATAAATCAAGTTGTTGGCTGTGAGCAATGGGAAAATGAAAAGGGAGGACGGAAGAGACTGAGGAGGTAAAATCAGCAGGACTTAGAGATTGATAGGTGTAGATGAGGATACAAGGAAGTTTCCAAGTTTGGGGATAAAGCAACTGACACCAGTACTTCTTTGGTGAAATCTGTCTCTTTAGGCAGTTTTAATCTGAATTATTTGAAAAGCCAGTGACACTACCTCTAGGAATTTAACTTATGGAAATGCTCACAGTTATACAAAATGACATATGTGCCAGATTATTCTTTGAAAGATTGCTTGCAATAGCAAAAGACTGAAAACTCTCTCTGGCTTCTCAGTAGGGAATTGGTTAAATATCTTTATGCTGTCTACAGCTCCTGAAAAAGAAAAAGTTTGCATTTAATGCACTATCTATTCTTAAGTGGAAAAAGAAATTTGCAACATAGTGCATAGAGTGTATGACTACAGTTATAACTACAGTTTTAGACATGTATAAAATCTGTGGCAGAATATATAAATAATTGGTAATGGAGTCATGTCTCTGGGAAAAGGAACTGAGTGGCTAAAGGAAGATTTGCTTTTCCCTGTATATCATTTTGTACCTTTTATTTTTGGACCATGAAGATGTATTATTTATTCAAAAAATAAGTGGATGCATTTTATAAATGACATTTGATAATTTATAATTTAGTGGTTTATCTGTTACACTGTAATATTTTATTTCATATGAATATTTAAATTTTAAATCTTTTTATTATAAGATACACATAACATAAAATTTACCATTTTAACCGTTTTTAAGTGTACAGTTCAGTAGCACTGAGTACATTCACATTTTTGTGCAGCCATCCATCTCCAGAACATTTTCATCTCCCCAAACTTAAACCCTCAACCTGTTAAACAGTAAGTCCCTAATCCCCCTTTTCCCCAGCCCCTGATGACCACCATTCTACTTTCTGTCTGTATGAATCTGACTACTATAGGTTCCTCATATAAGGGGAATCATACTGTATTTGTCCTTTTGTTACTGGCTTAATTCACTTAGTATAATGTCTTTGAGGTTCATCAGTGTTGTAGCATGTCAAATATCCTTTCTTTTTAAGGCTAAATGATATTCCATGGTATGTATATACCACATTTTGTTTACAAATTTTAAATATTTATGCCTTGTTTCTCAAATTAGATTGTAAACTTCATAAGAATAGACGCTCCATATTGTTGTTTTTTCAGCCAACAATATAATATTAAATGCTTTATAAATGTTGGTGGTAGACAAACCAATTCGTGTATACAAAGACATGCTAAAAATGCAAGTGAATCTATAAAATAATAGTAAAACCTAACATTTTTTGAGAACATATATGTGTGTGCCCGTGACCATCCTAAGCCCTCTATGTGAATTATCAAATGTTTTCATCACAATGACTCTGTAAGTAATCCTATAAATTAGGAGTATTATTATTACCCTCATTATCCCCTTTTTACAGAGGAGAAAACTGAAGCTCAAACAGTCTGACTTCAGGGACTTTTTTTTTTTTTTTACTCTATACTTCAGAAGAAAGAAACGGTATACTTTCATTAAAAATGTGAAATTTCAAATAAAGAAAAACATTGGAGAGAAAAAAGAAAAGAATGATAAGGGAAATGTGCAACAAAATCTATAAACCTTCAGAGTAATTAACTCAATCTTAATATTCTTTACAGTGAAAATCGAAGAGAAAATGTGGGCAATAATGAAGTTAGAGAATTCTTACCATCTCAGCCACTAATCAAGAAAGAATAAAATAAAGTTATAAAAATTTAGGAGCACAGGAACTTCCCTGGTGGCGCAGTGGTTAAGAATCCGCCTGCCAGTGCAGGGGACACAGGTTGGAGCCCCGGTCCGGGAAGATCCCACATGCCACAGAGCAACTAAACCTGTGCTCCACAACTACTGAGCCTTTGTGCCACAACTACTGAAGCCCGTGTGCCCTAGAGCCTGTGCTCTGCAACAAGAGAAGCCACCACAATGAGAAGCCTGCGCACCGCAACAAAGAACAGCCCCTGCTCGCCGCAACTAGAGAAAGCCTGCACGCAGCGATGAAGAACCAACGCAAAAATAAAAACCAAAATATAAATTAATTAATTTTTAAAAAATTTAAGAGTACATATCTTATTTTTGGGTTTTTTTGTTGTTTTTAGGAGCACATATTTTAGATTTAGCTTATGATTTGAGTAATTAGCTAATGTACTTATAAATTTGTTCCAATCAGTACCTTTTTATGATAAATAAATCATGCATTTAATTCACTCTTGAAAAATGATAAGTGTATATGAAATTTTCTGTGTAGAATATTAGATAAGTTTAGTAGAATGAAATTTAAAATGGATTAATCTATTATATATGAGATAAGAAAAGTATGTGTTCTCAATTTTTAAAGTTCAGCAGGTCAACATGTATTATGCAAATATATTATTTATGTTAGCTTCCCACAGCATGTGGTGGAAAGCTAACTGGAATTTCTTAATTCCAAAAGGATGAGGGGACACATGAAAATTAATGCTAGACCCAGGGATTTTTATTGGATCTGATAAATTGTCAGAATAAATTCCCCAGCTGGACACCATACAACTAAAGCAGTTTTTAAGCAAGGCTTTTCAGGTGTTTGTTTTCATAAAGGATTAAAAATAAGGAAATAAGTTTGGAGATTATCACAGTGGTCTAAATATGAAACCAAGAAGAAAGATGGTGATTGTAGAAATAGAGAAAAAAGAAAGGATACAAGAACGGTCAAAAGAAAATTTGCCCCAAAGAGGTGAATGCTTCAATGTAGAGGATAAAAGGGAAGGACACTGATGTTCTTAAATAAACTGAGAAAAGATTATATAAAACATGATGTGAAATAAATTAACCTGCTGTTGTCTTTGGGCTAATGCTGAATTTTCTCCATGTAATCTAACCACTAGAGGTCAGAGTGCTATACTTCTAATGTCAACTATTCTATCAATTTACACAAATTGGTTTGGCTCATTTCTGTAATTAATTGTATCTTTTCCTTCTCCCACTCTCACTATGGGTGGTTTGGGGGCTGTTTCTGTGGCCCAGGCCAAAGCCACGAGATCACCACATTCCCTTGCCTCAGGGCAGGTAACCCATGCCAGGCCAGAGTGAATTCTGGGCTCTCAGTCGAGTGGGAGAATCTGTGGTTGGAGCTTCCAGGACCACCACGTGGAGAACACCTGCCTGAGACCCAGGCTATTTCGGAGGAAAGTAGAGCTGAGCGATGTAGGGAGAAATCAATAAGTTCTGAGGACAGCTGTAAGCCCCCTACATCCACATGCCTGGAGCTAGATTTACTTCTGAGCTCTTCAGTTCTGTGAACAAGTAAATCCCCCCTTTTTATCCCTGAAGCTAATTTGAGTGGGTTTCTTTCACTTGCAACCAAGAGTCCTGGCTCATCTTATTTTTACATATTCTCTTAACTTTTAAACAATTTATAACAGTTGTCTAACTCCCTGATTGGGAAAGAGGCATATGATGTTTTCTCTGTCCTTCAGTAATACATGACTCAAATAACAAACTTACTGAGTTATATAATAATATATTTATTGAGTATATACAGTGCACCAAGGATGGTTTTAACACTCGGGGGAAAAAAAAAAAAAAAAACAGACCAAGATCTCAGCCCTCTGAACAGTTCATATGACAGCAGGTAGAGATAGATAATACATAATAAATATGATATAAATAAAAATTATATATTGTGTTCAGAGGTGATAAAATGGCCAAAATTTTGCTGCAGATTAAGGAGAACCAAGAGTGAGGATTGCAATTTTTAAGATGGACTTGAAATTTTTAAGCCTACATTGGTAGGCTCATTGAGAAAAAGACCTTTAGGCAAAAGCTTGAAAAAGATGAGAAGGTTAGCAAAGGAATGTGTGGGGAAAGAGCATTCAGGTAAAAGGCACCAGCCAGTGGAGAGCCTCTAAGGGAAGAGCACACCTGCCATGTTCAAGAGATAGCAGGGTCCATCAGCAGATGAATGGATAAAGATGTGGTATATATATATGATGGAATACAACTCAGCCATAAAAAAGAATGAAAATTTGCCATTTGCAACAACATGGATGGACCTGGAGAGTACTATTATGTTTAGTGAAATAAGTCAGACAGAGAAAGACAAATACTCTCTATGATACCACTTATACGTGGACTCTAAAAAATAAAACTAGTTAATATAACAAAAAAGAAACAGACTCAGGTATTAGAGAACAAACGAGTGGTTACCAGTGGGGAGAGGGAAGTGGGGGAGGGGCAAGACAAGGGCAGGGGATTAAGAGGAACAAACTACTCTGTATAAAATAAATAAGCTATGAGGATATATCGTACAACACAGGGAGTACAGCCCATATTTTATAACTATAAGTGGAGTATAACCTTTAAAAATTGTGAATCAATATTCTTGTATGTTGTACACCTGAAGCTTACATAGTATTGTAAATCAACTATACCACAAGAAAAATAAATACATAAATAATTTTTTTAAAAAGAGAGAGAGACAGCAGGAAGGTCAGAGTGGTTGGAATGGAGTAAGAAATAGGAAAAGATGTCACAGAGTGAACAAAACCAGATCATGTGTGGCCTCATGGGCCACAGTCAGAACTCTGGCTTTTACTCTGGAAGAAATGGGAGGCTTCAGAAGGTTTTGAGAGGAGGGGTGGATCGAGGATGTCAGTTGGAAAGCTGTTGCAATAATCCAGGCAGGTACTGACGGCATCCTGGACTAGGGAGGCAAGAGGAGGAGGTGATAAGAAGTGGTTAGATTCTGGACATATTTGAGGATGCAACCCATAGAATTTCCTGTAGACTGGATTTAGGGTATAAGAGAAAAAAAGAGAAATAAAGGATGCTGACTTCCAAGTTTTGGGCCTGGACTATAAGAAGAATGAAATTGCTATCAATGGAGATGGAATAGATTGCAGAAGGGGGAAATCAGGTTTCAGTATATTCTTAATTTGTTTGCCTTTTATTATTTTTTTCTTTTGAAATAACTTTAGATTTTTTTAAGTTGCAAAATTATTACAATTAATTCATGTATAACCTTCGCCCAGCTTCCCCAGATGATAACATTTTACATAACCAAAGAATAATTATCAACACCAGGAAATTAACATTGATACGATACTATTAACATTGATATGATACCCAATCTAGGACAGTTCTTCATTCTTCCTTTGTCTTTCCTGACTTTGACACTTTTGAAGAATACAGATCAGTTATTTTGTAAAATGTCCCGCAAGTTGAGTTGGTCTGATGTTTGCTGATGACTAAATTCAGGTTATGAATTTTTGGCAATACTACTACAGAAGTGATGCTGTGCCCCTCTCAGCCCGTCATATCAGGGAGGTACATGATGTTTATAGGTCTCATTTACCAGTGATGTACTTTGAACATGGCCTCTGCAATGTAACGTTACTATTTTCCCATTATTATTAGTAAGTGTCTCGTGGGAAGATACTTTGAGAGTATATAAGTGTCCTGTTTCCCAGAGTGTATTTGCCCACCATTTTAGCATCCCTTAATGATTCTGGTAGACAAGAATTATTACTGTGCTATTTGACAAATGGTAATTTTCCATTTCCATTACTCCTTCTACTTTTATTATTAAGTAAGCTTGGCCAAACCATTGGCCTTCAGGTTAGCATCTTGGCAGTGAGAGTGCGGAGTCCTAACCACTGGACTGCCAGGGAATTCCTGCTTTTTTTTTTTTTTTTTTTGGCACTTCTTTATTTTCTGGCTCCACAAGATGCCCTAGGCTCATCTTGCACTTTCTCTGCCCTATCCCTGGAATCAGCCAGCTCTCCAAGGAATAGTTGGTTCCTTTTAGTGGGAAATGGTATTTAGGAACTGGACATGAGCTCATTGCTGTTGGGTGGCATTACTTCAGGAGCTCAGTTTTAAACCTATTAAACTTGAGATAACTATGAGACATCGAACTGGACTGTTAACTTGGCAGTTATAATTATGATTCTGAAGTTTAGGTGAGAAAGTCAGGCTGAAGATATAAATTTGGGAGTTACTGGCATATAGATGATATATAAAGCCAAAACACTAAACGAGATTAGAATTGATATAAAAAGTGAAGAGGATCAAAGACTGAGACCTGGGGGCACTCCAATACTAAGATGAGGGAGAAGGAGAATCAGCAAAGAAAACTGAGAAGGAACAACTAGTGAGGTAGGAAGAATACTAAGAGAGTTGTATCCCAGAAGCCAAATGATAAAAGTATGTCACGGAGGAAGGAATGATCAACTGTCAAATTATGATGATAGGTCAAGTAAGATGAAGACTGAGAATAAATCACTGAATGGAGCAACCTGGAAGGGTAGTTTTGGTGGAGCGGAGTGAGTAAAAGTTGAATGAAGTGGATTCAAGGGGGAGGAAGGGAAGAGAACTGGAGATAGGACCTACAGACAACTTTGAAGATTTACTGCAGAGAGGAGTGAAAATATAAGACTGTAGCAGTGGAGAAAATGGGTTCAAAAGGAAGGAAAAAATTCTTTTAGGATAGGAAAAACAAGAGCATGATGATATGCTAAATGTGAACAATCCCTTGGAGATGGGGAAATCCACGGTATTGTACAGAGAGGGGGAAACTGCTGAAGTCATATTCCTGAGAAAGGACAGTGACTATTTTCTAAGCATTATATCATAGTAACTGAGATATAAATATTTGGAAAATAAATAAAGGCTGTTCACCTAGTTTAAAAAAATCAAATACATTTGGCTGATGTTATTTTAAAAAACACATTTAAAGAAATGTGACTTTTAGGCTTCCCTGCTGGTGCAGTGGTTGAGAGTCCGCCTGCCGATGCAGGGGACACGGGTTCGTGCCCCGGTCCGGGAAGATCCCACATGCCGCGGAGCGGCTGGGCCCCGTGAGCCATGGCCGCTGAGCCTACGCGTCCGGAGCCTGTGCTCCGCGACGGGAGAGGCCACAGCAGTGAGAGGCCCGCGTACCGCAAAAAAAAAAAAGAAATGTGACTTTTTAAAAACTAGAGCTTTCTAATAAGACATTAGTAGTGACCAAGAGTCAACTAAAATATTATACTGGTGATATATTTCACTGGCAAGCATCAGAATGTTGTCACTGCCAGGAAAATGTGGAAACAGAAAATCCTTTTTTTCTTTTTCTTTTTTTTTCTTTTTAACCATAGATACTCATGGCTTTTGTTTTTAAAAATGCATTCATTAAATGCTCTCTATTAGTCATATCTCTCACTGGCTTCTTTCCAAATACTTTCTTACAAGTGATAAATCTGTAGAGGAAATTCAGAGACTTGTAATTCCACGGAGAGAAAATCTCTTTGAGAGTGAGCGATGGGAATAATAAAGGCCACGGGGAGCTTTACTAGTCAGAAACTCTGCCAGAGAACAGAACAACTCTTGCGGTAGCTGATTTCATGAGAATATACTCCTTGAAGCTACAGAGAAACCAGGTTTAAACTGCAACAGCTAGGAGGGGAGGAAGAAGACGGAGTGTCCAGTTTTGGATTATTTGGTTATTCTAAATTTCTCAAAGACCCCCTTGGGGTTGTTGTCCATTCAGTTGGAGAGTAACAGCAGAGATCAAAAGGAAAAGCAAGCCAGGAAAAAAATAAGAGAAACAAGACTTTTTGTCTTCTTTGTTGTGTTCTTATACTTACCTTCTTTAATTTCTCAATAAATGATTTGTAAGGAGGCAGAAAAAAATGTTTAGAAAAAAGGCACTCACTGAATAATTACAGCATTTATTTTCAAAGCATATATTTAATTATGTCATATGTAAACATGGGCAGAATTCATATCCTAAATGAATTTGCTCAGAGCAAAACTGTATTCCCTGAAGTTGGCTTGTTTTGACAAAATTGTGATGTTTTATTAGACAAATGATACATAAACTAGTTTATTTAGTTGATTGCTGATTATCTCGGCTAATGGAGGGAAACAATGGTGTGGTTAATCCAAAATAATCTAAAGTCATTTATATTTGACTTTGAAAAAAAATTGATATTTGGCAATGAATGTGGATGTTTTTAACATTCTAAGATTTTTTTTTATAGATTTATTTATGGCTGCTTTGGGTCTTTGTTGCTGCGCGCGGGCTTTCTCTAGTTTTGGTGAGTGGGGGCTACTCTTCGTTGCGGTGCGCCGTCTTCTCATTGGTTGCGGTGCGCCGTCTTCTCATTGCAGTGGCTTCTCTTGCTGCAGAGCACAGGCTCTAGGCGCGCGGGCTTCAGTAGTTGCAGCACGCGGGCTCTAGAACGCAGGCTCAGTAGTTGTGGCACACGGGCTTAGTTGCTCCACGGCATGTGGGATCTTCCCGGACCAGGGCTCGAACCGGTGTCCCCTGCATTGGCCGGAGGATTCTTAACCACTGTGCCACCAGGGAAGCCCAGTAAGATTTTTTTTTTAACTTCAAATAAAGCAACGAAAACATACTGAGTAAAAACTTACTCAGATCATAGCCTAGCCCTGCATATGTTAAACTTCCAATAAATAGATGCACCAGGAAGTTTCTCAGCTTCCTTATCTATCATTTAGCAACTATATCAGATAGTCATTGTTTTTGTCTATCCAGAAGAACCTACTCTAATTCTATGTGGTTCAGGTGGCCATGGACTACTTCAGCCTCTACTAATGGGAAAGTGACCAAGACCAGTTCAATCAGAACCTAGTATTCCTCTGACCACAATACGTACTGGATTCTACGAGTACATATAACTTGGGCGAGCTCCGTCACCATATCCTAATTCTGGCCGTAAATTCATGGATGAGCACATGGTAACAACTATCCCATGGTAACAACAGTCCCCAGCTGCCATTTTTATAAAACATTACCATGCCCTCTGTCCCTAATTGATCACTCTAGAGTTGACCTCTGACAAAAATTGGTCCAATCAGAGGTCTTTCCCTATGAATTCAAAATTGAGACTAAGAGAGTCCAATATCAGTTTTGACATCTAACAGAAGAGTTGTTTATAAGGGAGCTTCCATGTAACTGTGGAGAAGAGAAAGCTGTTCCAAAGAGAGAGAATAAGAGAAGAAAGAACTGTTGGGCAGAGAGAAACAGAGATGAAAATGAAGAAAGAAGTCCTGGAGTGGGTACAAATGTTAATTTGTTAATTATGTTAATTCATGTTAATTTCCTTCCTTGAAGCTAGCTCCAGTTGGTTTGTCGTTGTCAATCAAGAATCTTTACTGATTCTGCAGCCCCTGAAAGTAGCTGAATGAATGTCTTGACAGAGAAGGCAGATGAATGTATTGACCCAGGGTTGGGAATCTGTAGGACAGATATAACAGAAGGACAGGAAGGGAAAGAAATTGAAGGTACCAGTGAGAACAAAGTTGAAGTGGCTGAAAATGAGGGTCAAATTGGCTTGAGAAGAACGAGAATCCAAAATGGGAAAAATCCAACTGGAAGAAGGAAAAGAGCTGAGAGACTACAAGGCATGGTTAGATGAGTTTGTTGCTTTGTGGGAGCCTGGAATCAAGGGGAAGGATGTGGTCTGAGAGTGAGATGTCAAAGGTAGAGGAGCCCCAAACTGTAACAAGGTCCAGGATGTGGCCAGGAGGGTGGTCTGTTGAAAGGAAGTAAGAGTTGGAGTAGAGATTAAGGAATGCTGACACTAAGAAATAGAATGTATAATTTACCTGGAAAAGTGGCAGAAATTAGGTAGAGAATGTGAACCAAGTGTCAAAGCCCTGGTGTATATGCATTTGTTAGAAATACAGGCAATTGACAGAATCAAAATTATACTGGAGATTTTAATTCTCCATTGTCAATATGAGAGATTGAGTGGATGAAGTATTGTATAAAAGGTCCTGACATCTTCAAATACAGAATTAATTGATGTTTGTAATAAATTAAATGAGGTGCAGGAATTCTATTTATAGTGCATACATAATGTTCTCCAGGCCATCAGTTGTGATAAGAACAGAAATTAATAACAAAAATATAAAACCAAAAAACCCTAATTACATGAAAAAATTTAATTCTCCTAAACAATAGACTTATCAAGGAGAAAAGTAAGAATGCAATAAAAATCTATTTAAAAAAATAATAAAGTACTTCTCAAAAACTGTGAAATGCAGGTAAACTCTTCTTAGAAGAAAATATATGCTGGGAATTCCCTGGCAGTCCAGTGGTTAGGACTCCACGCTTCCACTACAGGGAGAAGGGGTTGGGGGGTGTCCAGGTTTAATCTCTGGCTGGGGAACTAAGATCCTGCAAGCTGTGCAGTGTGGCCAAAAAAAAAAAGTTAAAAGAAAAGGAAAATATATGCTTTAAAATTATTTTATTACTAAAAAAATTTTTATTACTAATAGTTAATTAAATAAACATTAAATTTAAGATCTTAGAAAATTTTTAAGCACTGGGTGAAAAAATATTAAAAGCATAGTAAAGAAAATTAGAAATTAAAAACACATGACAGGGGCTTCCCTGGTGGTGCAGTGGTTGAGAATCCACCTGCCAGTGCAGGGGACAAGGGTTGAAGCCCTGGTCCGGGAATTTCCCACATGCCGCGGGCGGAGCAACGAAGCCCATGCGCCACAACTACTGAGCCTGCACTCTAGAGCCCTCGAACCATAACTACGGAAGCCCGCGTGCCTAGAGCCCATGCTCCACAACAAGAAAAGCCACTGCAATGAGAAGCCCGTGCACCGCAACGAAGAGTAGACCCCGATCGCCGCAACTAGAGAAAGCACGCATGCAGCAAGGAAGACCCAATGCAGCCAAAAGTAAATAAATTAAATAAATAAATAAAATTTTAAAAATCATATTTAAAAAAAACAAAAACACAATAATTAGAAACAAGAACACAGACATGGCAAGCAAATAAAAAGGAATATAAAATTATAAAGGAAAGAAATTAGTATCATAAAAGAATTTTTGTAGAAATCAGGAAGTGTGTATAAAATTCATTTTTTTAAATACCAGAAAAACCAATGTCTTTCAAGTAGTAAACAGTTGGACTTTGGTACATACATTTAATGGAATATTATTCAGCAAGAAAAATGAATGAACTCCTCAACATACACACAAATGTGCTGCATGAAAAAGACATAAATGGCTACATACTACATGATTCTATTTGTATGACACTCTGGAAAAGGTTAAACTATAAAAACAGAAAACAGATCATCAACCGACAGGAACTGGGGGTAAAGGAAGGGCTGACTAAAAACGGGCATGAGGGAACATTTTAAGGTGTTAAAAATGTTCAATATCTTAACAGTGGTTGTTGTGATACGGTTTTGTGCATTTGTCAAAATTCTTAGAATTGTACACACTAAAAATGGTGAATTTTATTGTACGCATATTATACCTCAATAAACCTGGATTTAAAATTTTTTAATGGACAAAATATTAAAGAATAATGCTAAAAAGAACTGGTGAAAAGTGTTCTTATAAAAGAATATTCCATAGACTAAAATTAAAATGATATGTTAATAGTATGAAGACAGAAATCTAGATCAAAAGAAAAAAATTAAAGAAACCAGACATAGACTTAAATATAGGTGGTAGTTTACAACTATCTCTTCCTTTTCCTCTTTTCCTTCCCTTCCCTTGTCTTCCTCCCTTGCCCTGCCCTTCTTGAACAATGTGGTGAAAAAAGCCATTAGACTATGAGAATGGAAAGTGGTAGAGCCACTCTGGAAAAGAGTTTGGTGGTTTCTTAAAAAACTAAACATGCTCTTACCCAACGATTGCATTCCTGGGCATTTATTCCAGAGAAACGAAGACCTATGTTAACACAAAAACATGTCCACAACAGTTCACAGCAGCTTTATTTGTAATACCCCACAGTGGAAATAACTAACATGTGCTTCAATAGATAAATGGTTAAACAAACCATGGTACATCCATACTGTGGATACTATCCAGCAGGGGGGACCCAACTTAGGATGTCAGAGTTGGAGTTGGGTGAAGAGGATATCCGAATAGGACAGCACCGGTACCAGCCTGGCACAAAGTATCAGAGCCCTGGCAGCCTAAGAGTAGTGTCTGCCAAGGCTGGGGGTGGGGAGTCAGATTCCAAGTGGGGTGAGGAGGGTGTCTATGACAGGGGAAGAGGCATGGTGGCCACAGTGGGAGATTGGTGACATATAAGAGCATCAAGCAAATAATATATTGAGGACAGTGGGAGCCAAGTTTCTCGCTAACAAGAGAATTAGAAATAGGAAAACAGAGAAAATAAGGAAGAACGCTGTGGTAGTGGATCTGAATTAGAGATGTCAGTGTGAACTCATTTTTAATATATAGCAGTAGATATAGAAGAAAATAGAAATGGAACAGCATGTGTATATACATGTGTATATACATAATACATGTGTGGGCGTGATGTGTGTGTGTATACACACTAACTAGATTTTCTTAAGTAAAACAGGATGTTTAAATCTTAGGATGGTTCATGCTTCAGGCAAAAATGGATTTAGAGCCTCAAATAATTTCACCCAGGACCAATGTCTCCCTCCACATCTTGACTCTGTCATTCATCTTGACTTCATTTTCATTCTCAAGACTCTATCATTAGTTTCCAGGCCAATTTCCACATTCAAATCCATAAAAAAAGAAAAATTAGTTTTCACTCAACAATCTCAAAAAAAAAAAAGTCTCATTGCATATCATTGGCTCTGACTGGGTCCTGTGCCTCTCCTTAGAATCCCTCTGGCAGGGGGAATGCAGTGCACTGGTTGAGCCACACCCACCCCTGGAGGCAAGGGTGGAATAAGTTCTCTCTAAAGCACCTGGACTGGTGTGGGACAGGGTGGTCCCATAGAGGAAAACTGGAATGATGAATGGGTGCTGGGTAGAAAAACAGATTTTCACTACTCAGTTCACTCCTTTCAGCAGCTCAACATTCCCACACACCGTTCTTTCCATACATATAGCTTAAAATGTGCCCACACTTCCGTACAGGAATATCACATGCAGTCAAAATACAGCCACTCCATCCTTAAAATAAGACAACTCAAAGTCCTGTCTAGTTGCTCCATTGAAATACATGTCTAAGTTCTCTGGGTGACTCCATATAATCTAGCAAAGCCCAACTAAAATGATAAAAATAACACAAGCACACACACACACACACACACACACACACACACGCACCCCAACATACCCAATATATAATAGTATTCACGGTAATGAGAGAACCAAACTGCCAGGATAGTCAAATCAACTGGTCATCACCCTGTGGCAGCCGTGGAAGAGCAACCAGCAGGTCTGCTCTCAAGAAAGTACCTGCTGCTCAGCTGGGACGAGTGCAATTAGCTACCAGCTTCCTCAGCAGCACCTTCAGAACCCACCCCAGCTTCTCAGCTGAGGGGAGGCTCCTTCTTAGGCTCCCCCGGGCAATAATTAAGCATGACAGGCTTATTCGTATGTAGTCATTTCAGTCCAACGCAGACGACTCTAACTGCAGTTTTTGCTACAGAGCCGTCCATGGCACCGACCCAGATTTTGTATGATCGGTGTTGTAAGCTGAAGGCTTTCACTACCCAGCTTGCTCCCCCTTCATCTTTTACAGACATTACTCTAGTCTGATCAACTAGAACCAAAACAACACTCTATACCCAGGACCAAAGTACCTGGAGAAGAGAATCAAATAAAAGTGAAGTCATGATCTCTCAGTCACCTTCTGTCTTGGTGACCAAGCTTCCATCAACCTTTCTGTGGAAAAGGGAATAGCAGGAAAAAAACCATACAGTGGTCTCCAGTCCATTTACATCATACACTACTGGACAGGAACAGCTAGGTCTCGGTCTCCAATCCTGGCAATGGAGTGAGATTCTTAATAGGCCAAAATGGTCCCTTTTCCTCCATGGCCACATTTGAGGTGGACATTGGGGAGGATTTCCCTTCCTGAGGTCACATCTCTTTAGCAACTAAGAGTGTGGCAAGAGATTTAGATGTGAAATAGTCACTAGTTTTTGTTTGCCAGACTTGGAGTTAGCTTTTGCTTCCATGCAATTCTCTGGGCTAATAAAAAGTCAGGCAGCTAGTTGCGTCTAGAACTGGATCTATGGACTTCCGCTCCTTAGCAGTGGATCCCAGTGCTCTGTTGTTCTTCTACAAGCCTTAGCTTAGGGCTCTTCCTCTCCAAATCCGTCTCGAAGAGTTCAAAACGATGTTCTGGGGTAGGTAGGTGAGGCTATTCTGCTCCAGGCCTACATTCCAGCCACTTTTTTTGGTAAATGGTTAATTGCCCACTTTCTCAGGCAGAAGAAGTACATTAAGGGAGGTGGTTGGATAGAATCTGTGGGGTCAGGAGTGTTTTAAAAACATTGATGCTGGCTCTTCGATTTCAGATGAACCATTTTCAACCTAAGCCCTCCTTTTTGGAGCATAAGAACATAGGCCACAAGAAATAGCCAACACACTCTAAAATTCTGACATTGTTCTACTCTGTTCTCTAATGTTCCATCCTTTGTCAATAAACAGTCTGAGTCCCAAGATAAAATACACGACAGTCATTCAACCAGCTGTTTCCTACTTCATATGAAAGGTTAAGAGTTACCAACTTTCCAGCCCAGGAGAGAGGATCCTTCACTCTTCTTGAAACTACCCTTAACCTAGACGTTTCTACAGTTTAGTGTCCTTTACATCCCAATTCTGGTATAAAATTCTTCATCATTTAGAACTTCTTTTTAATTGCAAATAATAGAAAGCATAATCCAGATTGGCTTACATAAAGAAAGATAAGTTATTGGCTTATGTTAGTGAAGTCTTGATTAAGATAGCGCTTCAGTCAAGGCTGGACTGGGAGGAAGGTTAAACAAAATGTCATCAGGAAAAGTCATTTCAATTTCTTGTCTCAAAAAGGTTGGGCTTATTCTCTGGCTCCATGGGGGTAACAAGATGGCTGCCTGTAGAAACATCTTCCCATATTCAATTCAAAAAAAAAAAAAAAAGATTTAAAGGTGTGCCTTTCAACCATCCCAGCAAAAGTCTCATTTCTTTTTATTAGCTTGATTAGGTTATGTAACTGTCCCTGAACAAATTCACGGTAGCCAGGAGAATGTAATATTCTAATTAGCCAGACTAAGTCACATGAATTCTATTTTTTAAATTACAGCTTTATTGAGAAAAAATTCACATGCCATAAAGTCCATCCCACATGAACTCTCTGGAAGTAGGACATGGAATGAATGCCTCCTGCAGCATCTGGACTGAAGGCTGGGGAGACAAGAATAAAACGAGCACTCTAAAAAGAAGGGTAAATGGATGCTGTCCATCAAAAGCTGAGTTTAGGGAGTACGAACTGATTTTCTAAGGCTCTCACCTGATATATTGACACTCTGTCCAGTTAACAATTATCCTCTGGGTTGCCCCCAAGATGAAACACTCTGTGAGACTTGCCCTAAAACAACTCAATCATTGCTTTTCTACAAATGTTGAAAAGGTCTTAGTCCTGGTTTATATTCACAGCCCCATCTGGCTCTGTGTTTTGCACAAAACTGACACAAGAGAAAAGTTTTCTGAATTTCCTTATTTAAAACACTTTATTTGTTTGAGTTGTAGTGTTAATTCTGTAATTCTCCAGCAACATCCTGGGAAGGCTGTGGGACTGATTGAGACACAACTCTCTCAGTGCTTCCCAGCTAGGGCCTGACAACACAGCATGGTTCACAGGTGCACAAAATGTAAGGCAGAGATCAAGAGCCCAGACAAGGAACCAGACAGCCCTAACTTCAAATCCTGGTTATTCCACTTCCTAACTCAGTGAATTTGGGAAAGTCGCCTAAAGTCCCTGAACTTCAATTTCCTAATTGGAAAATTGAGATAATATCCCAAATGACAGCCATGGGGATTGTAAATGAGATGACCTACGTATAAGGAGAGAGAGGAGATGACATTCCCTTGAATTTCTCTTATGATCTAGTACATGAGTTTGGAAGAAATACTTTGATGACTAAGATCCCATGAGTCATGCTCTGCCAACAAAACATACTGCCTTCTAGGGAGGGTGAATCCTACGGACGGGAGGCCCTTTGTCTTTCTGAATGTTGAAGAGGGTTTGGATACACAATGTTTGATGGTTAGGAGCTGAGAGACGGGGTAAATCTGTGAGGAAGAAGAAAAAAAATCAATGTGGTTGGTACTGATGGGGTATTAGCGTGCTGGAGCTGGCTCCTATTGGCTCCCAAGGGCTGATTGTTGGCATTTATTCCTAACTGCGTGTTCAGTGACATCATGTTCACAGTGTAAAAGCAACCATGGTGGGAATATTTACACCACAGCAGTTGGCAACTCTACAGATAAGTCCTTCCCACCCCCGAAAGATCTGGCTGGTAAAAACACAACATTGGATAAAATATATCAGTTGCTTTGGAACAGAGATATCTAAGAGAGATTTATTTGCAGACTGTTTTCTTCTCATTCTTCCCTTGACCTCTTCAATAAAGTCACTTTTATTCACTTTTTTTTATGAATTCTTGAAGGAGACGAGGACAAGGGTACAACTGCTCTCTAAGTACTGACAAATGGTAGCAATAACTGTCTTTATCATCCTTCATAATAACAAGAAAAATAGCGCCTTTTCTTCCCCATGTGGGTGCTAATGGAGCTACCTTCCTCACGCAGAGTAGATTTCTTTTCACCTGCTTCATGGCAGGATGTGGTTCAGGGCCGCCAGTTATGAGAGGCCATTTCTCCGTCTGAATCCCACATGAGCAGGAAAGTTCTCTCTGTGGTAGTGACGTGTAAACTGAAGCCTAGAATAAGAAGTCAGAGGAGAGGGAGAGTGTGAGGAAGCAAGGGAAAGAATTCTAGGCAGAGAGAGCTGCAAATTCAAAGGCTCCAAGGTGGGGAAAAGGGCCAGTGAAACTGGAATGTATGAATGGGAAGAGAGTGGCCTGAGAGGAGGTGGGCAGAGATCAGCTATGCTAGCCCTTCTATACCGTTAGCCACCAAGAGAGGTTCATTGGCCTCAAGGAACCTGTCAGCGATTACAGTGTCAAATTTCCTGATGCTCAACATTGACTAAAGCTTGGTTGACAGATTCAATATTAATAAAGGATTGCTTTAAGGGTATGGAGTGCATGCTTGTCTCTAAAAATCTATCTGTGGGTTAAGTCAGATGAGCTGAGAGCGGAATTGCACTGCTGAAAGGTACGATGACATAATGCCACAAGGCCAGGTTAAGAACATATGGCAGCCAGTGTCCAAGATGACCCCCATGAGGCTCAGCTTTACATATTTCCCCCTCACATTGAAGCCGGCTGATCTGTATAACCACTAGGATATTAAGGAAATGACTGTGTGTGATTTCTAAGGCTTGGACTGAGCCTTGAGACTTGCCCTAAGGTTTTAGGGCAAGTCTCACTGACCTGGGGAGGTCAGTGGCCATGTGATAAGGACACTCAAGCAAACCTATGAAGAGGTTCATGTGGGAAGGACTGAGGCCTCCTGCCAAAAGCCAGCACCAACATACTGACCATGAGTGAACTAACTTGAGGTGAATCTTCTGGTCTCAGTCCAGCCTTCAGACGACTGCCGCCCTGGCTGACATCTTTACTGCAGCCTCATGAGACCCCTGAAGCCAGATCCACCTAACAAAGTTGCTCCCCACTTCCTGATCCACAGAAACTGTATGAGATGATAAATGTTTATTGTTGTTTTCAGCCAATAGGTTTTGGTATTTGGTTATGTGGCAATAGATTAAAGCAGACATTAAAAGAAACAACCCTAATAAACTAGCTGCTACAATAACAGTAACACTGTTTATTAAGGGTATTCTCTGTGAGTTTTGGCAAGTTACTTAACCTTCCTACCCCTCAGTTTCCTCATCTGTCAAAGGGGACTAATTAATAGTGTCCATCTTTCAGACTGTCTGTAGCATTAACTCTAATAATAGATGTAGATATTTTAAAGAATAAAATGGAATCATAGAGACATAGTAGAAACTCATTAAATGTCATCCATCTTTATTATTATTTGCTGTTATTGTTATGACTATTATTTTTAAAATTTTACTTTTAACCAAATCTGTTTCTCCTGTTTTTTTCTGAATCAGTTAGTGACATAATGATCCAGACAGTCAAAATACCAGAAAACTGGATATTACCCTTGACTGATTTTATTCTTACTCTTTATCCAGTCAGTCATTATGTTCGAATGATTATATATATTAAGTACTTTCAGACAATTTTCTTTTATTTTTACTCCCACTGCCTTAGTTCAGGCTTCCATCAACTCCCATCTGGACTATTAACAAGTTTCCTGCCTCTAATCTTATTCCTCTCTAACCTGTTTTTCACACGGCAGCCCGTGACCTGTCTACAACAAGAACATGAGAAGCCCTTCCCTGGTGAAACTTCCACTGGCCCCCTGACAGCTACATAGAGTCCAGTCTCCTTAGCATGACCAGCACGGCCCGTCAGGATCTGGCTGTCGCCTGTCTCTCCTCTAATGAACCCAGTGTAACCTAGTGTTAATTCCCTCATTTGTTGCCTTTGGTGCCTGTCTTTCAAAGTGTTGATTTTCCTCAGATGTTTGGTGGTTCTTGCTTTGTTTTACTTTTTTCTTTCCTGTTAATATTTGCTGTGTGGACCTAGGTTAAACATCTTATTTCCACGCCCAAATAACAGTCTCTGGTTACCTATCAGTGGGTTCAAGTTTTGATCACAGAAAACTATTTTTGATGATGGCAGGTGAGAGCTGGGTCATGTGGCAAAAGGAGCATTCACACTCTGACACTTGGGCATAAAAGACTCTGCACAAAAGTAAATTATTAAAGAAAATACAGGTGCCTTTCCCACTCAGGCTGGCACTCAGTCCTGGCCCAGCAACATCTGCATCCCTAAACATCTGCTGTCATGCTAACACTGTTCAAGCCCCAGAGAAACACCTTTCCTCATGTCCGTGACCTTGAAAAAAAGGGCAATCCTGTCCAAATGTCCTGAATGTTTGTGAGTTGTGCCCTACCGATTTTGGAAATGGGTATTGTTTCAGCAGGGAGAATTTGAGAGGCAGAAACACTGAAGAAAGAGAAGATACAAATTAGTAATTGTGACAAATCCTTCCTCTCAAGATGAATGCAGTAGATTCTTGCATAATGAAGGATTATTTTCTAAGAGGGCTCAGCATCCATTTTCTTGCTTGCCTTTGTGAATCTGAATGTTCTCTTAAATTAGCTCAACATTTGAAACAATTGTACACGACAGGTGAATAAAATTTCCCAATATTAAATAATTCATATTACTCTTAAATTTGCATATACACGCATGTTTAGGCATGTTGCATGATGCTGATTCTTTCTATTGGCAACTAGATAGACCGTGAAAACTAGATATGTGACTAGCTTTCAGTGTATTTTATTTTAAAACTAATAACATTAAAAAAAAAAACTAATAACATTAAATAAATTTAAAAAATCATATTTAAATTTCAGCTTTAAAAATAATTTGATTTTAAAATTCATTAACTTTAATTTGTAGTTTGTCATTTAATTTTAATAATTTAAAACATTTTAGAAAAAAATAACATTTGGGCTTCCCTGGTGGCACAGTGGTTAAGAATCTGCCTGCCAATGCAGGGGACACGGGTTCGAGCCCTGGTCTGGGAAGATCCCACATGCCGCGGGGCAACTAAGCCCGTGCGCCACAACTAGTGATCCTGTGCTCTAGAACCCATTAGGCACAACTACTGAGCCTGCGCGTCACAACTACTGCAGCCCGTGCGCCTAGAGCCTGTGTTCCACAGCAAGAGAAGCCACCACAATGAGAAGCCCACGTAGAGCAACGAAGAGCAGCCCCCGCTCACCGCGACTAGAAGAAAGCCCACGTGCAGCAATGAAGACCCAACACAGCCAAAAATAAATTTAAAAACTAATAAAAAAAGAAGAAAAAAATAACATTTGAAACCTTATATAAAAATTAATTTTCATATTTACTTTAATTTACACATTTTGATTAAAATAATTGAAATTTTGTACATTTCAAATATAATTATATTTTATTTTTAACCCCTCAGATAATAACTGTCAATAGAACAAAAATTATGTGAAAATATTGATTATAATCTGAAATGGTCAAGAAGAAGAAATGCTATGGGATAAATACATAATCATTTATGAATTACAGATTTTTTTTACACATTTAAGCATGATTGGTCCATCAACTGAGTATCCAGACAGATGCAATACTATTGAAGTCAGACACCTTTGATATTTTGCAAAACCACGGCTTTGCATACTTTAAAAAGTTTTGTTATGAAGAAGTATTTGTCGTTTAGAAAGATAATACATACATAATATATATGCATGTATGTATGTATTTGTTTATATACAAAGAGAGAGAGAGAGAGATTGAGGGTGACTTGTGGTTTTGGAGATACCTTCCTCTTACCTGGTGCCTTCTACCTATCTTTTGAAATACAATTCTCTCTTTAGAGAGCCGTGCTCATGACCTTAATTTGGAATCTTTCACCCTCTATAGTCTTGGCCAAAGTCTAGAGTTACCTCTGGCGCCTTCTTGCTTTGCTCTCTGACCCAAATAGCATGATAATTCTAACTCTAACCCTAACCCTTCCTTGCCATGCTTTGAGAAAAACATTCTCAGGCCTTTACTCTGGGAACAAACTTTGCTAGAACATAGGGAGGGGAGGGAGATCCAACAGATACTGCTGTCCCAAGTCAGATCTTTCAGTAATTGTCATTATGATGTGTCCAGGCTCTATTTTTCTATTTATGGACAACAAACTTGGGGTTTCCCTAGGAAAATCCATTCTCACCCTTGAAATGTCACTGAAGTGACTTTCTCCTCTTTGTGTTTTGGCTACAGCTTCTCCATTTTGTTGCTTTGCTAATGTGATGCTATAAATGTTCTGTTTTCCAGGAATTCCTCAACTCTTTTATCTGCTGCCTACAGCCCTTCTACATTTCTAGTGTCATTATGAATTACTGTTTTTAAAATATCTTTCCTGACATTCCAATAGGCGTATGCATGGGATGGAAAATCATCGTGTTAGCGTACCATCTGAATCCTTAAACATTTCCTGACATTTTAAATCTCACTGCCTGTACTGGTGAGCTCTGGTGATGCCAAAATGCTTGAGTTCCCTTCTCGTACACTGCTGTGTCATGCTTCTGTGCCTTTAGTCCTCTTGTTTTTCTTTCTCACTCAAATACTCTTCCTGCCTTTCTTCCCCTGGTGAACTCCTACATATCCTTCCAAACTCAACCCAAGCATTCTTTCTCCAGAAAAGAACTAACCAGATAGGTAAATAAATAAATAAAACAAGATTTCTGAGACACCCTAGTTTGGGTTAAGCGCCCCCCTTCTCTCACATCTGTCTACGGTCTATCTCTGAGGTTGCCGGATAAAATATCTGGGAAACACTTACACTAAAATGTGTTCATTGTTTATCTGAAGTTCAAATTTCACCAGGCATTCCTGCTTTTGGTTTTGTTTTCTAAATCTGGTAACACAAAGTATCTCCTCACTTACTATACCCTGTAGACTTTATCTGCTTACGTGTGTACCTCTCCCCTGGGTACTGGAGGTTCCATGCAGGAAGGGACTTGTTTTTTGGTGGGGAGTTGTGCAGTGGTGGGATGAGAATGATACCATTTTTTTTTTTTTAAATCTCTATATCCCTAGTGGCTGACAAACTGTCTGACATGCTAGGTTATTATATTAGTTAAGATCTTCTGGTTGCAAGTAATACAAACAAACTGAAGCCCAATTAAGCAATGAAGAATTTATTACAAGGAGAATTTCAGGGCCAGAGTGCTGCTGGCTTCAGGAAGCATGTGGAACTCACTGCTCTCTGTCTCTTATCTTCGTTTCTCTTAACACTTGGAGTTCCTTTTTCTTTAATTGCCATGGCTTCCTCTGCTACTCAATTCATGTAGAAGATGGCTACACAACACTTCTGAGTGGTTACATCTCTTCCATTCAAGAAATAGACATGAATTCCTCTTAACCCCAATTCCAATTCCTGGAGAAGAGACTGCATTCAGCCAGCTGAAACTAGCAAATGAGGGGTCGCGTACTAATAATCACAGGACCCACCTGTGACCCTATGGTTTGATATTGGAGGAAGCACAGACATGATTTCTACTACACAGATGCTACTGTTAGTCGAGTTTTCCAGAAAACAGAACCCATAGGATGTGTATATGTATATATATACACAGACCACTCTTTTATAAAAGTCATCGTATGATCTGATTCCCACATCTCGCCATTCTGGCCTTCCTGTTTACAGTTTCAAAAGAAACTCAGCACTTATCATCAATCTCTTACCACTCACAGCATAATGAAAGCCAAGTGCTCAACACTGCAATGTGTTGTCAAAACACCTCCAGGCATTTTTTTTTTTTAAACCAGCTTAAACTACTCTTCTCCAATCATTTTAAAATGTAGACTGTCTCAGATCTACAAATATGTTGATTTCTAGAAGAAGCCCTTTGTTTAGTGGTGCTAGAGCTAAAAAGTGAGGTAAAAGTAAGAGAGTTGCTGAGATAGAGAACCAAGAGAAGGGAATTATAGCTGAATCTGTTCAATAACCATGGCTGATGTTAGAATTTTCCTGAACCATCTGGAAAGTCTCCTTAATTACACTGCTATATAATTAAGTTTGGGAGGTTACATTGAAACCACTATATTTTTGATAACTGAAGCAATAGGAACTTAATTATGTCCTTAATGCTAAGAGTTGAGGCTTGCTTTTTAAAATTTTTTGATGTGAACCATTTTTTTTAAGTCTTTACTGAATTTGTTACAATATTGCTTCTGTTTTATGTTTTGGTTTTTTTGGCTGCAAAGCATGTGGGGCCTTAGCTCCCCAACCAGGGATCGAACCTTCACCCCACCCCCCACCCCCCACCCCGCACTGGAAGGTGAAGTCTTAACCACTGGACCGCCAGGGAAGTCCCAAGAGTTGAGGCTTTCTATGTGATGTTCATTCAGTATCCCTCAAGCAGTCCTGAGCATGGCAGCTCTAAGTGGTACAGACCACTTAGAAGAGGGAAGAGGCCAGAGTGGTGTCCATTTCCTTTTCTATTGTCATGTCACCTTCTTGCCCTGGTAAGACAAACAGTCATCCTAAAACAAAAGCTTTCATAAATGACATAACGTTAGTACTATCTATTTCAGTTATGTCAAATAATCGCCAAAAGAAATATAATTAGACAAAACTGGTGATTTCACCAGGAAGAGAATACCTTTGTAACTTTTTGAAGCTAAGCAGCTGGGGCATTGAAGGAGCCTGGCGAGTCTGGGTTTCAAGCCAGAGCTGAACTTTCCCCATCCTTGTTCCCAGGCCGTGGGGCGCTGCAAAGGGCGGGGAGTCAGCTCAGCGGAAACCTGGATTTCACTTAAGAGCCGCGGGGTTGAGAAAGGGCGACCGGAAGTGATCTTGGGATGACCGGAAGCAAGGCCTGGAGGGGAGTAGGAGAACGGACCCGGGAGGGAGGGGGCTTCCAGCAGAAGGGGGCAGGGAAAGGTGCGAAAGCGGCCTGGGAGCGCCGGGTAGTCGGCGGGTCGCTGCCCTGGTCTGTTTGGAAAGCAGCGAGTGACCACCACGATGTCAAGCGGGGAGCCCAGCGAGTGGGATATGCGGGGAGCCCGGAGGGCTTCCAGGCGGTCGGGAAGACTTAAGCCAAAGGGGCGTCGCGCGGCTGCGGAGAACTGAGGAGACGGATTTTGGAAGTCAGGGCAGCCAAGAGCAAGGACCCAAGGGTGCGGGCAGTGAGGGTCGGCCTCGGGGTGGCTGGCTGGTGGGTACTGCGTGGGAGATCTTGGTTTACAGTTTTCTAGTCTTGGTCCCATTGGGTAGAATCACAGTACTTGCCTTTGTACAAGAAACGCTGTCTCAGGGGTATGGAAGGAGCCAGGATGGCCTGGGCTCTGCAGCTGCCTCTGGTGAATGAGGTGACTGAATACGGCCGGTGCATGACTTTGATGCTCTTCTGCCCTGAGTTCATCAGTAGCTGGTGCTGGTACGTATAGCATGAGGTGAGTGAGATTTTACCAGGCCCTGTGCTTTCTGAATAATAAAGGCAGGGTACAGGATAAGCCGGGGCGAGGGCTGGGGTAGAATAGAGTTAAAGAAGCTGTTTCGTCTGAGGTTAGGGAAAAGGAACTTGTTTCTTTTGTTGTTTTGAGCAGTGAGTATTGTGGGAGAAATGGAAAAAGAGATAGTAGGCAGTGTTAAGAAGAATGGCCCTTGATTAGCAACGAGATGAATGTTGAGAGGGTGTGGCTGACTTGGAGACTTGGTGTGTGTGTTCTGTGTGGATTGGTTGCACTGGACTTGTGTGTATAAGGGGCCACATTGAACATGTGAGAGATGGCTAGGGAATTGGGGCTTAATGATGAATATTGGTTGACTGCTTGGGAGGAAACGTGAGACCTTAGTGAAGAAATCCACACACCTGTATCTTAACCTGCTTTAAGGCTTTACTCAATTATAGTAGGGTTTCTGATTTTTGAAAGGTAATCACTGAAATGAAAAGTCAAAAATAACTTTTGGTTTCTTCTAGACCTTCATGTATCAAGCCAAATGTTGATAATAAATAAAAATCTCTTTTGAAAGCAAAAAAACAAAAAAAGCTAAACAAAGGATGAAAAGAGTATGTATAGATTATGTAGCATTTCCCCCAAAGTACAATAAATGGGGAAAAAAGAAAAGAGGAGAGGCCCAAAGAAGATTGTAAACTGAGTTGAATGGTTATTTCCAGAAAATAATGAATACAATATTGTTTGATTGTCTCTGCTCTTCCATTAATGCATGCTGTGATAGCCAGAATTGGAATAGTAAGGTCTAAGATGCCAAATACAAGCCCTAGGTGGCAGGAGGGGATTTGGGCTTAGGGGTAGGAGGTCAATGCTGGGCAGGTGCATCGAAGTCAAGTTCACACTGATTGTGATGGCCTGACAAACAGCGGGCCCGAGGGAGGAAAGAAGTAAGAGAAAGCAAAGATGATACGATAGAAGCTGTGGAATTTGGAGGTGAGAAAGGCAAGAAAGAATAAATCAGCAAGAATGGCTCAGAGGGCCTTTCTTACTCTGGTTTTTTGCCTACTATTTTCATGAAATTACTATGAAAGGGGCGGGCACACAACACAGTATCAGTGGTGCTTCCTGCCCCTCAGCTCTGCCTGCTCTCACCGGCCTCTACCTGTGCTCACCGGCCTCTACCCTGTTGGCACCTATCCACAAGCAAGTTGTGGCTGGGGCCTTTGAAAAGATAACTGAACTCAGCTGGACAAGGGGCCTGGAGGAAAAGCAGTTTCTATAAAGGGCAGTTCCTGGCACTCTGTACACATCAGCACTTTAAAGAAGGGCTAAGCAAAGCACGCCATAGTCCTGCTGAGGTAAAATTCTAGTTTTTTCTGTCTCCTTGCTTCTCTTCTAAATATTCTGTTTCTGATTTAACTCTTGGCTTTTTTAAAAAAAATAATGAATTGTAAAGCTTTGCCTTTCTCTTAATTCTGCCCAATTCCCTATTTTTATGTATCTATCAGAAGGCTTTATTGCCATGCACAGCACAGAAATAAAAGATGAGCTCAATCTATGGTGTGTCAGCTATATATCAGGTAATGATCTATCACATTTGGTACTCTAAAGACCAGTTGGTTGTCACAGTTGCCAATCCCTTACCTTTATCCTTCTGACATTTTGAGGCCCAACCTCAAAATTTAAAAAAAAATTGTGTAATAATTTTACATACAAAAATATTATGTGCATGGACTTCCCTCGTGGTGCAGTAGTTAAGAATCTGCCAGCCAATGCAGGGGACACGGGTTCGAGCCCTGGTCTGGGAAGATCCCACCATGCCATGGAGCAACTAAGCTTGTGTGCCACAACTACTGAGCCTTCGCTCTGGAGCCTGCGAGACACAACTATTGAGCCCGTGTGTCACAACTACTGAAGCTCACGCGCCTAGAGCCTGTGCTCTGCAACAAGAGAAGCCACTGCTCTGAGAAGCCCGCACACCACAATAAAGAGTAGCCCCCACTCACTGCAACTAGAGAAAGCCTGTGCGCAGCAACAAAGACCCAGTGCAGAAATAAATAACTAACTAAATAAATTCATTAAAAAAAATTATGTGCAGCATGAATGTAAGTTTTGATACTTAATAATAAAATGAGTACCTGTGAACTCACTACATAATTTTAAGAATAAGGCACCAGTACCATTATATCAAGCTGTGTCCAACTTATCAATATTGTTTTCACAGATCACGCTTTTGGTGTTGTATCTCAAAGTCATCACCAAACCAAAGGGGACCTAGATTTTCTTCTATCTTGTAGAAGTTTTATGGATTTGTGTTTTACATTTAGGCCTATAATTAATTTGGAGTTAATTTTTGTGAGAGAGGTAAAGGCTGTGTCTAGATTCTTTTTTTTTTTTTTTTTTTGCATGTGGACGTCCAATTGTTCTAGCACCGTTTGTTGAAAAGACTATCCTTTCTCCATCGAATTGTCTTTGTTACTTTCTCAACGATCAGTTGACTATATTTTTGTGGGTCTATTTCTGGACTCTCTTTTCTGTTCCACAGGTCAATTTGTCTATTCTTTTACCAGTGTCATACTGACTTGGTCACTATAGCTTTGTAGTAAGTCTTCAAGTTGGGTAGTGTCTTCCAACTTTGTTCTTCAGTTTTATGTTGGCTGTGCTGGGGATTTTTCCTTTCCATACAAAATTTACAATCTCTTTGTTGATATCCACAAAATAACTTGCTGGGATTTTAATTAGGACTGGGTTGAATCTGTAGGTCAAATTGGAGAGAACTGATATCTTAACAATTTTTAGTCTTCCTATCTATGGACATGAAATAGCTTTCCATTTATACAGATCTTTGATTTCTTTCATCAGAGCTTCATAGTTTTCCTCATGTAGATCTCACACATATTTTATTAGGTTTATGCCTAAGTGTTTGCTTTTTTTGGCACTAATGCAAATGGTATTGCTCTGTCTGAAATTAATATAGCGACTCCACTTTGTTTTGCTTAGTATTTGCATGGTATATCTCCATTCCTTTACTTTTACTCTAGCTGTCTTTATATTTAAAGTGGATTTCTTATAAATAACACAGTTGGCTCCTATTTTTTATTTCACTCTGACAGTTTCTGCTTTCAACTGGTATATTTACACCATTGATATTTAAAGTGATTATTGAAAACAGTTGGATCAATATCTACCGTATTTGTTACTGTTGTCTATTTGTTGCCCCCCCTTGTTTTGTCTTCCACTTTTTTTCTCTCTTCTCTGGTTTTAAGTGAGTATTCTGTAAGATTCTATTTTTCTCCTCTCTTACATATCAATTATACTTTATAAAAAATTCTTAGTTGTTGCCATAGAATTTTCAGTAATCTGAGTCCATTTTCAAGTAGCACTATTCTGCTTCACATGTAGTACAGGTATCTCCTAACAGTATCTCAATTCCTCTCTTCCATGCCTTATAACATTTCTGTCATTCATTTCACTTATCCATAAGCTATGATCATCTAACATATTGTTGCCATTGTTATTTTGAATAAACAATATATTTTCTGGTAGCTCAGTTATGAGTAAGAAAAATAAAATATTTTATTTTACCTTTATTTGTTACTTCTCTAACAAATCCCCTTTCTTTAGGTAGATCTGAGTTTCTGACCTCTGTCATGTTCCATCTCTCTGAATAATTTGTTTTAACATATCTTGCAAGGCAGGTCTGCTGGAAACAAATCCCCTTAATGTTTATTTTTCCTTAGAAAGTTTTTATTTCTCTTTGATTTTTGAAGGATAATTTCTCTGGATATAGAATTATAGATTGGTCTTTTTTTTTTCTTTTAGCACTTTAAATGTTTCACTCCACTCTCATCTTGCTTACGTGGTTTTTCTGAGAAGTCCAATGTAATCCTTATCCTTGCTCCTTTATAGATAAGGTGTCCTCCCCACCCCTAGCTTCTTTCAAGGTTTCTTCTTTGTCTTTGACTTTCTGCAGTTTGAATATGATATGCCTAGTTCTAGACCTTTTATCCTCCTTGGTTTCTGGTGAGCTTCCTGGATCTGTGTTTTGGTGTTTGTCATTACTTTTGGGAAATTCTCAGCCATTATTATGTAAATTTTTTTTTCTGTTTCATTCTTTCTTCTCCTTCTGGTATTCCCATTAAGTGCATATTACACCTTTTGTAATTTCCCCACTGTTCTAGGATAGTCTGTTATTTTTTTCCATTCTCTTTGTTTTTCAGTTTAGGAAGTTTCTAGTGACATATCTTCAAGCTTATTGATTCTTTCCTTGGCCATGTCCAATCTACTAATGAGTCCATCAGAGATGGTCTTCATTTCTGTTTCTGTGTTTTTAAGTTCTAGTATTTTCCTTTTGATTCTCTCTTAGAGTGTTCCACCTGTCTGCCTACGTTGCCCATCTATTCTTGCAGGAAGTCAGTTTTTTCCATTAGAGCCCTTAGTATCTTAATCACAGTTATTTTAAATTCTCAGTCTCATAGTTCTCAAACCTCTACCATACCTGAGTCCGGTTCTGTTGCTTGCTTTGTCTCCTCACTTTGTTTTTGCCTTTTAGTGTGCCTTGTAATTTCTTCCTTCCTTCCTCCCTCCCTCCCTCCCTCCCTCCCTCCCTCCCTTCCTTCCTTCCTTCCTTCCTTCCTTCCTTCCTCACAGCTCTCAGGACCTTAGTTCCCCAACCAGGGATCAAACCCAGGCCCCCACAGCAAAAGTGCCAAGTCCTAACCACTGGACCACCAGGGAATTCCCAGCTTTGTAATTTCTGGCTAGAATTCAGACATTATATATTGGGTAAAAGGAACTATGGTAGATAGCCCTTTAGTGTGAGGTTTAAGTTTATCTGGCTAGGAGGTAGGCTGTGTGTACTATTTGCTGTAGCTGTTGTGTCAGTGGCTAAAATTTTCTCTAGCGTCATTGTTTTGCCTTTCCTGTTGTCTTTGGGTTTTACTAGAAACTCCTTTTTATTTTATTTATTATTATTATTTTTTTTTGCGGTACGTGGGCCCCTCACCGTTGCGGCCTCTCCCGTTGTGGAGCACAGGCTCCAGACACGCAGGCTCAGTGGCCACGGCTCACGGGCCCAGCCACTCCGCGGCATATGGGATCTTCCCAGACTGGGGCACGAACCCGTATCCCCTGCACCGGCAGGCGGACTCTCAACCACTGCGCCACCAGGGAAGCTCTAGAAACTTCTTTTTAAAAAGAGTCTGAGGCTTGCATTTCTTTCCACTGTAGTCCCCTATGATTATACACAGCCCTATTAATGTGGTGGTAAGGTGTGGACAATGGTAAGCGTTCTGTAATCCCATGATTAGATCTCAGTCTTTTATTGCCTCTGGCTGTGACCTTCACAAGCTTCTCGGCTTTTTTTTCCCCCCTTAGATGGGACAGGAAGGCTAGAAAGGGCTGGAATTGGGTATTTCCTTTCCCCCACATCAGGAAGACTCTGGCAAAATCCACATGGGGTAGGCTCTGGCAAAATGGTTTTCCTTGAAGACAGGCCTTTATTAAGGAGAACAGAATGGTCTGAGCATATTTCAAAATAGTTACTTGCCCCTCCCCCTACCAGAAACATGAGGGAGATTTTCTCAGATCTTCACCCTGAGGTCCTTCTCCTGATGGCCCACAATGCCTAAAACATTTATTATCTGGCTCTTTACAGAAAAAAAAAAAAAAAAAAATCCAATCCTTGCTCCCCATCTCTGTTTCCCTATTTCCCACCTGGAGGGAAAACTAGTGAAGGTGTGAGGAGTCCTAAGAATGGGTCCTCCGGAGATTCCATTTCTCAAGCTAGTCTACACCCAGACCCCAACAACTAGTCAGTTACCCTTGAGGTTTTCATACCAGTTGCTGGTTCCAGTGGCCGTTTCTGCTCTGGGTAGCTCTGGTTCTCTGGATTTGCCGTTTCTCCAGTTTTCAGGGTGGTAGTTTGTCCTGGACCTCAATTCTCTCATAGATCTAAGGAGAGTTGTTGACTTTCACATTGTTCAGCTTTTTTCTTTGTTGTGAGGACAGGCATGACAACTTCCACCCTCCACATGTTGGACCAGAAACTGCTCACCACCTCTTTTTGTACCACCTGTGAGCTAAAGAACAATTTTTACTCTTAAAATGGTTGGGGAAAGTCAAAAGAAGAATATTATTTCATGACAAGTGAAAATTACATGAAAAACAAATTTTAGCATCCATAATTTTTATTGGAACACAGACATGCTCATTTATTTGCTGAGTGGTTATGGCTGCTTTCACGCTACAGAGGCAGAGTTAAGTATATAGTTTTGACAGAGACCTTATGGCCACAATGCCTAAAATATTTATTATCTGGATTTTTTACAGAAAAAAATTATTTTTTCAGTCCCTGCTCCCTCTTTCTTAAAATTTATTTGTATTTTCCATCTCCTTTTCTTTCTGTGCTACATTCTGTTTAATTTTGTCAGATTTACCACACCAGTTTATTATGATCTTTTTAGCTGTATCTAATCTGCTGGTTTAGCCATCATTTTTTTCTTTTCTTCAACAATTTTATTTTTAATTTCTAACATTTTATTTTATTCTGTTTCTAATCTGTGCAGCAGGTTTTGATCATCTCTTCTTGACCACTCGTTTTGTTACCATCTTTTATTTCTTTAAGCACTTCATACGTATTTATTTTATATACTGTATCTGATAGTTCCATTATTTGAATTCTTTGAGGTCTAGATCTGATGTTTCCAGCTTCTGCTATTAATGCTGGTTTGTTTCCTTATATATTTGTTGATCTGTGACTGTGATCTTGTATTTGGTAGTTACAGTCTGTGGTCCTACGTTAAGGAGGTCTTGTCCAGAAAGGATATGCGTTTGCTCTGTTGAACGCCAGATGACTCTGACCTGGAGCACTAGCACCTTCTTCCAATTTCTCTGGTTTAATTTGAGTCTTAGGTTCAGTACTTCATTCTTTCTTTTTTGGCCTAAGACTTTTTTTTCTCAATTCCGGTAACAGTATTAGAAATGAAATTGGTTTCAACCTAAGGTTTACCTGTCTTTCCCATTTACAGGCTCTTCAACCTTTCTTTTCAGCTCAGTTTTCTTTTTTATTCTTCTGGCCCTCAGGAATTCCCTGTAATCTCAGCAATACAATAAAGATTTAAAAGTTTTTTTTTTCCTCTGTGCAATCTAGGTTTTTTGTAACAAGAGGGTTTCCTGGCCATCTAATCAGCCGTATTGCCAGAGCTGGAGTCTTATCTAATTCTTTCTTCTTCACTTATAACTAATTTTTCCCCCCAGTTGCTGGTTTATCTCCTTCCCAGGACCAGGTAAGGGAATTATTTCCACACTTTCTATTGTCTCCTTTCCTTCATTACACCCCTATGCCTGCCCCTGTCTTTAGCACCCACTTTATTCCCTTGATAGATAACCAAACTTTGAATCAATGGTGATGGTACCTTCTCTTTGATGAAAGGAACAGCCGTTCTTTGGTTTCTTGCCAAGGATAGGATTTAGCTGTGGCTCTTTTCAAGCATCTTGGGTCTTGTTCTGTCTCCTCCCATTTCTAAGCACATACAACCTCTATTCCCATCTCTAACCCATTTAAACATGCTCTCTTTATTGACATGGTTTAATTGTTATTTACTGATGTCATTATTTCAGGTCTCTCCTGTAGAATTTCAGTGTTCTTTCTTGCTCCTTGGTCTCCAGAGTATGGCTTAAAGCTAAATGCTTTTCATCCTTTGTTTATATCACTGCCCACATACTGTTTGTCATTTTTCAATTGATTAGCTACTTCTGCAGCTGTTGCCATCAGTTACAAATGGCTTTAGATGCAGAGACAAGGCAAACAAAAATACTTTGTAAACTGTAAAGCCTTGTACAATGCTAAGGGCTGTTCAAGGACAAGAGAGAGACAGTATAGTTTCGGCTTCAGCTGAGGCAACGGCCCCTGAATTTGATGATGCAGAAAAACTGTCTTAAAGGCTTCTAAAGCTGAAAAGTAGCCTGTACCGGAAGAGAAGTCTGCGTCTTTCAAGGCAGAGGCGGAACATCCTATTTAGGAGCTGTTGCCAATTTGATTCTTCCTCTGTTTAAACAGAGCAAATCCATTTTTATCAAAGACTGAGGACAAAAGAACCACTGAGAAGTCCTCCAACTTGGCCTTCCAATGGTTTCCATCTCTCCCAATTTGTTACTGTGCACAGAGAATAATGATAGCATCCACCCATGAAACATGGGGATGAGTAGAAATGCCATCGCAATGAGAAGCCCGCGCACCGCAATGGTATTTCTTTTAACTTCTGATTGACTCCTAGCTGATTAATTCTAAGTAGCCAGGGCAGAGATTCTCATTCTTATCCCAAGGCATGACCTACCATTTAATGTCGTCATTTTCCTTCACGGTATCCGGGTTGTAGTCGAGATTGGATTGAGGCTCCCCAGCTCCCTAGATCCTAGAAAATGAATCCATTGGCTTATTCACGTTTGAGTTGTGCCTACCTGGGCAGTCTTCTGCAAAAGCCCTCCTGCATCCTGGATCAGAAGCTTTCCTGCTTTGTAAAGCTCTCCAGCAGAAAGTCTACATCTTCATTTCCATTTCTGCCTCTAACCATCTATCCTTCCAAGTCTTCCAAATGTGGCTTTGGAAGGAAAAATCACTTAAGACCTGGCCCTCAGAACTTACTTCTCCTAGCTAAAACTCGTTCCTCTCCCCACTAGACTATAAGCTTCCTCTTGCTAATAGGATCTATGTCTTTTTCCATTTGCACTCCAGCACCTACAACAGTGTCTGGCATATAGTAATCACTTTATGCTCATTCAAAGAGTGACCGAATAAATGAATAACTATTGATATTTCTCTTAATGGACATTAAATGAGTGAATACAATTAACTTTTTAATAATGGTTTTATTTTCTATTTCAATATTACAGACTGATTTCTAAATTCTCCCCAGAGTAGAGTGAGCCCATTTTAAAACAGTACTCAGGTAAGTTTCTGAATTATAAACTGTTTACACATCCTAGTCATATATTCATCTTTTGAAAAGATGCAGCTCTATACAATTGATTCAAATTCATTTTCTCTACATTTTTCAACTGTGTATGGACAATTCTTGTTTTATTTGCTAGCTCCTACCGCCACCCCCCCCACCTTCAGTAGTCTACCCGGAAGAAGGGATCCATTTTTGTATCACTTTATTCAACTTCCATCACTGGCTTGACTATAGAATACCTGCTGACCAAAGGTGCACACCCCTGGATATGACAGCGGCTATGCTGGATGACATAAGTCAGGTGCTCCAACTCTGGGAGAACAGGACTCCAAGCAGAACTAAAAATAAAACGCAAAAATGAAAAAAAAGTCCCGTATAAGGTACAAAATGAGGTGAGAAAGCCTTTGAGCTCATTATATCACTGTGTTGCCTTTTAATTAACGTTCTTGAACCTCAGACTCATCTGCTAAATACAAATAATTCATTTAGATATGTATTAGGTGCTTATTATGTGCCAGGCACTATTTTAGGGACTGGGGGCACAACAGTGAGTAATACAAAGTACCTCTCCTCATTGAGCTCACATTCTAGAAGAGGAGCGGTAACGTATATAGGATTAGCTAGTGACGTGTGCCGTGAAAAACCACAGAGCACTCACATGAAGCACTTAAAATAGTACCTGGTGTTCCAGTAGCCAAAGAGTGGAAACAACCCAAATGTCTATCAGCTGATGGACAGATAATGGAAATGTGGTATATCCATGCAACGGGATATTATCCAGGCATAAAAAGGAAGGAGGTACTGATACATGCTTCCACATGAATGAACCTTGAGGACATAATGCTAAGTGAAAAAAAAGCAGAAAGGTCACATATTGTATGATTCCATTTATAGGAAATAACCAAAACAGGCAAATCCATAGGGACAGAAAACGGATTAGTGGTTGTCAGGGGCTGGGACTAGAAGAGGATGGGGGGTGGCTGCTTAATGGGTGTGCGGTTTCCTTTTTGGATGATGAAAATGTTCTGGAACCAGAGTGGTGATCATTGCACAACATGGTACATGTATTAAATGTCACTAATGGTAAATTTTATGCTATGTGTATTTTACCATATTAAAAAAAAATAGTACCTGGCATAGTATAAGCATTCAATAAAACATATTTTCTATTCCAAAAATATCTTCAAACAGGAAATTAGCTAGGTAAATAAATTATTAAATAAAATTTTAATCACTGGAATGCTATGCAGCCTTTGAAGGGAATGAACATAATCTCTAAGTACAAACATGGAAAGATGTCCACGATGCTATTTAGTGGAAAAAAAAAAAAGCTAAACGTCAACATATATGTATTAAGTACGATTTATGTTAAAAACTGTATATAAACACGTGTTTATATATGCCTAGAAAACACCTAGACCAGAAGGATACACACAGGAAAAATGAAAATAGTGGTTACCTCTGGGGTGAATAGACGGGGGTGGGGGGGCGGCAGGGGATGTTTCTTTTTTGTATATTAACTCTTGTGTATTGATTGTGTGTCTGTGTGTGTATACGATATACATTTTGAAGTTTTTACATAATGAGCTCTGAGTTAGGAGTGACATGGCAGTCAAAAAAAAAATCCGAAGTTGTTCACAGGTGGCATTATAAGAAACAGAATCTAGAACGAGGAAGGTAATTACCAATCTTGAGAAATAGAATCTACTGGCTTCATACTCCTTATGAGGAATAAGACTTGACTTGTCACTTTCTCAGTGTAAAAATCCTCCACACCTGGTAGTGGTTTCTGCCAAGTGATCAGAGACATGGCAAGTGCTTCTGCTTCCCAGAGTGGCAAGCATAACACAGGTGCTCAAAAAATTTTTTGCTTAATGTTCCCCAAATCCCAACTAAATGGGAAGACATACGATGTTATGAGTTTTTGTTCAAACGTTCCCCTTAACTTGCTAAGCGTGTCTTTAAAAATAAAATGAATGTAGGAGCATAAGACAATAGTAAGAAAATCCATCCACAAGTCTAAGCTCTTTAAAAAAAAATCATTTTATTGATCCTTTACCATACAAAATTTATTCAAATTACACCCATTTGAAGTGGTAAGATCACAGCTAGAGAACAGGTTACCCTGTAACAAATCTATTTACAAAATCCATCATAAAAGCTTTTTTTTTTTTTTACATTATATTACATATTTTCTTCTTTTAACTAGCATACAACACAAAGCTAAACTGATTAGTAGTTTGCCTGCTCCCAATTTTGGGAGAAATACTTACTTTTGACAAAATCACGTACCCCATAGGAAAAGAAATTCCCACAATCTGACAGTTGCCACCCGACTCACTCTGCAAGGCATCTTCCTTCAAATCCCTCCTCTTGTACACACAAGTTGTCATGCACACGCTGAGTTCTTACGTTTCTTTTTCCTGAAAGCTGAAGCTTTAAATACTGCAATTGTATTTACAGATCTACACTTACAACAGAAATGAACACAAGAACGCAACAACAACAACAACAAAAACAAAACAACACTCTTAAAAAATTACAAACCAGCTAGAAAATATTCTGGCAGTGTTTACAAATCAATTGCTATTTTTGTACAAAATTGCTAGATAATGAAAATATGAGTAGGCTGCATATCAACTTAAATAAAACGATTGCTACGCACAGATCTGTACATATAAACACACACCTAACACTGTTTGACAGCTCATGTGTTGCTCTTTATACAGTTTACTTTCTAAGGCTCACGCAGTCATAATACGCACACGTGTAACTTTTAGCCATTTCATGTGTGAGCTTTAATAGCAGCAACTCAACGGCACCAGGAAACCTGCATACTCAGTACTTAAAGTAACGCAAATACTGTAGTACTAACCCACTTTGTGTGCCAGATACTATGTAAAAAATAAAATGACTAATAATGCAAACAGAACACAGTATGGACGTCTAATTAATGTACACCAGTTAAGCCCATTAACTGGGAAAACCTTATGCATGAAGGAACTTGTAAGACTTATTAGGATTCCTTTCATTTTTAAAACAATAAATACGGCATCACGTTACGAAAAGGTTTAACGAGAAATTGAACCAAACACACAAACACCTAGTCAGGTGAGCTCAGTCTTTAGACTTTGGGAAAAAATCAGCTTTTGTGCAGCTGGCAAAGAGAATTACACAAAGCTGGAAGCGGAGGCAGCTAACCAGATGAGATAAATATGGGAAATGGGGAAAAGCTTGGCATAAATGGTTTCCCATACAGGAAAACACCCCACAGTGCATTTCCAGTAGGCACTTGACACAAAGCTCCCCCTTCCTCCCCCCACCCCCCCAATGCTTCATCTCGGACCAAGTCCAGTGTGTGTATGAGGGGACGACGGGGGTGGGGATGGAGGCAGAAGAAAAGGGAGGATGATCTGCACCTTTGTTTTTCTTCTCAAACATACACCCATGCATACCTACACAAATAGTTTAAAGTGCTGGTGTCATTGTTTTGACCCGACCACCACTTTGCATATTGTGGAAATCTACCTAGACTAACCCGGCTAGGGCTTTCGCGGTTTTGTTTTGTGTTTTTCCTAAGGGATATATTTGCCATTCAATTGAACACGTGAATCGAGTGCCTTACTATGTGCCTACCGCTGTGTTGGGCACATAGCATTTCAATTTAACTGTTCTTTGTGTTGAGGTTTGTTTTTTAGATGACTCCCTCATTCCCACAGTCTTTAGCATCCAAGGAATGGATGTGAGGTACTCTGCCACATTCCCAGCGGGAGAGGGCCATCTCCCCCTGGCCAATGGGAAAGCCATTCTTGGACAGAACTGGTAGGATTTGCAGCTGTCACGAAGCCTCCAACTTGGGACACCATTCCTGAAGAGTTAAGGGGAAGATGCCCTGGCATCCCGTCCTCTTTTTCTACATCCCTGACTTCCCTTGGTCCAGCTCACTCCTTCGTAGCGGGAGGGGAATGGGAGCTGTTCTCACCAGCGGAAGTAAATGCCACTGATAGAACCCTACTCACAACGAGGGATGTCTTTCTCCCCAGAGGCCTCTCCATCTGACCCCATCCTGAGAAGTGGTCTCCCTGAGTGCAGTATAAGAGAGCCCTTTCCCCGGTCACGGGGGCCCGGGAAGCCCAAGGACGGAGGGATCCACACCTGCTGCTCCTTGGGGCTGCTGTGTCATCTGACCTGGTTCTCCTTCCAGATGGGCCGCCCCTGTCAGCGAGCTCCACTGGCTCCAAGCGCCCCCTCCTGGGAAAGGAAGCAAGATGGGGCGAAGCTTCTTGCAGAGGCTGTTAAACCTTAGATCACACACGTTTAGATGCTCTGATCAATAGAGGTTCTCTACCTCTGCTTAAATAATTTGAATTAGCAAAAACTGCTTCAAAGTAAACAATTAAATTGAAATGGTGATGGGTGCCACAGGAATGCTTAAATGGCAGCTTAAAAAAAAAATCTAAAATAATCCACAAAGAACTCCAAAGTAGGCATTTGCTACAAATCAACTTCAAACTTACGAATACATTGGGGGCAGGGGAGTGGAAGTGGTTTATGGAGACAGGAAAAATCCACAACAGCTCAGAGGGGCAGAACTCAACTATTCTTCTGTATCTGCGACAAATACTTGAAAACAGTTTCTTCATCTGAAAGGCTGTGGAGGATCTCTTGACCTCCTAGTGGGACATGCGGTCCATAGCTTAAACTGAATTATGACAGTAATTTAAATATTCCTAAGAAGAGCTGAAGAAATCCATTTCATACTTTAGCATGACTTCAAGTTTACAGTTCCTGCAGTTCCATTCCAAATTAGCAGACCCCAAAGACATGCATTCTGCGAAGAAGGCACGGCTTGAAATGCTATTAAGGAAGATTGCTGTTTGCGAGTGGGCCAGGTGGCCAGACCCCAGTCTACAGCCCATCCGTCAGGCACAGCAAGCCAGTCCAGGAGGGAGGGAGGAAAAGGACGGGTGAGAGACACCTGATTGCACATTTTCTCACTTGCTGACTCATCCAGGAGATTTTGGAGCCTGGGGCGAGGCAGGGCTTTCCCAAGGGCGCCTGCAACTGTGCGTTTAGACATTTTTCTTCTTTTTTTTAAATTCATTAAAATGTCAGCTTTGTTCTGAAGTTTGTAGTTTACTTCATGATACTATCTTGGAGGAAGAAGGTAGGAAGGGACAACACTGCATGACAGATGTTCGGTTTCATAATAAAAAAATATGGGTTTATAAGGGAAGTCCACACAAAGCATAATCAGCTACACATGAAGTCTTCCACCAGCGGGAGCTTTTCCAGATCGTAAGCATCAAAGAGATCGCTGATGCCTTCCTCCTCCCCAAGGCTTAGGAGATAGTCTTCTTGGAGCAGGGGGGGCAGTAAGTTCACAAATGGTCCTTCTAGGTTGGAAGGAATTTGGTCCTCAGTCTGCTGTAAAAGGTTGGCTGGGGAGGCCAAAGGAGAAAGGTTTGCCATAGAAATCGAGCAATCACTATGTCCTGAGTTGGTTGAAGCCAAGTCTGAAAGGAAAAAGTTGGTGGACACAAGAAAATAAGTTAGGCAACAATCAAATTAATTTTGGGGAAGCATGTACGTGTTGCTGTTATAAAAGCCTGCACACTATTTGCTAAGGACAATTAGATGACATTACAGTATAGATCACCTCATGCTAACAGGCTTTGTGAGCAGTGACTCTGGTAAGCCTTTCTGTGTTCTTGTCTACTCACTCATCTTTTAAAATACCGACAGCAAACAAGAATACACGTAGCTTCAAAGATTAGAGGCTAACAAGCTAAAAAATGTCCTGCTATCAGTTAGTCATTCTGTAAAGAAAAACAAAAGAAAACAAAACCTACAGACTGAAAAGTTGGCTCCTTAGTAGAGATCACCAATTTTAACTTAGTCTCTTTTTGAACAAGTAGCTTATTAAAGATACTTCTAAAAATACAAATAAAAAGACACATCCACTTCGAAGTTCTAGGGTGGAAAAAAAAAAGTGGTCTTTTGTTTTACCATTTGAGGTAGCATTTTTTTCTCCCCCTCAATATTAAGTCAGACCTGATCACTTAAATCATTCCTATTCTTGCTCCTATATTGGGAGGTAGTAGAAGCAAATTAAATGCATATCTCCAATCTGAAAAAAACAAAAAGACTGCAAAAAGCTTCCCTTGCTGTGTAGACAGTGGAGGGATGCATTAGATTTATTTTCCTGGGGTTTCCCTCCCTTATTCTCTCCCCATCACATTGCGGGGGAAATTAGGATAAAACTTCTTTGGCAAAAGGCTCTTCTCTCCTAACTTTTTTCAGTTCCCTCTCCAATGATCTCTGCGGTATCACTCAGAGGTGCGCAGCCAAGTGTAGCTGGTGATTCACCCAGACAGCTTACAGCGCCACTCCTCACTTCCGCTGGTTTTCCAAAACACTGTAAAGAAATGGTCTCTGCTGATGGCAAAAGCCTGTAGGGGCTCCATTAAGTGGGTGGAGGAGCCATTTGCCCTGAAGAAGATCATTATTTTCTTCTGCAAACTATTCAGAATGACTTTTTTAAAAAAAAAATGTTACCTTAATAACATTAATAACAGAAATTTTTGTTTCTTGCCTAGACTTGTGATTCTGATACAGGATCCTTCTAGCCACATTCATTTTTAACATAGTTTCCAAATGACAAAAGTGGAATTTTTACCTTTGGAAGTGGGTTTAGAGATATTCCCATTGTGGTCTTGGTTGTTTGTTTTCATTGGACTGTGTGTTTCAGTCTCTTCTGGACACAAATAAACCTCAATGGGTCCTTGGGTACTTGCCAAATGTATTTGTAGGCTCTATGAACAGAAGAAGTGAGATAAGTTCAAACAGAAAGTTCTTTTGGAAATGAGAGCTATAGTAATCTTCATCAAAAAATGGAAAGTAAGGGTAATTTTCATTGTTCCTTTTGTTTCT
This sequence comes from Phocoena phocoena, assembly GCF_963924675.1. Lineage (NCBI taxonomy): Eukaryota > Metazoa > Chordata > Mammalia > Artiodactyla > Phocoenidae > Phocoena > Phocoena phocoena. Next base: position 89,387,040 of record NC_089228.1, read on the forward strand.
CTACTGGCAGTCCACCTCAATCAATGACTGTCATCCTCTAGAGCAGGGGTCCGCAAACTGCAGCCCGAGGGTCAATCCTGTCCACAAACTGGCTTTGCAAATAAAGTTTTATTGGCAGAGTCACGCCCATTCCCCTTGTTTGTGTGTAGCCTCTGGCTGATATATTTTTTTTTTTCTTCTTTTCTTTTTTTCATGCTATGATGGCAGAGCTGGGCAGTTGAATAGTCCCAACAGACTGTAGGGCTCACACAGCCAAAAACATTTACTGTCTGGCTCTTTAAAGAAAAAGTTTGCTGACCCTTGCCAAGAGGAGGTGAATTTAAAAAATATATATATATTCCTTTTATGCAAACTGTTAGAAGGTCTTTTAAGTGTTCCAAATACGGTATTCCCATGTTATTATTCCTTAACAGTAGGGTTTTTTTTATGTTGAACTTTAATAGCCACTGGAGGAATAGTACTCTTAAGTGCTAGGAACTGAGTTTAATGAGAGAATGCAGTACACTTACATTTAAAATTCTTCTCTATCTAGGTCATAGAGCTATTATTATCATTTAAGGTGAGAACTCCACCCTAGATGGGAGCTTGCAAATTTCATTCTCTTTTTATTTTCTACACATTCTTTTACTACATTTCTGTATCTTTTATAGTCTAGGCCTATGTTATCAAAGTATATCTGAAAGCAATCACGAAACTATGCTCCTTATTTTCTTACAATATTCTAGTCTATCAATTAACCCGAAGTCCCATTTGATTTCTTTATAAATGATAAATTCTTAAAATGTCCTAAGATAAGTTAGGGAACTACTTTAAAACATTTATATCTCTGTCCATGGTGGGGACCACATCCAGGGTAATCAACGTAAAATTCCCCACCAGTTCAAATGGATCAGAACTACCATATAACAAATTATGAAAAAGAGAAAATACAAGAGGGACAGGGCCCCATATACCACTTTGAGTTGAATGCCCTGCTATGTTAAAATTAGAATTTTTGGGCACTCAATACATATCAAACTGTTGAAATGTTTTTAAAGTTAGGATTAAGTAAAACAGATGGGGAAGAACTATCAAGCTTTTAGGAGAATACAGACTTTAATCAGGAGTCAATGATTCTTTAACACCAGGCATTCCAAAAAGATCTCTACAGATGAACAAAGACGTTATCTCCTTACCTCTATTGGGTCAGGCACTTCAAGTCTTGTTTCTGGAGGGGCTTTCACAACTATAACAGTTTGGTCTTTAAGGCCACTAATTTTTCGAATATCTTGATATGTAACATAAGCTAACGTAATGAGTGTTAAGGAAATCTTCCAACTAATCATCTCGGATGTAACCATTATGAAGATAACAAAATAGATGCATGGAAAAATTTTTAAGTATTTTATTTCTTAGAAGAATATATCTGTCTCTCCTTCTAGATCTTTAAATATATGGGATCTTCCATGAATCTTCTTTTCTGGTTGTTATTCTAAACAACAAAAGAAGTGTCTAGCTTTTTTCTTTCCATTTCTAAGTTCATGGCTACTTAAGATATTAACATAAACACAGAAACAGAATAGTTAAAATAAACTCTCAAAAGAAAACTGGAACCCAATTTCGTCAGGGATTTTCAAACCAGGTTCCTCTGGAGCACAGGTATTGCATGAACTCCAATGAAGTACTCTGTCACTCAAATTGAATGATGGCAGATCCCAATTCACAGAAAAAATTTAAGCCCTATTAACCCTAATTTTGTTGAAACACCGGTAACTTCTATCTGCTACTTGATTATTAAAAAGTGTCAGCAGCCACCCAAATGAATGAATGAAATCTATGTATCAGCGGAAGAACTCCGAGTACTGCTCAGGCAGAGAGCTTGTTTCCTTAAGTGTACCTGGGCTGGTTGTGATTATATGTTGCCTACTGATAAGAGTGTCATTACTTCTCTGTTAGAAAGACTACCCTTTGTATGATATTATTAACTACAACATTTCAGTGTTCACAAGGAGGAAAGCAGCTTCCAGATGATCTGCAACCTAAATGATTTAGGAAAAGAGAGTAAAATAATATTTCAGTACTCTTGGTAGTTACTTCCGAGCACTGAACAATTCTTTAAAGTGCCCTGACAGTTAAACCTAAGAGGATATTACGAAAGAACATGGTACTTATTTTATGATAAAGTATTCATGCTAGCTTGCTTAGAGAGACAGGCTTTGACTTGGTACTACAAGAGGACAGGTTGCATAGCTTTCTCTTATAAGGGGCATGGAGTACCATAATTAACATACAATGTCTTTAGCCAGTTGCTTTTCATCTTAACTTACAAAAAATGCCTAGGATAAAACAGCAAATCACAACCCAACAAAAGCATTTCCGGAGGTAATATAATGTAGTGAATAGAGTCTGTGATCTAACATGTTAAATACAGAAACAGGGCTTAGAAAGCCTAGAGGAAATGATGTCCCTTAGATTAGTAGCTTTTTATTAGAAATTGCAGGAAGCTATGAACCTGCTGTCCAGAAAAAAGCACATTCACCCAAAATCTGCATGTACATTTAGGGGCATCTATCACAGACTATCATCTTTAAGTCTCAGTAGTTCAGACAACAGCTATTTCAGTGTTGAGCTTGACAGGACAGCTCACGCAGGATTCTGGGTTTTAGGTCATCATCTGTTTCATCAAGGAAGCCAATTGCTGTCTTTACAGAAGACCTGACAGTTACGAATTTTTACTGAGAACAGTGGGGAAACTGATAACTAGGTACTTACTCCACAGCCCACTGTCAAAAAGCTATTCGACAACCATTTATTAAAATAAAACCTCATCTACAATTACCCAACGTGCCGCAGGAAGGGAAATTTCAACACATTTGTGAGCAAGCTGTACCAAATTCGGAACTGGATGGCAAATGGAAATAAATTGTGCAAACGTATTCTCCCATCTCACAAACTTAAAAGTGCTTCCATTGGGGCTCCCTCCTTCTTGGGTTAGCAGCCCCCTGCAAGGAAGCTTTCATTTTCTGCAACAAAGGCACCAGAGAAAGCTAATGTAGGTGACAAGGCTGTAAGCTGCCCATCACATGGAACAGCCACGTCTCCTCCCCGAAGGGGCTCCCGAGTAAACAATGTAGGAAGCAGCCCAACTAGAGCTACTCTCATTTCTTCCGGTGTAAGCCCACTCTGGCCACCACGGGGAGGGGCGAGGGGGCGGTGTCCAATCAGCACGCCTCTTCCCCAGCTCACTAAGCATCAGCTGACAAGGTTAATCCTTTGGCCAACAGGAAATGAACAATCAGAGTTTCAAAAAAAACTGCTTAAGTTGGAAAATAAATGTCCCCATAACTCCAAGGGAAAGCCTACTAGAGATGAGACACTAGAAGAAACCGGGCAGGTCACATTTTATTTTCTAACGAAGATAAATGGGGAACTAAAATCAGAGATGGGATTATTTAAAATACTGGTTTTGTTTCCTACTAATAAGTGAGAAAATTGCAAAATCTTCTCGTCAGCATGATGAAGTAATCTCTCTCCTCTACGGTCTGAAGTGAGGTGATGAACAGTAAGTTCTCCTCAGGTGGTCAACAGATTGTCAGCCAGTTAAGAACAAGAGTTGGCTTTTTTTTTTTTTTGCAGTATGCGGGCCTCTCACTGTTGTGGCCTCTCCCGTTGCGGAGCACAGGCTCCAGACGCGCAGGCCCAGCGGCCATGGCTCACGGGCCCAACCGCTCTGCGGCATGTGGGATCTTCCTGGACCGGGGCACGAACCCGTGTCCCCTGCATCGGCAGGCAGACTCTCAACCACTGCGCCACCAGGGAAGCCCCAAGAGTTGGCTTTTTATATTTTTACTTCCAAGGACTAATGTGTGTGGATGAATGGATACGCTGAGATTTCTTAGGCCTTGAGGTGTTTCTGAAATCAGTTTTTGGTGCTGTGATTCAGCATAACGTGCTTTAAAAATTATAAAACGACTCTTCTATACTCTTTCAATCCCTTCAACTAGAGTTCAATTACAGATTCAACAAATTCCAATTGCCCCCAATAGCTGATGAAAAGAAAAGAGAATATGAGAACCCCAACAGTGACAGCTAACACCCACCTAAAACCTGGGAAGCCCAAGACGAATCTGCTGTTATCATTAATATGAATACTGACACCTTACATATCTCATTAATAGTGTTGCCTGGGCTTCCCTGGTGGCGCAGTGGTTGAGAGTCCGCCTGCCGATGCAGGGGACGCGGGTTCGTGCCCCGGTCCGGGAAGATCCCACATGCCGCGGAGCGGCTGGGCCCGTGAGCCATGGGCGCTGAACCTGCGCGTCCGGAGCCTGTGCTCCGCAACAGGAAAGGCTGCAACAGTGAGAGGCCCGTGTACCGCAAAAAAAAAAAAAAAAAAGAGGTACGATAGGATGCAGTCTAATGACTATCATTCCATAAATACTGAACACACACCTACACACACACACACACACACACACACGCTTACTTGTATGAAACGAGTAAAATTCTACCTTGTGCATAAAAGTCAGATCATCAACTCTGGAAATAGTCTAGAAGGCAGTAACCCCCGCCAAAGAGGTGGCACAAAGGATATCTTTGATTCTCTGAATCCTCGGTTAACAGTTTGAGGTCCAGGGTGCAGCTTTGGATCAGTTCATCTAATTTCTTCTCTTCCTGACTGAGCTCGGTCACTTCTTTAGACAGGCCTTGACACTGGGCCAGCATGCCCCCGTCCTCAGACAGACTGCAGCCCCTGGAAACCCAAACACAGACTCTGCATGGCTGCTCGACAGGCCAAAGGGGAGAGGGCGAAAGGGAGGGCTGGGAGAAACAGTCCTTTGGGTAAATGTCCCCTCTTGATGCAGGAGGTCACACTGTTTGTTAGCCAAGTGTTAAAATTAGAATGTTTATACATATTTTTCCGTACATAAAGTCCTTCACTTTTCACACCATAGAAATTAAGTGAAAGAAACACTGCTATTTTCAGGTTTCTTTCCTCCAGAGGAGGCTGTTTCTTCAGAAGACTCAAATTCAAAGGGCAAAAGGAGGCGGCTCCTTCCTGCCACATGCCTCCCAGCAGGGGGAAAAGAAACAGGGGAAAAAGGATAGAAAGACATAGCAAGATAGAAAAATTTGAAGAGAAAGATGGAATGGTTCAAATTTCAACCAAACGTCATCCAAAAAAAAAGCATGAAAGACGTAGGTAATTTCTGAGGGTCTTATACCAACAACTAAAAAGGAAAAGGAGGTGAAGAAAACAGGTATTTGTGCTGGATACAAGAACAAAACCCAGTTCCCAACAGGTTTGTCTCAACCACAGGCTAAAATGGGTCACTGAATTGTCATAAAATTCCAAAAAGTACATGTTCATTTTATCATGTTTGAAGTAATATTTTTTTCAAAGCCAACCGTAACAGATTTATTCCTTCCAATAATGCTTTCATAGTTCCTTCTGATACACTGGGTGTTCAGATGCTGTGTCCATAATTCACAAATGACATTATCATACATTTAATCATACATGTGGGTGTGTAGATGACAAGTATTATCATCCCGGTTTTCCAGAAGGAACCTTGACTCAATTTACACAGAAAGTGAGTTAATCGGCGATGAGAACCATCAATAAAGATACCTGACAACTGTGCGTACACACAGACGTGTTGATACACAGCCACAGATAGTTTCTAAACTCCTACTAGAGACAAGCCACAGACCTGTGTAAGCATCTATTAGATTACACATGTGAGCACACACGTAGATATCACGGTGACAGATGAACAGCGTTTTACTTTACAGATGCAGGGCTCCATTTAATCCCAGGATCCCCTTGCTTGAGGTTAATTGAATATAAACCCTTTTATCTCTGACAGCATCTAAACAGAAGGTCTCTTTGTAAAGAGACTTTGAACTTCTGGCTAGGAGTTGAGGAGGGAAGAGAGAAGGAGAGAGAAGTAGGAGAGAAAAGGAATGAAGTGTGGGCATGGGCGTGAAAGTTGGGCCTGGGAGAAACCCCTCTGCAGTTTGCAAGGACCCCAGAGCCAGTGAATTGCGGGCCCCGTGACTCATACTCACATCCACTGCACGTTGTTTTTAGACTTCTTCTTAATGAGGTGGATGCCTTCCAGTACATTGGTGATGTCATAAATCCTTCTCTTTTGCACCTTCAGCACCTCTGCTGCCTTGTTCAAATCCAAGACCCCATCAGGTGACTGGCTCAGTAGCTGAATGAACTTCTTGGTGAGCAGACCAAGTGACGTATCATACCGTGTTTTTTCTGAGGGAGATTTTGGAGCTTAAAGAAAAACAAAAGCCGAGCGGGTGGGGGGATAGGGGGAAAGGTAAAGAAATGAAGGGTTTCTTTGCAGTCAAGCAAGCCCCCATTCCCCCAGCTGCCCAGGTATTAGTGTTGGAAGCAAAGCTGTTGTCGCTGATGTTTGTGGTGAGTTATGGAAAGCTATGAAATTATTAGAAAAGGAAGGGATAGTAAAAACTCCTGTTTGATTAAAGCGTTTTACTGTGAATTTCTCGGTAGTTTCTACTTTGGCTTACCCTACTCCCTGGGGTCTAGTGAAGTATCTCACACATAGTAGGTGCTCAAAAATATCTGTTGAATGAATGAAAAAGTGCTGTAGCCTCATGGGATCAGCACATGTGGAGCCTAATTTGATGGGGTCCGGCTGTGAATCTCCCCAGCGTTTGCTGATGGGACCCAGACAGACCCATCCTAACGGCCCTTTCATACTCCAGTGTCTCTGTGTGTATATAACTTGTTCACCAACTTTTCAAAGAATGTAGATGAAGAATACCTGGAAAGGTCGTTCAGTCCAGTCTCCCCATCCCTCTGGAATGAACTGTCCTCATTTAATATTGCATTTATTCTCTTACAGGTGCACAGGTCAAGGGTTTAACTGAGTACGACACACAATTTGTGGATTGCCTAATTCATACACTATGGGATAGGAGAGGACAAAGTCTAAATTAATTTAGCCTTTGCATTAAATGCCAAAGATGTAAAGGACTATTTAGCTATTTCCAACCTACTTTTCTCTCTCTCCCAAAAGAAACAACGATTGTGCTTGATGGAAATGGAAACTAGCTGCAATTTGCTGGTCTCAATCAACCCTTACGCTGCCATACGCTGAACTCGAGATTTAGGCTGGCATAGACATCACCTACACCCAGCTAGCCCTGGTCCCTGAAGTAAGGTCCATGAAGGAAAGGTAAAGTTAGATTTGACTATGGAACAGTGCCAAAGAGCTTGTATTCTGAGTTGAAAAACGAAACGGCACACATCAAAAGAGGCCTCCCCTGCAGTCAGTATTCAGGTATCGGAGGGACTCTGTAAACCTCTCACTGGTTGTCTGCAGACATCATATTTATTTTTTGGATAGGCACAGGCAGAAATGAAAAAGAACCAAACATGCCAAAATTATCCACACCTTGGCATCCCTTCAGCCACAAGCTCTGAAAGTTGGGAGGCTCACACCCAAGACAGGAAGAGATCACGGAATCCTTACTTTTTGGACTATCTGGACTTCGGAGCGCAGCTCTTCCTTTGCCCTTGGGGGTTTTTAAACCATCTGAGAGGTACTGCTGACCGCTTTCTCCTAGCTCCAGCCTGCGCTTTGCCTGGAATAAGAGAGTACAGTCGTTGGTCGCTGGTCGTGTGGACGATCACAAGTGAAGCCGGACACCACAGGCTCGCGCCAGCCCCCGCTGGCCCCCTCCATTTCACTCAGGGTCTCGGTTCCCTCCAGCCGGGGCTCCGGCTCCGGAGGCGGAGCTCTCGCCACCTGGGCTCAGATGGACAAATCCAACCATCCTTCAGGGTTAGGCTCTGGAGCCACTTTGTTCATTTACTCATTGATTCAACAGACGTGCCAGGCATGGGGCTGGAGACTAAGAATACCGCAGGCATCACGGGACTTAAATTCACTTTTCCCCAGCAAACCTCTGCTTCTGTCTCCATCTCTGACCTGGGTTGAACCCCCTTCCTTGTGCTCCCCAAACACTCTGTGTTTATTGGTATCATAACACTTGCTGGATGTAAGAGTTATTTTACTTATCTGTTTCTCATTTCCTTTAAGGCAGGGACTGCTTCCCATTTATCTTTGTATACGCAGGGCTTGGTACAGAGCCTGGGTTTCTGTAGGTATTCAGTCTCACACACACACACACACACACTCTCTCTCTCTCTCTCTCTCTCTCTCTCTCTCTCTCTCTATATATATATATATATATATATATTCAATGAGAGAAAGGGTGATTGAATAGTAACACAACTGGTCACAGACTACAAATGCGCATTCATCAGAATAACAAACACCGCAAACACTCAATCCTGGGTTTCAACTAGGATTACCTTCCCCATTTGGTCATCAAACTGGGCAAACGAGAAGCTCTCACCCAAGTTTTTAATCTGATTTTTCATATAAAAATATGCACTTCATGTCTTTTATGTACTGGGCTCTGGGCGAAGGGAACAGAGGTAAGCAAGACAGATAAGAGTCCCTTGGTTCCTAGTGCGTAGAGTCCAGGAGAGAAGCCAGGTAATTATTAAATAAGTAACTGTTGAGTACTGACTGCATGGGTGTGAAGGGTGTTCGGACAGGGGTGGTACCAACTAGACGCCCACATGACAATGTGCATTTAGGCTCATTTCAGGGCGGATGCTTCTAATGAGGAGATTCACAATTTCAAAATAACTCCCCAAGACATAGAAACTGAAGTAACAACTTAGCAGCTGAACGCGTTCTGTTCACAAGCCACAGGCAGCTCATCCGATCTGACACGTGCTGTCCGTGTAAAACACACACTGGATTTCAAAACTTAGCACGAAAAAGGCTGAAAGAGCTCATGAATAATTTTTATGTTGATTACATGTTAAAATGATGCTGTTTCGGCTTTATAAAATATTACTAAATAAGATGCTATTAAAGTTATCATTTCACCACTTTCCGTATATATATACGGAAAATATATGTATCTTTTTACTACGTGGCTTGCATTAGTGGCACACATTATCTTCCTGCTGAGCAGTGCATCACCACTCCAAAGGCCTAGGAATGACAATTAGCAAATTAACTTTCTTCATTTCATTGTCTGCTCCCAAACACTCTTGCCAAATCCTTGTGTGGGCCTGTTGCTTTGGTCGGCCCAGTGAACATTCCTGCTTCATCAGGCAAAACTCCCTGCTTGTTCTTCGGGGAGCATCCCTTCCCTCTCACAGACTAAGAGTGGCCTGCTGCACACAGGTGACCCAGGCCGGGCTGGTCTTTATGCTCCATCCTCCCCCTCGCCCACAGTGATTGCAGTCCTTCTGGCACAGGACCAAAGCTCGTTGAACGAAGGCAACCCCAGGAATTTTTCTGGAACTACTGGTAGGAAGGGGTGCGCCTTCTTAGTAAGGTTGATATGCTGGTAGCAGGAAGCCACCTGGAAATGAGGCCTCCCCAGGGGAAAGCAGAGTGGAGAAACAGAGAGAAAGGGGTCTGAGGCCATCATTCAAAGCTCTGGGTCAGGTCATGCAGTTGGGCTCCCCCAGACTTTTCAGTTACATCAGTTACATTAGCCAATAAAGTCTCCTTTTAGCTCAAAGCACTTTGAGTTGGGCTCCTGAAAGTGTGGAGAATATGTGACAACCTGTGGAAATGGCTGAGTCAAGACGGGCTCCAGTGAAATGGGGAGCTGGCAGGCCTTGCTAATGACAAGGGGCCAGGTGTGTTGGTCACTTCTTTCCTGTGGCCTGCAGTAAATTACTACTGATAAGAGTCAAGCTTTGTAGAGGCTCACCTAAAAGTAGAGAAGGAGAAAACAGCTTTGCTTTGGAGGCTTTTTCTCAGTAGAAAGCAATCCAAGAAGATATACAGCTGTACTCTCTGCCCCTGCTAAAGTCCACAGAAGGAAGGCAAAATGGGCAAAGGGCTTGGGCCCCTGAGCTCCTGGCCCCTTAAGGCCTGCACTCTCCCTGCACCCTCAGTAAAGAACCACCCACCGGCCAGCAGCCTGGGGGCATGTCCTTTGTGCCTCCCCATGCTCAGCTACTGTTTCAAATTGCTTTGAGGTTAAGGCCTGTGGAAGCAGTGTGCTGTAGGCTGGGGAAATTCCAAGATCTGTTGCTAAGAAACTGCGATCTAACTTCAAGGACCAGAACTAGTCAGGTTGTGTGACTTTGGTAACCAAGCACCGAACCATAGAGTTGACAAATCTCAATACTGGATAGAAAATCTACTACATTTGAAAGGCACCAGAGGAAGCAAAGGCCTATGAGACCTCAGTCTTTAAGTGAATCAATCCCTAAACCTATAAGACTCACACCGAAAAGAAATGAGCTGTGAAAGAAAGGCAGCCCCAGAAAATCCTCCCAGAGAGTAGAAATCGGGGTGACCATCTTGGAGCCACAAGCAAGCCACATCTCCAGCAAGTCTCCAAGTGCCTGCTATTCCTGTTGGGGTGGGGGGGACATGACATGCTCCGGGAGGTGACCACCGTGTGTGATTTCCTCTTTTCCAAATGGATGTTTCTGTTGGGTTATCCTGTTACCTTTCCTCCACTGCTGAGTGAGTGGGGACTAAACTGGAACACATAGTACTTGTAGGTCCTAGATCTGACGGTGGGCACTGTAACTGGACTTCCTTTTGGGGAAGTGCTATGATGAAGCAGCATTACCTTGATGCTTACCTTAGCGAGTTCGCGCACACATGCTTGTTAAAACAAACAAGAAGCCAGAAGGGAGGATTTAAACAGGGCAGGTAGTCTCTGCCTACACCCCCTTGCCCTGGACAGAGCACCAGCGCAGATAAAAATCTCCTCTTGGAATTCAAATTTTCTGCTGTTCTTTGTTGGCTCCTGAAGATATGTGTAGTCCCCTGGTGTCATTTTTCCTCCGCCTGAAGAATGTCCTACAGCATTTATTTTAGTGTATGTCTGCTGGTGACAAATAATCTTAGTTTTATTTTTTCTGAAAACATTTCATCTTCATCTGTGAAGGATATTTTCAATGGATACAGAATTCTGGGTTGATTTTTTTTTTTCCTGTCAGCACTTTCTAGAGAATGTTCCATGTACACTTAAAACTAATAATAATATTGTAAGTCAAACACAATAAAAAAATCAAATCAAAAACAAGATCTCCTCTCGGTCATCTCAATTTTTGTTTGCTTTTAGTGTGAACGTCTTGCTGAACAGAGCGCTGCCCTGTTTATAAACAGACCTTCGTATTGCATGGCCCCTACCAGTACAGCAACTAACATATCTGGTGCTTAACAGGAGGCCCAGCCATTTGGTCCTAAGTAGGAGTAAAGGCCGAACATGAGTGACGCTATATAGATCACCCACAGGGCATCTGCCTGAGCTATTATCAAGGGTGGCTTTTACTAGAAAGGAAGTATGTGCTAACTATAGGACCTCAGCCCCGACTATGACAACATGCCTCTGCAAGGAACAGTTGCACCGTGACGCATTTCAGCAAATGTACGTATGAAAATATTAGGAGGAACTGTCAGGCAGCCGAGCAGTGGGCCGAGGGGAACATCCATGGTTTCCGTCTACCTGGCATTTGTTGCCCTAATTTTTCATTTGGGGAACTTCTCCACAGTTCTTAGTTCAGGTGGTTTCTCTTGAAAACAAACAGGCTTGAAAACAAAAGGCCTGACACTGTTCAACATCTTAGGCTGGCCCTTACTATCTAGGTTACAGAGGTGAGCACCTTAATCTGGGCCCACCAATCAGTGTAGTCCAGTCAGCTGGCGAATGTGACTGGTTTACGGGTGGTTTACCCATGACCAAAGCAGGATGAATCACTCAACGATGGGATTTTTGTTGGAAAGTACAGGGTTCTTTTCACTGGGAGTTATCAGGCTGGTAGGATGTAAGCCCGGAGCTACCTGGGAACTGAGCCCACAGAGAAGAAAGCAGAGTTAAGAGCTAGAGAGAGACTGCGTCCCAGTGCCTTCAAGGGAGGTACGAGATCTTACCAGTCCCAAAGACAGATCTACTAGACTTTCATTTGTGTGAGGTGAAGAATTCCCTTTTTTGGTAGGAGAAAACTGTTAGATTACTACCACTTGCAACCAAGAGTCCTAGATATAGGCTTTTAGTATGAACCATAATGCACTCAACATTTGAGCGCTTACAATAGGTCATACGCCAGGTTAATTGCTTTCCACTTGACTGTGTTATCTTATTTTTACAACAACCCCATAAGATAGCTGTTATTATTATTTCCTATTTTATAGGAGAAAATGGAGGTTTAGAGCTCTTAAATCACTTTTCCAAGATCCCCACAGCCAGTAAACAAGCCTACTTCAAAGTCCATGCTTATAACCACTCCATAAAATGATTGTGAAAGACTGCCATATAAAAATAGTTGAAAAGTTATATTAAGTTGATACCATCTTACTTTATGATCAACTTAAGTTTTATTTTATTCATAATTAAAAAAAAATCCTTTCCTTTACATAAAATGCACATGGTAATTCAAACAGCACAAATGGATATACATGGGTAGCAAACCTTTCTCCCAGGGACTTCCCTGGTGGTGCAGTGGTTAAGAATTCACCTGCCAATGCAGGGGACACGGGTTCGATCCCTGGTCCGGGAAGATCCCACATGCCGCAGAGCAACTAAGCCCGTGCACCACAACTACCGAGCCTGTGCTCTAGAGCCCGCGAGCCACAACTACTGAGTCCCCGTGCCACAACTACTGAAGCCCACAGGCCTAGAGCCCGTGCTCTGCAACTAGAGAAGCCACCGCAATGAGAAGCTCGCGCACCACAACGAAGAGTAGCCCCCCATCTCTGCAACCAGAGAAAGCCCGTAAGCAGCAACGAAGACCCAGCGCAGCCAAAGATAAATAAATAAATAACATAAAAATAAAAAACCAGACTGTGTGTTTCATAACCATTAAAAAAAAAAAACTTTCTCCCACTCTTTTTAGTCTTTTTAAATTTTTTATTGGAGTATAGTTGATTTACAATGTGTCTTTCTCCCACTCATGATCCCCAGTTCCTTTCCTCAAAGGCAAGCACTACGAAGTTACTTAGATATCCTTTTAGATGGTCTAGGTAAATACAAGTATATATATATATATATACACACAGTTTTATACCACCACACCTTATAAAATGTTTTTTACACAAATGGTAGCAAACCGCACACTATTAGTAGCATGTCTCAGAGTTTGGTCCCTATCCGTACACAGAGAATGACCTTATTTTTTAGAGCTTCATAATATTGTATTCATTAATATACCATGATTTGTTTACTTAGCCAGACACCTACTAATGGACACTCAACACTCCTCTGCTATAACCACTTTCCCGATAAATATTCATGACGGCACTGTGGGGTAGGCATTCCTATACCCATCCTGCACTGAGGCAGAGAAGTTAAGGATTTACCTGAAGTCTCAGTTAATCAGTCACAGATACCAGGATTGAACCCAGGTCTGTTCAAATAATTTGTCAGTGACCACGACTTCCCTGGACTGATTGAGATGTCCCTCCTTTGCTGCCATAGCAATTTCTGGGCTGCTGGGGCATGACTTCACCATCGTAACACATATATACTCCAGGTTTCTGCACTGGACCTGAGTGCAATCTCAGGTCTTAAGTAACTTAGTTTTCCCAGAGCCTTACATATGGCATGCACTCAGTCAAATTGACTTATTTATTTTGAATGAACCAAGGAATAAATTCCCGAAGTCTCTTGGCAGGTAAATCACAAAGCTCCAACATTACCAACCTGTAAAGGGGATACTTAAATATATATATTTACACACGCTGGAGATTAATCTACATGTTTGGAAAGATTTTCAAGAAATATAAAGGGGGAAAAATTAAGGTTGCAGAAGGCTATGTATAATATGATCTCATAGGGGTAAAAAAACTATAAAACTATATAGATCTCAATATGAAAATTTCCATGTATCCATGAGGAAAAAGGTCTGGAAAGATCCACATCAAATGTTAATGGAGATTATCTCTGAGAAGTAAAATTAAATATGAGGTAATGATTTCATGTTTATAGCTGTATAATATTTGGTTGGGTTTTACAAAGTGATATGTCTATATACATATTAAATTTATATCTTTCAAACTAACACTTCCACTTTTTGGAATACATTCTGAGAACATTTATGTTGCTTCTAGGGTTTGTCTATTAAAAACAGCACAGCCAGTTTCTTGAATATTTATACGTTTCTACTTATGTCCAACATAAATGCCCAATCTCAGAAGAAAAATTCAGTAAGCTATTGTACATTTATATAATGGAATGTTATGCAAGTAATAATGATATACTTCTATATAGGTAAGTCTTTTTTTAAAAAGTGTGAGTAGTAAAATTTTATTTCTGTGGGGAAACTATATGCATAGAAAGAAAGTAAGTCAGGATATATAACAAACAGTTTAAGAGTATTAATCTTTGGGTGGTAGGATTATGGTGACTTTATTTCTTCTTCTTAACTTTTAATATTACTAAATCACTTTAAAGTGAGTGTGGGTTTCTTGCATAACAAAACAAAAATCTTTTCCATTTGGAGTTCAACAAAAGAGGTCTGGTGGTTTATACCCATTCAATGTGTACAGATACGGGTTCAAAACATAAATGGGGTATGCTACCAGAATGCACATCCTATTTTCACGGTGGGAAAGAAAGTGGTGTTCTTATCTGCCGTTCAACTGAGTCACAGGAAAAAATTAAATCAAGAAAAAGGCATGCTGGCTGTAGGTTAACAAATTGTGAACACTAAAATAAACTCCCTTTACCCCAGTTAATAGATCTGGGCAAGGGAAAGAACTAGATATACGATACATTTTGTCTCAAAGCCAAGGGTGAGACAGGGTATTTTGAACAGAGGAAGAAGGGAAATAGAGGAAAATGGAGATTAAACCAGTAGCATGAGGACCAGATTAAACACAATACTGAAATAACCCAAAGGAGGGGACCTCCAGCTTGAGACTAGACCACAGTTGAGACCCACTTGGATTCTGGCCATTAGGTCAGTGGCTGAGGGCACGAGGATTTTAAGAAAAGAATACTTAGTTTCCAGCTGTGACTATATATTAACTCAATCTGGTTAACCATTTAAAAAGGGAGTGGGACTTAGGGGCCTTAAGCAGGCTGTCCAAGCACAACCAGAAGCACGGAGACTTGGAAGGGCCCCAGTTTGGAGGTGCTGGTGGCAGGGAGGGGGGCTCTGATGCAGAGGATAAAGAAAGGGCCAAATCATGGTCCCTTACATGCCAGGCGAATAACCACACTCCCAGCATCAACCTTTCATTGATATAAGGTTACCTAAGATGAAGAGCTCTGAGGTCTCCTCTGGAGTTGCTGTTGTTGTAGTTTTCCCCCCCAGCAATAGGTAAGTTCAGAACCTATCAAGAGCAGCGTCTCTATGAGCTGTTAGGTGGGGAGCTTAATCAGAAACCAATATATCTCAGAGAACTGATGAACTGAAGAGCACGCCGGAAGCTCAGACGGAGGTAACCTGGCACCAGGAGTAGCTAGTATGCATTTTATCTTGGTGGAGATTTCCCCTTACATTCCACATCCCAGCCACCAGCAGTTGGTGGGCTGAATATTCTCCTTTCTCAAGAGGTGTCCCTCTCCACGCCTGCCCCACTGTCCCAGGCAGATCCCCCCATCATTTCTCACTGGATTACTAGAATGGATCCCAAACTTGACCATTTTTCTCCTTTTGATTTTTAAACTACAGATCTAGGCGTTTTAACTTCACTCTAACTTGTATTTGTGGACTGGTTGGGGAATCTAACCACGTACATATGAATGTTTCTAAAGGAAAAGGAATCTCAAACTGATGTCTAACTTTGGAATAGAAGCCATTTACTTATGAACTGGTGACTGCCTTCCTTTTTATATCACTTAAAAAAATAATTTAAAAATAAATAGATGCACATGATTTTTTAAAAAATCCACGAGTTCAGGGATCTACCTCGCCAAGGGAACACATTTTACTATTTTTCCTGGAGGTCACCTCCCTATTTCTAAGTAAAATAAGCTTACACAGACATTTCTAGTTACTATGAAGACTTCCTTCAATGATAAGACAGCTACCTTTCTTCCACCCTTTCTCCCAATAGTGACATCAGTATTTTTGTTTAAATTAAAAGCCAGTGCTGCGCATTTTGACTAGATAAATATTGTTCCCTCAGAGTCAAACAGGATACTGAGAATGCGTTTCCTTTTTGTAAAGTTCGTTTGTTTTCTTTGGAGTTCCCGATTGTCTTTCCCGCTTGTTGGCACCATCTGCCTTCACCACATCTTCAACTTTTTCCAACTCGCCATCATATCAGATATGCTATCAAGTCCCCACTTTTTCTCCCTGAAGCTCTTGGACCTCCTGCTGTCTAGACCCTGCGCGGTTCTCCGGGTCATTGCATCGCTGTCATTCTGCAGTTTTCCCTCACCACATACAGTGTTGAAGCCTGAGGGGGACATTTGTCATTTTATTTGACTGCCCAGCCTCTGAACCTTCCCTGCCCTCCTGTGGGTTAGGAAATTCCCCACTTTGTCAATCTTGATGGAAGGCACAGCCACCTTCTTACCGTTGGTCCCAGGGCAGGCCACCCCAAAATATGCCTCAATAACACAATGATTATTTTGAATTAAATTGGAGAAACAGCTGGAAAAAAAAATACTTTGACTCCCCGTCCCCCATGAAAGTGGGAAATAAATCTCCCACGTGAAGGTATAAAAAGCATCCTTATCATCGGAATTAGGGAATTCAAGGCTAAGGGAGCCGTATAAACAAACTTTGTTACTTCTTCATTAGTATGCTACCCCAAGTACAAGCCCCTTGGTTTTGTTAAATCTTCACAAATAATTGTTTCTTCGTCTAAAAATGACATATAAACAGTCTGCTTTGGTCACTTTGGGGGTCCCATTCCTCTGAGACGTCCGTGCATATGAATTAAATTGGTTTTTTTTCCTCCTCTGTTAATCTGTCTTGTGTCAATTTAATCATCAGACTAGCCAAAAGAACTCAGGAGGGGTGGGGGAAGAATTCCCCCCTCTTGAATCAACCATAGAAATTGAAGACCCCCAATCCTTTCTCCCAGCTTCCCTGGAACCTGGGCTAGGGCTACCTAGGCTGGGACAGGCGGTCACACCCACCCTAGATTCGGAGTCTGGAGTTGCTCCTGCAAAACGGCAGAGCGGAGGTGATGGCTGTGGTTGGATGTCTTAGCTGTGGTTCTGGCTAGGGACACTTCCTTGTTCCTGCCTGTTTGCCAAGCCTAGTTCTCTAATCTTCCTGACAATTCAGCGAGTTATCCAATATCCTTTCAATAAACATCTTTTCTGCTTCAGTTGGCCAGAGTTGTGTTCAATTGCTTGCAACAGACTCAGTTCCCTGATCCCGCTGTTAACCCATTGTTTTCCTGGAACATATCCGAACAGTAGTATGGAAGAGAAAATTTGAGCCCTTATATGTCTGAAATGCGTATTTCACCCTCACATTTGACAGTCTGTCTAAGAATTTAAGGCTGAACATCTGTTGCCCTCAGAACTCTGAAGGCACTGCTCCTGGGGTTTTGATATCCAGTGTTGATGATGAGAAACCTGCAGCCGCAGATTCTCATTCCTTTGAAGCTATTCGATTTTTAACCTCCCTGAAAGCGTCCAGGCCTGTCTTAACATTTATTGTAAAATTTCATAACACGTATTCAGGTGTGCATCGTTTTCTCACTCACTGCGTGAGGAAATCATGGGCTTCTAGAAACTACGTGCTTGGCCTTCAGCTGTGAGAAACATGTATGTTGTAAACCATTCCCTCTCATTGTCTTGGTCTAAGCTTTCTGGAATTCCTATTCCTCTTGGATTGATCCTCTAAAGCTTTTATTTTCTATTTTCCATGTCTTTTTTGTTGTTGTTCTACTTACTGACATCAAATTTACTTACTTGCTTACATCAAATTTAGCTTTTACTTGACTTAAAAAAAAATGGGAAACTAGATTTTTAGTTTCCAAGAACATTTGTTTTGCTCCCTGATCAACCTATTTTTATAGCATCTTGTTTTATGAATAGCATAGCCTCTCCAACACCACTAAGTATTTCTTTTAAAGTCTTCTTTTGTTTCCTGTTTCATTTGTTTTCTTCATAGTCATAACTACCTACCCCCCCTCCAAAAAAAAAAAATCTTGGTCTCACTCTATAGTGTAGTCTTTTCTCAAATGTCTCACCAAGCTTTGTGTCTTTAAGACACATATTTGAGAATAAAACAGTACAGTGACAACTGGGAGCTGTATGATTCAAGTTGAGGTGATGCCTTTAAGTGCCAGAATGGAGCCAATCAATTTATTTTGAGATTTCTCAAAAAATTATTTGTCTGGGGAAAACTCTTCTGGTTTCTGGACATTAATTCTGCATGAAGACCTTGATGAGAATCCCCTTTTATCTCTGGTTTTGTCACACGAGCTTCTGTGACTCTCCAGAGTCGACCGATACCCTCTTTGGTCATGGCTTCCTCTGTTCTACTTAATGATCGCCGCTCCTCTACCAGTTCTCTGTGTTCCAGAGATCTGTTGGATTATCTTGGCCACGAAAAGCCCCCCTTTCATTTTCTTTTATTTCTTAAATTAATTTTTATTGGAGTATAGTTGCTTTACAATGTTGTGTTAGTTTCTACTGTACAGCAAAGTGAATCAGCTATACATATACATATATCTCCTCTTTTTTGGATTTCCTTCCCATTTAGATCACCACAGATCATTGAGTAGAGTTCTCTGTGCTATACAGTAGGTTCTCATTAGTTGCCCCCCTCTTATTTTCAATGACTAAAAAAATTGTTTACTATTGTTTTCACAGAGTTTCAAGAGAAAGAAGATAAATACGTGTGACAATCTGCCTTTCTGAACCGTAAGTGTCCCTCTATGTGTTTAATTCTCATTCATCAGCAAGTGGTATTGATGGGTCTCTAAGTATAAGGCACTGTGCCTGGCACTTTGTATCAGTATATGAACTCAAATAATAGAGGCAATTGTTTCTTTTGCAAATGCTGAAGCCCTAATATCTTTCCTACCTAAGTCTCTACCCCAACAATTAGATGTTGATCTTAAAAAGCCAAGACCTCTGAAAACCTTTTATAGATTATTTCTCTATCTATCTATCTATATATATCAAACTAAAAGTAAATGGGTAAGAAGCTTAAGAGAAAGGCCTGATTAATAAATTACATAGACCTAACGTTACTCAGATGAAATAAGAAAAATGAGTAATACTTTTACTAATAAGAAACACTATGATGACCCTTTTTATCTGTGAGTCATAGAGGTCTCTAAATCAGAGTGGGCAAAAGGTTTTTATCCTCCATGCAATGCTTAAGCTTTATTATTCCCTTCATTATTCCCTTCGAAGTCTGACTTTTCTATGCTTTTACAGAAAAATAAACGGCAGGGAAAATGGTGCAATTAAATCGCTAACTTAAAAGACAGTTTTACATTTATTCATATGTTCATAATGTGTTCTTCTGTAATTTAAATGATTGCTAGCCTTAAATATGTAGCTATTGTCCATAAAATGGAATTTAAGAATTCTTCTCTTCAGACATCTGAATTTCCAATTTGGAGGTTGGCAAAAGTATTTAAAATATATTCAGTGATGGGCAGTTAGGAAGCTTAAGCTCTCATTCTGCTGCTCAGATGTCTCCCTGCAGTAGTGTACTTGAATCTCCCACTCGAGTACTATTTAATCTCTACATCCCTCTTCAATTGCTAGTTTTGGTCTTAAGATTTTACCTCACTTCAACAGCAGTGCAATAAACCAGGAAGTTGGCAAACGTTTTCTGTAAAAGAAAAGGTAGTAAATATTTTAGACCTTGTGGGACACAGCTCTGTTGTAGCCTCTCAACTCTGCTATTGTAACAAGAAAGGAGCCAGAACCCACACATGAATGGGTCTGGCTGTATTCCAATAAAACTTTATTTAAAAACAGGCAGTGGACAAGATATGGCCCGCAGGCCACAGTTTGTGGACTCATGGGATAAATCATTATCCTCTTAAAAATTTTCATTATGTTTTATCAAAGGACATCTATGTTGCTCATACCAAACACTAAAATTTTATGAAGTGAGAAAGCCAATCATCTTCTGGGTTAATGAAAGTACATCTCTGTCATGCTTTGTGTTATAGGTGAGTACTTGAAACAAGTACTAAAAATAAAAGCAAATTTGAGCTATCCATCTGAATAGGTGGACCTAATACCATCCATGGAAAACAATGATAATTAAACCCACGAAGATACTCCTTTCTGTGTCCTCAACCATTCACCACTAAAAAGATAGTTTATGTGTGCGATAAAGGGCTATAAATAAATCCTTACTATGGGTTTGACAGATCAATTTTAGACAGCATTAATTCAATTGCTTCATAACTAGCACCAATAAAGTCTGTCCGTAAACTCTCTCCCACTGAGTTACTGTTAACACATGAGGGTAACTGTTCTGAATCTAAACTGGTTGAGTTCGCAGAAGCTTACTTCGGAGCGTAGCTGCTAAAATGGCTTGCAGCACAGCAGCTGGTACTTAAATCTCAGAAAAAGGGCATGTGTTTATCACTCAGGCTCCAAAGGACAGGGCACTTGGCTCTGGAGGACATAGTTTCACAAACTATCTCCTGGTGCAGGAGCATGATAAATGGACTTCAAGAAGTAAGAATGGTTTTGGAAGACTTATGACCCTAAGAACCAACTGAAGAACTCCCTCTTAAAGTAGTAAAATATTACTTTAAGAAATACAAAGAACTGGGTTTCCCTGGTGGCGCAGCGGTTGAGAGTCCGCCTGCCCATCAGGGGACACGGGTTCGTGCCCCAGTCCGGGCAGATCCCACATGCCGCAGAGCGGCTGGGCCCATGAGCCATGGCCGCTGAGCCTGCGCATCCAGAGCCTGTGCTCCACAAGGGGAGAGGCACAACAGTGAGAGGCCCGCATACTGGAAAAAAAAAAAAAAGAAATACAAAGAACTGAAAGCTGACATCTGCTAGTGTCAGGAATATCCAATACTTGTACAATTGACCTGATGGCCAAAAAGTGCTGCTTTCCTGCTCACTCAACTTTCATTTAGTGGCAAACTCTAATCCTGTATTTGAGGTCTGGGAGTTGCCAGGCTGTAGTACAGTAAGGAGGAGCCCAGGTAGAGGCTGATACACTCCCTGAGTTTAGAAGATTTTGCTGAGAGTCTGGGGAGATCAAAATAGCTAGAATTTGGACAGAGGACCAAAAAGGAAAGAATATTCAGAGACAGAAACTTGGAAATCCGCAGAAGGCACCTTGGATTCAGTAGACCCCTGATCAGTGCATGCATGTGAAGAAACTACCCAAGGCTAGGAAAAACAAACTCCTGAAAGGAATAGAAAACAGTGCCTAGAGCTCCCACAGGGCCTGAAACTGCAGGCACATTGTTCCTATAATTGTTCTCAGACTGAAAAAAAAAAAAAATCCTCATAATTCATGAGGCATAGGGTAGAATACTCAGAAGGGTGTTGTCTCATTGGTGAGGCAAAATTAGCCCTTGAATAAACACTGCTCTGGTCCCACCTAACAAAGCAAGACCTGAAAGATCAAACTGTTTCTAAGAAACTTAACTGCATCTCAGAATAAAATTCAAGAATATTTACAGAAGTACAAAAATGTCTAGCACCCAACAATGATTATCATCTAACCAGAGATTACCAGGGTTCCAAGGAAGCATGAAAATCCCACCCATATTCAGGAGAAAAAAAAAAAAATCCATCAACAGAAACTGACCTAGAACTAACACAAATATTAGAATTAGTAGATAGATAAAACTTAATGCAACTATATTCCATATGTTCAAAAAGTTATGTAGAGACATGAATGACATAAACCTACAGATTCAAGCTCAATAAATCTCAAACACAAGAAATATAAAGAAAACTATATCAAGGCACATCACAATCGAATTGCTCAAAATCAGTGACAAAGAGAGAAAATCTTAAAAGCAGTCAGAGGGGTAAAAAAAAAAAAAAAAAAAAGGCACGTTACAAACAGAGAAATAAATGGAAGGGAGGTTTCTCATTTGTAACCATGTAGTCAGAAGATAGTGGAGCAACATCTTTAAAAGCATTGATCGAAACTGTCAAACCAGAATTCCATATCCAGAAAAAATATGTTTCAAAATCCACAGGCAAAACAGAGACTTTTTCAGAGACACAAAAGCCAAAAAAAATTTTCACCAGTAGGCTTGCACTAAAAGAAGTATTAAAAGAAGTCCCTTGAGCAGAAGGAAATTATGCCAGATGGAAATATGGATCTATACAAAGCAATTAAGAGTATCAGAAATGGTAACTACATGGGTAAATATAGGAGGTTTTCCCTCCATTATATTATATTTAGATCCCTTTAAAAGACAATTGAGTGTCTAAACAAAAATAGTAAATTGTATCATGTATATGTATAATACATGACAATACTAGCATAAAGGCCAGGAGGGAAGAAATGGAAGTATATTATCATAAGGTACATGGTATAATTTTAAGTAGAACTAAAGAATGAGTAGGGTTAAGTGCAGAGAGCGAAGAATAAAAAAAGACTATTGGAGAGGGAAACAAAAGAGTATTCAACTGCATTGTTAATGTCAGTATATGGGGCTATTCTTTCTGCCCTTTGTATCTGAAACATTCTATAATAAATTTTGAAAAATTAAAACAATGAATAGGAGTCAGCTAGTGAGAGAAGAGTAGGTATGTGACCAACAATCTGGAGGGTAATCTGGCAGTATGATCAACATCTGAAACATACACATCCTTTTGATGCTACAATTGTACTTCTGGGGACCAATTTAGAAACACTAAAAACATGTACACAGAGAGGCAAGTAAAATCATTTTGTTACAGCATTATATTTAACAGGGGGAAGTTAAACCTAAATGTCCGTTGTCCATTAATTGGGGAATGGTTAAGTAAACCACTCAATATTATACACCCACATTATAGAACATCACATAGCTGCATTATTTTACGGTGAGGTCCACCTTTGGCTTTACCTAGTTAGAAAAAAAACCAACTCAGAACGGTATTTGCCCTATGATCTCCTATTGTAAAGGCAAAAATAATCACTGTTGAAAATACACAGAAAAGGCCTCAAAGGAAGCCCATCAATGAGGAGCAAGGTGAAGGGTTCAGGAGGTGATACACTCCATAGACTTCTGCTAGAAGGTGTGTGAGAATACACTAGCTCTGTGACTCATCTCAAAAACTGGTGAAAATAGGGTATTAACAGAGGAAACATGTTGTAAACAAAAATGCCTAGGGGCCAGGGATTGGCCAAATGACAAATCTGAGGAACCAGAAGTTAAAGGTGAGAAGAGTGGGGGCCAGTGAACGTGAGGAGTTCAGAGATGGCTGGGCTTCTGGGAGATGGGGTGCACAGAAGCCTCCGTGAAGAATGACAAAGGACAAAAAGTGTAATGAAAGAACGGACCGATGAGAGGGAGGAAGGCCGAAAGGAAAGAAGGAAGGAAGGGGGGATGGGAGACTTCAGGTTTTAGGATTACTGACCATTTCTACAATAACACCTTTCCACTTCCCTAGTTAGGTAACTAACTCTGAAATTTCCAGAAAGGAAACTAACATTTATCCAGTGCCTACCATGTACTTTCAAACAGATTATTTTAATGAAGGAAAGGTGGGTCCTCTAACACACTTAATTTGTTAAGATGAAAATTTCTTTGTATTTAAAGAAAATCAATGTAAACATAGTGATATCAATTCTCAGATACACTGCCTATTCAGAAGCACAACATTAAACATATCGCAACAGGAGAACTTCAGAACACCACTGTCTCTTGGCAGCCACAGGGGATTGGTCCCAGGACCACCCCACCCCCAACTAGGGTACCCAAATCAGAGGATGCTCAAGTCCCTTATATAAAATGGCATAGTATTCGCATATAATCTATGCACATCCTCCGGTATACTTCAAATAATCTCAGATTACTTATAATATCTAATATGCTATGTAAATAGCTGTAAATACCATGTAAATGCTATGTAAATAGTTGCTGGTGCACATGGCAAATTCCAGCTTTGCTTTTGGGAACTTTCTGGAATTTTTTTCCCTGAATATTTTCAATCTGAGGTTGGCTGAATCTGCGAACACGGAAGCCGCAGGTAGAAAAGGGCGGACTGTGGTCTCCTCATCTAATGGTATACGGGAGCCTTGGTTTTTATAGGTTATCCTGGGATTAATAAATCTCTTCAGATACTCCCTGTAGTTCATTCCTCCCACTGGTGCTCTTCCTGGCTAGATCACTAAAGAGCAAACAACTGTGGGAAATATAACATAGATCCCAATTCATATGATCCCCAACAAAGTAGACATGGTATTAAACAACTTTTGAGATGGGAGAGTCACCCTAAAACACCCAGATGGGGGGCAGATGATGGAAGAGCCTCCATTATTCTAATTATCTCTTCCTCAGTAACTTCCACAGAAGCTTCTTGTTTCTGTGGAATGGATTATTTAAAATGCACTACCCACACACAAAAAAGGCAAGTTTACCCCCTTTGTAATGACAATTTTACCAACAGGCCTACCTATTTTTGAGAAATCTCCTAGAGTTTAAAAGATAGAATGGATTCTTTGGGAAGTAAATAAAGTAATACTGATAAGACATGTATTGGCTCTGAGATGAGAATTCAACATTTTTTTTTTTTCTATCACAGAAGCTTTATTTATTTTAACATCTTTCTTGGAGTATAATTGCTTTACACAATGGTGTGTTAGTTTCTGTTTTATACCAAAGTTAATCAGCTATACGTATACATATATCTCCATGTGCCCTCCCTCTTGTGTCTCCCTCCCACCCTCCCTATCCCACCCCTCTAGGTGGTCACAAAGCACCGAGCTGATCTCCCTGTGCTATGTGGCTGCTTCCAACTAGCTATCTATTTTATTTATTTATTTAAATTGATTGGAGTATAGTTGATTTACAATGTTGTGTTGGTTTCAGGTGTACAGCAAAATGAATCAGTTATAGATATACATGTATCCAACATTTTTGGCAAATTAAAAAAATGATAATGTTAGGAGAAATTGGGGGCTTCCTCCTTTTTCTTTTTTTTTCTTACTTTTGAAGAAGAATATTCTTTTATTATCTCTTCTTGTGCCAATGCTCTTCTCTTTTTTTAATTTAATTTTTAAATTTAATTTTATTTTTTTATACAGCAGGTGAGAATTCAACATCCTTAAAAGAAACAATAAAGAACAGACATTTCTCACCAAATAGGACCACTAGTGAGCTTTCTAAGGCTGAGGAAATGGAGAAATGGTCTGGGAGGGGGGGTTCCAGAGGAGCCCCGCTGGGTGAGCAGGGGTTCCCCTAATGGGCTACTTTAGCAGCAGAGAGATTCCTGCTATTAGGTACCGCCTGACCTAGGATTCAAAGACCCCTCAATCTGGAGAACACAAAGTATGGATCCTCTCCTTTTAGATTTACAGGGCAAAACAATACAGCCATCAAAATAGAAAAAATACAACTCTTTGAAAGGAGTCAAATTCTTCCACTCATTTTCGCAGTTTTGACTCCCCAGGTTCTAACACACGAAATGGACTTTAACTCCCCGTTATACTAATGTGGGCAAACATTTTGATAGAGATCATGATTCAGAAGCCTCTCACTTACCCAATAAAGGTTCAGAACAAGGTCTTAGCTTTTTTCTACCTCATAATGAGCCACTACCACTGAGGTACAGAAGAAAAATCAAAAGAAAGGCCTATGGCAGTGAGTGCCAATGAATACATATGAAATCATGGTCATTCCCCAAATGCACATAAAAAGATCTTGAAAACATACTAGGAAAAAATACTATGAAAAATGTGGGATGGGGACTTCCCTGGTCGTCCAGTGGTTAAGCATCCACCTTCCAGTGCAGGGGACATGGGTCCCTGGTCGGGGAACTAAGATCCCACATGCCCCGGGGCAACTAAGCCCATGGGCCGCAACTACTGAGCTCGAGCGCTCTGTAGCCCGCGTGCGGCAACAAAGATCCCGCGTGCCACAACTAAGACCCGACACAGCCAAATAAATAATAAATAAATAAATTTTTTAAAAAAAGAAAAATGTGGGATGGAATAGGGGTGATACAATAGCTCTAAAACTGTACAAACTTGATAATACTGAATTCAAAGAACATGCAAAGAAAAATGTTTTTCATCTAAATGAGTTTTGAAAAAAAGAATACTAGTGTCTTGTATAGGAGATGACGATAAATGCTAACCTTTATTAATGATGAAAATCAATAACAAACTATAAAGTTTAGCAAGGACCTAGCTCTATTCAGCAGCTTGGTAATTACAGGAAAAGCAGCGATTTATCTGAACAGGGCTTAAGCTCAGGTGGAACAAATCAGGCTTTCTTTAGGGGGCAATATAGCTTGTCTCCTTTTTTTAGAAGTGAGTTTTTTTCTAACCCATTTATCTTTTCACTACCTCTAGCCTATATACCTTACAACAGTTCTAGACACTGGATGTTACCTCAATAGATGTTATGTTAATTGGGAGACTAAAGAGGGATTACAGAAATTACTCGTTGAACCTGACAATTTGGAGAACAATTTCTCCCCCAGTCTATATACAGTACACCCTCCAGCCCTCCGTCTCAGTGGGTTCCGCGTCCACGGATTTTCGTATCCGCGTGGGTCCTGGACCCAATCCCCCCAGGAAATCGAGGAACGACTGAACTTACTTCCAGATGTAGGCAAGGTGGGTGCACGAAGCACAAACACGCTCTTCATCTCTGAAGCTGTACCTGTATCACATCCTCTCACTGCCCCTCCTCCCGCTGCTTCTCAGCCTGGAAATCTCGCGGTGGCAAAGTGAGTTCACAAACCTGAAATGCATTGCTTTTCTTGATGGGCGACCCCAAGCGGAACGTCAAAGAACCGCCTGAGGTCTCACCCTGGGAATTCATCCAGAGATTCCTATTACCTGTGTTAACTTTTTTACAATTGGTCATTACAAATGCAAAATAAGTACCTGATTATTAAAAATATAACAAACAACTTATCTATGTGGTAAATAAAACTTCCTGATCTCTACAAATCGGTTAAAGTTTACCGATCTGGGGATGTTAAAAAGTCTTATAGAGTAAAACGAACCAATCCAAAAAACCCTGATAGTGTTATTAAACATATGATTAATGAAGCTTGTAATTACTTTGATACTTTTCTCAACTACTGGACTGATGACATTAATTTTCACAAAATCTTTTTCTATTTGCACTCACACATTGCATTTGCTCACTAAAAGATGTGTGGGTGTAGGCAGTTGCTTCATAAAAAGTAGGGAGGGAAAGAGACAGGGCTATTTGAATCACATTCCAATTTAGGAGAACACTCTATGATGATATTCTCGGAGCGGTTTATAAAGGTGAATAAAAAAAGAAACTACAAGAACCGATACATTACAGTGAGTGTTATTTCCACCATGTTACTATATCATTCTTTTTGTCAGTTTGCAAAATATAACTTAAAAATTTTTTTTTTAACTGTGAGACTGTGGAGGGACAGCAAGAACGTTGGCCAACTTGCAGAGCCTCCTTTTCTTTGTTTGTACATAGTGAACAGAGGACTGGAAAAATCCCTGGCGTACTTTCCAGAGCCTCAAGGCCTGTGAGCATCTCTGAAACCTCTCTAGTAACAAAGTTCACCTCTTTTTCTTTTCTTTTTTTTTTTTTCCGCTACGCGGGCCTCTCCCGTTGCAGAGCACAGGCTCCGCAGCCATTGCTCACGGGCCCAGCTGCTCCGCGGCATGGTGGGATCTTCCCGGACTGGGGCACGAACCTGCGTCCCCTGCATCAGCAGGCAGACTCTCAACCACTGTGCCACCAGGGAAGCCCAAGTTCACCTCTTTTGTTCACTTGCATTTACATTTCTGAGCAAGAGCCCTTGTGTGTGAGTGTTCTAACCAGAACCTGGCAAGTGCTAAATTCACCAGAAATTTTTACTAGATTAGTTACGAACATAAGGTAAAGAAAATATAATTCAAAAACCATCCTAGAACCTAAGCAGAAATTTAAGAATACCAAAAGTCTCTTGATTGTGACTTAGTTCGTAGCCAAACACACAAGGCTTGCTCTCTCCCCAGCTCCTTCAACCGTTAAACTTGAGGAGTGGCCAAGGTGTGTGTGTGTGTGTGTGTGTGTGTGTCTGTGAGAGAGAGAGAGGCTGAGGGACGTCTCTCAGACATCAGAACCAATGGGAAAGTCCAAAGTGACCCACCTGGCACTTTGTCACTGCCAACGAAATCAGCAAGACTATTACAACAAAATACAGGGGATTCGGAGAGAAACACATGCTACAACCTGGAATCTTTGAAAGATAAGAAAGTCATCCAAAAAGCAGGTGATTTGGACTTCCCTGGTGGTGCAATGGTTAAGAATCCGCCTGCCAATGCAGGGGACATGGGTTTGAGCCCTGGTCCAGGAAGATCCCACATGACGCGGAGCAACTAAGCACATGAGCCACAACTACTGAGCCTGCGCTCTAGAGCCCGCGATCCACAACTACTGAAGCCTACGAGCCACAACTACTGAAGCCTGCACACACAGAGCCTGTGCTCCGCAACAAGAGAAGCCACCACAATGAGAAGTCCGTGCACTGCAATGAAGAGTAGCCCCTGCTCGCCACAACTAGAGAAAGACCGGGTGAAGCAACGAAGACCCAACGCAGTCAAAACAACAAAAAAAAACCCCAACCCCCCCCCAAAAAAGCAGGTGATTTAAGTTTCAAGCAAGTTGCTCTTTCTTGTTCAGATTGTATCTGATATTTTCAGGATGATTTTCTTGCATGTGATATCTGGTCACCGTTACGGTCCTTGTGGTACCGAAATCACTATAAAATAAATGCACAAATCCTTGTTCCCAAACTTGGATATACATTGGAATCAACTGGAACATTCAAAAATTTCTGATGCCTGGGTCCCACCTGAGATACTGGCTAGGTATATGTGGGTGTGGTCTGGGTGGCAAGATTTTTAAAAATTTTAATATTTGTTTATTTAAACCTGTTTTAAAAAAACTGAAGTATAGTTAATTTACAATGCTGTGTTAGTCTCAGGTGTACAGCAAAGTGATTCAGATATACATATATGTGTGTATATATATTTCTTTTCAGATTCTTTTCCATGATAAGTTATTATAAGATACTGAATACAGTTCCCTGTGCTATACAGTAGGTCCTTGTTGTTTATCTATTTTATATATATTAGTGTGTGTATGTTAATCCCAAACTCCTAATTTAGCCCCACCCCCTCACCCCCCGCCATCCCCTTGGGTAACTATAAGTTTGTTTTCTATGTCTGAGTCTATTTCTGTTTTGTAAATGAGCTCATTGGCATCATTTTTTAGATCCCACATATAAGTGATATTATATCTGCCTTTCTCTGTCTGATTTACTTCACTTAATATGATCATCTCTAGGTCCACCCACGTTGCTGCACGGGTGGCAAGATTTTTAAAAGCCACGCAAGTGAGTCTAACGTCTAGCAAAGTTTTAGAACTATGGCTCCATGGTAAACCCTGGTTGGCAATTAGGCTCAGAAGTTACTGCCGTTTATGGGAAGTCTGCCTTACCTTGCCAAATACAAGCACAATTATGGTGTGGTGAACACTCATCAGGGGGAAATATGTATTCTGTTCTGACACCAAATTATTTTTAAAGGCAGAAGGGCAAGAGACAAGAAGGAACAATGATGCTTTTGTAGCAGTAAGACAAGTCTTCAGTGCTACAAAACTTCCTAGCGTATTATGGAAACCAGTTTTGCTGGTTTTTTATTATATGACAAAGGGAAGCACTTTGTCTGAATTTTGGACGTAAGATGTACTAGTCCAAAGCACTAGTGACATATCTCTATGACTTCCGGAAAAAATCCAGAGAAGCTTTCTACTCTAAGAATATCACTGTCAAAGAACCAGATGTTGTCGTTTCCTACCAGTCTTTACATTTTTCTATGGCAAGAAGATAAGGACCAAACCTGTCCACCTAAAAGGCAGTGCCATAAGGTTGCAATTTTCCATTAAGAGATTAAATATAACTTCTAAGGCCATGGGTCCCAAACTTGACCATGCTCAGAATCACCCAGGGGGCTTGTTAAATGCAGATAGATAGTTGGGCCCCACGGCACAGGTCTGTGATTCTGTAGGTCGAGGGTGGGAATCTGCATTTCCGACAAGTTCCCAGGTGATGCTGATGCTGCTGGTGTGAGGACCACATGTTGAGGACCCCTGTTCCAGGCGCTCACAAATGGTACTCCTGGAGTAACAAATGTTCACAAATGGTACTCCTGGAGGAACAAATGTTCCTGTCTTGCTTCAGGCTTTGTGATAAAGAGAAAACTCACTTTGAGTGAAACGAGACATTGTCTTAAGATAAATCTTGAGATTTATGCCAAGAGGTAAAATCTTATCATTCCCTTAGAGAGGAACAGACGGGTTCAGTTAACTTCATTCATTCACTTGTGAGCAAATGATACCCTTGGAGGAGAAGATGAAAGAGCTGTCTTAAGTTAAAAGAGAAAGGCCTTAACATTTCCCCCCCCCCAAAAAACGTTGACCCACGGTTTCTTGTTTCAGAAAGGAATATTGGCTATTTTTCATATACAAAATGTTTATTTCATAATGTGGCATTTAAGTGGGTGTAAAGGTGGGCTTTTTAACTAAGCAGTCAGGGCCATACAGTAATATCTGGAAAAAAAATTGACTCTGTACTTTGTAGAAGAGCAAGATAAACCTCAAATGGAGCAAATATTGAGATGTAAAACAAACAAAAAATATATACATAATTCTGCAAAAAAATATGGGTCAATTTCGTACATGTGCGTGGAAGGTAGATAGAGGAGGATGCTTTCTGTGACTCAAAATCTGGAAGCCACAAAGGAAAGAATGGAAAAAAATATGCTTTATAAAAATTAACTTCTGTATGTGGCAAACCAAAACCTCAAAGACTAAAGAAAATGATAAACTGAGAAAAATATTTGGAGATCATATCATGGTCTCAGAGCTAATTAATCTCCCTATTACATAAAGTGCTCTGTAAATCAATAAGACAAAGACCAAAAACCCAGTAGAAGAATAAGTCAAGTACAGGAAGATACAGTTTGCAAAAACAAGAAATACAAATGGCCTTTAAACAGATAAGATGTCTGACCTCACACTCTTTAAAAAAGGCATGCAAATATAAACCATATTGAGATATAGTTTGCATATCAGATTGGCAAAAATTCCAAACTGTGGAAACTTACTCGGTTGGTGAGGCTCTCATAAGTTCTTGGTAAGAGAGCAAAATGAAACAATCCGGTGGAAGGGCAATCAACACCATCGCCAGTAAGTAGGAACTTATCCTCTGCAGTTACAGTTGCACGTGCATAAAGTTGATACCCGTGCAACTTTGTTTGTAACAGCAGAAGATTGACAGAACCTATGAGACTATTCATAGGAGACTGGTTTAATAACTGACACATCCATACAATGGAATATTATTTAGCTCTAAAAATCATGACGTGGCTCTGTATGTTCTGACACAGAAGGCTCGAAGTATATCATTAAATGTGAAAACAAGGTGCAGAATAACATAACAGTTGCCCTCTATTCTAAGAAAAGGAGGAAAATAAAAATATTTAACCTTTTGAGTTTGCACAAACAATGGAAGAATTCACAAGAAACTAATGGAAATAGGAGGTTAGGGTGGATGGGAACAGGCCTTAGAGCAAGATTTTCAAGTAAGCCTTCTTATAAAAGTTCCTTTATAAGAGTGATTGAAATCAAATGGTAGTATTATTTAAAACATGAGAAAACTTTGGTGTCTGAATATTTTTTCTTCACGTTTTCAGCACCATTAAAAGCCCCGCCCCTGCACTCCCCTCAAAAAAAGTACTTAGTAAATACAAGTCAAGTGATAGGGCTAGGCCAAAATTACTGACCTCTAGAAGGCCAGATGTTAGATGGCAAAGTCCACTTTGCAGGCAAGTGCTTTTCGGAAGAGCATTTACTACAACAGGTCTCTGAAGATGAAAGAAGCCAGGCTTTTAGTTTTACCATATCATTCAATTTCTATAAATACTCTCCTCCAATTAAGCCAATGAATTTATGTTTCTTTGCAGCCCATACTTTTAAGCCACACTCAGATGTTTGCCATAGAATGTTTTTCACTCAGTGGCACTCTCCCCACTTTTGTTTTAATAAATAAACAACCAACAGAAGCACCTAATTATAGACTTCAGGAACATGAAATTCCCCAGATCAGACAGGAACTACACTCTACCCTCCCCCCAGCCCTCAAACCTGTCCTTTCTCTAACGCAAAACCAGGAAGCACCTTTAGATACTGTACAAAGTACACCACATAGAGTATTCAAACGAGGCAAAGTAACCAAATGTTTAGTACCTCCAGGTCTCCCTGAAGAGATGCCAGTTTTTACATAGTCCCTAAAATATCATATTTTAAAATCATCCTCTATGTTCAGACTGCTGCTACATACAATTTATAAAGTTAATGTAAACCTTATATAAATGTTATATAAAATTTAAAAAAAAATAAAGACAAACACATTTAACTTATTCTGGGCACATGTCAAGACACCAGAGTTATGGTTCTATGACTTTCTGTCATGATTCAATGAAAGAAAGCAAGTCAGCTGACCTTTCCTGTACCGGCTCTCAGCAGCAGGAACTTACTGGACGGTATATGCCAGCAGGCACGAACCTGCCATCGCACTAGCACTTGCTGGAGAGCCGGTTATCCTTTCTCTGGAGATGTTTCTAGGCTATGCACGGAGAGCACTCATGACAACCAAATCAACCAAAAAAAAAAAAGAAGCCCACCCCACAAACTAGCTTTCCAGCATCCCTTGCTCAGTTTCTAAAATTACCACCTGTAATCTACCTGGAAAAAGAGAATGGGTTTGGACAAGTGAAAATCCTTTCACATCAACCCCCAGGAATGAAGTTTGAGTAAAATCCTAGCCACTGTGTCACCAGGAAGTGGAGAAGAAAGACCCAAGGACAAAGTACCAAGAATCGCCTGTTTTCTAGTCCTTGATAGGGTCTTAACTCACTGTGTGACCCTGGGCAAGTCACTGTCCCTCTCTGGGCCTCCATTTACTCATCTGAATGCGGTGGTGACACCTGAGGTCTCACAGAGGTCTTTCCCAGCACTCACGAACAGAGACTGGAACTCCAGGTTGCTTAATTCCGCTAGCTTACTCTGTCACTAGAACACCCAATTTGCTGGCAAGAATAAATTATGGGGACGACAGCGGCTTCTTCTGTTGGTGACTGCTTACAATGAATGAATGTGTTGTAACCCAACTCGTGGGCAAAATGACTTCACAGTCTAATCCTTTCGATTTCTGACTCCTGATTATGTAGCAGTCTCTGCACGAGATGACATAATATAAAAATAAATTCTCTATTTCACTCTGTCCCTTCCCCTTGGAGTCTGGATCAGTGCAAATCACTGACATTCGGGAAAAAAAGAATCCCAGAAGATCACTGTGGGTCTCCGTCTGGGGCAGTGGGGAACTGCCTTGTTGAGAGGCCCAAGCAGAGAAGGCAGTGGCTTGGCTTGTCAGATGTAAAGCAAAATGGCCAAGACTTATCAGCTCTGCCAGCGTGCGGTTCTCTCTCTCCCACACGCACACGCACACACACACACAACCAATAATGCAGTACTGCTTAACTCATTTGTCCCTTGGGCAAAAGAGAAAAAAAAAAAAAACCTCACAAGAGAGGCCGGGCCCTTTCCCTAAGTCTGTCAAAAGCTGTAGAACACGAGGCAGTGGCTGGTCCTATTGCCCTTCCAAACGACATTCAACAAGATAACGTGGCGGTTCCTCTCTCCTCTGCGCTCTGAGGACCTACCTATTTTCCCTGACAAGAAGCCACAGCTAATATATTACGTTCATCTAACTTAATACATTGCATCCCGATATTATCCAAGGAAGGCGTTTAAAAAAACTAACATCTTCTGTGTCCAAGGTGGCTGCATTGCTTTATAAAGATGCAGTAAAACAGTGACATTTTATGAAGCTGCTTTGTTGCCGTTGAGATTTATTTGTTCTTACTTTTTAACTTTTTAGGTTTCCTCTAAGTGTATATGTTGCGTCTCCTGTCAAAAGTAAGACAGAGGGTAGATTTCAAATCTCACTTTTCATTTCCTAATTCAGAAACAGATATTTTACATCAGGGGTCAGCAAAGCTTCCAACCTTAAGCGCTGCCCATGGTGTTACCCAACCCCTGTATGTGTCAAGTAGGCACTCCTCGTGCTTTAAAGGGTAAGTTCCTAGCCTTTTGGTGAAATAATTAGAGAGTTAACACGCACTGAGCCTCTGTTGAAAGTTGGATTTCGGTGCTCAAAATAATCATTTTATCCTCCTTGAACTCCTACGTCACAGATAAGGAAGCAATGTCAGCTAGAAAGTGGCAAAGTAGCCACTTGAACCCGTCTTTCTAACACCCAATTTCCCTCCAAGAGTGGGTGAGAAAACAAGTCCTCGGCTCTAAGAAGCCCCCGATTGCAAGATGTATCACTGTTTCATAAACAAATGGAGAGATCGATGGCAGATGACATCTGCCAAAAAATGTTATGTCTAAGAAAATGGAGAAAATACACTCATTCTCACACAAAAGAAACAACTCACTATGACCTGCTCCCCACTCCCCACCCCGACTGAGGAGGAACCTGAGGCTCAGAAGGCTGTGATCTGTCCAAGGGCCCAAGGAGTGGCAGGGCCAATGCAGTTCAGTTCCAAAAACATGCACCTATTATGTGGCAAACTGTGCTGGGCCTGGATCCCCTTGTGCTGCCTGCCCTCGGGGAACTTAGCATCAGAATGAAAGCCCAGAGGTCCTGATGCCATATCCCAGCCCTTAGCTACACCCATTCATGACTCAGGGTGACTTTCCAAGGCCTTTGGATTGACTCTGCAACATTTCCTAAGACTTAATATAAAGTCTTGAATTGAACGGTTAAGAAAGAAAATGTGTCTTCTCTGTTTTTGATTTTTGTTTTTTCTTTTGACATAACATTTCATTTCCAAGGATCTTGCTTCTAGGTGAGGATGTAAACAAGTCGGGCAGAACTGCCAGGACAGCACTCACACTGCTTTCCTGCCTCTTCTTCTGGAATCAGCTGCAGTAAGGAACTCACATGCAATGGGATAGAGAGAAATAGACCTACAAGTTGAGTTAAGGTGGAGGTGGAAACTAATATTTTTTGAGGGCCCACTACGGATCATACTAGATACCAGGCGTTCTTGTTTTGTGAAAGGATGAACTAAGAAATGGATAAACCTTTAATCTATTCAAGGTGTCAACTACGTAGCTCTACTGCAAAACGCACTGGACATCTCAAGGATCTGACGAAGCTTATTTCACAGAGGCTGAACCTGTGATGAATCGTGAGTAGCTAATATTAAAAATCTCTTTGTGGGACTTCCCTGGAGGTCCAGTGGTTTGGACTCCACGCTCCCAACGCAGGGGGCACGGGTTCAATCCCTGATCGGGGAACCAAGATCCCGCATGCTGTACGATGCAGCGCCTCCCCACAAAAAAATCTCTCTTTTTTGAAAGCACCATATCAAATCATAAGTATGTGGTACAGACACCATGGGGCCACTAATATGGAACTTTTATCGAAAAAGCTTACAAGCTAAACAGTGATCAAACAGTTGATAGGAAATTAAAGTAAAATAAATAAAATAAAATAACCAACTTTTAACTTATGGAAGACATGCAGTATCAGTACACACAATTAAACTGTCAAATAAGTTCCATAGGCAATAAAGCCATGGGGATTCACACAGGCCGACACAGCAACTGAAGCACTACAGTTTTCAAAAAAAGAAAAAAAAACATTATTAATAACACCACACTGGGGATTCCAGATTAAGAAAGTGTGTATTTTGTCAAGTGTGAGGGTATGGGGAAATGATGAGTTGGGATGTGGGATAATTATGTCCATATCCAACATAATAATTCCATGAAGAGAAAAAGAACGAGGACCCGAGAAGGACACAGCTACAGAGAAAAGAGTCACAGAAATGAAAGCAGACATCTCTACCCCTACTCGTGCCTATCCGCCCCCCATCGCAGGCAGTGGTACCCAGCCTACACCGGCCTCTCCCCCATTGCACCCCCACGGGAATTTTTGGGCAGGTCCAGCTTTCCTTGTTGACAGACATGCTCCCTTCCTCTTCTGCCAAAAGAATCATGCTCGAGAGCCACCTACTTCACGCAAATGTTTCAAAGGTTACATTAAATTAAAAAAACAGATCTGAGATTTCCATAAAAGTGATTATCTGAGAAACCTAAATGTTCACTAAAGGCTTTACCTGCATTGATCAAGGAAAAGAATCATGTCCAGATATAAGTACACACAC
This sequence comes from Phocoena phocoena, assembly GCF_963924675.1. NCBI lineage: Eukaryota > Metazoa > Chordata > Mammalia > Artiodactyla > Phocoenidae > Phocoena > Phocoena phocoena. The sequence continues at coordinate 89,423,431 of NC_089228.1, forward strand.
ACACACACACACACACACACACACACCACAATTGAAGGTGTTACAGCATTTCAAATAATTCTAAAGGTTGCTTAATTTACTGTTACTACCTGATGATAATAAAAAGGTGTAAAAAGTTGAAGGTTACGGGGACTCAAATAATTCTCACCTTTACTTGAAGAAATTAAAAGTACAGAAGTTACCGAGGTAATTGGTAAAATAACATCTGGCAGGTGAGGAGCCTTTCCTTTGGGCAAGCCGCACAAGATAAATTTTTCATTTAGAGGAACCGGCAGCTCTTAAGAGGATGGTTAGTGGGCGTATGAAAAGACTTCAGGGCAGGCTGTTTCTGGAGGCACAGTGAGCCCTCACCCAACCGGCTCCCTTTACAGGAGACAGGACCCAGAGCCAAGGCTCAGGAAGTCCTCCTACCCTGCATAAAGATGTGGTTGTGGCCATACCCAACCAGGTAGTAACAAAACAAAAACGCTCTTTCCCCCAGCCAAAGCTAACTCACCAGGCAGCAAAAACAGTTCCTCCTGGGAAACCCAGTGAGGAATGGGGCCTGGTGAGCATATGCGAGTTACGTGACATTCAGAGGGGTCAAAACAAGGATTCCCCCCTTGGGCAAGGCTGGTGGGAATATGAAATGGTGTGGCCGCTGTGGAAAACAGTTTGGAGCTTCCTCTAAAAGTTAAACATGGAAATACCATATGATCCAGCAACCCCACTTCTGGGTATACACACAAAGGAATCGAAAGCAGGAACTCAGATGCTTCTACACAGTATTATTCACAATAGCCCAAAGGTGGAAACAACCCAAGAGTCCAGCAACAGATGAACAGATAAACAAACTGGGGTACACACACACACACACACACACACAGGAATATTATACAGCCATAAAAAGGAGTAAAATTATGATATATGCTAAAACATGGATGAACCTCAAAAACATTATGCAAAGTGAAATAAGGCAGACACAAAAGGACAAATATTCTACAGTTCCACTTATATGAGGCACTTAGAGCAGTCAAGTTCAGAGACCGTACTAGTACAACAGTGGTTATGAGGGACTGGTGGGTGGAGGGGCAAGGGGAGTTACTGTTTGGTGGGTACAGAGTTTCTATTAGGGATGGTGAAAAAAATTCTGGAAATAGTGGTGATGGTTGTACAACGTTATAAATGTACTTAATGTCACTGAATTATACACCTAAAAATGATAAATGTTATGTTATATATATATATATATTTTACCACACTAAAACAAACAAAACAAGGATTCCCAAAGGATACCTTCACCCCTGCAGGTCCTTCCCTGGTGTGTCCCCACTGGATTGCAGGATCTCCCCACCCCTACCTCTGACCACTTTCGCTTTCCTTGACCATCTGTACACTGTGAGATGGCTGTTGAAATCACTCCCGGCAGAAGTAGAGGCTCAAACGAATCTGGGAACCAGAGTTAAAGGAGGAGGCTTGTGACCCTCGGTTCTCATGCTCCACTGTGAGCTCCAGCATGTGACCTCCCCTTCCAAAGGAAAAGAACTCATTCTTTTTGACGCGGGCCTCTCACTGATGTGGCCTCTCCCGTTGCGGAGCACAGGCTCCGGACGCGCAGGCTCAGCGGCCATGGCTCACGGGCCCAGCTGCTCCGCGGCATGTGGGATCTTCCCGGACCGGGGCACGAACCCGTGTCCCCTGCATCGGCAGGCGGACTCTCAACCACTGCGCCACCAGGGAAGCCCAGAACTCATTCTTAATGAGTTTTCACAGAGACGGTAACTACCAACATTTAAGATCATTATGGAAAGAAAACTTCAGTGTCTCCGGTGGGTTCCAGAGAGCAGACCAAATCCTAAGAAAAATGGGCTTTTGTACTGGTATCACTGACTTCCTACTAAAAAGCCCGAGACACAGAAAAGGGGCTGAGCCTTCCATGTGTGGATGGGTGAATCATTCACTCTCCCTGACATGAAGGCTGAATTTTCTCCTCTCTTCTTTGGACTGATGGATATATTTCTCTTTATAACTGTCTTAAGTTATAAAGTAAGCTGGGACAAAGATAAAAATTCACAGCAACCATTTGTTTCCATTGAGTAATTCTGAAAGAATGTTCAATGTAAGATAATGGTGACAATATTAACCTAGGTTATTATAATTTTCCTGGATAACCGAATTAAATAAGTGTTACCATTTCTTTGGCAGTAATAGCCCTGTCACCAAATATGCATCGGGTAAGTTGTGGAATGAACAACACAAGAAAAATGACTCTCCAAAACAAAGATGAGTTCAAAATACGTGAAGCCTATAGTTCAATGATGTGAGTATGTCCTTGACGTACAGTGATGGGAGTTTTCGAGAAAGTACGACAAAGGGTCCAGACGGCGCATAAGGTTTTGATAAGGAGATTTCACGGCAGGAGATGAAGTACTGGGTAGAGCACCCTGGCTGGGCTGATGATGGGTCACTGCTTTCTCCACTGGAGTTTATAAACAAAACACAAACATACAGAAAGGAAAGTATCAGTACTGATCATAAATTTAGGTATTTTCTTTACATATGCTTAAGTAAGATGAGGTTTGTGAGGTCAGTGAAATGTGAGTTTTCCTTTTCCTTTTTTTCTTTTAAGAAAAAAATGCGAGGAAAAAAAGATGGGTGCAGAGGGACACATCACTGCACTTGTAATCAGTTAAAAGTATGAGGAAAGAACTGCAGGATTAAAGTCAGATCCAACAGAGAAATGGGCAACTGAGAATGAACATACACACAAACAAAAAGAAACATCTGAGTAAGCCTCTTCCTCCCTCTTGAAAGGGCAGCTTGCTTTGTCAACCCATGTGGAAGGGTGGTGTCTACATTCTAGAACTCAGTTCAAAATTTGAGCGATTTTACATTTTGTTTCCCATTGACAAAGTAGTTCTTTGCTGCTACTTATTTATAATTTAATTCCCCTGATGGTTCTATAAACAAGGGAAGAAATATTTTCAAACAAAAATCATTATTTATACAGCTGCAGTTTTCATTTAGTTAGGAAAATTAGTAGAAAAATGTTTGGTCAGAATTTGAGATAAGTTTTGAATATTTCACAAAATCTCATAGCATCAACTTCCAAATCTCTTTCACTATATTTAAGTCTTTCCCAGACTCAACCAGGCAAGCCCCCAAATCAACTAAATTAGTGGGTTCTCATCTCTGGGCAACTCCTTTGGCAAGGGGTGGGGGACCTTTGAATCAGCCGGAAAAATAGCTCAATTAAAATACCATTCTAATATGTAGTTCCTTTTTGTTTGAAAATGGAAACCAGCAACTTGCTTGCCCGAGTAAACAGAAGACAATTATTCAGGCCGGGGTCTACAGAGCAGAGAGCAAAGGAGACAGCTGGCAATTATCTGGCTAACTTAACCAGATAATTCGTGCCTAAAAATTCACTCTGGTGCCCAAATTGCCCAGACCAGCTATATTCATAGAAGAACGAAAGAGTGTCATTACCAAATCTCCTTCCAATCTGCGTTGCCTAGGTGGGTTGTTTAAGGTGATGCTCTTATCACAAACCGTACTCAATTCTCCATTTCCCCAGTGCAGAGCATGCTAGGATTTTCACAATATAAGCCTGAACATTTGCTAAAGTGTCCTATGGCCTTGTAAGATGCAGTTCATATACTGAACAAAGAATCAAAAATTTCAGATAGGCCAAAGAACTGAAAAATTGCCCTGGAGGCACTGCTTTGAATGTATATACCTTAAGACAAAGGCCATATCAAGAGAGATGCTATCATTCTGCGCATCTAGAAATTCTAAAGGAAAAAGATACTCAGAGTAAAAATAGAGAAAGAATGTATATGATTATGCAATTAGAGTAAGCAAAATTTGAAAATGTCTTTTTAGCCTAACACCCAAAACGTGAGATTAATACCCTTATGCCTATATATAGTACTTCATACTCTACAAAGCCCTTCACATTAATTAATCCTCACAACTGTGGAGGGTAGATTGGGTGAGTATTATTATTCCCATTTTATGGATTAAGAAAACAGGGCTCTCAGAATTGCTGAAGCAAAAAGCTAAGGTCAAAGCTGAAACTTGAACCCAAGTCTTCTAGATCCAAGTTTAGTGCCCTTTCCAACACACCATGCTACAGGCTAAAGTTAACTTAAAGCAAATAAAAAAGATCACGTTACCCAGTCAAATCTCAGGTATTCACCATCACAGTCTTAGAGTCAACACATGTCATTAAATAAATCTTATAACCCAGCACAGCTGGAGAACACAGTTTGTACGGGAAGGTGGTAATGAGGAAAGCAGCTTTCCCACTGGCTCTCTCTGACCCTGGGCCAGGGATTTCTCTGACTCAGTTTCCTAATCAGTAAAGCGAAAGGGCTGAGTAAAGAATCTCTAAAAGGCCCTTCAACAGCAAGTTGGCTGTGAAGCTAAGTGGCTTCAGTTTTTTCTCTTCACGCCTACTCAGAATTCAGTGTTGATTTTCTTTCCCTTCTGGATACTAGATGCTTCTCCAAGTCAATTGCTCTCCACTCTCCCCAGCTAAACAAAAACAGAGTTCTAAAATGCATTTTACCAACTTTTGCCCAACCTAAGCAAAGCAATATATGAACACTATAGAACAATCGTTTTGAGAATTATTCAATGTTTTCTGTAGATCAGAGTGCCGCTTGGTCCCATTTCCAAATTGGATTTGCATCAGCCAATTTTTATACTCTTCTGATAGATCAAGGGTATCAGAAAGCCAGAATAAGAACAGTCTTGCCCTAGAGACAAAGACAGTTCCTTTTAAATTGATGCCATTTCAAAAGCTGATAAATTCTATTCAAAATTACCAGTCACCTGTAGTTCACAATGACTGAGGTTTTACTTTCCATATCAGCTAGGTCCAGCCAAGAGACTTTGTTTTCTCCGTAGCGCATCTCACTTGGGAATGTTGATTTTTGATGTTTTAAAAGGTATGAAAGATTTTCCTGCTCCCTAATTTGACTTATTTGTTACACTTTTATATAAGTCTGTATTAGAACTTTACTGGAATTCAAGGGATTGAATTACAGTCACTGTGTTCCCTTTGCCTTCATGCTTTCCTACTCCTGCCTGGTACTTTTGTTTAAGGGAGGAGAGGAGGGAAAGGGCTGCTAATGAGAGAAAGCTTCTAATGTACAGAGAGAGGAAGAAAATCTAGAATCTCCATTCTACCGTAAATGTTCTAAGAGAAAACCCAAACATTCTTCTTTTACAAAGACAATTCTTTAGTGTACGATCTTAGTTTTGGTAAAGTTCTCTTTTTCCCCAGAGGCGGTTGAGAGGAACAAGAAAGCAAGCAAAGAAAGAGCTGTAATAACAATTGCTATTACTATTATTATTACTGTTCTATAATAACAAAAGGAGCCCATTCTTCTTACCTCTGGTATTCCTTTAATTACGGTATTCAGGCGTTCAGTGAATTTTAGTAACGTTCATTTTTCCCTCTCTCTTTTTATTTAAGTTAACAAATTGACTTTGTAAACTTCTACAGCTTTTATTATGCTAAAGTGGTCTGGTCTCGCTATCAAATCAAAAGGCCAAGCAATATTCAAGTCGCCACACATTCAGGGTTGACTTAATTTTTTACATGACTTTGGGCAAGTTACAACCAACCTAGGTCTCAAGTCCTTCCTCTGTAAAATGGATCCACCTACTTCATAGAGCTGTTGCTGGGAAGAACACATAAAAACCATCATGAAATATTCTGAAATAATCCAGCAGGACCTCACTCATCCATGGCCACACCCAGCGGCCCATCAGTGCTGTACACAGCACTTGGGGCCGGTGCCAACTCTTCTGGCTCCGGCGCCATATTCCAGGGCCCTCGTCCATTGCTTATGCCCGGAACTGGTCACCCTCTAGATTCCCCACCCCCTCTCCATCTGCCATGCTCTGATTATGTGCGTGTGCCTTTGCTAATTTTGAAAAGTAGAAGTCACTGGCTCTGCTCAGTATTATCGGTGGCTGGTCCCCAGTGCTCTCTCATTCCAAGGATGCCCACAAGCATTATAAAGTTTGCAGCAGTGAATGGGGTGTCCGGGCAGGGAAAGGATATTCAGCTACCTGGCCCCCTTCTGATCCTAAATGAGACAAAGAAGTGAAGCTGCCAGGTACGACAGTTAAATTTAATAAAGGCATTTTGGAAGAAACCTGCATTTCTCTATGTACTTTCTGGAGAAAGAACAAGCAGAACACTTTTGGTAATACTGAAAAATCCACTGATGCATTGAGATGCTTTTAGTGGGTCTAAGGTCTAAGTGGCTTCTCCCATGAGAAGCAAAACTGAGATGTATTACTTGTAAATTTTTCTTCTGACATCCTGATATCACAGTTAAACTATACCTAAATATACCACAAATCATAGTGTCTTCAGGTTCAGAGACTCTTAGATCTTAGTGACCATCCCATCCCCTAATTATATGGATCACAAACTGTTAAGTGACCAGTCCGAGGTTTCTTGGCTACCCTGCACCGAGTTCACCAGAATTCAAGCCTCCTGAACCCCACTGGATCGCTCCTTTCTTTAGACCACAACAGGGATTTACTCATGGTTATTTTCCTTTAATAAATTCTTGCCACGAGTGAATTTAGGCTGTTTTTAATTAAGGTCTTAAACCAAAAGATCATTTGGAAAGCTCTGTCCCTCCCACAAGGCAGGACAAGCTTGTTTTGACCAGCTGTCCTAAGATTTTTCTGCTCAATCATCAAAGCTTGCAATATCCTCTTACAGTCCTGTCAAGGTGAGTACATCTCCCAATCAAACTATGAGAAAAAGAATCTTTCACAAAAAGGTCCATTTCAAAATTATACAAGCTCCTGGGGGAGGGAAGAAGAAGACTCAAAAAGAATCAGTAAGCCCAGAGCAGGGGGTGGGATCATTTTTTGATAGGAATTACTATCATAATTTAAGATAAAGCGATAGGACCTCTTTTTATTTAAACATAATTCCACTAAAGCTCTTAACTTCTTTTGTGCCGTAAGCTCCCTTGGTCTTCTGGGGAAGCCTATGAACCCCTTCTCAGACCAATGTTTTTATATACCTAAAATAAAGTACACAGGATCACAAAGGAAACACTTGTACTGAAATACAGCTATACAAAATATTAAAAAGAAACTTATGATACAGTAATCTATGTGTTTTACTAATGCATTCAATAAAAATATCCAGTTGCAGGTCCAAAATTTTGAAGTTGTGATGAGCATACACAGCATTTCAAGATACCTGCCAACGAGTGTAATGTGATATGAAAATATCTGTGATTTCTGTAGGTGACGAAGTCAAAGGCACTGCCGGTCCTACTGTGGTTTATTGCCTACATTTGTAATGAAAGGAAATGCTAACTTTCAGTTACAGGGTAGTAAAAAGAAAGAAGGAAACTAGAATTCTATTCCGGGACCCAGGTTAAGAACCATACCCTGGCTTGTGATGTCCTTAAGGTCTTATTCATTCCGTGATTCCTGATACCTAATAAGCATAATGCATGGCACGAGACAGGCACTCAGTAAATGTCTGAACTGAACTGAGTAAATGTGACCTTAAAAAAAAAAAAATTAGGAAAGAGTCAAGGAAACTGAGTGACCTTCCCACCTCCCAAATCTCAGTGAGTCCCCCTACTGCCAGCCATTGAAAATAAACGTATACTTGTTAACATACTGGGTTTTAATACACTGCAATAGACCGCACAACTCGGGGCACAGGAACCGAAAGCCAAGCCTGTGGGACAGCTAGTCGATCCCGACGGCCAGGGTCCCGGAGCCCAATCAAGTTCTTCCTTCATTAGCGAGTATTCACGGAGCACCTGATAACTGTCCGGCCACATTCTAGGTACTGGGTGAAGATCCTAACTTCAGACAGAGATTAGTGTAAAGAAAATAAAACACGAAAAGAGGATAGAGTGGCTGGGAGGGGCATTTTAGACTGGATGATGACAGGGGCCTTTCTGGAGTGCCAGTGGTGACCAGGAGCCAAGGTCACGTGGGAAGATGTGGGCCGAGGCCATTCCAGGCAGAGGGAACAGCAAGTGCAAAGGCTCTGAGGCAGGAAGAAGCTTGGCTCGGGCCTTTCTCACTTCCTATCTTACCCTAAAATGCTGCTCTCCTCCCTGGACCCATCTTCCCTCCCACACAGCGCTGCCCAGTACATCTTCCTTTGTGCTGTGGGGCCCTCGCTCAAACATATAAAAACATTTCCCTCTTCTTTAACACACCTGACCTCACCGTAACTTGTCAACGTTTCCTCCCACTCTCTCACACAGACTCTCTGGTCTCTTTCAAGACCCTGGAGGAAGCAGAAGAGGCTCTGTTCATTTCTACTGTAACCTCCCTTCTTCCTTACATCTATCACATGTTCACACGCTCCAGGCCACACTGATCTCTCAATCAGAGAATTTCAGGGCAGAAGTTCCAAAAATCACCTAAGTCAAACATTACCTATCATAATCTGATCATTCCTTCAGGGACAAGAAACTCAACCCCACTGAAGCAGCATATCTCCCCTCAACTTCTAAGTTTATGGTCTGTATCATATAGCTTGTCTCAAACAAACAAACTGTACTCTGCTGATGTGTGTCTAATGGTCTCTTTTTCTTCTTTAGACTTTAAGCTCCTTCAGGCTGAGGCAGCAGCCTTGCCTGGCATGTCTTCTCCAGAATGTATGGGGCAGAAGCGGACACATACAGGCTGCTCGTTACATTTAAAGCAAGATAGCCAACTAATGTAGTTTTTTCCACTCCAGATTCACAGACCCACCTCTCTAAGGTCCTAGGGTAGACAAGACAGAAAAGTTTGTGAAAACAACCACAAACTTGAGACCAAATAATTATGGTGGGGTAGCCTGTATTCTAGATAGAGTTTTTCTTCTTCACAGGTGTTATGGGCTGAATTGTGTCCACCTCAAAATTCACATGTTGAAGTCCTAGTGGCCAGTACCTCAGAATGTGCCAATTTAGAGACGGCATCTTTACAGAGGTGACTAAGTTAAAATGAGGCCATTAGTGCGAGCCCTAATCCAATGACTGGTGTCCCTACAAGAAGAGGAGATTGGGGCTTCCCTGGTGGCGCAGTGGTTGAGAGTCCGCCTGCCGATGCAGGGGACACGGGTTCGTGCCCCGGTCCGGGAAGATCCCACATGCCGCGGAGCGGCTGGGCCCGTGAGCCACGGCTGCTGAGCCTGCGCGTCCAGAGCCTGTGCTCCACAACGGGAGAGGCCACAAGAGTGAGAGGCCCGCGTACTGCAAAAAAAAAAAAAAAGAAGAGGAGATTTGCACACACAGAGAGACAGCAGGATCCACACACACAGGGTCCATGAGAAGAGGCAGCAAGAGGGCAGCCACCTGCAAGCCAAGGAGAGAGGCCTTAGAAGAAACCAATCCTGCTGATCTTAATTGAACCCAAACTTGATCTTGGACTTCCCACGCTCCAAACTCTGAAAAATAAACTTCTGTTGTTAAAGCCACCCAGTCGGTGGTATTTTGTTATGGTAGCCCTAGCAAACTAATACAACAGGTGTCTACAGTTAGACATTTCCGAAAACGGAGACAAGGACCTGGGTGCAGGTGGTTTATTTGGAAGTGGTCCCAGGAAGCAGGAGTAGACAGCAGGGGACATGAGGCAGGGGTATGATTTAAGAGTGTGTGAACCAGCTCATGGCCATGGGCGACAGGAGCTTAATTCTGTTGGGGTCTCCCAGGAAGCATCTGTCAATAGAATGCTTCCAGAACTGTTCTGAGAGGCAGGGACATTTACCCCCTGGTCCCCTTCCTTTCCCAAGGGGTGGAGGGTTGCCTCAGGGATGGTAGCGCCCTTGACATGTAAGCTGCAGTGCGTGTGGCCGGGGCACTAGAGAAGCTACTTGGGAGAAAGCAAAAAGTAGTACTGCATGCACCAGAGGTGGCCCGAAACAGGGTGGGCCACGGGGATGTGATGTGGGCCCAGAGGAAACATGAAGTTAGTTGACGACAGTTGACACAGCTGGTTCTTCCTCCAGAGGCAAAAACATCCTTAAAACGGCTGAAGGCAGCAAGATCCTGCGATGGACCCATTTCGAGGCCACAAGGATGTAAAGATGCTGGCTTCCATGACAGTTGCTTTCCTCCCAAGAGGTAAATATGGGTGTCAGTAGATAATGGAGAGAACGTTAAAGAAGACTCACTTGGGCATGCCCGCTTTCAGCAGACTCTTGCAAATTCTGTCTTTTAGATGAGAATTTTGGTTGGGCTATTTTTGCTGTTTTCCAAAGCCAATCTAAGTCTTTTACAATACACCTGTTTCATTTGATGTAACTGGCCCTTCAGCTCTAAAAGGAATTAATTCTACCACTTATGAAGAGCAGCAGAGTTTAGATTTTGTATCATCACCTCATTTAAGTCCTACGTAATCCCTGGAAGCCAAACCATAGAAAGGATTCTCTCCCATCCAGCTTTCACCTCTGAAATTGAGTTGTAAGGTCCAATATATGGCACTTCTGAACATCAGGTGAGAGATTTCTTCTAGTTTATTCAAGCTACCCTTAAAGACCAATGAATGTGACTGCAGAACAAATTTTCCAAATTGCCTTCAGAAAATTATTTCCATCTTTTTGGCAAATAATTGTCTGAGACTTATTATTTAACAGTTTTGTAAAGTACAACATCCAAGATGAAGTTATGCAGGGAGATGCCAGACATGAGTGGTATTTCCTGGTATTTTCCGATACTCTGAGTTCTATCATTAGAGTTGCCAGATTTAGCAAATAAAAATGCAGAACACTCAGTTGAATTACAATTTCAAACCAACAGCAATTTTTTATTATTATAGGTATATCCTAAATACTGCACGGCACATACTTATACCAAAAGTACTTGTTTATCTGGCATTCAAATTGAATGTGGCATCTTACATTCTATATGGCAATCCTACCTACCTTAGTATTCCAGAATGGGAAATTATCAAAATTAGAATTTAAAAGTAAAATTTCTTCTTAAAATTTAAAGCTCCTGTTTTAACCTCAATAAACCACATGCTCAAAGCATAACTAGTGAGGGCTTCCCTGGTGGCGCAGTGGTTGGGAGCCCGCCTGCCGATACAGGGGACGCGGGTTCGTGCCCCGGTCCGGGAGGATCCCACGTGCCGCGGAGCGGCTGGGCCCGTGAGCCATGGCCGCTGAGCCTGCGCGTCCGGAGCCTGTGCTCCGCAACGGGAGAGGCTGCAACAGTGAGAGGCCCGCGTACCGGAAAAAAAAAAAAAAAAAAAAAGCATAACTAGTTAGAACAAGCTGCTATTCTAACAAACTAGATGCATTTTAGAACTGATGGCTCATTCTAACAATTAGGGTAGTTCAACTTGAGAGAAATAAAATAGTTTAAAAATAAGTACTAAAATTGCCCTGAAATCAACGTGTAGGAACCAAAAGCCATAAATTATTTGTATAAAAAAGAGCAATTAAAATGTAGCAAGAACACATTTTATTTGTATAGCTTGCCACTGTTTACCTAGTGCTTACAAAAACTAAAGCATTAACGTAGGTTATGTGATCCTGGGGGTGCGGGGGGAACACAAAAAAGAAAGTTGTTGAGAAAATTTCTGATTGGATTTGAAAGCTTTACACACCTTGAAGACGATCTGAACAATTTCCTCTCCAACCTCCTCCTCCCCTTACAGTTTGAGAAATGGTCCTAGATTTTCAGGACTTTGAAGATTTTTCACATGGAAAACCAATATACCTTAGAAAATGTGTATGCCTTGTTTGAAAAGACTTATATGACTTTGCAATAAGGGAAGGAAGTTTGACTGCAATAGGAATGGGATTACCTGAGAGCACAGCCTCTAAACCGCAGCACTACTGACATTTGGGGCCTGATAATCCTTTGCTGTGGGGAGGGCTGCCTCCTGTGTGTTGTGCAATGCTTAACGACATCCCTGGCCTCTACCCACTAGATGTCCCCCAACCCCAGTTATGACAACCCAAAATGTCTCCAGACATTGCCAAGTGTCCATTCCCAGGAGGGCAGAATTGTCTCCAATTGAGAACCACTGGCCTAGGAGAACATTTAGTGTCTTGGTTCTCTCTAGTCCTGAGCTCCCAGCAATTTTTAAAAATATCATTTCAGGGCAGCTTAGAATAACAGACAGAGGTCGGGGGGAGAGAGAGAGAGAAACAAAAACAAAAAACAACTATAACAAAATTTGCACCAAATCCATGCTGATCAAAATTGTTCTAAATATATTTACAGTATAATTAAATGAAATAGGTCTATCTATCTAAAGATGCCTCTAACTCTCTTTATGCACAGGAAGTTGTGTGCTAACACAAGGTTTAGGCCGGAGACCTGTTTTCAGTCCCATCTCTCTCACTTGCTCACCATATCTAGGAAGAACTAAACTTCTGGTCACTTTCTATGTTCTGGTCACTTACTATGACATGCCTTTTCATTCAGTCTCTCCATCCACCCAGAGAGGCAGGCCATTAATTGTCCTACATTACGGATGAGTAAACTGAGGTCTAGAACAGTGAAATAACTTGCCCGAGTTCCCACAGCTTGTGAGATTTTAAACCCAAGTAATTGCAAAGTCTAACCCCTTAACGACCTCTCTCACCTTAGGGGAAAAACAAGTCACTAAATGTCTCTGACCTTCATTCCGTTTCCTCACCTGTAACCCGGAAATAACGTTTCTCAGTATTTCTCAGAATCGCGGCAAGAACTTAAAGGCAGCTGAGTGAGTTGTTGGAGGGCAGGGCCCAAAGTCCTGGCCACTGGCGCGCCGCGATATTCAGCGATTTCTGAATGACTGTAACACTCCCCTAGGCCTGCTGTACTTGAACTCTGCCCATCTCATAGGCCAGAAGAAACACACCCTGATTCTGAGATCTACTTAGACTAGAAAATGAACTGGAGCCAACTCACTGTGAAAAAGCACTATCAGGAATGCAAATGTAAATAGTAAACATCATAATTAACCCTTAGGACTTTAAAAGAGGAGAAGTGAGAGACTTCAAGTCTGGCTGGGAAGGGGTGTGGCGAGTGGTGGGAAGATCCCGCCCTCGGTGGCTTTCCCTTCTTGCTAAGGTCCCAGTCACCTCCAGTGGAACTCCCAATGCGTGGTTGCAGCTGAGTGGCTCCGCTGAGCTTCCAAACCTCCCCGAGGACCCCTGTAGCTTCATGGACAAAATCACAGGAGATCTGAGCAGAAGGGTCCATAAAGATCACTCACATTTGACAGAGAACAAATGAGCCTAGATGCGAGAGAACTGATCCAGCCCATTCAGGCTGTGAGCTCTGCCAGACCCCAGGTCCCCCTGAGAAGTCTGACCACATGGTAAGCCCCTGTGCTGTCCGGGCCCCAGCTAATCCTTCTTTCCTAAGCGGCCTCCCGTTCCATGTAAGAAATCACCGCGTAGTCTGGCCCGCCTCCAACATAAACAGTCATATTTGTCACGCACCTATTTTGCAGGAGTAGTTTCAGGACCCAATTATTGTTTTGAACTTCTAAAAGAAAAAGGCCCAAATACAAAGTGTTTGGGTAACTCATTCCCTAAAGCACACTGAAACGTTTAAGCTTTGAGTTACAAAGTCTCATTAGGGCAAGAAGCAGCTGTAGGAACAAACAAAGGGAAGGTTCTTGATTCCTATTACAAGATAGGAAACGCAGTTAGGTTAAAGTCCATTCAGTATGCTTGCGGGGGTGGGCAAGCAGGCATCAATGGCGGCCAACAGCCCTCGGCTTCACTGTAGACGCAGAAACAGCTAACACAGTGCCTTATACAGAATTTTCAATTCTAAATCACTTTCCCTATTTTCCCCCCAATATCACAGTGGAGAAGGTGCAGGTACGTGGTTTGGGGTGCCAGTAGATCACAGACTACTCAAAGAGAAAAATGTCTCACCTATCGTTTCATGAAGCCACATTTAGATTCTAGGTCTAATTTCAACAGATATCAGCACAGCGGAGCTTCAGTTACAGTGGACAGATCATTTGTCAAGAATGGAAAAAGCCAGGAGGCCAGGGTAGTGAGTCGTATTGGGGGGGGGGAAGGGAAGGAAGACGTGAAAGTATACTTTAAAGGAAAGGTGGAGAACGACAGCTAACAGAGTGGGCAGAGTTAAAGCTTCAGCCCTCAGAGTGAGAGAAAGCCGGGGTCAGCAGAAGCGAAGCCAGGATGGCAGCGTTACCGGCACCGGCATAGTCACCACCGGTGCTGCCCCAGGAGCCCCACCTGTGGTCATAATCCCGGAGCGACACTAGGTGGTGACCGCAGAGACACTAGCAACGGGGAGGCAGGGAATGGACGTACCAGCCATAACTGCAGACCTAAGAAACAAGGTCGGGCAGCGAGTGCTAAATACATAAAAAAAGAATTATACGTTTACCTTTCAATCTGGAAGGAAACCTTGCAAGCTTTCACAAAATTGAGAGTGTACTCATACAATAAAAAGAAGAATTCTTTGATAAAATGCCTTCTATTTTATTGTACAAGATTGGGTAAAGTGGGCTAATTAAACAAGGAAGCAAAACTATGTATTTTTATAAAGGTCTCTAAGATTTAATAGCTATGCCTCTATCCTTACACCAGTGATTGTTGAAGAAAAGGTAAATGAAAGGATTTAGGACACGAAAACAAAACTTGACCTACCAATTGCCAATTTAATTATTGCACACGAGAAATTCACTAAGCATCTCATCATTTACATTCTGGGCTGGTACTTCTGCCCAGCTATTCTGTTAGATATTTTGAGTTATAATTTCAAACGGACTCATTGTCACAGGCCTCTGGGTCCATTTTACACACAAAATCAATATACTACTACTACTAAATAGGATTACTTTCCCAAGGCTCCTGATGGGAGCTCAGCTGGACTTCTGTTTGGGAGGCAAAGTTCTCCAAAGAAAATTACTTTCCTGATGTTCACCCGTAAGAATCCACAGAAGGCACCTGAGAGAAATTGAATCAAGAGGCAACCACCAGAGGGAAGAGGAGGCTTAGACTGGTAGGTAGATGGATTAGACACCGAGGAAAATTGCCCCCATTTAAAAGCCCCTCTCAGGATCACCGCAGACCTTTGTTTCTCCACTAGGGAGTCAACACGTGTTGCCTTTTCTTGTGTCCGTGGCCTCTCCCACTAGAATGCCCCTTACTTTAATGTCAAGGGCTGTGTCCTCTTCACCTTTGTACAAACCACGCCCTGACCCACTGCTCTACCACCGTCTGGAAGTGTAGCCATGGACAAATTGCTTAACCACTGAGCCTCACTTTCCTCCTCTACAGATGAGGGAGGGTTGCTTTATCAGATGAAATAACAAGTGTAAAATGCTCATTGCCATTCCCAGTGTACAAAACTATTCAACAAGGTAGGCAAGTATTATCTTTCTTATGACCTCAAATTGACAGTGAATGGGGGAGACAGAACCCCAATCTGTACAATTGCAAGAACGTGTAAAAAAAATGTAATAATGAAAACTATAATTTTAATGAAAAAAACCAAGTATAAGATGAAAGGGGGCGGGATTTTCCCTGTTTGTAGCAAAACATACCATAAAGCTACTGTATTTAAAGAAGGATGCTATTTCCTTAGAAAGAGACAAAGATATCAACAGAGCACATTAGAAGGTCCAGGTACAGATCAACACAGACACATGCATGAGCCTGCACATACACACACACACACACCAAAATTGGCATTTCAAATTCATGGGTAAATGCTGAACCATTCAATGAATGGCACTAGTATAACTGGCTATCCATATGGGAAAAATATAAAGTCAGATCTTTAACACATACACATAACCCCTTCCAAAGAGGTTAAATATCAAAATAATAAAATTATAAGGTCAGAAGAAGGAAATAAAGAATACGGTTATAATTGGGGGATTAGGAAAGGCTTTCCCAAAACAAGCCACCAAAGTCATCAACTAAAGACTGTAGTTTTCTCTGTTAAAAAATGAGCAAAACTTCTGTACAGAGAAATACATCTCATAGATAAAATTTAAAGAAAAGTAACAAACTGGTAAGAAATATTTACCACACGTGTGCGCACACACACACACCAGAGAAAGTCCAATATCTGGAAAGTTCCAATAAGTCATGAAAAGTCCCAATAAATCAGTCAGAAAACTATAAACAGCCTTGAGAACAAAAATGATAAAGGATTCAAAGAGGCAATTCACAGAAATACCAACTGAGCAGAGATGCTCAAATTTACTCATTCATCTCTCTTTTATCGTCTGTAAAATGACAATAACCATACCAAATTCACAGGGATGTTAAACTTTAAATTAGTATATTTCATGTCAAGTGCTTAAAACAATCCTGTCACATAAAACATTCAATAAATATTAACCAGCAGCAGTCATAATAGCAGCAGTGGTGGTGATAGCAGTAGTATAATTAAGGAAACACAAAATGAAAATCAGGAGATAGTATCTAGCTTCACTAGCAAAACTGCAGAAGACTAATGTAATCCAGTCCTGGAAAGAGTATGAGAAAACAGAGGAAGATCAATCGGTTTGGCCTTTTTGGGGGGATAATTTGGCTTTATCTGTCCAGCATTTTACTATATGTGCCCTGTGATCGAAATTCAATATACATATAGAAATTTAGCCTACCTAGTAACTTTTTTTATATTTGAATTTTATTTTTTTATACAGCAGGTTATTAGTTATCAATTTTTCACATATTGGTGTACATATGTCAATCCCAATCTCCCAATTCATCCCCACCCCGCGTCCCCCCCTTGGTGTTCATACGTTTGTTCTCTACATCTGTGTCTCTATTTCTGCCTTGCAAACCAGTTCATCTGTATCATTTTTCTAGATTCCACATATATGCGGTAATATATGATATTTGTTTTTTTCTTTCTGACTTAATTCACTCTGTGTGACAGTCTCTGGGCCCATCCATGTCTCTACAAATGACTGAATTTTGTTCCCTTTTATGGCTGAGTAATATTCCATTGTATACATGTACCTCATCTTCTTTATCCATTCGTCTGTCGGTGGGCATTTAGGTTGCTTCCATGACCTGGCTATTGTAAATAGTGCTGCAATGAACATTGGGGTGCATTTGTCTTTTTGAATTATGGTTTTCTCTGGGTATATGTCCAGTAGGGGGACTGCTGGGTCATATGGTAGTTCTATTTTTAGTTTTCTAAGGAACCTCCATACTGTTCTCCATAGTGGCTGTACCAATTTACATTTCCCCCAACAGTGCAAGAGGGCTCCCTTTTCTCCACACCCTCTCCAGCATTCGTTGTTTGTAGATTTTCTCATGATGCCATGATAACTTTAAATGTAGTATAATCTATAAAAATTTTGAATCACTGTATTGTACACTTTAAACTAACATAATATTGTAAATCAACTATACTTTAATTTAAAAACAATCTAGCCTTCAGAAATACACACATGCATAAAAGCAAATGTACAAGGATATTCAATGTAGCTCTGTTTATAAAATTAGGAATAACAATCAAATGGGAAGAGTTAACTACATTCTGGCATATCCATATAATGGGTGGCAATACAAGGTGTAATTAATACCAAAATGGAAATGTGTCTAACACCTTGTTAAGTACAAACTGCAAGCCACAATTCGCAGCTTTATATAAAATATATATTTTCAAATGGATATAAAAGGGACAAACCAAGTTGTTGTGATTACCTCTGGAAAGTGAAGCAGGAGGGAGTGAAGAGTGTATTTCAGATTTTAGTCCATTGACTTATACCATCTTTGATTTCTTTAAATAACAAAGTTGTACTAAAAGCAAGTATTTTTCTTAAAAAAAAAAAAGGAAGGGGCAACAAAGTCAGTGTTTCTTAACAGTCATCACTGGACACCTGAGTAAATGACAGTGTCCATTATGTTCCTTAAACAGCCAGCAGGATTCCCACCCCTGCAGGTGAGCTCCAGAGAGGAGCGAGCACAGTGGGAGCGTACTAAAAGGATAATTCAACCCCTTTATTCTGAGTCAGCTAATAGCCTTCTGATCGGAAACCCAAGGCAATACCAATTTCTGCAACTGTCCACTTGGCAGTTACATTTCTCATGGTAAATTAATAAGTTTGCATTCTAGTTTATCAGCTTTCAGAACTCTGATTTACACAAAATTGTCCCCAGAGCAATAAATCTGAGTCCCTAATCATGCAAAGTTGGGGTCTATATCTAGTCCTTTTGAGAGCACTTCTCCAAGGTGCTAATAAAAGAGCCGGAGACCTACCTTACCTGAAACGGGCAGCCAATAAGCTGACTACTGTACCATTATTCTTACCTTACAGCAAAGGGAAAGCAAGACTCAAAAGAGCCCAACACTCATCAACCTGTTACTGTCAAATGTAACAATCTATCTAAAAAATATTTATAGAACTCAACTGTGTAGATGGCATGGCTCTAGTCTAGTCTAATTTCTTTTACTCTCTCTGCAAGGCGGAGGGGAGGCCCACACCCTGGTTCCCAGACCTGGTTTTGGAAAGGATGGCAGGCGCTGAGTCATGTTAGACCTTCAGAGGTGGTGGCATGTAAGGGCCACACCTCGGCCACCCGTACCATATAGAGCAGCGAACTTTGAAAGTCAAGGACTTAGAAAAGCTGATCCTCACTCTCGAGCAAGGCAGGAAGCAAGAAATGAGTACTGCTCGCCTTACTTT
This sequence comes from Phocoena phocoena, assembly GCF_963924675.1. Classification (NCBI taxonomy): domain Eukaryota; kingdom Metazoa; phylum Chordata; class Mammalia; order Artiodactyla; family Phocoenidae; genus Phocoena; species Phocoena phocoena. The sequence continues at coordinate 89,442,049 of NC_089228.1, forward strand.
CCCAACTTCTATAATATAATCAACCACAAATGGCAAACTTAAAACCGTCACTGTAACCAGAAGTTGTTTTGGCTGAAGGTGGAGGGAAAGGGGGTGGCAATGCCCACTGATGGCCAGAGAGACATTTTTAGAAGAGAACAACAGGACAAAGCTGGGCCATAGCAAAGCCTTATAATCTTCCACATGCATTTTCAAGACACAGCTTTTTATCAAAAGGAACTATCAATCCACCCCAAACACTCCTTTTAACATAATCAACGTTATAGTAATTCATTACAATTTGTAAACTGAAGATGACTCTTCAATTGATAGATTCAATTAAGAATCTATCAATTTAGTAGACAAGATGAAAAGGCAGAGGGCTATGTAACAGATGAAGGAACAAGATAAAACCCCAGAAAAACAACTAAATGAAGTGGAGATAGGCAACCTTTCAGAAAAAAATTCAGAATAATGATAGTGAAGATGATCCAGGACCTCAGAAAAAGAATGGAGGCAAAGATCGAGAAGATGCAAGAAATGTTTAACAAAGACCTAGAAGAATTAAAGAACAAACAGAGATGGACAATACAATAACTGAAATGAAAATTACAGTAGAAAGAATCGAAGCAGAATAACTGAGGCAGAAGAACAGATAAGTGACCTGGAAGACAGAATGGTGGAATTCACTGCTGTGGAAAAGAAAAAAGAATGAAAAGAAATGAAGACAGCCTAAGAGACCTCTGGGACAACATTAAACGCAACAACGTTTGCATTATAGGGGTCCCAGAAGGAGAAGAGAGAGAGAAAGGACCAGAGAAAATATGTGAAGAGATTATAGTCGAAAACTTCCCTCACAGGGGAAAGGAAATAGCCACCCAAGTACAGGAAGCGCAGAGAGTCCCACACAGGATAACCCCAAGGAGAAACATGCCGAGACACATAGTAATCAAATTGGCAAAAATTAAAGACAAAGAAAAATTATTGAAAGCAGCAAGGGAAAAACGACAAATAACAGACAAGGGAACTCCCATAAGGTTAACAGCTGATTTCTCAGCAGAAACTCTACAGGCCAGAAGAGAGTGCCATGATATACTTAAAGTGATGAAAGGGAAGAACCTACAACCAAGATTACTCTACCCAGCAAGGATCTCATTCAGATTCGATGGAGAAATCAAAAGCTTGACAGACAAACAAAAGCTAAGAGAATTCAGCACCACCAAACCAGCTCTACAACAAATGCTAAAGGAACTTCTCTAAGTGGGAAACACAAGAGAAGAAAAGGACCTACAAAAACAAACCCAAAACAATTAAGAAAATGGTCATAGGAACATACAAATCAATAATTACCTTAAACGTGAATGGATTAAATGCTCCAACCAAAAGACACAGGCTTGCTGAATGGATACAACAACAAGACCCATCTATATGCTGTCTACAAGAGACCCACTTCAGACCTAGGGACACATTCAGACTGAAAGTGAGGGAATGGAAAAAGATATTCCATGCAAATGGAAATCAAAACAAAGCTGGAGTAGCAATACTCATATCAGATAAAATAGACTTTAAAATAAAGAAAGTTACAAGAGACAAGGAAGGACACTACATAATGATCAAGGGATCAATCCAAGAAGATATAACAATTAAAAATATATATACACCCAACATAGGAGCACCTCAATACATAAAGTAACTGCTAACAGCTATAAAAGAGGAAATCAACAGTAACACAATAATAGTGGGGGACTTTAACACCTCACCTACAACAATGGACAGATCATCCAAACAGAAAATTAATAAAGAAACACAAGCTTTGAATGACACAATAACCAGATAGATTTAATTGATATTTATAGTACATTCCATCCAAAAACAGCAGATTACACTTTCTTCTCAAGTGCACATGGAACATTCTCCAGGAGAGATGACATCTTGGGTCACAAATCAAGCCTCAGTAAATTTAAGAAAATTGAAATCATATCAAGCATCTTTTCTGACCACAACGCTATGAGATCAGAAATCAATTACAGGGGAAAAAATGCAAACACATGGAAGCTAAACAATACGTTCCTAAATAACCAAGAGATCACTGAAGAAATCAAAGAGGAAATAAAAAAATACCTACAGACAAATGACAACGAAAACACGACGTTCCAAAACCTATGGGATGCAGCAAAAGCAATTCTAAGAGGGAAGTTTATAGCAATACAAGCCTACCTCAAGAAAAAAGAAAAATCTCAAATAAACAATCTAACCTCACACCTAAAGGAACTAGAGAAAGAAGAACAAACAAAATCCAGTTAGTAGAAGGAAAGAAATCATAAAGATCAGAGCAGAAATAAATGAAACAGAAACAAAGAAAACAATAGCAAAGATCAATAAAACTAAAAGCTGGTTCTTTGAGAAGATAAACAAAATTGATAAACCATTAGCCAGACTCATCATGAAAAAGAGGGAAAGGACTCAAATCAATACAATTACAAATGATAAAGGATAAGTTACAACAGACACCACAGAAATACAAAGCATCCTAAGAGACTACTACAAGCAACTCTATGCCAATAAAATGGACAACCTGGACGGAATGGACAAATTCTTAGAAAGATATAACCTTCCAGGACTGAACCAGGAAGAAATAGAAAACATGAACAGACCAATCACAAGTAATGAAATTGAAACTGTGATTAAAAATCTTCCAACAAACAAAAGTCCAGGACCAGATGGCCTCACAGGTCAATTCCATCAAACATTTAGAGAATAGCTAACACCCATCCTGCTCAAACTCTTCCAAAAAATTGCAGAGGAAGGAACACTCCCAAACTCATTCTATGAGGCCACCATCTTCCTGATACCAAAACCAGACAAAGATACTACAAAAAAAGAAAATTACAGACCAATATCACTGATGAATATAGACGCAAAAATCCTCAACAAAATACTAGCAAACAGAATCCAACAACACATTAAAAGGATCATACACCATGATCAAGTGGGATTTATCCCAGAGATGCAAGGATTCTTCAACATACGCAAATCAATCAATGTGATACACCATATTAACAAACTGAAGAATAAAGACCATATGATCATCTCAATAGATGCAGAAAAAGCTTTTGACAAAATTCAACACCCATTTATGATAAAAACTCTCCGGAAAGTGGGTATAGGGGGAACCTACGTCAACACAATAAAGGCCATATATGACAAACCCAAAGCAAACATCATTCTGAATGGAGAAAAACTGAAAGCATTTCCTCTAAGATCAGGAACAAGACAAGGATGTCCACTCTCACCACTATTACTCAACATAGTTTTGGAAGTCCTAGCCACGGCAATCAGAGAAGAAAAAGAAATAAAAGGAATACACATTGGAAAAGAAGAAGTAAAACTGTCACTGTTTGCAGATGACATGATACTACACATAGAGAATCCTAAAGATGCCACCAGAAAACTACTAGAGCTCATCAATGAATTTGGTAAAGTTGCAGGATACAAAATTAATGCACAGAAATCTCTTGTATTCCTACACACTAATGATGATAAATCTGAAAGAGAAATTAAGGAAACACTCCCATTTACCATTGCAATGAAAAGAATAAAATACCTAGGAATAAACCTACCTGGGGAGACAAAAGACCTGTATGCATTAAACTAAAAGACACACTGATGAAAGAAATTAAAGATGATACCAACAGATGGAGAGATATACCATGTTCTTGGGCTGGAAGAATCAATATTGTGAAAATGACTATACTACCCAAAGTAATCTACAGATTCAATGCAATCCCTATCAAATTACCAATGGCAGTTTTTACGGAACTAGAACAAAAAATCTTAAAATTTGTATGGAGACACAAAAGACCCCGAATAGCCAAAGCAGTCTTGAGGGAAAAAAACGGAGCTGGAGGAATCAGACTCCCTGACTTCAGACTATACTACAAAGCTACAGGAATCAAGACAATATGGTACTGGCACAGAAACAGAAACATAGATCAATGGCACAAGATAGAAAGCCCAGAGGTAAACCCACACACCTACGGTCAACTAATCTATGACAAAGGAGGCAAGGATATACAATGGAGAAAAGACAGTCTCTTCAATAAGTGGTGCTGGGAAAACTGGACAGCTACATGTAAAAGAATGAAATTAGAACACTCTCTTACACCATACACAAAAATAAACTCAAAATGGATTAGAGACCTAAATATAAGACCGGAAACTATAAAACTCTTAGAGGAAAACATAGGAAGAACACTCTTTGACATAAATCACAGCAAGATCTTTTTTGATCCACCTCCTAGAGTAATGGGAATAAAAACAAAAATAAACAAATGGGGCATAATGAAACTTAAAAGCTTTAGCACAGCAAAGGAAACCATAAACAAGACGAAAAGACAACCCTCAGAATGGAAGAAAATATTTGGAAACGAATCAATGGACAAAGAATTAATCTCCAAAATATATGAACAGCTCATGCAGCTCAATATTGAAAAAACAAACAACCCAATCCAAAAATGGGCTGAAGACCTAAATAGACATTTCTCCAAAGAAGACATACAGATGGCCAAGAGGCACATGAAAAGCTGCTCAACATCACTAATTATTAGAGAAATGCAAATCAAAACTACAGTGAGGTATCACCTCACACCAGTTAGAATGGGCATCATCAGAAAATCTACAAACAACAAATGCTGGACAGGGTGTGGAGAAAAGGGAACCCTCTTGCACTGTTGGTGGGAATGTAAATTGATACAGCCACTATGGAGAATAGTATGGAGGTGTCTTAAAAAACTAAAAATAGAATTACCATATGATCCAGCAATCCCACTACTGGGCATATACCCAGAGAAAACCATAATTCAAAAAGACACATGCGGACTTCCCCGGTGGCGCAGTGGTTGAGAGTCCGCCTGCCGATGCGGGGGACATGGGTTCGTGTCCCAGTCCGGGAAGATCCCACATGCCACGGAGCGGCTGGGCCCGTGGGCCATGGCCGCTGAGCCTGCGCATACGGAGCCTGTGCTCTGCAATGGGAGAGGCCACAACAGTGAGAGGCTCACATAACGAAAAAAGAAAAAAAAAAAAAGAAACATGCACCCCAATACTCATTGTGGCACTATTTACAATAGCCAGGTGATGGAAGCAACGTAAATGCCCATCGACAGATGAATGGATAAAGAAGACATGGTACATATATACAATGGAACATTACTCAGCCATAAAAAGGAATGAAATTGGGTCATTTGTTGAGATGTGGATGGATCTAGAGACTGTCATACAGAATGAAGTAAGTCAGGAAGAGAAAAACAAATATCGTATATTACCGCATATATGTGGAACCTAGAAAAATGGTATGGATGAACCAGTTTGCAGGGCAGAAATAGAGACACAGATGTAGAGAACAAATGTATGGACACCAAAAGGGGGAAAGCCGCGGGGGGGTGGTGTGATGAATTGTGCGATTGGGATTGACATGCATACACTGATTTGTATAAAATTGATGACTAATAAGAACCTGCTGTATAAAAAAAAAAATAGAACCAAAACAGCCAAGACAATTATGAAGAGGAAGAAGAAGATGTGGTAGTGATAAGGTGTGGAGACTTATCTATGCAATAACAAGACTTTTAAAATAAAACCAGTGTAATGTTGGCACGGGAGTGGGCAAGTACTGTATGTCAATGTAACAGTTCAGAGTGTTCAGGAAATGACACACATATAATGAGAACTTGGTGTTATAAATTGGCATTATATTGATTAATCAATATATTGTGCTAGATATTTTTGCATGAAAAGAATCAACTTAATTCTATATGTAGGACTCTTCTTGGTGTTTCAGACTCATACTCAAACAGTGTATCCCAAACTGAACTGATTGTAACTTGTGAAACTATTCCTTTTGTATTCTGTGTATCACTAGCAAAGAAATTTGAGAGCCAGTATTTATTCTTCTGCCTCCTAAATTCATCTCGCACATCCAAGCAATAAAATATTTTGTAGAGTTAAAAAAAATCTATCAATTTAGATGTATAAGCAGAATCTTGGGCTAGTGCAGAAGTAAAGAATTTCTGTCAACCTGATTAGGGCTTTAAAAAAAAATCCATCTTCATGAAAAAAAAATCAGGTAACATCTATTTCTTTTAAGTTTCTAAGTTTATTTAATTACATATATATTTAAGTTTTAACTGATCAGAACTTCTGATTCCATGATTTTGGTTATAATTTATATGACGATTATTCATACCCATTCAAACTGTGGGTAGTCGAAAGCTTTTCACATAAAGAACTGTGGTATCTACTTATTGCCTTTACTGGTTTTCATAATGGGTTAGGAACTAGGGGTGGGAATTTATCAAGTGGCCGGACACTCTGTGCCCAGCTCCAGGCTGGACGCTGGCCCAGGGTCTCTCATTTCATTTACTCTTCACGATATATTTAAATACCCAAATTACCAGACATGTAAGGAGAGCAACCATTTCATTTCCAGAGAAGCCTGGTACATCTGGCTGGCAATTCGGTTATATATATAAGGATTTTTACTGGTGCTAGATAAAAGGACGATTAAATGAGAAGGAATTAAAAGGAGGAACATAATTGTCAAACAAACACATCAAAAGCCTCTGGAGAAGAGGGAGGGAAGCAGTTTTTCCTGTTCACGGGATGATGCTGAAAAGCCCAAAGAAGGCTAAGAATGTCTGTTACTGAGTTCTGTGCTGTGGCTCACAGGATCCTCCCAGAGTCCTCCCATTTCAAAAAGGGATGCCAGGCCCAGAAGAGATCAAAGGGCACTGCCAGTTTTGAACTGTCTTGATACACCTAAGATCTTTTGTAAGCACTGCTGTTTTTGGAAATGCACTGTACGGGCAACACCCTCTTTGTCTCATAACATGACAGGCCAATCCAGGCCTTGGCTTCCCCTAGTCCTTTCTTGTTGAGAGGTATCTTTTCCCAAACTGTGCCTCTCAAACCTGGGCATCAGAAAGACCTCGGGGGGGGCCTGTCAAACCCCAGGCTGCTGGTCACACCCAGAATTTCTGACTCAGTAGGTTTCAGGTGTGAACCCCAAATTTGCATTTCTAAAAAGCTCCCAGGTGCTGTTGCTGGTCCCGGACTACACATTTAAGAACCACTGTTGTGAAAAAAACAGAACAGGATCCATCAAAGACAGGAAGGGGGGTGGTGGTGGGGTTACTTGTTACACGGCCATATCTGCATCACTCACGATCCAAGCCACACAAGGCAGGCGATTTTGTCTGTGTCCACCCTGCTGCATCCCCAGCGCTTAGGACAGGGGCTGGCATACACTAGGTACCCTATACACATAACTGCTAAGTAAGTCAAATGAATCAGTATGCCCCATGCTGGAAACTGGGGCCAGCGTGGGGATGGAGGAGCAAGGGAAGTGGTTGTGGAAACACCAGCAACAAAGGGAATGGCTTTTAACAGCTAACTTGCCCTGAAAGGGACGCTCAACTTGCTAACAATGATGGCAACAACAACGACAGCAGTAATAATATACATGATGCTAACAAACACGTCGGAGTGTTTAGTATGTGGCCGGAGCTAGAGCCAGCACTTTACATGCTTCGGGGCGTTTTTTCACAACCTATGAGATGAGAACCTTGATTCTCCTCATTTAACAGGTGAGGAAACAGGTTAGAAAGGAAGTGATGCTCCCAAACCAGCTAACTATCTATGGAGAAGCTGGTCCCAAGCAGAAGGTCTCTCTTAATTACCCAGTTGAGTAAATGATAAATGCAAAACTTCTCTGGCCTTCTCTGAACTGCAGACTTTGATCCTTTCTTCTCCAAGTTACGGAGAGGCTTCACGTGGCCCATTCCTAGTATGCCTGATTGTAAAACAGGCACGGCTTCGGCTGGCTACACAGAGTATGTTTTCTCTGTATCATCTCTCAAGAGTGGGACACTGAATCACAGCCCTGGGGTCCCATGTGGGGGTTAGGCATGCCCCATAAAGGGATAGTTCAGTGGTTCATCAACAGGGCAGGGAAGGGGGCGGGGGAGACATGTGGGCCGACTTTGCACTCGGCGGACATTGGACAGATGTGTCCAATGTCTCTGTGTCCAGAGACGATTTTGACTGTCATAACTGGAGGGTGCTACTGGCATCTGGTGAGGAGTCCTCACTACTCACTAGAGTAGTGAGTAGCCAACAGGGCACAGGACAGCCTCCCCCCACAAAGAGGTATCTGGCCAAAATATCAATGGTGCTGAAACTCTGCTCCAATTTCAAACCCTTCTCTGTCCCACCCCTCCCACCCCCGCCCCAGGTTGGATGCCTAAGAAACTTCATCGATATTCTCTAACAGCCTTCACTGTCTTTTGTCTTAGTTATTGGAGAACTTGCTTCATCTCCCCTACCTCCCTTGAGGGCCAGAAGAACATCTTAGTCATTGAAACACCCAGAATACTGGGAACCGATTCAGCTCAGAGTGGGTGTTCAGTAAGTGTCCTGTACTTTGTTTTCCCTCAAATGGGTAAAAATGCTGAGAACTCACTCCTAACCATGGAGGAGGGGCAGCGGGGTGAACACACTAAGTTAGGAACACACAGTACACTTCCTATAAACTTATCTCATTTAATCCTTCCAACCACTGAAGGAGACAGGAACACTATTTTAGGTAACTACAGCTCATAGAATTTGTGAAAGGTCACACACTGCTAAGCGACAGAGCACGTTTCTGGAGCCAGATGTCAAGCCCTAGGCTCCTTCCGTACCCCATGACCGTGCTATGGGTTCCCAGAGCTGAAAACCTCCCTCCTAAAGACCAGTCCCAGGATTAGTGTCTGAGATGCTAGCAAGGAAAACAGTAACAGAAAAGGTTGAAAACTTGACCACATTATTAGTGTGATCACAAGTCTTGCTACCAAACATAGCAGCAAAGTTGGTCAATTCAAGGGTTACTGCAAATAGGCTTAAATACAAGTTACATATTTAAAAATCAACGATAAAGATACTTAGAATTTACATGGCTCTTTCATTTTTAAACTTTAATATGCTAGGGCTTAAGAAAATATATCCAAGATACATATTTTTTTAATCTGCAAAATCAGAGAGCATAGGAAACAATGGTCAAAAAAGCCATCTTAGTTCAAGACATAATTATGTGACCTTTCCTTATGCACAGCACTCTCCAGCTGGCTCTCTGCTTTCTCAGAGCAGCTAGGAGCCAGGCCCAGACCTGGGAAAGCACGCCATAAATAACATCTGATGGCTCGTCTCTGGGAGCCCTGACAGTATTGATCCCCCAAATCAACCTGATGAATCTGTCTCGTTTTCATATTATAGAAGGAGAAGTGAAAATGATGAAAGGTTTTTGTAGCACCACGTTAATTCTTTGTTTTTTAAGCTAAGGAGGCCAGTCTTGGCTGGCTGCTGTTCATCAAGCCCTCCACTCCAACCTCTGTTGCCAAAACCACATTCCCAGGGCTGGGTCCTAGCCTCTTAGAAAGCTGGGTGGCCCACGGCTTCCCTCACAGCCAGCTCATTCCAAACTCACCATTCCCTCCACAGGGTGCAAACGGAGGAAAAGCTCAGCCTTGTCCGTTCTTTCAACCCCAGGAGCTAACCATCTTGGGAGTCAAGGTCTTGTATGTCTTTTCTCCCTTAGCCTGTCTCTCACTTCCATCTTGCCTTTCACACCATCACTGTTGCTGTCCTCCTTCCAGACTCACCAGCTCTGTAGCACCCATGCTCTAAATGGTATGCCCTACTTTTCTTCCCAGGGGAACTTCTGCCTTTCTGTCCAGTTGGTAACCTGTTCCAGGCAGGCCCAGACCCGACAGAATGGAAAGTCTTCCTGCTATAGGGTAAAGTAAATCCCTTGAGGGCCGGGTGTCCAGCGTATCACCCTGGTTCCCAGTGGTGTTGGTGCCAGGCAACAGTGCTTGCTTGGACCCCCTAAGTTCTCAGCCCCTTGGGAGTGCTTTTGGTTTCACCTCCTTTGGGTTTTGGGTCACTCGTCTTTGGATGGTTTGCCTTGGCAATGACCTGGAAGTCCAGAAGCTGGTACAAGGGTCGGCATGGGGTACCGGCGCACCTGGCCCAGGTTTCGGGGGTCTGCAGACTTTGGAGCCAGGCTCCTTGGGTTCAATTCCACTTGCCTCTCTCATCAGTGGAGCCCTGAGCCAGCCTCTTAAGCCCTCATTGTCTGCGTCTTCCTGTGCAGGACAAGCATGGCAATAATACCCACTCCATAGGTTATGTAGATAATGTGTTATGCGCATAAAGCACTTACTTTAGTGCCCTCCATGAGCATGGGCACTTGATAACATTAGCTATTATCATCCCATAGACCAGAGACTGCTGAGTGGCAGCCCCGAAGCCCAATCTGGCCCAGAGACCTATTGTGTTTGGCTTGCACATCTTCCTTTTTAATTGAGCCTGCATTTTAAAGCTGGTAGATTTCTGGCATTTTAAGAAAATTGAAGATCTGGCAACAAATGGGACCCGCTTTCCTCTCTGGAAGCCATAACCTGGGGTGGGGTCCCTCCTCGGCTGCCTTCTGACAGGGCATTTCTTCTTTGTTCAAGCCCAACTCCCATACTACTTATCCCCACCTTTCCATACCCCCCAGTTAATTCCCTGCCCGGCCCTCGTAGGAAGGCAATCTCTATTCCAGACCAACTTCACCAATGTATCCAGTGTTAGGTTCTATTATTCCCCCATATTGACACCAGACCACTGGTCTCCTTATGCTAGTCCACTTCCTGCCTTCCTACCTTGGCCTCATGACGTTCCCCCAGCCATGAACAGCCTCCCAAACCTTCCCCGTCCACCTAGTCCAGCAGTTCCAATTGAGTGCACGTCAAAATGACATGGGACACTTTCAAAACATACTCAGGTCTGGATGGGGGTATTTCTCGAAAGTGCCAAGATGATTCAAATATGCACCCAAATGTGCTCTAAGGTCGGTGACCATGGGAGCCATGGCCTGCCCATTCCCACGGTCCAGCTGGCACATCCTGTCGACACTGTACAACCGAGGACAAGATGAGTCTTGTTTGACTCCTGTTTAGTCCTGCTTGCGACTCAACTTGTGTTTAAAGCCTGTCTCCCCAAACAGACCATATAACTCAAGAGTGGGTGGATCACACTTCATACTTCTTTTGCATCCTCAACAGGAAGACTGGGGTGCCAAGCACACTGTGGGTGCCTGATGACAACGCCTCTTGTCAAATATTTGAGCGTCCACAACGGAGAAGGCATCGCAAGGACGACGTGATGCGAAAACCACAGCCTGGTTTCCTGAAGCTTGTGGGTTTGGAGGAAGAGTAAGTCAAGGGCACCACTGATGAGGATATAAGGTGGACGAAGGTGTCCTATGGGAAGGGAGGGGCCCAAGGCCTGGGGAATCAGGGAAGGCTCTGTGCGGGGGGTGTCCTTGATAGGCTGGTGGGAAGGACGGCAGCAGCGAGGGGAACAAGCGAATAAATGCCCCGGAGGGAAAGCAGCAGCCTCCGTAAGTGCCAGGATCCCAGTGGGGAGGAATGGGAGCAGAACGGGAAGGGCGAGATTTCACTGGACCTCAAACGCTAGGGAAAGGGTTGTAATTAATTGGATAATTCACGGAAGCAGCCCGTGAAGGCTGTGATTCTGGCCTCCTTCTAAAAGCCAGGCAGAGGGAGAGGTGAGGGCTAAGTGGGAGGAACAGGTATAACACACCGAACAACTAGACACTGCGAGAGGGAGGAGAGAAGGGGCCAGGGAGGCCCGGAGGTAGCTCCCCTCTGCACACGGAGTGGCGCCTCCAGTCCCGCAGGGCCCCACACGCCTCAGACACCCTGATCTCCACCATTCAGTCTTAAGCCCTAGGTGACTGTACAGAAGTGAAATCATGTGAAGAGTGCCACTCCATTAACGCAGATCATCACAGAAATAAAGGTTTTCGTCATGACACTACGACTGCCAAAAGGACTACTATAAGGCGACACTTATCTTTCTGCGCATCCTCCCGAGTCCATGCACAGCTTATGAAGAGGTACAAAGGTCCTAAAGAGTATGTGGGGAGAAAACCGCCCTGTGGTTCACCCCTCTGCTTCATCACCGCCATTTTTAGAGGTGTAACCTGGGTCTGGATGAACACAAGGGCTGGTTCAGAAACTAAACCACCAAAGGGTGGGCCCCAGAGACAGCCATGGAAGAAAAGGGCAATTCCACCACGTATCTACCGAATCCTTCCCATGGGTCAGGGACCGGCCTAGGCACCTTACAAATATGAACTCCTTTAATCGTCCCGGTCCCCATGAGGTAGCTACTAGGATTTGCCCATTTTACAGGTGAGGAAATTAAGACGCACAGGTTAAGCAGAGTTGCCCAAAGTCACACAGAATAAGAACCCAGACACTCTGGCTTCAGGCCCCATCGTCTGACTCTTATACTTGGCTGCCCTTCAGTTTGTCTTTTAGGTGGAGGGTGTGGGTTAGGTCCATATAAGCCTTCACCTCTCCTAAGGGCTGCCAGGCCCAGAAAGGCTCAGGAGGTATGGGGTCACAGGGCTGCTGCTCTGGTTATATATTTCTGGAGCCTCAAAGCATCAGACGTGGAAAAAGGGCAAGGGAGGGGTGAAATCTATAGGCTCTGAGCTGACCTCCTGTGACCCCCAGCGTCCCGAGCTGCAACTTTCAGGATCTTGAAGACCAGAGCTTGGGGAGCCCTTCTCAGCAGTCAGGTGCGTGCTGCAGAAGCCAGCAGGGTCTCCTGGGGAGCCAGGCACCAGCTGACTGGGAGGACCAAGGGCGTTCAGTTCCTCTGCTCCCGGAGATGGACTCCATCCGCCATAAAGTCCTCCAGGGGGATCAGCTTCACTGATAACTACAGGTCTCACCAGCAGTTGCCCCCTGATCTAAGACCGCATCTACACATGGCACCTTTCTGGTTTGTGGTTTATAGACAAGCCATATATCCCCGCCCCTAACGCGTTGGTGAACTACAGCGACATTGGATTATGTTTCACTTTTAGGCTTCAGGGCTTGAAGTGATTCTATTTTTAAGCTTTCTCAATTCCACAAGTAAAAGAAGACGTTTTAAGGAAATTAGTTCTGGTTTTTAGGAGATGAGGACTTCTTCCCCTGAAAGAGTTAAACTTTGTTAAACCAGCAATCTTCCTGAAGGAAGGGCACCTGGTCTAACGTCACTGGGCAAGGGCCCCAGAACCTCTGAAAACCACAATAGTCACCCAGGATGTGGACAGCCCAGGACAAACCTCCAACACCAGAGCTATACTGTGCCCTTCTCCTGAAGAGAGCGGCAAAAATCCTTTCAGGTTCTATTCTCAGGGAAGTATGTTTCACCGTTTCAGCACCGGAAGTGTCATATCCACAAAAGTTTGCAAATAACAAATAAAGCTTTAAAAAGGCTACTATCATGTTTCTATAAGAGTCTGTCATTCCTTCAATTTTTTAAAATTCCCTTTCATTGAACATCTAAAGGAGCGTGGCTTATTTTGTACCTTTGAGAATGAGGTGTTACTCTAAAGCCAACTGTTCAAAGGACACTTCTGTATGTGTCTATTTTAAAAATGTAACCATTCCTGAAGGCAATCTTAAATGTATTCTACACATCCCAATTTTCCCATATAGGGCACATGAGACTTAGTTAACTTTCTCTTGGCAAATGGGGCTGCTTCTAAGAATGCCAGTCTCCAGTTTCAGTTCTGGCTTTGCCACTAGTTAGCCTGTGACCTTGGGTAAGTAAAAACTGCATTGGGTCTTAATTTCCTCCCCTGCAAAATGAAGGGGATTGGGTCAGATGATGACTCTTGCTTTACAGCTCTCACATGTTACGATTCAAAGACCATTGGGGGGCTTCCCTGGTGGCGCAATGGTTGAGAGTCCACCTGCCGATGCAGGGGACACGGGTTCGTGTCCCAGTCCGGGAAGGTCCCACATGCCGCGGAGCGGCTGGGCCCGTGAGCCATGGCCGCTGACCTGCGTGTCCGGAGCCTGTGCTCCGCGACGGGAGAGGCCACAGCAGTGAGAGGCCCGCGTACCGGGGAAAAAAAAAAAAAAAAACTAATCAAAGACCATTGGGAATATCAATTATTGCCTATGCTATTTAGAAGAATTAGTTATAAGAATGTTGTCTGGACACTAGAAATAGCCCCAGACGGTTGGGCTACAGTAATAGAAAGCAGACTAAAGTCAATTACTTTTATTCTTACTTCCTCCTATCGCCTCTCTATTCCATCAGCTGTCCATTCTCACTGCTATCAACCTCCGCTGACATAAACCCCGGCCTTAGTTTACAAAGCTAAGCAGTGGTCTGTTTCACCCAGGTTCTCCAGCAAAGCAAGGGGTCCAGGCTTTGTGACTGCAACCTGGCAACCAGTGGGCTTTACCTCTTCCCCTTCAAAGTTATATTGTAGATGATCGTGGCCGCCACAGCAACAAGATTGACCCCCAGTTAAGGTTGGAGGTGGACTGAGAAGGCATGCTTGTAACTTACACATTCTTTGAGTTCTAAAAACGCATTGCTTTGGGAGGAGAGCATTTGAAACAAAAGCAACAGAAAATAAACCGATTTCCTTCTTACTGGCCCCAAAGCTATATGTATTATCCCTCTATATTAACCCTACTCCTGCCCTCCAGGATTCCTTACCCCCATCCCAGTTGTTGTCTTTTTGTCCCTTCTGTTGTATAACTTTTCCTTGTGTAAGATACATTTTCCAAGCCACTCTTGGAAGCCAAAGAGAAGGTCAGGGTAGGAGGAAGGAGATACCATTAGTGGTTTCCTATACTTACTGCTTTCCCAGTTAGCTTCCCTTCTTGGTCCCATGAAAAATGATTAGTAGAAAAAATGCTTCTTAGCAATTGTAAATAGTCCCCGAAACACTTTTAAGCTGCTAACAAGCATGAAAAACATGCATTAAACCACATGCTTAGTACCTCAAAGAATTCAGGGAAGTTCCTCTCTTTAAAAACCAAAATGAAACAGAGCATCTGATAAGAATTGCAATCTACCTTCTTTGCCTTGCACTATTTGGGGCGGTTTCATGGGCATCTAGGAGGGATGTGATTTAATCAGCACAGGCAGTGGCTGATTTTTCA
The DNA here is from genome assembly GCF_963924675.1 of Phocoena phocoena. NCBI lineage: Eukaryota > Metazoa > Chordata > Mammalia > Artiodactyla > Phocoenidae > Phocoena > Phocoena phocoena. The sequence goes on from NC_089228.1 coordinate 89,457,096, forward strand.
CTCTTCCTAGTTTAAAATGTTAGAAAGTAGGTGATTAAAAAGGAATTGGAGTCAGTCGGCCTGGGAAAGTGGATGTAAACTAGACATACAAATGGAATATATGTTAAGTCATGTTAAATTAGAAAACTAGCCAGAAAAATCAACTATGAATATCTGAAGCGTTGCCATGTGGGTCCAGGTCCTTTGGAAAAAGGCTAAAGGTATGGATGGTGTGTCTTTGGGGATGGCAGTAAAAGACCACTATGGATTATACCTATGAGAAATGAGAATAAAAGCCACTTTTCCCTACAACCTTTCAATCTCCAGGTGCTATTATCTATTCATGACTAAGCTTAGAGTATTATTTTCTGTTTTCATGTTAGCTTTACACAGCACAACATTAATCTCAGAATCTACTCTTCCAAGTATTACATAAGGTGACGATTTATAGAAAAACGACAACAAAAACAATCCTTTCCTGTTCACAAGCTCGGGTTCCTTAGCTCACAGAGCCACGTTTAAGGGTGCTTTGTTTCAGAAGACGGTTAGAGTGGTGCCCTGGGTACTGATTATAGTGGAGCTATTTGCACTGCCTGAGTCTGGGCACTGCATTATATTAAAACTTCCATTTTGGGGTATGTAGTGACTAAAAATTCTCTCCTAGCTTAAACTTGGCACCAACCATCTATCTCAGCAGAAGCAAGATTATTGACTACAGAACCACAGGAACCCAGCATTTTTCTTCTTTTATATTTATACAGGAAAGAAAGAGACTCAGCAGTAGCACCTATGGTTTCTCCATTCTTACAGGGAAATTTCAAACATTGTGGGTGCCTTCCCAAAGTCTAATAAGTGGGATGCTATGACTGGATTAAATTAAATCAGATGTGACAGGCCATTGTCTCTTGCATTAATAGATCCCAAACTTTCTAGAAGCGTAATGAAATCATTTCAGCTTCTTTTTAGCAGAGGCAGAAAATGATAAATCCCTTTCAGTTCCAGAAGATATACAGCACTTGTGACTCTGGTTTCTCTAGACTCCTTCCATGTCCAACAGTTCACCATCTAGAGCTGAATTTATCTCGTGCATGTCTCTGACATGGTGATGATTAAGAGTTCAGTTCCACAAAAGCCACTAAGCACGGGCTGCACGCAAAAGATGGCCGGTCCATGCAGTCAAGGGAGGAGCGAGGCAAAAAAGTGAGGATGAGTTGATCTAAATTTGTCACAACTCAAGGCACAAGCTCATACTGGGGCAGTTCATCACCACCATCTCTAACACAGGCCTGTGGTACTGACGTGTCCCTGTTTTATCCATTCTTAGGAGAGCCATGATTTATGGGTTTAAAAACTCAAGTTAACTAGGTATAAATAGTTAATTACATATCATTTTAAAAAACTTTTAACCATTTTACTCATATATGTCAACAAAGGGGCAGTGTGCACATGGTCTTACATTATTTCTCTAAGTTCCAAAAAAATATAAATTTCTGAATATTCATTTTATTGGGCATCTACTATTTACCTGGCACTGTGCTAAGTGTTTTACATGCATTATCATATTTAACCCTTAAATAGAACTTTCAAGTTCGTACTGTTATTGTCCCTATTTTACAAGAGAGGAAACTGTGTTGTGAGAGTTTATTTGCCTAAGATCCAACGACTTGTAAATGACAGAGGCAATTACAGCTAGTAAGGTAGTACTGAGATACATATGTATACATATATATATATATTTTTTTCCACGTTAAAAAAAAGGTGAAGAATATGCTCCTGGTTGTTCTAGAGACAGAACATGGAATCAGAGCCAGGCGAGTCTGTAACTGTGGCCACTTGAACAGGAGTTCTCAACCTCTTCTTTGATGCAAAGTGTTTAAATGATCTCTTTGCTCAGCCAATCACTTAGCTATCCCCATGCTGTCCCTCCTGCTTAGGGAAAGAATATCAACAAAAGTTCAAGACTTCAATAGAAGTCTAATATAATTTTGATAAGAAAAAAAAAGAAACCAAACTTTATATACAGGGCTCATGATTTTGGAATAATAATCAAGTGGCAAGGAGGATAAAGTTTTGAAAGTAGCTTGGAAGGTGGTGAGGGTAATTTTTTATACTTTAAATACTTAAATACAATGAATTACATAGAAGTTTGGCTAGGCAGTTTCAGAGATCTGGCCCAGGTGGGCTAAAATTCAAAAGGAAAAAAAAAAAAAGCAAACTGGTCGTCTCACAATTTCCCATTGTCAAAACTACCCTCCCATAAATCTGAATCAAGTCCCAGAAGTATGTCAATAGCTGGTTGTTTCAGATTAGGTTTATGATATAGTGACAGAACCCTGAGGGAGCAAATATGCTTAAAATATATCCAAGCACGTTTAGGTCAAGTCAGTAATAGTATTTAATGCTAATAAAAGCGTGGCATATTCTCTTGTCTGAGAATCCGGCACACTGGATACTGTTATGTGTAAGCAGGTACTGTACTCTTTCCCCCCTGCTGGCAGACCCTAGTCACTAAAACACCATGAGCTTCTTTGACTGAGACGGTATCACACATCCCTAGCAAGTATCTCTGGGGCTGCAAAGCAGTTAAGATCCAACTCGAGGAGAAATTGGGAAGAGTCATGAATTAAAATTTTTCATTATTCCAAAACCCATCTCATCCCCCAAAGTGTTGCCTGGGTGCCGACTCTCTTAAAGACCTCTGCAAAATCTTGATTCTTCAAAAATTCAGCCCATTCGGAGCCGAGACAAGGTGAGGTCAACGACTGATATTATCAGCCAACCATTAATCTAACTGGGTTTGGTTCGTTTCTAGCCTCGTGGGGGCCGAGCCTCACCACGAGGGTGAAGACAGGAGGCATGGAGGAAGGGAATGAAGGAGAGAAAAGGAGAAAGGAGGAAGACCTCCGGGCCACACTTCTTTCTAGTATCAACAAAAAGAGAAGCCGCATACTGACCTAAATCATCTCTCAAAGGCGCTTTATAAATTACAGGGACAAAGGGAGGGGGTGGCGAGTGGCCTGGGAATCCTACAGACACCCTACCCTCTGACCCGCCCCCCTCCCCCTCCAGCACAAGGGAAGGAAGATAGAAAGCAGAGCTCAACTCGGCCATTGGCGAGAAGCCCCCCCTCCGGTTTTCGATCGCCCATCCCTCGGCCCCCTAGAAAAACACACACGTAAACACCATACCCACCCCCTGGGGCGGACACTCCTGCCCCGAGGTTCCTAGAACCGGAGGCCGGGCATTTACTTAGTTAGATTTTTCTTGCTTACTCATTTCCCTCGAGCACCCAACCCCCCGTTCCCACTCCAAAACCCCGCTCAACCGCCTACCCTCACGGCTCCAACCCCCAACAGAATCCGGTGCCCCCGCGGCGGCGGCGGCCCCCGAGCCGTCCCGGTCACTAACCTGCTGCTGTAAGGGCATTTCCGAAACCAGCCTGGCTCCGGGGGGAGGTGGGGGGGGGCCGGCTGGAGAGGGGGCCCGGAGGGCCGAACGGACCGGCGGCGCCGGGCGAGGGCGGGCGCCCGTGGAGGGGGTTGGGGAGAGGAGAGGGAGGGTGGCCGCTCCGGGGGCGGGTGCGAGGGCGCCGGGACCGTCCCAGGCCAGGGAGCCGGCGAGCAGGAGGAAGTGGGTGCCCCCTCTCCCCCTCCAGCGCCCCCTCCCGCCGCCGCCTCCTCCCCAGTCACAGGCGCGTCCTCCGCGCACGTGTGCGAAACGTCACCGGCGGGTCCCGGGGAGAGGGACAGACCCAGGCGGCGGGACGGGAACACGGCTGCCCCCGCCCTCCGTCGCCGGAGGGCGGAGAGGGGGGACAGGGCGGGGAAGGAAGGGGCAAGGGGAGAGGCGGGTCAAGGGCAGGCCCGGGGCCCGGCGAGGCAGGCCCGGGCGCTCGGGCCACGCGGGCGCCGCCGCTGCTACCACCGGGATGCGCCCAGGCCGGGGTGCCCGCCCGCTAGCCCCTCACCCCCAGACAGCCCACGCCCCGGCCTGCAGCCGGCTTCCAGCTCCACCTCTCCCCTCGGCTTCCCCCAGCCCCTTTGTTGCCGGCAGCTACAGATCCCAAAATGTGTCAAGCGCAGCCTGGCAGAGCCCCTGCACTCCGAGCACGCCTTAGGGACCCCCGGCTGCCAACGGGCCTCCGAGGCCGGCGGGCGGCCATCACCCCCAGGGCCCCCCGGTTTCCACCCCCCTGGAGTCTCCCACTCCCCAGTTCACTACTCCCTCCCCCACCCCCTTCTCCATCCGGGGCGTGACCCCTTCCTACGCCCGAGAAAGAGGAAGCTTCGAGTTGGAGGGGAGGGGAGAGTGGGGGTAGGGAAAAGTGCAGGAAAGGAAGGGGGGGGCCGCGAAAAGTTTCGGAGTGTTTGATGTGGTTCGCGCCATGGCGATCCCCGCTGCCCTGCTTGCCTGGCGGAGCCCCCCAGACCCTTCGGGGGTTCGGGGGAAACACACAAGTCTAACAATAAACTCTTGTTGGAGGGGCAGCCGCCGAGGCCCACGACGCTCGGCCCCGCGCTCTCCCAGGGCGGCCCGCAGCGCGCCCACCACCCCGCGCGGTGCGAGCCCACCTCCCGCCCGGGCTGGGGACGGTGGGAACGGGAGGGCATTACCGGAGGGCCGCCGCCGCCGCCGCTGCCGCCGCGTCCCAGCGCTGGTGGCTGCTGCAGCAGCCCGGCTCTGCTGGAGGGTCCGTGCGGCGTGGTGTAGAGGAGGCTGCCGGCGGTCTGCTCCACGCCGGGGGCACTGGGGAGAAGGGGGCCGGCGGCGACGGCGCCGCTTTGGAGGGAGGAGGAACAGGAGGTGGTGGAAGTGTTCGTGGTGAGGATCTGGATGTACGCGCTCGGGGCGGCGGCAGCAGCGGCGGTGGCGGCGGCGGGGAAGCTGGGGCTGGCTAGCAGTGCCCTTTTGTCCATGGAGGCTGCAGCGGCGGCGGCGACGACAGCCGCCCCCTCCCCACCCCCGGCGGTCACCAGGTACTGCTCCAGGGCGGGCTGGATCCCCTTTCTCATCTCTCGCTCCTGCTCTTTTTATTGCTATGGTATATTAACGTATTGTTTTCAATTTCTTTATTATTTGCAGTCGGAGTTTCCAAGTCTCTCCTTCTCTCCTCCCCGCCCGGCGCTTCCGAGCCCCTTCTCTCCCTTTTCTTTTTATTTTTCCGCACCGCCCGGGCCCCGGGGGCCAAAAATAATCGGGGCTCTGGAGAGAGGAGGGTCCCGGGCGCACGGATATCGGGCCCCGAGGGGGGATGGAGGCGTCGGGGGCGGCCGATGCAATGGATTGCGAGGCGGCGGCGGCAGCACGGGTGCTGCGGCCGGCAGCTGAAAAATGGCTCCAGGAAGCTGCTGCTGACAATGAATGAAGGGATACGGTTTACGCGCCAAGGTCCTCCCGCGAAACTCAGATTTCCCGCCGGCTTTTCAAACCATATTTGCATATCCCCGCCCCTCAACCCGCCGAGGACCGTTCCCACAGCCCATTGGGCCTCTGTCTCCTTCCTTCCGTCCCAATCACGGAGCAGGGTCGCAACCTGCCGGTTTCCATTGGCTACCGTGCATCATGGTTGCCGGGGCGACAGGAGCCCTATTTGCATATGCTTCCTTGATTGGCTGGGAGGGAGTAGGGGTTTTAGGAGGTGGGGGGTAAAGTCCGCCTTCTCTCCCACGGAAGACCACGCCTGGTGCAGGCTCCGCCCCCGTCCCCGCCCGCCAGCCGGGCGGGCACTGCTGACCTGGGCAGGGACTCCGCGCCCCGCAGACTCAGTGTGGATCTAACCTAGAGCGCAAGTTTCGCTTTTGTAAGTTGTCAAGGTGACTAAAGGGGACACTTTCGGGAACTCTCTTCTGTTTGACCAGTCAGTGTAATAGATGAACAACAGCGAGAGATTCTCCCAAGTATGTGCCAAAGGCAAGTTGGACCTTGCGAACGACGCCTGGCAGGTGGAAACCGAGCCCTTTAAATCGCGGGTTTCTCTCTTCCTGAAATCCGACCAATGCCGCGGCGAGAGCTGATCCCGAGGCCGAGGCTGATGGACAGAAGCATGTGGGCCGACAGAATCGTGGGGGCAGAAGGTTCGACTGACGTGATTGCGGGCACCATTTAGTTACCATTCCAGATCATTACCGGTAGCTTCATTATTAGCCTGGATGGGGTTTAAGTAAAAATTAACTCCGAATGTTTTGCCGAGTGAAATCTTACCACAAGTACTGGTTTGAGTCCAGCAGACACCCCCAAAACCCTACCCACTGGCCCAGAAGCACCCAGGGCAGTTAATCTGGGCTAACCTAGGACTTATTTGCGTGTTTCTAATCCGCCAAACAGTAATCCGAAGAAGTACGTGCTTCCCACGATGACGTCTTGCTCCTAACAAACACTGCACGCTGGCCACGAGCACTTTACAATTTCGGTATCCTACCAAGTTCTCTGACACGATGACCCAAACCTATTCCAAAATATTTTAAAAGAATTTTTTTAAGTAAACTAGAAATTGCCACCAGAAAAATATTAAATTATTGTCAAATTGACTTCTGTGTTGGTGCAAGTGTTCATGGGTCTTAAAATTGAAGATTGCGCCTGTGAGACTGAGCAGGAAAAGGGACCCTGGCAGGTTGTGGGAAAAGGTGTACCTAGGTCAGGTCATCATTTACATTTCCGGTCACTGATAACTGCACAAAATAGCTGCTGATCTGGTGCTCACTGGGTGATGAGCATTGCAATACCTCAAGCCCTTTTGCAAGACTTCTATTATTATTATTATTAATTTTCAAAACTCATATGCTCAGTCTTCTGAAAGGCCTGACAAGATATGTCAGTTCAGGCTAGGAGTCCTTACTACTTCAGTCCTGTTACCTGAAATAGGGTGAACTCAAAGTACTGTTACACCTTGCACCAGGCTCAGGAATATTTTGGTCTTGCACTCAAGCTAATTGAGGATCCAAGGCCCAGTAGCCAAACATTTACTGACATAAATGATATGTGTCATCAAACTGACACTGTCTTTAGGGCAGATTAGGTGGTATTCAAGGGGCATCAATTGCTGGTTGGGCTAGAGGCATAAGGTATTAGCAACTTCCTTGACCTTGTTCCATCAAAGTTACTTTCCACTGTGGGTCACTATGGAGGAAACTTGTACTGTAACTACTTGGATATCACCAGCTGTAGAACGTCACTGGCAGCATGCATTTGGTGGCTCTTGTTGGGATTGTGGGAGGAGGGAATGGTGCAACGTGCACAGTCATTATAAGACCTACATTTTAAGATTAGAGACAAGCCTAGGACCTGGGACTGTGCACAGAATCTCTGCTTGAACTCACACTTCTCTTCACTGGTCACAGTAAGATGGATATAACACAGTCACAAGGGAGCAAGTGTTCACCATCTAGATTCACACCTGTGGTTCTGGTTTAGAAAGCTCTGAAATATTTACCATTCTACCTTAGCCAAGTTATAATTTTTCATGTAGGGTATTCGATAGAGAAACAGATGTTTTGACATTTTATGCCTAGTGAACCACAGGATGGGGTGGGAAGGGTTCAAAGAGAGAAGACGAGGTGTTAGAATTTAAGATGCTAAAATTTGGGGCAGGCTATTAATTTGTGGAGAGGTAGCATGTTTTAGAAGAAAGAAAATGGGCTTTGGAGCCAGAGTGATCTGGTTTAAATTCTAGCTCTGCCACTGATTGGCTATATAACTTTAATCTTTAAAATCCTGTGCTCTTGTATGTTCAATGGGAACCCATATTGTAGTACCAGTATTGCAAGATTATGATGAAAAGAGGCAATAATAATGGCACTTTACCAGGTATACAGCAAGTGCTCAATAAGTGGTAGGTTTTTATGATTCTACTTGTTTGTGTGATTGTGTTTGCAGCTCTTTGTAGTCCAAGCTGACTCCCAGCCTCTAATCTTCATACTGCCCCAGATGTCCACTTACTGTGGCAGCTTCGCTTTGTCACAGGGTAGGAGCACAATCGTGTCTTGGTTAGTAGGGATTATAGAATCCTGACTCAGAACTTACAGCATAGAGCATTGCTGCCCATCTCATCTACTGAATCTGAATTTCTGGTTGGAGTCCAGGAATATGCATTATAAACAGGGTAATTGTGATGCAGGTGGTACACTTGGGAAACAGTGCCACACGGGCACCCATGACCTAGCAGTCTCTGCTCTACAAATTGGCTTCTAGGCAATGATGACATGGAAAACTCCCTTGTTAATAGAATCTTAGGGCAACTAATGTTACCACTGTTAGTAACTATTTATTTAGACTGTACTGTGATTGCAAATTGCCTCTTCTACTAAAGCTCTTTCTGCTCAGTTAACAAGTAATGCGATTCAGACAAAATATACTGGAAGGAAAAAAAAGGTATCATCTCAAATGTGTGTGTTTCCTTGCCGTTTTGAAACAGATTTTTATCGAAACAAAAAATACAGATACAGAAACCTAAACAAAACAGATCATGGATTAATGAATTATTATAAGGTAAACACACTCTTGTAACCCCGACCCAGGTCAAGAAGTAGAACTTGACCTGCACCCCTGAAGTCCCTTTCATTCACCCTAATCCTGATCACAACATCTTCCCTCCCACTAAAAGTACCATTAGCCTAATATCTTTTAGTCTTTACTTCCTTGTTTTTAAAAAAGTTTGTCACCCAAATATGCATCTCCAGGAAATATAGTTTAGTCTTGCCCATTAAAAAATGTTGATATGTCTTTTAAGTCTCTTTTTTAAAAATTTTATATTGAAATATAGTGATTCACAATGTTCTGTTAGTTTCTGGTGTACAGCAAAGTGATTCAGATATATATATATATATATATATATATATACACATATATATATAACATATATATATTCTTTTTTTACATTCTCTTCCATTATAGGCTATTATAAGATATTAAATATAGTTCCCAGTGCTATATAGTAAGTCCTTGTTGGTTGTCTATTTTATATATAGTAGTGTGTATCTGTTAATCCCAAACTCATAATTTACCCCCTCCCCCTTCCCCTTTGGTAACCATAAGTTTGTTTGTATGTCTGTGAGTCTGTCTGTTTTGTAAATAAGTTCATTTGTATCATTTTTAGATTTTAGATTCCATATATAAGTGATATCATATGGTATTTGTCTTCCTCTGTCTGACTTACTTCACTTAGGATGATAATCTCTAGATCCATCCATGTTGCTGCAAATGGCATTATTTCATTCTTTTTCATGGCTGAGTAGTATTCCATTGTATATATAAACCAAATCTTCTTTATCCATTCATCCGTTGATGGACATTTAGGTTGATTCCATGTTGTCCTGATCAATTTTGATTCCCACCCCCAGCAGTTCCTCCTTGGTCTTCCTCCCTGTCTGAAAAGGGAGCCCTGAGGGTCAGTTTTGAGGGGAGTTGGATAAGACTGCTGTGGTCCCTTTAGACCTTCCTATTGCCCTCCCTTACTGTCATCTACCTCTGGGGAGCAAAACCCCTCTCAGTTTCAGCTGCCATGGCCCCATCAGCCCACTCACATCCCAGTGAAGATCTACTGGCTCTCTGGGGGCTCCTCCTGTTCTTAGGTCCAACAGGCACCCAACACCACCCAAGTCTTTCCTTCTTCCTCGTGTACAGGGGCTGATACCACACAGCTCATGGCAGCTGGTGGTTGGTTCACGTTCATTTATATTCTGGGATTCGTGGAGGCACCTCTGCCACTAAGTCTTGTTGTAAATGTAGCCCGTGGTGTTTGGTTTTCCTATCTAGACGTCCTTTCTGTTTTCACGTGGGAGTAAGGAGAGACTGAGGACCCATTCAGATTTACCTTTCCTTCCTTTTTAAACGTTTGTTTTGAACCTACCACACTGAAGTGTCATTGAAATGATGCCACGTAGGCAAACGTCTCCAACAAGCATTAAGGGAAAAGAAAGTTATGAGCTGTTTTCTTCGCAGTTTCTCAGAGAGAACTTGAAAAACCGAAGAAGAAAAGTGGAATCAAGATCCTTCATTCACTGAGACAATGGTTAGAGTGAGATCTGGGACAGGAGTAAGCAGAGGGTCGCAAGCTACTTTTTCAGACTTGGTGGTGTGGGTGTACCTCTTGCTTGTGGGTTTTAAATAGGGAACATGGTTGGCAGCGTATCACAAATGGGCCTGTGGGTAGAAAATCACTGTTTTCTTTCTCACCTTAGTTTCCTTGGCAGCACTCCCTCTGGTTTCCCATTCTACCCCTCTGACTTCCTGGATCTCCTTGATGGCTTCATTTCCTTAAAAATCTCTTTCCCCTTTTCCTGTTCTAGTCATTCTCTCTGGATAATCTTTCATATTATTATTATGGTAAAATCGACATAACATAATATTTATCATTTTAACCATTTGTGAGTGTAAAATTCAGTGGTATTAAATACATGTTGTATAACCATTGCCATTATCTATAGCCAAAACTTTTTTATTATTCCCAACAAATACTCTGCACCCATTAACAATAACTCCCCATCTTCCTCTTCCCACAGTCCTTGGTAATCACTATTATACTTTTTTTTTTTTTTTTTTCGGTACGCGGGCCTCTCACTGCTGTGGTCTCTCCTGTTGCGGAGCACAGGCTCCGGACGCGCAGGCTCAGCGGCCATGGTTCACAGGCCCAGCCGCTCCGCGGCATGTGGGATCTTCCCGGACCGGGGCACGAATCCACATCCCCTGCATCGGCAGGCGGACTCTCAACCACTGCGCCACCAGGGAAGCCCTCTACTTTTCGTCTTTATGAATGTGAGTACTCTAGGTAGCTCATGTAGGTGGAATCACATAACATTTGTCCTTTTGTGTCTGGATTATTTCACTTAGCCTAGTATCTTTGAGGTTCATCCATGTTGTAGCATGTCAGAATGTCCTTCTTTTTTAAGGCTGAATAATATTCTATTGTATGTATACACTTACTGTGTTTATCCATTCACCTGTTGGTGGACTCTTAGGTTGCTTCCACCTTTTGGCTATTGTGAATAATGTTCCTATGACTATTAGTATACAAATATCTGTTCAAGTTCCTGCTTTCAATTATTTTGAATATACAGGTATACCTTGGAGATATTGTGGGTTTGGTTCCAGACCACCATAATAACATGAATATCACAATAAAGCAAGCCACACACATTTTTTGTTTTCCCAGCACATATAAAAGTTATCTTTACACTATCCTGTAGTTTATTAAATGTGCAATATATCTAAAGCAACAACGTACATATCTTAATTTGAAAATGCTTCATTGGTAAAACATGCTAACCATCATCTGAGCCTTTAGTGAGGCATACTATTTTTGTTGGTGGAAGACTTGAAATATTGCAAGAATTACCAAAATGTGACACAGAGTCACAAAATGAGCAAATGCTGCTTGAAGAATTGTGCCGATAGACTCGTTCGATGCAGTGTTGCCACAGAACTTCAATTTGTAAAAATGCGATGTCTGTGAAACACAATAAAGCAAAGCACAATATAAAATGAGCTGTGCCTGTATTCCACCTAGCAGTGGAATTTCTGGGTCATATGGTAGTTCTATATTTAGCTTTTTGAGGAACTCCTGGGATGATCTTGACTTTAGCTATAACTTCAACTAAGTCTATGTAATGTTGTCCAACAGAACTTTCTATAATGATGGAAATGTTCTGTAATTCTGCACTATCCAGTACAGTAGACATTAGCCACGCATGGCTGATGATCACATGAAATGTAGCTAGTGTGACGAATGAACTGAATATTAAAGTTTTATATAATTTTAATTAATTTAAATTCAAATGTAAATAGCCACGTGTGGGCTAGTGAATCGGACAGCATATATCTATAGGCTGTGACTTCCTCTAATTCTGTATTTTCAATCTCGCAATTTTTCCTCTTTTAAATACACACTTCCACTAAGTTTCCACTATCATTTCCTTGACTCACGTGGTCCTTATTTCTTACATGCATTGTTGCTGCAGACTCCAATATTATTTCCTAATGGGAGGTTGGCATCAAATTCCAGTCAACTCTACTGCCAGAATGATCTTGTCTCCTTTATCCCAGGCACTTTAATTGTATCTAGACTATCTACATGGGCAATGAGATGTAAGAGATCGTTCTAAAATGTAAATTCAACCAGCTGTCCTTCTAAGGCTCCTCATTACCTGAAGAGTTAAGACTAAATTTCTTATCTTAGCCTACAAGTTCTCAGGTTCTCTCTCTAGCCTCATTTCACATCATTTTCCAGTTAGCATGAACTCCAGCCATACCACACTGTCTGGAGTATCGCAAATGGTCTTTCCCACTTTCACATCTGATCTAGCTGTCACTCTGCTTAAAAATACCTACCACTCCCTGTCAAAATTATAAACTGTTACTCATCTTTTAAGACTCTGTTCGTGGAACATCTCCTCTACAAAGCCTCCTAAGATACCCCTCTTCATATTATTCATTTATCCAATAAATGTTTGTTGAGCATCTACTTTGTGCCAGACCCTAAATTAGAAATGGCAGATATAAGTGAGAAAGAGATACACTTAAGGGTGTCCTCATCCAGCTTGAAGATGCAGGCTAGCAAACAGGGAATTATAATAATGGTATCATTGTAATTATATACTATGATAATAATTATAATATATAATAAGTGCTGTGAAGTGAGGCAATATACAGTGCTATCAAAACACTAAGGACACCTAACCCAGGCTTGGAGAAGAGTTTAAGGAAGGTTTCTTGGAGGAAAAAAAAAATAGGTAGAAGAAAGAGTAGGGATTATTTAGGTACTATGGAATGGGAGCAGGGAATATGGGATGCATAGTTTGTTGGAGGAAATAAAAGCGGTTCAGCAAGGAGTTGTGAAGAAACTTAACAATGATCAAGATATTTGGAATTTATCCTGAAGGCAATGAAAAGTCATTGAGACAGATGTGTGACAAGATAACATTTGGTCTTAGAAGGATTCTTCTGGCTGCAGGATGGGGAATGTATTGGAGTGGCCAGGACTGTGGCAATGATCTAGGTCAGGGATGGGCAATCTGACTTCCGGACCAAACTTGGCCCACTCTGCCTTTGTACAGCCTGAAATCTAAGAGTGATTTTCATACTTTTTACATTTTTGAATGATCGAAAAAAATTAAAAGAAGAATGTATCCTATGACATGTGAAAACTTGAAAGAAATCCAGAGTACGGTTTCCATGAATAAAGTTTTAGTAGAGCATAGCCAAACACATTTGTTTCCATATTGTCTATGGCTACAAGAGCAGAGTTGAGTAGTTGCAACAGAGAGAGTTTAAACCACACAGCTGAAAATATTTACTATGTGGCCCTTTCCAGAAAAAGTTTTCCAACCTCTGACCTGTTTAGGTAAGACATCATAGTGAATTAGACCAGACAACCCAGGCAGACTTTGATGTCTCCTTCTCTCCTTTTCCATAGCATGTGAATTAAGATGATACTCTCTTGCTTTCTTATTGTTTTTCTATTTTTCTCTCTCCCACTGGACTGTGAACATCTTGAGAGTAGAGATTTTTCTTTAGTCAGTTTTGTCTTTTTGATACTTAGCTCATAGTACATGCTTGTTAAGTGTTTGTTGGATAAATAGATGTATGTGGATTTGTAGGGGTGTGAGGCATATATAGTTATACACAAAGCATCAGCTACTTTTGCTTGCTGGTCCCTACTTCTCATTGCCAGGAACCATGTGATTTATTTGAAGCTGGAAACTTTTACCCCCACTTCAAGAGTGGGAATGTGGCCTGGGCCTGGCCAGTAAGTCTTTTCTAAGCCTTAGGTTTTCCTACTTGGGAGCTCAGAGGGTCACTTTCCCTTTAGTTGATTTTGCCTAGAGTTGACCTTACTTTCATTCTACCCGAAGCTGGTGAGAGATCCATGAGTAAAGTTGAAAGATTTATCCCTCTAGGTACTCACTTGTCCTGTTCTCGCGTGGCACCAAAAATAATAAGATAAGATGAGGTAGAATCAAACGTCGTGGGTGGGCATATGGATTAAAACAAGCCAGAGAAACTCAACTCAGGATTTTGTTTTTCTCTATCTATTGGAAAAAAGGAACTCTTTCTTTCTACTATATTCTAAACTGGGAAGATATAAGTCTAAGTCATCTAGAGATCATGGTTTAGAAAGGGGCTGCCTGAGAATGACGTCAATGCAGAGGACAATGGAAGTAAAAAAAGAAGAGAATCCAAGTGTTAATAATTTAATTAGAGCCCCTCGGTCTAGGTGCACTTGAAACTGGACTCCTGTGCTTTTCAGTTATGTGTGTTAATAAGGACCCTCATTGCTTAAGCTAGTCTGAGTTGAGTTTCTGTTACTTCAAATGGAATAATTCCTGTCTAAAGGCTTATAGAGCTGAAGCCTATCAGGTGCTGTGTTAGTTTGGGTTCCAGAGCCTGAGATAAGTATTGGGGTGCTGGGAGATGATATCAGAAAGCAGGGGTGAAGGAGCAGTGAGAGTGAAAGAGCAAAAGCCAATAAAGGGGGTTTGTTAATGACCTGGGGACCCTCTGGGTAGAGTGTCTCAGAATTGTCCCTCCAAAGGAAGGGAAACTGAGGCATCCACCCAGCATCTCTCATCCCTCATTTATCTGTAATTTGGAGCTGCTGGTGCACCCAGTTGAGTAGGCTGCCTTACCTTTGGAGAGAACTTCAAGCAGAACTGTAGGGAGATGCTGGGCTTCCACCTGAGGTGCAACAGCATTGGGGTGCATGGAACTCCCCACAACTACTCTGAAATCACAGACGAGTGGAAAGTGAGTATAACACAGGGCACTGAGTGGACAGGCCACATATGTGACCTATTCTGTGTTAATGGTCAGCAACCTCTGTTAATCCTGTGTGCTCTTAGGAATGCCCTTGAGCAGAGAAGAAGACCTAAAACAAACAACAGAGGAAAAGCAGAAGAAGAACAAATGGGAAAGGCGAAAGGTGAGAGGAAGAAAAAGAAAGGGATGGAATATGGAATTGTGGGAGTGCTTTGGACAATTGCCTCAAATGCCATTTTCTTGCTCGAGTGAAATCTAAGATGAATGGTAGATATTTTGGGAGGAATATTAATATTTTTTAAGACATTGGGTATGATTTATTAAATGTAATAATATCTTAATTTGTGAGTGCTTTACAGATTATAAAGTCTTATGCATTTTAATGAAGGTATTTTAATTTTACAAGTAATACATGAATACAGTCTTGTTTTGAATAATTAAAAATATTCACAATAATCCACAAGGCTAGGTGCCTTTGCCTTATGCAGTATTGGTATATAGGTGTTTCTAACCTTCTGAAAAACCTAGGTATTTTTACCCTCTCTAACACAAAGGGTTACAGATATCAAACACCTAGCCCAAAGTCACACACCTGCTAGATGGCAGAGCTGAATTTCTAACTCAGATATTCCTACTCTTGATTCAATGATCCTTCTACAACTCATACCACCCTAAATGGGAGCCCAGTGGCCTATATATTTCAATAACATAGCTCTGAAAATGGAACACTGGTTTAGACCGAGTACCCAACTTCTCCAGAGGGCAAGACCTGCTTTCCAAGTCATTCTCCAATGAAATTACAGATTCCAGATATGATTGCTTGAATTGTGTCCCCCTCAAAAGATATGTTGAAGTCCTAACCCCCAGTACTGCAGAATGTGTTCTTATTTGGAAATAGAGTCACTGGCAATATAATTAGTTGAGTTAAACAAGGTCATACTGGAATAGGGTGGCCCCTTAATCCAACAAGACTGGTGTCCGCATAAGAAGATGGCTATGTGAAGACACAGACACAAGAAAAATGTCATGTGATAATGAAGGCAGAGTTTGGAGTGTGTGGATACAAGCTGAGGAATTCCAGAGATTGCCAGAAAACTCCCAGGAGCTGGAAAAGACAAGGAAGGATTCCCCTACAGTTTTGAAAGGGAGCGTGGTCTGGCCAACACTATGATTTCAGACCTCTAGCCTCCAGAACTGCGAGACATAAATTTCATTTGTTTTAAGATCCCACATTACAGCAGCCCTAGGACACTAATACAGCAGGTAAATTTCTTTCTAATAAATTCTACAAAGGTAAATGTCTTTGCTAACATCTTACTTGCCAAAAAAAGTGATCACATTCTTTTCTTCAGGGTAATATTTTCTGTTTATATGTTAAGTTACTCAAAACAAAACAAAGCTCTTATAAAGAACCAGAAACAATATGATTTGTATCTTTCAGTTACTCAGTGATGGTTTAAGGGTTTAAAGGTGAGTGGCATGTCCTTGGTTTAAGAGCAAGTAGTTGATATTTAATCTCTAAGGTTATTTTCCCAACATTTTATTACAAAAATGGATATTTTTTTAAACTCTGAGTTATTTTGGGGGAAATGCACAGAGAACTACTTACACATTATGGTTCTATGAAAACATTTTCAACTTAAACTATGGCAGAAAATGTATAAAACATGGCTAATACTTGAAGTATATATTAATTTTTTCCTCTCCTTGCAAGAAGGTCACTGAATTTTCTTTGTTGAACTAGTTTTGTGTTGGAGGATGACCTACAGGTAATAGTATGAGGTGAAGGACCCTCCAGTGCTAATATGTCTCCTGCCCTTTTTACCGTAGCCTGAAATTCCTTCTCTTAGAGGCATTTCCTTGGGTTAAGAGAACAAAGGTCAGGACGTTGTCGTGAGAGGTTGTAATAATTCATAGATGACACTGAGACAGGTAACAGATGAGTGTTTAGATTCTCCATGGCTGTTTTCCCATGA
Source organism: Phocoena phocoena (assembly GCF_963924675.1). Lineage (NCBI taxonomy): Eukaryota > Metazoa > Chordata > Mammalia > Artiodactyla > Phocoenidae > Phocoena > Phocoena phocoena. The sequence continues at coordinate 89,473,799 of NC_089228.1, forward strand.
GCTGATTGATTAGCCTGGAATAATTTACTTGATCCGTTAAAATTTCCCAGCAATGTCAAAGAATCTGGATCAGAGAGGCTAAATTTGGTACCGGAGAAAGTGCAATAATGTGAGCTTGGAGGGCTGTTGGAGAGATCAGTAGACTCTTCACATGGACAACAGTCCTTCTCTATCTGGGAAGGCCGTCCTCTCCCTTTGGCCAGCCAGCTTTAGGGGGGACATTCTCGAGCAGGGAGGACCTGCCAAGGAGCAGTTGGACTCACTCTGTTGACAAATGAAGGAGGGGGCTCGGTAGAATGCTGTGCCCTCATACCCTAGCGAGGAGGTGGGACAAACAGTGGGGCCTTGGGTAGCAAGGTTCTGGGAACAGAAAGATGGGAGCGGTCCTGATGAGGCTATGGTGATGAGAAAGCCCACTTGAGGGGAGCAGAAGGAGCAAAGGAGGAAAGGATGCTCAGAGGGTCAACTTCCCATCTTCCCTTTTGTTGGTTTTATCAAGAATTGCCCTTATTTTCATCCTGCGCAAAGCTGGTGAGATATGCACCAGGAAGAGTGAAAAGTTTATCCCTCTAGGTACCACTAGTCCTGTTTTTGCCTCACACATACCCCCACAGTACCTAATGTGGAACTGTTCAATACAAGGCAGGCATTATTTTGGCCTTGCACTACAAGGGGAGATAATTTGCCTGCCACCTTGAAAATCCTTCCTCCCCTCTCCTCACATTACCGAAGGGAGAGAGTAGGCCTCTGTTACCTTTACTGAGTTGTCCATCACAGGAAGCTTGATACGCTTCTTGAGAATAAGGAGATTGTTTTATAAGTTCAGGAATGTCTCATAAATATTTGTCGATTGATCATGTCTACATCACCCGTCAGATCCTATCTACCCAAGGTATGTACGTGTAAACATCCTGCTCCAAGATATAGCTCCTGTCATCCTGAATATAAAGCAGAAGAAAATGAAGCAAAGAACAAGCACGTGTTACACAGACGTGCTTGTTTTACTGCACTGCCTGGTTCAGAATCAAGGGCAGAAATATGCAGAAACTAATAGACTTCAGATGAGCAAATGTTAAAATCTGTGTTTGCAAATAAATAGAAATGAATTTCTGGAGGGAAGAAAGGGTGGCAGAAAGGGGGTAGGGTGAGAAGGAATGTGTGGAATTATGGGAAGAACATCTGGTTCAGTTAAAGAATCAAACCTGAAAAAACAAAAGCTGGGGGTCTGGATGCTCAGTTTATGTTGGTGATAGCTTCATAAGAGCTGGGACTTTGTCTGTCCTTTCCACTGCTGAGACCCTAGGGCCACAAGAGGCATACAAGAAGTGTCTGTTGAGTGAACGAATGATGAATGAATGAATCAAAGAATTTCTTGAAATAATTTCCTGTCTATGAGGAAACCCATTAGACCTATGATTTTGCAAAAACAAAGGCTTATTTTATTTTTGATGTTGAATTCTCTATTCAACCAAAATCTTGCTGAATGTAAATAAGGGCAGAACAACACTGATGCGAGTTTGCATGAGACGTCCAGGGTCGTCCTCCAATCACCTCTCTACCTGTCACATCCCTCTTCATTTCAGATGCTCCAATTCACTGGATCTTGGGTGAGGCACCCAGGGATTTTGATCTTAGGATGCTTCCCATGCAATTCTAATGGAGATCCAGGCTTGGACACTGCAGCCCCAGGGCTCCCCTGGGCACTAGACCAGAAACTGCATGAGAACAGGAACTGTACATGTTGCATCCCTCACAACTGGAGGGCCATCTTTACCCTGGACCACTTCTATTCTATTTTCTCTACTTCTATTGCTGCAGTTGCATGTTTGTGGTCTTCTAAGCTACCCTCAGAGCTGACCTGGACTTATCATAGATGCTCAGTGAATGTCTGTTGATTTCTCTAGCTTTTTCAGAAAGTTCAGGATAGGAAGAAAGATTTTTTTCCTTTCTTCAACTGAGACAGAGATTTCCCCCCTTTGAAATGTCTCTCTCTATCATTTTTCTTCACAGAATCCTAGTGGGTGGGGAAAGACAGGTATTTTTATTCTTATTCTATAGATGGGGCAACCGAGGACTAGAAATAGTTATTCATTCGCTCCTTGTCAAAAGAACAATTCCAAGTGGAGCTGGGATTGGCTTCCATGGACATATGTACAGTGATTGGTTCTCCTTAAAGCAATCAGTTAATATTATTCTATACACTTTTGGGTCCCTCAGCTCCTTCAGAGTACTTCTTAGTATCTTTCTCATCAGCAGTATTTATACATTGCATTTCCCATTAATTTTCATCAAGCCTGTTCTCTCGAAGTTTCTAATAAGCTTCCTTTGTAACTGAATTCCTCTTCTTTCTCCCCAGTACCTATTAAAGAACAGACCTCCTCTGAAAGGCACAACATTTAATGTATTATCTCAGACTTCTCGAGATAACCTTGAAAGGGCATCGGCTCTGTGGCATTCTCTAATGAATATCACAGGAACGTGTGCGTTTTGACCCAAACCATGAGAGAAGTTCCTTTGGAAGCAATCCCAGATTTGGGTCTGCAGCTCATAAGAATGAGTTTATTTATGGACAACGATGATGTGAAATCTTCTGTAGAAATACAGAATATTCTAATCATTGCCTTACTCTCGAGCATCCCTCCTCAATCTGAGCATAATTTCTTTCAGTTTTGATCAGGATGTGTGATGCATAACTAATGGGCTTCCCTCTGCCATCTGGCAGACTGTGTGAGTTCGCCACTCATGCTACGGCAGACGGGACCACAAGCCAAATTTAAAATAAAAGTGAGATACAGGACACTTGAACCTGTAAGAATGAATTCTTGTTTTGTTCCATAAATTCAAACTACCACCTTGAACAGTTGGCAAATCTCTGTAGCCTTTTGGATAGGGCCCGTTACCTGTACTGGCAAAGGTAAATCTGAGTTTCTAAACTGTTTTGTTCCCGAAGAAAAGTTTGCTGATTTGTGGAGTTTTAAAGCTTTCTTTAGTTTGAATCATCCTTTCTTCACTAGTTGTTAGAATATGATTTAGTTACATTAAGAGGATGGAATCTGGGAACTCTCACTCTTGAGAAGATGCTCATGTATATTAACCAATATCCGAAATTGTGTTTATGTTTGATAATTATAGGAAAATGGCTTAATTGACTTGCTTGAAACGATTGTTACTGTCTTTAGTTCTTCACCTCAAGATGGGTCACTGGATGCTTCCAAGTAATACTGGAGCAAATGAGGACACTGGCAATCATGCTTACTTTCAGGGTAATTTATGCTCTTTATAATTCTTACATGACATAATTTTTCCCTTAAGAAATACTTACTGCTGTGTGTTTTTCACATTATCTTATTCCCAGGTCAGAACTTCTCTCTGCATCATATTCACATATGTAAGTCCATAATATATTAGTCTTGTGATTGTAAGTCATGGCAAGCCAACTTGAATTTGCTTAGATGCCAAGGAAGAGTTGAATAACTACTCTAGCTCATTGATTCTAAAATTTGCATTACACTTTTAAAAAACAGCTCCGAAATGAGTCTAACAATTGATAGCACATTACTATTTCATTACAAGTGTATTTACATCAAGTACATACATAACGTAGTGGTGCATCTTTTAACTGATGGTGTCTTAAACTTGATCAGGTATGGTAAGTCAAAGAGGGCTGTAATGCAGGTACGTCTTGGGGACGACTTGAACCAGAAGTTCCAACGCTACTGGAACTCTGTCTATGGCCGTGGCTTCGCTCAATTGGATTGGCTTTATTTCTTTCACTGCAGACTAGTAAGAGACAGGGCTACCAACAGCTCTTTAGGGTCATATCTTATGGGTTCCACCACCGAGTCACAAATTCAAAACCACCAGTACAGGCACTCATTATTTTGGTTTGGGTCAGTTGCTCACCCTTAGCTTTGTCACATTTGGCTGGGAGATGTAGTCATGCAAGAATTATCAAGAGCATAGATGAACAAGGAAGGTCTTATAGTAGCCATGTAGATAGGAGTGGTGCTGGGGAGAGCCCTTCTCAGAAGCAGAGAAGTCAGTGCTGGGGGGACAGTGCTACAGATATCCATTACTGTTATATCTATATCATTTATCTGTCTATCTACCTTTCTATCTACCTTTATCTATCTATCTATCTATCGGCCTCGCCGTGTGGCATGCGGGATCCTAGTTCCCCGACCAGGGATCAAACCCAGGCCTCCTGCAGTGGAAGCGCAGAGTCTTAACCACGGGACCGCCAGGGAATTCCCCCCATTATATCCATATAAACAGGTGATCGATTGTCTTGGTTTGGGAATGTTAAATCTTCACTGGTTTCCAGTTCTCACTTTGTTCTCATAGCTGGAGCCACTAATTCTCACTTATAACGCTGCCCTCAAGTTTAGGACAAATTGCAAGAGTACTAAATCAGGAAAAATAAAGATATTTATAAATCATATTTATTTATAAATCATATTTATAAATCATATTTATTTATAAATAAATATTTTCCCCTCTCATTCACAGAGGGCAAAACTTTATTGAACCCTTAGGGAGAAAAAGCATATGTTTCCTTGTAGTGGAATCTGTCGGTTGTGTAGAACTCACTTCAGTCCCTTCCGGATGGTACTTCAGAGGCTAGAAAGCTAAAAATCCACTTTGCAGACTCCAGTAGCTTCCACCAGAAACTTAGAAGGTGGAGCAAATGATATGAGCTGGCAGCCCACGGGGAGACAGGATCTTGTGGTGGAGACTCTGATTCTTCCGGGGCAGCTGGGTGGTGGCACAGCTGTCCTGTGTCCAGTGGTGCCGGCAGCAGCTGAGAGGCTTCCTGGTGTTAGACAGGCTCCTGGTGTGGTTGGGTGTTTCTCCCGGCGGCAGAGTTTCTGGCCATGTGGCTGCCAAACTTGGTCCTGTCCCTCTTGGAAATTCCTTAAGCTTAGATAGCGATGATAAATCCATTTCTGTCGTGACTAGGCACAGTAAGTCTGCTGTCTCCGAATCAGACCCCTCACCAATACTCTTACACTGTCAGCAAGAACAGCAGGACTTTTCTTTCAGTCACAAAAATATTAAAAACTGGGTCTACTGGAGAGGTAGCCACGTGGAGTCAACTTTCTAAGGTTTTACCCTTTACATCTACTTCAGAGCTCATATAGTATGCTCACCTACATTATCTCATGAAATTGACAAAAATGCATAAATCCCTGTTATTAATAAAGGTGTGGGGAGCAGCTTCCCTGGTGGCACAGTGGTTGAGAGTCCGCCTGCCGATGCAGGGAACACGGGTTCGTGCCCCGGTCTGGGAAGATCCCACATGCTGTGGAGCGGCTAGGCCCGTGAGCCATGGCCGCTGAGCCTGCGCGTCCGGAGTGGGTGCTCCGCAACGGGAGAGGCCAAAAAATAAATAAATAAATACATAAATAAAGGTGTGGGGAAATAGATACCCTCCCTTAGAGAGGCACATGGATAAGGACATATGCTCTGGAGTCCAATTTACTAATCCATGACTTTGGTCAAATTATTTGACTTGTCTATGCTTCAGTTTCTAAATATGTAAAATGAAGATAAGACCTATCTTAAAGAGCTATTTGAAGGAATCAGAAAATCAATCCATGCAGAATATTTGTGCCTTGAGTACAATAAACTCTCAGTCAACATTGGCTATCATATCATATGCCTTTGCTACAAGCATAAATTGGCATCTCTTTTTGGAGGACAATTTGGCAGTATCTATCAAAATGTCTATATACTTTGGTTCAACAGTTGCACTCTGTATCTAGCCTACAGGAATATGCTTGCTGAAATGTCTGTTAGTAGGGAAATAGTTAAATAGATTATATCATATGATAGAATACTGAGCGGCCAATAGAAAGAATAATGGAAATCCATACATTCTACATGGAAAGATCACCCATATATCGTTCATTTATTCAACAAATATTTATTGAGGATTTACTTTGACCTTACTGTTCTGGGTGTTGAAAGTTAAAAGTATGAAATTATGGAATGTAAGGCGAGTGTTAAACAATGATCCGCATCTATGTACAGACGTACGTTGGGCTGTGGTCCCCTCTGTCCAGGCAGCAGGGAGGCCAGCTGTTTCTCGTTAGGCCACCCAAAGTGGATGCTGGAGCTTGCTTGACCACACATCACTTCTTATGTATCCTGGCTCCACCCTCCATCTTGGAGGCCTATAAATGGCCTGGGCCTTTGAAAAGGGCAAAGTTCTGGGGCTTAAACAGGCATCATATCTGCTGAACAACTGATGGCTGTCCAGCTGGCTGCTGTTCATAGGAAGCCCTCGCCAGGGGGCAACCAGAACAGCTGAAGGGTTCCTCGGTTCTGCTCATCCAAGCGGCTGCTGGACCCTCTGCAGACACTGCCTTGGCCCCCTGGTGGCTCTCCACTGCTCACAGGGAAGGAAGGCGGAGTCTCCTCTTCTACAGATGTGGTTGCTTCAGGTCCTGCCCCTCAGCCTGAGGTCCCCACCCTCTGTCATGTCCCGTCCCTTCCATCACTCCACTTCCTGTCTAGTCTCTGGTGGCAGGAAAGTTGGCCTCTGCAACCTTTCTATTTGCAAATGACTGTTTATGCCATGAGTTTTTAGCCCCAAATATCTTAAGGCTTTGATTTTGATACATAACATCAAGATTCGGGAACTGAGAATACTTTTATGTCAGGTCGTTGGAATCTAAAGCTTTGGCCGTGAGTTGCCTTGATTCTTACAATGCCCCTGCCTCATGGTCCTGCTTTCATGGTGTGTGCGTGTGTGTGTGTGTGTGTGTGTGTGTGTGTGTGTGTAGGGTGTGTAGGGAGTATAACTAAAAGGGTCATCAGATAAAAAAGAATTATGAAAAGAAGTCAGAAACAAAAACAAATGTCAAAGACAAAATCACATTGATTAATGTACCAACATATTATTCTACCACACCCAGAAGAATATTTGGGAAACCTGCCTAGTTGTTAGCAAGGTTTATCGCTGAGGAACAGAGGCGAATTGATAGTGAAGACAAAGCAGACTTTCTATTTTTACTCTGAAAACCTCTTTAAGTTTCTTTACATTATTTGCAGACATGTTTTAATGATATCTTTTGTAATTAAAACTAATTACAAAAAACCAATAGTTTTCCAAGCAGGTCATAGTGTTTGGATCTTGGGTCGGGGGTTGGGTGTATGAGTCCTGTGCTTCTACCCCTTTGACCTTCTCCTCTGCTCACCGTACTGACTCCAAGCCTGGGCTGCCCTTCTTCACCTGGCTGCCTCTCTGAGGACACCTCTCAGAGCTCACCTCCTCAGGAAGTCTTTCTGGACTTCTTTCCCATTCTCTCCTCCACGCTAGGTTGATAAACCTTCCTGTGTCTGTGGGAGCTTTCCACAGACCATAGTCCTTACCAGGTGGCCCTTAAATGATCTATTTTTGTGTTTGTCTTCCTCTCTCTACTGCAGACTTCTCAAAGATAGAAGTTATATCTCATTCATTACCATGTTTCCAGATCTTACTCCAATGCCTGGCCCATGGGAGTGCTCAACAGTGTTTATCTGAATTCTTTTCTTGTATCCAGGCATACTATAGATACGCACAAATACAAACACTAGTGTCAACTGTGCTTTCTCTGCTAATTGTCAGTTCTTTTTTCTATATCTTCCATATCTCATTCCTCTCATCAATTGTTCCAACCTTTTACAAATTCCAGAGGTGAACTTCCTTTCTCCTAAATTTACCAGGAAGATCAAGACCATCCCTGCTTTCTCTAATCCTAACTGATTACAAGTCCCTCTGTTGAGACTACTCCCCTACCTCGGCTTTTGAAAGCATTTCTATTTTCTCTTGAACCAAAGTTTAGTTAGTTCATTAATTACCACTGTTTTCTGTTATCTCAGACTTAGTTGGGTGTGACTTGATGAACTGCAGCAGGATGACACATTTATTTACCCAGTCATTACTGAGCACCTACTGTATGCCACTATGCCTATTATGAGGCTTCAGAGACAAAATGAATCCATCTTTATCCTTGTATCAGTTAGCATCCCAGTAGAAAAAACAGATGGTATTTAAAATTGGTGAACTTGAAGAGAATGTAGATGGAGTGTAGGGAAACCACACGGGATAGGGTAGTCTTCTAAAGCTAATAACAGTGGGAACACTTTACCATCCTTAGGCCTGAAACTGGGGGAGATGGCGAGCAAAGCTACTGGAACATGGGAGGTGAAGGAGAAGTACCAGGAAACTATGTAGAGATGCTTCCTGTCCAGTGTGGCTTCCAGTCAAGGGAGCAGTCAGCCAATGACAACCTAGTGAGGACTGAGCTGAGGAATAAATACCCTGACCTTCTCCTCACCCTGCTGTGTCCCTTCCAAACCAATTAGAAGCCAGTGGACGAGGAAGCCAATTGATGTGTCTGTACATTAGTTTCCTTGAGCAGAGTAGGAGGGAGAAGGGTAGAGTGGATCTGGACAGCCAAATGAAAGGTATCCTGCAAGTCCTCAAGGAGCTCAGGATCTAACAGAAATAAGAACAGGCAATTATAATACGATGTGGGATGTGATGGAGTAGCTGTGTAGCATACACTGGAGTTATTACTCTAAGCTACTATTAGGCATAATTCTGAGTGTTTCACTGCATGAACTAAAAAAATGTACAAGGTATTGGGAAGGAAACTAGCCTGGAAGGACCAGATAAGGTTTTTGGAGAAAGTAAAGTGGAGATGAATCTTAGAGTGTGCATGTGAGATGGTCAGGCTGAGCTGGGTTCAGGGAAGGGGCATAAGCAGAGAAATGAAGGAATAAATAGCGTCATGTGTAATTAGAACCTCATAAAGTTCATTATTGCTGGAGTTTGGGGAGGGGGACATTGGGAGGAGATGGAAGAGGGAGGCAGGGGCTGGATGATGGAGGGCCCATGGCAATTTTATCCAATGGATGATGGGCAGCAAGTGAACAGTTTTTAAAAATTGAGATACAATAGACATATAACATTATGTTAGTTTCAGGTGTACCGTTTAATGATTTGATATTTGCATATATGGCAAAATGATCACCACAATAAGTCTAGTTAATATCTCCTATCACAGTTACATTTTCTTGTGATGATAACTTTTAAGATCTCTCTTAGCAGCTTTCAAATATGCAACACAGTATTATTTATTTATTTAAAATGGCTTCAAATGCTTGGCTATTTATTTATTTTTGGCTGTGTTGGGTCTTCATTTCTGTGCGAGGGCTTTCTCTAGTTGTGGCGAGCGGGGGCCACTCTTCATCGCGGTGCGCGGGCCTCTCACTATCGTGGCCTCTCTTGTTGCGGAGCACAGGCTCCAGACGCACAGGCTCAGTAGTTGTGGCTCACGGGCCTAGTTGCTCCGCGGCATGTGGGATCTTCCCAGACCAGGGCTCGAATCCATGTCCCCTGCATTGGCAGGCAGACTCCCAACCACTGCGCCACCAGGGAAGCCCATGCAACACAGTATTATTAGCTATGGTTGCCATGCTGTATATTACACCCCCAGGACTTGTTTATTTTATAACTGGAAGTTTGTACCTTTTAACCACCTTCAGCCATTTCACCCATACCCACCTCCTGCCTCTGGAAACCACCAATCTGTTTTCTGTATTTATGAGCTTTTTTTTTTTAAGATTCCACAAATAAGAGAGATCATACATCTGTCTTTCTCTGACTTGTTTCACTTAGCCTAATGCCCTCAAGGTTCATCCATTTTATTGCAAATGGCAAAATTTCCTTCTTTTTCATGGCTGCATAATATTCCATTGTATGTTGATAACACATCTTTTTTATCCATTCATCCATGGATGGACACTTAAGTTGTTTCCATAGTGTCCATGGATAATGGCAGAAAATGAAATGTTTTAAACAGGAGAGTGAGCTTTGCAATCCGCTGACTCTGAGAATGTGGGAAGGATGGATTTGAGGGAGGCAGGACCAGAGGAGGGGAGACCAGTAACAGATGATCACAGTGGTGGTCGAGGAGAGAGATGACGTGACAGGAACTCAGCGTGGAGAAGGGATGATGAAGCTGAGAAATGCTTAGGAGCCAAAAGAGGCAAGTCTCAGGGATTGAAAATGAGGGTTGGAGGAGAGGCATTATCCAAGATGCCTCACAGGCTTCCAGAGAGGGTAGTTGTTAGATAGTGGTGGGTCCAGCTGAAAGCTGTCGACCAGGGATGTCAATAAAGAGTTCAGCTGGGTCTGTGGGATGTCCAGGTGAAATTGTTTAGCAAGTAGTCGAAAAAAAATGAGCTTAAACTTCAGGGAGAGGTTGAAACAGGAGGAATAGATTTGGGAGTCCTGAGCATGTAGACAAGAGGTGGCTAAAACAAGAGAAATGTTACCAAACTAAACTTGGGTCCACTTACCCACGTGCAGTAAAGTCAATCTACTGACATCGCGTTGTGGTGAAAGAAAGTGTAGTGTTTATTCCAGGGCGCCAAGCAAAGGGTCCGGGACAAGTAGTGCTCAAAAAGCCCGACCTCCCCGATGGATTTCAACGAAGCATTTTTAAAGGCCAGGTGAGGGAGGGGCGTCCCAGGGTACGTGATCAGCTCGTGCACAATTCTCTGATTGGTTGATGGTGAGGTAACAGGCGTCACAGGCGTTAACGTGATCAATCCTTAGGCCCCAGTAGGCGTGAGGGCTACGTGCTCGTGGTCATCAAGCAGTTAATTCCTTCCATTTGGTGGGGTTTTCTCATCTGTAAAACAACTCAGGAAACGTGCATCAGATACTATTATCTGGGCACTTGAGAGAGGAGCTTCAGCAGAGGATGTGGGGGAGGAGTTGGTCCAGGGAGGACCCACAGGGTCTTGCTCAGTTACAGAAGTAGATGGAATTACTCAGTGGCGGGGCGGAGAGTGGGAAAAGGACAGTGGACTTCTCTTGAGGAAGACCGTGGTTAGACAGTAGTTTGGGGAGAGTACAAGGGAGATATGTAGGATCCAGAAAGGACTTTTTTTTTCTTTTTAAGGAGAAAACGTTTCAAGAAACCTAATATTTGGACACTTTTAACTCTGCTCTCTCTTCTTCCAACTCCCTAATTTCTTGGCATCTGTGTAATTGCTTTTCGCTCGTCCTTTTTTTTTCCTCAGTCTTCCTAATTCTTCCACTGATGTCCTTCGTCTGTCCCCATACATGTAGCACCACAAGTACTTAAATACCCTTAATGATTCTAAATAGTAGTAGTTCTTACCGACTTTTTTTTTTTTAATTAATTATTTATTTATGGCTGTGTTGGGTCTTTGCTGCTGCATGCGAGCTTTCTCTAGTTGCGGCGAGCAGGGGCTACTCTTCCTTGCGGTGCGTGGGCTTCTCATTCCGGTGGCTTCTCTTGTTGCAGAGCACGGGCTCTAGGCATGTGGGCTTCAGTAGTTGTAGCACGTGGGCTCAGTAGTTGCAGTGCATGGGCTCTAGGGTGCGTGGGGTTCAGTAGCACGGGCTTAGTTGCTCTGCGGCATGTGGGATCTTCCCCGACCAGGGACCGAACCCGTGTCCCCTGCATTGGCAGGTGGATTCTTAACCACTGCGCCACCAGGGAAGTCCCTTACCGATTTGTTCTAAATTGAATCTAAACACTCATGGTTGCCTCAGGGATAGCCCCAGAGCCTGCAGAGATGTGAGATCATTTCCTACACCAAGCCTTGTCACTGGAAGAAGAAATTTTACTGGTGCCAATACAGTTTTCAGCCACTATCCTCCATGTGATGTCACTTGTTCTCTCTTCCTCCTTATCTTCTCAACTAACACCTTTACATGTGCCAACAGATGGGTGTGCCATAGAGAAAGCACTACTAATACTAATAGAGAATAGATCACTGGAAGTAGGGCAATAGAGAAAATAGATCCAACAATCTGTTCTTTATACTTCTTATAATCAACGCTCCAATAATCAACTTCTTCTACCCCTCCTATTCTCACAAGTTTTCCATATGCTCATACATCAACAGCTTTAGAGAAAGATCAAGGAGCAAATAAGACAGAGAGGGTTAAATAGGGAGGAAGTTACAACATTTGGGCCAAACGCTTTTGCTGCCCCACATGCTGTAGGCATTTCATGTGTCCCTTACGCTTCTGAGCTGAGAACCCTGGCTTTGTCCCCCTCTCCTATTTTTGATTTGAGGAGTTTAATACAATTTATGTACTTTCTCGGAGATACCAAAAAGAAAAAAAAAAAATCCATCATCATTCACATGTGGGCATTATTTAAGGGTAATCAACTCTAGAACACGAGATACTGAGTCAGAGAAAGTTTCTAGAGTCACTGGTTTGCAGACCAAATGCCTCTCTGGAAGCAACATTTGGGCTTATCGCTGAGTTTATTGTTAATTGGTGAAATACTATACTCCCCGCAGTGGACTAGTGATTACAAGACAGATACCCCCCTTCAAGAATTCATTACAATAAATGGCCTCTTTCTGCCTTCTGTTAATTGACTCTCCAACCCACTATGCCTCATGTTAGTACTGCTCTAGTAGAAAATGGATGTCATCCATGCTTATGTAACTTCTGGTTGAGTGCTTTATGCTCCAGCCATGGTTATTTGTGAGTCATAATTATGTCTGTGTGAAAACACTGCTGCAAGCTGTGTGTGCCTGTGTGGGTGTTTTATGTATGGGTGTAGTCCACAGCCTGGGAGGCTAAACCTGTTGGTGAAGGGATTTTCATTTACCTAAGAGAAAGATCTTAACACTTAGTAGAGATCAGATTAATTTCACCTGGTTATTTACCTGGAAAATAAGGTTTGTTAGCAAAAGAAAGTGCAACCAACTGGATGGCTGATGTCTTCCTCCTTGAGCTACTTTCCAGGGATAGGAGTGGGGAGGAAAAATCAAAAAAACGCTCAACTTCTCCTAGATTAGGCAGGCTGCAGTTAGCTCTTGGGTCTACCCATTAAACCACATGGGCTTCTCCAGCTCTGGAGGAAGACTCAACTTTTTCTTTTTTCTTTTTTTGAGTAAGGGAGAGCCAGGGGAGTTTAATGGATAAGAGAATAGATTCTGGATCCAGACCACCTCACCAGCTGTGCGCCCTTGGGTAAAATTTCTTTTTCTGTAAAATGGGATGACAACAGTATATCTCATAGGGTTGCTGTAAGAATTCAATGATTTAATATATGAAAGGAGCTTAGTACCTAAAACACTGTGGTACTCAAATAGCTGTCTTCTTTCTGAAGGGTTCAGTATTGGTCCTAAGGCTGGAGCTGGCTCACTGCCTTGAATCTCACAAAGGAATAAGGTCTCAAGCCTCTCCAGCTGGGCCTTCAGAGGCTGTCTCACGTGGACACACTCTGGTTGGTTCTCTTCTCCTCGACCCCTCCTCTCTATGGCAGTCTCTGGAAGGCCCTGATCCCGCCGTGGCTCTGCCTTGCCTGGACACTCTGGTAAGGTCAAGTCTTTCTTGTCCTTGAGTCACATTTTCATGCAGGCTGCGGTGCATGTTTGTCTTTTGTTCCAGTTGGTTCCTTCCACCCCTACCCCACTCCCAGCCCCGCAGGCACCGGTGCCTCCTTTCTAGGGCTGAGTCTTTTCATCTTGCTGAAGTTCGGGCAGCTCTGTCAAACCCCCTGTTTGCCCTGATGGAGTGTGGGTGACTCTGTGACTGCCTTCCCACCTTATTTGAGACCAGTTTGTTTCCATCGTGGTGCTGGAAAATTGGCGGGCAAAGTTGTTTTTCTGCACCTTCTGGGCATGGTAGGGGGGCTCCGCAGAGGCTGGCGCCCTCTTGGAAAACCCGAGCTTTGTGCTTCTCAGTTCATCCCACCTGGTGTCCTGCATCTCCACAGGCTTTGGATCCCTTCTCCAGTTAAGAGGGTAGCCCTAGAGCTTTCCCCTCCATGTTATTCCAATGGACTCTTTCACCCAATTCACCTCAGCAGCCATTTCCATTCCCTGCAATCAGAAAACAGAAAAAATAAGGATAACCACACCGATTTGCAGATTTGGGGTATTGATGAGAATGCTTAGGGTTTTATAACTTGTGACTCAAGGAATTGGGGTTGGCTGCTCTACCAAGATGCTGCCCTGCTTTACTCCCAAATCTGTGTCCTTCCCGGACCACCTTGTCAAGGTTTATACCATTGGAATGTGCGCCTTCCCTCATATGATTGCTGCTGGTGAATTTCTGGAGGACTTGCTTCTACTTTTTTCCATTATTTCCTTAGGAATTAGGTAAGATGTAGCTTTATTCCACTGTATTAATCCAGAAGTTGTATCTTTTTTCCTTTTCAGTATAAAAAGACCTATTCCATATGCAGTAGAAACCCTGACTTTACTAGGCTATAATACAGTTGCCTTTTTTCCTAGCCTAGCTTTTTCTTTTTCTTTTTTTAAACATCTTTATTGGAGTATAACTGCTTTACAATGGTGTGTTAGTTTCTGCTTTATAACAAAGTGAATCAGCTATACATATATCCCCATATCTCCTCCCTCTTGCGTCTCCCTCCCACCTTCCCTAACCCACCCCTCTGGGTGGTCACAAACTGGCTTTTTCTTTACAAGGCTCCACTCGTAAACCAGCAATACTTCTACTTGAGCCATCTGGTCAAATGGCACCATATATATCTTCAACCTTCAAATATCTCCCCAGTAACCGGGATAATGGTGGATTAGAGAATCCGTTCAGTATGCCATACAAACTAATTTGCTATAACCAGCCACAGAAATGAGGCTCCCTCAAGAGCAGTGAGGTAGTTATCAGCATGGGCTTTGGAGCCAGACTGCTTGGATTCCATTTCTGTCTCTACCACTTACTAGCTAGCTATGCAAACTTGAACATGTTACTTAGTTTCCTGTGCTTCTATTTCCTCATCTGTAAAATGGGATGATGGTAATTAATTTTACCTACCTCTTAGAGTTCCTAAGAGGCTTAAATGAGTGATTACGTGTGATCCATTTAAAATAGCGCCTAACTCGTTGTAACTATTTAATATGTATTTAGCAATCTTCTTTTCTTACTCCGTTGTTTATTGTTTAATCTAGCTATTTCTGGCAAGTCCTGGTCTTCAGTGACCAACAGGAGCAAATATATTTTTATATAAGAAGAGTGATGTAGAAATATAACTGCTCTGCTGGTAGAAATAAGAGATGTGAGTAGGAAGGGGCAGAGATGGATGAAATAAGAGTGGGAATTATTGGAGCTACGCGATGGGTACATGCTCATTAATATATTAGTTTCTCATTTTTGTGAATGTTCATGTTCCATAGTAAAAATTTAAAGATAAAACAAAAGGTGAATTCTGCAATGTGTCAGTGTGGATCAAGTGCGGTAGGTGGGAGTCCAAATTGCTATAAGCTGCCTGGAAAACAAATTGACAGGATATATCAAGAACCGTGAACATGTTCGTTCCAGTTACTATTGCTGCATGAAAAATTAACTAGAAACTTGGCTTAAAACATCATTTTATTAAGTTCACAGATTCTGGGAATCAGGAATTTGAGCAGTGGGGATGGTTTGTCTGTTCTAAGACAGGTGGGGCTTCAGCTGGTAAGATTTGAAGGCTGGGGGTGACTCAGTGACTGGCGTTTGCCCTTCAGAAGGTTTGATCTCTCACAAGTTTGGTGCCTGGACTGGAGTAATGCACAGGCTAGGAATGTCCCCTGGAGCGCCTTACTTGGCCTCCACGTGGGTTGGCTTCTTCACAGCATGGCAACCGTGGGGTAGTCAAGGTTGTTTATATGGCAGCTCAGAGATCCAAGTGTGGATGCCCCAGCCATCAAATTTCAGAGACCACACAGCATCAGTTCTGTTTACTCTATTGGTTGAAGTTGTCCCAAACCTGCTGAGACTCAAGGAGAGGGAATAATAGACCCCAGCTCTCCCTAGGAAGAGTGTCAAAGAATTTCAGGGTCGTGTTTCGAAACTACCTCAGTGTTTGTCTTCTAACTCAGTGATTTCATTTTTCAGAATTTATCTTAATGAAATGATTCAAAATGTGGACAATGTTATATGCTCATATATATATATTTATATATATATTTATATTTAATATATATTTATGTTAATAAGTATATATATAAATTATACTGAAATATATTTATGAATGCATTTCAGTATAATTTATAATAATGAAATATTGGAAATGAACTTAATGACTAACAATAGGAAAATGAATAAGTGCTGGTGAACCACTAAGATTATGTAAATCCATTAAAATAGTGTTGGAGGGCTTCCCTGGTGGCACAGTGGTTGACAGTCCGCCTGCCGATGCAGGGGACACGGGTGGGGACACGGGTTCGTGCTCCGGTCCGGGAAGATCCCACGTGCCGCGGAGCGGCTGTGCCCGTGAGCCATGGCTACTGAGCCTGTGCATCTGGAGCCTGTGCTCCGCAACGGGAGAGGCCGCAACAATGAGAGGCCCGCTAGTGCTGGAGTTTTCTAATACATAGAAAAACATTCATATTTTATTTAAAATTGATAAGCATAGGGTTCATATGATATATAACATATAATTTAAAATGTTTTTACAAATCTAAATTATTAAAAATTGCAGAGAGAAAGATGAGAAGGAAATATATTAAACATTATATTAACATATTAAACATTAAACTCTAGCCATCTCCAGGCAGTGAGCTTATGGTTACTTTACATTTTTTTCTTTATAGTTTTCTGCTTTTCTAAAAATTTCTACATTTGCATGTATTACTTCTGTAATTACAAAAAAAATTTTTTTAATTCCGATATATTTGATACATTAAAAAATAGTGAGCTCAACCATTTTGCTTCTTATATTGAACGGAAAAGAATACTTGCTGACTTGATTAAAACTTGCATATATATCACCAAACATATAGCCTCTGGACTCTAAAAGGGGGATGGACTAATTGGACAATAGCAGGATGGGCAGCATTTTTCTGAATCCAATTTCGCCCCATCTATACCTCTTCCCTCAGCCTGTCCCCTGCATTTTTAGGACTGGGAGACCCTCTCTTCTCTGCTCAGAGTAGCCGAGGTCTGGCAAGAGAGTGTGCATTCGACAGAGGCCAGTTTCACCCTCCCTAGCTGCTCAGTGAACAGAAGGCAGGACCAGGAAGTGAAAGCCCAGCCCTTAGCCTGCAGCTAAGAGTTTTCCTCTGCAATAAGTTTTGGTCTTCAGTGTCTTTATGGCTTTTTTCTAGGAAACATCATCCTGTGCTACCCCAGGTGCGGAAGTCCCTTACTGCCCACATCCCAATAAGACTTGCCCTGGGCCTCGGGGAGTCCTCTGCTGTGCCCACCGCTGGCTCAGCCCCACTTTCCAAGGACTGCAAACTGTTGTCCCTGGAGTCCCATCGTCTCTCCTTTTTCTGCTCTTTCCCATGCCTGATGCATATTTACCAGCGAGCTGACAAGATTGGTTATAAATGGGCATTTGTGTCTAGTCTCATCCCTGGAACCTGTCTGCCTCAAATCCGTAGCTTCCACTATGACTCAACTGGCTACCTTTGCTTCCATCTCAGCTTCCACCTAAGTCAGAGGGCTGTATCCTTTGGTTCCAGTGGTACCCAACTTGTCCTAGGCTCAGGTGCCCTCTGATGATGACCCTGTCCATCTTTCTCTTCCCCAAGGCCATGGTCCCTTGGGATGCCTCAATAAATGTAACAGGTTGATATACCTTAGTTGCATCATACAACGGCTAAAGATGTAGTTCTCCCATAATCTATATATCACTTTTTTAAAAAGTGATTTTAATTTTAATTAAATTTAATCAGTTAATATATTCAGTAGGCGACCCTTGAAATAAACTGGTTGCAGAGCTGCATATTATTACTGGTAGCATTTTCATAATAGTTTCCTGGTCTGAATCATTGATGATAGGGCTCTAATATTGATATTCAATTCCTCAGGATAATTTTTAAAGCAGTTTAAATAATCATATCTATTTGTTTTAGATCACCTGGAATGAATAACACTGGGCTTTTTAGCATATCCCCAAATTGTCTTCTGTGCAAGTTACCAGTGCCAGCTGTCCACGCCCTTACTTCCTGGTTCGTTTGGTATTAGATGAACAGAGGATTAGGGGAGGGACAAAATATAGTTTGAGATAGAAATGGAAATGATTATGATGCAAACTCTGACTAATATGGTTAAATCATTTGATCCTCTTAAAGGATTTGCAAATCGGGAAAGATTTTATTCTCCATTCCAACCCAATTTCTACTACTAAATTGTTTATAAACTCCAGAAAACAAAGTGTCATCTTTGCCACTTGCCACTCACAAATATTTTAGTTCTTCTGGGGACATGGTAGGGTTGCGTGGCAGGATTACATTTTTGGAGTTAGATTGCCATGAGATTTGCTTTGGTGAATGAATTATGCTTGGAAGTAAGATGTATCACTTCTGGGTGAGGCTTTGAGAACCAGGGTGTGCTTTGCCATATTCTGTGCCCCTGCTGGGTTGAATGGAGATTTTTTTACCCTGGTTCCCAGAAGCCTAGATAAACAGAGTCTCCCCAACCTGCATTGGACATGTGGTAGGATGAAGAAATACATTTATTAAGCCACTGAGATTTCAGGGTTGTTTGTTACTGGAGCATTACTTAGTCCATCATGACTGGTAAAGTAGGTAGCTAGCTCTGGATAGGTATGTATATAGGTAGACAGGTATATAGACAAAGAGATGGAAATTCAGATATACTGGTAGAAGTTATTCATGGGTAGGACTATAGGTCTGGAAACAATGACTCAATTTTTGCTCTAACATCGATTAATTACTCTACTGGTCACTATCTTTAATTGTAATTCATTTGAGTCTCCTTACTCTGAATTAAAAACTATATTTCGATCTTGTTGCTATTTACATAGAGTTTTCTCAAGGTATTTTAAGTGAAAAAAAGGCAAATTATACTGCAGGATATACAGTATGACTCAATTTCTGCAAGGAAAAGAATATATATGATTAGAGAAATGTCTGAAAGGCTATATACCAGAATCTAAACTGTGGTGGGAATATAGGTGATTTAAATTTTATTTCGTACATTTATTTATTTTTTAAAATTAATTAATTAATTTATTTTTGGCTGCGTTGGGTCTTCATTTCTGTGCGAGGGCTTTCTCTAGTTGCGGCGAGCGGGGTCCCTCTTCCTCGCGGTGCGTGGGCCTCTCACTGTCGCGGCCTCTCGTTGTGGAGCACAGGCTCCAGACGTGCAGGCTCAGCAGTTGGGGCTCATGGGCCTAGTTGCTCCGCGGCATGTGGGATCTTCCCAGATCAGGGCTTGAACCCGTGTCCCCTGCATTGGAAGGCAGATTCTCAACCACTGCGCCACCAGGGAAGCCCTAAATACACTCTTATGTTATTTAAGTCAATGCATGTCACACACGTGGCCCCCCAAAATGCACCTGAATCCCTACTGTGGATATCTATCCTAAGTCAATAATTGAGGTTACGTGCAAAGATTTAAATAATGATGAAATTTATCACAGACCTTACGTGAAAGTTGGAAATCAATTAAATAGTGCTTTGGTTAAAGAAATTATAGTTTATCTGTACAGTGGAATACAATGAAGCTAGTCAAAATCATGACACAGAAGAATGTTGATTGATGTAGAAAAACATTCATTTTTAAAAATGCACATATGCGACAAGAAAATGATTACCAGTGTATATGAGCTCGGCTTTCCCCTTTCTCCACCTGCAAAGGAGAATTCTATGTCTGCCTGATATGTTTCTTTCTCTCTCTCATTCTCTGTGGAAGGGTCTGTCTTGCCAGATGAAGTCCTTTGGGCTTTTGTGATGAGAACTGACAGGAAAGGCACATTAGCTAGGCCTAGGAGGATATTTTCTGAAGGGTTTTGAGAATCAAGAGGTGAGCTGTTGTGTGTGGGACCTTGGGTGGGAGAAGAAAAAGAGGATCTTTTTAAAAGTATGCCTGTGGACCATATACCTCTCTAAGATATTTGGGCTGACATGATTTCAGGCTGCTATGATATGTGTGCATTGGACCATGGGGTTCTCTATTGTGGGCATAGAAATAGGTCTTGAAGATATTTATCAAACACCCAGGGTTTTTACCAGCTTTTCCTCTAAGTGAGTAGAATTCCGTTTTCTGCTTTTCGGTTTTCTGCTAGTATTAGGCCATTTATTAAAAAACAAGCATTACATTTTATTTTTAAAAAATGATTGCTGAGGGCTTCCCTGGTGGCACAGTGGTTAAGAATCCGCATGCCAATGCAGGGGACATGGGTTCAATCCCTGGTCCGGGAAGATCCCACATGCCGTGGAGCGACTAAGCCCATGCACCACAACTACTGAGCCTGCAAGCCACAACTATTGAACCCGTGTGCCACAACTACTGAAGCCCACGCGCCTAGAGTCTGTGATCCGCAACAAGAGAAGCCACCACAATGAGAAGCCCGCGCACCGCAGTGAAGAGTAGTCCCCACTCGCTGCAACTAGAGAAGGCCCACGTGCAGCAACGAAAACCCAACACAGCCAAAAGTAAATTTTAAAAAAAAAGGTTGCTGAGCCCTGCTAATAAAAATGGAGGGATAGGGGCTTCCCTGGTGGTACAGTGGTTGAGAGTCCGCCTGCCCATGCAGGGGACACGGGTTCGTGCCCCGGTCCGGGAAGATCCCACATGCCGCGCAGCGGCTGGGCCCGTGAGCCATGGCCGCTAAGCCTGCGCGTCCGGAGCGTGTGCTCCACAACGGGAGAGGCCGCAACAGTGAGACGCCCGCGTACCGCAAAAAAAATAAATAAATAAAATTAAATTAAATGGGGGGATAAATTCATCGCAGTCTTTTCCCTTAGCACAGGGAGAGGGGAGGGGAAAGGAGGTAAGCTCCTGCTTTCACTGTCCTCAACTCACAGCCACACTCACCCCCATCTGCAAGAAATGACCATCTGATTCCCCCCAGGCCCTGAGCCATTAGAGTCAGGTCAGGTGGTGTATGTCAGTGGCTCTTTGCCCACTGATGGAGAGGATGAGGAGCTTGGTAAGAATCTGCTGCTTTATTTCTGGAACATGGGGCCATGGACACCCTTGTGGATGTGCAGGCCCTCTTTCTAATCAAACGCTTACCATATGTGGCCCATCCATCCAACAGACCTCCTACCCCCATGCCTGGTTTTCATTCTTGGTAGGACTAAAGCTCAGCCCAGTTGGCTGAAGACCTGATCACCGTGCCTTTATCTAGATAGGGAATGAACCCTGCAGCTGGAATTCCTGATCCATAGTTATGGCACATGCCTGATGGCTTGAAAATGACAGCTTCACAGAATATTCTGCTGTCCCCTTTGCCCCACCTTAGGGGGTGTCTCTGGGAAGCAATGGGTGAAGTCCCAGGTTCTGGGAATCCCCACATAGAAAAGCAGGAGAGAATGGTGTTTTGTTCATCCACGTCAGTGACAGTGGATCGAATCACTTGCTTAACTATTTTTAGCTATCCGTGTCCTCTGAGAGACATCCTGAAGTCTTCTGAACAGCTAGAGAGATAAAATATAAAGAGTATGGCAACCAAGGTCATTCCTTCTACATAAGATCCCCTTTAAGTAGCTGCATGTTTTCAGAGACTTCATACCAAGCTCTTCATACAAGAGCTTCATGTACCAAGCCTCTGGGACATGAAGCGTGTCCCAGAGATTGACCTGCAGCTCATCCTGTAGGCACAATTGTGGTTCTGGGCTGGATGGGAAGGATAGACGAGAGAATTCATAATTACCGTGGGAGGAATATTTCAGCTGGTCATATGGAAGCTATTAGTCAGCAGTGGGCCACTCAGCTGCCCAATTCTCTGGATATTATGGGATATAGTTCTTGAGGAATTAATTCACAGATCTGCTAGTGCATTTGACATCGTGATGCAAGTGCTGGGCCGGAGATCCATGGGCTTGAATGGCAGGGTCTTAATTAGGAGCTACAAGAGTCTCACTGGGCTTGTGATCGCTTGGCCCAGGACTCCACAGGGCTGGAAAATTTCCCAGCTGGAAAAGGCCACTTTCTTGATGGCCATCTGAAGGCATGTCTATATGACACCCTGTGCCATGTTATTTAAAACCCGAGGAACATAGTGCCCTTAAGACAAAAATCCATTGGTAATAAAAGCCCAAGTTGTTTCTCAGCACTGCACGTGAGTGGGTAGTAGGAGCAGGAAACTTTTAGGCAGGACTGTCTACATTATTTGCAGGACTCTGCAAAATGAAAATGTGGCACCCCGTGTTCAAAAATTATTAAGAAGTTCAAGACAGAGACAGTAGAGCATTTAATCACACGTGCGGTCCTTCTAAGCATGAAGCCCTCTGCCACTGTGTGGGATGCACACCCAGGAAGCTGGCCCTGTTTTTAACGTTTCCAAGAGAGTCTTTGAGACTGGTTGAAGGCAGCAAGGGCCGAAGTAGGGTTGAACTGTAGCAATAATTGCTGAAGTTATTCACTTCCTGGTTTTTAATCTCTGGCTCTACTGGGTATTGCCTCATGGATGATAAAATTTGCCCATAGGGTCCCTGTAGCTACCACTTCATTTCTCTCATTCTCTTCACAGCCAAATTTCTCAGAAGACTAGATAACAATTGCTATCTCCACTTTTATTCTGATTAGACAGTCGTTGATATTTTACAATCAAATTTTATCCCCCATAAATCCACCAAATCTTACCGGTAGGGGTCACTTGTGTGAGTCAGGGGTGCTTCTAACTATAAGTAACAGACAATCTGGCTTATAGCAGCATAAACAAACAAGAGTTCCAAGAGGTCTGGTGATAGATAGTTGTGGGTGTTGGTTCAGCAGCTCGACAATGTCAAGGCCAAGGTCATGCTTTCACTAGTGGTTGTAAGATTTCTGCCACTCCCACTCTGCTCAGCTCCTAGAGTCAAGGCTGAAAGAAGAAAGAAAGGGTCATGCTGGCCATATCCACATTCCAGATGTAAAGCAAACCGCCCCGAATCTAAGCAGCATTAAAAAACCGTTTCATTTTGCTTTTAGACTCTGTGGTATAGGAATTTGTACAGAGCACAGTGGGGAGAGGTCGCCTCTGCTCCACCATGTCTGCGGTCTCAGCTAGGGAGACCTCAAGGCTGGGCATGATTCCCTGGTGGGGGCTACAGTCATTGAGAGATGTCCTCACTCACAGGTCTCATAGTTGGTGCTGACTGTGGGCTGGGACCTCCACTGTATTGTCCAGAGCATCTAGACATGGTCTCTCCCTGTGGTCTCTTGGCATAGTCTGGGCTTCCTTGCTTCCAGAAGCAAGTCTCTCAACAGAGCAAGGTGGAAACGCGTGGCAATTTTATGATCCAGCCTCAGACATCACAGTGCCACTTCTGCACTCTGTTGGCTAAGACAATCACAAAGCTCACTCCAGGATCAAGGGGAGAGGACATCGACCCCCATCTCTTAATGGGAGAAGATTCACGATCACATCGTAAGAAGAGCACATGGGTGGAAGCCATTGTTGTGGCCGTCTGTGAAAAAAACAATCTTCCGTGAGCCCTTTTATTAAGAAAGCAACACTTCCCCAGAAAACACCGGCAAATTTACTCTTGTATCTCACTGACACATCTGTGGCACATACATGCTTAGTTGCTAGGGAGGATGAGAAAGGGAGTATTTGACCTTCAAGTCTGTCTAGTGGGTGGTGGTTTGGGGGAAGGGGGAAGCATGACTGTTAGCTAGGCAGTAAGCAAGGTTTGTCACACACCCCTGCCCACGGCAAGACTCAACCCCTCCCTCCTGTGTGGGAGAAGGATACATGCTTCTATATAGTACCTATGAAGTTTTATTGCATTTATTTGTTTCTTTCAGTTATATTCTAAGTCCTTTACAGGCAGGGACTCTGAATTATTTGTCTTAGCGTCTCCAAGGTCTATTTCTGTTCCTGATACAGAGGAACATTAATAATGCATGTATTGAATAAATGACAGGTAAGGTTCTAGAATTTTCTGAGTAGAATAACTTCTAGTCTTAGATATTTGGGGTCCAAGATTATAAGTAATTTTAATGGAAAGACAAAGAAGTCCAACTTCAATGCTCACAATAGCTAAACTGTCTAGTGGTCTACAGATAGCAAAGAACCCAAGAGTCTAGAAGACACTTTTGAATAATAATAATCACGAGCCCTTTGTTTTATAGAAAGTAGCTTTACCAATATCCTATTTGTTCCTCAAAACCACTTTGAAAGTTCAGAAGGGCAGATATCATCATTCCCATTTTGTAAAAAGGTGACTAAGGTTTAGGTTAAGTGACTTTCTCAAGCTAATATGTGTAGGAAAAGCACGGTCGTTTCTTTCTAAATTAACCACATGTACGTTTGAAGTCTGGAAGTCTGTGGGACGCAGTCAAAGCACTTACTGCCTAGTTGTAGTCTGCTCTAATTGCAGGTACAAATTTCTGAAAATAACCATGAAGTTTGAAATTGCAAGTTTATACACACACACCATCTATCTATCTATTTAATCTATCTGGACACACACACACATAATCAAGTACCACTTACCTTGAATATTATGTAAAATAATATTCTAGAGAAATAGCTATGATTTCCCATGAACATAATTTTATATCAAAATTTAGGGTGCAGCAATGTCTGCCTGAAGATTTGGACTCATCCATTTTTTGAGTGCCTGTCTTGGAGTCTTGGCAGTGGTGGAGACATGTCAGAACATCAGCCTCTCTCAGGAGAAAGGAGTGGGAAAGAATTGTGAAGGATGTTAACTCAGCATCACATAGTCTTTGCTAAGGTACCAGGGAGAGTCCTACGGAGAGGAGCGTCCACACACAGTTGTTGAAACTTAGTTCTCAAAAGTTTCCAGGTAATATGGCATGGAACTATTGGAACTGGAAATCAAGTAATGAGAGCATGAAAAAGGGATTCTCCAGCTAAAGAAACAAAAGCTCCCCAAGGTCATCCTAAAAATGTTCCCGCATTTTCCTAGGAGACAATCCCACATATTTTTGTGTCTGTCTAAACGTGTCCTCCAGAAATGGAGGAGCATCAAACGTGGTTACCAGAAGAATGTGTCTCGGTTATTCATGAAGAAAGTGACTGAGGTACATAATACCAAGTCTAATTTATCTTTGTGTCTGGCCCAGAGCTTTGTACTTATTAGTAGCTTAGTAAATGTTGTTTGAATTGAATAGCTCTGTGTAGAGGCTGCTAAGGCAGATACAGAGAGCGAGTTCTTGACTTAATTAGGTTCAGTCAATATATCATAAAATGCCCAGGGAAATTCAATGATAGGCCCAGGCTATGAAGGTTGAGAGCAGTATCTAAAACAGCTGGGATTATTATCTATCTCTTCTGGCATTCAGAAGAAGTTGACCCCACGTATTGATGCCTACAGAGGTACAAAAAGGATCTGGCTGGGCATATAAGGGAAAGCATTTTACAATAGTGCTTGAAATGCATTTGAAAGAATTCTCCATACCTTTGGCAGCTTTTTAGGAGCAGAAATGTCCAGCAAAAAGATATATTGCCTGTAGAACTTCCTGCCTGACTAGATCTTTGATATGGCATAAAATATAATTACCAGTCCCCAGAAGTCAGACACGTCACATAAAGAATATCTTTATGCCTCTGATGGCTGCTTATTAGAAGGTCGCATGACAACTGGGATAAGGGTGAGTGAACTTTGAACTGCCTGGCTAGTGAAAAATTACTTCTAGTTTCGAGAAAGCCCTAGACGGATGATAATGTCTCAGACTCCTGTCTTCTTCCTTATTTGATTATTATGATCCCTGACACCTGAATATTGGGCTAAAGTTTAAAAACTACTTAGCTAGAACTACTTCCTGTTATTGTAGAACCCAACTGATGACAGATCTAGCTGTACTATTTTTCATGGCTTCCACTCTCACCCATGAAAGTGGGCTATAAACTTCAAGGATTTCAGCTCCATCAAGAACCCCTTGTCTGAGTTCCATCTCATTCGTTAATTCATTTAAAATTTATTTATTGAGCATCTATTTGGTGCTGGAGATAGAAGACCCCATTCTTCCCCTAAGGAGTTCACAGACTGTTAGACTGTTAGGAAGACAGAAAAACCAGTAATCATGATATAGGTCATCAGGGTACAATAAAGGCATAACCAGAGGATTCTGGAAGCACCAGAGTTGAGGAGGAAACTTCCCAGTAGGAGATGACCTTTCAAGTGGCCAGTTGCACTTACCTAAGACTCAACATTTCAAATAAAAAATTCATAATTTTCTCTCCCCAACTCTCATTGTGTCCTAATATTTCCATTTCTGTCAATAGTACTACTATTTATCTTCCCAGGGATTGAAGTTTAAAACCTTGTGTTTCTATTTTCTTCATGCCCTGGAGCCATTCAGCCCTTACATTTTGTTAGTTCTTCCCTTTCAGTTCAGGTCACAAGTCCCTGGATACAATAATGCCTGGAACCTTTGTTTTCTGTCTCTAGTCATCACAATTCCAGGCAGCCAGTATTATCAAAAGTAAGAAAACAAGACAGCCTAACTAGCTCAAACCACCTACTGGTCCATACTCCATCACCTCACCCACGGACTACTGAACTAGCCTCCAGGCCTGCTGAACACGAGCCATCCTGGATCTGCCACCAGACCATAAAGGTATTTGCCTGGAATCTGGACATGTGGCTTTATGACGAAGAAAGCAGGAGGGAGAACATACCTACATAAACCTGTGAAATTAGGATGCAATAAATATGAGTGGGCATAGCATCAAGGAAGGCAGAAGAGCAGGAATTACCTAGCAGTTCACCAGGAAAGCCGACAGGGAAGCGATGTGACCTTCCAGAGTGACAACAGGCCAAGGTAGAGAGTAGCATAATTGTATTCGTTTCCTGTGGCTACTGTAAGATATTACCACAAACTTGGTAGCTTAGAGCAACAGAAATTTATTCTCTCACAGTTCTGGAGGCCCAGAAATCTGAACTCAGCATCACTTGGCTGAAATCAGGTGTCAAAGGGACGTACCCTCCAGAGGCTCTAGGGGAGACTCCGTTTCTTGCCTCTTGCATCTTCTGGTGGCTGCTGGCGTCCCGCGGCTTGTAGCCGCATTGCTCCAATCTCTGCCTCCACGGTTACATTGCCTTCCCCTTTTTTTGTCTAGGTTTCCTCTCTCTGCTTCTCTCTCGTAAAAATACCTGTGATTGCATTTAGGACCTGCCCAGACAGTGGAGGATAATTTCCCCATGTCAAGATCTTTAATTTAGACACATCTGCAAAGTCCTGTTTTAGCCACAGGAAATAACATTCACAGGTTCCAGAGATTAAGACGTGGGTCTCTTTTTTTGGGGGGGGGGCAGAAGGGAGGATTATTCAGGTTTCTACACTAATAAAGTACATTTGAAATCATGATCCAGGCCTATAAATCTGATCTCCTGGTTGTCTCAGAACTAGAGCTGGGATTTGGAGATGCGGGTGAGGCACAGGGTATTTCTTTCCAGGGAAACAGCATAAGTAAAGGCCTAGCGGCAGCTGTGAGGATGTAGAGAAGTTAATAGGGACTAGGCCAGATGGACTGGAAATGTCATACGTGATATTTTGTTGTAGTGGGAGATGAAACCGGCTACTTCATTAAAGAGGGACCAAATAACAGAAGAGCTGGCGCAGGTGGGGACTGGTTCTTACAGAGAGAGGACGCTGTTGCTTCCTGCACAGGAAATGGCATCTTGGAAGTTTTGTTGTAGGAGGATCGGTCTGCACTCTCCTTGTGAAGGCCACTCCATTGCTAACTAAGAAGCTTAAGGTAATGGGCCAGAAATCTAAATTCCATCTCTGGACACCATCTCAGATATTCCTCTCAACTTGCTGCTGACAGGTGTTGCCTTAGACAAAACGGTGAATAAAATCTAAACTTTAGGAAACCAGTGGGCTGAGTTCTCAGGAGAGCTGCTGTTTCACTTCCACTCTGAAGGTTACCTTTGATTGCCTGCCCTGTTTGAGCTGAAGCCCTGGTCCAGCTCACTCTGCACCACAGGAACTTAGCAATATTTTCTCGCATGTATCTCCTCAGGAGAGGGGAAAAAATAAACAAAAGGGACTACATCAAACTTTAAAGTTTTGCACAGCAAAGAAACCTATCAACAAAATGAAAAGGCTACATACTAAATGAGAGAAGATATTTTCGAATGATATATCTGATAAGAGATTAATATCCAATGTATACAAAGAACACATACAAGTCAACAAATCAAAGAACTCAATTAAAAACTGATCAAAAGGACTGAATAGTCATTTTTCCAATGAAGACATATAGATGGTTAACAGGCACATGAAAATATGCCCAACGTCACTAATTGTTAGAGAAACGCAAATCAAAACCACAATGAGATATCACCTCACAACTGTCAAAATGGCTATAACCATAAGAACACAGATTGGGGCTTCCCTGGTGGCGCAGTAGTTATGTGGTCCCCCAGTGCAGGGGACACGGGTTTGAGCCCTGGTCCGGGAGGATCCCACATGCCACAGAGCAACTAAGCCCCTGTGCCACAACGGCTGAACCTGTGCTCTAGAGCCCAAGAACCACAACTACTGAGCCTGCATGCGGCAACTGCTGAGGCCCGCGCGCCTGGAGCCCATGCTCTGCATCAAGAGAGGCCATCGCGGTGAGAGGCCCGTGCACCGCAGCAAGGAGTGGCCCCCGTTTGCCGCAGCTAAAGAGAGAGCCCACACACAGCAACAGAGACCCAACGCAGCCAAAAAAAAAAAAAAAAAAAGATAAATAAAATAAAATTACTTAAAAAAAACAGAACAGAGAGAAAAACTGTTGGCAAGGGTTTGGAACACATGGAGCCCTCGGACACTGTTGGTGGGCATGTAGATTGGTGTAGCCCCTATGGAGAGCAGTATGGAGGTTCCTCCAGAATCAAAAGTAGAACTACCATATGATCCAGCAATTCCACACCTGGATATATATCTTCAGAAAATGATCTTATTTGAAGGGATACACGTACCCAATGTTCACGGCAACACTATTTACAATAAACAGTACTTGGAGGCAACCCAAGTGCCCATCAACAGACAAATGGATAAAGAAGATGTGGTACATGTACGTATAATGGAATATTATTCAGCCATAAATAAGAATGAAGCTCTGCCATTTGCAGCAATGTAGATGGACTCAAGAATACTATGCTTGGTGAAATGGGTCAGCCAAAGAGAAATAGTGGGTGATGTTACTTGTATGTGGAGTCTAAAAGGTAATGCTGGTGAATGTACGTACAAGGGAGAAACAGACTCACGGTTATACAAAACAAACTAGTGGTTACCAAAGGGAAGAGGGAAAGGAGGAGGGACAAATTAGAGGTATGGGATTAAGAGATACAAACGATTATGTCTAGAATAGATAAGCAACAAGGATATTTTGTATATCATAGGGCATTATGGTCATTATCTTGTAATAACTTATAATGGAGTGTGATCTGCAAAAACACTGAATCTGTATGCCCCATACCAAAACTAATATAATCAATCAACTCTACTTCAATAAAAAGTAAAATTAAAAAAAAAAGTCTAGGGCTTCCCTGGTGG
Organism: Phocoena phocoena; assembly: GCF_963924675.1. Classification (NCBI taxonomy): domain Eukaryota; kingdom Metazoa; phylum Chordata; class Mammalia; order Artiodactyla; family Phocoenidae; genus Phocoena; species Phocoena phocoena. Next base: position 89,503,215 of record NC_089228.1, read on the forward strand.
CACAGTGGTTGAGAGTCCACCTGCCGATGCAGGGGACGTGGGTTTGTGCCCCAGTCTGGGAAGGTCCCACATGCCGTGGAGCGGCTGGGCCCGTGAGCCATGGCCACTGAGCCTGCGCGTCCGGAGCCTGTGCTCCGCAATGGGAGAGGCCACATCAGTGAGAGGCCTGCGTACAGCAAAAAAAAAAAAAAAAAAAAAAATCTAAACCTTACCGTAGTCTATTAGGTCCTTTATGATTTGGCCTCTGGATCCCTCTTTAGCATCATCTCTTGTCATTTTTCCTTTTACCCCGACCACTTTCAAAACTTTGAAGATGTCAAACTCATTCCTGCTTCAAGGTATTTGAATGTGTTATTTTTTCCTTGCAGAATGGTCCTCCACCACCATTTCCAGGGCTGGCCCTATCTCATTCTTCTATTCCCAATTCTTTTTGAAGATCCCTCTTGACCCCCCCCCCCCATTTAAAGTGGTTTCTCCATCACCGTACCTGTTAGCTTCCTCACCACACTCATCACCACTTGTAATTATATGTGTTTATTCTTTTACTTGTTTATTATCTGCCTCTTATAATGATTATCTTCAGTTCGAAGGAAACCATTTCTTTGTCTTCATGTATTCAACAAATATTGAATGAACATTTACAGCGTGCTGGGTGCTGTAACAGATGGTGTGAGACAGCAGTGAACAAAATGATGCACACCCTGTTGTCAGAGAGCTCACATTCTAATAGGAGGCAGGCGATTAACACTTAAGTGAACATACAGCAGATGGTGATGAGCATCAGGAAGAAAAATCAAGCAGAAGAAGGGGATAGCAAGGTACAGAGTGCTACTTTATAAGAGGTGGTCAGGGAAGGCCTCCTGGAGAAGGTGACATCTGAGCAGAGACTTGAAGGAAGTAAGAAAGCAAACCATGCACATGTCTGTGAGAAGAGTTTTCTAGGTAGAGGCAACAGCAAATTTAAAGCCTCTCTAGGGACTTCCCTGGTGGTGCAGTGGTTAAGAATCCACCTGCCAATGCAGGGGACACGGGTTCGAGCCCTGGTCCGGGAAGATCCCACATGCTGCAGAGCAGATAAGCCCACGTGCCACAACTACTGAACCTGTGCTCTACAGCCTGTGAGCCACAACTACTGAACCCTCGTGCCACAACTAATAAAACTCATGTGTCTAGAGCCCATGCTCAACAAGAGAAGCCACCACAATGAGAAGCCCGCGCACCGCAACAAAGAGTAGCCCCCGCTTGCTGCAACTAGAGAAAGCCCGCATGCAGCAAAGAAGACCCAACACAGCCAAAAATAAATAAGAAATAAATAAATAAACAAATAAAGCCTCTGAAGTGTGAGCAGCTTGGCTGGTATGTTTTAGGAAAGCAAGGGGGCCAGGGACCAGGGTGGCCGGGTTGGAGAGCGCAGGGGAGAGTATGGTAGGCCTGGTTGATGCAGTAGACACTGTGGATTTCACTTAGAGAGAGATGGAAGGTGTTGGAGGGTTCTGAGAATGATATGCTATTGCTTACGTTTTTCAAGGACCACTCTGGCTTTTGACTTAAGAATAGACTATATAAGAAGGCAAGGATAATAGCACAGAGACCTATTAGGAAACTATTGTAACAATCCCCCGTATGAGATGACTGTGGCTTGACCCAAGGGAGTAGAGGTTGGGTTGGAGAGAATGGTCAGAAAGTGGATGTATTTTGAAATACAACTGATGGGATTTGCTGACACATTAGAAATGGGATGTGAGAGAAATAGGGGTCAGGACAGTGTCAAGATTTTTTTTTTAACCTAAACAACTGGAAGAATGGGTTTTCAATATACCAAGTTGGAGAAGATTTTAGGGGAGAAACCAGGATTTAGCTTTAGATGTGTTACATTTGAGATCCTACTACACATCCAAGTGGAAATGTTGAAGGGGGAGCTGGATATATGAGTCTGGGGTCCAAGAGAGAGGTTGGGACCAGGCTTTTGGTCATGGAGAAGACGAGGTGTTGTTGGAGCACAGATTGGATTCACAGCCATTGGAAGAGAGCGATAATTTGGGGAGTTTTTGATGATAAAAAAGATGAGGTCTGAAGACTGAGGGAACTCCAAGATTCAAAGATCTGGGCAGTTAGGAACTAGTTAAGGAGATGGACTGGACAGTGAAATAGGAAGAACTAAGAAAAAGGGATGTCTAGGGGCAAAAAGAAGCAAGTTTTTCAAGAAGGAAACTTCAAGATGGACACATCAAATGTTGCTGGTAGACAGAGCCAGAGGTCTGCTTTGTTAGCTCTTCAATGCTGGGCATGAAGTAGACATTACACAAATATTTGTTGAATGAATAAAGAAATGAGGTGAGGTCTGTGTCCTTAGTAGTCTTAATAAAAGTCTAATTTTCTAGCTTCAGAGGAGGAGCTAGAAGCAGGTTTTTTGATGTAGATGGGTGTTAACACAGAGTCGTGAGCTCCCTGAGAGAGAAAAGCACAAGACGTTTTACTGGAGATCCTGTCCTCCAAGGCACCAGCTGGTGAAAAAATAGAGAGTTAAGAGTTTCTGTTTCTCAACACATAGGCAGGAACCGTAAGGTGGTGATGGTGGAAAAAGAGATTCTCCCGCTGCCTAAGTGTCTTTGTGTCTGACAAGAAGCAAGACAGCACTACCTTAACGGATCCCAACAGTAGGGATAAAGGGAATGTTCAGTTATTTTTTAAAATCTTTTTCCTTGAGGTATAGTTGACTTACAATATTATACAAGTTCAGGTGTACAACATAGTGATTCACAATTTTTAAAGATTATATTCCATTTATAGTTGCTATAAAATATTGTCTATGTTCCCTGTGCTGTACAATATATCCTTGTAGCTTACTTATTTTATACCTAGTAGTTTGTACCTCTTAATCCCCTACCCTTAACTCGCCCCTCCCCCTTCCTTCTCCTCACAGGTAACCACCTGTTTGTTCTCTGGATCTATGAGTCTGTTTCTGTTTGGTACGTTCCTTCATCTGCTTTGCTTTTTACATTCCACATATAAGTGAAATCATTTGGTGTTTGCCTTTCTCTGTCAGATTTATTTCACTTAGCATAATACTCCCTAGGTCCATCTATGTTGTCTCAAATGGCAAGATTTCATTCTTTTCTATGGCTGAGTAATATTCCATTATCTATGCACCACATCTTCTTTATCCATTCCTCTGTTGATGGATACTTAGGTTGCTTCCATATCTTGGCTATTGTAAATAATGCTGCTATGAACATTGGGGTGAATATATTTTTTCGAATTAATGTTTTCATTTTCTTCAGATATATACCCTGGAGTGGAATTGCTGGATTATATGGTAGTTCTATTTTTAGATTTTTGAGGAAACTATACTGTTTTAGTAGCTGTACCAATTTACACTCCCACCAACAGCATACAAGGGTTCCCTTTTCTCCACTTCCTCCCCAACATTTGTTATTTGTGGTCTTTTTGATGATGGCCATTCTGACTGGTGTGAGGGGATATCTCATTGCAGTTCTGATTTGTATTTCTCTGATGGTTGATGATGTTGAGCATCTTTCCATGTGTCTTGGTCATCTGTATGTCTTCTTTGGAAAACTGTCTATTCAGGTCTTCTGCCCATTTTAAAGTGGGGTTGTTTGTTTTTTTGATATTGAGCTGTATGAGCTGTTTATATATTTGGATATTAACTCCTTATTGGTTATATCACTTGCAAATATATTCTCGCATTCAGGTTGTCTTTTTGTTTTGCTGATGGTTTCCTTTGCTGTAGGGAACGTTCAGTTATCTTTGCCTGCCTGGAGCCATCACCCTCCCTCTCACCAGATGAGCTGCCCCTCTGTGATCAGCCAGAGGTCAGGTACTCGCCAGACTGATGAATCACAGTGGGGGTGGCTGGACCTTCACGGGCTGGGACTCTGGACAAAACTAAGTCATCAATTTGTCTAAGACAGTGCTGTCCAATAGGACATAACACAAGCCACATATGAAATTTAAAAAAATTAGTAGTCACATTAAAAAAGCTAAAAAAAAATCCATTTGTGTAACACATTTTATTTAACCCAACATATCCTGAGTATTATTGATATCATTTCAACATGGAATCAATGCACAAAATTATTAAAGAGGCATTTTACGTTCTTTTTTCTTTCTGTAATGAGTCTTTGAAGTCTGGTGCGTATCTTATACCTGTAGCACATCTCAGTTCGGACCAGCCACATTTCAAGGGCTCAGGAGCTATGCGTGGCTTGGGTTATTGTATGTTGTTCAGCACAGGTCAAAAACTTACCTTTGCAAGCCAACAATACACATACTTTTATTTTATTTTATTTTATTTTGTACTGGAGTATAGTTGATTCACAATGTTGTGTTAGTTGCAGGTGTACAGCAAAGTGTTTCAGTTATACATGTATCTATTCTTTTTCAGATTCTTTTCCCATTTAGGTTATTACAGAATATTCAGTAGAGTTCCCTGTGCTATACAGTAGGTCCTTGTTGATCATCTACTTTATATACAGTAGTGTGTATATGTTAATCCCAAACTCCTAATTTATCCCTCTCCCTCCCCCATCTTTCCCACACTCATACATTTCTCATGTAGCTTTGGGGCCTAAATTGAAAGCCAGATTATCTCCTAAATATCTCCTAAATCTCCTCAGCCAGATTATGCCCAAAGCTTAAAGGTATTCAGGGGAAGTCTGGAGACCAAAGGAAGAAGGTCCCATCAGAGGTTTGGGCCCCAGAAAAAGGAAATGGTGGAGACAATGTTCCTCCCCTTACCTTTCCAGACCATCTTGCCCATGACCAGATGCCTGTAGTCCTCCTGTTGAGAACTGAATCTAGAAACTAGGTCTCATAAAACCCCAACATGAGCAGGAAGAAGAGAACAAATGCTGTGTGAACTTCCATCTTTTCCCAGTTTCTTCCCAAGTCTTCACAGTCCTAAAGATGCTTCCTCTCCTCCTCTGGAGCTGGCTGCCCCAGGTCTGGAGAAGGTCAGTGCCCACATGAACCCTCTGGGGGAGTTGCAGGCATCCCAGCAGGTTGAGGTCTGGATGCATGAACTATGAGTGACTCGGTGTGTTCCACATCTTGCAATGCCTACGTTTTGAACAATTATGCCTAGGGAGAAGAAAATTTAATGCAAAGAAATAAATACAGAATTGTGGAATTTTAGGTACCATTGGTCCTGAATTAAGGAGAGGGGATATTTTTTGGATGACAGGGCCCACTGGCTCCCAGAGTGATGAACTGTTTGGTTGCCTAATCCCATATCCCTTCCCTCTTTCTGCAAGGGTTGTTTGGACCCTGCCTGTAGGCTCAGTGCTCCTTGAGTTGGAAACAGAGGCCAGTAAGTCAGTACCCAATAACTGATTCTTCTCTGAACCTGAACTCCTGTTTTAAGAAACTTAGCCCTTGCTTTCTCCATAGGACCAAGCCCACTCCTGGTCCCTCTATCTCAGCACCATCCATCTTTAAACCTCCAGGCGGGGCATCATCCATTTCCTCTGGTGATCTGGACCAACCTGGCAGTGTATTAAAAGCTCCATCTGCCTCCCTCCCAATAGGTGTGGTTTGGATTTAGTCTTAATGATAGTAATAGTTCTGTTTACGGAGCATCTATAATGGTGCGAGGCACCAGGCTTGGGGCTTCATGCACATTACATCACATAATCTTCACAACAGCCGTGTGCCAAGTACACGTTGTTATCCCCATCCTAAAGATGAGGCAACCACAATTCAGAGATGTTAATTAGCTGACAGTCTCACAGCCAGCTCATGGTAGAATCAAGACTAAAACCCCAATTAGTCTGAGTCGAGACAGAGGCCAGACTCCACCACCCTGCCGTCTCGCTGCCTCTGGCTAATATCTGGTGGACGTGGGTGGGTCCAACACACTCCAGCTACACATCTAACCTTGAATGTGTGTGCCTGTGCTTCTGTGCTGGGTCCTGACTTCTACTCCGGGACTGAAGCCCCAACCTGACTCCCAGTCTGCTTTGCTGAGGCCCTCACATCCTGCCTGGGGCCTCGCCTACCTCCTCTCCTGGGGGGCTGCACCTGTTCCCGCCAGCCGCTAGGTGGAGTCTTGTGCTCTGCTGGCCAGGCTCTCCCAGAACCATGGACCCCTCTCCTGCGTGACTGCATGCATGACCTCTACCTGGAGGTGGTGTTGCCATGTATCATCAGCTCCTCTTTCAGTGGCTTAAGTGCATCTACATCAGCCCATGTTGGGACTGCTACATATAAGGCCACCATCAGGGCTCACATTTTGTCATGAAATTGCCCTGGAAGCTGTCCTGTGTGCCCTGACCCTCCACTCTCCAACCTTTTCCTCTAGTTTCCTGATCTCCCATTGGGATCTTTAACTCAAAACTTGTTCTCAATCAAACTCTTATTTTATGACCTAGTTTTGTATTTGCTGTCTAAAATTTTTTGTGTGTGGAAATTTGTTATTTTTTTTTTACTTTTTAATTGAGGTATAGTTAATTTACAATATTATATTACTTTCAGGTGTACAACATAATGATTCAAATTTTTTATAGATTATAATCCATTTAAAGTTATTATAACATATTGGCTCTATTCCCTGTGCTATACAATATATCCTTGCAGCTTTTTTATTTTATACATAGTAGTTTTGTATCTCTTAACCTGCTACCCCTATTGTGCCCCTCTCCCCTTCCCTCTCCCCACTGGTAACCACTAGCTTGATCTCTATATCTGCGAGTCTGTTTCTGTTTTGTTATATTCATTCATTTTATTTTTTAGATTCCACGTATAAGTGATATCATATAGAGTATTTTTCTTTCTCTGTCTGACTTATTTCACTTAGTGTAATACCCTCCAGGTCCATCCATGTTGTTGCAAATGGAAAAATTTCATTCTTTTTAATGGCTGAGTTGTATTCCATTGTGTATATATATACATATACACCACATCTTCTCTATCCATTCACCTGTTGATGGACACTTAGGTTACTTCCATATCTTGCCTATTGTAAGTAATGCTGCTGTGGACATTACTAAGATTTGACATGATTCAAAGCCTCTACCTTCAGCCTCACCCACTGTAACCATCACCCTGGGGAAGTTGTGCTCTGCCCAGCGACCTACCGTAACTCATGGGATTTGCCCCAGTCGTTTTGCCTGGTTCTGCCTATCAGGAGAGGCAGGGATTGGGCTCCTGCTGCCAGATATGAGCACTGGTACCAACGCAAGTTACACCCTAGTTTGTGGTTTGGACAGCTGGCTCCTCTCCTCAGGGTCATGCTCCAAACCAAATTAATCCCTCTTGCTTGGTCTCTGCCAGCTTTCAACTCATTCTTTCAGTTCTCACCGACCATTGAGATCCCAGCATGCCCCCTAGCCAAATCAGCCCAAATTATAGCATCCACTTTCCCCCAACTTTCAGAAAGTTCCTGCCTAAACCACCATGCCCTGCTCCTGCCTCAGGACTCCCCTTCTCCAGGGCTGGTGGTTGCATGGGGTTGTCCAGACCCAATGCCTGGCTTTCCCCTACCACGGTAACCCCACTGCTGTTGGCCCATCCACTCGTGGACCTCTCCGGATTGCTGCCGATTGCCTCACTCTGTGGAGCTCTGCCAGCCAGCCAGACAGCGAAGCAGGCCCACACTCTGCTTCCCTGAAAGTCACTACCTTGTAACCCCTGTCGTCCCAATCATGTTTCCCACTTGGCGGTCTGCCCGTGTCTGGGTCCTGGCCATTGCTCGTCTGGCTTCTCTCCCTGGCTCTGCTGCTCAAAACCTTACGTGCTAGGATGGGAATGACCACCTGCAGGACTGAGAACATGGGATCTGGCTGTGGGCCTTCTCATGTGTCTCTCAATTTACCAGCCTTCACTGCTCACTGGTCTGTGTTGATTTCTAGAGACTTCATACGTGTAAGTCATCACCACAGTTAGGTCTCAAGCCCCTTTAGGTTAATAACTATGTCTTATTCTGGATTAATTTAATATACATTGAGTCCTTATTATGTCCTAAGCCCTATGCTGGTGGGCGTGCGGAGGGGGTGTGAGTGTGTAGGTGAAGCACAAGCTTCGCATCATGAATCCAAAAGAGGCCTTATATAGAGGGAAGTCATAGGGTTATCATCCCAAATTGGGAGACTTCTGAGGGTGAAAGCGGCCCTAAAAATAACTAAGTTAATTGGTCTACAGCACATGGAAACCAGGGCTATCATGGGAAACTGGGAATCAGGGTCACATTTCTTATATACCATGTAGTTTGGCCTTTACAGGCTCAGCACGCTGAGTCGGCTCATATGCAAGGCCTGCCAAGTGACAGCACCAGGCCCAGAACCTCCACCTCCTGGCTCCTAGCTCTTGCTGGTTTTGTTGTTTTCATTTGAATCGTTGCCCTTTAGAAATCTGTAATCTAGTTGGCAGATCTATAAGAATCAGGCAGAAACATAAGACAGTGTATGCCAGTTAACTGCCAAGTAAATGGTAGAGGCGAGTATTTCTCAAACAGTGTTCCAGGGTACCCCAGGGTTCCTCAGGCTATCGGTGGAGAGATGCTCAGGCTAGCACATCCCCACTTCTGTCAGAGCCTCTGCTTATATCTGGTTTTCATATTGGCTTGTGAAGAATTTTTCTTCTCAATAAAGACATTTACAGCTTTAAAAAGTATGAAACCTTTTGGTAGACAAGAGATAGAATGGAAGGTCAGAGGAGAGAGAGGTTCCTCTTGGTAGGTTTTTAGAAGCCATGGTACTTAAGTTAAGCCTTAAAAGATGGGCGGAATTTATATACTTCTAAGGTACTTCCAACCTCATCCGACTCAATGCTGTGATCAACTTTGTTGCTGTCGCTTAATGGATACTAGTTGACGTTTTTGGCTGTCACGTACACACAAGTACATTCTGTGGTTTTTTTTTAAAAGTACCATAATAATAGCTAACCAACATGACCTCATGCTTATCTCTCTGATTCCTGCTTCCTGAATCATTCAACGTCCTCACTCTTCCTACCTTCGTCCTAAAACACACTTAGCATTGCTGTTCCCAATAATGATGGTTTGAGGATCGTCCTCTGGTAGGACCACCCACTTGCCCCAACGTGAAGGAGTCCTGTTGTTTTGCTTCCTACTGGTGGTGTTGACCTTGTGATGGGGGCGTGATGCTGCTGCTTGTTCACAGGCAGCCCAGCTGGTGGCAGGTGTGTGTGTGTGTGGCTCATAGGTGGTTATTGGTCTGACTGCGGTAACCGACTTGCACCAATAGAACACCAGGGTCGTGGCCCCATTCACACAGAAGTGCTGATGAGCTCCATCCATGCCATGAGCACCAGCGATCTGATCAGCAGGGAATCTGCAGGGCTTTATACACCTGTAGTAGAGTGAGCCTGAAGCAAAGACTTGGAAACTCCTGAATAAAGCTCTGCTAGTGGTAGCTGCTGGTGATTCCATCTGCCTCACTGGTTGCAGAAAGGTGCAGGTGGGCCAAAGGGTTTTTCTGCACATTTGCAGAATACACCAGACAGAACTAGAGATGGAAGAGAAACTGAGTTTGGGTTTCATCCATGCCCTCATGGCTCAGCCACCTTATGGCCACAGCAGTGTCAAGGCGCATTGAAAGTTCCAGTTCTAGTTCAGTTTTTAGTAAGTGAGAGACTTTTTTTTTTTTTGCCTTAACTCCGGAGCTTCAAATTAGATCATTTGCAAAAATAAAATTCAATTCCATCACATCTACAGAGATTTTCTACTTACAGAAAGGTAACCAGCTCAGTTGTCTAATCTTCGAGGATATACCACTACCTTTCTGTGAGCTGGAGAGAATGGAAGGAACTCTTGTCTCCCCCCTCTTTGTAAAGATAGGAAATCAATTCTCTCATTTCTTATAGAAACATAAAGCTCTACCACTCACGGATCAGAGAACCAGACTGTCTGCACTCATTCAAATTATAAGTGGACACGTGGTGACTTGCTAGCTTGTGCCTCATCTATACAATATATACAAAATGAACAGAACGGGATGCTGAGTTCAAGTTATCACCAATCATCGGTGACAAATCGCCTTGAATATTCTCGTACACACAAGTGCAATTAACAGCCTTTTTCAATTTTTGAGCATACCCTCAAATAGTTGCTATTCATGGCGTACAACAAGCATGCTTTACATGCTCGGTTCAGCTCCACTTGGATGCTAGGGATTGGGTACCATTAGCAACGTTACATAGGTGAGGAGACAGGCAGAGGAAATCAACTGACTTTCCCAAGGCAGCAGAGAGCTAAGCTCTGGATCCATATCTCTCTGAAACCCATTGCTGTTAATCAAAATTTTCTATCCTCCTATCAAAAGCCCAGTCAAATATTGATTCTTTATTCTCTGTACTTAATTTTCAACGATACATTTTTGATTAGGGAAACAGCGTCTAGAAGACCCTGACACCTAGAAGGTGATTAATGCTAAATAAACGCTTCCCCTCTTAGAATCTGCGATATGTTTAAGAGCAAGTGATGTGATTAAGGTAGAGTCTGGTTTTTAGTGCAAGCCCTAGGAAGCTTTCTGAACATTTGCTGTCAAAAGCATATTTAGAAACCAAAGATTCAACGTTTCTGTCACCTAACCATGAAAGGGCATGACAAGGACATTTTACTACAACCCCTAAGGAAAGTTATGCTCCTGGGAAATTAATCATTATTTAACCCTGGTTGAAAAAAATCAATTTGTCAAATTTAGCCCTACATCAGGGAAGGGTAGCCGCATGCCTCCTGGAAATCAGGGCTGAATAGCATAAAACCTGTACACTCTGCACCCATAAACCTTTGTATTTTGACTTTACAACGTTTTGTGCTCCACTTAACAGCTTAACTGCATTTCAACATATGTCACAAGGATTTTGGCTCATGTCTCTCAGCTGGTAAAATAAATGCACTCATGAGCCTCAGGAACACAAACAGGAAATCTATTCATACTGAGAGACAACCAAGGATTAGGAAAGAAAAAAAAAAAAAAAAGATTCTGGTGCCAGGAAGAGAATTGACATCTGAGAAGAAAACAAGAATTTCAAGGGAGACAGAACAGCGGCATGTGGAATAAAGGTTAATAACCAAGCTGGGTGGGTCTTAGCTTTTAAAAATATGAGTAGGTTCTAGACTGATAATTAAGAGTGGATTTTATTCCCAGCATTATCCCTAATGTATGCAACTTTGAGAAACTCAATTATTCTGTGCCTCAATTTCTTTATCTGTAAAATGGAGGCATTGACCGCCTACTCAACTCCCCGTGTGGTCACAAAGAACACTGAGATAACATTCTATGGAGAAGTGCACTGTACAGATATAGAATATGTCCCTTATCGTAAGCTACGCTGTATTTCACTTTCAGTTTCCTCTTACTGTAAAGACATACTTGAAGACAAATCCTCAGGCACCTGTTAAAATCCCCTGTCCTGGATGATTCCCTTTTTTCAAGTTCTTATTTGGAATGCATGAGAAATCAAAAGTTTATTAGTTACTCCAGGTTCATCTATGATGCCCGAACGGGAATACATACCTACAATTACTGTCTTAAATGTCAGGTTTATTTAAAAGAATATGGGTGGTGAAAATAGGAAATTGGATAGTTTACCTTCTGGTGCACAATTTTTAAGATAAAGGTCATTGTTATATACATTGTAAATTTTTTAAATGAGTGCATCCATTAGGAAGAAATTTAAGAAAAATTAATTATTGTAGGAAAACAAAGGGGATTGCTAGCATCCTGTTATAGTAACTTAGCATGTGAGTTTCATAATACAGGAAGATTCAGTAACTCCAAGTTCTTTTGGGAGTAGAAGGTAGCCTCTAATATCACAGCAGCCGGGAAATGAGTGTATCTTCTTACAGATGCTATATAGGGTTTAACTATTGACTGTTTCAAGGGCACAATATTTCCCGGCCAATTAGTAAAATACTCTGAGATGGACCTTTACCAGTGCAGTTATAACTATTTAGACACTAACTGCTGGCATCTTGAAAGGCCCCTGGACTTATTCTCAGGATATCAGCCCCATAAACTGTGGAAAAGAAGCCCTGGGTTGCTTGGAAAGAGGATGCAATGGGGGAGCTCGAGAACAGGACTTCCGTTCTGGCATTCCTTTACTTCCTGTCCTTCAGCCTTGTGCAGCAGTGCACTCATCCCAGTTAGTGCCTCACCCAGAACAGCTCAGGTCCAGTTGAGTTCTGAAGACCAGAAAGGGAGGCAACTTAGACCTTGCCTTCTGAAGAGCTCAACCTCGGTGGAAAGAGGGTAGACTGGTCATGATTGGAAATAGAAGGCATGTTGTGGAGGGAATTATCCAGGATCAAGTGTGGGTCAAGTCAGAACTCAGAGGAGAGGAGCCGTGGGTAAAGAAAGCCAAGGTGGGCATCACTTACCAACACCACAGGGTACCAGAGTCAAGGCACTGCTCCGAGCACAGGTCTACACTAGGCAGAACCTTCTCCGTCAACAATAAATTGAATAATGACTTCTGAGCTCCTACTATGTGCCAAGCACTGTGTTAGGGAGTGGGAATACTGCAGGAATATGCGTTCTTTTGGTTCCTATCCATTCCACCTTTTCGTCAAGTAACAACTCCATGGATTTCTTTTAGGGAACTATTCCCACCCATCCTTGCTCAGTCCACGTGGTTTAGACTCCGGTCTCCAGCCCCAGCTTCAGAGAAGAAGCATGTGCCTCAGGGCTGGCCAATCACAGCACTGCATTCCCCTACCTAGTGATTGGTTCAGAAGTGGCTGAGTCACTCCGATTCCTCCAATCAGAATGAACCCAGAATTTAAGAGGGAAGCACCGGGAAGATATCTTTCTCCTGGGATTCATAACAGTAAGAATGAAGCGAGCCTGGAGTTGCCAGGAGCCAGCACACAGCACCTAACCCACTCCGTGGGAGGCAGATCTAAGACGGATAAAAATGGAATTCTGAAGATAGCATTTGAGCCCCTGGATCCAGGCTTTATCAGTCTGGTACTAGCCTTGAACTTTTCAATTTTATAGAAAAGTTCCTATAGCTTTCCTTTTTCGTTTTATCAAACACCCTTCCCCTTAGCTTATGCCAGTTTGAATTAATTTTTTGTCCTTTGACACTTTGACACTTCAGACTCTTGATACAGAGACATAGATGAAAAGACGTCATTCCTGATACTGAGGTGGCAGACGTGTGGTTAGTACAAATTTAGAGATACCTTCCTAGTGTGAGGGGGGTAGAGCCACAGATTCTGTCGGGGGCGGGGTAAGTTTCCCCAGCCTGGAGAGCGTAACAGTTGGTGACTAACCTACACTCCTACTGACCATAAGACATACAATCTCTCTTCCTACGTACCTCAAGCTAATTAGTTTGAGGAGGATCCAGTGGTCTGGAAAGAAATTTCTGGCAACTCCTTTTCTTCTCCAATTTCCCCTTGTCTGTGCATTTCTGTTAACCGGTGATTATTGCTGAAGACCCTACAGTCTTAAAGACTGAGAAGGTGAAAATGGCGGGAGAAAATATTTTTCTCTCTTTAGAGAAGCAGTAATTGGCCTTAAACCCCCATCCACAGCAAGAATAGGTCATGTAAATTACCAAAAAAGAAAAAAAAAAGCAAGTTATTGTACTGTCAAATGTTTCTTCTGGCTGGATGTACTCTTGAGAAAGATGATGACTGAGAAACACAAATTCCTGGGTTCATATGGCTCCTGTGCTCTCGTCCAAGCTGGACAGCCTACTTCAGGCTTCAGCATCAGTTCCTGCGGGGTGATTGCTGTGGCTATGTTTAGAATTTGTTAGATTTGCTCGGCAAAACTTAGACTGGCAATGTTCTCTAGGACCCAAGGTCTTTAGTTGTAGGCTGGTATGGAGGAACCAGAATAGTGAAGTGGGAAGAAAGTGACCTTAGAGTCTGATGGATTGATTTTGATTTCTTACTGCACCCAATCAAGATAATAAACTTCTCTGAGCATTTATCTCATTTGTAAAATGAAGATAATAGCGCATCACTCTCTGTGTTTCTGTGAAGACTGAGTGAGATCCAGTGCCTTGCACATTGCAGGTCACGTTCTGTATTCATTATAAAATAAATGGTTATAATCAGTGTGTATATTCTATTCCAATTCTGCTTCTAAAAACCAAGATTTAATACCTATCTAACCAGACCTCTACTTCCCCTTCTCCAAGCTCACTATACCCCAGCTTTTACTTTCTTCCATTCCCAGAGCATGAAGGCTAGGGTTCCTATCCATAATTTACAAAGTAACAGGGAAACTGGTGAGCTGTGTGTCCAGCTGGGATCACAGTGTAGAGAGCAGATTAGAGAGTGACAGCTGGTCTGAGAGAGAAGCCCTCCCTAAAAGGGAGAGGGGCTCTGTTCCAGGCTGCAGAGCTGTCTTGGGCGGAGGTCAGGTGGCAGATCTCTTCTCCATTTTCACCTGCACAGACACCTCCACTTAGCTGATTCTGTAACACGGCTTGGCTTGCCGGCAGACGCTCCACCAGAGTGCACGCTCCCTGAGGGTAGAGCCTGATCTTCCTTTCATTGCTGGGACTAAATTCCCAGACCGTGTCTGGCATACAGTTGACACACAATGAATATTTAGGAAGCTCTGTATAAACAAATGAATCCAGAGCCCTGACTGCCTTCCCTTCGTCAATTTCTCCCCAGGGCTTCCTCTGGATAAAGGGCTGATTAGAATCCCCTTGCCAGGTAATAGCCTTGACCCTCACCTTCTCAGCCTTGACCCCCCAGATAAACAACCAGACCTTAAATTGGCTCTCAAGATGGAGGGAGAGCCTTTCCATGGCTCGAAGGGGATTAGACTGGGCTGGTGAAAAGGCCAAGTTGATTTTCTAGTTCCCCTTTCTCTAGAGCTAAAAACACTCATAATGTTTCATTTGCAGTGGGATATTTTGTTACATTATATTTTTATTATGAAGGAACTGCTTTAAATGCTTAGGAACTGAGACACCCCCCCCACACACTCTGCCCCCAATAATAGTAGCTTAAACACGATAAGCTACTATTATTATTATAAGCTACTACTATTATAAGCTACTACTATTGTTTCTCTCTCACATAACAAGGAGGCTAGAGGCAGGCAGTCAAAGGCTGGTGTGACGGCACTACAGTGGCATCAATATCCAGCCTCCTCCTGGCTTTCTTCTCTGCCATCCTTAGCACATGGCTTCCATCTTCACAAGAGGTGGTGCTAAAAACATCTCATCCAAGTTGGAGGATGGTCTGAGGACAGATGAGTGCTTGCCAGTGAGTACAGGCACACTTCGTTTTATTGCAATTCTCTTCATTGCCCTTCACAGTTATTGGCTTCTTTGCCACCGCCCCCACCCCCGCAAATCGAAGGTTTGTGGCAATTCTATCATCACCATTTTTCCAACAGCGTTTGCTCACTTCGTGTCTCTGTGTCACATTTTGGTAATTCTTGCAAGATTTCAAACTTGTTCATTATGATTATATTGGTTCTGGTAATCTGTGATCAGTGACTTACTGAGACTATTGCAAAAAGATTACGACCTGCTAAAGGTTCAGACGATGGTTAGCATTTTTTAGCAATCAAGTGTATTAAAATTAAAGTACATACATTTTTAAAGACATAATGCTATTGCACACTTAATAGGCTACAGTCTAGTGTAAACATAACTTTTAGATGCCCTGGGAAACCAAAAAATTCGTGTGACTTGCTTTATTGTGCTATTTGCTTTACTGCAGTGGTCTAGCACCAAACCTGCAATATCTCGGAGGTCTGCCTTTAGGTCTTTCCCAGAAGCTCTGTCCAAACTCTTCCATTTCATTTCCTTGGCCATCCATTCTTCAAAGGGATATGGAAATAGAGCACATGTTCGTAAAGCATGACATATTTACACCTCCCAAATATAGAAGTTGGTGAAGAAGAGAATGGATACAGGGTAGGCAATTTGCAGTTTCTGACCAATTATTCTATCACTCAGGATGAATAAATGAAGATGACAGAATCCAGACTGTACATTTATGGAGAAATTGTTGGGAAAATGCAAGAGCAGATTGAGGACGCTCTGCTTGGGGGACAACTTCTGGAACCACACTGAGGACTGGCCTGCTCCATTGGCTGCTGCTTCCAGGCTCCAATCAGGTCTGCTGGCCTTGGAATAACCAAGTGTCTCCACTGCTGTGCTTGCCAGAAAAACCCCTCTCCCTATGCATGGCTTCCTCCTTCTGTGACTTCATTCCTCCTTCCAAGTTGACCAAAGTAAGTTTCTCAGGACCACCCTCCCCTGAGGAAACCCAGCTGTGAGGGAGTCTAGGAAATGTAGTTGTGACCGTAATAAAAACTATAGGCTCTATAATATAGAAAGTAGGTTAGAATGAATGTTGAGTAAGTCAATTGGCCATCTTGCCCCAATATTTTAATCTGATCATATAACACAGCTTTGCCATTTTCAGTAACTATATGTTCTTTCCCTTATAAATTCATTGTCAGTCATTTACTTAATAAACGTTTAACGAGTATGTGCTTTGTGTCAGGGACCATGCTAGGTGCGGTGCATAAAAGAATAAGAAGTGAAGGTCTACCCCGGGGGGGTGAGGAGAGGAGGCCCATAGTGAAGTGATTTGCAGAGACCTGGAGGGTGCAGTAACCACCTCTCATTGCCAAACATGTTTCCTTGAAGGATAGCAGACTCAGTGTTGTCAGATCTCCCCATGTGTCAAGAGAAGCCAGATCTGAACTTTCATGTGAACTCTTCACATTCTTAAAATCAATGATTTTCTTTTTTTTTTTAGCACTAGCTGGACTTAGAATAACTGAGGGATCTTTAAAAAATACCGATGTCTATATATCTGGAAAAGATGAAAACTCTAACTCAAAACAATACATGCACCTCAGTGTTCATAGCAACACTGTTTACAATAGCCAAGACACGGAAGCAACCGTGTCTTGGCTATCGTGTCATCGACAGATGAATAGATAAAGAAGATGTGGTGTATATATACAATGGAATATTACTCGGCCATAAAAAATGAAATAAGGCCATTTGTGGCAACATGAATGGACCTAGAGGTTATCATACTAAGTGAAGTGAGTCGGGACAAAGAAAGACAAATGTCATATGATATCACTTACATGTGGCATCTAAAAAAGTGATACAAATGAACTTATTTACAAAATGGAAATAGACTCACAGGCATAGAAAACAAACTTACGGTTACCAAGGGGGAAAGGGAGGAGGGGATAAATTAGAAGTTTGGGATTAACAGATAGACACTACTATTTATAAAATAGATAAACAACAAGGACCTACTGTATAGCGCAGGGAACTCTATTCAATATCTTGTAATAACTTATCATTGAAAAGAGTCTGAAAAATAATACATATATACACACACACACACACACACACACACATATATGTATAACTGAATCACTTTTCTGCATACCTAAAACTAACACAACACTGTAAATCAACTATACTTCGATAACAATAAATAATTAATTAACTAAAAAAGTATCAATGCCTACTGTAGTCTAACCACGAGGAAAGCATCAAACAAATCCCAGGGGAAGATCATTCTACAAATCCCTGACCCTGCTCTTCAGGTCTGTCAAGTTTCCAACACCAAGGTAAGTCTGAGAAACTGACGACCAAGAGGAGCCTAAAGAGATATAACCACTAAATGTAATGTGGTGTCCTGGATGGGATCCTGGAACAGAAGAGAATCATTAGGGAAAAAAGCCAAGGAAGTCTGAATAAAGTATGACGTTAGTTGATAATAATGTATCAATATGGTTCATCAATTGTAACAAATGCACCATGGTAATATAAGATGTTGTTAATAAGAGGTAAAACTGGGTGTGGGGCGTAGGAAACTACTCCAAGAATTCTCTAAGTCTCACACTGTTCTAGAATAAAAAGTTTATTAAAAGGACTTCCCTGGTGGTCCAGTGGTTAAGACTCCACACTTCCACTGCAGGGGGCACGGGTTTGATCCCTGGTTGGGGAACTAAGATACCGCATGCCCCACGGTACAGCCAAAAAAAAAATGTTTATTGATAAACAAACACTGATGTATTTGTACTAAACTAAGGCAGAACCGCTCAGAGGGTAGGACTCAGGCACTGACGTATTTTGAAAGTTTTCTGGGTGATTTTAATGTACCGTTGGGGTTGAGGATCAGTGCTTTGCCTTTGGCAAGCAATTCACATATTTTAAAAGCACTGCAGCGGTAAAACAAAATGTCTGTGTGGCCATATGCAGCCTTTTGCCACCAGCTTGGGAATTCTGTTCTATACTTTCAAGAAATGTATAGTATAGTTAGGAAGAAACACGTAGAATCAGATACAGGAGCAGTGTCTGAAATTTGTACAGCATATAAGGACGCTCAGAGAAGCAGGAGGGTTCCAGTGGGAGAGGGGAAGGTGATGGTGGTTGGTGTGATTGAGAAGATATTTGTGGAACACGCCCTGATACATTTTCCCATTGCTCATCTATTTCCTTTCCGTGCACCACCTCTGCTATTATTGTCCCAGGGAAGTGGAGTGGGGGAAGCGAATACAGTCCAGTGAAAGAGGATTGATCAGCCTGGCTCCTGAAAGAGTGGTGGTTGACCAGCTTGGCTGGCATCACCTGGGAGTTTGTAAGAAATACAGACTCTCAGGCCCCATTCTAGAACTATTGAATTAGAATCTGCTTTCTAATAGCATTCCCCAGGTGATTTATGTTCACATCAACGTTTGAAAAGCACTGATGTAAGTAACTCCTGTAGGTCAGGAAGAGACATCAGAAACTCATTCCAGCACTAAGAGAAGGTGCTCAGGAGAGAGGAGGTGAAGGGCAAGGCTTGAGTTATAACTGTTGGACTCACTCTTCAGGGTTGGGATGGGGTGTAGAAGCAGCCAGGTTGTTTTGTGGCAACCAAGAATATTGGGGCAGATCCCTTGTTTCTTTGGGTATTATTTGGGGGCAGCTTATCTCATCATCACATCCTGTGTGACACAAAAACGATAGGATGGCATTGGCAGAGGGTGGATCTAAATCCATGAGTGATGCAGGGTACCAGGTGCCCAAAGCCTGCACATGGCATGAGGATTCCAGAAGCTCCACACGTGTCAGAGCAGGGCTGTTCAGCCAGGAGATTGGAAAGGCTCCTGGGCTCAGACTGAGGAGGCTTCAGAAGATGGGAATGATGCCAGAGGTCGTGGATTTCTGCACCTGTTATTATCACAATGTCCAAAAACCAGGTCAACAAACCGTATCTCAGTAGCTACCAGTTCAGTACGTTCAGAGATCTGACAAAGCAGCTGATATCTCAACAAGGCCAGGGAAGAGACTGAGACAGTAGTGAAGATATGTAATAACCCTGCAGCCAGGTGTCATCTTGGGAACTGTTGGGAGTGGTGGTGCATGAGTTCCTTTGAAAGAGAAGAAATTGTCTCGTGAGGTGCTGGAACCTTCCCTGTCTTCCTGAAAGCAGCAGTTTTCAACCCAAAGAGACTGAATTACACTTTGGCACTGCCCCTATCATGGGTAGGGATAATATAAGTGAGAGAAAATAAATGTAGGAGTACATTTTTGCATATCTGAGATGAAGTGCATGCATTTCACCCCTGCTGTATGAGGAAGGACTCATAAGGAAGTGAAGCTTGAGTTAAGGTCGAAAGACAAGGTGTGTGTGTCAGGAGGACAAGAGGGGAGGGGAGAGCATTCCAGGCAAAGGCAAAGGCATTGTAGGTTGTCAACAGTGTGATGCACTTGTTGAACTGAAAATGGTCCAAATGGTTAGAGAACAGGGTGTGTGTGTGTGTAGGGGCTGGGGGCGGGCAGGGTGAAGAAATAAACTGGAAGGTAGAGTCAGGTCTTGGAGAACTTTGGAAGCCATGCTGTTTGGATTTTATTTTGATGGGCAGTTGGGGAGACAGGGATGGGCACTAAAGGATTTTTAAGTAGATTCGAGTTTCAGAATTAGCACTCTGGCACCATTGCGGAAAATGAGCTGAAGGAGTATGATATTGGAGGCTGAGACCAGTTAGGAAGCTAATAGCTGGGGGAAGGGCTGGAATACGGTAAAGAAAGAAGTCTTGGGCTTCTCTGTGGGGTTCGTGTGCGGGTGTTGCTGTCATTCGCTGAGAGGGTATGAGAGAGAAAGCAAGCACTCCACACAGTATTTACTGGCATCTCCTTAGGCATCTACCCGGAGTTGAGCATTTGGGCTGTTTGTAGTATCTTTCTATTAAACTACTGCCATGAGCATTCTTATATAAATTATTATTCCTAAAATTTGGAGTTTTGAGGGGAGTGAGAGTAGATCTCCCAGTTCTGACTATTTTGTCAACATGCAAAACAGTTTATATATAATGCTTTTAAGTGTTGTCAAATTGCTTTCTGGAAAGACATGCCACTTGATGGCTGTTAGTACAGCTGTCTGTATGCAGTCCCAATGTATTGGATTTTTACAATCTAAATCAATTTTAGCTAATTTAAACGTTGGATCCTAGAGTTATTAAATTTTGATTGCTATAATGAATGGTAAGCCCGTGACTTTTGTCCACATTGTTTGGCTGTATTTTCTCATATACTTGTTGATCTCTTTTGACATCTTTGATTGACAACAGTGATGACAAACCATCCATAAGCTGTAGTACTCTTAATAACTTCTAGTTTTTTGTTTTTTTTTTTTTTTAAATTTATTTATTTTATTATTTATTTATTTATTTAGGCTGTGTTGGGTCTTTTGTTGCTGTGCACGGGCTTTCTCTAGTTGCGGTGAGCGGGGGCTACTCTTCGTTGCAGTGCACGGGCTTCTCATTGCGATGGCTTCTCTCGTTGCAGAGCACGGGCTCTAGGCACATGGGCCTCAGTAGCTGTGGCACACGGGCTCTAGAGCACAGGCTCAGTAGTTGTTGCGTACTGGCTTAGCTGCTCCGCAGCATGTGGGATCTTCCCAGACCAGGGCTTGAACCCGTGTCTCCTGGATCGGCAGGCGGATTCTCAACCACTGCGCCACCAGGGAAGCCCTAACTTCTAGTTTTTAAAGTAAGCTTTATTTCATTGTATGACATAAGGTAGTAATTGGTATAATTCTTTTTTTTTTTTTTTTTTTTTTTTTTTTTGCGGTACGCGGGCTTCTCACTGCTGTGGCCTCTCCCGTTGCGGAGCACAGGCTCCGGATGCGCAGGCTCAGCGGCCATGGCTCACGGGCCCAGCCGCTCCGCGGCATGTGGGATCCTCCCGGACCGGGGCACGAACACGCGTGCCCTGCATCGGCAGACGGACTCTCAACCACTGCGCCACCAGGGAAGCCCTGGTATAATTCTTGGTCCCAATAATATTCATGAATAGTGACTCTTCTCCTGATTTCTATTCTTTTTGATTATCATTGCTTTCTGGTTTCTAGAACAAACATCTAATACATCTACTTCACTGGCTGTTTTTTAAGGTATGTCACTAATTTACGGCAATTCAATTAAGACGCATGGATCTTATAACCTGCTTCTTCATGAAACTCATTTATAGTATTTTGTAAAAAGTCATATATTATTTTTTCCTTTGTCTATATTTGCATCTCTTTTATTTAGAATAACAATGGATGACTTTTCTAGTACAATATTTAGTAGGACTAATGACAAAGGGAAATTTGATATACTCCTATTTTGAAGCTGAACATTTCTAATGCTAAGTTCTGTGCTAAGTGTGATAGCTACTATCAGTTTTAAGTATGCACTTTTTTTTGGGTCGTACCTCGCAGGTGTGGGGGATCTTAGTTCCCTGACCAGGGATTGAACCCGCGGCCCCTGCATTGGAAGTCGGGGTCTTAACCACTGGACCGCTGGGGAAGTCCCAAGTATGCACTCTTTATCAAATTAAGAAAGAAAAATTCTTAGAGTTTTAATCAAGAAAATGGTTTGTACTTAATCAAATACTTTCTTTGTACCTATTCATATAATTATATGATCTTTATTCTTTTCTGTTAATATAATGATTGTCTTGATCATGTTTTATGTGTTATATTACCCTTGCATTCCTAGAATAAACCTAACTTGGTCATCAGCAATGATTTGTATTTAGATGTTTGGAACTATCTCATTTTTTTCCCTTCCTGCTTCCGCATTTCCTCCCACCTTTTCCCCTCCTCTTTCTCTCCCCTTTCCCCTTTCTTCCTTTGCATCTATGCTGATAATTACAATTTTCTTCTTTGATATTGGCTTCAGGTTTGGGACACAAGTCCATGTTTAACTTAAAAAGTCAGTTCTGAAACATACTGTTTTTCTCAGTTTTTGAAACAATATGTGACAAAATTATTTGTTATTTGAAAACTCTGCAAATTTAGCAGGGCCAGGGCCAGATGCCTTTTCTCCTCCTTTCTTTTCATTATATTGTAACAGCTTTTCCTGTTTTTTTCTGCTTAATTCTGTTGGTTTTTTTTTTCTCTACTACAATAAGTCTGTTATAATAAATCACCTGTTGTTTTACACTCAAGGGTAGAATAACAGGTACTTTAAAGATGTTCCCAGAAAGCCTGATGAGATGTTCTTCAGGACGCTACACCGATCAAAATGAGAAATCATATTTCTGCTAGTTCTGTTAGCTTTTATATTTTTGAAAAGTCGTCCATTTTGTTTTGGTTATCAAGTTTAACATACAGTTGAAAATAATAGTCCTCCATTTTAGTGAAATAAAAAGTTTGGGTTTGAATTGTGATAGCTTTTTTCTTGCACAGAATGTTACTAATCCAGGTTTTCCTTTTATTTCAATGATTAACACTTTAAAAAAATTGTCCAAGAACCTCCTGTTATTGATTCTATAGCTTTTGCCTTCTTTACTTGCGCTTAGTTTATTAGGTCTCCTTTTTCTAGTTTTTCTTGATGATTTTCTTTCTTTTTAAAAAACAGGTAATTTAGAAAATTCATTAAATAAGGAAATTTAGGGCTGAGTCCCACAACCCAAAGACAACTATGTTTATTTTGATGCATTTACTCGCATTTACATAATTTTGTGACAGCCATATATAAACTTTATATATCGTGATCATATGTGGGTATTACACAATATAAATATGTAGTTTAAATTATATTGGAATTGTATAGCAGATTTCTTCTCTGATGTAGGTTATTAGTTAAGAAATTAATTTAAAATTTTAATCAATTCTGCTTTTGTTCATTATTTCAAGTTGCACTCTTTTTTACTCTGGGAATGTGGTATGTAGAATCTCTTTTTTGTTGCTGTTGTTTGAATGAAGAAATTTTTTTGTGCCTTATTTGATTGATATTTTTTATGACTCATTACACTAGAAAAAAATGTATTAAGTTCTGTGATTCTACATATCTGTTAATTGTACCTAATTTATTATATTAATCAACCCCACGCTTTCTTCGTTAAATCTTGATTTTCCCGATTTGTCATGTGGAACACTGACATTTCAAAGTACAATTCCGTTTCCGCCTATTTTTTCCTTGCATGGTGTTCCAGTGTTCTTAGGCTTTTGTTGTTTACTATAACTTTCACTGTTCTATGATGACTTTATTTCACTTTGAAATCAAACAGTAAGATAGCAACTCTTATTTTCCTTATAATCAAACAGGCAAGCCTTGTGAACCGCTTCCTGAGTGTTTGCCCCAAACATATTCCTTGGCATATATATATTGGTCTCCTGGGACTGCCTTAACAAAGTACCACAGACTGGGTGGCTTAAACAACAGAAATTTATTATCTCACAGTTCTTGAGGCTGAGTCCAAGATCAAGGTGTTGGCAGGCTCCGTTCCTTCTGAGGGCTGTGAGGGAAGGAGCTATTCCAGGCCTCTCTCCTTGGCTTGTAGATAACTATCTTCTCCCAGTGTCTTCATATTGTTTTCCTTTTATGTGTCTATGTTCAAATTTCCCCTTTATAAGGATACCAGTAATACTGGATTAGTGTTCCCGCTAATGACCTCATTTTAACTTGATTATCTCTGTAGAGGCCTGTCTCCAAATAAGGTCACATTCTGAGGTACTGGAGGTTAAGACTTCAACATATGAATTGGAAAAGTTAAAACATTCAGTATATGATGTTTTGGAGGGATAATCAATTCAATTCCATTCAGTTCAGCAAATCTGTACCCAATGTGGATTGGGTCTAGTAATTGAGCTAGTCATACTCTTTCTTTTTTTGTATCTCCTTGTAAAATGTATATTTATTTTTGCTGTTCTTTCTTCTTTCATTCATAGGGCTTTTAAAGTGTGCTTTAGGGCTTCCCTGGTGGCGCAGTGGTTGAGAGTCCGCCTGCCGATGCAGGGGACCCGGGTTCGTGCCCTGGTCCAGGAGGATCCCACATGCCGCGGAGTGGCTGGGCCCATGAGCCATGGCCGCTGAGCCTGCGCTCCGCAACGGGAGAGGCCACAGCAGTGAGAAGCCCGCGTACCGCAAAAAAAAAAAAAAAAGTGTACTTTAAACTCTTTATACCTTTTTGAGATGATGATGATCAACTAATTTGGTTACTTTTCTAACATTTTTAAACATTAAATATTTAAACACAATATTTACTATTTACTCCTGTAAATTTCTCATAGAAACTGGTGAGCTTTCTCTCCTTCTGGGGGTTATGAGGAGTCAAAAGTTTTTCTGTGAAGGTGCCATGCACCACGTGTGTGTGTGTGTGTGTGTATGTGTGTGTGTGTGTGTGTGTGTGTGTGTGTGTGTTTTCCTTTACATCTATTAGACATCCAGGTAAGATTTTGTTTGAAGAAAGCCATTAGTTCCCCATCTAGATTACCTTTCCCAGGTCTGCTGTACCCATCCCCCAGCTGCTGTGAACATTGGCTGCTTGTGACCCACCACTGCCCTCTTGTCCAAAGAACTGCCCTCAGCATGGGGCTGCCTGGAGGTTACAACCCCACTCAGCCGCCCTCAGCCAAAGACCACCTGATGGGATACAAAAGGCTGACCCCTTGCCTAGCAGGTAATTGAGTCTGTAGTGTAGATTGGCTCCCTGGCTCCCTGGGGATCAGGCTGAAGCTGGGCTCCAGCTGAGACCACATCCTTGTTCAGCATTTCCATCCTGCCCTATCCTGCTTGCCCTTCTCCTCTTCTCCAGGAGCACGTCCTCCACAATTCACTTGTGCAAGAATCTCCATCTCAGCTTCTGTTTCTAGGGAACCTGTCCTTAGACAAAAGGGTTCCATAACTAAACACTGTGTAAAAATCATCAATCTAATGGAAATATGGTGTGATACATCTACCAGGGTCAGTAGAATCCCGGGTGGTTCTAAGGAAAGAAGTTAGAATTCATCTTTCAGTGATTTTCTTGCTGTCTTCTGAGAAAGAGCCCACTGGAGACCACTTTTAATCAGCAGATGTAAGATGAACCATAATAACTAATCATCATTGTGGAAACATTTGAGACCAGTGGATACCATCAAATAGGAGCAGATGCTTCAGACTCGGATATGAAATTGTTAAATATCTTCTCTAGGGAGAATCCCATTATCAATCCTTCTCATAAGTATGTTTTTATTTTTTTCCTCTGAAGGGAGTTAAAGACCTGAGGTTGGGAGGCCTTAAACTCAGGAGGGAAAGAGGACAAGGAAAGAGGAGGGAAGCAGGTCAGAGGAGGTTGGCAGGAGGTGGGCAGCTGAGGAGGCATGAAAAGAGCTCTCTCCAGCTGGATATGTCATGGGTCCACCCAACACATGTGCAAAACGGAAGCTTCTTGTCCCTAAACCATACCTGTTCTTCTTCGCTAGTTCAGTAGATGATGTGACCCTCTAACCACTCCTTATCTTCTCCCAGACTGTTATCCTCTTTTCACTCCAGTCTTTCCCATGCCTTCCAGTTCTCAGAAACCAATCTAACATTAATGTCAATTGCACCTTCTAAATATTTCTCCAATCCATTCACTCTTCCCCACCCTTCCTACGACCAGTCCTGTCTCCACCACCATTACGTCATGCCTGGACCATGCAATAGAGTCCTAACAGGTCCATTCTCCACACTGTAGCCACTGTGTCTTCTGGAACACAAATCTCATCCTGCCACTGTCCTGCTTAAAGCCCTATGGCAGGTCCCCATTTCTTTCAGGATGAAGGCTAAAAATACATTATAACGACCCACATGACCTCCCTTTATTTGGCCTCAGCCTATTAACATATTTTTAAATCATTTTTTAATTGAAGTTTAGTTGATTTATAATATTGTGCTAGTTTCTGGTGTACAGAAAAGTTATTCAGTGGTATATAGATATAGGTATAGATATATTCTTTTTTTTTTAACATCTTTATTGGGGTATAATTGCTTTACAAAGGTGTGTTAGTTTCTGCTTTATAACAAAGTGAATCAGCTATACATATACATATGTCCCCCTATCTCTTCCCTCTTGCGTCTCCCTCCCTCCCACCCTCCCTATCCCACCCCTCCAGGCGGTCACAAAGCACTGAGCTGATTATAGATATATTCTTTTTCAGATTATTTCCATTATAGGTTATAAGATATTGAATATAGTTTATAGGTTATAAGATATTGAATATAGTTCCCCATGCTATATACAGTGAGGCCTTATTGTTTACTTTATATATAGTGGGATGTATCTATTAATCCCAAACTCTTAATTTATCCCTCTCCCCACCTTTCCCCTTTGGTGACCATAAGTTTATTTTCTATGTCTGTGATTCTGTTTTTTTTTGTAAATAAGTTCATTTGTATCATTTTTTAAGATTCCACATATAAGTGATACCATATGATATTTGTCTTTCTCTGTCTGACTTACTTCACTTAGTATGATAATCTCTATGTCCATCCATGTTTCTGCAAAAGGCAATATTTCATTCTTTTTTATGGCTGAGTAATATTCCATTGTTATATATATATATATATATATATATATATATATATATACACACACACACACACATATATATATATATAACAATGGAATATTATATATCACATCTTCTTTATCCATTCATCTGTCAGTGGACATTTAGTTTGCTTCCATGCCTTGGCTGTTGTAAATAGTGCTGCAGGAACTTCCCTGGTGGCGTAGTGGTTAAGAATCTGCCTGCGAATGCAGGGGACATGGATTCCTGGTCCAGGAAGATCCCACTTGCCTCGGAGCAACTAAGCCCATGTGTCACAACTACTGAGCCCGTGTGCCACAGTTACTGAAGCCAGCATGCCTAGAGCCCGTGCTCTGCAACAAAGACAAGCCACTGCAATGAGAAGCCCGCGCACCTCAATGAAGAGTAGCCCCCGCTCACCACAACTAGAGAAAGCCTGTGCGCAGCAACGAAGACCCAGTGCAGCCATAAATAAATAAATTTATTTTAAAAATAGTGCTGCCATGAACATTGGAATGCATGTATCTCTATTGTTTATTGTACTATTATTGTTCATAGAATTCATATGGATATCTAACATGGAGTAATTATGTAAAAACATATAGATGTCTAGGGAAAGATTGCATCTTCAATTCTTTCTCTTTCTGTCTCATCTATGATCAATTACATGAATTAAAAAGATTGTGTTTCTTACTAGAGTTTTATCATGTATTGATTATCTCCTAGAGCAGGAGTTGGCAAATTATGGCCTGTGGACAAAATCTGGCTCACGACCTGTTTTTGTGAGTAAAATTTTATGGGAAAACAGCCATACTCATTCATTTCAGCATTACCTGTGGCTGCTTTTGTGTGACCAGGACGGAGCTGAGTAGTTGTGACAAAGACCACATGGCCTGCAAAGCCTAAAATATTTACTATCTTACACTTCTATAAAAAGTTTGCTGACCCCTTTAATACAGTCTCATTTAATTCTACAGTAGCCTTGTAAGACGCGTATCATAGCACCACTTAAGCTATAATGATGCTATAATATTTACATAGCAAGGTCAAGGTTACATAACTCGTAAGGAACAATGCCAGGATCTGATCCCGTCAGAAACTCTACTGTTTATGCTAAGTCTCTTTTATATACACAGTGCCACAAATCTCACAAAAATGCTCGTTCCTCTTTTTCAGACGAGGAAACCAAGGCTTTCTAATCTGTCCAAGTTCATACAGCTGGTGAGTAGAAGAGCTGGGATTTGAACCTACATCAGTCTAAAGCTTCATTGATCAGCCTGTAAATACTACCAGGTAAACCTGCCTCTAAATATTATGTTGTTAAATGTATTACTTCTCAAAGTTTTTTGAAGAGCAATGATTTGATCCTAGCTTTGAGAAAAGTCGTCACGAAATTAATACTTAATTCAATTCCCTTCAGATGCAAAGGTAAGGAAAATGGTTGACAGGGTTGACGTTGTTTGATGGATCTGTTTTGTCCCTCCAGCACTGGGGTTTTCTAATCCTTAAAGCATTTGAGGATATCATTTACCTAACAAAGCCGTTGTAGCAGGAAATTGTTAAGACTGAGCTAATTCATTGCAACATAACACTATCATTCCCCCTATATTTTTCCAGATCAGCAGGCAATAGATGCAAAATTACTTCCTGTAAAATTTTACTATGTAATCCAATCAGATTGACTGGAAGCATACAGTTTAAAAAAGAAACAGGATAAGATTCTCTCTCCTGTATTTCTTTTTGACCTTTGAACCTGTAACACTCCAAATAATCATCATTTTATGATGTTCAAAGATTCCCATTTTATCAAAGTACAGATAGGATGTATAGGACAAATAGGGAATCCACATTCGAACTGTGCAGTGTTGGGTTGTAATTCCATCTGGCTTTGTGGGAAGGAATTGGCAGCCAGATGGAAGTGAGTAGAACTAGAGAGACAGTGTCAGCAGTGGGAATTAGGAAAAGAGGCTGTGATCAAGACAGAGAAAGAAACGTAAATTCCCCTTGCAGATTTCCATGTGGGTTTTGCGGGTGCAGGCAGGGAAAGTGACACAGACGTAGACAGTAGCATGACTGTGAGGCCAACACTCACTGATGTACCGAACGTGTGAGATTATCATCGTGCTTGTTTCACACCTGGAGGAGCAGAGGCCTCCTTTGACGTCTCACCCAGGGAAAAAGGGGGAGAGCAGGGCACACAGCAGGACTGGTTAACAGAACTGATGTGTTCAAGCACCTGCCAATCACGTGACAGAAGCAGCCTCTAAGATGCAATCTTCCACCCATGACTTCATAACGCCTCGTAATGTATTTTGTTTACATGTTGGTTTGTTTTTATCCCAGTAAGAATGAGCAGCTCGGGCTTGCTTTGCATCACAGACAAGAATGCATTTGCCTGTTGCTTGTTAGGCTTCTTCTAAGAAGTAACATTTTTAGGCTTGGAGCCCATTCTACAGAGGGCAAGGAAGAAATAGAAAAATACTAGTGGGACAAAGGGTCCCTTTCTAATTATGTTACCACAAGTCTCCTGTTGACTCCAGGGGCTGTCCTGAATCAAGCCTTGGGATACTGACAAGTGGCAGGTGAAATTCACACCAGGCAGTCTGCTGGGGTTGGGAATTGACACCAATAATTCCCAGTGAACTATTTTTGCAAGGTGTAAAGTTTGTTTTCTTAAATTACTTTGAACACTCTTCCCATGATTTTAGAGGCTCTTTTAACAGGACCCAAAAGGTCTGGCAGAAGGTAGGAGAGGAGATTGTGATCAGAAGGACTTTTGAAATCAGTTAGGACATCAACTTAAGTGCCCAAAACATTGCTCTTATAATTGTCATGCTTTTTTCTTCATAAGCCACTACAACAGGAAAAATAACAGATCGCTTACTCTGCCAGCTTCCACATACCACTGAAAAAAATAATTTGCAGAGTTTGTGGGGAAGTCTAATGCTGCATTTAATGAGAGAACAATCAGGTGATGTTTCATTTGTATTAAATAGAATAAACAAAGAAATTAATTCATGAAACAAAAATATAGACTATGTCACAGTAGGGAACATTCATGCTCAGAGAGACCAACCAGATGCCCTTAGTGGCCACTGGAAAGTGCCACTGATATGAAGGAAAGTGACCCAATGGGCTGCTTTTCCGGCTTGCTTTGACAAATTTTTCCTGTGTGTGGTTACGGCGGCGTGATACGTACAGGTCGGCTGGTTTGGTGAGCTTCTAGGATTTCCACTACAGAAATATTGACACTGTTTTCCAACTCCGATCATTAGAAAAAAAGATGACTTGATTTAAGAAATAGCTGATAGAGGAAGAAGACAAATAAGACATGTA
Source organism: Phocoena phocoena (assembly GCF_963924675.1). Classification (NCBI taxonomy): domain Eukaryota; kingdom Metazoa; phylum Chordata; class Mammalia; order Artiodactyla; family Phocoenidae; genus Phocoena; species Phocoena phocoena. Next base: position 89,533,300 of record NC_089228.1, read on the forward strand.
CAGACTGTATCTATTTTTATTTTGTTATTCTTAAGTGCTAGAGTACTCAACGTGTCTCACAAGAGTGAGAATGAAGAGGCTTCCTAACGCAGGCAGGCGGGATGTAGACATGCTCGGGGTTGGTGTTGCCGCAGAATGTTTCCCGGCAGCCTGTCACTGGTGCGCAAAACAGTACCACCAGATTCGTTCCTTTGGATTTGAGGTGCTTATTAAAGAGCCAGTGCCCAGATGGCATAACACCTTAAGTCTAGGCTAAGTTATTCATGAAGGGCCTCTCTCCCCAGTGTGGCAGGTGATTGGCTGGGGACACATGTGTATAGACTTTCCAGGGGATGGTTCTTGGGGGGGCAGAGAGTCACCAGGTGGCAGCTGGGAGAAGAAGCAGCTCTGAGGGTACTAAGGGGTGTTCTAAAAGAGCCAGGACAGGCCGACTTCAGCCGTTTCAGTGTTTCCCAGGCTGGTGGTCAAATCAAGGATGACAAAATATTGTTGAGACATCTGCCCAGCTGTTTCCTGCAAAGTCAGAAAATGCCTCTGGATTTCACAGGCCTACTATCACTGTTATTTGTAGGACTGGGGGGAAACCCACAAAGGATCTAAGAAACAACCCCCTGTTGGCAAGATCTTGAGTTTTGAATTGACTAGCATTGTCAATCGGGGAGCTTTGGCCCCGCCGTGGTAGAATAGATTGAACCATGATCTTTGCAGAGTGATGGATTCGGGGAAAGCCGGCAGATGGTTTGCAGCGATGCGGCCAAGGCACTAATAGCAACGGAGTCCAGAGCTTGCAATTGGTTAGTCAGTTGAGGCTCTGCATACCGCACAGACGAGGGAGTGGGCTGTCACAGGGTCGTGTCAGGACAAGAGTGGAGCCTGACTCCCGGACTGGGCAAAGCAGATTTTCCCTAATCTCCTCAGCACGTGGTCATGGGGGTGCAGCCCTATAAAGCTTCACAAATGGTCTAAGAGTGTCTGTAATGGTTTATATAATTTCATGCTCCTAGGATATTTTCTGAAATTTGCTGGCAATATTCAGAGTTTAGCAAATTAGAAAAGTTCCTGTGTGCACGGAAGTTGTCTTTGGATACCAACTTTCTAGGTCATTTCTTTTTCATGCTTGATTATCATGGTATAAAGAGATAAGACTGCACCTAGTAAAGAAAACATGATATACAGATAATTCCCAATTGGCAGAGGAGGTGTTGGGGACCATATATATATATATCGTGTGTGTCCATATATACACACTAGGTTCCGCCCACAAATATTCTGGTAGTCCCCGTCCCATCCCCAACCCTTTCAATTTGAGTTATTTCATTAGTGTTTTGGCTACAATTGTATTTCTTTCTTTATTATTATTTTTGGTATTTATTTTTTAAAATTAAAATAATAAAACAATTTAGTTAAACTAAAACAACCCAATTCTCCCATTTCTCTTACCCCCTTACCCCCTCCATAATTAGACTGAATAATCTAATACAGCTGTATTTAGATGTGGGAAACAGAACATACATCTACAGTGGCTTAAACAAAAGAGAATACTTTTTCTCACATGAGAAATCTGGCGTTGGTGGGTTTTGGTTCAGCAGTTAGACAATGGCAGGACCTCTATTGTGTGATTCCCTTGGCCTTTTCCTTCATAAATGCAAGAAAGCTGCTGTAGCTCAAGCCATCCTGTCCATAAGGAGGAAAGGGAAATGGGAAGAGAGTCATGCTGACTTTGCAGCAGCGGCCTGGGAAGACTTATGCTTATGTCTCACGGTTCTGAATTGGCTCACTTGGCCATCTGCACTTCAATGAGGAATTTATAGTAGGATGGGGTAAGGAGAAGAGGTTGGAGAGGCTTTGGGGTAGCCATTTAAAGAATCTGCCACAAGTAGTTTCCACTATGGTCAGGAAAATTTCCAGCTCTGACTGAGTGGCCATCACAATTGAGATGGTTCTTAATTCTGCCTCTAATGTAAGATTTCTTTTTTTTTTAAAAACATCTTTATTGGAGTATAATTGCTTTACAGTGGTGTGTTAGTTTCTGCTTTATAACAAAGTGAATCAGTTATACATATACATATGTTCCCATATCTCCTCCCTCTTGCGTCTCCCTCCCTCCCACCCTCCTTATCCCACCCCTCTAGGTGGTCACAAAGCACCGAGCTGATCTCCCTGTGCTATGCGGCTGCTTCCCACTAGCTATCTATTTTATGTTTGGTAGTGTATATATGTCCATGCCACCCTCTCACTTCGTCCCAGCTTACCCTTCCCCCTCCCCATATCCTCAAGTCCATTCTCTAGTAGGTCTGTGTCTTTATTCACGTCTTACCCCTAGGTTCTTCTGACCTTTTTTTTCCCCCTTAGATTACATATATATGTGTTAGCATACAGCATTTGTTTTTCTCTTTCTGACTCACTTCGCTCTGTATGACAGACTCTAGGTCCATCCACCTCACTACAAATAACTCAATTTCGTTTCTTTTTGTGGCTGAGTAATATTCCATTGTATATATGTGCCACATCTTCTTTATCCATTCATCTGTTGATGGACACTTAGGTTGCTTCCATGTCCTGGCTATTGTAAATAGAGCTGCAATGAACATTTTGGTACATGACACTTTTTCAATTATGGTGTTCTCAGGGTATATGCCCAGTAGTGGGATTGCTGGGTCATATGGTAGTTCTATTTGTAGTTTTTTAAGGAACCTCCGTTCTCCATAGTGGCTGTATCAATTTACATTCCCACCAACAGTGCAAGAGGGTTCCCTTTTCTCCACACCTTCTCTAGCATTTATTGTTTGTAGATTTTTTGATGATGGCCATTCTGACCAGTGTGAGATGATATCTCATGGTAGTTTTGATTTGCATTTCTCTAATGATTAGTGATGTTGAGCATCCTTTCATGTGTTTGTTGGCAGTCTGTATATCTTCTTTGGAGAAATGTCTATTTAGGTCTTCTGCCCATTTTTGGATGGGGTTGTTTGCTTTTTTGATATTGACCTGCATGAGCTGCTTGTAAATTTTGGAGATTAATCCTTTGTCAGTTGCTTCATTTGTGAATATTTTCTCCCATTCTGAGGGTTGTCTTTTGGTCTTGTTTATGGTTTCCTTTGCTGTGCAAAAGCTTTGAAGTTTCATTAGGTCCCATTTGTTTATTTTTGTTTTTATTTCCATTTCTCTAGGAGGTGGGTCAAAAAGGATCTTGCTGTCATTTATGTCATAGAGTGTTCTGCCTATGTTTTCCTCTAAGAGTTTGATAGTGTCTGGCCTTACATTTAGGTCTTTAATCCATTTTGAGTTTATTTTTGTGTATGGTGTTAGAGAATGTTCTAATTTCATTCTTTTACATGTAGCTGTCCAGTTTTCCCAGCACCACTTATTGAAGAGGCTGTCTTTTCTCCACTATATATTCTTGCCTCCTTTATCAAAGATAAGGTGACCATATGTGCGTGCGTTTATCTCTGGGCTTTCTATCCTGTTCCGTTGATCTATATTTCTGTTTTTGTGCCAGTTAATGTAAGATTTCATTGCTGCAAGCGGTCACTATATTTTGGTTCCTAGGGACATGATCTAATAATGCTTTTCCATGAAGCGAGAAACTCATTTGAGAAAAGACTTGGAGTGGTAGCAAAGTCCAGACTTTAAATCTAGAAGGCAGAAATGGCTTGTACTTTTTAGTTATGTGAAATCTGAGTGTGCCTTGCAACCCATATCTTTATTCTCAAGCAGTTCTGCTACGTATTCAACTTTGCAGAAAAGTAGTAAAGAGTGAAGACTCAGTGTCTGACAACAGGTTCCCTGGGTAGGACAAGTGGGTCACTGAAGGATATCCAGGTAGCTTTGGTCTTGGTAAACTGCATGCGGTCATGATGAACAATTTTGAAGGGATCCTTCCAAAGATAAACCAAAACAGAAATCTAAACAATGTGCCCACAGTTATGAACTACTTAGACACAGACTAAGAGCTCTGGATTCTAGTTCTGATTCTGTTACGTCCAACTGTGTGACCTTAGGTGGGTGGGTCATTAATGTCCAAGGGCTATTATTTCCACATATTTGAAATGATGGAGTTGGATTAGGAGATCGCTTTTAAATATAAAGGATAATGATGTTCCCGTAAAGGCCAAACATTAATCTGTATATTTAATTAGGTCGATTACAGAATATATGGCTTGAGGTTTGGCTATAATCCATTAAAATTGACCCTGTTACAGTAAAAAAAAAAAGAGTAGCATTACTTCACTTTTTTTAAAAAATAGAAATTTCATTTTCTGCATTCCTTCCTTACAGTTTAAAAAATATGACCAACTCGGCTGACTATGAGAGCACATGAGTCTGAAGCTAATTGGCACCATTGAATATGTACATTTAAGTACTTATTCAAAAAGTATAACCTCCAACTAACTGCTGCTCAACGGTTATCAAAATTTCCACTGAGATTATATTTATGAACTGCCAAATCGGCGTTTCTAGCCCAGATCCCTCTGTTGAAGAGATACAACTGCCCACTGAACATGTCTATGAAGAAAGTCCACTCACTGAGTTTAAAATGGAGCTCACTTCTCCCTCACACCTGCTCCTCTTTCTGTGTCTTCTACTTCTTTGAATGAACCTTCCATCCTGCCTCTTGATTCACTCTTCTAAATATCTCTGTCTCCCCAAATCTCCCGGTGACCCCCTGCCACTATCTGGGCCATCTTAACTGCTTGTGTGATTAAGAAACAGCCACCCAAGCTGGTATCTCTCATTCTAGTCCACACTGCAGTCTATCCTCACAATCTTTCTAAAACACAAACATAATTATTCCTTTATTCACCAGATATTTATTGAATGTTTCCTCCATGACCAGCACTGTTCCAATGACTGGGATTCAGTAACACACAAAACTAAGTCCTGGCCTTCACGGAACTTACATTGCAAGAGAGACTGACAATAAACAAGTTAACAGATGGATATATACTAAAATGATGGGCGGGAGTAAGTTCTATCAAGGAAAGCAGGGTAGGGATGTTTTTAGATAGGGTGGTCAAGAAAGGTGTCTGAGGGGTGATATTACCTTCATAAGGAAGTGAGGAAGCAAACTAGGTGAATATCAGAGGAAAGAATGTTCCAGAATGACAAAGCCCGAAAGTGGGAGATTTCTTAGTGAGTTCAAAGAGGCCAGTGAGGCTAGAGTAGAGTCAGCCATCAGAGACTGGAGGAGAAGAGGCCAGGGAGGTGACGAGGGACCAGATCACGAGAGGCCAGTCCAGCCACTGAAAGCTGTTCAGCAGGGGAGTCAGGGGACCTGACTCATGTTTCATCCATCACTCTCTCTGTTGAATAGAAAATAGACTATATATAAGGGATCAAGAAGAGTCACAGGGAGAACAGTTAGGAGGCTTTTACATAGTTTTGGCAAGAACTAATGAAGGGTTTATTTTATTTTATTCATTTATTCTTTATTGTGACAAAATATACATAACATACAATTTACTATTTTAACCGCTTTTAAGTATACAGTTCAGTGGCATTAAATACATTCACATTGCTGTGCGACCATCACCACCATCTATCTCTAGAACGTTTGCATCTTCCCAAACTGAATCTCTGTACCCATTAAACAATAACTCCCCATTCCCTCCTCCCCCAAGTCCCTGGCAACCACCATGTTACTTTCTGTCTCTATGAATTTGACAATTCTAGTTACCTCATATAAGTGGAATCACATAATATTTGTCTTTTTATCTCTGACTTGTTCACTTAGCATAACGTCTTCAAGATTCATCCATGTAGTAGCATGAGTCAGAATTTCCTTCCTTTTTAAGGATGAATAATATTCCATTTATGTATAGACCACACTTTGTTTATCCATTCATCTGTTGATGGACACTTGGGTTGTTTCCACCTTTGGGCTATTTTAAATACGGTGCTATGAACATAGGTGTACAAGTAACTGTTCAAGTCCCTGCTTTCATTTCTTTTGGGTATCTACAGAAGTAGAAGTTTTGGATCATGTGGTAATTCTTGCGGGTTTATTCTGAATGTAGAGAAGGCAGGAATCTACTCCTCTGCTTAAAATTTTTCAGTGGTTTTTCTATTGCCTTCAGGACAAAGTCCAAAGTCACTTCTAACATCCTGCATGATCTCACCCTTTGCCAATCTTCCACTGTCATCCGTCCCCACATTCTAAATTCTAGTGAACTGTTTTGAAGCCATAGAGTAGGTCATGCTGTTTCCTCTTCTGAGAACTGCCCCTCACTCCAGCTGATTTGTACTTATTCTTAGTTCTCCCTTACAGGGCACCTCTCTGCCCCACCAAATTCAGGTTAGGTGTCAAATGCCACTATCCTGTGTGCTCCCTGGACCTTGCTTTTCCCCGACCACCTGCACCACCCATCCTTGCAGGGCTGTCATAGATTGAGATGGTAAGTGCTGTGTCTGTAACAGACCTGGTACATGTAGAAAGAGTATTTATTGAATAAATGAACAAAAGAGGATATACCATAAAATGACAATCTGTCCTTCCTTGAGACACGGTCCTCCCTCCCTTCCTTCCTTCTTTCTTTTCTTCCTTTCTTTCTTCCTTCCTTCCTTTTTTTCCTTTTCTTTCTTTCTTTTCTTTCAAATTCTTTTCCCATTTAGGTTATTACAGAATATTGAGCAGAGTTCACTGTGCTATACAGTAGATCCTTGTTGGTTATCTATTTTAAATATAGCAGTAGAGACATGGTACTTTAAAACATGAGTTACAAACAGAAACACCTCTAGGGGCCAGATAACCTAAATGTGTGATTTTGAGGTGGGGTTTAATAAAGTAGAGAATGGTGGGACCCGTGGTGTTCTAGAGCTGTACTGCCCAATAGGGTCCCCACTAGCCACATGTGACTATTTACATTAAAGTTACTTAAAATTAAATAAAATTTAAATTCTGTTCCTCGGTCAAACCAGCCACATTTCACATACTCATAAGTAGCTGCCTAGGGTTGTCAGCTACCACACTGGACAGTGCAGCTACAGAAGATGTTCATGATTGCAGAAAGGTCTATTTGACAGTGCTATTCTAAGGAATGTACGTGCCACCTGAAGGCATTCAAATTAAAAAATCTTAAATATGGTGCTGGCCAAACAAAGTACTTTGGCACCTCGGTTTCTAACCCCTGGTCTCAACAATGAATCTTCTGATAAAGCTGGACACTTGGACACTGAAGCACGAGATGTGTCTTTGTGTAAATACGGGTCATTCAATGGATGGGTGAATGACATTGAGGATGTTAATTACCCACCTTACATGGTGGCCTCTTTCTGAAAACCCTGGGGGAAATTTCCCTCTGATCTTAGTGTCAGGAAGGGTTGTGTGTTTTTCCATCATGGTCTGATTCTGTAATTGATCAGATTTTCCTTTCGCACTGGCTGCTAAAATTTTAGAGCCAAATGTGATCCAGCACTGACAGGTAAACCAAACCTCATTTTGTGCATTAAACCCTTAGCTTAATCTTATTTTTCCTGTTTTATCTTTCTTTAGAAAAATTCTGTGGCATGTTTTGTAAATGCATTATTTCCCCTAGTGAATCTAATTTATTTATTTTAGTGCTATATGGTATTCCATTGTATATATGTACTATAGTTAAATTCCCCATCCCTTTATTGGTAGGTCTTTGAGTTGTTTCCATTTTTCCCAATTACAAACAATACTAATGGATGTCCCTGTACGTATATCTTCACCCTGTTGTGTGAGAGTGTGCTGAGAAACCAAACTGCCAGGTGGGAGGGTATGCTTATTTTTAACTTTGAGATGTTGCCAAATTGCCCTCCAAAGCTCTTGTACCAATTTACATTCCCACCAGCTATGTATGAGAATCTCACTTTCACATCCTGCTATCATTTGGAATTGTTATAATTTTTGCCATTATAATGGGTTTAAATATCTCATTGTCATTTTGTTCTGCATTTTCCCCAACCCCTTGCGGGAAAACCTCTTATTTGCCAAATCGTGGTTCCTCTTCTGAGAGTTTCCAATACATATCCTTTGCCCATTTTCTATTGGATTATTTATTATCTTCTTATTGTCAGATGGGAACCATGTAAATCCAGTTTTTAAATAACAGCTTTATTGAGATACAGTGCACGTAGCCATAAAATTCACCCTTTCAGAGTGTACAATTCAGTGGTTTTTAGTATATGCACAGACTTGTGCAACCATCACCACTACCTCGTTTTAGAACATTTTTATCATCCCCAAAAGAAGCCCTGTACCCTGAGCAGCCTCTCCCCACTTCTCCCGGTCTCCACCCTCCAGCCCCAGGCAACCGCCAATCTCCTTTCTGTCTCTATGAATTTGCTTATTTGGGGCATTTCGTATAAACAGAACCATATAATAAAATCCATTTTGAAATAGTATTTCAAAAGTTATTTAATGAGTTATAGGATAATTTTGCATTTTTGAATTACGTAAGTGGCCCTTCATGCTTAGATGCCTTTTACTTGCATCTAAATCTTTTTTTCCCTTTAACGTAAGTATGATGAACAAATACATGTACATATGTACTTTTAATCTTGCCTTCCCGATCTTTGTCATCATTCACCTTCAAGGATTCCTAGAGATCAAAATCTCCCCCTTTGAAAAGCATTGGCCTGGAGCAAATCATAGTCTAAACGCAGGTCTTGTAAGAGCAGAGCTAAAATTTAGTTCTGTTTACATTTGGCTGAACTAAAAGGGGTCATTTCAAGAAAGAGTCAAGGACTAGAAAAGGAAATGGCCTGGAATGACTCTAAAAGATTTAATGTTTAAAAATTGGGTACTCTAAGGGAACTTCCAGCTATTATCAACTACATGATTGAAAAGGAATCAAGTGTTAGGGTAACTGGCCAAATCAAAGGTCTTTATGGGTAAACAGCACAAGGTATATATTTATGTGTATACATAATACAGTGTACAGGGCAGAAATGAGAACATGGACAATACATAACATTCCTCTAGGAAATGCATTCCTTGAGAGTTGAAGTTTGGGGGTGGGGAGAAGAAAGGATGGTCTGTACTGAATGAGTAACAGAACTTTTCAGCCCATGAGACAAAAAGGATTGGGTTAAATAGAAATGAAAGTTAAATCTAATCATAAGTCAAGTATAATGTTCACATATTTTGTTTTTCTAATCGTTCCAAAGCAAACAATCGTTGTGGTAATTGGTTTTCTTTGCATACTCTGATAGGCAAAATGGTGTTTTTAATTGTATGGATTTAAAGTTCAATATTGTGTTATTTTCAGTGGGAGTCGTCTTCCTATTTTTTTACTTGGGTTTTAGAAATCCAAGGCATTCCAATATGTCTTTCAATCTGAAGATGGTGGGTTTTTTACCCCTAAAATGTAAACACTTATAGAGGTGTTGTAACTCACCAAGCATTCACACATGCCCACAAGGGCTTAACAAATGTGATTTGCTGCCAGACACAGATAATGACTGTAGATATCATTATACAGGCTGGCATCTTCTCCCAAGGAAATAAATGTATATCAAGGTCTTCTGGGCATGCGCTAAATCTAAGTATAAATGGGGTTATAAAATGAACGCAGTATGTTTTCTTGACTTGCAATTTCCACTTATTTCTCACTGGATCACCTCTTCTGTTTATCCTGCTTTTAAAGAGAAAATTGACAAATCCGCTAGTGGTTTACTGAAGTAAGAATAAGGAGATTCATGAAACATAGACTGTAACACTTCAGTAACCTCAACTAAATGTGGGAGCACAATCTAAACTCGAGAATATTTTCAAAGAACTGTAGTTTATGACTTTCTGGCACATACAGGAACTAATGCCTCAGGCAAGGTGTTTTCAAGTTAAGGGCCTCCTGGTTTGTGTTTCTGTCTCATTTGTGACAGACAGTGAAGACACTAACGCACAGTGCACTAACACACTCACAGCAGATAGTTTGGGCAAATAGAAATTAAAATATGACCAACCTCTTTTTTTTTATTAAAGTGCTTATCAAGACTTTTTTTTTCAAGAGATGAGCAATGGTACGGCTTCTTTTGTAGACTTACACACTTCAAAGTATTTAAATTACCAAGGTTCAGTCAATAATATTGAAGGTTTGCACCCCAGGCACTTACCAAAGAACGCAGCACTTAATTGGCTGCCAAAACACAGTGGAAACAATTAATATCAAGAGAGATGGTTTAAAGGACATGTTAATTATTCACTTCCCCCAATTCTCCCATTTCTGTTTCTGCATTCCACATGACCCAAAAGCAGCCATGTTTTTCTATAGCGGTGGTTTTCAAACTTTAATGTACCAGATTCCCGGGCCTTGTCTATCCAAATTTTGATTTAGTTGGACTGGGATAAAGCTTAGGAATTTGAATGTGTATCAAGCCGCACTAAGTGATTTTGACCCGGGGGTACCACTGACTATGTTTGAGAAACTAGATGTGAATACATCCAATTTTCCTACATACTACGGTCTGAGAGATTATGTGGAAGACGGAATACAATGCAATTTCCTATGAAGAAATTTTTGCATCTCTGGCAAAACTGTTGTTTTCATGATGCTGTTCAATATTGCTCATGGGTCTTCTATATAAGGAATTATGTGACAAATTTATCTGAGAATTTAGTAACAGGAAAATGTTTTCCTCTCCTGAAAAACTGATTTTCCTGCCTGAAAGATATATAGGAAGCTCAGAGAACAAATAAGCATCTCATTGCAGGCTCTCAGCTGAATTTTTTTCCTTACGTCTTCCTCAATATGGTTTCTAAACATTCTCTCTGATTTAGGTTTTAGCTGTTCTGGTGCACATGGCTTTTAAATTATTATAATATTTTCTAAGAAGTAGGGAGGAAAAATTATAAAAATATAGGTAAAATATTGACTATGGTTATAGCTTCATAATGTTATCAGCAGTTGTTCTGCATTCAGCTGCATCTCCTGCATTCAAGTGCAAGGCAGAGCTGTGTTGCCCTGGGCTGCCTTTCTGAGCCACACTGCTTCTCACACTGATTTTAGTTTCTCTTATTCCCCGTGGGTATATTATCCTAGTTGAGCTGGTCCCATGGTGGCCTTTCTTTCCACTTTCCTGATATCCCTTCTTCACCGACTTTTCCAACAGTGTTGCTTGAATCTGTTTTCTTCAACAATGTCTAATATTTTGTGTTTATTCATCTTGAGAATAATGCACTGATTTTCCAAAAATCCTCATTGCCCAAAACTGGAAACAACTTAAATGTCCTTTAGTGGGCAAACAAGCTGTGGTGTATCCATACCATAGACCATCACTCAGCATTATGCTATGTGAAAGAAGCCAGTCCCAAAAGATTACATACTATATGATTTCATTTCCTTGGGAGACTGGAAAAGATAAAACTATAGGAACAGGGCTTCCCTGGTGGCGCAGTGGTTGAGAATCCGCCTGCCGATGCGGGGGACACGGGTTCGTGCCCCGGTCTGGGAAGATCCCACATGCCGCGGAGCAGCTAGGCCTGTGAGCCATGGCCGCTGAGCCTGCGCATCCAGAGCCTGTGCTCCACAACGGGAGAGGCTGCAACAGTGAGAGGCCTGCGTACCGCAAAAAAAAAAAAAAAAAAAAAAAAAAACCAAAAAATCCCCCCCAAAACTATAGGAACAGAGAACAAGTTGCCAGAGGTTGGGGTGGGGAGAGAGTCTGACCAAAATTGGGACATGAGTGAATTCTTTAGGGTTCTGGCATGTTCCATATCCTATTTGTGATTGTTAGAAGAATCCATGCATGTGTTAAACACATAGAATTGTACACCCATGTGAACTCTACTGTATGAACAGTTTTCAAAAAGACAAACCAGAGACTAGGAGAAAATATTTGCAAAGCATATTTGTTAATGGCCTTGTATTCAGTATTATAAAGAAGCCTCAAAACTTAATAATAAAACAAACAAAGCAATTAAAAATAGCAAAAGATTTGAATAGATATTTCACCAAGGAATATATATGGATGGTAAATAAGCACGGGAAAAGATGCTCAACAGTTTCATTAATGCATATTAAAACGCAATGAGAGGGCTTCCCTGGTGGCGCAGTGGTTGAGAGTCCGCCTGCCGATGCAGAGGACATGGGTTCGTGCCCCTGTTTGGGAAGATCCCACGTACCGTGGAGCAGCTGGGCCCATGAGCCATGGTCGCTGAGCCTGCGCGTCTGAAGCCTGTGCTCCGCAACGGGAGAGGCCACAACGGTGAGAGGCCCGTGTACCGCAAAAAAAAAAAACCCCAAAAAACAAAAAATAACCCCACAATGAAATATACCTATTAGAATTGGTAGAATAATGAAGAAAAAGTGGCTAATACCAAGTGCTGTTAAGAATCTGGAGCAACTGGAACTGTCCTGTATTGTTGGTGGGGATGGAAAATGGTTACAGCCACTTTGGAAAACAGTTTGGCATTTCCTTTAAAAGCATACTACACGCTCCAGCAATTCCACTTCTAAATGTTTATCCAAGAAAAAATGAAAACATATGTTCACACAAAAACCTATACATGACTGATTTCAGTGACTTTATCCATAATTGCCCCAAACTGGAAACAGTTTAAATGTTCTTCAAACTGTAGTCCACCCATACAATAGAAAAAGGAACAAACTATTGGTATATGAAGCAAAATGGACGAATCCAAATACATTATGCTGAGTGAAAGAAGCCAGGCTCAAAAGGTCATATACTGGATGATTTCATTTATATGACATGTAGAAAAGAAAAAAACTATAGGAACAGGAAACAGATCAGTGATTGCCGGGGGCAGAGAGAGGGGTTGACTACAAAGGGACACAGGGAGTGTTTTAGAGTGTCCTAACTGTTCTGTATCTTGAGGATGACAGTGGCTATGTAACCATATGCATTTGTCAAAACGCAGAGAATTGTACACTATGCAGAGTAAATCTTACTGTACGTAAATTATGCTTCAGTAAACCAGACTTAAAAAGAATCAAGATGGTCCTCAGAGCTGGAAGACTTGGAGCTATGTGAGTTTCACTCTTTCTTTTCTTTCAATTTTCTTTTCAAATCGATTGAACAAGTGTTGAGTGTTTCCATGTAGCATCCACCAGGCTAAGCATTTCTGGGACTACAACAGAAGTTTCAAACTAGGATTCCAACCTCAAGTTATTCATAATTACAAGGACAGGCGTTGCAGTTTATTTATTTAAATAAATAAATAAATAAATATATACTTATTTTGTTGTGCTGGGTCTTAGTTGCAGCACGCGGGATCTTTGTTGCCACACGTTGGGTCTTTAGTTGTGGCATGCGGGATCTTTTATTTTTAGTTGCAGCATGCGGGATCTAGTTGCCTGACCAAGGATCGAACCTGGGCCCCCTGCACTGGAAGCACGGAGTCTTAACCATTGGACCACCAGGGAAGTCCCAGGTGTTGCAATTTAGACTTGATAAGTTCTTAAGTACAGAGATGACAAATGAATGCAACGTCTTAGAAAGGTCAATCAGAAAGCTTTGTGTGGTCTAGATTATATTGGGAGGAACTGCAGGGGGAGACCAGGTAAGAAACAATGGTTTGTCACAGGATATTGAATACAGTTCCCTGTGCTCTACAGTAGGACCTTGTTGTTTATCCATCCTGTGACAAACCATAATGGAAAACAATACGAAAAAGAATATATATATGTATAATTGAGTCGCTTTGCTGTACAGAAGAAATTAATACAACACTGTAAATCAACTATACTTCAGTAAAATCTAAGAAATAAATAAAAACAATGGAACTAACCTACAAGTGAGGTGGGTGACAAGAATGCACACAGGGGGATGGTTGTTTTGGATATCTGAGAGGCAGATTAAGCACATACCCAGGGACAAAAGGGGGGCCCCTAAAAATGAGAAATCTTCAGTTTTCATGAAGCTTTACAGACCTTTGCAACTTATAAAAAAGGGCACCAGGCATTTTTTTGGTCTTAGGGCCAGGTCTTAATCTGTGTTCGTGTCATGACAGCAGAGACAGAAAAAAAGTAAATCCAAAGACTCCAAAAAGAAAAAAAGCTAGAACACAAAGGATGAACCAAAAAAGGAATTTAAAAAATGATTTCAAAGTTATGATCTTGGAAGAATTTAACATTGATAAGGAGGGAAAATATGACAGAATGTTTGAAGGGGGAAGATGCCATGTTTTGTCTCGTTACCTTCACCTGAAATGCCCCTCCTCCCACCATTGCTACATGGTATCTCCCACACCTCCAATTCTTTTCTCAAGCCCCACCTTCTAAATGAGGCCTACCCAGCTCCCTGTTTAAAACTGTACTGCCCTCTCCAGTCTCTATACTTTGCTCTACTTCTCTTTTTCACAGCACTGATTACCTTCTTGCCTTCTAGCATACTTTATTTATTCATTATGCCTGTTGTTTACCATCTGCCTTTCCTCTCTAGAATGCAAACTCCCAATGTCAGGGATCATTCGGAATTTTGTTCATGGATGCATCTCGAGCACCCAAAATGGTACCTGGCACAGCATAGGTGATCAATAAATATTAATGAATTATTTTAACTGACATTTATTGAGCACATTCTTAGACTAAGCACTTTACTATATGCTTTATATTATTTAATCTCATTGAGTCCTTACAATTGTTCCTCTTTTTTTTATTGAGGTATAGTTGATGTGTAATATTATATAAGTTTCAGGTATACAACCCAGTGATTCACAGTTTTTAAAGGTATACTTCATTTATAGTTATTATAAACTATTGGCTGTATTTCTGTGTTGTACAATATACGCTTGTAGCTTATTTATTTTACACATAGTAGTTTGTACCTCTTAATCCCCTATCCCTATCTATGCTCTATTATTATTCGCATTTTACAGATAAGGAAACAGAGGCTGAGGCATATTGAAAGACCGATCCAAAGTTACGTATACCTAGCAAGAAGTGGAGCCGGCGTTCAAACACAGAAATGCCTGATCCCAGAGACTCTTCTGGCCTCTAGGACACACACCACCTCTTGGCTCCTGGACACCTGGCCACCTAACAGATTCTTGGTTGACAGATTAGATCTATAGGATGGATTTGTTAGTGGAAGCCATTAGAAGAAAAGAGTTATCCAAGACAAACCCTGTACCAATGATATGGAGACAGTGAGGCTGAGACAGCTGCTAACAACACTTTTGAAAGATAAAACTGGAATTTGAACTCGAGTTTTTCACTCTTCAATAGTTCATAAGACATTGAAATTGAAATTCACATCTTCCCTTCCTTCCTTTCTAAAAGGGAAAGGCAGGCTGAATCCCTTTTAGTCTCCAGTTTTTAGTAAAGTCTACCTAAAATAAAATTCACTTATTTTTTTCACTGACGCTTACTGGAATTGTTTTATCTGAGCAATTCATTTGGTTTCTGTTTTACCATACAGACAGGAAAATGTGTTTTCATTCTTTATAGAGTGTCTCTAAGAATTCTTTACAGAAATGGGATCGACAACACAAAAATAGTATTGGAGGAAAAAAATCTTAATTTGGATCGTTGTTTTACCAATTCTAGCAGCAGCGCCTGTTGATAAAAATATTCTCAAGCTTTTCAGGCAGGGATTTACTCTTCCGGTGCATATTTAGGGCAGGATGACCTTTCACTCCCTTTTGATGGGCGCCCTCTTGTGGTGGATTGTGAGTATGCACGTCTCCATCTTGCTCCAACGTTCTTTGTGACACAGGACGAGCAGTGGTTTGTCTTGAGCTTCCTCCGATACCCCTGGTGCAGAGAAGCACGCCCGGTCTTGAGTAGTCTCTGGTGTTCTTGAAACATAAGGACAAATATGTTGTTTTTATTTCTAAACTTTATTTTTCTCTGTATCTTTTTCTGCCTACTGCTGTTCCCGTCACCGGTTTTAGTTACTATTTTCTCTTTCTATTTCATGGAGGATAATTGGTGAATGAAAGTAGAAAACCCATTATAAACAGGTTTTAAAAGGCTTTACATTTTAAACTATAAATTCATTCGTTACCCAAACAACTCTGCATTTTTGTGTTACAGGAATTATGTGAGTTAGAGGCTGAGAAATCTCAGAATGTCTTGGGATTGTGAGTTCATCTCGTTTCAAAGCTGTCTGAAGGTCAGGGAGAAAATGGCAGTATTCCGGGAGATGAAGGGGGATGATGACTGTGTTAGCCTTTAGAACGTGTCTCCTGTGCATGGACACTTGATAATATGCCTCCTGGAAAATGATAGATATTATGTATAGATCACCCATCGCGATTTAAATTCTGCTATATAATGGCTGCCATTTTAATTTCACTAACTCAGGGGGTGATGTCTCATGCTTATTTCAGGATCCACTGAAAAGGTCTTGGATCTTTGGAGTCAAGCAGAACTAAATTTAAATCCAAACTCTGATACTTATCAGGGAGACTTTGGGCAAATTACTTAATCTCCCTTGTTGCAGTAAGGGCACACCCGTTCCTACTTCATAGGCACATGAAGCTCAAGGGAGGTCATGAGTGTAAAGGGCCTTTCACTTGGAAGGAAAACACCCACTCATCACTGATTTATTGTAATCTAGTTGGGATGACAAGACACATTGAAGTACTGAACAGAGTATATAACACATTGAAATTATTTTGCATGTACACGAAAGTTTCCCTATTGTACTATCCATTTTTCTTTGTGTTTGGAGGCCATCTCAATAAGAATAGATAAATTTAGAACTGTTGTACCTTACTGGCGAACTGAAGACTTTAGAAATACTATTCGGTAACCCCTAATAATGTTGTTTGCCTCAGAACCTATTTAGTTTGATATTACTGCAGGTATCCCAGTTCTTTTGGCTATATTTGCTGCTTCAGGTCTGTAATTCCATATCTGCAGTTTCAAAGACCAAAAAGCTCTGAAAAAAGAGGTTTGTTTTTTTTTTTCATAATTCATTTGGCAGCAAAACCTGATCTGTGCTGATGTGAATCTGTTTAGTCTTTCTTTATCCTACTTAGTGTGAATATTAATGTTTCTTTCAGAAATGTTACTCTGCTTGGTTATGAAGTGGTGCATCAAACCCCACTGGGGATGTTATGCAGATGTAACATATACCTGTATTCATTTCTTAAAATAAATTAAAATTAATGTGAATTTGAAGCACATTTTGTTCTAGGGTTTGGGTTAAGGACTTGTGTGTATGTGTGTGTGTGTGTGTATATATATATATGTATATATATATATATACATTTTTTATATGACAAAATATTTATGATATATAAAAAATATAAAAACTATATAGCATACATAATATAAAATATATAATACACATTATATGTGTTACATATGTAACATACTAAAATATATAAGATATGTATAATATATTTATAAATTATAAAATATATGTACTATATATTCTATATAATTACATATATAATACATAAAAATATATTATATATGTATATTTTTCCCCATGTTTTAGATATGTATCTTTAAGCAGCATTTAGCTGGATTTATTTTTAATCTAACAATCTGTCTTTTAAATGGAAGGTTTAGTCTACGTACATCTATTTCTGATGTATTTGGATTTTTTTCTGTCCTCTCGCTTTTTTGCTTTTTAATTGTCCCACGTTATCTGTGCTTTCCTTCTTTCCAACATTCTATTGGATTAAGTGAGCTTCCTTTCTCTTTTTCTTAAGTGTTTGCTCAATTAGCTAGGAAGTTATAACCTCTTTATTCTCTTAATGGTTCCTTTTGAAATATTTTCATGCATATTTAATTTACGAAGTCTGTAATCAATCAATATCTTTAGCCCATGCCTCAAAAATTCCAAGGCATTTCATTGCTCTAATTCTGATCACACTCTCCCAGCTTACATGCTATTGTCAACTATATTTGGTTTATCTTCTTTTTTTGTTTTTAATCATAAAAATTAGAATTTATTGTTTAATGAAAACATTTATTTAGATTTATGCCCCTATTTACCAATTCAGCCATTTATCCAATGTGTAATTTTTGAACATCTATTCCAAACTAGGGACTCAGCCAGTAAACAAAACAACGTCTCTGACCTTCAGGGACTTAATTTCCAGCTCACAGTAACTGTTCCGTCCTACACCTCATATCTTTTTTCTGAGATCATTTTTCTTCTTCCTGTACATCTTCTGGGAGTTCCATTACTGGGAGCTTGTTGAATCTTAATGCTTTTTGCTTTTTAAGATAGTTTTTATTTTATTTTTTTTTTTTTTGCAGTACGCGGGCCTCTCACTGTTGTGGCCTCTCCCATTGCGGAGCACAGGCTCCGGACACGCAGGCTCAGCGGCCATGGCTCACGGGCCCAGCTGCTCCGCGGCATGTGGGATCTTCCCAGACCGGGGCACGAACCCGTGTCCCCTGCATCGGCAGGCGGACTCTCAACCACTGCGCCACCAGGGAAGCCCCCAAAGATAGTTTTTATTTTTGAGATATAATTCACAGCCATACAATTCTCTCATTTAAAGTATATAGTTAAATGGTTTTTAGTATATTTGTAGATATGTGCGGTCATCACCATTGTCAATTTTAGGACATTTTCATAACCTCAGAAAGAAACAGTATACCTGTTAGCAGTCACTTCCTATAGTGGGTTGAATAGTGTCTCCTTAAACTTCATGTCTACCTGGAACCTTGGAATGTAACTATATTTGGAAATAAGGTTTTGCATATGTAATTAGTTAAGATGACATCATACTGAATTAGCATGGGCCCTAAATTCAATAACCAGTGTTCTTACAGAAGACGCAAGGGCACACAGAGCTACAGAGAAGAAAGCTGTGTGAAGGGGGAGACGGAGATAGAGTGATGCAGCTACAAGCCAAGGAATGCCAAGGGTTGCTGGGAGGTATTAGCATCCAGAAAGAGGCAAGGAAGCGTTCTTCCCTAGAGCCTTCAGAGGGAGTATGGCCTAGCTAACGCTTAAGATTTCTGACTTCTAGCCTCTAGTACTGTGAGAGAATAAATTTCTGTGGTTTTAGGCTATGCAGTTTGTGGTAATTTGTTATGGCAGCCCTAGGAAACTAATACAGTTCCCATTCCCCCTTTCTCCAGCCCTTGGCCACCACTAATCTAGTTTCTGTCTGTATGGATTTGCCTGTTCTGAACATTTCATAGAAATGGAATCATAAAAATGTGGTACTTTGCATCTGCCTTCTTTAACTTAGTGTTTTCAAGGGCCATCTATGTTGTAACATGTATCAATACTTCACTGTGTTTAGTGGCCAAATAATATTCCATTGTAAGGTTATACCAATTTTGTTTACCCATTCATCAGTTGATTAACATTTGGGTTGTTTTCACCTTTCGGCTATTATGAATAATGCTGCTATAAACATTTGTGTACAAGTTTTTGTGTGGACACGTGCTTTCATTACTCTTGGGTATATAGGTAGGAGTGGAATTGCTGGGTCATATGGTAACTCTGTGTTCAATCATTTGGTGAACTGCCAGACTGTTTTCCAAAGCGGCTGCACCGTTTTACATTCCCACCAGCAGTGTATAAGTTTCCAATTTCTACACATTCTCATCGATATGTGTTACTATCTGAATTTTTGATTCTAGCCATATTAATGGTTGTAAAGTGGTATCTCATTGTGTGTGTGTGTTTTTTTAAATTAATTAATTTTTGGCTGTGTTGGGTCTTTGTTGCTGCCCACAGGATTTCTCTAGTTGTGGTGAGCGTGGGCTACACTTCATTGCAGTGCGTGGGCTTCTCATTGCAGTGGCTTCTCTTGTTGCAGACCATGGGCTCTAGGTACGCGGACTTCAGTAGTTGTGGTGCACAGGCTTAGTTGCTCCACAGCATATGGGGTCTTCCCGGACCAGGGCTCAAACCCGTCACCCCTGCACTGGCAGGAGGATTCTTAACCACTGCACCACCAGGGAAGTCCCTCGTTGTGGTTTTGATTTGCATTTCCCTTTTGACAAATGATGTCAAATAACTTTTCATGTGCTTATTGGCCATTTATATATCTTTCTTGGAGAACTGTCTATTCAGATCCATTGTCCAATATTTTAATTGGCTTACTTGCCTTTTTATTGTTGAGTTGTAAGTGTTCTTTATATATTCTAGATAACATGTTCCTTGTTAGATATATGATTTGCAAATATTTTCTACCATTTGTGTGTTGTTTTTACAGTTTTTTGTTAGTGTTCCTGAGTTGTATCCTTTATAATAAACCAGTAATATGGTAGGTAAACTGTGTTCCTAAGTGAGCTGCTCCAGCAAATTGTTGAACCCAAGGAGGGGGGTCATGGGAACCTCCCATCTGTAGCTGGTCAGTTAGAAGAACGGGAAACCACCTGGACTTGAGATTGGCATCTGAAGTGGGAGGGGGGAGTCTTGTAAAACTGAGCCCTTGACCTATGGGGTCTTCGCTTACCCCAGGTAGACAGTGCCAGAGTTGAATTAACTTGTAGGACACTCAGCTGTCGACAAAATTAGAGAACTGCTTGGTGTGGGGAAAGAACCCACACATCTGGTGTCAGAAGTGTGCTGGGGAGAATGTAGAGTAGTGTGTTGAGAAACACAGAGAGTTTTTTCTTTCGCTGAGTCTCAAAACCTAATGACGGAACCTGTGTTTGTCACGGCAAAGTCAGTCAGCAAGTCGGTAGGCAGAAGACCCTGGAAATAAGATCTAAACAGAAGTAAAGGGGTTTCCCAGAACCGTGGGGAAGGGAAATCTAAGACAGTATATGTGCTGCCAGAAAGCAACCTTTGCAGACTGGAACCAGTGATGTAAGGGCTCCACAAGGACGTGTTCTAAGAAAAAGTAAATGAAACTGATAGGCTTCTCATCTGCCTATTGTTTAAATTTGTACCTACCAGATTAGCAATAATCAAGCCTTTTCCACATTTATTCGTCCTTTGGAATTCCTTTTTGGGTACTGACAATTTATATCCCTTGCTCATTTTAGATATAGTTGTCTTTTTCTCATTGATTTATTAGATATCTTTATATATCTCTTTTCAGTTATATTCTAACTATCTTTTCCCCTTCTGTGTCATGCCACTTTGTTCAATATACCCAAGAGATTAACCAGTCTTTTCCTTTTTGGTTTGTGCTTTTGGGTTTTGTTTATGGACTTCTTTCTAACTCTGAAATCAAAAATATATTCTCCCATTTCTCTTAACACCTATCTCGAATACCTCCTGCTGTAAAGATCTTAGATCTTGGAAATCTTTGATTTAAATTCTCCTCCCCTTCCCCAAGTTTGTACTAAGTAAGGAAAGATCATTTTATTTGGAGGAGGAAGGGGTGTCAGCATGGCTGATAACTTTGTCACCTGTAAAAATCCTTTTACCCTTAGAACCTCAGCCTCAAACTCTCTCCTCTGTGAGGCCTTTACCGACCATCCCAATGGAATTCAATTCAACATACATTTATTGAGCACCTTTTATATACCTGGCCCTTTCCTAGAAGCTTAGGACACAGTGTTGAATAGCATTTATATTTCATTAGAGAACATAGATTTTAGCCAGATCGAGGCACAGATTCCCCTGTGGTTCCACTATATGCTATAAACCTCCACCACAGTAATTATTATCTTAATAGAATAATGTATGCATGGTTTTCTCCTCCATCAGCCAATCCCATTGACTCTGCCTTCAAAATATAACCAAAGTCTGATGACTCCTCAAGATTTTTAAAACAGCCTCCAAGGTGTAATCTTCTGCTGGATTATGTAATAGCCTCCAGTTAATCTGCCTGCCCCTGCCTCTGTCACACCCACCAATCTCTTCTCAACACAACCGCCAAAGTGATTCTGCTAAAGTGTAAACCAGCTTCTGAACACTCTTCTGCTCAGAACCCCTCAGCGGCTCCCATCTCACACGGGGGAGAAGCTGAACACCCCACCCCCATCCGTGCCCTTGGGCTATGGCTGCTCTCCTTTCACTCCCGCACTCCTGGGACCCCAGCCACACCAATTCCCAACAGTTTCTACAACATTCTAAGCAATCACTGGCCTCAGCCCAGGGTCCCATATCCCCACAGTTTGACCCCCTCACTTTTGTTGTGTCTCTGCCCAAATAGCACAGTTGCAGTAGGTCCTGCTTTGACCAAAAATGAAGTTAAACGTTAAAATTAAAATAAGAAAAATAAAATAAGAAACAGCACACACAGTCCTACTCTCTGTCTCTCCTAACCTAATTAATTTTTCTCCACTGCACTTAACATCTGATCTGCTGTATGTTTCTTTCTCACTGTTTACCACCACTAGGATATAAGCTCCCTGAGGCTCAGGAATGGTGTTTATTCACTGCTATTTCACTACTGCCCAGAACAGTGCCGAGTACATACTGCCCAATATATATTTATTGAATAAATAAATGCGTGCACGTAGGAATGAATGAATGGCAGGTCTAGGTGTGTGGGGGTCAGCATAAAATACTGGTTATCTTAGAAAAAGAATAGGTACAGAGGGGCGAAGAGATCATAAAGAAAGGAAGAGGGCCGATAAATTTCTCCCACTTTGCGATTTTACTTAGAGCCTTTGGGATAGCTGACCCCCTTATCACTGGCCTCTGCTATTGCCTTGGACATAGTTTCCTTCCTGAATGTCTTGAAGGTGGCTCTCGATAAAGACTTATTGATTGACAGCTTAATTAAGTTATTATAAGAGTTTTTCCCCTGCATCACCCAGAAAATGGAATCAGCTTTCAGATTGCTTTGGTGGGCAGGCTTGCCCTCAGATCTACTAGGAGAGGGATGGACCAGGAGCTTCCTGTGCTCGTGCTGAGAATGCTGAAAGTTGACTTCAAGGACACATGGCCTTTGTTAGGAGAAGACTTCTCCTAACGAATAACCCAATGGAAAAATGGGCAGGAGACTTAGACATTTCTCCAAAGAAGATATACAGATGGGCAATAGGCACATGAAAAGATGTTCAGCGTTGCTAATTATTAGAGAAATGCAAATCAAATCTACAGCGAGGTACCCCTTCACACTGGCCATCAGAATGGCCATCATTTAAAAGTCTACAAATAACAAATGCTGGAGAGGGTGTGGAGAACAGGGAATCCCCTTACACTGTTGGTGGGAATGTAAATTGGTGCAACTGCTATGCAATCCTACTCCTTGGCATATATTCAGAGAAAGTTCTAATTCAAAAAGATACATGCACCCCAATGTTCATTGCAGCACTATTCACAATGGCCACGACATAGAAACAACCTAAATGTTCATTGACAGATGAATGGATAAAGAAGATGTGGTACGTATACACAATGGAATACTACTCAGCCATAAAAATGAGTGAAATAATGCCATTTGCAGCATCATGGATGGATGTAGAGATGATCACTAAGTGAAGTAAGCCAGACAAAGACAAATATCATATAATATCACTTATATGTGGAATCTAAAATACGACAAAATGAACTTACCTACAAAACAGAAACAGACTCACAGACATAGAGAACAGACTTGTGGTTGCCAAGAGGGAGGGGGTGTAGGGGGAGGGACAGACTGGGAGTTTGGGATTAGCAGATGCATACTGTTATATATAGAATGGATAAACAACAAGGTCCTACTGTATAGCACAGGGAATTGTAGTCAATATCCTGTGAAAAACCATAACGGAAAAGAATATGAAAATATATATATAACTGAATCACTTTGTTGTACACCTGAAATTAATACAACATTGTAAATCAACTATAATAAAATAAAAATTTTAAAAAGACTTCTATTGGTTTATCATGTACAAAGCCATCTAAGAAACTCAGAACCAACTGAGATGGCTGGAATCCAAGATTTATCTCTTAATTCAGAACTATGGGAAGAAATAATACAGGTGAATTAAATCTCAACTTTTCTTCGTTGTCATCTTCGACTCACTTATTTATACTTCCAAGTACGTCAATTTTTGTGTGTATATGTAGAGACAGTGCGGTCTACTCAAATATAAACTGAGGGAGAGAAGAGCTGCTTATCTATTAATCAGCTGTACTGTAGGCAAAATATTTAGTCATACTGTGGCTCGTATGGTAGGGATGAAATAGTTAAATAGCAGAACTCCTAAGAGGAAGGAGGCGGCCAGTTTTTAACCCCAGCTGTCACAACCAGAGACTATCATCAGAGTGGGACAGACTTCTAGAAAAAAATTTTCCAGCCTACACTTTACCTGTAAGTTACTCATCTTCTGCTTAAAGACAAGGATTAAAGCTTTTCATCATCAGAAAGAAAAAGTACCCAAATTTTGGGGCATTTCTGCATTTTTTATAGATTTGTGCAATAACAATTAAAATGGGGATATCTAGAGAAATGGAAATATGAGTATTATACATATGTTCCCGAAAGCTAAACTTTGAAAATTGTACGTATAAATGACCAAAAATCTCCTCTGCAATCAGATCGCAGAGCGTGTGGTGTGGACCTATACGAATCTGCACACGAGGTGGACTGCCACGGCATGTGGTCCACGTGGGATTCAGAAGCACCTTAGCAGCTGATTAGAAACCAGGATGGGATGATGGAGATGCAAAATGAGAGAAGAGTCTTCAGCCAGGACACCTTGAACAGCAAGTGACAGAAAACCAATCCGAACTAGGTTAAACAAAACGAGTGGTTAATCTGAAGAGCATGGAAGTAGCTCAAAGGACCATCACAGGACCTAGAGTCATTCTGGGGTCCCACGGACTGGAACCAGGAACCCAAACATTGTTAGCTCTCTCTGTCTGTCTGTCTGTCTCTCTCTCGTCTGTTCCACTTAAGCTTCCTTCTCTGTTAATAGAGATGGACATTCTCTGCCCAGTAGGAAAAGTGGCCTTCAGCAACTGTCAAAGTCACATCCTGAGAGATTTGCAGCCAGAGATGTCTATGTATCTGTGAATTTCAGTTGGAAAGATCCTAGGGAAGGACTCAGACTGTTCAGATGGGATTCTTATGCCCACCACTTGGATTATTGGACTATACTGTGGCCAGGGCGTGGGCCATCTGTTGACCTAGCCTGGGTCACGTTCCTTCTTTGGGCCAGAGTGCGTAGCTTCTATACCGGGTGATGGCTTAGCACAGACATGACCATGAGACACTTGTTTGTGTGGGACAGCCCCTACAAGGCGGCCCTGACAGTTACCACCCTGGTCATTCCTAGCACCCTTCCAAGGAGGATGGCTGGACAGTTACTATGAGAACTTCACCCTGGCGGTACGTGTGTGCATGTGTGTACTCAGACCGACTAGATTCCAATGGCTCCTCCCTCCACCACTTACTTGCCAAGTGATCTTTCTATGTATCAGTTTCCTTGTTTATAAAATGAAAATAATAATCGTACCAGCTCCGTGGGGTCGTTAATAGGATTAAATGACTTATACGTAAAGCTCCTTGAACAATCTGGAATACGAAAGCTTAGCTGTCACTATGACTAAGAATAAAACCATAAAGACGACACACTAAATAAGGACACTTTTCATGATCCTGTCCATGCCCGTTACAGACTGTGAGGTCCGTGGAGTTACTTTCCATTTATCATTGTTTGCTCACCAGCAGCTGTGAAGGCTGTGCCTGCCAGATGATCAGTGGGGCTCTGAGGCCGTCCAGTGTCTTTCTGGGCCTCCATCCCAGGGTGTCTTTCTCATTTTATGATCCCAGACAGTTTATTTCTCAACTAAATACACTTTTATTATAGGGTCCCTGTGAGGCCTCAGAGATAAAGCATCACTGCAAACTGCCAGTGAGCAGAGCTATGTCACCCTTGCTTGGCTTGCTTCCCCCGGTCAGGCCCAGGTTTCTGAGCAGCCTCCCGACTCTGCTCACCCTGCTTCCTACTGTCTTTGGTGGCTTCATGTCAATCAATTCACTATCAGACACTCTTTTACCCATCATTACCCATATTAGTCTTCTCATTGCTAATAGTGTGTTTCTAAGGCCTGGGTTTACTTTCCCTCAGCTTCTTTGTTTTTTTTTTTAAAAAATACATCTTTCTCTTCACTTTATTACTCAAGCCTCTATATCCTGATCTTGATCCAACTCAAGTCAGCAAATATTATTTACCAATAACTGTGCTTGTGTTACTCCATTTACTTCCTTTTTCTTTTCACTGCCTTTAATTCTGTCTCTTTCAGTTTCCTTTATGGAGGGAATCCCAACTTTGAATACACAACTTTTTAATACTTGAAGTAAAATTCTCCTAGTTGTTGAAGATATATTGGAAAATAAATCTTCATGTATTAGAACTTTGTGTGAGAGCAAATTCCAGTCGGGAAGAGGTTACACACACCTGTTTCTTCTATCTATATGTCTGTAGTTGGTAAATTGTATATAGTTTATTCCATATAATGGGTTCATTAGTCTCAGTTCATCTTTTTGTTGCATTTATAAAGTCCTGAGTTTTGAAGTAATTCTTTATATACTTTCTTTTTTTTTTTTTTTTTTTTTTTTTTTTATGCGTTACGCGGGCCTCTCACTGTTGTGGCCTCTCCCGTTGCGGAGGACAGGCTCCGGACGCGCAGGCTCAGCGGCCATGGCTCACGGGCCCAGCCGCTCCGCGGCATGTGGGATCTTCCCAGACCGGGGCACGAACCCGTGTCCCCTGCATTGGCAGGCGGACTCTCAACCACTGCGCCACCAGGGAAGCCCTATATACTTTCTTAAAATTTATTTTTTATTTTTAAAAAATCTCCACTGGTATATAGTTGATGTACAATGTTGTGTTACTTTCTGCCACACGGCAAAGTGAATCAGTTATACATACACATAAATCCCCTGTTTTTCAGATTCTTTTCCCAGATAGGTCATTACAGAGTATCGAGAAGAGTTCCCTGTGCTATACAGTAGGTCCTTATTATCTATATAATATATTATCTATTTTATATATAGTAGTGTTGATCCCAGTCTCCCATTTATCCCTCCCCCACTTCCTCCCTGGGAACCATAAGATTGGTTTCTACATCTGTAACTCTATTTCTGTTTTTTAAGTAAGTTCATTTGTACCATTTTTCAGATTCCACATATAAGTGATATCATGCAATATTTGTCCTTCTCTGTGTGACTTACTTCACTCAGTATGACAGTCTCTAGGTCCATCCATGTTGCTGCAAATGGCATTATTTCATTCTTTTTAATGGATGAGTAATATTCCATTGTATATATGTACCACATCTTCTTTTTCCACTATACTTTTAAGAGAGGTACCTGAATCAGATAGCTCTATCAACATTTATGGTCTCTAATTGGTTGCTGAAGGTGGTTAAATCAGTCAAGAACTTTAGACTAATGCCCAAAGAGGGTTTATTCTCATGTGGGCGTGGCTTCTTATACTTTCATGCCTCTTAAAGTGAAAATAATAATACCTCATGTATGGAAGATAAAGGGTTAATTGAATGCCAATAAACCTCTTTGAATATGTTACTATGTAACTAGAGAAAAACATGTTTTAAATAATTTATCGTATAATCATAACCCATGGGAAGGCAAGGATCCATAGATAAATACTATGTTTTAAGACATTTACCTAATTTCATTGTCTCTCATTCTTTTCAGAGAAAGTGTTAGAAGTCTGAGTCAATTTCTATAAAATGGTACCTATTTGTTAAATAGTTATCTTCTTGGAAGACATTCTAGGTCTTCTGCAGAAGCAGAACAGAGAGGATTGAGGAAAAAGGGGAAGGGTCCACAACCTCAATCTTCTATTTAAAAATCACATTTACATTCATTCATTAATTCACCAGTCATTTATCGAGCATATATGTGTCAAATCCCATGCTTTGAGCTGAGGACTCAAAGATGAATAACATAAAGCAATGCCCTTGAAAAGTTGCCTGTCTACTGGGGGAAGGGGGCAGACCTGTAAATGAATAATTATAGCACAGGGAGGTAAGTACTAACAGACAAATGCATCCAGTGTTGTGAGAAGAGGAAGGAGTGAATGACTAATTGCTCGGTGGGGGGTCAGCAACATCTTTATTCATTTAAGGGATTAATGGTTCATTGAGAAGGTAGGGACCTAGAGAAGGGCACTTCCGGAAGACGAAACACATGCAAAGACTACTGAGGTCTGAAAGAGTGTGGAATGTTCAGAGAGTGGAGGGGAGCTCAGTGAGACACGTGGGTAGGATTGTGTATGAGGAAAACCTGGGAGTGAAGCTGGAAAGGTAAATAACAGATTGCAGAAGACCCTGTGTTTCATGCTGAGGATTTCACGCTCTCCCTTGGAAAGAATGATTTACTGATATTAAATGGAGAAATGATTTGCTCAGAATCCAATAAGAAACTGTAGAAATACTTAGTGAATAGGACACAGAAACTACAGAGATGATTGAGTAATTGCCCTTCAGAGTAGCTCTTTGGGAATGTTCATTTAAAAAAGGAATTTTTGTCCAGATAAGGTTGAGAAAAACTGCACATTCAGTTCCCTCTCAGAGAAACATTATTTACCAGAATTTATTAGTGGCTCTGTGAAGACCAGCATAAAAGATATTTGTTTAACTTAAGTCGGTATTTTTATGTGGCCATAATATAGATTTGACAGATGAAATTCTGGACATCCAGTTTAAAGTTGAATTTTTAGATAAACCACGAATTAAAAGATAGTGCCTGGAACACACTATGTGAAATTAATAATAGAATTCTGAGGAACACTTGGACAGCTCTTTAAACTTCAAAGATATTGCTAATGAGACAACACAGCAAAGATATTTTCTGTGGTGCTAATGAGACAAGAAAAGGATGCCACTCACCAGAACTCCACGCATCCTTAAGAGCTCTGTTTGATGGAATTTAAAACTCTTTATAATAATTGTGGTAGGTACTGATTCTTGTTATCTTTTTTGTGTGTAATAAGAACTTTAAAGTCTCCTCTTTCAGTAACATTCAAATATACAATACAGTATTATTAACTACAGTCACCATGCACCATGTTACACATTACATCCTCATGACATTTATTTTATAACTGAAAGTCTGTACCTTTCGACCACCTTCACCCACTTCTGCTCCCTTCCCCAATTTGTTCTCTGTATCTATGAGTTTGGTTTTTTGTTTCCACATATAAGCAGGATCATGTGGTATTTACTTTTCTCTGTCTGACTTATTTCACTTAGCATAATGCCGTCAAGGTCCATCCATGTTGTTGCAGATGGCAAGATTTCCTTCTTTTTGTGGCTGAATAATGCTCCATTGTATATATATGCCATGTTTTCTTCATCCATTCATCCGTCAGTGGACACTTAAATTGCTTCCATGTCTTGGCTGTTGTAACTACAGTTGACCCTTGAACAACATGGGTTTGAACTGCACAGATCCACTTGTACTGGACTTTTTTCAACAGATATGTACTATAGTACTGCATGATCAGCAGATACCTGAATCTGCCATTGCAGAACCTTGGATGTGGAGGGTTGGCTATAAAGTTGTAATGTAAATTTTTGACTGAGTAGGGGCCAGCGCCCCTAACCCTCAGGTAGCTCAAGGGTCAACTGTAATGCTGCAATGAACATGGGGATACATAATCTTTTCAAGTTAATGTTTTTGTTTTCTTTGGCTAAATACCCATAAATGGGATTGCTGGATCATATGGTAGTTCTATTTTTAATTTTGTGAGGAACCTCCATACTGCTTTCCCAGGTGGCTGCACCAATTTAATTCCCACCAACCGTGCACAAAATTTCCCTTTTCTCCACATCCTTAGCAACACTTGTTATTTCTTTTTGATTTTAGCCTTCTAACAGGTGTAAGGTGATATCTCAGTGTGGTTTTGATTTGCATTTCTCTGATGACTGGTGATTTTGAGCATCTTTTCATGCACCTGTTGCTCATCTACATGTCTGCTTTGGAAAAATGTCTATTCACTTAAGAACAACCCATTTTGTTGAAAGTTTTTATCATAAACACATGTTGAATTTTGTCAAATGTTTTTTCTGCATCTGTTGAGATGATCATATGATTTTTATCCTTCATTTTGTTAATGTGTTATATCACGTTGATTGATTTGTAGATGTCAAAGCATCCTTGCATCTCTGGGATAAATCCCACTTGATCATGGTGTATAATCCTTTTTAATGTATTATTAATTTTGGCTTGCCAAGATTTTGTTGAGAATTTTTGCATCTATGGTCATTAGGAATATTGGCCTGTAATTTTCTTTTCTTGTGGTGTGCTTGTCTGGTTTTGATAACAGAGTAATACTGGCCTTGTAAAATGAGTTCAATTTCTTGAGAAAGATTGGTATTAATTTTTCTTTAAATATTAGGTAGAATTCTCCAGTGAAGCTATCTGCTTCTGGACTTTTTTTGGGGGGGGGGGAGAATTTTGATTACTGATTCAATCTCCTTACTAGTAATTGTCTGTTCAGATTTTCTGTTTCCTCATGATTCAGTCTTGGTAGGTCGTATATTTCTAGGAGTTTATCCTTTTCTTCTAGGTTGTCCAATTTGTTGGCATGTAGCTATTCATGGTAGTCTCTTATCGTCCTTTGTACTTTTGTGGTATTAGTTGTAATGTCCCCTCTTTCATTTATGATTTTATTTATTTGAATTCTCTCTTTTTCTTGGTGAGTCTAGCTTCTTGGCAATTTTGTTTATCTTTTCAAAACAAAAAACAAAAAAATTTATTATCTTTAACTTAAAGTATCTTTTGTATTTTACATTTTTTTCATTTTGTAGTAACTATATGCTACTATAAATAAAAGGTGTCCTTCCTGTAATTGATTTAAAAAGTATTCTCCTTCCAGTGATAGGGTTTAACTAATAAATTAATATAATTATCCAACACACATCTGTTGAGAGGCTACCATGTACTAGACACAGAGGATACAGAAATGTACAAGGAAGGTATGTTCTCTGCCCTTTGCAGCATTTACAGTACAGTGAACAGCCTAAGCCAAGCTGTGGTCCTCTAAACTGAGCTTAGCATAGTAGCTTCTACATGGTCTGGCTCCAGATCATGCAACATTCTGCAACCTGCCTTTTTCTCTAGCCACGTTTGTAGTTCCCAGGACACACCAAGATTTTGTACCTCCATGCTTTTGCATGTAGTAAGGCCTCTCCCCAGAATGCCCTTACTCTCTTCCTCCCTCCTCATCTTCTCCATGTCATACTTGGCCTTTAATATTCAGTTTAGGGACTTCCCTGGTGGTCCAGTGGTTAAAACTCCGAGCTCCCAATGCAGGGGGCACGGGTTTGATCCCTGGTCGGGAAACTTAAGATCCTGCATGCCACGTGGCACAGACTAAAAAAAAGAAAAAAAAAAAAAGATTCAGTTTAAACATGAATCTTGGAAGCATTTCCTGATAACACCTCCTCCAGTCTGATTGGATGCCCTTTTTTTTTGTACTCCAAATATTCTTCCCGACCCAAATATAATTCTACCATAACATTCACCGAATAAACTTGCTGCAATTGCTGGTTTACCTGAGCCTTTCCTCCACATTAAATTAATAGCTACCTGAGACCAAGGACTGTGTCTTCCTACAGTCTTACCACCTAGCACCACCCCGGTTAGACATTCGTGCTTGTTGAATGATACATTGGGGGTCAATATCTGTCAGTCTTATATCAATAGACTCTCCTCCATTCTCTCCTGCTATCATCACGATACTGAATTATTCTGAAATGAATTATCAGTAAGAAAATATCATTACTTTCCATCTTGTGAACTATAGCACACTAAGTTGAAAGACAAAAAAGAAAAGCTGTTAAGTACCCTCTGAAGAAGAATTTTAAACAGTGCTACTTTTTGATTACTAAGAACTGTCACCAAAGTCATGTCCGAGGTGGTTAGGAGGGGACAGCTTGACCCACAAAGGTTCTTTGTCAAAGAGGCTGATTTATATGCAGTCACTATGATTCTGTAAATGACAGCTGTGGTCCCAAACCAAGGAACAATCTTTACATCTCCTCAGAGTGGTAATATGGTTGGGCTTGTCTTGATGGGTATGGTCACATCCCACACTCAGATAAGAATTGTTCTGAGTAGTATCACTTACAAATGCCAAATGCCAGAAGAGAGGTCAGAATTATCTCCTGTTAGAGGGCAATGAAATTATAATTTAGTTAATTATGACTTTATTGGACTAAGAGTTAAGAATGAACATGTAGGCATACCTTTTCTACGTCTCGTTCTTCTATTCCATTTCTGTATATTCATTTCTCCTGATCCCATTTTCACCACCCAACCAAGACAGGTGGATAGCCATGGTGGGGCCATGGTTTGAAGGCTGAAGCCCTTTCAATGATGAGAGTGGTTTCCACAGCAGGGAGATTATGCTTTGTCTCTTGCAGATCCAAACAGAAACATGCTTTCCCTTCGTCTCCTAGTCACACCCCTAATCTTGAGTAGTTGTTTTGAAACCTCAAGACAAAAATTCAACTCAGCCATCTAAAATAGCCTGCATAGACCCTGGGAGGCTGGGCCTGAAGACCGAGGGGGTTTCTCTTTGATCATAATTTGTGGTGGTTGGACTGGGAAGGTAGGTGACGGCTGGGGAAGAAGTTCTGGAGGCACACACTATAGTGTTGATAGATGCCTGTACAGTTTTTGCCCTAAGTTTTTGAGGTTCGGTTCAGTTTAAGGAAGATTTGTAGGGTGTGGTAGGACCAGATGCTAGAGATGTAACAGTTTGCAAGGTAGATACAATCCCTGCCCTCATAGCACTTGTGGATAAGTAAATACAAGGAGATACAGACAAGTGTTATGATAAGGGACTTATAAGATGGTAAAAGACCATCCTGGAGGAGAGGATATTACACAGCCTGCTAATCAAAGAAAATGAATGAAACTGTCTGACCTTTCTGTATAAAAGGGTAGGTAGCTGGTTTGACTCATACCTCTCCAGTGAAAGAGCAATGTCAAGGATCGCGTTGGGCAACAGAAAGTCTATAGCCCAGATGTCCCTTCTCTTCTCAGCTTCTCCAAGGAACTAGTATGGGTCAATAGAGCCAGTGGTGGTAGAGTCAGTGATGGCTGGCAGGGGTCAGAGTGAGGAATGTCATTGGCAGGGGAATGAATGTCTGTGATGCTAGCTGTGACAGCCATGACTGTGTTCCAGCAGTCAGGGAGTAAATGCCAGTATGGCGTTATACTGACAAGGCAAGGCAATTAGCGGCCAAGAGACGCTGCCGAGAGACTGAAAGCAACACGGCACCCGAGGGCAAGGAAGAGCAGCCTGAACGATACCTGGGGTTTGTAAAAGGATTTACCTGAGGTACCTGTGCTCCTTTGGAAGGGGAGAAATGAGGGAGAATCTGTCCCTTTTCCTGAAGTCTTTGGATTGGGCTATGGGCGTTTGTTACTGGAAAGGGAATTAGCCTTATAGCGTTGGGTTTCATCTGGGTGGTGAGTGAACTTCTATCCCCTTCAGGACATTCTTTTACCACTATATATTGTGTGACCAAACCAGTAAGATGATGGAATATAATATCTATTTCAAATAATTAATTAAATACACAAAGCCAAAATAATATGGTGTGGAAGCTTAAGAAAAGTAAAAAATATCCTATCCCCTTTTCACAAAGACTTTCAAAACATCTGGATTCATGGTCATTGGCAGTTTACAATGATGCTGTTCCCCAAGACTGCTGTTAGGACTAGAGCACAGGCAAGATCCTATGATAATGAGGTTCCCTGGCAACTAAGTCCCTTAAACAGTGTTAGAGACAGACTGTAAAAGAGAATTCTGTACTCTGTCAGGATGCACTTAACAAGACTTTGGTGTCTATTTGGTATTTTTATGAACAGCAAGGCAAGTGAGCATGGCACCAGGATAGTTACTATAGTAATAATAAGTGCAAATTTTGAGATCTACTGAACATTTTTTAGTATTAAAGATGTTTAAGTATTTTGGTAGTGCTCTCTCTTTAAAATAAACTAAAATACAGAAAATTCATTAATTTACTAAATAGTCAGACCTCACAAAGTCCTTTCATAAAGACACTTAGGGAAAAAAGTGTCTAGAAATGTAAAGAAAAAGGGCAGCTGTCACTAGAATTACTTCTTGAAACCATAATCCAAACTTACAACTTCATTTGCTTTTACATTAAAAACTATAGCCCCACTTCTGGTATTGTTATGAATTATTGACATTAGGTTACAAATTATTCTAGGATGTAGAGCATAACAATCCCTTTAACAGAATGAAAAATTGACATGTATCAAAGAAACAATCCTTCACTACTGACCAAACTGCAAATCACTCGTCATAATAAAAACAATAAATAACCAACCTTTGATTGAAACCCCCAATATTCACAGGGCCCAGGCAAGAGCACAAACGGAAGCCCACAAGTCATAGGTTTAAACCAAGCTAACAACTTGCTAAACAAAATATGTTCTATCCACGTATATTGACTAATGTGCTTTCGTGATTGGAAGTCAAGGTCAAATTTGGAACTCCTAGACCACTTAGTGTTGAATGTCTGCCGTCCCCCGGCCATCCCTCTTCTCTTCTCATCACTAGCTCCATCCTGTACTGTAGGGCCTTGTGGCATGAGGCACATGTGGACACCCTAGTCTTGCATACAAGCTCTGTCTACCTTCTACCATCTCCCCGAACAGCTGTCCCGCAGGGCTAGGAGTGGATATTCTAACTGTTCTGTCTGCCTTTGGGCCAGACCCAGAGAAGAGACCAGTGCAGGACATGAAAAAGGGCTCAGGGTCATTTGGGAAGGGAATTCCAAGGTTTTGGGTGCCTGTAGTGTCATCTAGGGAGAGGTTACGAGCTCCAGATTGGTGTGTCCTTTTGGCCATGAAGGGAGGGCATGGGCCGAGAAGAGTGGGAGTCAGCATGCAGTCCAGGGAAGGAGCCTTTCTTGCCCACGTCATAGGGTGGGCACTAGATAACTTCCTGGCACTTGCCTAAGGGCTGAAACCACCCTACTCCTATTTAGCAGTGTTCTATTCTTCCAGTGTGTCTCATTTATTTCCCTAAGATAATTGCTTTTATAAGCTTCTGGACAAGCATGACGATATGCTATTATCCATGGGAAGACAGGACAGGAGAAGGCAAAGTGGCTTCTGGATAATACTGGAAGTTTGAGTTGCAGAGAGGATATTGAA
This sequence comes from Phocoena phocoena, assembly GCF_963924675.1. Classification (NCBI taxonomy): domain Eukaryota; kingdom Metazoa; phylum Chordata; class Mammalia; order Artiodactyla; family Phocoenidae; genus Phocoena; species Phocoena phocoena. The sequence continues at coordinate 89,568,218 of NC_089228.1, forward strand.
AACAGGGAACTGAAACCATCCTCTTACCTTTCAGGATCCTTCTTCAAACAAGGCAAACTTTCTAAAACAAACAAGTGCATTGATTCTTTCTGTCAGTCAGACCTCCTTCCCCGTGGCACGTGTGCTACTTGCTCTCTGCCATCTCTTCCCTTTTAAAGGATGCCAGCAGGGCTAGCTGTGCTAGAGCATCCTCACCTCTCTCTGGTAGTCATCTCTTAGCTCTTGCCATCTGTATCTTTCTGTGTGACATCAACGATTTCTTTGTGGGTCAAGACCTGACCTGGTATGTACCTTTTCTCTGATGGAATGTCAATTCATCTTCCTTTGCTTAGCTCCTGTTAAGTGACTCATCTGGGGTGCAGTGGGAAGGCCAGCCACACCTGAAAAAAAAATGTGCCTGTTGGATCCTAGAGATTTAATTGCTTTGTACTTCACCTGTGATTTTACCATTTCAACCAATGTGATCAGAGAGATGGGAATAAAGCTACGTGTTGACATTCCCTCATTTCATGTCGGGAACTAGAAAATGACAAGAAGAACAATCTTTTTTTCTGGTGGGAGGGCATCTCCCTTTCACCTGTACTGTGTTCCTTAGTTCATTTCCTGCCAGGGCAATTTCAGGGTCAACCTATATTTTTAAAGTTGTGAATCATATCAGTGACTCAAAGCCAATTTGGGGAGAAAAAAAAGCTAAGCTGGCTGTTTATAAAGAATCAAGCCTAGTAGAGGATATGAATGATCATTCTTGGAACTTCTGGCAAACACCCACTAAAGTATTATTCATTCCTTCATTCAGCAAAGATATGTTGAAGCAAAAATATGCTCAATGGATGGCGTCATATATAAAAGCAATTAAATATGCTTTTCTGAAAGATGCATAGGTTTTTTTTTTACATCTTTATTGGAGTATCATTGCTTTACAATGGTGTGTCAGTTTCTGCTTTATAACAAAGTGAATCAGTTATACATATACATATGTTCCCATATCTCTTCCCTCTTGCGTCTCCCTCCCTCCCACCCTCCCTGTCCCAGGCGGTCACAAAGCACCGAGCTGATCTCCCTGAGCTATGCAGCTGCTTCCCACTAGCTATCTACCTTACTTTGGTAGTGTATATATGTCCAGATGCATAGGTTTTTAAAGTTGGATTCTTATTCTTCTCATGAGGGAAACAAAATTTAGAAGTAGTGGTTACTATAAATTTGTCAACTGTGTTGTTGTTTAAAAAAAGAGAGGAATTATGGAGTTCCTCAACCCAGACATACTGTGATGATGAGTTGATACATTAAACATTTATTTTCTAATCACAGAGCTGGGAGAGACCTCAAGGATTATGCACACAACTTTTCAATTTCACTAATGAGAAGAGGGAGTTCCAGAGAGGGTGAATGACTTCCTCAAGGTGGCACAGCTGGTCAGCCTGTGGCAGAGCTGGGCCCAGAAAGATCTTGCATCTGTCTGTGAGCAAGCTCCCTCTCCAGGAACAATCATGTATACTTTATTGTTTATTTATCATGAGAGCAAGGCGCTTTCTCTTATGCTGTATTACTTAATATTCATGTATCGTTGCAAAATAGGTATTACTCTCTTTACTTTAGAGAAAGGGAGAGCAAGTCTAAGAGAAAATGTTATTTAACCAACAATTTCCTGATTGGCTGGTGACAGAGCTAGGACTCGAGAAGGCAAGAATCTAATTCCCAAGGTCATATTCTTTTCATATTTCAGCACCGCTCTACCCTACATCATGCTGCCCGGGAGTGTCTTCTTATGGCTGTCGCCTTTTCTTATATACCCAAGACTGAATGGAGATGAATGAGATTCTGTCCCCAAACCGATATGTGTGTTTATTTGTTCATTCATTCTTTCATTCATTATTCTCCTTGTAAAGCATTGAGTTAGGTGCTATGGAAGATGAAAAGAAATGGGTAACATATAGACCTGCCCCTTAAGATATCCAGTGTCTGTAAGGGGACATAAGACTTGTTCACAAATAACTATTGTATAAGGTAGAATGTATGAACAAATTAAAAGTGGTAGAAAGTATTACAGAAATTCCTGTGTTGGAGGAAAAATAGATAATTTTGTACAGTTGGGAAGGAAATATCTTGGAAAGATTATGAGTTGGTTTACTCTTTGACCTCTAGGTGGTGAAAGAGAGGGAGTGCATGTCTATGGAGATTTCCTCCTGAAAGAATGGGCATAAAACTTTATCGAAAAATAATTTGATTGATGAACTTAAGGGGAAGATGAGGAAGTTTGGATTTTCCAGATGGGTCCTTGGAAAATAACAAGAAAGCTTCTAAACTTCTAGATAGTCTAGTCTTCTAGTATGTGAAAATTTAGATGCTAACTAAAATTTAGTTAGTAACTAAAAATACATAGTTATTACATTTGCAGGGCTCTCACCCTGAGTTATGAAATTTGTGGATAAGTAAACATTCAGATTTTGATAGAAATGAACAAAAAGTTGAAAAGGAATTGGGCAATTGGGCAAGAACAGCAATCAGTTATTTTTGCAGGAAATTCACAATTCTAATGGCTACACTATGGGGAAATAAAATAAAAAATCAAATATCTTAACTTGTGAAATTACACAAGATTTTCAGCATGTCTTTGGGCATCTTAAACTTTAATAACTTAGATTGAAGGCAGATAAAAATTTCAAAGCACATTCAGATCTGTTTTTTGTTTACAGCCTAATAGCACAGTGAATCCTAATTCTGGGTTTGAGATTCTTTGAAAAAATGAAGAAGAAAAAGGCCCTGTAAATGGGAAGGAAAACATGCCCTAAGACTAGTTAAATCCCATAGCAACAGAAGAAAAATTTCACTTTACCTCTGAATGCAGTTTTCAGATTTATTACCACCATGCTCCCAACCTAGTATTTATAAAGTTTAAAGAATAATAATAACTGCAACTTCCAAAAGAGGTATAAAGAGGACTTCAAGTACATCTGTGATATTTTATCCCCTCAAAAACATCTGAAGTAAACATGGGGAAAATGAGAACAATCTGGATGGTGGTGACTAAGAGTCTATTATCTTGTTCTCCTTGTTTATTGTCTGTTTGAAATACCTCGTAATAAAACACCTGTACACAGGCTTCATGAAGCCTTGATCATTTTTATAAGTCATCAAATCATTCTGCACACCCACTCTTCTATCAGCATTTTGACTTACCACTGGGGAAATTATGCCACCAAAATGACAGTATAGAGTGATGAGAACTTCCAACCAATTAGTGGAGGTAGGGAAAGCGACTGGAAGAGGAGCAGGGAATTTGGAGGGGCAAGAACTTGTCTATTCTTCAGCATCGCCAAAGCTTCTTGATGCGCTGTTGATGTCATTGTGCATGACGGGTGCCGGGCGGGGAGGGATCTGAGTCAGCTTCCCTCAGAGCAGTTTCCCTTACCTGCAGGTTTGGCTAGACCCCTTCTGAGGTGGTTTGGCTATTGGAGGACTAAAGAGTGTCTTTTCCAAGAGTCTGGGAAAGGTGTCCTACCCACAAGACTGGGGAGAACCTCTCAAATATATTGTGAAATATCACATCGAGTTTAGATTTTCAAAGATACAGGGAAGAAAGGCCAAGTATATGATACCCAACTAGGATGCCTGACCATCTTTTACTACTAGCTTTTCCTCCTGTCTCATAGTCTGCTTTGGATGAGAGGGCAGGAGATTTAGCTGCAGAAGGCCTTACGGAAAAGGATGGTAGGTAAGGGAAAGCACTTTAGAAAATGTCCAGATTTCTCACTAGTATTCTTTGATTTGACAGCTCTGCCAAGTACAATTTAGTACATGCTAGCCTTGGGGCTCCTCATAGCTATCAGATACAGTTTCAGGCAAATTTGTGAAATGCGTGAAGGGTGTTCTTACCACCTGATGTGGAAGATTGAGGGCTTCCAATGAGATGGTGACCATGCTAAGCATTTCTTTGTGTGCATTACCTTATTTGATCCTCACACCATTCTTTAAGATAAGGAGTTTCCCTATTTTAATCATAGGCTCAGCGCTATGGAAAAGAATATGGATGTTTCTTAAAAAACTAAAAATAGAGCTATCATATGATCCAGCAATCCCACTCCTGGGCATATATCTGGAAAAGATGAAAACTCTAATTTGAAAAGATACATGCACCCCTATGTTCATAGCAGCACTGTTTACAATAGCCAAGACATAGAAATAACCCAAATGCACATCAACAGATGATTGGTTTATATACAATGGAATATTACTGAGCCATAAAAAGAATGAAATATTGCCATTTGCATCAACATGGATGGATCTAGAGATTATCATACTGAGTCAGACAGAGAAAAGACAAATATTACATAATATTACTTATATGTGGAATCTAAAAAATAATGCAAACGAATCTATATACAAAGCAGAAACAGACTCACAGACAGAAAACAAACTTATGGTTATCAAAGGGGGAAGTTTGGGGGAAGGGATAAGTTAGGAGTATGGGATTAACAGATACAAACTATCATACATAAAATCAATAAGCAACAAGAATTTATGTATAACATAGGAAACAATATTCAACATCTTATAATAACCTATAATGGAATATAATCTGAAAATATATATATAACTGAATCACTTTGCTGTACACGTGAAAGTAACACAATATTGTAAATCAACTATACTTCAATTTTTGTTTTGTTTTGTTTTTTTGTGGTTTTTTTTGCGGTATGCGGGCCTGTCACCGTTGTGGCCTCTCCCGTTGCATAGCACAGGCTCCGGACGCGCAGGCTCAGTGGCCATGGCTCACGGGCCCAGCCGCTCCGCGGCATGTGGGATCTTCCGAGACAGGGGCACAAACCCGTGTCCCCTGCATCGGCAGGCGGACTCTCAACCACTGCGCCACCAGGGAAGCCCCTTTGCCTATTTTTTAATTGGGTTATTTGTTTTTTTTGCTATTGAGTTGTATGAGTTATTTATATGTTTCGGATATTAACCCCTTATTAGATACATGATTTGCAAATATTTTTTCCCATTCTGTAGATTATCTTCTCACGTTGTTTGTTGATGGTTAGAATATACAATTTTTATGTATATATTGATGACCATAATTATGTGAAATAATGTTGACAGAAAAATAATGGAAAGAATGTGAGAGGGGGAAGATGGCAGCAGTGGCGAAGTGTGTGAATCTTTCCGAATCCCCACATGAAACCAGATGGAGAACACAGTAGCTTTCTGAGCCTCACCTAGTTTCTGCAGGGTAGTAGCCAGGCACCCCTGAGTTTTCAAGGTAGGATTTAAAAATGACAAGACATGTAACAAAAAAATCAGTATTTTTATTTGACAACAGTTTACCTTGAGAATCTACACTGATATTCCAGGGATGCTGCCACCGTTCAAATTGTTTTGGATTCCTCTTTTGAGTCTCTGGCATATTCTTTGGAGATCTTTCAATGATAAAATATCATCATTTGTGGACAGACATAATTTTTCGAACAAAAGTTATCTTGATCCCAGGATGGCAAATAAAGTTGGTTATCAAACAGGTCACATGCACAATTGAGATACAGACAATAAAATGAGACTTATTTTATGGGATGTGTGCCAGACTGACCTTAGTCCGGGGTAAGAGGAGCCTGGATACTGGGTCCATAATTTAGAGGGCCCTGCATATATCACGAATGCTCTAAAAAGTAAAAATCCGTGGAGGCTCTATCACTCAGGGTCTAGTGCCGGTCAGTACAACTCATATCCTTAAAATATCTGCCCTCGTGATTAACACTGTTGACGCCCCAGGGGGCTACTTCTCAATCTCCCTTGAGATTCTTGAAACATAAGGCAAATGTTTAAATGTTGTCAAGTGATACTCTGCTGACACTGATTTGGAGAGACAGGCAGTTTCAAGCAGTAGACATAAAGAGAAATTAATAATCTAGTCAAATACATTTTCTCAGAGAGCTGAATGCAATAGATTTTTTAAAAAATTGAAGTATAGTCAATTTACAATGTTGTGTTAGTTTCAGGTGTACAGCACTGTGATTCATATACATATATATTCTTTTTCAGATTCTCTTCCATTATAGGTTATTACAAGATATTGAGTATAGTTCCCTGTGCTATACAGTAGGTGCTTGTTGGTTATCTGTTTTATATAGAGTAGTGTATACATTAATCCCAAGTTCCTAATTCACCCTCTACCCCAACTATCCCCTTTGGTAGCTGTAAGTTTGTTTTCTATGTCTGTGGGTCTATTTCCATTTTGTATATAAGTTGATTTGTATCATTTTTTTAGATTTCACATGTAAGTGATATCATTTGATATTTGTCTTTCTCTGTCTGACTTACTTCACTTAGTATGTTAATCTCTAGGTCCATCCATGTTGCTGCAAATGGCATTATTTCATTCTTTTTCATGGCTGAGTAATATTCCATTGTGTATGTACCACATCTTCTATGTTCATTCATCTGTCAATGGACATTTAGGTTGCTTCCATGTCTTGCCTATTGTAAATAGTGCTGTTATGAACATAGGGGTGCGTATATCCTTTTGAATTTTGTTTTTTTTCTTTATAGCAATAGCTACTTATGACTGCTCATGTGTTTCAGCATGAACACTAGAATATGTGTTCCTAAAAGGTAATGTGTGAATTAGATTTCTTAAGTGATTCAGAGGGCTCAATTCTTGAAAGACTGCTTGTGATCAATTTAGCATTGTAGGGCAAAGATTCTTTTAATAAAGCAAGTTATCATCTTTGTAATTTACATATTTTTGGAAATCCATGCTTGCTTAAAACAGTGGTTCAACCTTGAATGCACTATAGAATAATCTGGAAAGAGTATAAAAAATATTAGTGTCCTGTCTTACCTCAGGAAATTTTCATCTAATTTGTCTGGAATAGGGGTCAAGCATCAGCATTTTATTAATGTACTTTTTTAAAAATTTTGCTTAAAAGAGTTATAAATTCACAGGAAATTGGAAAAAACTTACAGGGAGATTCTGTGTACTCTTCACCCAGTTTCCCCCAATGATAATCTTGCATTAAGTATAGTACAATATCAACTCCAGAAAAACGACATTGGTACAGTCTACAGGAGCTTATTCAGATTTCACCAGTGCTAGTATGCTCCTGTGTGTGCATGTGTGTGTGTTTCTATGCAATTTTAGCACCTGTAGAGTTGTGTAACCACCATCACAATCGACATACAGAGCTGTGCCGTCACCACAAGGCTACCTCATGTTATCCTTCCACGTCTAACCCCTGGCAACCACTGATCTGTTCTCCACCCCTATAATTTGGTATTTCAAGAATGTTATGTGGATGGAATCACACAGTATGTGATGTTTTGAGGTTGGCTTTTTTCACTCAGCATAATTCCCTTGAGATCCATCTAAGTTGTTGATGTATCAACAGTTGGCTGCCTTTTATTGTTGTGTAGTATCCATGGGATGGGTGTTTCACAGTCTGTTTTACTATTTACCCACTGAGGGATATTTGGGTTGTTTCCAGTTTGGGGCTGTTATGAAGAAAGCTGCTATAAACAATCATGTAGAGGTTTTCGTGTGAACCTACGTTTTCATTTCTCTGGAATAAATGACCAACTGTGGAATTCCTGGGTCATATGGTTAGTACATGCTTAGTTTTATAAGAAGCTGTCAAACTATTTTCCAGAGTTGCTGTACAATTTTACATACCCACCAGCAACATATGAGTGGTCCAGTTTGTCCTCATCCTTGCCAGCATTAGATGGTAACACTTTTTTTTTTAAATTAGCCATTCCAGGAAGTGTGTAGTGATATTTCATGATTTTGATTTGCAGTTTCCCAATTGCTAACGCTGTTGAACATCTTTTCATGTGCTTGTTCACCGTCTGTATATCCTCTTAGGTGAAATGTCCCTTCATGACTTCTGCGCATTTAGAAATTGGATTGTTGGCTTTTTACCATGAGTTTTGAGTTCTTTATATTTTCTAGAAACAACTCTTTTGTAGGATATATGGTTCGTAAATATCTTCCCTCACTCTGTAGCTTGTCTTTTTATTCTCTTATAAGGTTCTTTCACAGAGTAAGAAAATGTAATTTCAATGAGATCCAATTTTTCAATACTTTTAGTGGATCATGCTTTGGGCCTCAAGTCTAAGCTCCCTTTACCTAACCCTCGGTCCTGAAGATTTTCTCTTATGTTTTTTCTAAAAGGTTTGTAGTTTTATATTTTATATTTAAGTCTGTGATCCATTTTAAGTTAATTTTTTGTATAAGACATGAGGTTTAGTCTGAGATTCATTTTTTGCCTATGCATGTCCAGTTGTTCCAGCACCATCTCTTAAAAAGTCTATTCTTTCTCACTAGAATTACTCTTCCATCTTTGTCAAAATAAGTTGGGCATATTTATGTGGGTCTATTCACAGGTTTTTTTCTGTTCCATTGATCTATGTATCTATCCTTCCATCAGTACCACATTTTCTTTTTTTTTATTACCACACTACCTGGATCACTGTAGCTATATAAGCCTTAATATCAACTGGAGTGATTCCTTCCACTTTATTCCTCTTTTTGAAAATTGTCTTAGTTATTCTAAGTCCTTTGCTTTTCCATATCAATTTTAGAATAAGCTTGCCTTTGTCTTGCTGGGGATCACCTCACTTTTATTGGCCTGGAATACAGCCCTGGCATCAGTAATTTATCACCCACCCCCAGGTGATTCTGATGTATAGCCAAGGTTGTGAACTTTGGTTTAAAGCTTAAACATAAAGCTTAAACATAAACATAAAAAACACATAAACAAAAATTGCCAGTAGAGAATAGATGACTCAAGCCTTGGCTTGAAAGTTTGAAGAACAGGTGGGATCTTCTAAGACAATGGACCATGAAATGAAATTGAAAGGAAAAGAGAAAGATAGAAATTTCTTTACAGCCCTGTAAAGTGTCTCTATTAAATGCCCATCCGTGTAGGAGGAAGCCTAGGTTTGAAAAAGTAGCTCAACGAATCTTGATGAAGCTCCAAAAATGGAAGGAATTGGTCTCCAGCCGCAGAATTCTCACTTGGCTTGAGCACAAAAAAGACTTAGGTGTGGCCAAGGCCACATCTGTTTGAGACAAAATACTCTAAATAGGTGCGGTACAATCTAGTAATGTGAAGGCATTTTTCCTCTATGCAGATGGTGCTAAAAAGAAGTGTCGAAACTTTAAAGGATTTTAAAAGGTATTTTGAATCTTGAGCCACATTCAGAAGTCCCTCTGGACTAAAATTAAAAATGGCACACATAGTAATATATTTATTGTTATTTTCTTTCTATTCTTCTTCTTTTTTAAACTGAAAGCCTTTTTAACTGTATTCAGTGAGCATCAATGTTATTACTTTTCTTACGATTTGCTTATAGTTCATAGCTGCCACTGGTGAATAGATGACTATATTCTTGAGGGGGTATCTATCCCTTTAAATGCTGTTGAAAGTCTTCCCCTAACTGCAATTAATACATATTTCCCCCATAGTTATAGAAAAGACAGAATGATTGAAGTAATACTATTTCAGAGCAAAATACAGTCCTTTTCCTATTTTTAAAATTACCAAGTAGTTGGCACCACAAAAGTTTGGGTCTGAAAACAGCTATCTAAGGAGTCTAAATGTTAGCGATCCCATTTATGTTTCTCAAGGTTGCTTTCTGCAGTGGCCACAGTACCGGGAGACAGAAAGCTTCTTTCCTTTACATCTTCTTCCTACTGGCCCAGTTCATTGACCTTCACCTGATGGTGAAGTGTTAATCTATTTTCAGTGATCTTTCTTACAGGGAAGGATTTGGGCCACCTGCCTCCCTGGCTTTCAATTTCATCTCCTTGGGGAATTTTAGTTAACATGAAGATTCCTGGTTCCCAGCGCTAGCCATTCTGCTCTGGAAGGTCTGCCCCGAAGCCCTCAAATCTGCATTTTTGACAAGTACCTCAGAGGGTTCTGGTACTGGTAGGGTCTGAGCCTGCTTCAGGGCTTGCGGCAGCAGAGCGCTGGCTGTGATAAAGATGCTTTTAAAGTACACCTGGCTTGGGGATGAAGTTGGCAACCATGGCTGGAAGAGCCTTCCATGAGAGGCTCTCCTGGTTGTCCATTCTCTCTTCAGATCCTTTTCTCTCCAGTCACTTCTGCCATGGACTGCCCTCTGTTCTCTCTCAGCGACCACAAGAACCATCCTCTGTTTCAGTTCTCATGACTTCATTGAGAATTTGACTATTTCGGTCCACGTGGCTCTCTCCCTTCTCTAGACTTGCTACCATCACAATGAACGAAGCAGAAGCATTCTGAGGGTACGCTTCTTGTCCAAAGTTTCCTGAGGAGGGGCCCAGGCTCTGGCCTGCTCAGGAGGCATCTGTGCTCAGAAACGGTTCTTCCCTGACCAGAGCCTTTTGCTGCCTCTTCTGCAACCTCCACAGTACCTCTCCTTCCATCACCCTCCCTGGGCCTTCCCTGCCTCTGTGACTTCACCCCAGCACATGCCACTGCTTCCCCTGCTTCTGGGACATCACTTTCTCTGTGTTGTCCAACGCCCCAAACGGTTCCGTGCCCTCCCTTTTTGCATACAGGAAATTAGAAAATTGTTTTCACGAGCACAGCAGTGAGAAGACTAAACATTAGTACTAGGTTTCCACAGCCAGAGAGTTTGTAAGCTGAGGTATAACTGTGATGTCTATTATGGGCTGTGTTATTTGTGTGTATGGTTTTGTATCCATTCAGCGAGCCTGTGTCTTTTGGTTGGAACATTTAATCCATTCACGTTTAAGGTAATAATCAATATGTATGTTCCTATGACCATTTTCTTAATTGTTTTGGGTTTGTTTCTGTAGGTCCTTTTCTTCTCTTGTGTTTCCCACTTAGAGAAGTTCCTTTAGCATTTGCTGTAGAGCTGGTTTGGTGGTGCTGAATTGTCTTAGCTTTTGCTTGTCTGTAAAGCTTTTGATTTCTCCATCGAATCTGAATGAGATCCTTGCCGGGTAGAGTAATATTGGTTTTAGGTTCTTCCCTTTCATCACTTTAAATATGTCATGCCACTCCCTTCTGGCTTGTAGAGTTTCTGCTGAGAAATCAAGTGTTAACCTTATGCGAGTTCCCTTGTATGTTGTCATTTTTCCCTTGCTGCTTTCAATAATTTTTGTGTCTTTAATTTTTGCCATTTTGATTACTATGTGTCTCGACGTGTTTCTCCTTAGGTTTATCCTGTATGTGACTCTCTGCACTTCCTGGACTTTAGTGACTGTTTTCTTTCCCATATTAGGGAATTTTTCAACTATAATCTCTTCAAATATTTTCTCTTGTCCTTTCTCTCTCTTCTCCTTCTGGGACCCCTATAATGTGAATGTTGTTGCATTTAATGTTGTCCTAGGGGTCTCTTAGGCTGTCTTCATTTCTTTCCATTCTTTTTTCTTTATTCTGTTCCACAGCAGTGAATTCTACCATTTTGTCTTCCAGGTCACTTATCCATTCTTCTATCTCAGTTACTCTGCTATTGATTCCTTCTAGTGTAGTTTTCATTTCAGTTTTTGTATTGTTCATCTCTGTTTGTTTGTTCTTTACTTCTTCTAGGTCTTTGTTAAACATTTCTTGCATCTTCTCAATCTTTTTTTTTTTTTTTTTTTTGTGGTAGGCGGACCTCTCACTGTTGTGGCCTCTCCTGTTGCGGAGCACAGGCTCCAGAGGCGCAGGCTCAGTGGCCATGGCTCAGAGGCCTAGCCGCTCCGTGGCATGTGGGATCTTCCCAGACCCAGGCATGAACCCATGTCCTCTGCATTGGCAGGCGGACTCTCAACCACTGCGCCACTAGGGAAGCCCCATCTTCTTGACCTTTGCCTCCATTCTTTTTCTGAGGTCCTGGATCATCTTCACTATCATTATTCTGAATTCTTTTTCTGGAAGGTTGCCTATCTTCACTTCATTTAGTTGTTTTTCTGGGGTTTTGTCTTGTTCCTTCATCTGGTACCTAGCCCTCTGCCTTTTCATCTTGTCTATCTTTCTGTGAATGTGGTTTTTGTTACACGACTGCAGGACTGTAGTTCTTCTTGCTTCTGCTGTCTGCCCTCTGGTGGATGAGGCTATCTAAGAGGCTTGTGCAGGTTTCTTGATGGGAGGGACTGGTGGTGGGTAGAGCTGGCTGTTGCTCTGGTGGGCAGAGCTCAGTAAAACTTTAATCCTCTTGACTGCTGATGGGTGGGGCTGAGTTCCCTCCCTGTTGGTTGTTTGGCCTGAGGCAACCCAGTACTGGAGCCTACCTGGGCTCTTTGGTGGGGCTAATGGGAGATTCTGGGAGGGCTCACACCAAGGAGTATTTCCCAGAACCTGCTGCCAGTGTCTTTGTCCTCATGGTGAGACACAGCCACCCCCTGCCTCTGGAGGAGACCCTCTAACACTAGCAGGTAGGTCTGGTTCCGTCTCCTATGGGGTCACTGCTCCTTCCCCTGGGTCTTGATGCACACACTACTTTGTGTGTGCCCTCCAAGAGTGGAGTCTCTGTTTCCCCCAGTCCTGTCGAAGTCCTGTAATCAAATCCCACTAACCTTCAAAGTCTGATTCTCTAGGAATTCCTCCTCCCATTGCCGGACTCCCAGGTTGGGAAGCCTGACGTGGGGCTCAGAACCTTCACTCCAGTGGGTGGACTTCTGTGGTGTAAGTGTTCTCCAGTTTGTGAGTCACCCACCCAGCAGTTATGGGATTTGATTTTATTGTGATTGTGCCCCTCCTACCGTCTCACTGTGGCTTCTCCTTTGTCTCTGGATGTGGGTATGTTTTTTGGTGAGTTCCAGTGTCTTCCTGTCAATGATTGTTCAGCAGTTGTGATTCTGGTGCTCTGGCAAGAGGGAGTGACAGCACGTCCTTCTACTCCGCCATCTTGAAGAATGTAAGTCTGCTTATCTATTTTATACAGGGTAGTTTGTATCTCTTAATCCTATACCCTAATTTGCCCCTCCCCCTTCCCTCTCCCCACTGGTAACCACTAGTTTGTTTTCTGTATCTGTGAGTTTGTTTCTGTTTGGTTATATACATTCATTTGCATTATTTTTGAGACTCTACATATAAGTGATGACATATAGTATTTGCCTTTGTCACTCTGACTTATTTTACTCATCATAATATTCTCTAGGTCCATCCACATTGCTACAAATGGCAGAATTTCACATTTGAGAATACATTTTAAAGTCCTATTTTCCTCCATTTACTTAACATATATACCATGAAATGAGGGAATTAAAAGTGGAAATAGCTTTAGTGACTATTTCCCCTCCTTCTCGCCTTCATTTTACAATGAATTAACTAAGTTAAAGGGGTTAAATTATTAACCCAAAAGCGTGCAGCTAGCTAGTGAAGACATCAACATTAGAATATAGAAATATGGGTTCAATTTAATAGAGATAAATATATCTGAACTGTAAAGCTAAAGTGGACATTTGTTTTTATTGAAAGCCTGAAATCCACTCCTCCTCCTTCTTTGGGTAACAGAACTCTATTTTTTTTTCTTAGAAAATTACTCTTCCCCCACTTTCAGTTAAAAGGTTGAGTTGTGCTAATTCAGTCTCCAGCTCCACAGATGGGCATGTGACCCAGGCCTGACCAGAGTGGTACATTCTTTATTTGGTTCAGAGATGGGCGTGTGACCCATCCAGAGCCAATGAGACTCAATCCTGGGATTCCCGTTGGGAGGACAGGACAATAGCCTGGAACTGCAGGCAGCCGTCTTGCCATTTTAAGGGGAGTATTGCATAAGAATGGAACATCATAGAGGAAAACAAAATCCAGAGATGGCAAAAGACCAATCCTGAAAACACTGAGACCTGGGATATAGATGTGTCTGAAGTGTGAATACACTTGGACTTTTCAGTTATTTGACTAATCACTTTATCAGCCAATAAATCATCACCCTGTTTTTTTTGTTTTGTTTTTTAATTGCCTAAGGATGCTTGCAATGGGATTTCTGTCATTTACAACTAAAAGAAACAATGAAAATGTGATCAAAAGCTAATAGATAAGGATAGGATTGGGGAGACATGGCCTAATAGTTATTTGTATGGAAGAAGCTCTTAGGAGAAATTCTTATTCATATTAATTTAAAATTGTTTTCTTGGAATAGATGACAATAGGTCTGAGTTCTATACTGAGGGACCAAAAGAAATAATGTAAATTTACTTCTATATGGCAGGGATATTTTTAACTTCTAGAAACAGTAATTTTATAGTCTCCATCTACAATGCACTGGTCATTTCTTCCTTGGAAAATTATTTTCAGTTTTGTGTAATGGTTTTTAAGAGAGACAGGGACATACAATAGTTTCTCAGGAGGGGGGTAGCTAAAATAGTATGGGATCTTAAAATCACACCATTATTGAAGGACTAGTTTAGCCAATGGAAAGGAAGGCTTAGAAGGGAAAAGAAAAAAAGGCTCTTTTCACAGATTTTGACCGCAGTCAATAGGAAGAAAATATTTTTTATTTCATTAGGCAAAACTAGGAAGTGGTTAAGAGTTTGGGGGCAGCAGATTTTAACTCAATATGAGCAAAATTTTTAACCAATATGCTTTTTCCACAGTGACTCTCATGGGTTACATATGAGCCCCATATATTTGTTATTTTCTTGGAAGAACCAATCGACACAAAAATGTTTCACTGTTTAAAGAGAGTCCCTCCCCTTCCCCAGTTAAAAACTGAGAGCAGACTGTGTTTGTCTGTGCATCAGCATACTGTATGGTCGGGGACAATGTTGGCTAAGGGTGTTATAAATATATGTTCCATACATGTATGAATAAAATAATTGTTTTTTAACATCTATCTTCTCATTTCAAAAACAATGTTCTACCTGTCTTAAGACTTTGTGAATGATTATATAATTGACTTTTGTTAGCAAAATATTAATGTATACTTCTAAGCTACAATGATAAGTATTGCATGGGCCAAAACGTTGTTCAGGTTTTTTTGTAACATGTTGCCCGAATGAACTTTTTGGCCAACCCAATACATAGTAGGACCTGACCTCTGTCTCCCAGGGAGGAATTAAATGTAGCCATACTCAATTTCCATATAATTTATACAAACTATTCCTATGTCCTGTCACGATGTTTCATATTGATGAGTTTACTTCCCTCAATAAAGCACTTCAAGGAGAAGGACTATGTCTTCTCAGATTCCATATGAAAGTACTGGAGGTTCTAGCCAGCTCAATAGGATAAAAAAAAAAAAGAAATAAAAATATAAAGATTAGAGAGGAGGACATAAACTGTAACTTTTAAAAGAAGATATGATTTTCTACTTAGAAAAATTGAATCTACATACAAATAAGTAAAATGAATAAAAATTTAAAAGGTTGCTATATATAATAGATCAATTTCAAAAGTAAATTGCAACAAACAGAATATGTAGTGTAAAAAAAAAAAAAGAGAGAGAGAACATTTACAAGTGCAAAAGAAAATGTAAAGTACCTGGAACAAATCTAATAAAAATGATCAAGGTATTTCAATAAGACTTTATTGAAAACATCAAGATCTGAATAAATCGAGAGAAATACAATACTCATAGAGCACAAGATTCTATATATCACAAAGATTTCAGTTCTCCACAAATGAGAATTTCTCCACAAGTTGAGAAAGAAATTCAATACAATTCCAGTCAAAGCCCAAGAGTTTTTCATGAAACTAACAAGCTGGTTCTAAAATTTATATGGAAGAAGAAGGTCCCAGAATGTCAAGATGCTCCTGAAGAACTATGTGGTGGAACACATCATACCAGGTACCAAGACTTTCATACATCAACTGTAATTATGACGTTGTGGTATTGGCCCAGAGTAGACACAGAGACCAGTGGAATAATATAGTGAGCTTAGAAACAGATCAGCACAAAAATGAGAATTCGATATATGACAGAGCTGGATCGCTGGGAAAAATAGGAACAGGTTGATAAAAGTTTCTGAAACATCTAATAATCCATATGTAAAAAATGAAACCTGAATTCTATCTCACATCATACCCAAGAATTAATTATAGATGAGACTTAAGTATAAAACAAAATTTTAAAAAGCTTTAGTTAACCAAGATGTCTTTCAGTAGGTAAATGGATAAACAACTGTGGTGCATCCATACAATGGAATATTACACAGCGATGAAAAGAAATGAGTTGTCAAGCCATGAAAAAACAGGGAGGAACCTTAAAAGCATGTTGTTAAATGAAAAGAGCCAATCTGAAAAGACTACAAACTGTGGGATCTCTACTATATGACATTCTGGAGAAGGCAAATCTACAGAGGTGGAGATGGGGGAGGGAAGGATAAATAGGTGGAGCACAGAATATATTGAGAGCAGTGAAACCATATTGTTTGATACAGTAGTGATGGGTACATGTCATTATACATATTTCAAAACATATAGAATGTACAACACAAAGAGTGAACTCTAAGGTGAACTATGGACTCCCGTTAATAATAATGTATCAGTATTTGTTCATTAATTGTAACAAATGTATCACACTAATGCAAGATGTAAATAATAGAGAAAACTGGGGGTGGGTGGGAAGAGAGGGGTTTGTGGTAACTCTTTGTACTTTCCAATCGATTTTTCTGTAAACCTAAAATTGCTCTTAAAAAATCTATTAATTGGGCTTCCCAGGTGGCACGGTGGTTGAGAGTCTGCCTGCTGATGCAAGGGACGCGGGTTTGTGCCCCGGTCCGGGAAGATCCTGCATGCCGTGGAGCGGCTGGGCCCGTGAGCCGTGACCACTGGGCCTGTGCGTCCGGAGCCTTTGCTCCGCAACGGGAGAGGCCACAACGGTGAGAGGACCGCGTACCACAAAAATGAAAACAAAAAAACCCCTATTAATTAAAAATTTAGGAGATAATAGAAAATAAGCTTATCTGTGAATTATGGGTAAGATAGATTTCTTAAATAAGATGCAACAATAAAGAAAAAGGTTGAATATGTGACTAAATTTAAATTAAGATCATTTACTTAAAAACACCATGAAGAGAGTGAAACACAAGCTACAGCCTGGGAGAAGATATTTGCAATAATTACGACTGATAAATGTTTAGTACTGGTATCCAGAACATATAAAATACTCCTAAAAATAAAACAGAAATAGATAAAACACAAAACAAGTTATAGAAAGATAGGCAAAAAACATGAATAGATATTTCAGAGAAGAGGACACATGAATGGTCCCTAGACAAATAGAAAGATGCTAAACTTCATTACTAATAAGAAAAAATAATAAAAAGACCTAACCTTCACCAGTCTGACAAAAGCTTAAAAGGCTATCAATACCAAGTGTGTTTTGTGTTGTTGTTTTTTTTTTTTTTAAGCTTTTTAAGGAACCTCCATACTGTTCTCCATAGTGACTGTATCTATTTACATTCCCACCAACAGTGCAGGAGAGTTCCCTTTTCTTCACACCTTCTCCAGCATGTATTGTTTGTAGATTTTTTTTTTTTTTTTTTTGCGGTACGCGGGCCTCTCACTGCTGCGGCCTCTCCCACTGCAGAGCACAGGCTCCGGACGCGCAGGCTCAGCGGCCATGGCTCATGGGCCCAGCCGCTCCGCGGCACGTGGGATCCTCCCGGACCGGGGCACGAACCCATGTCCCCTGCATCGGCAGGCAGACCCCCAACCACTGCGCCACCAGGGAAGCCCTGTTTGTAGATTTTTTGATGATGGCCATTCTGAATGGTGTGAGGTGATAGATACCTCATTGTGGTTTTGATTTGTATTTCTCTAATGATTAGTGATGTTGAGCGAAGATGTGGCACATATATACAATGGGATATTACTCAGCCATAAAAAGGAACAAAACTGAATTATTTGTAATGAGGTGGATCGATCTAAAGTCTGTCATACAGAGTGAAGTAAGTAAGAAAGACAAAAACAAATACCATGTGCTAACGCATACATATGGAATCTAAAAAAATGGTAGTGATGAACCTAGTGGCAGGGCAGGAATAAAGACGCAGACATAGAGAATGGACTTGAGGACACGGGGGGGAAGGGGTGGCTCATGGGCCCTAGGGTGTGGCAGTTGTGGCTCATGGGCCCTAGGGTGCAGGCCCAGTAGTTGTGGTGCACAGGCTTAGTTGCTCTGTGGCATCTTCCTGGACCAAGGCTTGAACCCATGTCCCCTGCATTGGCAGGTGGATTCTTAACCACTGCTAATGGTTAACTTGTGATAATTAATTGTTAAATAATTGTTAAATTGTGATATAGTTTATATAAAGGAATACCACACAGCAGTGAAAATGATTAAGGTATTTTAACCACATCCCTGTATGGATGAATTGCAAAAACCTTTTGAGTGTTAAAAAAAACCCCACAAGGAATGGGGAATTCTTATACAGAGGTCAAAACAAACTAACCCTAACAATTACGCTTAGAGATGTATACATACATGGCAAAGTTACAAAAAGAAGCAATACATACTTAACATAAAATTCAAATAATTGTCACCTTTGTGAGATGGTAATTCATTGAGAAGGGACACATAGGACTTTTTAGTTCAAGTCTTTTGTTCACTTATTCCCGTAAAGAATTTTGAGAAACTATGTATTTGTTCCTACATTTTAAAATTACCATCTAAAAATGTTCATTAGAAGTTGAAAGAGTTGCAAAGAATGTAATTTCCAGTGTTGTAAAATTTGACATTTAAAAATAAAACTCATATCTTGCTTTTAAAAGTATTCAATAAGATATAAAACTATAATAATTTTATACTGTTACCAACAACCATTTAAAACATATGTAAACAAGCTCTTTAACTTGTTAAAGAATATGGGGAAGGGGAGGAGGGATAAGTTAGGAGTTTGGGATTAACATATACACACTACTATATATAAAATAGATAACCAACAAGGACCTACTGTATAGCACAGGGAACTATTCAGTATTTTGTAATAACCTATAAGGGAAAAGAATCTGAAAAAAATAGGTATAAAGTAGGTATAACTGAATCACACTGCTGTACACCTGAAATTGACACAACATTGTAAATCAACTAATCTTCAGTAAAACAAAACATTAAAATATGTAAATCTTCCCTTTTTCTCTTTGAATAATATTTCTATCCTACTTCCTCCACAAGCTTTTGTCCTAATATATCTTTATGATTGAAACTCTTCTCTTGATTATCCTATCATACTTATCCAAAACAAAATATGCGTATACGTGTAATTTTAACATTTATCTCATTTTCTGAAGTCATAAGGCTCCAAGATTAAAAAAAATTACCTTTGTAATTATTATTAGTACCCACTTTATCAAAAATTCTTAAATATGTTATAACTGTTGATAAATAATTATTAAACACAAAAAGTAAAATTTATTGGAAATAAATCTTTTTTGGGCTTATTTATTTATTTATCTATTTTACATTTTACTGAAGTATAGTTGGCTTTGGAAATAAATCCTTTTATAAGAAGAATCATGATCTTACTTCTTCTCTGCTTTTAATAAAGAGAATGGTTTATACTGGTAATAACTGGTGGGGCTAGCAGTTATTTCATATACTTTTTTTTATTAATAGGAGATATAAAATAATAAACATTTCATAGGATGAAATAATACGAGGATGCAATGTAATTACAAAAAATTCATAATATAATTGATAAAATGGGTTTTAATTACTACATTGAGTACCACATACCAAAATGGAAAGAAGTTACATAAAAATTTTAACTTTGGATTTTACCCAAAGTTATCCTGATATTTTTGGCAGTCCCAGAAAACATTCCAGTAACACTGAAAAGAATCAGAATCATTCTGCTTCTTCAGCTGATCAAGATGTTTTTATTTCCAGCAAATGACACACCCTAGGAAAGAGTATTGAAAATAGCTGAAAAGAAATGCTTGTTTTTAAATATATGAAAAAAGAAAGCCCAAGTTTTCAGTGTTGAGTATTTATCATCCATGCTTTCTTTGTTTTTCTCTCCCAGGACTCTTCCTCATTCTTTGAAAATAAACTGGGGAAGAAAGAGGTAGAAAATTATCATTGCCACCCCCATCCTTATCACTACCATAGATCTGATTTCAGAACATCTTGACAGGAGCCACAATACTTGATTCTAAAATTCATGCTTTACCATTGACAGAAATATGCATAAAATGGGAAACACAGAAAGGCCTGTGGGTTTATGGTACCTTGCTTAATCCTCAGGAGACCTGGCCCATTTGGAGATGAGAGGGGTTCACACCCAGGACCCTGGTGCACTGTGAGATTTGCAATGGGTGCTTTGGTCAAGTGGGAGAAGGACTATTGGGAACTCAAGAGTTCTCGGGCAAATTGAGTTAAGGAAGAGTATATATGGAATTTGGGTATCTAGAAATAATTTACTTAAACTGGTGGATGCTTAGGTACCCCCAGAAAGTCCTTATGTACCTGAGTTGGGGTGGGGGGATGAGGGCGGTACATGCCTTGGTTTGGAGAGCACTGTTGATGATATCCCTGATGTTCTAATTCTTAAAAGAGTTGTGGGAACATGCATATATCTTTAATTTGGTTATTTTAATTTAAATTATATATATATGTGTGTATATATATTATTACATTTACATATATAATGTACCTCTCAATAAATATAGTTTAAAAAATCTACAATGGTTGCAGGGCAGTTTTATTTCTCATCCACATACACGGAAACTGCAGCCCAGGAAGACTGAATTCATAGCTGTGACATTTGCCGGAAAATCTAAAATTTTCACAGCTGGCAGGAGAATCTCTTTCAGGGAGAAAATTATCTTTATGTAGGAAAATAATAAGTCCTTTTATAGGCTGGATTTTAAAGAGCTTGGAAGGAAAGAGATAGTTTAATTGTTTTACATTAAAAAATGAGGGAATTCAGATAAACCCTCATACATATGGTCAAATGATCTTCAACATATGGGTGTCAAGACTACTCAATGGGAAAAGGACAGCCTAAGATTGTGTTGAGAAGCTGGAAATCCATCTGCAAAAAACTGAAGTTGGACTCTTATCTTACACCATATACGAAAATTAACTCAAAATGGATTAAAGACATACACGTAAGACCTAAAACTGGAAAACTAGAAGAAAACATAGGGGAAAAACGTTATGACATTGGATGTGGCAATGATTTTTTATATATGACAAAAAAGCACAAGTAACAAAAGTAAAAAGGGAGAAATGGGACATCAAACTTAAAAACTTTTGTGCATCAAAGGACACAATCAACAGAGTGAAAAGGCAACATATGGAATGGGAGAAAATATTTGAAAATTATATATCTCATAAAGGGTTAATAGCCAGATATACAGAGAACTCCTACATCTCAACAAAAAGTCAAATAACATGACCAAAAAATAGGTAACGGGCTTAAACAGACATTTCTCTAAAGATGATGTAAAATGGTTAACAAGCATATGAAAACGTGCTCAGCATTACTAACCAGCAGAGAAATGTAAATCAAAACCGCAATGAGATTACCTCACACCCGTCCGGATGGCTACTACCGAATGAAAACAAAACAGAAAATAACAAGCGTTGGTAAGAATGTTGAGAAATTGGAAGCCTTGTGCACTGTTGCTGGGATTGTAAAATGGCACGACTGCTATGGAAAACAGTACGATGGTTCCTCAAAAAATTAAAGAGAGAACTACCATATCATCCAGCAATCCCACTTATGGGGGATATATCCAAAGGGTTGAAAGTAGGGTCTCAAAGAGATATTTACACACCCATTTTGATAGCAGCACTATCACCATAGCAAAGAGGTGGAAACAATCCAAGTGTCCATCAACAGATGAATGGATAAACAAAATGTGGCCTTTACATATAATGAAATATTGTTCAGTCTTCAAAAGAAAGAAAATCCTGTCACATGCTACAACATGGATCAACCTTGAGGACATGAAATAAGCCAGTGACCAAAAGAAAAATATCGTATGATTCCACTTATAGGAGGTATCTAAGGTAGTCAAATTCATGGAAACAAAGTAGAATGGTGGTTACCAGGGGCTAGGGGGAGGGGAAAGGAGAGCTGTTTAAAGAGTACAGGCACTCCTCTGCTCAAATCCTTGCAGTGGCTCCTGATCGAAATCAGAGGAACAAAGTTGTTGTAATGGCCCCCAAGGTCCCCATAGGCTGGCTCTCCACACCTCTCTGGCCCATCTCCTCCCTCTCTCCCCTCAATCACTCTGCACCAGGCTTCCTGGCAGCCTGTTGTTTCTCCACTCTGCCAGACCTACTCCTGTCGTTGGGCCTTTGTGCTAGACAGTTCCTCTTTCTGGAATAGTCTTTGCCCAGAAATCTGCCTGGCTAACTCCTTAGCTGCTTTCAAGTCTTTGTTTAAATGTGATCTTAATGAGGTCTACCCTGGCCACCCTATAAAACACTACAACATATGTACCCTGCATATACATATCATATACATATATATATATATATATATATATATATATATATATATTTAATGTTTTTGTTGTCTTCCCCTGCTAGAGTATAAGCTCCATTGGGGGAGGTATTTTTGTCTGTTTGTGCTTTAGAATAGTGCTTTATAAATAACAGTTCCTCAATAAACATTTGCTGAATGTCAACTCAGTCTTCACAAGCAAAATCCCTGTTTCCCCAAGTGAATCTGGGGAATGTTCATTCTGAAGGATGCACCACGTACACACACAAAAAGTCCTGTGGCCAACGGAGCTTGACGTTCCTTTCTTAGAGACTGCCAACAGGAGCGCCTGCTAGTATGTTTTTGAGATACTCTGAAATAATTGACCAATAATGATGGAAATTGTTTCAAAGTAAATGAAAGTTGCAGAAATGGCACAATAGGAGTATAGGAAAGGCTTAGGGAATAGGGACAAATACCTACTTTAGTCCTATAAATAACAGACTACAGTGTACACTCAGCATTTAGGGCTGGCCAGCCTAATGTGCTGACACGGAGAGCCACGCAGGCTCTGAACAACAGGCTGGGTCATGAGGATTTAAGTGAGAAGTCATGAGTACCACTGGCTGCACTGATTGCCAGGAAACCATCCATCCCTTCATTCTAAAGCATTGTTGTGCTTGACACTATCATTGGGCCTAGGAATCAGGCAGCAGAACAAAGAGTGAAGAGTAAGGTAAAAATATGGGTTGAGGGAGCGTCCAAGTGGCCTCTGATCTGAATACGAGGTCTAGGATTAAAGGATTAATGCTGGGCAGCTCCCTGAAGCCTAAGATGGCAGCGGTCTCAGCAACGACACCCACAGTGGGGCTGGGGCACGGGATGGAGAATGTCAGGACACCCAAAGCATATCAGGACACCAAGCATGTCAGGACAGCCAAAGGAAGTAAGAAAAAAAAAAAAAAAAACAAAAAACCTCTGAATATCTGAGATAGATAGCATAGAGCTAACTTAAAAACGAGGTAGGGCTTCCCTGGTGGCGCAGTGGTTGAGAGTCTGCCTGCCGATGCAGGGGACACGGGTTCACGCCCTGGTCCGGGAAGATCCCACATGCCGCGGAGCAGCTGGGCCCGTGAGCCATGGCCGCTGAGCCTGCGCGTCCGGAGCCTGTGCTCCGCAACGGAAGAGGCCACAACAGTGAGAGGCCCGCGTACCACAAAAAAAGTTTAAAAAAAAAAAACAAAAAAAAAACGAGGTACAGTCGGCCCTCCGTACATATAGTTTGCATACAGTACTACGTTTTCCGTCAGCAGTAGGTTGAATCCGCGGATGTGGAGCTCGCAGACAGGAGAGTCTACTGTAAGACTCGTGCTTCCATGGATTTTGATGTCTGCCGCACGTCCTGGAACCAACCGTCCCCGGATACTGAGGGACAACTGTACTTGACTTCTACAAGAACTCCTTAGGCATTCTGCCAAAGCCTAGCAATTTTAGAGTTCCCTAACTCACAGGAGAACCAGAATAGCAGTCAAGGCAGCAACAACCGAAATACGACGAGAGGAGATTGAAAAGCTAAAAAGTAGACACAGTAATTGAAAAAGCTGACCTCTTTGGGCGTAGTTTAGTGTACGGACACATTGTTGACAAGTCAATGGACTCCAAGACATCACTCTATTGCAGGATGGGTTCTTGACTTATCAGCAAAAACTCAGTAATGGTCACGAACTCCATTTAAGTATGCAGGGACATGTGCGATGCATTTTAGAAACCTCTCCCTCCCCAAAGGCTAAAGTTAAAAATAAAATGTTAGCTTGTACAGGGTAAGCTCCGCTGAGCAGAGATAATTAATATTTTTTGAACAATTACTTGATGATGGGTTATTTCATATATAATCTTTCCTTCAGTCCTTACACCAGCCACAAGAGACTGTAATTCTTTTTTTTTTTTTTTTTTTTTGCGGTACGCGGGCCTGTCACTGTTGTGGCCTCTCCCGTTGCGGAGCACAGGCTCTGGACGCGCAGGCTCAGTGGCCATGGCTCACGGGCCCAGCCGCTCCGAGGCATGTAGGGATCCTCGTGGACCGGGGCACGAACCCGCGTCCCCTGCATCGGCAGGCGGACTCTCAACCACTGCGCCACCAGGGAAGCCCGAGACCGTAATTCTTATTTCCACATTATAGAGGAGGAAATGGAGACTTGAAGAAGATAATTGATTTGCTCAAAGTCACAAAACTAGTAGAAAGCAGTACTGGTTTTCGGGTCCAGTTTTGCTTTGCTCTAAAGGCTGGGTTCTTTAGATTTTCATTACCTGTTTCTTTTCTACATTTTTAGCCTCCAATCCTGCCCACTCAGAAGTTGTGCAAAACCGTATTTATAAATATCGTTCTGTGTATTTTTAGTTAATGGTGTTTTGTTAGTGAGATTTATTTCTACATTTGCTTATCCGTGACTAATTTCTGCTTCGTATTTCTCATAACTGGCTTCTTTCAGAGGTTGGCATATTATTTTGGATTCTTTTGTCTTTAGACATATCAGCATCTCCCTGATGTAAGTACAGAGGTTAGCAGGCTGAGAGGATTTGTGTCGATTTATCTGGAATGACTAAATGATAGTATTCTCAGGGGAAAATGCTATATTATGCAGCAGTAAGAGCTAAATCTAGTAGGTGTTCAGTTATATTAATTTCTTAATTTTTCTGAACATGAACGATTATAAAAACGATGTTTAACTGTGACCTCAACTCAGAAAATATGTTAGGCAGGTAGGAGGTAACAGATGCTCCAAGCAAACGCAGAATGGTTGAGCTAAAACGTGATGGAGTAGGGCACTGATTGCAAAATCTAAATTCCCTATGGTTTTGTGTGGATGATGCTTAAAGAAACTGTTTAGAAAACAAGAGTGATACCCATCGTGGGTCAGTTCAGACCATTCTCCGGATCAGATCTCAAATGTTGGGCGTGGAGTTAAATGTTCTATGCAGGCAACAGTTTCTGCCGTTTTCCTGAAGGTGGACTCCTAGTATAATAAAAAGATCTCTGTGTAATAAAAAGAACAATGGAATAGCCAAGTTTGAATCCTACTTTTGCTGTTTACCAGCTGGATAAGCTAGCTGCGATGTACCAGAAACTTCGTACTTTCGTGAATAAAAATGGAGAGGGTGATGACGTAATAATAAAAGTGATAACACCTGCCCTTTCAACCCATAGAATTGTTGGGAGGATCAAAAGGGATGATATAACTGAGTGTGCTCTGTGAATACACAATATCATTACATGAATATGTGGTATTATTAGCATGGTATTTTATTTTTACGTGGGTTATGTCATTGTAGATGGTTTTAATTAGTTTTTGTTGGTGATTATTTTTGATTGAATCACGAGAATTTATCTTCGTGAAGGGTTACACCTTTGTAAACTTGGAGGCTGATTTTAGTTCAGTTTTGTTGTTTGAGTGTCTTTGGCTGGGTCTGGATCGGCATGAGACTGGTGTTGAATTTTTATCAGCCGACAGTATCATGCTACCTCCCTGAAATATGCCAGATCCTTTTTCAGGTCTTTTTGTCTGGCCTTTAATTTTAGACCAGTCATCAGGATAAGCACTGGATCTTCTGGATGACTTCACATTCTGAGTATAGCTTCAGAAAGGAGATTAGAAACTTGACCTTGATATCAAGCCTCATTCTACGGCAGACAGAAAACAGGTGAGACCGAGTGCCTGTAGCATCACCCCAAGCCACCTCATTTTTGCACAGTAAATACAGTGCTTTGTCCACAGGAATGACAGGCCTGTGGGTGTATGAGTGGGCCTCTTGATAAAGAGAGAAACGTTTTGTTTCAGAGGAGGCAACGTGGCATAATGACTGAGGGCCCAGGTTCTGGAATCAGACAGGCATGTTTTATTCAACCTCCCTAAACACAGCCAAGATACTTAAACTCTCCAAACTCCAGGCTTCTCATCTATAAAATAGAGATTATAATAACAACCACGTGGGTTATTGTCACTGGTAAATGAGAGAGCTTTTTAAAAGGTATATCTAACATGTAATAATTATTATTATGAATTGATCTCTGATGGAAACAGAGATAAAGGGGAAGGAAAAGAGAGTGATGAGTCCATGGTACAGGTCTTATACATCTTAGAATCATATCCCATCCTCCAGAAGCCAGCTGAATTAACATATAGTGTAACTGATCCATCCTCTTGATGCTGCATCACCTAATAGTTCTTTGAACATTCATTGTACTACAGTATCAGTAAAACAGAATTCTTAAGATTTAAGTTCTGTGATGTTTTGTTTTCAAGATCTAAGCGTAGTTCCTCCATTTTTAAGGGGAAATTTTAGACTAGATGATAATCTGTGTTTTGTTGAGCAGAAGAAAATCCGTGTAGGGCTAATCTTCTGTTTTTAAACCTACACCAATGTGAAGACTAGTGTTTGAAGTCTGAAGAGCATAGCTTTGCGGAAAATTATGAGTGGTCTGAGCATGTGCTTCGTAAATACTCCCCAAACTGGCCTACTTTTCTTTTCTGGCAGTTCACATTTAAGTGTTGATTTTTTTTTTTTTCTTTTAACAATGCTTTCTAGCTCCTTCTGCCCTCAGACACCTCATGTAAGCTGTCATTTTGCTCAAGATAAGAGGAACGTTGCTTCAATTCTGGTCAGTTTCTAGAACTGTGTGATATTTAATGAGCCTGTCTAGCCTAACTGATCCTCAAGCATATGCCTGTGTGTGTGTGTGTGAGTGTGTGTATATGTATGTGTGTGTGAGTGTGTGTATATGTGTGCGTGGTGTGAAAAGCAGATTGTCATCTGGTGGCGGTGGCCTCCTATAAAATCTCCATGGGGACAGGGAGTGGTGGGGACATGAGTTGAGAAACTCTGGCCCGGCCATTGAAAGTTCTGGGCAGCTTTTTGGTGATGAAGCTCTTCCAGAAGGCCAGGGTGAGGCCCAGCCTTGGAGGGGAAGTTGTTGTGACCGTCTGACAGGCCTTCAGTTGGATTTGAAGCTGGAAGCCATGTTGACGACAATGTTAGTTCTGCCCCAAAGTTACTGGCCCCGTTTGGTCGGATTCTCCACCAACTAATCCGCGGCTCTGTGGCTCCTACCAGCTCCCAGGAAACTGCTGATGCAAAGCTTTGGGCTTGGTTACCTGGTGAAGCCTAGAGATTGACACCAACTCAGTTTTCTTTGTTTTTTCCTACCCGTCTGATTTCCTGCTTTCCTGAAAGCCTTCTTCATCAGCGAGCTTACAACAGTTCTTGGAAAGGATCAAGACGTTTATGATTCTCAAAACCTACTAATCAACTAAAGTTTTCCAAGTGCCAGTGATACACTTGGGTGTCTGAGGACAGAGAAGCGAAGGGGCCAGGTACCTCTTTTTAGAACCGGTTCTGGCAAAAGCTGATCAGAATGCACATAACTGTAGCGCCGTTTCTTACAGGGGTAAAAAGAATTCACAATCCAAAGGACCGAACATTAATGGTCAGAAGCTAGCAGTCCTAGTGTCTGCGCCTGTGTGACACAGACCATGTCAGATCAGGGTGTAGGAAACTATGTCTTGCCCACAGGCATGTAAGGAGAAAAGGAGGCTGGGTGCTGGGGTGCTGGCTGGGAGCCCCGGGGTGTCCTTGGGCTTCGAGCCCCTGGCAGATTAACCCTTTGCCGCAAGGACTGCGAGGGAGAAGCCTTGCAAGGAAAGTGCAGGAAATCTTAGCCGGCGCGGGGACCGGTGCCGACGCTGCGACGGAACCAGAACGGGGTGGGGTCAGGGTGCTCCCTAGCGCAAGGAGCCCGCCGGGGTGAGCGGGATGGAGGTCGTTTCTTGTGGCGGGGAGGGAGGATGGGGAGCTCGGGCGAAGTAAGAGCAGAGGATCCTCCCGCCCCCGGGGCCGCGCGCCACCACGCGCCGGGCTAGGCGGCGGCGTCCCTGTCGTCGCTTTCCCTCTCGGGTTGGCCCGGGCAGGGCGGGCCGGGTGGCGCTCGAGGGCGGGGCTCCGAGTCTCCACTTTTCCTCCCTCCCTTCCTCCCTCCTCCCGGGCAGTCCCGGGCGGCCGGGCCAATGAGCGGCGAGAGGAGGGGAGCGGGAAGCAAACGCTCTCGGCCGCAGCCCTCCTGCCGCGCCCGCGGCCACTGCGCCAACGCCAAGTTTGCGCCCTGAGAGTTTGCGCTGGGTCGCGTCCTCCGGCTTGCCGCTCGGTCCCCGCGAGCCAGGCGGCCGCGCGGCCCTCGGGACAGCCACCCGCGCGCACTCGGGCGGGAGGACGCCGAGCGGGGTGGCGCGGCCTGGGGCCGGGGCTGCCGCCTCCCGAAGATGCAGGATGGCAGCAGAGCCTCCTCCCAGCCTCTCCTACCGCACCACGGGCTCCACCTGTCTGCACCCGCTCAGCGAGCTCCTGGGCATCCCTCTGGACCAGGTAACGGCGGGCGGGCGGCCCGCGGCTGGCGCGGGAGCGCGGGAACCCTCCCTGAGCCGGAGCGGGCGTGAAGCCTGCGGGGGTGCTGGTGGGGATGTTATCTACCTCCGTCCCCGCCCCCATAGCAGATTTCACTGCTACAAACTAGACAGGTGGAGTTTTGTTTGTTGGTTTTAAATTGATATTTTTCTCCTGTAAGTGTGAAAAAAATTGGTATACTTTGCACAGAAGGTTCGAATAAACTTTTTTGTTTTGTTTGAAGTTTTGGGTTTCCTCGTTTCCTGTAACCCAGGGCTAAAACATTCTGATAAATGACTCAAGTGATTCTTTCATCAGTGTAGTCAAGTCTTTTATTATTTTTAAGTTAGATGAAACTACTTAGAAACTGAACCTGAGTGATCTATATGCAAAAGCCTGTAGCTTTTGAATGAGAGACCTGGGTTTTCTGCAGTGAGGCTTGTGAAGTCGGGTTGACAGTTATTTTGTACCACCTGTGATCAACATCGTCAAGGGAGGAGGGACACAGGATGCTGTGGTTTTCCGAGGGCCTTAGGTTATTCAGTCAGTCTACCCTCGGGGGTCCAGGCTCCCTAGTAGGACAGGTTAGTGGGAGAAGAGAGGCACTGTTGCAGGTATTTGGACTGTCCAGCAACTGTCTGCTACCATTAAAACTGAAAATGGTAGCAAACAACAGTAATTCCAGGTAAGAAATTTTCCCGAGGGTTGAGGCTATCTTAACCCCTTTTCTTGTCTCCTTAGGTGCTGCAGGCTAGATAGGCCCTGTATTTAGCAGTGAGTCAATAAATATACAGTTGACCCGCGAATAACACGGGTTTGAACTGCATGGGCCCACTTATATGTGTATATTTTTCAATAGAAAATACTACAGTACTGTACCATCCGAGGTTGCTTGAATCCACAGTTTCCGAGGAACCACAGATACAAGGGCCCGACAGTAAATTATACACAGATTAACCCCTATGTAGTTCAAGGGTCAGCTGTATGTTATTTAAATGGAATTGGGTAAGGCATGCTGGAGGACGGCCCACTAGTGATCTTGTAAAAAATTCTTCTTTCCTTCAAACAAGAGTATACCTGCTGCTCTTTCCACTCACATTCCCTCAGCAACGAGGAAGTGAGACCTAGATGTTTCCCGTATTCAGATGCTGTTTACTGAGCCACCCTTCCACCTGGCTCCCTCTGAGGATCTGATTCAGAACTCCACCTGATCTGACTGTCGGCCATCAATTGTAAAATCCAGACGGTCAGGAAATTGGGAGAGGTATCAGCTGCTAACGCCTGTCCTTGTAGTGAGAGTGTAGTGACTGCCAGGGACCTGCAAAGGCAGAAATAATAGCAAATTCTTTAGCCCTGAAATGAAATATAACTCAGAGCTGAATTTCCTTCAGGGGAGTTCGTTGGTACTTACCCCTCTACTCTCCATCACAATTTATTTTAATTGCATTTTCCATTTTCAGCAATTCAGCACAGCTACAGAGAAGACGAATCCAGGGAGGTTTTTTGTATGGAAAGAGTTAGATTGTTAATGAATCCCAGAGATTGACGACTGAGAGGTGCCTAGGATGATGTTATTAAGTGCTTTGTAACTGCATCCACCCTCATCCTCCATCTCCTGGATTTCTGGCAAAGGAATTCTGGTTTTAATTTATAAAAAAGAACAAGAGAGCCTGTGGGATGTTTAAGGCTGGAAGGAAGGGATTTCTGGGATGAACTGAAGGAAAAATGTGGGCGATAGGCAAGGAAGGAGCACCTGTGATCTCTTAGATCTTAGGAAACCCCACTGCCCTCCGGCAGGGTCAAATCTAAGTGACTCTCAGTGGAAGAAGCATTTAAAGGACAATGCCCCAGCTGGCTCATTTCAGGCCGAGGGAGAATCCCAAACCATAAATAATGTGGTTTGAGGCTAAACTGTGGCTTGAGAGTTTGGAAGCTTGATGTGTTTTTCTCCCTTGCACTTTCAGGGGCTTTTTAGTTGTTAGACTGACTTGGGAGTAATTTGTGCTCTGCCAGAAAACTTCCTTTATGACTGCTGGCTGGTATTCTACCCTCCCGGAGCCTCAGAGTCTTCACGTGTAAAATGGGAGACGACAAAAAGACCTACATTTTGGAGCCGAGACATTTTATATAGATATAAAATGCCCTACAGTCCTTGTATCAGACAGGGTCCTGGCAGGAAACAATTCAACTCAATGGATGACAATGAAGAAACTTTGATGAACTACTTAGAGAGGTGTGGGTGGCATTAAGGGAACCAATAAAGGATGTTCAGGTACCAAGACCTGGGCAAGGGAAAGGGAAGAAAGTCCTCTTGCCAGGATACAGGGGGGGAGTAGAGAGAGAACTTCAGCCCTTCTGCTCCCCATCTCCTGGCCCTTCCATCTCTTTTTTCTTGCGGTACGCGGGCCTCTCACTGCTGTGGCCTCTCCCGCTGCGGAGCACAGGCTCCGGAGGTGCAGGCTCAGCGGCCATGGCTCACGGGCCCAGCTGCTCCGCGGCATGTGGGATCTTCCCGGACTGGGGCACGAACCCGTGTCCCCTGCGTCGGCAGGCGGACTCTCAACCACTGCGCCACCAGGGAAGCCCCCTTCCATCTCTTGCAGTGGCCCCCAGTGGGTGGCTGGCCTGGGGCACCTGGGCGATGTGGTCTGCAGGGGCTCCTCCTGGGGCACAAAATTGGGAAGGGAAAAGTGGAGCCAGGTCTGGAGGACAGTCCTAGGGTAAGAGCCCAGTCCTTGATACATGTTTGCTCCTGGCCCATTAAAGAGTGACTTTTCATTGGCCTTCGATTTGCTAACAGTGATAAAACATATACCTCAAGTTGTCCAAGTGGTTCTTCATATGCCACTTAAAGATAGTGAATCCTTTTCTTAATGTCTTAACATTTCACACGTATATTTTTAATTTCTGTATTGATTGCACTTGTGAGAATGTCTTTGGCTTCTGGGTCTCCCTGTGTCAAGTTGTTTATTATTTGCAAAACCTGAAATATCTGTTGAGCATTCTACTATGTGAGTGAAGAGCTCTTTTTTTTAATATTTTTACTGGAGTACAGTTGATTTAAATGTTATGCTAGTTTCAGGTGTACAGCAAAGTGAATCAGTTATACATATACATATATCTACTCTTTCTTACGTTATTTTCCCATATAGGTCATTACAGAGTATTGAGTAGAGTTCCCTGTGCTATACAGTAGGTCCTTATTAGTTATCTATTTTATAAATAGTAGTGTGTATATGTCAGTCCCAATCTCCCAATTTATCCCTCCCCCAACCCTTTCCCCCTGGTAACCATGTTTGTTTTCTATATCTGTGACTCTGT
Organism: Phocoena phocoena; assembly: GCF_963924675.1. NCBI lineage: Eukaryota > Metazoa > Chordata > Mammalia > Artiodactyla > Phocoenidae > Phocoena > Phocoena phocoena. Next base: position 89,600,280 of record NC_089228.1, read on the forward strand.
CTTATAAATAAGTTCATTTGTACCATTTTTTTTAGATTCCACATGTAAGCGATATCATATGATATTTGTCTTTGTCTGACTTACTTCACTCAGTATGACAATCTCTAGGTCTATTCATGTTGCTGCAGATGGCATTATTTCATTTTTTTTTAATGGCTGAGTAACATTCCATTGTATACATGTACCACCTCTTCTTTATCCATTCATCTGTTGATGGACATTTAGGTGGCTTCCATGTCCTGGCTATTGTAAATAGTGCTGCAATGAACATTGGGGTTGCATGTATCTTTTCAAATTATGGTTTTCTCTGGATATATACTCAGGAGTGGGATTGCTGGATCATATATATGGTAGCTCTATTTTTAGTTTTTTAAGGAACCTCCATACTGTTCTCCATAGTGGCTGTCTTTAATTATTTTTCATCTGATTCTTCCATTTATCTGTTCTGTTAGCTTATGCAATTGTGACTATACTCAGGAAACGTCTATGGTTTTAGTTTCCAGGGACTTTTACTAGCCTGGCCTCCTCCTAAAGATGTTAAATGCAAAATCATCTTATTTAATTAGAGACTAGAGCACAGCAGTTCAGATCCAGAGTATAGGAAATGGATGACTTAGGGGCCTTCACAGGTGCCTCACGGATGAGTTTGATGAAAACTGCGTTTCTGGAATGAGTTTCTTTCGAGCAGATGTGGAGCTCGGGCAAAGAACTGAGGATGACTATTTTGTTTGATTTTTTTGTTTAAATCATCTGCTCATGCCCTCTCCACTCGGTTTTGGTCATGGGGTATGGCATGATCTGTCTTTAAACTATCCCAGCCTTTGAAGTTTGCAAAATTGACTCAGCTACCAGGATAGACGCGGTAATACTGACGTTCCTAATTTGTGTGGTACACGGTCATATCCTAGGAGCTGTGCAAGAGGAGGAATTCCTGGCTTTAAGGAATTTGCAATTTGGTGGTGGGGAACTCTGAGTGCCAGGAAATGATTTTTGAGATTAAAGCAGTCCAGGTTTAGGCCTATTTATGTAAGCTTGTGTTACAGTTTAAAAGGCAAGATCAGTGAAGACCAGCTCTGAAGGCCTGACCCTCTCGACTTATGGTGATATCAGCAGTGGGTTTTGATGACTCCACCGGGGCCTCTGACCACAGTTTCTGTACCTGCCTGGAGCTTTCAGTCACCTGGTTGGTTCTTTTGCCTATTCTTGGAAAGCCCAACCCTCAGTTTTCTCTTCTTATCTGAGTCTTGCCCTTGGTTAAAAGCTCAGCTCACATTCCACAGTCATTATTAAATCAATTAAATATTTATTTAACACTAGTAGTACGAGGGACTTGGTCAGGTCTTAGAAATATAGGGCTTAAAAAAAAAATCAAGGTTTCTATCCTTGAAGAGTTTATACGCCCATGGAGGAGACAAAAGACCTATAGAAGTGCTGTGTCCTCACAGACCTATGTAGGTACTAATAGAGGTTTGTAGGTGGTACCTTAGTGGAACAGAGAAGGGAAAGCCACAGGACACCTTGGACTTGTGTGGAATTTACTGTTTACCTTTGACACGGTTTATATTTGACACTTGACACAAAATGTTACCTTATTTTGTTAGGTATCCTGCCTGGTTTATAATACTGAGTTTCAAACTAATTTAAAGTCTCCTTGAAGTCTAGGTTTTATCTATCCTGGTATTCCAAGCAAGTAGTAGCATGCCCAACAAATGCTTATCATTAGTAGCAATATATGCCCATGCTGACGATATACATGATCAGACTTTGATACAGAATCTTCTGTTTTTAAAGTGGAGAGAGATGGATCTTTGTGGGACGGGTGGGGAGGGTCCTCTACCGAACGTTCTGCCTGTTGGTGCTGCCTCCAGGCTGTACTCTTGGGTTTCTGACTTGAACAATCTACTCTCCACCCTGGGGCTTTCCAGCTGACCCCGGCTCAGGCTGCATATGGCAGGTCACAGAATGTCCATCCTGCAGAGAGCCACTTCATTCATATTTTTGGCCTACAAGGCTAGGTCTCCTCTCCCCACTTAATTTCCCTTTCACTGTCTGATAGTGAAATCATTGGCTTATGGGAGGAGCATCATTGGTTAGACTACAAACAGCAAATACTGAGTTTCTGCCATGTTCCAGGAATTCCTGGGACTGGGTGAGGTTGTTATCATTCAAACATGAATAAAATAGGGTCCATCCTCGAAAAACTCATTGTTGGGTGGGGTGGGGACACAGAAGTCAACCAGTATTGCTCCTGTGTGGTGCCTGGACCTGCAGCATCAGCCTTGAAACTTGTTAGAAAAGTTCTTCTCTGCCTGGCACCCTGTCTGCTGCTCTGGGCACAGACCCAGCCAGCGGGGGATTTCATGAGCCCTCTCGGTGGTGCTGGGATGCCCCAAAATTTGAGAACCACTGCTGTGTGCAGATAAATGGGATACAAATTAATTAAGCGCAGTGGAGGCGGGTGAGGTGTGGTTGTCAGAGAGCATCTCACAGGTGGGGAGGACCACGAACTGGGTCTTGAAGGCCGAAGAGGTATTTGTCAGGCAAAGTGGGTAGATAGAACAGCACATACAGAGGTGGGGAGGTGTGAAACTCTGCACTTCGTTCAAGGAACGGAGTCCACCGAAGTGGCTGGTGAGGCTGCCCTTGTGAAGATTTTGGGACTCTAGGTTGGGGAGGGAGGCAGGGGTCACATCATGAGGAAGCTGGGAGGCTCTGGTGAGGTGTTTGTACTTCACGCTGCAGAGACCAGGGGGAAGCAAACTATTTCTATAAAGGGCCAGACAGTAAATATTTCCGGCTTTGCAGGCAGTACAGTCTTTGTTGCACGACTCAGCCGTGCCATTGTGCGGTGAGAGCAGCCATAGACAATATGTAAATCGTTGGGCCTGGCTGTGTTCTCATGAAACTTTATTTATGGACTGAAATTTGAATTTTATGTAATTTGCACATGTTGTGAAATTTTCTTCTTTTGATATTTTTTTCCCAACCCTTTAAAGATGTAAAAACACGTAGTTAACATACAGGCCACACAAAACAGGCAAGGGCTGGATTTGGCCTGAGGACTGGAGTTTGAGACCCCTGTTATAGACTAATTTTCCTCACATTTGGTAGATGGACCGTCATCAGTATCTATTGCCAAATATGCTTCTGGGATTTGACTCAGACCTAGTGAATCCAAATACATATCCGAGTGACAGGGCTGCCCAGGTGATTCTTGTGCTACCTGAAGTTTAGAGGCATTACTACCATCCAAGGGAAGGCATTGAAGGGTTTAAGATGTGAAAGGATTTTCATTTTGTGAAATGGGGCAGGAGGTCATGGCTGAAGGATGCAGGGATGGAGCAGGGGTTTTTGACAATGAGTGGGTGTTTAGAGTAGTCTTAATGGGGGAGCAGAGAAGGAGCGGCCTGGGGTCAATTTAATGGGTTGCTGAGTATAATCAACGCACTGAAAATCAGAAATTTCAGGATTTGTGCCAATATGTGGTTTTTGTCTTTCAGCAGCTCCTTGTAGGAGCAAAAGTAAAATAAATAGCTGGACGTTTGCAGGGAAGGTTGTTGGAACGTTAAGAAGTAAGGGTGTTGAAGGATGCTGACAAGTAGCTGGAGGTGATGGCAGTGAAAAGAGAAACATTTGGAGATTGGAGGGACTTTGAGGGGCGGGTGCAGGGGAAGTGAGAGAGCCGGGGGCCAGGATATTTAAGCTGAAGATTCCTAGGGAAGCTTCCCTGGGCAAGGATAAAAGTCAAGGTGTGGCCATGGGAGAAGGGGTGAAAGTCGACTCGGTTTAGCAAGCCGAGGAACTGGGGGATTTGGTTGATCGTCCTAAACATTGAAGCTGCCCAGGTGACTGAGGATGTGAGGTGGAGAGAAAGACTCTGTGGTACCTAAACTCTCCAGGAATGTGGAGGTAGATTGGTAGATCCTGACAGTGAAGAAGGACCAGAGAGGGTATGACAGGCTCTGCTATTAGGCACTCAGCCAGCCACTCTCCAGGGCGCATCTCATTTAATGTTAGGACGCAGAGTGGGGTCTGGAGGGAGGTACTTCCTGGCTGGAAGGACGGTGCCTCTCAAAGGAAGCTGGAAGAGCTCTCTTAGCCCCTTTATCAAAGGAGGCAGCAGCTGAGCCTGTTGAGCTGGGGGTCAGCCTGCTCTGTTCTTTCAGTCCCCCCACCCCCTGTTCCCTCCAACCGACACCATCCTAGGGCCCAGTTCACACTTGGCACTACTTAAACACTTTATTGAATAAATACAATACCAAACAACATGCATTCAAATGCTTTCTAAAGAAGTCAATTTTAAAGGTCTTTCCATTCAGGTTAATGACAAACACAGTAAAGGCAGATATGCTACTTTCACATAATTGGCTGATTCTATACAGCACTTATATCTTGTAGTCCACAAGTATATTCTTAAATGACAGAAGGATGGTGGAAGAAAAATGGTCCAAAGCAGCAATGGGGGAATCTGGAAAAGCAGTGACTTTCTTCTCTCTCCTTCCTTGCCGTTTGTGGTGGTAAAATGGGAAAGCAGACGCCTGGGGGCGGACAGTTCTCCCGCAAGGCTAAGAGGGAGGGAGAGAGCTGGGAAGACACCGAGGCTTCCAGAGCAGAGCAGGCTGAGGGCTTTGAGGAGGACCTCGGAGCCCATGACTGCAAGCCTGCATGCCGGGCACAGGAGGCTCTGGGATGAGCGGCGGGGTGCTTGGCAGGTAGAGGTGTCCCCGGGGGGCCCAGAGTCCTGGTAAGGCCGCGGCCATCGACTGACCCTGGGCCTTGTGGTCTTTCCTGGAGCTGCACACAAAGAGGGTGGGCAGCCTGGGAGCTGGGCAGGGCTCGAACCCAGGACTGCCTCTGCAGACTTTGCTCGTAGTCACTGCCCTGTATCCCAGCCACTGCCTCCCTGGGCGCTGTACCATCCGCGCAGCGGATGAGTTCTTTCCTGTGCCTCAGATCCACTGCGTCGTTCACCCCTTCCAGCTTCTGCTCACACTTTTCCCTCTGCCTGACATTAGTCCTCATACTCATCATCCTCATTTCCTTTTTCATCCCCTGCTGTCTGCTCTCTGGAACCCTGGCCTTGCTCTCTCCTCTCCCCTTATAGATCATCCCCCCCCTCCCCCAGGGCCAAATGGATCCGATTTTATTTTCTTTTTTTCTCCATAGCACTCTCTCCATACTCTATGTGCTTCTTTTTTTGGTGGGAGAGATTATGTTTATTGACTTTGTATATGCATATCTACTTGTCTGCATATTGGTTATGTGTGTGTTTCTGTCTTTTTTTAAAAATTGAAATATATAGTTGATTTACAATGCTAGTTTCAGCTGTATAGCAAAGTGATTCAGTTATATGTATATTTTTCAGAGTATATTCCATTGTAGGTTATTACAATATATTGAATATACAGTACATATATTCCCTGTGCTATACAGTACATCCTTGTTGCTTACCTATTTTATGTATAGTACTTTGTATCTGTTAATCCCATACTTGTAATTTATCCCTCCCCCCTCCCTTTCCCCATTGGTAACCATGAATTTGTTTTCTATGTCTGTGAGTCTGTTTCTGTTTTGTATATAAATGCATTGGTATTATTTTTTAGTTTCCATATATAAGTGATATCATGTAATATTTGTCTTTGTCTGACTTACTTCACTTAGTAGGATATACGCTAGGTCCATCCATGTTGCTGCAAATGGCAATATTTCATACTTTTTTCCCACATGGTGCCTCTTACTTTATGTCTCAGATATTTATCGTCTTTCTGCCCTGCCTGATTCTGAGAGGCTTCTCTCTGTAGTTGCTTATGGAGTACCGGATGCCAAATATTGGGCTAGAAGGGGGATACAGAGATTAATTAGGATCTCTGCCTTCTAGGAGACAAACCAATACGCACTTGGTAAATTACTTTATTACATGTAAACTCTTGTAAAGCAGTGTGCTCAATGCTCCAGAAAATGTGTACGTGTGGGCCTCAGCACTCCTGGGCCTGTCCTGGGGAAGGTGAGGGGAGCTTCCTGGGAGCTGCTGCTTTAGAAGGAGAAGGGGAAAGTGCAGGGGTGAGGCCAGGTGGGACAGGCAGAATATGCCAGGAAGAGGAAGCTGTCTGAGCAAAGGTACTGAGCCTGAGAAAAGATGACCTTTCTTCTTGGGCAGTGAGTGAGGCTGAATCTTAGTCATCTTGGTATGCTTGTTAGTACAAAGTAAGAACTAAATAAACTTGGTTCCCTTGAAGTGGAATTTTATTTACATAATTTGCACTGGAATGGATGACTAAGTGATGATAAAATTAGGAGCCGGTTCTTTTTACCAACTGGTTAGGCCTGTTTATTATTTGGACCCTACACTTCAGATCGAATAGGCCTAATTTCTGATTTGAGAGTTAATTAATGGCCCAATTACTGATAGTTAAATGTGAATCTTGGGTTGTTTAAATATAAAATTCTCCATTCCCGTTTTCATTATGTGGAGTTGATAGATGCATTACTTACCATTATAAAGGCAGATATTAATATCACTTTTTTGGACGAGTTGTCTCAAGTGTGTGTGAACAACATGTACAGTTTTCCTTTTGCAGTTTGAAGTCAAGTCACTTACATATAGAAAGTGCTGTATACCCAAGTACTCCCAAGTGTTTTTGAAGCACAGCCTCTGAATTACATTTATAAAGAAAAATTTCATGGAAAGATTATATCTAAGGAGATACAATCTGGAAATATCTTTTTGTAGCAGCAACTTGTAAAAAGAATTCAGTCTGTGTAATTTAATAACAGTATTTGGTTGTATGCTTTTCAGAAGCTTTCTATTTTAAGTAAGTCAACCCTTTCGGTAAACAAGACAAAGGGAGAACTTGCTGCAGTCTTGTTAATGACAATTTCTAGTAGTTTTGCCAGGATAGCAGAAGGATAGAGAATAATCAGCGGGAAAAGTAACTTCAAGTAGTTTATTTGGGTTAAAAATGTGCTTTATTAAAAGCCCACTATCCCATAGGGCTTAGAAATGTGGTCATCTGCCACAGGATGAACTCATTAACCCATATTAGTTAGCCAAAAAATAGGCACTCGGTTAATCATTTACCAACTTCCTTATAATAGTGGGGCTCTGCCTATAACTTTGTTATCAGTGGTTAATCATTTTTTGAAGTATGGTTTTGAAAGTCCACACAGCATAAAAGGGGCTCTAAGTGTTGCGTTAGGATTTCTGGCTGGGGGATGGTGCTGGGGATTTTGCAACCATCATATTATTACAGATACTCCATTCTCCAGCCTATTTACCAAAACAACAACACAAAGCTCGAGTTTGAAAGCCTCACTTGAAAAAGGAGCAGGGGTACATTGGAAAAGTTTTGTTCAGGGAATTCTAACTTCTTATTTCAAACAAGTAATTAAAAAATGAGTGGTTGTCTCCCCCCCACCCCTATTTTTGTCTCATTCATCATTCTGTACTTCTCATTTGAAACAGTCAGCAGAGGTATACAACACAAGGTTGCTAAGGCCTAGAGGAAGTTGCTAAATTCAAAAGTCATTTTGTGAAATTTTATGAAGTGGTTTAACTGTGAGTGTCACTGGGTTGAGACTTCTTTCCTCCAAAGACTTTTTTTTTTATCCCTGGCATTATTTTTTGCTCTGTCTTTTTAAAAATTTAATTTCATTTATTTTAAATATTTATTTATCTGTAATGTTTTGTGTTTGATTAATTTTTTTGGTTTTTATTTTATATAAATACAGTTTAAAAAAATGAGTTTTCTGACTAGGTAGCTTATGTACTTAGTATCAAACCACAAGGCAGAAAAGGGGGTATAATGAAAGGTCAGTCCCTGTGGTGTACACCCCCCTCACGCCCCGCCCCCAGTTTGCAGCTGCTCAGATCCGCTCCCCGCTGGTGGCCAGAGGTAAGTGAGGCAGCCATCTACACAGAATCTTTTTGTCTTTTCTGACACAAACGAGAGTGTACGGTTCTTCCACTCTTCGCCTTTTTAAAAAAACTTAACAGTGTCTCTTAGGGATTGATTCATATCTGCATCTACAGAGTTCTTGTGACGTTGACTTCCTTTCTGCCTTTTCTGAGAGTTCTGCTTCTCTGCTTCCAGGAACGGCCTTGTCCTTTAGCAGACGCTGAAAGACGCTGATGGGGGTAGGTGATGAGTTTGGGGAGGGGTCTCCCACATTGGCATGGTCCCCAGGAACATGGAGAACATGGGGACCACGTTCAGTGGGGCAGGTGGGGCGGCGGGATGAGCACTGAGCTCAGGGCGAGCAGAAGATGGGCTTTGCCTCCAATTTCCCTGGGAGGGAGAGCGTCCACTCTGGACTTAGGCATGAGGACATTAAAGATTCCCTTTCCCTTGTGCCCCAGGGATGAAAATGGTTCTGCCTCCCACTGACCCGGTGTCAGCGGAAGTTTTGGTCTCTCCGTCTGCTGGAAATGATGCTCTTTAAGCCCAATGCAGCTCTAAAATTCTGTGATTCCAAGATCTTCAACAGTAGCAAGGAAGGCTTGGTTTTAGATTGTAAAGAAATACTTCTTGAGGGTAAAGGGCCCCCTCCAAGGCCTTTTCTTTCTCTTTTTACTTTTCAGTGGATGTAGCTAAAAGGATTGTATCTGTATATTTTCCTTTCTTGTTTCTCCCAGTGAAGAGTGCATTTCCATGCATGTTGGCTGAAGCGAATTGACCTTCAGGGCTCTGGAATCTCTCTTCTTCCACCTCCTCGTTAGAGCAAGGTCAGAACGCCTTAGGAATTTGTGTGCTTTACAATGGAAATAAGACCGCGTGAAAAAGAGCTTCTGTTTCTTGTTTACTAGAGATGTTGAGCTGGTTTTCCTCCCTTCTCAGTTCCAAAAGAGAATCGCCATTCATCTCCAAACAGTAATTGTTAACCTGCCTGCAGGTTACTGAACAAAAGGGAAGCAAATCAATTCGTATATGAAATTCTACTCAGAGAGCTGTTTTCTACACATTGTGGAGGGAAGAACAAGATTTTTCATTTTCTTAATGTGTAGGGTCTGGGGGTGGAGTTTACAAAAAGAGTATAATAAAGGACTATTTTGTAACCTCAGCCTTATCGAGTTAACATTTACCTCAGTTTTATAGTGAGCCTAAAACTTAAGTAGACTTATGTGTTTATCTTTCTACTGAGGTATTGAGAGCCTTCATAGATATCTTTATCCGATGGCCAGTTTCGTTATCTTATTTTGAAGGAAGGGTGAAAGGAGGCTATAAACTAAAAGTAATCATTTCATCAAGATACCAGGTGCGACCCAATTTCACTGTCGTAACCAATAATGAATTATGACTGTGCATCTTAGCTAGTGGAAACTGCAGAGAGAATCAGAAAGATGGTAGTGGGCTGTAAAATGATTTAGAAATTGACCACTTACAAGTTTTCAGGAGAGCTGGAAAACCAGCTCTTGTGTGCTTGGCAACCCTCAAATATTTATTAGAGTTATCTGTGTCGAGATTTGGTTCTCTGTTGCAGAGTTTCTAGATGATATGGAGAAGTTAGAAACGAGCAGGAAAAATGGTTCTAAGAACAACTGGACTGAAGGTTCCTAAACAAAAAAGGAAATGAACTTGAGTAAAAGAGTTGACAAAAGATGGCAAGAGCCACAGACTGTGGAGTAGCCATCAATGAGGACCATAAAATGCCGGTTAGGTAACCATGGATGGGGTGTGCCACTGATGCGCCTCATTTCCTGAAGAAGGCCTTGAACTTGATGGCCTCAGAGAAGTCCTTTGTTGTGTCATTTTGTAATTATCCCTCTTTAGCTCGAGGGAAAATACTAAGGGTCTCACCAATATTTCAAGAAGCGACTTGCACCTCATCTAAGGTTTGCCCTTTGCTTCATAATAATAGATCACATTCTATGGTAATTAAAGAAAAACAAACTTATTTTGGAATAATTTAAAATTCACAGAAAAACTGTACTGATAGTACAGACAGTTTTTTATATGTGCCTCCCCCGGTTTTCCTCAATGTTAGGTACACTTGTAAAAGTCAAACATCAACACTGATAGAAAACCATTAAATAAATTCCAGACTTTTTGAATTTCACCAATTTTTCCACTAATGTCCTCTTTCTAGTCTAGGATTCTGTACCTTACAATTCACCCATTTCAAGTGTACCAGTCAGTGTTTTCTTTAGTATATTCACCAGGTTGTATAACCATTGGCATAACCAAGAGAAGTCTCAGGAGACATGACAAGTGAATGCAATGTGGTGTCCTGGTTGGGATCCTGGAGCAGAAAAAGGGCATTGGGTAATAAGGAAATCTGAATAAAGTGTGGGCTTTAGTTAATACTAGTGTATCAATATTGGTTCATTAACTATGACAGATGAAACCTTTATATGTAAGGTGCTAATAATAAAGGAAATACGTTGTAGGATGTATGAGAACTCTCTGTATTATCTTTGCAATTTTTCTGTAAATCTAAAACTGTTCTGAAAAATAAATTTTATTTAAGACATGATGCTTTTTATTTTAAATCAAGGATTGTTAGTTGTGCTATGTCTGTGAACATTGGGACCAGCGTGCTTTTAGAGAATTTTCGAGTCAGAAGAATGGAAAGAAAGCACACAGTTACACTGGTATGTGTCTGTGCTTTACTTTAAAGTCAGATTTATTAAAATCATTGCATGCATCTAAGTCACTTTCAGTAAAGATATAAAGGACTTTTGGTTCATCCTGAATCCATCCGGTAATCTTCATGAATGAATAGTTGTTTAGTAAGATAACTATTTCTCTCCCTGTAACATCAAACAGCAGAACCACCCCCGGACAAAACTCTCCAGGTATTTACCATTGCTCAATGAGATATTTCCTCATTATTTTGACCTCAGAAATGCTATTCTGCATCTCAGTTGTCCATTCAGCCGGACCATTCTGAGTGTATATTGCTTAAGCCACAAGAATTCAGGCGAAAATCTTCTCAAGGCGTTATGGAGTGCAAGCTGTAAAAAGTGACTAAATTTTAGACCCAGGCTGTGTAATGAATGTTTGTGTTCCCTTCTGGGTTCTGTCCTGTGAACTTACCTTGCTCTAACATAGTAGGAACAATGCTGGAATAGACTTTGAAGAGCTGGGTTCTAGACTGAGAGCCAGTCTTTTGTAGATGTGTGACCTTGGACAAGCTATTTAACCTTTCAGAGCCTGATTCCTTTTTTGTAAAATGAGCTAATATATATACATTAGGGGTGTTTGTGTATTTCAAATGAGGCAGGTGATCCATAGGGAAGATTTTAGTAAACTGCTCAGTAATTATTGTTTGCTATCATTTCCCCGTCACCACCTTCATCACGTTTCTGAAGCTCATAGGGGAAAATGCTTATGTCATAGCACTGAGCTTAAGTGAGGTGAGTGTAGGTGGCATTTGGAGGGGAAGTTGGGTTTTCAGTTAGAATCTGGTGAAGAGTAAGAAAAGACTCGACTTTGGGGATTCTATGGGATGAAGGAATTTCATACTTCAAGGCAGAAAAGATGGGGCAGAAGAAGGCAGTGAGTAAAGAAAGGGGTGACAGCTGGAAAGAAAACTTTTTTTTGTGTGTAGTGAAATGGGAAGGTGGGGATCCAAGCTGAAACATTAGTAAACTTAGTGAACCCAGGAAGTGAGAAAGAATCTCACATAGGAATGACTCTTTTTATCAGGTAAACATTACCTGTGTTGGAATCAGATAAGGTGAGAGGGAAGGTGAGAGATTTTGAACCTAGTTCCTATGAGGAGGATTATAGAAGGAAGAAGAGGTGTTTAACTTAAAGAAGAAAAGCCTTAGATAGGATATAATAGTAGTTTTCAGATATTTGAAGAATATAATTATGATGTGTCCTCTGCAGAATTAAACTCAAGGGATGGAAACTTTAGCGAGGTAGGTTTCAATTGTGAGAAATTTCTTATTAATGAGAGTTGTGTAGATAAAAGAATTGATCATCATTGGAGTTCATGAGTCCCCCATCCCAGGCAGTATTCAAGCAGAGGCTGTGTGGTGATGACTCCTATTGTCAGGGTCTACTCCCTTCCTTCCTGATGTCCCTCCCTGCTTGCCCTGAGTTCTTTCTTTATCTAGCTGTCAGTCCACAGTGATCCTAGTTTTAGTATTAATTGACAAATAAGTCAGTGGTTTAAAGAGTGACCTTTCTCAATGGGCATTTAAAGATAGAAAGATCCCTAAATATTAAGCAGTAGAGGAATAGTTAGATTGAATTATGGTATACTCTAGCTGTGGAATTATATACAAGTGTTAGAGAAAATAAAGTCAGACGGAAAGATATTCATCATATTGAGTGAAAAGAGCAAGTTGAAGAACACTATGTATATTATGATCCCATGTCCTGTTTAAATTTAAAAAAATAAAAATGCTCTCTCTTTCATCTATTTATCTATCTGGTTTTGGAATGATAGTCACCAACGTGTAGCTAGTGGTCACAGTGACCTTGACCCTCTTAACAGTCACCCCGATTGCTGCAGAGGATAAAGGAAACTTTAAATTTTTTACATCTGTGTTTTCTTAAGCAAACAGAGTATTTGGGCATTTAAAAACATTAAAAGGAGAGATCTTCAAGACCCAAAGGAATGAACTAATTGTGCAAAATATCAGGTTGTCTGGTGGTTATTTTGGGGCTCTCCCAGTCATAAAGCCAATGGGGTTGCAGAGGGGAGTATAAGAGTGTCTTGGCGAACGGAACTTCTTCTGACAGAAATGGAGAAACTGGAAACAGAGGTTGACTAAGAGGTGAACTAATGACTTCTGCTTGAGCCATATTAAGATGAGAGCAGGATTTCAAAAAAGAAAGGCCCTGAAGGCAGTGTGAGGCATGAGAGATCAGAGCTGGGGAGATGGAGATTTGGAAGTCACTGGCATGGGTTGGGGTGGGGTGGATGAAACCAGGAAAAGGAACAAACTCACTGAGGGCGGAAATGAGATGAGACCACAGCAGAGACTTGTTCTGGTGAACACTCCCCATTGAATGCCTGTGGAGGAGCCCAGAGAGAGCGCAGCATTAGGAAGGTAATTTAGTAGCACAGAAATGGGTGAGGGTGGGAGGGGTGTTGCAGGGCCCTCAAGGGAGGAGGAGGGTTGAATTTTTTGAGAAAAATATTGTTTGGGATGGTGGAGAAGGCAGTTCTAGAGAAGTGGTGAAGAGGGAAAATGATACAGTGTTTAGGGAAGAAATGGACATATGTGTAGACCATTCATAAGAGGAATCTGATGGCTTTGAAGAAGAGAGATGAGACAATGGCAGGAAGGGCCAAGGGGAGGTTTGTTTTCGGTTTTAAAGATAGAGGGGAGGGCTTCCCTGGTGGCACAGTGGTTGAGAGTCCACCTGCTGATGCAGGGGACACGGGGTTCGTGCCCTGGTCAGGGAAGATCCCACATGCTGCGGAGCGGCTGGACCTGTGAGCCGTGGCCGCTGAGCCTGCGCGTCCGGAGCCTGTGCTCCGCAGCGGGAGAGGCCGCAGCAGTGAGAGGCCCGCGTACCGCAAAAAAAAGAAAAAAAAAAAGAGGGGAGTTATCCATATCTGAAGACAGAAGTGAAGAAATCACAAAACCTGTGGAGAAGAAGTTGACAGAAACTTGATGCAGAGTGGGTTAAGTGTGAGAGGGGACAGGATCCAGCACATGGTCAGCTGAAGACACGGAGACAAGGTCCCCTCTGCACCTGGAAGGGTGGGTGTGGGCCTGAATCACTTCAAGATGGAGACAGGAAGAAGCATGGGGTGCTCCTCCTGAATAGCCTTGGCTTTGGTTCTTCATTTGACTGAAGAATACCTGGATGAACATGTGAAAACAGATGTATCAGCATTTGTTCTTCAGAAAGAGCCGAGTAGATGGGAACCATCAAAAGGGTGGGATGGGGCTCAAAGTATCATAAGGACTTAAGGCATCCTAAGGACACAAGGTGTCATGAGGTGGCTCAAGTTGTCCTTGTTTACAGTGGTCACCATCAGAATCACCTGGGCAGCACTTTAAACACGGATTCCTAGGCCCCACCCCTGATCTTTCTGAGTCAGAATTTCCTAAGAAGTCCCAGTCTAAGACTGAGGGAGTCTAAAGAATCGACCTACATCAGCGAGCAGGGAGACAGAGTAGTGGAAATCAGTGAAGGAAAACAGAAAAAAAGAATAAAGAGAAATGAGGACAGTTTAAGAGACTTCCAGGACAGCATCAAGCATACTAACATTCACATTTTACTGGTCCCAGAAAGAGAAGAGAAAGGGAAAGGGGCAGAGAACATATTTGAAGACATAATAACTGAAAACTTCCCTAACCTGAGAAAAGAAACATATATTCAGATCCAGGAAGCACACAGAGTCCCAAATAGGATCAACCCAAAGAGGACTACATCAAGAGACATTGTAATTAAAATGGCAAAAATTAAAGATAAAGAGAGAATCTTAAAAGCATCAAGGGAAACACAAGTTACAGGCAAGAAGGGAGTGGCACGATCAAATCAGATTTATCCAAGGGGTACAATATGGTTCAATATTCACAAATCAATCAGTATGATACACCACATTAACTGAAGAATAAAAATCATATGATTGGGACTCGGTGGTGGTCCAGTGGTTGGGACTCCGTGCTTCCACTACAGTGGGCAATGGTTTGATCCCTGGTTGGGGAACTGGGACCCTGCATGCCATGCGGTGCTGCCAAAAAAAAAAAAAAAATCATATGATCATCCTAATAGATGCAGAGAAAGCTTATGACAAAGTCAACATTCATTTATGATAAAAACTCTCAACAAAGTGGGTATAGAGGGAACATACCTCAAAATAATAAAGGCCATATATGACAAGCCCACAGCTAACATCATACTCAATGGTGAAAAGCTGAAAGCATTTCCTCTAAGATCAAGACAAGGCTGCCCATGCTTGCCACTTTTATTCAACTACTATTAGAAGTCTTAGCCACAGCAATTAGATAAGAAAAAGAAATAAAAGGAATCCAAACTGAAAAGGAAGAAGTAAAACTGACACTACAGATGACATGATACTCTACATAGAAAATCCTAAAGACACCACCAAAAACTACTAGAGCTTATTAATGAATTTAGTAGAATTGCAGGATACAATTAATATACAGAAATCTGTTGCATTTCTACATACTGACAATGAACTATCAGAAAGAAAAATTACAAAATTAATCCCATTTATAATTGCATCAAAAAGAATAAAATACCTAAAAATAAATCTAACTAAGGAGGAAAAAGACCTGTACTTGAAAAACTGTAATACACTGCTGAAAGAAATTGAATATGACACAAGCAGATGGAAAGATATACTGTACTCATGGATTGGAAGAATTAATATTGTTAAAATGACCATACTCCCCAATGCAGTCTACAGATTTAATGCCATCTCTGTCAAAAAACCAATGACATTTTTCATAGAACTAGAACAAATAATTCTAAAATTTGTATGGAAAAACAAAAGGTCCTGAATAGCCAAAACAATCTTGAGAAAGAAGAACAAAGCTGAAGGTCATGTTCCCTGATTTCAAACTATACTACAAAGCTACAGTAATTAAAATAGTATGATATTGGCACAAAACCAGACACACAGATTAATGGAACAGAATAGAGAGCCCAGAAATGAGCCCACACTTAAATGGGAAATTATGACAAAGGAGGTAAGAATTTACAATGGGGAAAATACAGCCTCTTCAATAAATGGTGTTGGGAATTTTGGACAGCTTCATGCACAAGAATCAAACTAGACTACTCTCTCACCGTGCACACAAAAAAATTGAAAATGGATCAAAGACTTAAATGTAAGATCTGAAACCATAAAACTTCTAGAAGAAAACATAAGCAGTAAGCTCTTTGACATCGGTCTTAGGCAATATTTTTTTTGGTATGTCTCCTCAGGCAAGGGAAATAAAAATGAAAGCATATGGGACTACATCAAGCTAAAAAGCTTTTTAGGGCTTCCCTGGTGGCACAGTGGTTGAGAGTCTGCCTGCCGATGCAGGGGACACAGGTTCGTGCCCCGGTCCGGGAAGATCCCACATGCTGTGGAGCGGCTGGGCCCGTGAGCCATGGCTGCTGAGCCTGTGCGTCTGGAGCCTGTGCTCCGCAATGGGAGAGGCCACAACAGTGAGAGGCCCGCGTACCGCAAAAAAAAAAAAAAAGCTTTTTCACATTGAAGAAAACTATCAACCACACAAAAAGGTCACCTAATGAATTGGGGATGACATTTACAAGCAGTATATCTGATAAGGGGTTAGTAACCAAAATATACAAAGAACTCAGAAAACTCAATGTCAAAAAACCAAACAACCTGATTAAAAAATAAGCAGCTGTTCACATCCCTGTTTGGGTCCCAAAAATGGGGGGGGCAGACAATCTGCATAGACAGTTTCCCAAAGAAGACATACAGATGGCCAACAGGTACATGAAAGGATGTTCAACATCACTAATCACCAGGGAAATGCAAATCAAAACCACAGTGAGATACAACCTCACCCCTGTCAGAATGGCTATTTCAGAAAGACAACAGTTAACAAGTATTGACAAGGATGTAGAGAAAAGAGAGCCCTTCTGCACTGTTGGTAGGAATATAAACTGGTGCAGTCATCATGGAAAACAGTATGGAGATTCCTCAAAAAATTAAAAATAGAATTATATAATCCAGCAATTCCTCTCCTGGCTATTTACTCAGAGAAAACAAAAACACTAATTAGAAAAGATATATGCACCCTTATGTTCACTGCAACATTATTTACAATAGCCAAGGTATGGAAGTGACCTAAGTGCCTATCAATAGATGAATGGATAAAGAAGATATGGTATATATACACAATGGAATATTACTCAGCCATGAAAATAATGTAATCTTGCCATTTGTGACAACATGGGTATACCTAGAGGGTATTATGCTAAGTGAAATAAGTCAGACAGAGAAAGATAAATACTGTGTGATTTCACTTATATGTGGAATCTAAAAAACAAAACAAATGACCAAACATAGCAAAACAGAACAGAGTTATAGATACAGAGAACAAACAAGTGGTTGCCAGAGGGGAGGGTAGTGGAGGGAGAAAAGAAATAGGTGAGGGAGATTAAGAAATACAAACTTCCAGTTCTAACACATATATATGGAATCTAAAAAAAAAAAAAAAGGTTCTGAAGAACCTAGGGGCAGGACAGGAATAAAGACACAGGCGTAGAGAATGGACTTGAGGACACGTGGAGTGGGAAGGGTAAGCTGGGACGAAGTGAGAGAGTAGCATGTACATATATGCACTACCAAATGTAAAATAGATAGCTAGTGGGAAGCAGCCGCATAGCACAGGGAGATCAGCTCGGTGCTTTGTGACCACATAGAGGGGTGGGATAGGGAGGGTGGGAGGGAGATGCAAGAGGGAGGGGATATGGGAATATATGTGTACGTATAGCTGATTCACTTTGTTATAAAGCAGAAACTACCACACCATTGTAAAGCAATTATACTCCAATAAAGATGTTTAAAAAAAAAAAGTTACAGTAACCAAAAATGAGTTACAGGTTTAAAATTTACAGAATGGGGAATATAGTCAATAGCTATGTAATATCACTGTATGGTGATGTAACTAGACTCTTTGTGGTGATCATTTTGAAATGTATGGAAACATCGAATTATTATGGTGTAAATGGAGCTAGCATAATGTGATAGGTCAATTACACTTCAAAAGCAAGCAAATGATCTCATAGAGAAAGAGATCAGATTTGTTGTTACCAGAAGCAGGGGGTGGAAAGAGGCGGAACTGGATGAAGGTGGTCAGAGGGTACAAACTTCCAGCTGTAAGACAAATAAGTACTAGGGATGCAATGTACCACACGATAAACAGAATGAACACTGCTGTACGTTATATGTGAAAGCTGTTAAGTGAGTAAATCCTAAGATTGCTCATCACAAGGAAAATCTTTGTTTCTTTCATTTTGTATCTATAAGAGATGATGGATATTCACTAAACCTACTGTGATAGTTGTTCATGATGTACGTAAGTCATATCATTATGTGGTACACCTGAAACTTCTTCAGTGCTGTATGTCAATAATATCTCAATAAAACTGGAAGGAAAAAAAGCAGACTCAGTCTATACTTCAGGATCTGCCTGGGATGCTAGGAGTCATTTAAGAGGAAGCATGCCTTTCTGGAGCATAACTACTTTGCATATTGTCTGAAGGTTTGTCTGAGCCTTTACTTCTCTGGGGGCTTGTTCTGAATTTTTGCTCACTTAGGGATGTCAAGTCTTCCATGGTGATCAGACACCTTGCTATTTCTAAGGCTGGGCTGGCGTTTGTAGGTGTGGATATGTGTTTGGTTGTTTACTGTTCTTAGCCTGCCGTGTCTTGTTCCCACAAAGATTCCAAGGCATTTCTGAGCACCGTGGAGTCCTTTTCTCTAGGTGCTCTTCCAGGTTCACAGGGTTGCCTCTTACGCCTCACACAGGCAGACCTCAGGTATCTTGGGGGTTCAGTTCCAGACCACTGCAAGAAAGCGAGTATCTCAATATAGCAATTTTTTCTGGTTTCCCGGTGCATGTAAAAGTTATATTTACACTATGCTGTAGTCTGTTAAATGTGCAATAACATTATGTCTAAAAAAACCAATGCGCCCACCTTAATTAAAGAATACCTTATTGCTAAAAAATGCTAACCATCATCTGACTACACAAGGTTGCCACAGACCTTCAATTCGTAAAAAACATTATCTGCAAAGCACAGAAAAGTGAAGTGCAATCAGACGAGGTATGCCTGTATAGTGTTCCCATTTCACTTTTAAACTTAGGTAGAAAACCAGTGCGCTGTTAAGTTTCTTCCTTTCTTGACCTGACTTATGGAAATTCTTCTTTTTCTGCTTATTCTTTCACATTAATTAATCCAGGAGTCTAACTCTTAGTGCCGAGACTCTCTTTTCTTCCTTCTTGCCGAAGGCAGAGATTGCTGAACCTCTTCTGGTGTTGTAAATTGTTTTAAATTTGTAAAATAAGAATTTGGAACTATTTTTGTAGGGGAAGTGGGAAGAAGAAAGTGAGCTCTATGGAACCATAGTAGACATTTGCCCCGGAGAACACTCCCCATAAACTGTGGAAGAGCCATTTAGGTGCTTGTACGAGATGTGATCCCTATATTTTGTTATGGAATTTTCAGAATTATCCTAACAATTATTTTTTTTCCCTTCCTCATTTTAAAGACAAGCAGATCTAGGCTTATTAAGATTAGATCACTTGTCCAAGGACACCCTAGCTAGCTAGTGGCAGAACTGGTTGTCTGACACCAAAATTGATGTTCTTTCCTATATGGCATGCTTACTATTTTGTTCATATCTTCAGAATTAATAAAATGTGGCCATGGTGAGAAGGCTAGACCTCTGTATCACATGGTCATTGCACACAGAGTTGCTGTTGGTCGGTGTTTAAACATTCCAGGAAGCTTGGGAATCCTATTTTATGTCTCAGAAGGACGTTATATTCGTATCTGAATGAACAAGTTGTGACGGTCCAAGATGTTTTAGCGGAAAAACATAGGAAGGTATTTTTATCCCAAAGATGTTTAGGTTTGAAATAAATGTTTCCAACCAACTTGGTAAATAGTTTATAACCGTATTTACAGGCTGCAGGTTTTGCTTAAAACTGAGTGGCTTATGCTTTGCTTTCCACATGTCAGAGTGTAGAACTTGTTTAATTAACTAGAAATTAGTCATTGGGAATAACTCAAGGTTCTATGTTTTTTCTTCTGAATTTCTGGTTAGTTTATTTACTTTCAGAAGTAGATGTTCTATTTCTCATGTGGTTTTCTTAAGTCCCAGACTCAGATAGAGTTAAAAAGCCTTTACATTGTCCAAGGTGTGCCTTTGATGGAATATTCTGATCTCTGCTACTTCTTCAAAGGTTCTGCCAGGGCTCTGGTTCAAAGTGATGGCATTTCAGTCTGGCCTCATTGACCCTCCAGATTCAGGCCCGGCAGCCAGCCAGGGAAGAACTTGCCTGGCAAACTTGCTTCAAAGAGCAAGTGCTTATCTATTCTACACAGGGTCACACTATTGCCTCTCTTTCTGTTTCTCATTCCCTTACCCTAGGCTGTAGGAAGGGTGGTGAAACTCAGGACACGTGGATTTGTAAGTGGTTGGACCTGGAGAATGAGGGCAGTAGGAATAGGTATGCTAGAAGCGTCACTGAAGATGGAACACTTGTTGGTACAGCCACTATGAAAAACAATGTGGAGGTTCCTCCCAAAACTAAAAATAGAATCACTGTATGATTGAGCAATCCCACTTCTGGGTATGTTTACAGAGGAAATGAGATCACCATCTCGAAGAGATATCTGCATCCCCATTTTCACTGCAGCATTATTCACAATAGCCAAGACATGGAAACAACCTGTGTCCAATGACAGATGAATGGATAAAGAAAGTGTGGTTTGTATATGTACAATAGAATATTATCCAGCCCTCCCTGCCCCCCCCCACCAAAAAAGGAAGTCTTGCCATTTGTGACAACGTCGATGAACCTTGAGGGCATTATGCTAAGTGAGATGAGTCAGGTACAGATAAGCACTGTATGGAAGCTTCCGGCAAACTCCAGCCCTCTTCCCCACATTTCCTTCCTCCCAATCATTTATTGATGTACAATAGTAGTTAAAGGCAGGGAGTCAGAACTGGTATTAACTCCCTGTGAGGGCAATTGGCTAACCCTCCCTGCATTTTTAAAAAAAATGTTTTATTTTATGTTGGAGTATAGTTGATTAACAATGTTCTGTTAGTTTCAGGTATACAGCAAAGTGATTCAGTTATACATGTATCTATTCTTTTTCAAATTCTTTTCCCATTTAGGTTATTACAGAATATTGAGCAGAGTTCTCAGTGTTACATAGTAGGTCCTTGTTGGTTATCTATTTTAAATATAGCACTGTATACATGTCAATCCCAAACTCCCAGTCTATCCACTGCAAACAGTGACAGCTTTACTTCTTCTTTTCCGATTTGTATTCCTTTTATTTCTTTTTCTTCTCTGATTGCTGTGGCTAGAACTTCCAACACTGTGTTGAATAGTAGTGGTGCGAGTGAACAATGCTGTCTTGTTCCTGATCTTAGAGGAAATGTTTTCAGTTTTTCACCACTGAGAATGATGTTGGCTGTGGGTTTCTCATATATGGCCTTTATTATGTTGAGGTAAGTTCCCTCTATGCCTATTTTCTGGAGGGTTTTTATCATAAATGGCTGTTGAATTTTGTCGAAAACTTTTTCCGCATCTATTGAGATGGTCATATGGTTTTTTCCTTCAATTTGTTAATTTGGTTTATTACGTTGATTGATTCTGTATACTGAAGAATCCTTGCATTCCTGGGATAAACCCCACTTGATCATGGTGATGATCCTTTAATGTGCTGTTGGATTCTGTTTGCTAGTATTTTGTTGAGGATTTTTCCATCTATGTTCATCAGTGATATTGGCCTGTAGTTTTCGTTTTTGTGACCTCTTTGTTTGGTTTTGGTATCAGAGTGATGGTGGCCTCGTAGAATGAGTTTGGGAGTGTTCCTCCCTCTGCTATATTTTGGAAGAGTTTGAGAAGGATAGCTGTTAGCTCTTCTCTAAATGTTTGATAGACTTGGTCTGTGAAGCCATGTGGTCCTGGGCTTTTGTTTGTTGGAAGATTTTTAATCACAGTTTCAATTTCAGTGCTTGTGATTGGTCTGTTTATATTTTCTACTTCTTCCTGGTTCAGTCTTGGAAGGTTGTGCTTTTCTCAGAATTTGTCCATTTCTTCCAGGTTGTCCATTTTATTGGCATAGAGTTGCTCGTAGTAATCTTTCATGATCCTTTGTATTTCTGCAGTGTCAGTTGTTACTTCCCTTTTTTCATTTCTAATTCTATTGATATGAGTCATCCCTTTTTTTCTTAATGAGGCTGGCTAATGGTTTATCAATTTTGTTTATATTCTCAAAGAACCAGCTTTTAGTTTTATTGATCTTTGCTATCGTTTCCTTCATTTCTTTTTCATTTATTTCTGATCTGATCTTTATGATTTCTTTCCTTCTGCTAACTTTGGGGTTTTTCGTTCTTCTTTCACTAATTGCTTTAGGTGTAAGGTTAGGTTGTTTATTTGAGATATTTCTTGCTTCTTGAGGTAGAATTGTATTGCTATAAACTTCCTTCTTAGAACTGCTTTTGCTGCATCCCATAGGTTTTGGGTCGTCGTGTTTTCATTGTCATTTGTTTCTAGGTATTTTTTGATTTCCTCTTTGATTTCTTCAGTGACCTCTTGGTTATTAAGTAGTGTATTGTTTAGCCTCCATGTGTTTGTATTTTTTACAGATTTTTTCCTGTAATTGATATCTAGTCTCATAGTGTTGTAGTCGGAAAAGATACTTGATATGATTTCAACTTTCTTAAATTTACCAAGGCTTGATTTGTGACCCAAGATATGATCTATCCTGGAAAATGTTCCATGAGCACTTGAGAAGAAAGTGTGTTCTGCTGTTTTTGGATGGAATGTCCTATAAATATCAATAAAGTCCATCTTGTTTAATATATCATTTAAAGCTCGTGTTTCCTTACTTATTTTCATTTTGGATGGTCTGTCCATTGGGGAAAGTGAGGTATTAAAAGTCCCCTTCTATGAGTGTGTTACTGTCGATTTCCCCTTTTTGGCTGTTAGCATTTGCCTTATCTATTGAGGTGCTCCTATGTTGGGTGCATAAATATTTACAATTGTTATATCCTTTTCGTGGATTGATCCCGTGATCAGTATGTAGTGTCCTTCTTTTTCTCTTGTAATAGTTTTTATTTTAAAGTCTATTTTGTCTGATATGAGAATTGCTACTCCAGCTTTCTTTTGATTTCCAGTTGCATGGAATATCTTTTTCCATCCCCTCACTTTCGGTCTGTATGTGTCTCTAGGTCTGAAGTGGGTCTCTTGTAGACAGCATATATACGGGTCTTGTTTTTGTATCCACTCATCCAATCCATGTCTTTTGGTTGTAGCAGTTAATCCATTTACATTTAAGGGTGTTATCAGTATGTATGTTCCTATTACCATTTTCTTAATTGTTTTGGGTTTGTTTTTGTAGGTCTTTTCCTTCTCTTGTGTTTCCTGCCTAGAGAAGTTCCTTTAGTAATTGCTGTAAAGCTGGTTTGGTGGTGCTGAATTCTCTTAGCTTTTGCTTGTCTGTAAAGGTTTTAATTTCTCCATTGAATCTGAATGAGATCCTTGCTGGGTAGAGTAATCTTGGTTGTACGTTTTTCCCTTTCATCACTTTAAATATGTCTTGCCACTCCCTTCTGGCTTGCAGAGTTTCTGCTAAAAGATAAGCTGTTAACCTAATGGGGATTCCCTTGTATGTTATCTGTTGTTTCTCCCTTGCTGCTTTTAATATTTTTTCTTTGTATTTAATTTTTGATAGTTTGATTAATATGTGTCTTGGCGTGTTTTCCTTGGATTTATCATATATAGGACTCTCTGCACTTCCTGGACTTGGTTGACTATGTCCTTTCCCATATTAAAGATGTTTTCAAGTATAATCTCTTCAAATATTTTCTCAGTCCCTTTTGTTTTCTTGTCTTCTTCTGGGACCCCTATAATTCGAATGTTGGTGCATTTAATGTTGTCCCAGAGGTCTCTGAGACTGTCCTCAGTTCTTTTCATTCTTTTTTCTTTATTCTACTCTGCAGTCGTTATTTCCACTATTTTATCTTCCAGGTCACTTATCCGTTCTTCTGCCTCAGTTATTCTGCTATTGATCCCATCTAGAGTATTTTTAATTTCATTTATTGTGTTGTTCATCGTTGTTTGTTTCATCTTTAGTTCTTCTAGGTCCTTGTTAAATGTTCCTTGCATTTTGTCTATTCTATTTCCAGGATTTTGGATCATCTTTACTGTCATTATTCTGAATTCTTTTTCAGGCAGACTGCCTATTTCCTCTGCATTCGTTAGGTCTGGTGGGGTTTTATCTTGCTCCTTCATCTGCTGTGTTTTTCTGTCTTCTCATTTTGCTTATCTTACTGTGTTTGAGGTCTCCTTTTTGCAGGCTGCAGGTTCGTAGTTCCCGTTGTTTTTGGTGTCTGTCCCCAGTGGCTAAAGTTGGTTCAGTGGGTTGTGTAGGCTTCCTGGTGGAGGGGACTAGTGCCTGTGTTCTGGTGGATGAGGCTGGATCTTGTCTTTCTGGTGGGCAGGTCCACGTCTGGTGGTGTGTTTTGGGGTGTCTGTGGACTTATTATGATTTTAGGCAGCCTCTCTGCTAATGGGTGGGGTTGTGTTCCTGTCTTGCTAGTTGTTTGGCATAGGGTGTCCAGCACTGTAGCTTGCTGGTCATTGAGTGAAGCTGGGTGCTGGTGTTGAGATGGAGATCTCTGGGTGATTTTCACCGTTTGATATTATGTGGAGCTGGGAGGTCTCTTGTGGACCAGTGTCCTGAAGTTGGCTCTCCCACCTCAGAGGCACAGCACTGACTCCTGGCTGCAGCACCAAGAGCCTTTCATCCACACGGTTCCTCAATTTGGGATGATTCGTTATCTGTTCATGTATTCCACAGATGCAGGGTACATCAAGTTGATTGTAGAGATGTAATCTGCTGCTCCTGAGGCTGCTGGGAGAGATTTCGCTTTCTCTTCTTTGTACGCACAGCTCCCGGGGTTCAGCTTTGGATTTGGACCCGCCTCTGCGTGTAGGTCACCTGAGGGCGTCTGTTCTTCACTCAGACAGAACGGGGTTAAAGTAGCAGTTGATTAGGGGGCTCTGGCTCACTCATGCCTCGGGGACGGAGGGTATGGAATTCGGGGGCAGCAGAGGCCAGCGTGAAGTTGCATCAGCCTGAGGATTGCCGTGTGTTCTCCCGGTGAAGTTGTCACTGGGTCACGGGACTCTGGCAGTGGCGGGCTGCACAGGCTCCCGGGAGGGGAGGTGTGGACAGTGACCTGTGCTCGCACACAGGCTTCTTGGTGGCGGCAGCAGCTACCTTAGTGTTTCATGCCCGTCTCTGGGGTCCGCGCTGATAGCCGCAGCTCGCGCCCGTCTCTGGAGCTCATTTAGGCGGTGCTCTGAATCCCCTCTCCTCGCGCAACTATAAACAATGGTCTCTTGCCTCTTAGGCAGTTGCAGACTTTTCCCAGACTCCCTCCCGGCTAGCCGTGGTGCACTAACCCCCTGCAGGCTTTGTTCACACTGCCAACCCCAGTCCTCTCCCGACGCTCTGACCGATGCCCCAGTCTCAGCTCCCAGCCCCGCCCGCCCCGGCGGGTGAGCAGACAAGCCTCTCGGGCTGGTGAGTGCCGGTCGGCCCTGATCCTCTGTGCGGGAATCTTTCCGCTTTGCCCTCCACGCCCCTGTGGTTGCGCTCTCCTCAGTGGCTCCGAAGCTTCCCCCCTCCGCCACCCCCCGTCTCTGCCCACGAAGGGGCTTCCTAGTGTGTGGGAACTTTTCCTCCTTCACAGCTCTCTCCCCGAGGTGCTGGCCCCATCCCTATTCTTTTGTCTCTGTTTTGTCTTTTTCTTTTGCCCTACCCAGGTATGTGGGGAGTTTCTTGCCTTTGGGGAGGTCTGAGGTCTTCTGCCAGCGTTCAGTAGGTGTTCTGTCAGAGTTGTTCCACATGTAGATGTATTTCTGATGTACTTGTGGGGAGGAAGATGATCTTCGTCTTACTCCTCTGCCATCTTGAAGGTCTCCCCTGTACCACATCTTCTTTATCCATTCATCTGTCGTTGGACATTTAGGGTGCTTCCATGTCTTGGCTACTGTAAACAGCACTGCAATGAACATTGGGGTTCATGTATCCTTCCTAACCATGTTTTTCTCCAGATATATGCCCAATGCATATATTTGAGCGATGCAGCTGAAACTATTTTTACTTTTTAAAGGAGCCTCCATACTGTTCTCCATAGTGGTTATACCAATTTATATTCCCACCAACAGTGCCTGAAGGTTCTCTTTTTCCACACCCTCTCCAGCATTTTTTGTTTGTAGATTGTTTGATGATGGCCATTCTGACTGGCATGTGGTGAGACGTCATTGTAGTTTTGATTTGCATTTCCCTGATAATTAGCGTTGTTGAGCATCTTTTCATGTGCCTACTGGCCATCTGTCCTCCCTGAGTTTTAAGTCTTTTCATTTGTTGAATGGATATGAGAATACCTGCCTCACAGCTTTCTTAAGAGGATGGAATGAAAAAAATATGGAAAGTGCTGAGACTATAGAGAATAAAATTAATTTTGCTTATCCCGTGGTGGGCACTCTCCTAGGTGGTAGGCTTACGGAGATGAGTAAAACTTGTTCCTTGCCTACAGAGAATTCAAACGTAGCTAGAATACACACACACACACACACACAAACATTGCAATTATGTGTGCCAATTAAAATATTTGATACATACGGTAGTACAGAGGTAATGTAGAGGCAGATACCTAGCTCTGTGTGCATATGTGTGTCCAGAAATGGGGGTTGGAGGGTGGGAATGAGGAGATGGTTTCCAAAAGAATGGAGTTAGGTAGGGAGTTGGGGGTTAGATGATGGCAGACGCTGGGCTGTATCTGAAGGGCTTTAAGCCTGGGAGAGACATGGCTGGGTTGTTCTTAGCAGTTCATTTGCTGGAGGATGGTTTGGGTAAGCATAGACGAATTGCTTACCACAAACTTTGGCGAGTCTTATAGTCACACAGGGGCTAGTTATCCAACCAGTGATTGAGGCCCAACCCTCAGCCTTGGCTCAGTGACTAGAGTCCTGCTCTCCAGGGTAACTGCCCGTCCCTTGTGTGCCTGTCTGCCGGTGTGGGCTTCCAGTCTAGTGTAGTCTACCTGCATTGTCCCAGCTCTTCTCTGTCTACCTGTTGTGAATGGCATCACTGTAGACAGAGTCCCGTCCTCCCCCTGTGCCACCACCTACCCCATCTGCACAGTGACCAGGGATGCTGTGATCAACAGAGCTGGCTTTGGCAGCCAGGCTGGACTTCCCTGTTAACACTAACCCCTAGATGGTCCCCAGCGTGCTCCCCTCCTGGGTAACCCTGATGCTAGGTCCCTGCCTCTTCCCTTATGTATTGCTGTGAATTACTGGCTATGGATTCCTAAGATACTGTTCAATTTAAGGAGAAGCGATGTCAAAGATTTTGGAGCTGAGTGGCAAGCCTTTGGCGCAGGGCCCTGTCAACAGTAGTAACAACTGTCCAGGTCCTATTGTTAGCTTTGCTATTTAGTCTAGAATCTTGATTTTTGTTGGTGAACTTACACGTGATGGGACTCAGTGATAGACTCCAACCAAACAGAATGCCATCTTATCCATTCACTGTGACTAATGCAGCTGGTAAGCCGGATGGAAATACTGATGTTGGGTAGTCATTCTGTTTATCTCCCATATAGGAGACTTTCTCTGCAAATTCAAAGTCGGATCAGAAATAAATGGAGTCAGCTGGGTGTGGGCATCATGGTCACGGGTGATTGAGTCAGGCTGGCCAGATGGACCCAGTATGGCTGTACCTGAGTCAGCTGGTTTTTGTACCAGTTTACCTAGAGGGTGCTCACGTAGTCAACTCTTTTGTCTTTTTTTGTTTTTTAATGAAATCCTTGCAGACCTCCCCTTTCTGTAAACACATTATCTAGATCATAGTACCATGGATTAGATTACAGTTTATTTTAGTTACATTCCAGCCTGGAGGACAAGATGGCCTTCCAGTCACCTTGAGTGAGAGAGTAACAAAGGGGAGAAGAGGACGGAGAGTTCTCTTTGGCTGTAGCTATAGCTCAGCTCTCCGAAGTGGAGTGGGAGATAAGGTGGGTGGATTTTCAGTGTCTGGAGAGCTCTGTATGTCAACTTGTTCTTTTTTTTTTTTTTTTTTTTTTTTAGCGGTATGCGGGCCTCTCCCGTTTCGGAGCACAGGCTCCGGACGCGCAGGCTCAGCGGCCATGGCTCACGGGCCCAGCCGCTCCGCGGCATGTGGGATCTTCCCGGACCGGGGCATGAACCCGCGTCCCCTGCATCGGCAGGCGTACTCCCAGCCACTGCGCCACCAGGGAAGCCCTGGGATTAGTTTTTTAGTTGAATAAATTTAAGTGACTACTTTTCATCTACTTTAGAGTTTAAGAGAGAAGAAAATATAATGGAGAGGAAAGGCCGGCAGTTGAAAACAGAATGAAGTGGGAACAGGAAGAGGAGGACAGAGGGAAACAGATAATGAGGAGGTGAAAGAAAAGAAATTTTAAAAAAGAAGAAAGAAGTGACTCAGGTCCGGGATGTTGTGCTTCCTCCTCCACCTGAGATGGTCCTACCCTTTTGAGTGGCTCTGATCACTCTTGTCTTAGTGGGGTTGGGTGGGTGCTTAGGGAGGGGAATCACTACAGCAGTGGCCAGAGGTCATTCCTAATTCATCCCTCTCTGTTGCAGCCACCAAGATGGGAAATGCCCTCAACGGGCAAGTCCTCTGGCAGCTGTGAAGTAGACAAGATTAAATTATCTGGTTTCTATTTTTAGCCTGCTGTTAGCACTGCCTAGAACTGATAAGTTCAAGGTAATCATTTGCTACTATTTCTATTTTAATTATAGTCTCCTTAAACTCAGTTTGGGCCACATCAAACTGGGTTCTGGTCATTTCACTTTCTTTCATTCTTAGATTTTAAGTTCTAATGAACTTAAAATTCTATACTTCCAATTGGAAAACATTTCACAAGTTTGCATAAGAGATGCCATTTATTAAATAGAAGTTTTCATTAAATTCACTTGTCCATGGATACTGTATGTTTTGAAGTTAAAAAATGAAAATTAACAAATAATTGGTATTAAAAAATAATTGGTATTTGTTGGGTGGTAGAAGGGAGAGTTGGTGTCTTATTTAAAGGCCAGAAATTTAAATAATGTTAGGGTATAACTCAAAAGCGGAATTTCGTGGGCAGAGTCACCAAATGCAGATGACTATTGAGTTTAGTTAGCAAAATATCAGAGCAGCTGATTCTGTGAGGGGCAGAATGTGGGGTGCAGGGTGGTTATTGGAACAAGAAAGGGGTTAGTGAGTTGCCCGTGAGGCCTGAGAATTCACACTGGGAGGCCCTGGGGAGATGGCAGGGGTGGGCAAAGGATGGAAAATGTCAGGGCCAGCGTGGGGAAAGATGGGCAGGAGAATCGGGAACATATGAAAATGGCCAGTAGTAAGAGCGAGGGGGATTGGAAGTGGTTGGAAAAAGGAATGAGGGGGAAATTAAAACAGGTCGGAGGGTATTGAACTACATCAGAGGTTTGTCAAAAAGAGCCGAGAAGTGTCTACTTTCTGGGCAGTGCAAAGATCATCCGGGTAAGGATCCACAGGATCCACTCTTCAAGGAAGAAACAGCCTAGTAGTGGAGATAGCATGTACACAGATACTTAGGGGACTAGATAGGATGTGATGGGTGCAACAGGCTGGCATAAGGCAATTGCAGTGGCCGCCGAAGGGAGGGAGAGATTCGATGCTTGCCTCTCTCTGATTCTTTGAGAGAAGCTACTGGCTTTTTCTTTTTTAAAATCCAACTCTTAGCAAGTCCCTGATACCAACGAGGAACCCACGGTAGGTTTTGTTTTCTGAGAGTGGCCGTTTGGTGGGATGACTGTGCTCTAACCATTCTATTGGTGTCAGTGTAATGGATTTATTTCCCATGCTGTCGGTGTAGACACCAGTGACTTTATGTGAAGTGGATCAGTTCATCATTGCCTGACAGATGGCAGCCAGCCTGCTCCCACAGGCTAAGTCACTTCATCCCAGCCAAAGCACTGAAAACATTTATAAGAATTTTTTGAGTTAGAAAGGATCTTATGGATCATTAGTATGATCTCCTGATTTTTCCACTTGGAAAGCTTAGGACCTCGGGGGTTAGATGAGTTGTCTGATGTTCAGTGTATAATAGTCGTTGACTGCAGCCCACGATGAGCCTATCTCAGAGCCAGTCTGTGTCTGGTCCAAGATCAGGGAATCGAGATCCTTACTGTGATTCCAAGTGTCCTTGGAAGGGCCATCACATTTAGAACAACTAAATATTTCCCAGAGTCCTATGATCCTTCTCTAACACTGTCCTGTTTCTGTAGCATTAGCTACTTGCTAAGTATTGCAACAGTGGAATCTTCATAGAAGTAGTTAGCCATGGCAAGCTTAGCTTTTGCTCTAAAGAAAAATGGTGTCGTGTGGGGTGGTGTTAGGAGTCCATTCATTGAATAAACAAGTCATGGCTGTGTGTACAGTACGTACACATTGTAGGGACTTTCTTGGTCATTATGTGCAGGTGCCCTTCTTCCTCTGCCTCTTCCTCTTTCCCCGTAGAATTTACATCATTGGAAGCCAGTAGCAGGAGGCAGTAACTTCTGCCTTATACTGTGGAATGGTCAGATTTAAATGTAAGACACATAGGAAAACCACAGTAGGAGACAGGAAGTCGCACCTTGGCTTAGTAGGCTTCTGAGGTGAGTAATTTTTTTTTTTTACGTTTACACTACTGAAAAAAATTAAATTACATACTTCAGAGGATGAATGGGTTACATATAAAACCCAAAGGTCTTTTCACCCCACACGGACAGGGAGTAGCTTTGATGCTCACATGCACCTGTAGAACCTTTTAGACGACTGTGGGACGTGAGTCTCGTGAGTGACACCTGATGCCAGCTAACCTGCCCCATCGTCATTCATCCTGCCACCAGGGACTTAGAGAAGCTGGCATCAAAGTAAAGGGAAGGAGGGAAGCAAGGTGGTAGAGGTGGCGGCAGACAGGCTGAGCTTTGGGGGAAAAAACAAAAGTGAGAACATAAAGTTTTAGAGAAGGCAGACGTTTTAGGATGATGTGTCAGAAACATTTGCCAAGTTTCATAAGAAATCCGGTGTTGTGCTTCACTGTATTGTCCATATCGGCGTACCTTGGTGGATTTTTTATAGGCATACTTGTTATTATAGCGTCCCCAGGGCAGGCCTGAACCCTTCTGTTTGCTGCATAAGTTCATGAAGCAGGAGAGAATGTAACTTCCTGAAGGTCAAAGGCCAGCTCACTGGCGAAAGGTGACTAAACACCAGCCTGTTTTTAATTGCCACAACACCAACAGTTAGGGTCTTTATTAGTGTTTTCATCCGGGTAGTGACTATGGGCCGGTAATTCTTGATGGTAGGCTAGACTGTTAAAAAAAAAATTTCAGGGTTTCTACTGTGTATGAGATAGTTTTGTAAACTGTCCAGTTCTGTCCATCTTTATGGTTAATAATTATGAGGCTAGACGTCTTTATCGTCTTTGAAATGGAGTAAAAACTGATGGTAAATGCCAGTATCCCTTCTGCATCTTACTTTGGGACTGCTTAAAGCTTCAGCTTAAAAAAAAATTAGCTTTTAACCACAACACTACACGGTATTAATCCTGAAACAAACAAAGCCAAAAACGCGCGTGCCCTCATAATCTCGCTCCAAATAGTCCTTTGCCAGCAACAGTTGTGATGCTCTCTTGGGCTACTTGATATGTGTTGCAATTATATATATCTTTTTCAACATGTAATATTTTTTTTCTTGAATTTCTCTTGAAGAGAAAAATACAAACTTCTCTTAAGAACCTAGGCTTAAAATTCTCCATTTAAGAGAAAGCAGTGTCTGTGCTACAGATAATTTCTCTCCTAGGACCTTTCTGGCTATATTATTTTTATTAGCTAAAAGACATATTTTGGTGGGCTCTTAAAGGGGACCAGATTTTAGGGGAGGGAATGGTTTTTGGTTACCTCTCTGTTTCCCCTCCTTGCCCGCAGCCATCTTCATTCTGCATTCTGAACTTACCAAGCAGCAGCTTTGCTGTGAACTCTTTTTCTTGACTGTCTTAGTAAGTGATATATCCAGGGTAGATTAATTTGCCTCTCGTGGATGTCACTGCCCCTCTTCTGGTGTGTCCCCGTCATGTCAGACATGAAAATAGAAATCGAATGAATTTAAAAATAGTAACTAAATTTTTGCTTTGAAAATTCCTCTCCATAATTGGCTACTTGGTATTCTTTTTATTCAGTGTGGATCCCATGAGTGGAACTGTCTTCAAGTACTCTTGACCCCCCAGTGTTGCACACAGCAGGGCACCTGGTGCTGTGCGTGACACCAGGAGGGGCCGCCTGGAGGTGACCGGTGTGGCCGTGCTACACACCCTTCTATGGATTGGTGGCCTGGGCACCTGGACACGTGATACATTTTTTTCCCCATTTCTCCCTCAGATGTTTTAATTTTCCTCTTTCGAGCATACTAAACAGCATGAACCGTATTATGAGGCTCAGTTTTTATCTAAGAACAAGTACGTCCTTACCACCTGGAAGGGGTGGTCCACTGACATCCACGTACATTGTGTATATGCGTACACACACACACACACACACACACACACACACACGTCTTTCTTGGACCGCCTTGGATCTGGAGGGCACCACAAGCATTGCAATTAGTGCCATCACAGATTTGTTGAGTTACTGTGCTATCATTTCCAAGTTTCCTTCAAACCCTTTGTTTTTTTGTAAAACATGCAAATCTCTGCAGAAGTCTTGACACGGTTATTATTAGTCCTGTTTTTCATTTGAGTCTGCAGAGACCCCAGTAAGTGGCTGGCCCCAGGTTACTGGGACAGGTAGCCTGTGGAGCTTGGTCCTCAGGATGGAGAGAGAGCTGCTCCCCGGCCCCCCCCCCCCCCCCCCCCCCCGGCCTGGCGCATACTGTGATGTGTAGGACTGGTTAGTCCCTTGGGCATTGAGAAGGGGTGGGTGGAGTGTGAGAACATCAGGGTAGATTGACCGTTGCTCTTCAACTCTAGAGAAAAAAGAAGTCAGCAGTCTTCCAGTCAGCAAAGCCTGGGTATCATTTTGCCTTTACTCACGTAGCTGTGACCTACTGTTAAAGCCAAGAGAGGAACTAGTTAGAGTCATTCTTTGGAGCCACCAGTTGTGGGCACCACTGAGTGACACCTGTTGTAGCTGTCTTAGTATTTCTCCTTTCTTTCCTAGGTTTTCTTTAGCTTCCTTTTTTATGCCTTTTCTCATTCCTTCATTCTACAGAGATTAAATGCTTATCATGTGCCAGGTACTGTGCTAGGTGCCAGGGATCCAAAGAGTAATAAGCCACTTAGGTTTCTGTCCATGAGACCCTCACATTCTGTTCGAAAAATAGACTTTATCTAGAGTTTTAATTGTTTACGCTATCCTGCCAATTCTAGGACCTCATATGAGTTGTGGAACAGTCTTGTAAGAAGCAGCAGTTAAACCATATCCTTTTTGTCTTTTCCCTTCTTGTTTATTTCCCTTCCCCAACATTTTTGTCTTTCTCCTTTCTCTGTACTTTCAACCCAGTATTCCTAAATGTTTACTGGCACTGCCTAGTTCTTCATGTAATACTCAGATTTAAAGATTTGTCCGATTTCTGGTCTGTCTCTTCTAAGTCAAACAAAATTTTTAATCTCTTTTGTGTCCTCCTACTTAGGAACAGCCAAATGTATTCTGACTTTGTTGCAGGTATTTTCCAAAATGAGTCATTAATCATTTCTGATGAAATGTTTCCATTCAATTGTGGTGTCTTTTAAAAACCGGTTTGAATCTCTATGATTATTTTATGGAATTTTAAGATTTAAATCCTGGATTAACTTTCAGAAGTTTTTCTCTTGTATGGGAACAGAGGTCTAGAAAATACCAGTTTCTATTACTCAGAGACCACAAAATTCCAGTTTTGTGTGACATGGAGGAGAACGTGCCTTTTCTTCATAGAGTCCATCCAGGAAGCTAAACCGTGTTCATACATTTTTACATTTTTGGCCTTTTTTCCCATATGTTTTTGTGCATCCTATCACACTGAAATGTTTATTAAATATACGATTGATGATCTGTAGATCTACACCAAGGTGTTATATACATATATATGTATATGTGTGTATACATACACACACATATTTTACATTTATGTGTTTGCAGGACTTTTCACTGTAGTTCTGGGAATTTACTTTTCTTGGAACAAGAAAATGGTATTTGCTAACTACAGATTTGGAAAGGCAAGAAAGCTGATTTCACGTTCTGTTTGGTTTTAAGAGCAAAAGTTGAGAAAGCAAGGCAGCAGATCCTCTGATTTGCAGGTAGAGTGTTGGAAAATTGAGGCGTTCCTAGGAATCAGTTTCTCGTAGCAGTTTGTACCACGGCATATTTATTATCTCCTCTTTTGTTTTCCTTCTGTTCAAGAATGTGTAAGGATCCCCTGCTATTAGCAGTGCTGCTGGGGTTGGATTGATGGGGTTAACTGTAATGTTTACTGTTGAAGTTGGGATGGAGGATTAGATTGGAAAGAGATTGTTGGGTTTGGTTTCTATTAATTTCCTCTAAATGTATGCACGTGAAATAACATTGATCATTTTAAAAAGTGACACCTGTCTCAAAGAAGGCCACTTCTGATGAAGTCACCCGTGGCTCCGAAACAGCCCATCCTTGCACATCAGCTTTTCAGTAAATGTTTTCTGAATGTCCGGTAGAGGCCTGGAACTGTATTCCTTACAGGATAAAGAGTAAGCATGGCCTTCAGAGCCCTTTATTACTTATTCTCTGCTCTGCCTTTCCTTTACCTACCTTTTCTTATCCCCCTAATGTGCTGACTAACCTCCCTTGCTCCTGAGCCTTTCATTCATTCATTCCAATATTGAGAACCCAATATATAGCAGGCTCTCTGGATACACTGATCAAAAGGATAGACCTGACCTCTGCCTTCTTGAAGCTATTGCCCAGGCAATGAGATCATTACAACACAGTGCAAGAAGTGCTGTGACCGCAGAAGCTTGGGTGCTGGGGAGCGGCAGAAGGGAAGACTTCCTGTAGGAGGTGACTTCCAAGCTGCAATTAGGAGGATGGAGGAGGAGGGGAGGGAAGGGTGGGCATGGTCAGAGGCTGGGAGATTAGTTAAATGGCTGTTGAAGTTGTCCAGGTGAAATGAATGAATTAAGGTAGATGTAGTGGGGGAAGCAAATGGATTTGAGAGACTTAGGAGGTAGAATTAATATAGTGAGGAGATTGATTCCGTTTATGGGATTTAAGAGAGAGGTACAGTTCTCTGGTTTCTGGCCTGAATAATTGGATGGTTGAAGGGCCCACCCTTAGATAAGAGACCTGGCGAAAAGGACTAGGTGAGGTGGAAGATGATGAGCTGTTATGGACCTCGTGAAATTTAGGCGTCTGTGGTTTATCCAAATGAGGATTCCAGTAGGCACGGGGGTGTATGCCTGGGAATGTAGGAGAGACATCTGGGTTGCAGAAAAAGATCTGGAAGTCATCGGCTGGTAATTGGAGGCACAGGCGTAAGAGAGATCCTTTGGCATATATTGGCAATCACTCGGCATGGGAAGCGAAGCTGGCCCAGAGGGCACCATCTTAGCAGTGGTGGGCGGCAGGGGAGCAGCTCTCAAAGGAGAGGGGTAAGGAGTGATCAGAAGGTAAAGACAACCAAGGGAATGTCAGGGAGTCAAGAAGAAAGAGCAGAGGATAAGGCACTGTGTTAGATGTTGCTGAGAGCTCATGGCAGGCACAGACTGGGTAAGGTTCATTGACTCTAGCAAACAAGGAGATGGTTGGCGATTTGCTCAGAGCAGTTGTTTTGGAGTGTTAGGGAGATGTCGTGATTTATGGCATGAAGGGGAGGGGAAGAAATAGAGTCTGATTTTGGGGTCCTTTGTAATTAAATTTTAAAAGTACAACTCCTTCCCCCAGTCCCTCCCTATGACTCTATAGGTGGGAGAATTAATAAGCACCAAAGAAACGTTTGCCCACTACTTTAATTTTCTTTTTAACCTGTAGTTGCTCATTTGTTTCCTGCCTTTGAAAACGGTTGTCTTGTTTCCTGTTGAGTAGGCTAAGGTTGTTTTTTGTTTGTTTTTTTAAAAAGGGATGCACAGTTCCTTTGACTCATGGTCCAAATTGGAGTTTCCCTTTTATTATAAACATATTTTAGAGAAGGTGATTACATAATAGAAACTGGAAATAGCTTAGTACTTAGGGACAGGCAGAATCACAGATATTCCTATTTTGATGTTCCCTGGTTATACAATGGCCACGAGGCCTTCGGTCTGTCCTCTCTTGGAATTGTGGCATTTGTGTTGCATCCCGTCTGGCTCCACAAGAGCTCTGTTTTATAAAAGCTAAAAGGTGATATGTTTTATTTTCAACTTAAAACTGAATTAAAATTAATTCTGTGTCGAGACTTTTGAGAATTTCATAAGTCTGAGATAATTGGTCACACCCTAGGGTGTTGCATAAGAAAATATAGCCCTGGTTCTGCATTTTCCCTTGTCCCCAAAGATCTCACTCACAATAGCATCTTTCTTTTTTTTATCTTTATTGGAGTACAGTTGCTTTACAATGGTGTGTTAGTTTCTGCTTTATAACAAAGTGAATCAGTTATACATACACATATGTTCCCATATCTCTTTCACAGTAGCATCTTAAATAGCAAGTAGTATTATGGGTGATGGAAAAGCAGATCCATCTGTGGAAGGCACTTTCTTTGGAGTGGTAAAGTTTTTACTTAAGTCCACCAGGAAAGAAATTGTTCAGGTCAGGTTTTTTGTGTACGAGGCAGTGATAGGTTGTTGGGGAAAGAGGTGACTTGGGAGTCTGTTTTCCTCTGTTTCGTTAAATAAACCTTATTTAACCTCTCCATTTTACCCACTGGGGAAACACTGATGATATTTGTACGTACTGCCTCCCTAGGGACATGAAATAACCAAACACAGTGTGTGCGTGTGTGTCTGTGTGTCTGTGTCTGTGTCTGTGTCTAGTTACTTTTTTTTATAAGATGACACTATAGTATCATAGTGTAATTGATTCATGCTCCATTCCAGTTGGCTTATGTTTATTGATTAATTCTACTATTTCAGATCGGTAATGTCTAAGAACTTTTAAATAATAAGGAGATTTTTTAAAATGTTAGAGTAATGAACGTGGCCTCGTTAAAGTACTCAGTTGAATCTCACTTGGGAGAGAAGATGGACTAATTGCGTTTTTACATTTAGGACAGCTGCTGACTATATAAGAGCTTATGCATTTGGTAGGCCATAAGTGATGGGGCGGATGTTCATCATTTATATGCATTTTACTAAAGGATGTGCAGAGAAATTGATCAACTCTAATTAGTACATTTGA
The DNA here is from genome assembly GCF_963924675.1 of Phocoena phocoena. Classification (NCBI taxonomy): domain Eukaryota; kingdom Metazoa; phylum Chordata; class Mammalia; order Artiodactyla; family Phocoenidae; genus Phocoena; species Phocoena phocoena. The sequence goes on from NC_089228.1 coordinate 89,637,367, forward strand.
GCTCTTCTTCTTGTTACTGTGTTGGGTAAACAGCTTGATGGGGAAAAAAGATAATATTTAGCACACTTGGAGCATTTCATGCTGGTCAGGCACCGAACTTATCACTTTACATGTATTAACTCATTTAATTCTATGAGGGTAGCTATATTATCATCCTCATTTTACAGAAGGATTGGAGTACAGATTAGATAACTAGCTAAAGTTGAAGAGCTAGGAGGTAAGTTAGGGTGGGCTCCACTTTCCTTATCCGGAAAATGAGGTGTTGGAAGTACGTGAGAAGATTGAACTAACGGAATCATTTTGGGGTGGCTGAGCAGATGGACTCTGGACCCAGCATCCCCAAGTCTGAATTGCAGTGTTGCCACTTACCAGGTGTGTGATATTGGGGAAAATTTCTTAACCTCTCTGTGACTTACAGGCAGAAGGACTTAGAGCAGTGCTGGGATATAGTAAGCACCCTAAATACTAGCTATTATTATTATTAATATTTTAACTGGCTAACAGTGGAGTTAATTCTAATGGCAAAATGATATCTCCAGAGGAGGTGGGTGACAGCATGCTTGTGGACAATGTTTTTCAGGATTCCTCAAATACTTCTGAATTGTCAAGTCTTCCCTGTACAGAGGTATCTCGAGGCGAGGAGGGGGCTCCAGCTTATGCTGAGACTCAGCATCCCTCACAGTTTGGTTTGGGTCTTGCTAACTTCCCACCTGCAGGAGCAAGGAAAATGAGGTCTGTTTCATTCCATGTCTTTGAGTAGAGGATTTTCATTGCGAAGTGTTAGAGGTTGAACTGTGTTCCTGAAAAATCCAAATATTGAAGTCCTAACCCCCAGTATCTCAGAACATGACTGTATTTGGAGATAGTGTCTTTAAAGAGGTAACTCAGTTAAATGAGGTCATTTGGGTAGGTCCTAATCCAATGACGGATGTCCTTATAAAAAAGAGGCAAGGAGAGAGGCCTCCGAAGAAAACAACCCTGCCGACGTCTTGAATTCAGAGCCTCCAGAATTGTGAGATAATAAAGTTCTGTTGTTTAAGCTCCCCAGTCTGTGGTACTTTGATATGGCAGCCTGAGGAAATTAATCCAGGCAGCTACTAAATTCTCCCTGACAGTATTTCTGGGGAGAATGTTTGAAGTTGAGGGGAAGCAGTACAATGCAATGAGTGAGGACTCAGGCCAGGTTTTAAACCCTGGCTGTGTCGCTCACTAGCTTTGTGAATTCAGCCTTTGTTTTTCCTTCTCCTACTGTGTAAAGTGGGAGTAAGCTACTTCATAAAGTTGTGAAGCTGAAATTACATCATTTATGTAAAGTTTATCACTGTGGCCGACGCTTGGTAAGCACTCAGGAAAAAAGTGCTTATCGTTACGATGAGACAGAATATCAACTAGAAGTTGTGTGGTTATACACTGCACACATTATCAGTCTGGAATCATATTTGTTCATCTACAAGCTTGGAAAACACTGGCTTATTACAGATTTAAAAGCATTTCTTGCTGACATTCCAAGGAGTTTAGATTTAAAGTATAACAAGGATGTCTTTGAAAGTGCAAAGTAGCTAAAGAGTATGGGACAGCCACTTTTTGTTCTGTGGTACAGAAGGGAATAGCATTTTTCATACTTTCCTGGGCCACACGCATTTGTAGGAGGCGGTGCACAAAAAGCACTGTTTGTGGAGGAGGGACAGCCCGCCTTTAAATAAGGAATTGCTTAATTAGATTGGTTTTGTCTGGGAACATATAAGGCAGCGTTGCTGAGAAGAGCATTCCAGGCCTGGACAGTTGCCTCGGTCTCACTGGTGAACCTCTGGTAAATCACTGTAGCAGGGAAATCATTTTGGACTGTTAATCTTTGCTGTTCGTTTAAAACAGCCTGCTTGGGGGCTTCCCTGGTGGCGCAGTGGTTGAGAATCTGCCTGCCAATGCAGGGGACACGGGTTCGAGCCCTGGTCTGGGAGGATCCCACGTGCCGTGGAGCAACTGAGCCTGTGAGCCACAACTACTGAGCCTGCGCGTCTGGAGCCTGTGCTCAGCAACAAGAGAGGCTGCGATAGTGAGAGGCCCGCGCACCGCGATGAAGAGTGGCCCCCGCTCGCCGCAACCAGAGAAAGCCCGCGTGCAGCAACGAAGACCCAACACAGCCATTAAAGAAAAAAAAAGCCTGCTTGCATCTCTTCATTAGGAGGAAGGCAATGTTTTGTGCTCCTGGCAAAGTATGGTTTTTTGGGGAAGCATATGAAGGCCGTGGAACACAACTCCCAAAGAAATGCCTTTCTAGCAGCACATGAGAGCACAAAGATTGAAAACTTACACTGGAAAATTGCAGCTCAGTGTGATTGGGCTTTGGTGAAATAAGAAGTCAAACCCTTGGGTACGTGACTTTGAAATCTTGCAAGAGCAGTGAAAATTGAGCTCTTGCTGAATCCAAATTATGTTGGATCAAAACAACTGTGCTCTACTGCTTCCTTCTGTAGAAGGGCCCACATAATTGTTTAACTGTGGAGGGCGTATTGTTGGAGATCACGAATGAAAGCGCAGCTTTCTTTCCTGCTCTAGAGGGAGGGCATCAGTAGAAAAATAAAAACTTGGCACACCTTCCTTTTTTTTTTAATTTTAATTTCTTTACTAAGGCAAAAACAAAATAATTTTGTAATTTTAGAGGTCTAGTTAGTAACAAAGTTGTCCCGTAAAAATTTATAAATGCACAAGTGAAATATGCAAATACAATTTACATGTTTTAAATGAAAATACAGTGGTCTGTGCTATTGACAGAATGTAATATTCATATATGAGTTTAAATAGTAGAATGGAACTAGAAATTAACTCGCCGCTTGACATGTTTGTTTCAAAATAGTAAAATTTAAGAAATGGAAAAGAGGTTTTAAAAGCGATTTTTAAAAATTAAAGAGTGCATCCAATATAGCATTACTAGAACAAATATGTTTATAAATACATTTATTCATGTAGTTTCTAATACTAAAAGTAAAAACTTGACTCTTTGACTACTGTGCAGAGTGATATCGAGAATTAACACTTACCTTTTAAATGTGAAGAGTTTATTAAGTGTAAAGCTGCGTATTTTCATCTTCTCTGGCCGTGCACATCACGGTTACTCCTGACATTTTGCTGCCTGTAAAAAGGGCGTTTTTCTTTAAGGTGAAACTTTTTACAAGTTGACTTCTATTTATGCCTAACTCCTCCCTAAACTTTATTTATAGTAGGTGCTAATAAATGCAACCCTGAGGATAGAGTAGAATTAAATAAGAATTGTTGTGAGTTTCTTAGAGTGCCCTGATTGTGTGGTGTGTGTGTGTGTGTGTGTGTGTGTATGAGAAATTACATTATTGAAAAAAAAATTGAAAAAAGTTGAAAAAAAATTTACAAAGAATTTGCCTGGATTCCTGTCATCTTGATAAAACCGCCATATTCAATTTTACATGTTTTCTTTGCCTTTTTTCCATATGCCATTATTGTTTTTTTTAAAACATGGTTGTACATGTCCATACAGTTTTATATTCTGCTTTTTATTAGTTACAGCAAATGTTTTTCATTTCATTATAGGTGCTTTGTAATGCCCATTTTAATACTATTATACTGAACGGGTTTACCATTAATTACTATCCCTCTATTATCCTATATGTAGGTAGATTTTGCTTTATTTTGTCTTGTAAATAATGCCTTGACAGTTTTTCAGCATTAAGCTTTTTACCAACCAATGAATACATTTCCAGGAATTGGTCAAAAGTATGATTTGTAGCAAACACTACCATACTCCTTTTGAAAAGGATTGTAGTGCAAGGTACATCCTTTGTTTTATATGTTAACCAGCGTCTTGAACTTTTAGCTTCCTTCTTCTTGCTACTAGAAATAATACTGAGGTGTACTTTTTCTGTGTGTAAAAATTTGGTGCACATTTCTAATAGAGGTAATAACCGTGGGTTTAAAATTTACAGCCACAGACAGGTATGCAAAAACGGAACTTCTAAAATTTCTCCCTACTAAACTTAATTTACCTTTCAAGCTGAATTGCCAGTTTTAGGCAGCTCACCTCCCATTTAAGGCTGTAAAGCTTCGTCTCCCTCTGCACCTGGGACTGAGAAGCAGCCCTTCCCCGTGGCCTTGGCAGGCGTTGGGTTCCCGTGCCATTGGAACCTTGCTGGCCTCTGCTCAAGAGAAGCCCATCTTGTGGTCCTCTGGAGTGCCTCTCTACAGGGCTGGCCATCTCCCCAGGCTGCATTCTGAGAAGCCGGGCCACCCTCTCTTCTGTGATAACCTGCATCCTTCCGCCAGACTTCTCTAGGGATGCCATCCGCTTCGATGGTCTGAGCATCTTTGCTCTTACCCTTTTGTCCCCATGTCTAAGTGGTAGTCCTGACCCATGGAATCCCTCCTTCAGATCCCTGGCCAAACTCTTTTTTTTTTTTTTTTTTCTGCGGTACGTGGGCCTCTCACCGCTGTGGCCTCTCCCGTTGCGGAGCACAGGCTCCGGACGCGCAGGCTCAGCGGCCATGGCTCACGGGCCCAGCCGCTCCGCGGCATGTGGGATCCTCCCGGACCGGGGCACGAATCCGTGTCCCCTGCATCGGCAGGCGGACTCTCAACCATTGTGCCACCAGGGAAGCCCCCTGGCCAAGCTCTTTATCAACTTTTGTGCGGAAAAACAGCTCTTATATCATTAAGAGCTTTTCTTCCCTCTAGGATTATGGTAGAAACAACAATGCTTTAAATTCTTCAGTTTTGTTCCTGATCTATGAAGATAAGCTTTCAGGATTAAAAAGGAAAAAGAGAGCTTTCCTAAATTTCTGGAGACTGCTTTGACTTTCAGATTTACCTCTGCTTTAGGTTTAGAAGAATCTAATCAGGAACTGGAAAACCCAGGGGTTGACTCTCTCGTCCTAGGCTGCATTGCCTCTCCCTGTGGAAGAAAGGGTATGTGGAAGACTCAGGCAGCTGCCTGAATGATGGGTGCGAAAGGGCATCCGTCCAAGAGCAGCAGGGAGGGGACTGGGGAAGCCGATTCTTAACAGCCCAACAGTGGTGACCGCATATTGAGTTTAATCTGTGCACAATTTGTGTGTTAACTTAGTGGATATAGAATAATATTAATAGCAAGTGCCTGTCAGTGCCAGGACTGTTTCCAGTGATTTTCTACGTTAACTTCTTTAGCCCTCAAAACAACCTGAGAAGTAGTACTACTGTTACTGCCTCCATCACATGAACCCGGAGCCTAGACGAAGCGAGCTTTGTAACTCTTCAGCCAGTAAGTAGTGAAGCTGGGTCTTGCAGCCCAGTAGCCTGCCTCTGCTGTTAACTGCTGGTTCTGTTGTTGGTCACGGGCTGGGAGGCCACAAGTACTTAATTTGATTATTATTGAAAAATACTTTTCTCTTGCATTTGTTATAATTTGGTTCTCTTCTTTCGGGAGTTTGATCATTTCATAAAAGGTGGTTCTTTTCCTGTTTAGGAAGGCATCATCCCTTTATTGTTTTGGTTTGTTTCTATACTTACGTGTATTTCCTCACTAACTTAGCTGTTTCTCTGATGTGGATAAAGAGACTTCTTTATCACTAGGGTTTAAACTCTGTATCATCTCAGCCAGTGATCTGCTTTCCAGAGTTGTGTAGTTATAAAAACCTGTTTATTAGGGAAAAGGGCAAAAATATGTGAAAGTGGAGAGATGAGTAGAGTGAACTTTTCATGTGCCCAGCACTCAGCCTCAGCAGTTTGAAGCTCATGGCCAATCTTGTTTCATCTATACCAGGAGTTCTTAACCTTGGCACTACTGACATTTTGGACTGGAAAATTCTTTGTGTGGGAGGCTGCCCTGTGCCTTGCAGGATGTTTAGCTGTATCCCTGGCCTCTACCTACTAGATGCCAGTAGCACCAACCCCCCACCCCCTTTCTGGTTATGACAACCAAAAGTGTCCCCTGGGGAGCAGTTCATCCCTAGCTGAGGACCACAGATTTATGCTCACTCCACTCTTCCCATCCCCTCAAGATTATTTGGAAGTAGATCCCATACATTAAATCAAACCCATTTGGGGATATATTTTTAAAATATAATGTCTCCAACTTTGTTAGTGCATTAGAGAGGAAGGGAACAAAGATCTAATTATGTTCCTGTACGAATTGTCACGGCAGCTAGCCACTCTTGGCTGTAGAGATGGCCATAGTTCCTACCAGCTTACCAGTATTGATATGAACAAGGAAACACAAAGAAATTGGTATTGTGCTCCAGCCTGTACATCTTTAAAAACCATAGTAAAATATACACAGTGTAAAATTTTCCATTTTACCCATTTTTAAGCATATAGTACAGTTCAGTGGCATTAAGTACATTCACGTTGTTATGAGACTATCACCACCATCCATCTCTCCACTCCTCAGTCCTTGGCAACCACTATTCTACTTTCAGTCTTGATGAATTTTACTCTTCTAGGTACCTCATAAAAGTGGAATTAGATACTTGTCCTTCTGTGTCTGGATGATTTCACTTAGCATAATATCTTCAAGGTTCATCCGTGTTGTAGCGTGTGTCAGAATTTTCTCCATTTTAAGGCTGAATAATATTCCACTGTATGTATATATACCACATTTTGTTTATCCCTTCAACTGTTTATAGACATTTGGGTTGTTTCCACATTTTGGCTATTGTGGTTAATACTGCTATAAACATGGTGGGCAAATATCTCTTCAAGACCCTGCTTTCAGTTCTTTCGGGTATATACTCAGGAGCGGAATTGCTGGATTGTATGTAATTATATTTTTAATTTTTTGAAGAACCACTGCTTTCCATGGCAGCTGCACCATTTTGCATTCCCACCAGCAGTGCACAAGGGTTCTAATTTCTCCACATCCTTGCCAATGCTCATTATTTTGTCTTTAAAATAATCACCATCCTAATGGTGTGAAGTGGTGTCTACTTGTGGTTCAGCCCGTACCTTTTAAGCTGTACCTCTGGTAATTGAAAAGCAATTCTGTTAGAACCTTCCTGCTAGAACTAAGTGCTGTTATTGTGTATTTCTACTTTTACCTTGGAACAGTTTGTCCTGAACCCTCAGCTAGCCATCTGTGACTTACTCCTGGGAAGAGGCAGGGGGGGTGGGTTGTGTTTGTATGTAGGGGAAAGCTTTTAATCCATATTGAAGTGTTGCATTTGCACATTTACCATGAACAGTTAAGGGAAAAGATTCTGGTTAGATATGTATGGAGTCAGAGACCATTAGAGCTGGAAGAGGCATTAGAGACCAGTTCATGAAAGGAAATTGAAACCCAGAGCATGTAAAGCTCCTCTTCTTGACTTGAGGGTAGTGACAATGTCTCGCTCACTGTCCCCAGCATCTAACACATAGAGTCAACCACTAAATGTTTGTGGATTTAATCCATGAATTACCTAAGCCTGACCAGTTGGCTTTTCAGTGTCAGGACTAGGGCATTCAGTTGGTTACATGTGACATTATGGTGACTAAATAATGGCAGTTTGCTTCAATGGCCAAGTGAGTCTTCTCTTTCTCCTTTTCAGTTGCTGGCGTGACAAGACTAGATGTAGTTTTCCCACAGTGAGGCCCTCTCTTCCTTGGAGATAGGTTTGAAGGGGTCTTGAAGACGACCAGCCCAGCTCAGGAGCCCTGAGGAGCCCTGGGTTGGCTGAGTGATGGCAGTCAGGCTTTGATCACTCTTAAATCTCTTCTACTTCATCCTTGCCTCAAGCTTGCACAGTCCAACCTCCCTGTCCTGTATTTGTGTTTTGCATTCTGGGAAAGCCCGGCTCCTAATGGGTGCCTCTGTAGGTCTCTCTCTTTATTCTTCTAATCTAGGAGGTCGCCATCCTGCCTGCATGTTAGAATCACCTGAACACTTTGAAAGGGCCTGACGACAGGCCAGATCAATCAGAATGATTGAGGATAGGACGCAGGCATTATTTTTTAAATTTTTTAATGTTCGTAACATCCCTCAATTTTCACCTGTTTCGACAGTTTTCCTGATTGTCTGCCTGAATCTCATCCCTCCTTAACGATGAACTTCTTGTCATTTACTTTGGATCTGAAGGCACACAATGTTGATGTTACTTTACAATTCCTTGTAGGTTATTTGTGTTCTCTTGCCAGTTAGATTATAAACTCCTGGAGGCAAGGATCATGCCTTTTTTCTCCTTTGTCCTGTTGGCTCTCAAACTCACACACAGTCACTTGGGGGGCCTGATAAAACACAGATTGCTGGGCCCACTCTGGGAATGTCTCATTTAATAGGTCTGGGTGGGGCCGGGGAGTGTGCATTTCTAACAAGTTTCCAGGTGACGCTATTCCTGCTGGTCTGGGGACCATACTTTTGAGAACTGCTGCTCTAGCCCCTGAACCATTCTTCATGCACAAGGGTGCTCAATAATTACTGGCCAGACAAAAAGAATGGTGCAAATTTCCCCTTGCTTGCTCTTCTGAGTAACTATGTTCTGCTCTCACTGTGGGCTGGTCTGCAGGCCGAGACAGTGAAAGAATGTGTGACCGATTGTCTACAAATAATCATAACTGTGACTTCCTAGTTGCCAGTTCCTTTACATTCTGAACCTTGCCAAGACAGTTATTTTTCTATTTGTGTATATGTGTGTGTGTGTGTGTGAGTGTGTGTGTGTGTTGTTGGTTGTGCATTTAGGCTATAAAGAGATGACCACATCATGCAGGATAGGATCCCAGTTCACCTTCTGTCTTTTAAGGTAGAAATCGAGTATGAACAGTAGTAGGAATAAGTTTTTGGAAAGACTGGGGAAGGGTGATCTCCAAATAGAGGGGAAACACAGCACAGTCAATATTAAAAACAAGAAATTCTCTGAAAGTGTTATTTTCTATGAATTATAAGGAGTTTAAAGTATTCCTGTTATTGGGAAAACAATGAGCTTTGGGTGGAGCTGACGGCTACTTGCAGCCCTACCTTGGAGCATAACCCTGATGAATTTCACTAACAGCCACAGTTTTTCGTAGCATGAAAAACTGTCGAGGCTGAAGTTGAGGGTTTATTCAGATACTCATATCCTCCATCCGTTCTAAAAGCAAATTGATACCGAAGTTTTCATGCTGAATACTCTGCAAAGCTTAAACTGCTTTTCCAACGTTAATTAATGGTTAAACCACTTAATGTATTTTGGTTTTGTGTTAAATCAGCTGATCTTTTCTAAGGGTATTGGGGAATTTTAGTTTCTTTTAGGTAAAATATTTTTGGGAGAGAGGTCACTGAGATTTTTCTAAGGAGATGTGGTGCCTATTTTGCATAACTGGATAGTTTTGGTGTTGAAACTTCAATGCAGGGCTGGTCCTTACTTTGTGGATCGTTAGTGGTGCACCTTGGATTTGAGCAATGTTCTTGCTTATTTCGTGTTAATTTAAAATGAGAAAAATTAGACTCAGAAGACAGCTGATGGTTGTTTTGGAGAAGCATGTGTTTTCTGAGGTACCAGTGAGGGAAGCCTCATGGATTTGATTCATCTGCATCTCCAGAAGAACATAATGCTGGGTGGTGGGGGAGGGGAAGACACCCAGCAAAGTGATCTCACAGTCTGATAAGGCCCCTTCCAATAGAAAGTCTCCTGTTTGTTGGTGGGAAAGCAGCTTTGGCTAGTCTCAGAGATTGGAGAAGGAAGTTTTGGGTTTGTCACTTCTTATACCAGATGAGGGTATGGTTATCTTTTCAGTCTCTCGCACCTCCTCCAAACGAATGCTCTACTGAGGAAAACATCCAAGTCTGAGATGCACCTTGACGTAGAATCTGAAAGAAGTAGGGAAAACTCACACACAGGCCAAACAGTGAAAGTCTCGATTCTCTCTTTTTTTTCCCCATACAGGTGAATTTTGTGGCATGCCAGCTCTTTGCTTTGTTTGCTGCTTTCTGGTTCCGCAGCTACTTGAGTCCTGGTAAGACCAGTCCTGATGTCCGGCATGCGTTCGCCACCATTTTGGGCATCTATTTTGTCATCTTTTGCTTTGGCTGGTGAGTATGAGCCTCCTGAATTCTAATGTTTATCATTTGGTTTTGTAGCGATATTCTTGGCATTTCCCAGGCACTAAGGAAAAAAAAAAGATATTCACTCGTATTGTAAAATGTTGGGGATGTTGAGAAATCTCCATTTACTGTAAGAAACTGGAACAAATAAACGGACTCTGTTAGAAATCAATTCAGTGAATTTTTCTTAAAATTAGACTTCTGCTGATCTCACCTTGGGTCATGTAAATGGAATGTTCTAAGGTTTAATTTTCCCAACAAGGGCCCTGTCCTAACTGTTGTAGATATTGGTGTTTTTCTTGCATCACTGCTAGAGATACTGGTGTGAATCCTGCATTTAGAGTAGAACAATAGTTTTCGTGCTGGTGTTAGGGAATGTGTCATTCTTTAACAGAGAAAGTCTGTGGTCTAAGACTTTCTCTACTAGGAAAGCTGGGCAAATCCCCTGGGAGGGGTACTTCTTGGGGAAGAAGTTTTAGGAATGAACATTTCTAGAAGTACAACTTAAGGGAATTTGTGACTTTGTTCAGGGTAGTAGATTGTGGCTCTTCCTCCTTCAATGAAAATTTGAGAAAGCATGGTGAGTATTTTGGTATCTGGGGCAGCTCAGTTGTGGTCTTGATACTTTAAAATTGAAAGAAAGAACTCTCTTCACTGCAGTTGGCAGACTATGTCATGTCTTCCTAGTGTCACACAGTATCTTAATTACATAGAACGAAAATACTTGATTTATTTTCTCCTACATAAACATGGGGTAACTGATCACTTGCTTTTTTGTGGGAGTGGAGGTGGAGGTGCAGTATGGGTGGCCAAGAGGTATGTTAATATGAAATATATTCAGTGTTTCCCTTTCCTCCCCATGATGGCCTACAGGTACTCTGTGCATCTTTTTGTGCTGGTGTTAATGTGCTATGGAATCATGGTCACTGCAAGCACATCCGATATTCACAGGTAAGACCCTGGGAATGAACGATGCAAGGTGAGGCTTTTCATGATCTTTGAAATGTATTTCTAGGATGAAGGGATGCCCTCCCCATTTGCCACATGTGGTGTATCCTAAGTGCTTTGAGATATCAGAAAGGAGGGATGGGAGACCTTAAATGCTGGGAGTCTTCAGAGAAAGCTTTACGGGAAAAAAGTGTGATGTGAATTGGGACTCAGGTGAAAGAGAGTTTGTCCGAATGAGGCAGCCTCATTTGTGATAGCACCAACCTGGAAGCAACCCTACACACAATGCCATGGATGAATTTCAAAATCAACATGCTGAATGAAGGAGGACCCACAAATTCTGTTCTCAAAAATGCAAACTAATCTGTAGTGACAGAAATCAGATCAGAGGTAACCAGGGGTGAGATGGCTCAGGGAGATGTGAAAGAAGCAACCTGGGGGGTGATGGATAGGTCTGTTATCTTGAACTTGGCTGAGATTTTCTGAGTATGAAATAGGTCAAACTTTTGTATACTTTACATATGTCCAATAAGTGTTAAAAAAAAAAAAAGGAAGAAATATTCTTACTATGCTATTTTGACTTCAAAGTGCAGAAGTAATCTAATTCTCCCTTGCAGACTACACGCTTGAACAATCCAGGGAGATACCTGGAAGAGCTGTTTTGCACTGTCTCTGTTTCCCATGGTCTTTCTGAAACCTCAGAATTAATTCGGCCTCAGTAACACTGGAATGGAAGCTCTGTGGGAACAAAGACTTTTCTCTCCTGTTCACTGTTATAGCCTCAGAGCCTAGAACAATACCTGGCACAAATAAAGGCTCAATAAATATTTATGGAATGACTGAGTATACTTGAAAAGAGCTTCACCCTTCTATGGCTTCCTTTCTGATGGCTTCTCATAAAAAGCAGATGCCTTATTTCAGCCTCAGAAAGTTCTTTGATTAATGAGACTATTAGCACAATCACTTTCCTTCTTAAAAGCACTGTAATTTAATTTTTGAGTGTATAATCTTGTAATTACTTCCAATAAATTTCTGATTTGTAAGGGAAAATATTTTTGCCTGCTTTTAACTTGGATAGTCATTCAACTTTGTATTCAAAGGAGCTCTGGAAATTTGAATTCTAATCATCTCTCTTCTAAGTGCCCTCCTTGAAGGGGATAGAGTCATTCCTTCAGAAGGGAAATAGGCAATCCGTACTTCTATAATTTGGTTTTGGAAATGCTTCATATTATGACAAAATGCTTTTTTCCCTGGGAGGTAAAGATGCCTGGCTTTTCCTGCACTTGATGTTGGAAGCAATTAAATGATTTATAAAAGCGTTGTTGCATCTCTAGAGCACATTTCCAGCTACCTTACCAGTTGTAATTTGTCACCTTTCCCCACACTTGTGTGATGTTGGTGAGGTGCAGTCTGTTTTGCAGAGGGTCAAGCTGCATTTCCAGGTTCTCTGGGTTAGTCTCCGGCCAGGAGTGGAATCTTCCAGCTTTGGCAGAGACTTTACAGACAGGCTCTGACTGTTTCCCCCAAATAATGTTGTGGTAGCAGAGAGCCGTGTCATAAGACCGAAAAGAAAAAATGCCAGAACAAGTTCTTCCCCTCATTCTTTGCTTGTGTGGTTGCCAATACTGCAGAAATAGGGAGTGGTTCACATTTCCCGATGGATGGAAGTTGTTTCCTATTGCCGCTGGGAAAGAACAAGAAACTGGAGTCAGGAAGCCTGGCTCTTTCCAGCAGTGTGGGTTTGGAAAAGCCAGGCAGCTTCTTCGCATGTCAGGTTTCCTGCCTATGAAATGTAGGGTTTGTGGTGGTTTGAGCTTAAGTTCTCTCCAAGACTAGAATTTCTGGGTTCTTTGTGAATTGTTTTCCTCTTCCTTTCACCGAGTTATGAGCCCTGTCCTGTGCATAGCTGGGAATAGGAGGGGACAGGTAATATTTGCAGCTATGTGGAACGAACCCATTTCAGGACTGATTGTTGTTATCAGGATTTATCTAGAGAGTTCTTGGGGTACCATTTCTGTTTCCTTCCCAAGCCACTCTGTTGGGCAGAAATCACAGGTAGTCACTTACCTCATATGAACCAACTGGAACAGAATATAATATCTCCTGGGATGGAAGGCCTCATGTGGGAACTTGGTGATGCAGTTACCAATTTTGGAGTACTTGCTTCGTGCCAGGTGCTAGGCTGAGCACTCCTAAATATATTATGTTTCATTATTTTGATCTATAGACCCTTATTTAGTATATCACTTAATATACTATTACATTTACTATTTCCTATCATTGTTGCTAATATATTCTTTCTAGGACAACTCTATAGGATACAGATTTTTTTCCTGAGATGGAGAAAAATGAAAGCTCAGAGTTGGGGAACCAGATCCATACATGTGATTTTAACATTATAATTATATATGTTAGCGTGTAGCACTAGAGAAATACAGGCAGTGGAGCAGCGAATTGTGTTGGGAGTGGGGGGTGGGATGGATACAGCAAGACTATGCCAGGTGACACTGGAGCTGAGCCTTATCTGATAGTTAGTTTCCAGATAGACCATAGGAGGGAGCAAGGAGTTGCAGGCAGAGGAAGGAGAAAGATTCCTGGCCTGAAAATGCAGGATGTAGTTGTGGAAAGGGAGCAGTCCACTGTGGTTTAACACAGGGTGGATATGGAACATGGTTGGAGATGAGTCCAGAAGGAAAGGTAGAGCTTAGCATGCGAAGCACCTTGGATGCTGTGTTCAGGAGTTTTGATGTGATTAGATAGTGGGATCCACTGGAGACTTTTAAGACCAGTAACATTCATTTATTGTTTGTTCACTCAACACACAGTAGGTTCACCCAGCACACAGTGGTGAATGAAACACACATGACCATCCTTGCTTTCATGGAGCTTTCAGGCTTGTAAGGGAGACGGTAGTTAATCAGATTATCACCGATCTTTATGTGTACAAGTTGATGAATGTTTTGAATGGTGTGTGTCTGTGCATTGGGGGTTTATACTATAGGATGGTCAGGACCTGTCTCTGAAGGAGGCCAGGGAGTGAACATGAGTAGGTAGGTGGTAATTGAAGCCTCAGGCATCAGCAGGGAGGGTCCTAAGCAGAGCACTGGGAATGCTAACACCTAAGGAGTAGATTGAGGAAGATGAGCTGAGCAAACGCCTTGGAAGAACTGACCGGAGAGCTGGGAAGGAAACAAGGAGAATGGAAGCCAAGAGAACAAAGTGTTTTGGGAAGGGAGTGGTTGGCAGTATGATGATGGTTTGTATTTTAGGAAGATCATTGTGTAAACAGGATGGTTTGTGAAGAGGAAAATCTGAGTGAAGGACCTTACAGGCCAGCGGTTCCCAGCGCTGGCTGCACGTTGGAATTATACCTGCTAGGTGCACCCCATCCTAATGAAATCAGGGTATCTGGGGGTGGGGCCCGGTGCTCCCCGGGTGATTCCATTACGCTGCCGTAGTTGAGAACTACTGCAGTGGTCCAGGTGAGAAAAGACGAAGGGCTCAGAGCAGTGGGTGTGAAAGTGAGGAGAGGGGATGGGCTGGGGTGGAGATGGACCACAGGACTTTGTGACTAATTGCATGTGGCGGGTGAGGGAGAGAAAGAAGAGAAAGTTGATTGAGTGGGTGTGCAACAATCTGATCCTCTGTGTTTTTGGTTCCAGATACTCCTTTTTTGTAGCAATGGGCTACCTTACGATATGCCACATCAGCCGAATATACATCTTCCACTATGGCATCCTCACTACAGATTTTTCTGGGTGAGTATCTTAATTTGTGTGGGGACAGTTGGGCTGCTGACTCAGTCCAGCAGCCCCCTGACTGCTGAGTCCCTTGACTCGGTCCCTTGGGGTCTGTAAAGATCAAGCATGCACGTAAGAGTCATCGGCAGCTCATTAAATCGGTTGGTAAGACTGTGCTAATGAGGTTGAGGTTGAAGATTTGATTGCTCTGTGGGACGGTGAGCTCTGCTATGGCCCACGGGCTATATCTGTCTGGCCACCCGTTTTTGGAGTTACACTGGAGCATACCCGGGCACTTACTCATTTATGTGTTGTCTCTGGCTTCTTTTGCACTACAGTGGTAGAGTTGAGTAGTTATGACAGAAATTATATGACCCACAAAAGCCAAAATACTTACAATCTTGCTCTTCACAGGAAAGGTCTGCCACCCCCTATTCTAAGGTCCTTAACACAGAGTCGGTGTTTATCTCCTACTGGTTAATAATACAAAATTCTTCCATACTAGCTGATGAATAGCTGCTACCCTGAGCCCCGTGAGTGCTGCCTGGCTGCCCTGGCCCCCTCCCCAGATCCCCCAGACTTCTAGTGATGAGAAGGGCAATGCCTGGCACAGCAAGGGTCTCCATACTTCTTCTAAAAATTTTGTCTGTTACCATAGCCTTAACCTGGGGGCCACCCCTCTCCTGATTGGTCACTGGGTGAAGACGGCGGTGGATCAGTGAAAATTCTATTGCTCTGTTGGTATTTGTTTAGGAGCAACTTTTTATGAATCTTGAGGAATGGGTACTAAAGCAGAGCTACTTCTCATGACACATTGTACATTATCCACGTTACTTCCCTAGGAGTTTGGTCATGGTCTACGCAGGCAGCCTGGAGTCAGGGAGAGCCTGGGTTCTCCTCTCAGGTTGAATTGCCTTTCATTGGATGAGTTGGTAGAGAATAGTCAGTGAAATAAAGAGCTACAGATTACTGCCCATAGGTGTGAACTTTGCAAGTTGTGCAACTAAACTGTCCCACTGTGAAGAGGCTTCGGAAGGCAAAGTGTTGTTTGGGACACAAAAACTGTTGCATTGGGATTTCGATAACCGTAGTTTGGTCTCAGACTAGCTTTTTGGGCATCAGTTCCTCTTACCCTCGGTCCTTTCGATTTTACCTTTTTCTCTTTGAATTGCCTCCTTTTTTCTTTATTCCTTTTCTCCCAGATTGTAGAGCATAATTTTTCAATTTTTCTGAAACATGTTCACAAACTTCTTTACTTTTTAACAATGTGTACTGCTAACAAAATACGGAAAATATGGCAGCAACAAAGATAACAATATAGTCGTGAAGTTATAGCGTTAAAAGTAATTTTATTTTATTTTTAACAATAACATACATGTGTCCTTTAGAGGAGTAATGGTAATCCCTTGGTTTTTTAAATATATTTTTTAACATCTTTATTGGAGTATAATTGCTTTACAATGGTGTGTTAGTTTCTGCTGTATAACAAAGTGAATCAGCTATACATAAACATACATCCCCATATCTCCTCCCTCTTGCATCTCACTCCAACCCTCCCTCTCCCACCCCTGTAGATGTACACAAAGCACTGAGCTGATCTCCCTGTGCTATGCGGCTGCTTCCCACTAGCTATCTGTTTTACATTTGGTAGTGTATATATGTCCATGCCACTCTCTCACTTCGTTCCAGCTTACCATTCCCTCTCTCCATGTCCTCAAGTCTATTCTCTACGTCTGCATCTTTATTCCTGTCCTGCCCCTAGGTTCTTCAGAACCATTTTTTTTTTAGATTCCATATATATGTGTTAGCATATGATATTTGATTTTTCTCTTTCTGACTTACTTCACTCTGTATGACAGTCTCTAGCTCCATCCACCTCACTGCAAATAACTCAATTTTGTTTCTTTTTATGGCTGAGTAATATTCCATTGTATATATGTGCCACATCTTCTTTATCCATTCATCTGTCGATGGACACTTAGGTTGCTTCCATGTCCTGGCTATTGTAAATAGAGCTGCAGTGAACATTGTGGTACATGACTCTTTTTGAATTATGGTTTTCTCAGGTTATATGCCCAGTAGTGGGATTGCTGGGTTGTATGGTAGTTCTATTTTTAGTTTTTTTAAGGAACCTCCATACCGTTCTCCATAGTGGCTGTATCAATTTACATTCCCACCAACAGTGCCAGAGGGTTCCCTTTTTCGACACCCTCTCTGGCATTTATTGTTTGTAGATTTTTTTTTTTTTTTTTTTTTTTTTGCGGTACACGGGCCTCTCACTGTTGTGGCCTCTCTCGTTGCGGAGCACAGGCTCCGGACATACAGGCTCCGGACGCGCAGGCTCAGCGGCCATGGCTCATGGGCGCAGCCGCTCCGCAGCATATGGGATCTTCCCGGACCAGGGCACGAACCCGTGTCCCCTGCATCGGCAGGCGGACTCTCAACCACTGCGCCACCAGGCAAGCCCTTGTAGATTTTTTGATGATGGCCATTCTGACTGGTGTGGAGTGACACCTCATTGTAGTTTTGATTTGCATTTCTCTAATGATTAGTGATGTTGAGCATCCTTTCACGTGATTATTGGCAATCTGTATATATTCTTTGGAGAAATGTCTATTTAGGTCTTCTGCCCATTTTTTGATTGGGCTGTTTGTTTTTTTGATATTGAGCTGCATGCACTGCTTGTATATTTTGGAGATTAATCTTTGTCAGTTGCTTCATTTGCAAATATTTTCTCCCATTCTGAAGGTTGTCTTTTCATCTTGTTTATGGTTTCCTTTGCTGTGCAAAAGCTTTTAAGTTTCATTAGGTCCCATTTGTTTATTTTTATTTCCATTTCTCTAGGAGGTGGGTCAAAAAGGATCTTGCTGTGATTTATGTCATGGAGTGTTCTGCTTGTGCTTTCCTCTAAGAGTTTCATAGTGTCTGGCCTTACGTTTAGGTCTTTAATCCATTTTGAGTTTATTTTTGTGTATGGTGTTAGGTTAGGAAGTGTTCTAATTTCATTCTTTTACGTGTAGCTGTCCAGTTTTCCCAGCACCATTTATTGAAGAGGCTGACTTTTCTCCATTATATATTCTTGCCTCCTTTATCAAAGATAAGGTGACCATATGTGCGTGGGTTTATCTCTGGGCTTTCTATCCTGTTCCATTGATCTATATTTCTGTTTTTGTGCCAGTACCATACTGTCTTGATTACTGTAGCTTTGTACTATAGTCTGAAGTCAGGGAGTCTGATTCCTCCAGCTCCCTTTTTGGTTCTAAAGATTGCTTTGGCTATTCAGGGTCTTCTGTGTTTCCATACAAATTGTGAAATTTTTTGTTCTACTTCTGTGAAAAATGCCATTGGTAGTTTGATAGGGATTGCACTGAATCTGTAGATTGCTTTGGGTAGTATAGTCATTTTCACAATGTTGATTCTTCCAATCCAAGGACATGGTATACCTCTCCATCTGTTTGGATCATCTTTAATTTCTTTCATCAGTGTCTTATAATTTTCTACATACAGGTCTTTTGTCTCCCTAGGTAGGTTTATTCCTAGGTATTTTATTCTTGTTGCAGTGGTAAATGGGAGTGTTTCCTTAATTTCTCTTTCTGATTTTTCATCGTTAGTGTATAGGAATGCAAGAGACTTCTGTGCATCAGTTTTGTATTCTGCTACTTTACCAGATTCATTGATTAGCTCTAGTAGTTTTCTGGTAGCATCTTTAGGATTCTCTATGTATAGTATCATGTCATCTGCAAACAGTGACAGCTTTACTTCTTCTTATCCGATTTGGATTCCTTTCATTTCTTTTTCTTCTCTGATTGCTGTGGCTAGACCTTCCAAAACTATGTTGAATAACAGTGGTGAGAGTGGACAACCTTGTCTTTTTCCTGATCCTAGAGGAAATGTTTTCAGTTTTTCACCATTGAGAACGATGTTGGCTGGGGGTTTCTCATATATGGCCTTTATTATGTTGAGGTAAGTTCCCTTTATGCCTACTTTCTGGAGGGTTTTTATCATAAATGGGTATTGAATTTTGTCAAAAGCTTTTCTTGCATCTATTGAGCTGATCATGTGGTTTTTCTCCTTCAATTTCTTAATATGGTGTATCACATTGATTGATTTGCATATATTGAAGAATCCTTGCATTCCTGGGATAAACCCCACTTGATAATGGTGTGTGATCCTTTTAATGTGCTGTTGGATTCTGTTTGCTGGTATTTTTTGCATCTGTGTTGAGGATTTTTGCATCTATGTTCATCAGTGATATTGGCCTGTAGTTTTCTTTTTTTGTGACCTCTTTGTCTGGTTTTGGTATCAGGGTGATGGTGGTCTCGTAGAATGAGTTTGGGAGTGTTCCTCCCTCTGCTATGTTTTGGACGAGTTTGAGAAGGATAGGTGTTAGCTCTTCTCTAAATGTTTGATAGAATTCGCCTGTGAAGTCATGTGGTCCTGGGCTTTTGCTTCTTGGAAGTTTTTTTTTTTTTTTTTGCGGTACGCGGGCCTCTCACTGTTGTGGCCTGTCCCGTTGCAGAGCACAGGCTCCAGACGCGCAGGCTCAGCGGCCATGGCTCACAGGCCTAGCCGCTCTGCGGCATGTTGGATTTTCCCAGAGCGGGGCACGAACCCATGTCCCCTGCATCGGCAGGCGGACTCTCAACCACTCCGCCACCAGGGAAGCCCCTGTTGGAAGATTTTTAATCACAGTTTCAATTTCAGTGCTTGTGATTGGTCTGTTTATATTTTCTATTTCTTCCTGGTTCAGTCCTGGAAGGTTGTGCTTTTCTCAGAATTTGTCCATTTCTTCTAGGTTGTCCATTTTACTGGCATAGAGTTGCTTGTAGTAATCTCTCATGATCCTTTGTATTTCTGCAGTGTCAGTTGTTACTTCTCCTTTTTCATTTTTAATCTATTGATTTGAGTCTTCTCCCTTTGTTCTTGATGAGTCTGGCTAATGGTTTATCAATTTTGTTTATCTTCTCACAGAACAAGCTTTTAGTTTTATTGATCTTTGCTATCATTTCCTTCATTTCTTTTTCATTTATTTCTGCTCTGATCTTTATGATTTCTTTCCTTCTGCTAACTTTGGGGGTTTTTTGTTCTAATTTCTCTAATTCCTTTAGGTGTAAGGTTAGGTTGTTTATTTGAGGTTTTTCTTATTTCTTGAGGTAGGATTGTATTGCTATAAAGTTCACTCTTAGAACTGCTTTTGCTGCATCCCATAAGTTTTGGGTTGTTGTGTTTTCATTGTCATTTGTTTCTAGGTAGTTTTTGATTTCCTCTTTGATTTCTTCAGTGATCTCTTGGTTATTTAGTAGTGTATTGTTTAGCCTCCACGTGTTTGTATTTTTTACAGACTTTTTCCTGTAATTGATATCTAATCTCATAGCGTTGGGGTCGGAACAGATACTTGATATGATTTCAATTTTCTTAAATTTACCAAGGCTTGATTTGTGACCCAAGATATGATCTATCCTGGAGAATGTTCCATGAGCACTTAAGGAGAAAGTGTATTCTGCTGTTTTTGGATGCAATGTCCTAAAAATATCAATTAAGTCCATCTTGTTTAATGTGTCAGTTAAAGCTTGTGTTTCCTTATTTATTTTCATTTTGGATGATCTGTCCATTGGTGAAAGTGAGGTGTTAAAATTCCCCTACTATGATTGTGTTACTGTCGATTTCCCCTTTTATGGCTGTTAGCATTTGCCTTATGCATTGAGGTGCTCCTGTGTTGGGTGCATAAATATTTGCAGTTGTGTCTTGGATTGATCCCTTGATTAGTATGTAATGTCCTTCTTTGTCTCTTGTAATAGTCTTTATTTTAAAGTCTATTTTGTCTGATATGAGAATTGCTACTCCAGCTTTCTTTTGATTTCCAGTTGCATGGAATATCTTTTTCCATCTCCTCACTTTCAGTCTGCATGTGTCTCTAGGTCTGAAGTCGGTCTCTTGTAGACAGCATATGTATGGGTCTTGTTTCTGTATCCATTCAGCCAGTCTATATCTTTTGGTTGGGGCATTTAATTCATTTCCATTTAAGGTAGTTATCGATATGTATGTTCCTATTACCATTTTCTTAATTGTTTTGGGTTTGTTTTTGTAGATCATTTTCTTCTCTTGTGTTTCCCACTTATAGAAGTTCCTTTAGCATTTGTTGTAGAGCTGGCTTGGTGGTGCTGAATTCTCTTAACTTTTGCTTGTCTGTAAAGGTTTTAATTTGTCCATCTAATCTGAATGACATCCTTGCTGGGTAGAGTAATCTTGATTGTAGGTTTTTCCCTTTCATCTCTTTAAGTATGTCCTGCCACTCCCTTCTGGCTTGCAGAGTTTCTGCTGAATGATCAGCTGTTAACCTTATAGGGATTCCCTTGTATGTTATCTGTTGTTTTCCCTTGCTGCTTTTAATATTTTTTCTTTGTATTTAATTTTTGATAGTTTGATTAATACGTGTCTTGGTGTGTTTCTCCTTGGATTTATCCTGTATGGGACTTTCTGTACTTCCTGGACTTGATTGACTATTTCCTTGCCCATATTAATGAATTTTTCTACTATAATCTCTTCAAATATTTTCTCAGTCCCTTTCTTTTCCTCTTCTTCTTCTAGGACCCCTTTAATTCGAATGTTGGTGCATATAATGCTGTCCCAGAGGTCTCTAATACTGTCTTCAATTCTTTTCATTCTTCTTTTTTCTTTTTTCTTTATTCTGCTCTGCAGTAGTTAATTCCACTATTTTATATTCCAGGTCACTTATCGTTCCATCTGCCTCAGTTATTCTGCTCTTGATTCCCTCTAGAGAATTTTAAATTTCATTTATTGTGTTTTTATCATGGTTTGTTTGATCTTTAGTTCTTCTAGTTCCTTGTTAAATGCTTCTTGTATTTTCTCCATTCTATTTACAAGATTTTGGATCTTCTTTACTATGATTACTCTGAATTCTTTTTCAGGTAGACTGCCTATTTCCTCTCCATTTGTTTGGTCTGGTGGGTTTTTACCTTGCTCCTTCACCTGCTGTGTGTTTCTCTGTCGTCTCATTTTGCTTAACTTACTGTGTTTGGGGTCTCCGTTTAGCAGGTGGCAGGTTCTTAGGTCCTGTTGTTTTTGGTGTCTGCTCCCAGGCAGACACCAAAGGTTGGTTAAGTGTGTTGTGTAGTCTTCCTGGTGGAGGGGACTGGTGCCTGTGTTCTGGTGGATGAGGTGGATCTTGTCTTTATGGTGGGCAGGACCACGTCCGGTGGTGTTCTTGGGGGTGTCCGTGAACTTATTATGATTTTAGGCAACCTCTCTGCTAATGGGTGGGTTTGTGTTCCTGTCTTGCTATTTGTTTGGCATAGGGTGTCCAGCATTGTGGCTTGCTGGTCGTTGAGTGGATCTTGGTCTTAGTGTTGATATGGAGATCTCTGGGAGATCTTTTGCTGTTTGATATTACTTGGGGCTGGGAGGTCTCTGGTGGACCAGTGTCCTAAACTCAGCTCTCCCACTTCAGAGGCTCAGGCCTGACACCTGGCCAGAACACCAAGACCCTGTCAGCCACATGGCTCAGAAGAAAAGGGAGAAAAGAGGGAGGGAGGGAGGAAGGAAAAGAAAGGAAGGAAAAGAAAGAAAGAAGGAAGGAAAAAAAAGAAAGAACAAAGGAAAAGAAAGAGAAAGAAAGAAAGAAAGGCAAGAAAGAAAGAATTAAATAGAGTTGTTAAAATAGAAAAGAATTATTAAAAATAATTTAAAAAAAGGAAAGAAAGAAAGAAGAGAGCAACCAAACCAAAAAACAAATCCACCAATGATAACAAATGCTAAAAACTATACTAAAAAAAACCAAAACAAATCCCCAAAAAGGACAGTCAGAACCATGGGAGAAATGGCAAAAGCAAAGCTATACAGACAAAATCACACAAAGAAGCATACACACTCACAAAAAGAGAAAAAGGAAAAAATATATATTTAAAAAAGGAAGAGGGCAACCAAATCAATAAACAAATCTACCAATGATAATAAGATGTAAATACTAAACTAAGATAAACACAAAACCAGAAACAAATTAGATGCAGAAAGCAAACCCTAAGTCTACAGTTGCTCCCAAAGTCCACCACCTCAATTTTGGGATGATTCGTTGTCTACTCAGGTATTCCACAGATGCAGGGTACATCAAGTTGATTGTGGAGATTTAATCTGCTGCTCCTGAGGCTGCTGGGTGGGATTTCCCTTTCTCTTCTTTGTTGGCACAGCGCCTGGGGTTTAGCTTTGGAGTTGGCCCTGCCTCTGCGTATAGGTCACCTGAGGGCATAAGTTCTTTGCTCATACAGGACAGGGTTAAAGTAGCAGTTGATCTGGGGGCTCTGGCTCACTCGGGGAGGAGGGGAGGGGTATGGAGTGCGGGCGGGCCTGCGGCGGTAGAGGCCAGCATGACGTTGCAGCAGCCTGAGGCGCCGTGCGTTCTCCTGGGGAAGTTGTGCCTGGATCCCGGGACCCTGGCAGTGGCGGGCTGCACAGGCTCCTGGGAGGAGAGGTGTGGATAGTGACCTGTGCTCGCACACAGGCTTCTTGGTGACTGCAGCAGCCCCCTTGGTGTCTCATGCCCGTCTCTGGGGTCCGCGCTGATAGCCGCGGCTCGCGCCCGTCTCTGGAGCTCGTTTAGGTGGTGCTCTGAATCCCGTTTCCTCGTGCACCCTGAAAGAATGGTCTCCTGCCTCTTAGGCAGATCCAGAGTTTTTCCCAGACTCCCTCTCGGCTAGCCGTCGTGCAGTAACCCCCTGCAGGCTGTGTTCACGCCGCCAACCCCGGTCCTCTCCCTGCGCTCCGACCGAAGCCCGAGCCTCAGGTCCCAGCCCCCGCCCACCCCGGCGGGTGAGCAGACAAGCCTCTCGGGCTGGTGAGTGCTGGTCGGCACCGATCCTCTGTGCGGGAATCTCTCCGCTTTGCCCTCCGCACCCCTGTTGCTGCGCTCTCCTCCGTGGCTCTGAAGCTTCCCCCCGCCCACCCCCTGTCTTCACCAGTGAAGGGGCTTCCTAGTGTTTGGAAACTTTTCCTCCTTCACAGCTCCCTCCCCAGGGTGCAGGTCCTGTCCCTATTCTTTTGTCTCTGTTTTTCCTTTTGCCCTGCCCAGGTATGTGTGGAGTTTCTTGCCTTTGGGGAGGTCTGAGGTCTTCTGCCAGTGTTCAGTGGGTGTTCTGTAGGAGTTGTTCCACATGTAGATGTAGTTTTGATGTATTTGTGGGGAGGAAGGTGATCTCCATATCCTACTCCTCTGCTATCTTGAAGGCCCCCTTTTTAACAATATTTATTTATTTTTGGCTGCATTGGGTCTCAGTTGTGGCACGCATCCTCCTCTGCAGTGCGTGGGCTTTTCTCCAGTTGTGGCGCGTGGGCTCCAGAGCGCACAGCCTCTGTAGTGGCGGCATGTGGGCTCTCTGGTTGTGGTGTGCGGACTCAGTAGTTGCGCGCCAGCTTAACTGCCCCACAGCAGGTGGGATCTTAGTTCCCTGAACAGGGATCGAACCCATGTCCCCTGCATTGCAAGGTGGAATCTTAACCACTGGACCACTAGGGAATTCTCAAAAGTAGTTTTAAATGGTGGTCATAACTTTCCCCAGTGTTTAATCAACAAACTTTATTTTTTTTGGATCAACCTCAGAACTGGGCCCCCACACCCCATTCCCCATACTTAGAAGAGTTCCTGGCTCTTCATAGATGTTCACTAAAGGAATGAGTTAAATACTCTAGTATTTGTCCTTTTTTTTTTAATGCTTCCAGGAGCTTCAATTAAACAGCCCCTCCAGCCATATTTGGTTGGGATATTGAACAAAAAACTTTGACTTTAGCCTAAAGTAGATCGTTACTTGTTTCTCGTCTATATCATCTTTCTTTTTAGGACACAAGTGTATATTCATTCATTCACTTCTACAGCAACTTTTTAGTCTGCAATATGCTATGCACAGTGCCAGGTGTCAGAGACACCGGGCACTGTAGCAGGAGGAGGGGTATTCCTGGCAAAGGGAATAGCTCTGCAGGAGCACAGAGATGTGAGGTGCTTGTGGAGGTCTCAGAAAGCCACCTTCCTTTCCCTGCCACCCACATGCTTATGTCAGCAGCCTGGCAGTCCCTAGAATCCGTCCACTGCCCCTCATGCCCACTGCCACCACCCTGGCTCACCATGTCTGCGCCTTTCCTAATTGGCCGTCTTTCCTTCCATCCTGAACCTCTTCTCCAGTCTATGTTCTCTAGAGTATCAAAGCCAATGGTGATTTGGACCTGCTTCCTCTGCTGCATCGCCTCCCTGTGTGCACGGCATGTGGCAGCAGTGCAGAAAAGTTTAGGGTCTGTGCATGCGCTTGGTTACTTCATGTCTCTGCGCCTCTGCCTTACTCGTTCCCCTGATTAGAAGCCCCTTTTCCATCCTTAACTGCATGGAAATCTCTCACTTCACTTTTTATAACCCAGCTCAAAGATTACTGCTTTACAGAGCTTTCCCTGCTGGCCGCCTCCTCCCTCCCGCGCCCCCTTCCTTCCACCTCGTGAGTCCCTGCATTTGGACCTGTGTAGCAGGAGGCCTCTCATCTGCTCTCACTGGCTGATGCTGCCCATCGCCCGTGAATCATACTCACTGAGACCCCAGTGCACGGAGTGTTTGTAGGTGGTGAGCATGGGCACTTCTGCTTTCATTCATTGATTTGTATACTTAGGTCGTGTCATGTGTTTACCCCCAATTTGTTTATTCCAGTTTGTACTTATTATAAATAAGCTGATGATATATGGATGTGAAAGGAGAGAGAGTGGTTTCTCTAAATCTAGGTAGGGTCCTTTGGAAAGCCACCAAAGCAAATTTAGTATATTAAAAGTAATAGTGGTTGAATTAAATGTAATGTGGCTGAGAAAGCCGAAAGGATCTCAGGGAGGATTATACCAAGTAAAAATTCTGCACACAGATTGCTCTGCAAGCATCTTTACTTCCTTTTACCTTCTCAGTCCTTGTTAGAGGAAACAACTCTGGAGATAGTGGATGGGGTTTATGTAAGAGAGTAGCCACCATTGATCAGATCCACAAGGAAGAGCTTTGGTCCTGCATTGAAAGGTTCATTCATTCATCATTCAGCAGACCTGACTGAGAACCTATATATGGCAGGCACAGTTATAGGAGACAGAGGTGACCAAAGACTGTGGAATGAATGTAGTTACCTTTTTCAGGTTTGTATAGGAAGGTCAAATGTGAGCATGTCGTTGTGTACTGGCTTGACACGTGTTCCCCCAAATTCGTGTCCACCTGGAGCCTCAGAATACGTCCTTATATGGAAATAGGAGCTTTGCAGATGTAACTAGCTAAAGTGAGGGCACACTAGATTCGGGTGGGCCCTGAATTCATTATGACTGGTGTCCTTCTAAGAAGGCCACGAGAGAGACAGACACAGAGAGGGAAGATGGTCACGTGAAGATGGAGGTGGAGATAAGAGTGATACAGCTACAAGCCAAGGAACTCCAGAGATTGCCATCAGCCACAAAAGCTAGGGAGAAGCATGGAACAGATTCTCCTTCGGAGCTTCCAGAAAAAACCAACTCTGCCAACACCTTGATTGGGACTTTCTGACCTCCGGAACTGTGAGACATTACGTTTCTGGTTTTAAGCCCCCCAGTCTGTGGTCATCTGTTATGGCAGCTTTAGGAAATGAATACCCATTTTTATATGATTCCATACCCTTTGATGAGCTGACAGCTGTCCCCTGGTCCTGGTCATGCCTCCACTCTCCACGTTTCACTCTGTTCTCGTCACATCTCCTCCTCCAGTGGTTTTGCCCATAAAACTGTAAACTCGTGAATGACTGTTATGCCATTTTTAATATAATCAGAATTGTGGAAAGTTACCGAAAGGAAAAAATAAAGAGCAAATAAAGGGAAGACAGTCATGTGCTTGTGAAATGGGGTGGATTTGGGGTTTGACAGCAGGGGAGGATGGAAAGCAGTTCCTGTCCATTCCGCTTTCAGTGGCATAGGCATAGTCATGATAAATTTCCTTAGGTGATGTTTGTTCTCTGTTATTTTTTGGATCTTCTTGTATTAAGAAATCTCTGACTTTACACACAAAAGTGTAGACTGTTTGAATGAGAAAGGACACTTCTGTTTGGGAAAGGATACAACAAAAATGTGTCTGCTCCTGTAAGTAGAACGTGATTTAGATCCCTGATTGTGGAGTGACCATACTTCATCCAGTTCTTGGAGGGTATGTCTTTTTTTAAAAAAATTATAGGGCATTATTAAGCAGCAGAATTATTTTTTTTCCTGTCACCATAAATGCACAGTGCCTCACTGATATAAATCCATCTTCTTGGATAATGTCAGGAACATAAAGGGAGGGGGTACGTACTGAAATTGACAAGATGTTTTAAATCACAAATGGTCAATAAGAGAGATTCTTTTCCAGTGTCCAGTCTCATTAAGAACATGCACGCAACCACCAGTTCTCCTTCAGAACGGAATTTGTTTAACACTACTATTTATTTCAGCCTAAAAATCTTATTTAGGGTTTTGTTGAGGAATGAAGCAGCGATTTGAAGTTGAACTTGGCGTTTTAAAGCAGCCTGATGTGATAGCTATTCTCTTTTGAGCATGCATGTGAACCTATGTGCTGAACATACTTACTTAGAGTAAGAGCACAGACAGGAATTGAACAGGATTGGAGTATGTTAGTGTTTGTGTCCAATGACGTATATATGTTTTTAATTTGGGGGGAGCACGTAAACTTGTACTTCAGATGATTCTGGGGCTGGCAATTTTGTTACCATTCTGAAAGTAATCAAGATTGATGTTAAATGGTGAGGACGACACACAAGATACACTTTTATTAGTGCTGCTAATGTAGTTGGTATCAATACATGTAGAAGCCAGTGTCCTCAGTGTTTTCTCTGTGAATATGGGTGATTAACAATACTGGAGCACTTACTGTTCTCCCCGGGGAAGCTCAACAACTGCTTGTAATAAAGCTGATCGTTGATTCCTTTTAAGTTGGTGATGGTGACTGATTCCTTTTTGCTCACAGAAGGGCGCAATTCGAGTTTTCTTCTGAGGGAAGCAGCAAGAAGGAACCTTAATTCCTTTTGCAGGCAAGGCCAGATTCAGGCAGATAATTGCTCTCCCATCATGTTGGCAATTTGCGTTACCCATGTGTTTTTGAAAACATTATGAAGTGAGAACTCATACGCTGCTAGTGGGAGTATGAATTGGTACAACCGTTCTGGAAGGCAAGTTAGCCATAAATTTTAAGCAAGAATTTTTTTAAAGTTTATATCCTATAATAGGATAAATTCCTAGGAACTGAATTACCTTAATGAAATCAAATTTATTCATAAGCGTGTTCAACTGTTGTCGATAATAGTGCAAAATTGGAAGCTCCTGATTGGTCCAAAAGAGGTGAATGATTAAATTATGGTACTAATATACATCCATTAAAAATGATGTCATCAAAGAATATTTAATGACATTGGAAAATGCTTACAATATAATGGAAAATCAAAACCACAAAACAAATACATGTATTAAGATTCCTTTTTTTTTTTTTTTGTGATACGCGGGCCTCTCACTGTTGTGGCCTCTCCCATTGCGGAGCAACAGGCTCCGGACGCGCAGGCTCAGCGGCCATGGCTCACGGGCCCAGCCACTCCGCGGCATGTGGGATCTTCCCGGACCGGGGCATGAACCCGTGTCCCCTGCATCGGCAGGTGGACTCTCAACCACTGCGCCACCAGGGAAGCCCTAAGATTCCATTTTTATGAATGTGGACATGTGTAGAAAAAAGAGTAGAAGGAAATAATACATGCTAAGACAGTGATTCTGTCAGGGGTTGGGGGGTGGTCTTTATTGGTGATTTTAATAATTGTTTTATATGATTATAATAATAAATTCTAAATGTTATTTAAATATATTTGAATGCATACTATGCATGCGTATCGTGGTGAACTGCAGCCTACACCAGTGGAGCAATAGTCGTTTGTGTTCCTGGTTATCCTGTTGGGCATTCTAGAAGTATCACTTGCCCACATCCCTTGGAGCAGTGGAGATCATTGCCCTGTTGTTCCATGCGAGATGTTTTCCTCTGTTGGTTTATGATATCCTGATCACTCTACCTAACCAGCCCAGTATGTGCAAATAACTGGGTTCTGTAATATGAACCAAAGAAGAGATTTGCAAAGAGATTTCCAGATTAGTGTATTTCATGTTTCTCCTTCAGTCTGCTGCCAGCTTTTCAGTAATTAGCACCATCACTTGGAATTTAATTCTGAGGACATGAGTATAAGTTATACCAAGTATATTTGGCGGGTTCCTGTTAAAATGGAGAGCTGGTGATTCTGTTGTTGTTGAGTGCCAAAGTATAGAGATTAGATGGGTCTGAACAGATACCAGTGAACTCTGAAGTGAGTCCAGAGGAGTTTCCATTGCCTTCATTTGCAGCCCTAGGAAGCCTGGTGGAACCATGTACTTTCTTTGCTGTGACTCCAGGAGTCCCTTGTTTTCTTCCCCCAGGCTGGCATAGTTGATAGGAGTTTGGGAGCATTGTACTAAAGGTATAATATCATCTCCCCCCTCTTCAGTAATCCCGGGAGCAGGGGGATACTGGAGGGGCAGAAGCAACAGCCTCCTGTCTGGCCCTCAGCTCTTGGGTCTGGGCCACGGGCTGCAGTTTGCATTGTATCTTGGCGCCCCTAGTTGTTGTGCAAGATCCAGCCCCGTCCTAGATTGCGGTTGATTGGAAGTTTGTTGCATTGGATTCTCCCATCCTGTCAAACTTCTTGCTGGCCTGACTCCTTGCTTTCCTAGTATGTATGCATTGTAAGTGGATTTGTATTATAAACAAAGAATTGATGAAAAGATAAAGTATAACTTTTTGCATCTAAAATTACCTGTTAGGGAAAATGAGATCCTTGAATGTCAGATTTGGCTTGATGCTGTCCAGCCAGCTGTGATTGGTTGGCTCTTTTGACACCTCTAACTGATGACTGCATCATGTCATTGTTCCATCCAAGCTTTACCAGGACAGAGAACTTAACCACTTAAGGTCCAAAGATTAAGGTACAATAGGCAGGTTATACTGGAATACTGCTCAAAACAGGGTTTTGCTTAGTGTTTTAAAAACAGGTTATTTTTTGTTGGGAGTTGATACGGGAAATGGAAATGGATGAATGGGTACCACTACTGGTAAATTGCCCGAAGTCTGTATCAGAAGGCATTGATTTTATGTGTGTGTGTGTGTGTGTGTGTGTGTGTGTGTGTGTGTGTGTGGTGGGGAGAGCAGAGTGGCATAGTTCTTTCTTTTTACTCTAAACACATCTCCATCTGCCTGTTTTCCCCATACTTTATTTCCCCCTATATTTCTTTATCCAAATTAGACTAATAATTTTAGGTTCAGGAAGAAAATATTTTCTTCAGCTTTTTTTTTTTTTTTAATCATGAAAAGAATTCACAGGGCAAAAGAGAAATGGCCCCATCTCAACCCTGCTGGATTCAAACCTTGGTTTCCGATTGGTCAGATGGTTCCCATAGATTCAAGGGCAGGGGCCTCTGACTGGTGAGTGTGTAAAAATCCAAGGACAGGGCCTACTTCTCAGGGGGTGGATAATCTGAGTACAGCTAAGCTTCTAAGGCCTCATTGTCCTGAGGAAGTCCTTTGGCTGCATCAAGGAGCCTTTCTGTGCCCTTCGTGTGCTTGTAGTATGTGCTTCAATCTCCTGGGTTTTGTATTTTTGCCGGAAAAAACATGAATTCCGATCACAGACCAACAAACACGTCTTAGATTATATTATGTTTTGATTGAAATGCAACATCGATGGTATTTGAGTGTTTTTTAAAATATATTTATGTATTTATTTTGGCTGCATTGGGTCTTTGTTGCTGTGTGTGTGCTTTCTCTAGTTGCGGCGAGCGGGGGCTACTCTTCGTTGTGGTGCGCGGGCTTCTCATTGCGGTGGCTTCTCGTTGCGGAGCACGGGCTGTAGGCACGCTGGCTTCAGTAGTTGTGGTACACGGGCTCAGTGGTTGTGGCTCATGGGCTCTAGAGTGCAGGATCAGTAGTTGTGGCGCACGGGCTTAGTTGCTCCGCGGCACGTGGGATCTTCTCAGATCAGGGCTCGAATCCGTGTCCCCTGCATTGGCAGGCGGATTCTTAACCACTGTGCCACCAGGGAAGTCCCGGTATTTGAGTTTTATCCTAAGTCGGTAACTCCCTGGATTTGACTCTGAAATCTCAGTAAGCTGTGCAGTCTGAGTTTGGCATCTGATCTACCCATCGGTTTAAATAAATTGATCAGTGAAAAGCGTTCAGAATGGACTTCCTCTGTTCAGGAGCGTATGGTGCTCTTCCTTACACCCCCAGAAAAGTAAGAATGTAGGAGGAATCTAACTCCATTTCCTTTTCTGCAAGTTGTCAGTATGTTGTTTTTTATAAGCCCATGATCACATGTGTGAGTCGTTTCTTATTTAAGTTGCTAGAAACTTCTTCAGATGTTTAAAACAGAAACAATATATTATTAAAAGTGTAGTCTAGATGATGGGTAACAAAATTTGATCCATAGCTTCTTATTTTTTCCCCCTAAAAGGGAGATTTTTTTTCCCTTAAAGAATGATAGCAGTGTGGTTCTTACATAGGCCCAAAGGCACAGGTTGAACATGGAGTAATTATTATTTATTTACATTGATCTAGATACTCAGTAGTGTGTATTACATTAGTCTGGGTTCTCTGAGAAGCAGACGCCAAGATGAGAACAGATGTATGAGATTTGTTGGGCGAAATACCTGTGAGGGAAAACAGGGAGGCCACTGGATGAGGCCGGGAGAGCCATCAGATTAAAATGCACGTCTCACCCCTGAGATGGGAGAGGGAAGGAAGGAAGGGAGGTCTTGGACTGCAGTGCAGTTCTGAGGCTGTTTCAGCGAGTTCAAGGATGAGTCCTCGAGCTGGAATTCCCTGGCTGAGGAGCACCGCGCCTGGTCTGGAGGGCGTGGCTACCCTGCTGTGCTCAGTCATTGGATGGACGTAGCCTCAGGGAGGCGTGGGCTGAGCAGCAGCAAGGTGGTGGAATCAGAGGATGCCGCTGTAGCCAGTCAGTTACGCACCCCCAGCAGCCAACCTGAGAGGTGCTTTCTCATGCCCACCACTTCTGTGAATAGACTCCAAATGCTTTGCTGAACATGTGCCTAATTATGGAATACGTTAAATCTAACCCCAGAAAGAGGAAAACAAATGGTACACTTCTGTAGAGGCTGAAGGTCAGGCTAATTCCATGACACATTTCCTTTATGGATATATCAATTTTTTAGACCCTTTCAAAATGAAGTTGTGAATTAAATCAGATGTAGGAACTTGGTTTGCCAATTGCATGGTCACCAGAATGTGTGTCTCAAAACACAAAAAATGTGTGCCGGGCTTTGTGTAAAGAAGGCTGGGAGTTTAAGTCCTATTACTGATTCCTCAGGCTTACAATCTTACAGGAAAAAAAAAAGCACAAAGAGGCTTTGAAAACAAAAACAGTCATATTTGGCAACTACATTGAATGTGATGCTTAGTGTAAGTCCCTTTCAAGAAAAACAGCTCTCGGCATCTTTTATACATTCTGGGTCAGAGGTGTTGTTGAACATCAAGAAGATGAGCTGTGAAGTTATATATTTGTCTGTAAGACGAAATTGCTCTTATAGAAAGTTTTGATGTAATCCTTATTTCTACGACCCAAACCTCGGTGTTCTCGAAGCAGTTATTTTTTTCACTATACAAGAGAGTGGTCAAAATTACTGTCAGCTGTGAGCATGTCTTGCTGCGCTAGAATGACCACTTTGGGGGCTCCCTTGTCTGCCACCCCCCACTTCTCCCCCAGTCCTGGAGAGCAAGTCATCCCTCCCTTCCACAGTCAGACAAATCACTTCTCCTTCTCTTCGCCTTACACAACATTAGGAATCTTGTTTCAAACGTTGGCCACTGGACTTTTACAAATAAGATATAAAGTTGGGTGTAGGTGTTAAGATGTCAAAGGGCATTTGTTGACACTTTCTTTAAAATAGTTTATCTTATTAGTTCATATTGACAGTTTAAAATATTACATGCTTATTATTTTAAAGAGATGGAAAATGGAAATGAGAACGAGAGGAATTAAAGAAAATGCACTCACAGAGAGGTGGCCGAGTGCAGTGGACACATCAGCCTTGGCCTAAAGATGGTTTGCGTCTGATCCCATCCTGCCACACCTGGGCGTGGCCTGAGCTCAGGGCACAGAGGCTGTGCGGCATCCTAGGTTTATCCCAGGGATGCTGTCATAGGACGTTGACCAAACCTCAGCTTTCTATGTAAACGAGTCATCAGTCCATACGGGTCAGAGATAGCAAATTCAGTAAGAAGCTATGAGAATGGAGATCAGATAACCAGGCTAAACTTAGAAGGTTTGAAGGAAAGTAGGGTCATTGGGCAGTGGGATTTTATCTCGTCTCACTGGGCAAGGATAGAGCAATTAAAGGTACTAAGCTAGGCTAGATGATTGGAAAAACAGATGTCTTTTTTTAAATTAATTTTTTATTGGAGTACAGTTGATTTACAATGTTGTGTTCGTTTCTGCTGTACAGCAAAGTGAGTCAGTTATACATACACATATATCCACTGGTTTTTAGATTCTATTCCCATATAGGTCATTACAGAGTATTCCCTGTGCTATTCAGTAGGTTCTTCTTAGTTATGTGATCTACATACAGTAGTGTGTATATATCAAACCCAATCTCCCAATTTATCCCTCCCTCCCTTTCCCCCCTGGTAACCACAAGTTTGCTTTCTACATCTGTGACTCTATTCTGTTTTGTAAATAGGTTCCTTTGTACCATTTTTTAGATTCCACATATAAGTGATACGATATTTGTCTGTCTTTGTCTGACTTACTTCACTCAGTATGATAATCTCTAGGTCCAACCACGTTGCTGCAAATGGCATTTTTCATTCTTTTTTATGGCTGAGTAATATTCCATTGTGTGTGTGTGTGTGTGTGTGTGTGTGTATATATATATATATATATGTACACACTACATCTTTATCCATTCCTCCACTGATGGACATTTAGGCTGCTTCCATGTCCTGGTTATTGTAAATAGTGCTGCAATGAACATTGAGGTGGATGTATCATTTCGAATTATGGTTTTCTCTGGATATATCCCCAGGAGTGGGATTGCTGGATCATATGATAGCTCTATTTTTAGTTTTTTAAGGAACCTCCATACTGTTCTCCATAGTGGCTGTACCAATTTACATTCCCACCAACAGTGTCAGAGGGTTCCCTTTTCTCCACACCCTCGCCAGCATTTATTGTGTGTAGATTTTTTTCATGATGGCCAGTCTAAACCGGTAGGAGGTGATACCTCATTGTAGTTTTGATTTGCATTTCTCTAATAATTAGTGATGTTGAGCAGCTTTTCATGTGCCTCTTGGCCATCTGTATGTCTTCTTTGGAGAGATGTGTATTTAGATCTTCTGCCCATTTTTTGACTGGGTTGTTTGTTTTTTTGATATTGAACTGCATGTGCTATTTGTATATTTTGGAGATTAATCCCTTGTCAGCTGCTTTGCTTGCAAATATTTTCTCCCATTCTGTGGGTTTTCTTTTTGTTTTATTGATGGTTTCCTTCACAGTGTAAAAGGTTTTAAGTTTCATTAGGTCCCATTTGTTTATTTTTATTTTCATTACTCTCAGAGGTGGATCAAAAAAGGTCGTGCTGTAATTTATGTCAGAGAGTGTTCCGCCTATGTTTCCAAGAGTTCTATAGTGTCTGGCCTTACATTTAGATCTTTAATCCATTTTGAGTTTATTTTTGGGCTTATTTTGTGTTTATTTTTATGGTGTTAGAGGATGTTCTCGTTTCATTCTTTTACGTGTAGCTGTTCAGTTTTCAGGTGTCATTTTAATTGCAGCTTTATTGAGATATAATTCACATACAATGCAATTCAACCACTTAAAGCATACAATTCAGCAGGTTTAAACACATATGCAGAGTGAATTTACAGAGTGTAACCATTTTACCACAGTTAATTTTGCAACATTTTCATCACCCACCCAGCCCAAAGAAACCTGTATGCATTAGCTATCACTCCTCATTTCCTCCCAATTCCCTGAGACTTAGGCAACCAGCAATCCATCTCTCTGTGGATTTGCCTAGTCTAGATATTTCATATAAATGGAATCATACAATATGTGGCCATTTATGCCTGGCTTTTTTCACCTAGCATAGTGTTTTCAAGGTCTATCCATGTTGTAGCATGTATCAGTACTTTATTGTTTTTATTACTGAATAATATTCTATTAGAGAGACATATCACATTTTATTTATCCATTCATCCGTTGATGGACATTTGGGTTATTTCTTTTGGGGCTGTTATGAATAATGTTGCACTGAAAATGTATGTACAAGTTTTTGTGTAGACACGTTTTTATGTCTCATGGGTATATACCTAGGAGTGGAATTGCTTGGTCATGTGGTAATTCTATGTTTAACGTTTTGAGGAACTGCCAGACTGTTTCTCATGTAACTGCACCGTTTAATATTCCCACCAGTAATGTGTGAGGGTTCCAATTCTCCACCTTGTGGCCAAAACAATCTGTCTTTTTGATTCTGGTCATCCTAGTGCTTGTGAAGTCGTATCTCATTGTGGTTCTGATTTGCATTTCTCTGAGGGTTGATTACTACTGAGCATCTTTTCATGTGCTTATTCACCATTTCTGTATCTTTTTTTAATATAAATGTCCATTCAGATCCTTTGGCCATTTTTAAATTGTTACTTTTGTCTTTTTATTATTGAGTTGGAAGTGTTCTTTACATAGTCTAGTACGAGTTCCTTAGCGGATATATGATTTGCACATATTTTCATGCATTCTGTGAATTTCACTTTCTTGATTGTGTGTGTCCTTTGAAGCACAAAATTTTAAGTTTTAATGATATCCATTTAATCTATCTTTTCCTTTTGTTACTTGTGATTTTGGTGTTACATCTAAGAAGTCATAGCCAAATCTAAGGTCATGAAGATTTATGCCTGTGTTTTCTTCTAAGAGTTTTATAGTTTAGCGCTTCCATTTAGGTCTTTGAACCATTAGTTACTTTTTGTGTGCTTTTTATGTGGATATCTAGTTGTCCCATCGCTATTTGTTGAAAATACTATTGCTTCCATTGAATTATCTTTTTGTGTGTGTGTGATTTTTTTTGAACATCTTCATTGCAGCATAATTGCTTTACAATGTTGTGTTAGTTTCTGCTGTATAACAAAGTGAATCAGCTATATGTATACATATATATGGGGATATAGGTATACACTGAATTATCTTGACATGCTTGTTGACATGGGTGTCACTTCTTAGGCTTGTATTTGATGGCTTTTTTCAAAATAAGATTGGTGCTTTTTTGGTCACTAAATGGTTTATTTACAGGCAGCTACATTTTACAAATGTATCTTTTACTATGTGTGAATGAAAGAATTGCCTTTAAATAGAACAAAGCATGTTAGAGCATATTCGCATGAAGAAGCCAAGGTACATATCCATCCAAGTGGAACCAGGGCACTGGATTAGGTCACCTCCCAAACCAGCGCTACTTACATTTAAATGTGCATTTGAATTCCATGGAGATCTTGTTAAAATACAGGTTCTCATTTTCTGGGGTGGGAATGGAGTGTGAAAGTCTATGTTTCTGACAAGCTCCAGGCGATGCTGGCAGGGCTGGTCCTAGAACTTAGCTTAGAGTAAGAACGCAAGAGGGAGTTTCTCCGGTGATCTTCTTGTTCACTGTTGCCTATCTACTTATTTAAAGTGATTTGGAAGGGAAAAACAATTGTTTGAATTCTGTATTTTTGTATTTTATTTCATAATCTTCAAGATGAAACACTACCATGCCCAGAAATGGAATAAATGTTTTCTCCAGTGGCAGTCCTGCCAATCTTGATTGTTTTCTATCTTCCTTTTAGGCCTTTGATGATTGTCACTCAGAAGATTACAACCTTGGCATTCCAAGTTCATGACGGTGAGAAAAACAGCCCTCCTTTTGGTTCTAAGAGTGAGCCTGACCGTCAGAGCTCTTCTTTTCTACTGTATACACAGTTCAAAGGTTAGACAAGGGCTGGCAGATCTTGCAAAAAAAATTGCAGCCCACTTTAATCATAGCTTTTTACTTTCCCAGCTATTATTTACCATTTCCCTGCTGAATCCATAGTCTTGGCTAAAATGTTTATATTGAGAATGGTGGGTTTTCTGTTTAGTGTTACAGTGTTTTAAATTTAAGTTGATGTGTGGTGCTCTCTGCCCTTCATTTCCCAATCCATTCAGAAGAAATGGAATCCTTTTTCTTTGGTTTAATCTCTGAGAAGCTCATGAGGTAATAAAATGTTAAACAGCATTGGCTAGTTAACCATTTTTTGGGGGTGCAGGGGATTGGAAAATTATCTAATGAGATTAGCCCAAACCTATAAAAAGCTGGGAAGAAAAATTATCTTTTCTTTATATAAAACTGAACATTTTCTTCGCTCAGGCCCTTCCTGATAATGGCCAGAAAGTGTGATTATTTCCACTGTTAATACTGGGTTCCAGGAAAGGAGGATGGCCCTTCCATCCATGTGGAAGGTTTCAATATGGGCTTAAGAGATGCCAGGTGCAATTAGTAAAGGTATCTTCTGCGGATTTGTACGGCTCTAGCAAATGCTTTGCGACTGTTGAAATTTCTTTATGTGTTGGCGGGTTGGGAAGATTTAGTCTCTGCTAGCGAGTCTTCCTGTTTTTCCTTCCATCTGGGGAGCTGATTTAATTTCGTTTTGACCCTGTTTATTCCTAGTTCATACTTGGTGATTTAGTCATTCTGTAGAGAACTGAGTAATTTTATTCTGAGGATGGAGTCTTTCTGGGGTGAGCAACTGTCCTGGTTTGCCCAGAACCCAGAAGTTTCCCAGGATATGAGATTTTTAGTGCCCACATTGGCAAAGTCCTGGGCAAAATGGGGTGATTTGGTCAATATTTTTGTACCTGAAAACCATTTGGTAGTTGTTATAGACTCACATTAGCACCGTAAGTCAATAGCTAAAATCAGTTCAATTCCTGGGATTGCCAGAGCTGTACTCTTTGATGAGATCTTAGAAAAAAGTGAGTGTGATTTTTTTTCTTTTATTAACATTGCTTCTTGGTTTTGTTTTGTTTTTAATACACAGGATTTTTGCCTAAATTTACTTTTCAAAGCATTCTACATCCCTTACATGCAGCAAAATGTTTATTTGCCTTTTTCTTTTTTTTTTCTTGTGTGTGGGAGGAACAAGTAAATTCCAGAAACACTCTGCCTTCTCTTAGGCATGTTTTTGAGTTGCCTTGATGGTCGGTAACCCTAATCAGTCTTAGCTGAATACACAGTTTTAAAGTCGACTTCTTCTGCTCTTAAGATGACAGTTCGGTTTCCTTGACTATCAGTTAACATACAGATTTTATAGGAAGCACAAATGTGATTTGGTTGGGAGTTTTTCTGGCATGGATGAGTTTTAAAAGAAGAAAAACCTCTTGTTAATTCTTTTGTGTTTTCCGTGCATTCAGGGTTACGTTTCCTGTTTTTTTTGGAAGAGGAAAGTCCCCTATTCCTTTCCCCATCCATTCCATCGCATTCCCAGCTTATACCAGGTATCTGCACCCAGCATAATCAGGAAGGCAGTTAGGCAGGTGCTGGCTGCAAAGGCAGGCTTATGTCTCTCATGGAGCAATGAAAACGTATACAGCGTGGTAAGGAGTGTATGAGGTGTGAAGGGTTCTCTGGGATCCATGTTCATACTGTGTGAATTAAATCGGGGTAACCTCTGAATTCTCCCCTCTTCATAACCTATAGAGACTTTCCTCCTCACACGTGTCCTTACAGGCAGCCCCTTGATCCATTGAAAAAAATGGAGAACGGGGACTGTTTATGATTGATGAAACAAAAACGAATCACTTCTTTCACATGAGTTTTTATAAGCCTCTTTAAGGATTAAGTTATCTACTTCACTTAAAACTTCTCATTTCTCAATATTTCTTTTCATAGGATTAGGTCGAAAGGCTGAAGATCTTTCCACTGAGCAACGTCGGCTTGCTGTAAAGTAAGTTTGACAATATATTCTTGAGCCCCTTGGGTATCAGTATGCAGAGATCTTCCTTAATGTTGTTTATTGAATGAATCTGCTATTGATGGACACTTGGGTTGTCTACCAGTCTTTGGCTCTTCTAAACGGTAAGCCATGATAACCTTGTTCATCGGTCATTTTAAATGGGTTTGGGTATAGCTGTGGGATAGATTCCCAGAACTGAGAGTGCTAGATCAAAGGGTAAATGGCTCTGTATTTTGT
The DNA here is from genome assembly GCF_963924675.1 of Phocoena phocoena. Lineage (NCBI taxonomy): Eukaryota > Metazoa > Chordata > Mammalia > Artiodactyla > Phocoenidae > Phocoena > Phocoena phocoena. The sequence continues at coordinate 89,676,362 of NC_089228.1, forward strand.
TAGTTTTACAGGATTCTCCTTCAGTGGGGTTGTTCTCTTTATTCCAAAATTATTTTTATTGGGCATGTGTCGGAGGGTTGCCAAGAAACAGTTAATTATCAGTGCCTATCAGTATGATTATGCTGGCATGAAAAAAGATAGGATGTGGGGTTGGAGAGAGAAATATGGGCTGGAGAATAGGATGAAGGAGGAAGCTGAAGGTGGTCTTTGGCCAGTGTTGATATGTAGTAGAAAGAGGATGGGTATCGGAGAGGAAGGGAGGCCGTCTAAAGTAGGAGAATAACGCTGACAGAGGAGCAGAAATGGCTTATGGGGTAGCACATGGGGAAGAGTGATGCAGCCATGGTGGAGGGTTCCTACCAGAGAGTAGCGGGAAATAACTGGGATATGTAAGAGAGGGTCCCAGCTTCATTCCTTCATTAAGAAATTGGGACTTGGAAGCAATGTAGAAAGTTACCATTGGAAGAGTCCAGTGAACCAAGTTCTTTGCTAAGCATCATGGGGGTGTAAGTGCTATAGGGCATTATTCCAGTGACTGGTTAGCAATGGCATCTGAGGAAGCCTTTCCCCACAATTCTGTCCTACTTGAAGAGCATGCCCTTTCAAAGGCCCTTAAAACACTAGACAGAACTGGTCTCTAGAAAATTTTTTCCCGCCACTTCCCTTGTCCGTTGTCCGGGACCTCGTGCCTGGTTGCCATAGCAGACAAGAGGCTGTTACAGCTGTAGTTTGTGTGGCCTCAAGTGGAAACTGGTTCTACCCATCATTTGTTTTGTATTTATTTTGGCAGTTGGGAGGGAGCTTTCCCATTTCAAAGCATCTCAACCAACTCCCGTTAGGTCGGGTTCCCACCTTGCCTTATGTTCAGTACCTTCATTTTCTCTGGTACACAGACAGCCAAGGTTGTTGTTGAGAAAGAGCATTTCCCAGCCTCAGGGTTGCCTTTGGCCCACTCCTGGCCCTCCGCGTTTATAGCTGTGGGTGGCCAGCAGAGGGCGCCACGGAGTGCTGTGCCGTCTCTGCGCCACCCACCTCAATAACTTCCTTTCAACTAGATTTCTCCTTGGACGGATTTTTAAAGAACCAGAACAAGGAAAGATCATGCCGCGTTTAACAACCCACAGAGACAACACCTGTGTTTACGATCGGCATATTTGCGATATGAACGAAAAATCAAAGACTGAAGACTCTTCAACCTTTTACTTTATTTTCGCAGAGCAAAACCCTCCTTTTTGGAATACGTAAGCTACCTTCTCAACTTCATGAGTGTCATAGCAGGCCCTTGTAACAATTTCAAGGAGTATATAGCCTTCATTGAGGGGAGACATACACACATGAAGTTGCTGGAAGTGAACTGGAAGAAAAAAGGCTTCCACAGCCTGCCAGAACCTTCTCCCACTGTAAGTTTTTAGTGCCAAGTATTTACCCAGAGGTCCAGAAAATGAGCTTTGCTGCCAGGGCTGACTGTCACTTTTAATTGTTCTAATTAAAAAGCCAAACAGTTTATCAGAAATCTTGGCTGGTAACATTTTCCCCCTGTTTGTTTAAAATATCAATATTGGTGTTTAGTTGCAGTAGTTCTCTGTGTTGGAGCAACAGATGTTTATTTCACAGAGCCAATTCACAGCTCATTGGCTGGGAATATTGAAGCAATTAACCCATTTGCCAACCAGCCAATATTTAGTGCCTACAATGTGCCTATGACTGTGCTTGTTAACACATTCAAATTTATGAGTGTTTTCTCTTTATGAATAGAAATTCATAGACAGCCAAGAGATACTATGTCATAAATGGTGGAGGAGGAAAGAGTGGGACCAGAATAAATGTGCTTTTTATTGCAAATCCTGCTTTTGTGGCAAGGGAAACCAGTTTTACACCGGCATGCCTGTAGTTTGGTCATATTGACTTTGAGAGAGTTTAGGTGGTTTTTTTAAACATTTAAATTTTAATCTGAAGTGTATTAACCTCCGGTTAGTCAACGTGCGCTTAATTCATTGAACTTTACAAATATGCTGTTTAGCCAGATCAAATATCCTATATTTAAGGGAAATTTGTAATTAATTGAAGGGATGGGGAACATTGGAAAAGGAGAAATTGAGGATAATTTAAATATTTTTAAAGTGCTACCATCAGGCAACATTAAGTATTTGAAAATTTAATTGATTGATTAATAAAGCATGCATTTTTGGAGAGTTTTGACACATTTGGGTCCTCTGCACTTTATGATTACTTAGATGTCTCAGCCCCAGCGGCTTTATTGACATAATCTAGGAGTGAGGTCACTGTGGCTGGGAGACATCAAAGTAACCACTGGTGTTTCTAGGGAGTATCTGTCACAGGAGTGCTGTGTTTCACATACTTGAATTTGGAAAATAACATTATTAGAGAGTCTTCACATCACCCTCCAAGGAGACTCTCGCATTTTTTTGTGCCCAGAGAACATGAAGCGGTTAAGGTTGCATTTTGGCTAAGGACACATGGATGGGAGGGGCTGGCGCACACAAGCTGCTGGCCCCTCAGCAGTGTCGTCATAGTTAAGCGTGGTGCGCACTTAACGGGGAGCCCCGCACTGCTTTCAGCCCCTTGTAAATATTCACGCGCTGAAACCCCAAGCCACCCTCTGGGGGAGGTGCTACTGCTATCCCTATGTTACAAGTAAAAGAAGTCTGTTTTTATAAAGTTGGGAACTATAATTCTGTTGATGTTTGGAATGTCAGGGGAACCAGGCAAAACGATTCCATCCAGAGGAATTCAAAACCTCTGTATAGCTTAACCCCAGAGCAGACTACATGTAAACCAACCAGAAAGGTTTTCTAAAGCTTTCTACTACCTGCCCACGTCCTGGCTCAGACATGTAGTCATGTGCACATAATCCTTCCCAGCTAAGCCTCTGTGCCCCTTGCTGGCGATTCAAACCCATTTCCTTGGCTCTGCTGGCTGCAGGACCGCAAGGCCAATGGTTCTTTCTTTCTGATGGAAGATCGCCACCCTGTAATGTTACTGATTTCCTTATGTTTTGGGTAATAAAACCACCTGCCCACTGTTGGTAGAATGTGCCGGTAAAAGTTTTCTCTCGTTTTAGATCCATCCCCCTCAGGTGTCAGAGGTGTATTCTGCATGTAAATATAGCACATAATGCCCATCACCCAACGCGTGCCCTGAGGAAGAATGCCTTTTGCCACTCCTTCTAGAGAATATTGCCAAAGCAGCTTTGAAACGGCTTTGTTCTCAATGTGCCTTTGCTGAAATTGTTTTCCTCATACCCGTGTCTTCTGAATAGTTACCTCATTTTTCCCCCCATTTTCAGGGAGCCGTGATACACAAATTGTGCATGACCTTGGTGTCTCTCCTTTTGTTTTTGACGCTTACGAAGACCTTCCCTGTCACCTGCCTGGTTGACGACTGGTTTGTTCATAAAGCAAACTTTCTGACCCGACTCTGCTACTTATATGTTGTCATGCAAGCCTCGAAGCCCAAGTATTACTTTGCCTGGACGTTAGGTGAGTTTGTTGGAGGGTGCTAAATGAATGAGGGAAAAATGACACTCCTTGGATGGCTTGGCCAGGGCAGCATTTGGATCAGCTAATCTATAAAAAGTCCAATGCATGATGGAAGGCAGTTGAGCCAGGGTCACTTTCTACCTTCCGGAGTAACCCTCTTCTTTCCCGCCACCCATAAACTCAATTATCTGTGATAAGGAGGAAAGAAATCCCGGCTGTTGTTATTAACAGACGTCACAACCTGGAAGCTGCTTCTTCTACCAATCCTACTTGGAAAGTTAGGGGAAAATTCCAGAATGATCTGGCTTTCTGGTAGTTTTTCTGGCTTGTCTGTAATACAGGATATACACTGACTTAATTGTATCAACACATGTGCTCATTTAGGTTACACTTCTTTAAGAAATTGTTGGTTAAGCTTTATACCTTAGAAAGAAACTGATTTCAAGTGACTTTTTTTTTTAAAGGTAGAAAGTTCAACTTAATTTGGTATTATCACACTTTTTTTTTCCCCTGTGAGATATCTTTAGTCAATATTAAGTTTTCATCTCTTTCCTTTTAAATAATTTTAGACCAGAAAAGTTGAAACCTTTGCTAAAGTGAGCAATAAACCTTCTGTTTACTTACCAAGAATGGTCAAGTATTCTGATAAGGCATGGTAACCGTATCTATTTGGAACCCTTTCAGGAATGGAAGTTTAACACCTTAGCTGCCAGTGACCTGGGGCTTGATGTCAGGGAACAGTGACTTGGTTTATGAAGCCAAATAGATTATTAAACTCAGTTCCCAGTGCTTAGTCCATATTTCATAAGGGCACAGCACTTAAATAATTGAGTTCTCTTCTCTCATTTCATGCTCCACGTTTATAGCCCCCAAATCAAGTTCGTAGCTACTGGTTTTTTTCATTTATTATTTTTATTACGGTAAAATATACATAATGTAAAAGTTGCCATTTTAACCATCTTTAGTGTTCGGTTTAATGGCATTAAGTTCATTTGCAGTGTTGTGCAACCATCGTCGCCACCATCCATCTCCAGACCTTTTCCTGAAACAGAAACTGTCCATTAAACAAAGGAATAACCCCCCCCCATTCCTCTTTCTTCCCTGCTCCTGGTCCAAATTATTTTTAAAGGTCACAATGTTCAGTCTAGCGCAGTATGCTTGACCAGAGAGAGACTTCAGAGCTTTTCCAAAATTTGCCACGGGGGAAATTTTGTTTCTGGTCCCATTCAGTTTAATTCAAGGAGTTTTTTTTTGTGGAGTACCAGTCTGTGTGCTATGAGGAACTCAAAGGTGAGTAAGCTATCTCAGCCCTCAAGACCGTTACAGTCTGTGAGGACACAGACGTGTACACCAACCAGGCAATACACGTCAAGAGCTGCCCCAGTGGTAGGATTACAGAGGGGATGATGTATATGGACTGGTCCTTGGGGGAGGGGCTTCCAGAGTCTCCGTGTATCTGATTCCTTTTTCTGCAGATGCTTTATTATTGAAAAATAATTTCCTTCATAGGTAGGCATTAGGCCTACTATGGATGGAATACTGGGCATATTTTTGTATGTGAAGTAGAGTTTTTGCTTTGCTCCAACCTTGAGAGAGAGAGAGAGAGAGAGAGAGAGAGAGAAAGAGAGAGAGAGAGAGAGTGTGTGTGTGTGTGTGTGTGTGTGTGTAATAGAATCTCACTCCTTTCCTAACCTCTACTTCTTCACTTTTCCTCCTTTTCTTTTCCCCTCTCCCTCCCCTTCCCACTGCCATATTCTGTATCCCAGGGCTTATGGGCTGGCTTCTGGAGTAAAGCAGCTCCTGATTTAAGGAGGAAAGAAAGGCCATGCCGTAGTCTCATAGGGAAAGTCTAACACGAGGTGGGTTGTGCTGGCGGGGACCTGGGTGGGGAGGGGCTTACAGGGCACAGGGGTGTCTGCCATCAGTCTGCTCGTTGCGGAGTGACCCCAGATATTTGGAATAGAGGAGTGACCCTTTCCATGGACAGCTTTCTCTGTGGACTTACCTCTTTGTCTGTTCTCCCCCACTGCCCTTTCTTTATTGTTTCTCGTGGCTTCCATAGAAACACTTCATTACTTTGGCCTCAGTTTGAAGTTTGTTGTAGTTTAGATCGCATGGGCTGGTCTGAAATTAAGCTTTGTATTATTTATGAGTAAAGGAGCAATGAAGAGTGTAACAGGGAATGTTTAAACTGCCTAACTGAATAATTGTTTTATCCAGACCTTTCAAACACCATTTACATAGAATTGATATACTAATAATACATGATTATAAATTGAATCCTTAAAGCTGGCCTCTTGATGAATCTCAGCAGAGTTGCACTGTGTAACCCTAATTCTAGTTACCGTTTCTATTGAAAGAGTACAGCTATTTTCTTTGGACTTAGCATGGGAGGCTGCTTGGTTGTTTTTCTTCTACTAATTAGTACTAATGAGTGAGACTCAATTTTAGCCCAGGCTGTGTTCTAAAGATCACAGATTCCAAAATGTGGGTGTCTAAATGAATTTATCTTCAGTCATATGTTAGAGCCGTGTACGATGCAAGCGAAGCCAGTTTTAGACTGGTGAAATTAGAACCTCTAACTGCTCTAAAGCAAAAGCCAGTCTTGGATACAGGGTAGCAGAATGCGCTCAGGGGAGCAGGGAGTTCTGACCTCCTCTAAATGCAGCAGTTCGGAGAGTCACCACTCCTGGTTCTTACATTTATCTTTCAGACGACTCCTAGCCACTGAGGCTGTGGAACCCAGAGTTCCAGTATTCAGATTCTGGCACTGTTTAACATTAAGATCACTCAGGTGGTAACATTACTAAGCTTTAATCTTCTTAATAGCAAGATGGGTGTGGTAATAAATAATGATAGTAATGGTGGCAGCTAACCATTCTTGAGTGCTGACTTGGGCCAGGCCCTGTGTTAGGCACTCTACATATATTCAATTTGGTTTAATCCTTTCAACATCCCTTTAAAATGGGTACTGTTATTACATCCATTTTCTATGCAGGGGAATAGGTTTCTAGAAGTTAGACAACTCTCCCAAGGCTGTGAATTGACCCTGTTCCCAAGTGGAGAAGGGAACCCAGGAGAGCTGTCATTCCCACCCTGAACCACCACCTTGCTCACAATGGTGTGATTAAATGAGAAATGTCTGTGGAATGCTTTACAGAATCCTGGGAAAATAGTAAGGACCAAAAAAAAAAAGTCATTCTTCTTCTTTTTTTTAGATCTGAGGCTGGAGATGGGAGAGGGAATTCCTGGGTTGCCATGCTGGTCCCAGCATGGTCAGCCCAGCCCTGTTTTTAGTTGTCAACACAACCCTCAAGGGCTTGTCCTCTCCTGGTTTAGTTTATTTCTGTCATTCACAGTTTGTGCCCACACATTTTAAAACTCTTGGTTTCTTAGCTGGTACACTCTGCCTTTGTTCTCTTTTTCTTTTCCACTGAGTTTCCCTCCGGTCGGCTTGGGAGAAAGACATATTAGGACTCGGTACTTTTCCTCCTTTCTTCTAAAAGAAACCAGATCATTTTACAGTGAAGCTAAGAATAAGATAAGCGATATTAAATCATCAACGATGCCGAAAAGGAAAGGAGGCATACTTAGAGCGGGTGATTTTTCTTCAGAAGTCCAGCTTGAGTTGGACCTGAACTCCCATAGAAATGGAATGAACAGAACTAGCGAAGGAAAGGTTTCTCTGAGCTCTCCCCCAGATCTCAGACTTTAAAATTTCATTAGTTTATTTTTCTTAGGAAAATATTCTAACAGACTGAACTTGAAAGAAGATAAGTGAAGAGAAAAAATTAGCCTCTTGGCTATCATAGTACAACTGTGTTGATTTCATCAGATCTCTTTTTGAGTGTAAAAAATTTCATTAAGGAATTGAGTAGAACTGAAATACAGCAGGGGGGCATTTTCATAGAGTTCAGTGAAGTGACATAACGGTGGACACAGGAGCTTTTGGACTGACTTTGTGGGTAGGGTGGCTTTGGTCATTGTGTCCACATGTGGCCTCTATGGCAGCTGGTCCCAAATTCACATCTCTAGAACCGTTCTTTTCCTTAGGTTCTAAATTTTTCTAACTGTATCTTGGCTGCCCCAACTGATATCCTACTGGCATGTCATGCTTAACATGTCCAGAATGAGCTCCAGTTTCTCTTTCAGAGCTGGTTCTCCTCCTGATATAATGATATCAGCCTGTGTCCCGCCATCTTTAATGACGGCTCTTGGACAGAGTCCCCTATACCTTCTGGTCTCTGAGCTTATATGTATTTTCACCTTTTTCCCTTTCTCCCCTTATATCCAGTTGGTCACTAAATCTTCCTGTTTCTTTGTTTTGCTTCTTCATTTCTCTTTTTTTCATTTTGCATTCTGTGAGCATCTAGCACCTTCCTTCTTACTTACTTAGTGCTCACTAAATGCTAGTGAATGAATAAAAATGAATAAAAGTTGAGGTCACCCGAGAGCCCAAACTGATTCATAATGGTGCCAGGTCCTTTAAATTTATTTTGGTTTCTTTTCCAAGGAAACTCTCTCTCTTCATCTTAAAGCTAGACAGACATTTAGTATCTTTTAAAGCAGCAATGTGACTTTTGTTCCACATCCTAATGTGTTGTTTTAAAAACCATAGCTGACGCAGTGAATAACGCAGCTGGCTTTGGGTTCAGCGGAGTGGATAAGAATGGAAATTTCTGTTGGGATCTGCTTTCTAACCTAAACATCTGGAAAATTGAGGTGAGTTTATCATGGTTTTGAATCAAGCTGCCATTGTGAATAAAGCAGATGGTTTGCTATGAGTGTGGTATCCATAGAAGTTTATCATCAGTGTGCGAGGAAAAGCTGCTATCAGGAAATGCTGGCTCCAGCAGGCTCGGGGACATTTTGTATCTTGGAACTTCTTTCCTTTTTTTTTTTTTTTCTTTTCTTTTAAGGTGCCTACTTTCTTGGCAGTATTAATGGTTCAAGTAGTAACAACACACGAAAAATCTGAAAAAGAGCCAGGAAAATCTTTTTGTTGCTTACATTCCTGTTCTGTCAACTAGAAAGTACAGATATCATTTTCTCTTGTTCACATTCTCCTTTCCTCAGTCAAGGGTACAGACTAGCAGTTGTATTTAGATTTCAGCATTGCCAGTGTTCTTGGTGGTTCCTTTGGAAACATTTGTAATGCGTTCGCTTTTAAGAATTGTAACTGGTGCACAGCTTTTAGGCCACTAGAATTAGCGTGGTTTTTCTTTTTCGCTGGCTTTGTTCTTGGACCACAGTTCTGGATATGTTTCCGTCTCTAGAGGTGGTCTCTCTGGGGCCCCATCCTTCTTGGTTCCCTTGGCATTGTCATCCCTCGGAGCTGAAAGGAATGCCAAGTCTTGGGTCCTTTTCCTCCTGGCAGCTGGTTGGGAGGAAGGGCATGATTCTCAACATACCAAAGTGTTGGTTCTCCAGCCACGTGACTTATGGTTGCTGGTGGTTGATTTTCCACCTGCCACAGGGCAGGCAGAGTGCCACTGGAAAGTTTGGGCAGAAAGGGGATGCCATATAGGGCAGGAAACCCGGGATGTGGAGACTGACCACCTGCCACCCACATTTGGTGGAAACTAGGCCTTCAGGGGACCTGTGTTCTGGGTAAAGGGCTGAGTTATGTATTTATTGTAAAAGAAAACCAGAAGGAGAAAGTTTGTATTTCCAATAAAGTTGATATAGAGCAAGGAGCTAAAGGATACCAAGGAAGTCCGACTTATTTAAGGCATCTTGAAGCTGTGTGTATAGCATTTTATCAGCCATAGAAGGTGTCTAAATGGATAAATAAAACTCCGTAGGGTTTTGACATTAAAAACTCATAGTACAGAAGTCTGTCTGTCCGTCCATCATTGGTCTGATATCTCTCTCCCTTCCTTCCAAATATATTACATCAGGCCAGTGTGTGGCCTAAGATTTTATTACGGTTGAAACAGAAAACAGTGACATTTGCACTTTGCAACTTTGTTAGGAATTCTGGTTCTTAAATGTTTGCTTCATGCTTTCTACCACCAGCCTTTATTAAGCCTTTTTTTCTTCTTTTTTCTTTTGAATGAGAAAACCCAGTTGATGACTTATTTTGGATTCTCTCTTTCTCACTGGTTGATTTACCTGCATCATTGCCAGTTGGGTGATATCTGTTTCCTTTTCTGTATTGTGACTCCTTCCTACATAAAATCTCCTTACTATTCTAGATACAATTGGAAGCATTTGAACCTGTGCTATTTGTAGAATAACTTCACCAGACTGACCTGGTTTACAGATGGCCACAGAATGAAAAGATGACAATTAAATTCAAGCCGTCTCCGTAAAGGCGCTAAATTCACATGATGAAACTTTTCCGGTGGCAAATCCCATTTTAGAGTATTTAGTTTTAAAATTCAGATGACTTAAATTTTGTGTTTCACCAGAATGGAAGGAAAACCTACAAAACATTCCTTCAGTCGTCCTATAATTTGAAAATAGATTGAGAAAAATTGAGACTTTGTGAGCCAAGTTTTAGTTGCAAAGTAAATCTTATAAACCCCCGAAAATTTGACTGTGTGTGATGGAACAGCAGATCTGCTCCTGAGTCAGTACTCACTGTTGGAATAGCACGTCTCATCTGCCGCCAGGGGAATTCTGGGGAGGACTTTCCATTTCTTGGGGTATTTTTAAAGCTAATGATAGGTGTTATTTTCTCCTTTCTAGACTGCCACAAGTTTCAGAATGTACTTAGAAAACTGGAATATTCAGACAGCTACTTGGCTAAAGCGGTAAGGAAACCAAAAACGACCTCATTACTCACGGCACTGGGATATGTTTAGATGGGTGTCATTAGATGAACAGCGATAGTCTGCCAGTGGTAACCTCATCTGACACTTGTGTTCGGTATTAACATCTATGCTGTGTAAATGAAAAAGTAGAAATACAGTAATTTGAGAAGGTCACAATGTAGCATATTTATTTTACTGTACCAAATACTTCATACTGCCATTACTGTGTACCAGGTACTCATTTAATCCTCATAACAATCCCATGAGGTGTTGGTAATTATTATCCCCATTTTACAGATGAGGAAAGTGAGGCACAGAGGGGTTATGTAACTTGCCCAAAGTCACACAGCTTATGAGCAATAGATATGAGCCCATATCTCATAGATAATAGATATGAGTGTCTCTCCAGAGCCAGGCTCTTAAGCTCTATGATGTGCTGCCTCTTATCTAGAGGAGAGCCTATTGCTCAGATGTCATGGAAAGTCAGTGTCAGCATCAGATCACTGAAGATTGCTGTGTTTATTTTATCCCCCGTATTGAAAGCTTTATGGTGCCCCAAATGCTTATGCTTTTCAACTTTGTATTTTTGTTGTTTCTCTGTCCTTTTGTTTTTCTACACATTCCAAAATTAGAAACATTAGTTATTGTGGAACTAACGATATGCTATCCTTGAAGTGGCAGACTTGAGCTCGTGAATATTCCTATCACATGAGTGCAGGGAGAGTATAAAAATATTAAGCTGTTGGTTCTGCTGATTTTGATAAGTAGCACTTTTCATCAGTTAAAACATCGGGGTAAAAGAAGAGACAATGTATAATAATTCCAACAAAGTAAACTCATGCAACTACTCTGAACATGCAGTTTTTGAAAATTTGCCCCTAATGTTATTGCTATTCATTTTGCAAGTCATTTTAGCATAAACCTCTTTCTGTATATTGAATAATCCCAATGTATGGAGAGTCCTACAGTCTCCACGAGGAGTTTGTTCTACATAAACATTTTTTATGTGACTGAACATACATGTGGGCACATAAAAAATGAAAAAAAAAACTATTTAAAAATCATTTTAGAAAGTGGAATATTTCATTCATACAAAGAGATACGGAGGGTAAGAAACAAATACCCATGCAAACTACCTCTCATTTCAAAAAGGAACATTACAAATGGAGTCCCATCCTGTGTTTCTTTCCTCAAATGCATTCCCTTTCTTCCTATGAAGAGAGAGCCATAGTCCTTAGTTTGGGTTTAACTTGCAGGCTGGATTGGTATTAACTGTTGGGATTTCTGTTTTACTTTTCATCTGGGCCCTCTCATTTAGGAAGCCATGTAGTTCTGCTCCTGTGGTGCCACTGGCAATCCGTGGACTGAATTTGGCAGGAAGTCCCCTTTCACGTTGTTTTAATAAACAGCCAAGATGCCAAAGATCTCCAGGGTATTTGCTGACAGTTTCTAGATTCTTAGGATGTCCTCACTCTTTAAGGCAAATTCATGGATTGGAATCCAATAGATACTGAGGACTGAAGAAGCCATATAACTGACACATTGATTCTGTGGAGTCATGGCCAAGAGAGATGAGAAGGCTGCAGTGTTGATGAGTTAGATGACATTGGGGCCAGTGTGGAAAAGTAAATTAATTTAGACGAAATAAGGATCTCACTTCTAAAGACCCTGATTCTAAAAGTTTTAGTGCCAATGGCACTTATTTATCCATAAGTATCCCTGGTCGATTAGGCCATTGGTGGAATAAGCTTCTATAAGGCAGGAGCTCTCATTGGGGAAAAGCGACCACTCTTTTATTAGATATTGTGTGATGGGGTCCAGGTCATTTAGTCCTATGGAGGTTAAACATTCATGCATCTTACAAAGGGATTGGACTGTGTGAATGGCCCATCTGGGAGTGTTTAAGAAAACTAGAGCTCAAAGCTGCTTGGATTGCACTGCAAGTGCCTGAAAAGGGTGAGGCAGGCGTGCCATCAATATTGGATCAAATGATTTCTGCATGATTGGTTCCAAAATGATGCAGGTGTAGGCGGAAGTTTCTGGTATGTTTGACCTATGGCCCGTTGTACCTTCCTGTCTTCACAGAGTGTGCTATGAGCGGGTTCCCTGGCACCCCACAGTGCTAACCTTCATCCTGTCTGCCTTGTGGCATGGTGTCTACCCTGGATACTACTTTACCTTCTTAACTGGAATCCTTGTCACGCTAGCAGCCAGAACGGTAAGCTCCCTTTGGCTGTGGGGTCTTTTCCTTAGTAATCGGATGCCTGTGGGTTTGTCCTTTAGGTCCCAGCAGAAGTGGTGTTGGGGGTGATGGTCAACAAAAGTCTTCCCATTAGAGAAATACTTAAATATATTGGAACTTATGGTCATAAAATGGTTAAGCATTTTCGTATTACTTGCAGGGGGGTTTGCAAAACAAAAGGACCTTGGGAACAATGTTTAGTGCCTTAAGAGATGAAAACGTTTAATCATTGAAGGCTGTAAACATACAGTCTACTAATTACAGGTGACAATGATTATTAACGTGGGCTCTGTAAAACTTCATCTTGCTTACACTCTACTTAATTTCTCTTTTCATTATCCTACACCTAAAAATAATTTGGTTTCAGAGCAACCGGAAAAATTGCAGCCATAGGAACTGTTCTCTTAAAGATTGCTCTCAGCCCTCATGTTGGATCCAATTAAATTAGTTTGTGTAAAGTCCTTTGTGAATTTGATAAATTTGTTTCTCTAGGTTTTGGGGGTAGCCTTCAGTTTGTCCTAGACTGTTCCTGCCATTTGCTGGCTGTAGAGCAAGAATAATAACAGAATTAAAAAATATGCCTGCTCTCAAAGAATGAGATGAACATGTATATAAGTAATTACAATTCACTGTATTCTGTCAAATACAGAGCTTTGAATTTTATTTCATTTCAGTACTTGATAATGATTGTGGCATTCCTTATTCAGGTGCCAAGAGCTTTTAATGAGATTTGTTGAGCTGTACTTTTAGATGTGGATCTAGGAGCCCCAGCACAGCTATTCACTCGTTCTTTTTTTTTATCTTAAAAATATATTTATTGAGTGCCTAGTACGTGCCAAGTACTGTGATGGGTACTGGAGAAAAAATGGAGAGTAGAACACATGTGGCGCCCCTGCTCCTGGTCTAGTGCTGGGAATAGAAATGGATAACTTCTTCATATTTGTTAAATGGAGAGACAGGTAGAGTGGGAATTCTTTTCCATTTCTTTTAGCTATTCACTGATTCTTGAATTCATCTGTTCTATTAATATTTCAGGAGCCCTACTATATGCTAGTAGGTGCTGGGCTATTGCAGTGAACAAAAGTTCCTCATGGAATTTCTATTTTAGTTAGAAGAAGGTTTGTGGGGATACATGTGTGAACAAGATGGATAATTGATTATCCTGATTAGCACACTTTAAAGTACATATTTTACATATTTGTGCATTGAAAACAGAAGACATTTTCTTTTCTCCCGTACATATACTGACTTGGATCACAAAACTGAAAAACAGATGGGAGGACAAGCTTGAACAAAGGCCAGAATTTTGTTAATACTTTCAGAGTATTATTTCTGAAGCTGTCTTTAGTTGATTTCAGTGGGTATAAAAGGATTAACTTATGTAAAGCCTCTTGGGTGACCTGGAAATGTTTTTCACAAATAAGTTAGGTAAGGGATGGAGGGGAGAGGGTTGATAGAACAGTATTTCCATTTTTTTTTCCAAAAGGAGAATGAACTCAAACAGTCATGAAGTGTCTCAGGCCCAGGAAGTTACCTAGTAAAATCTCTTACATGCTTTTCAGTACTGCCCACAGATGGACCTCTAGCCTCTGTCCTGAGGAACTTAGAGCCTAGGAGGTGCCCTCGGCTTCCCAGGCAGCCCTAGGAAGTCTTTCCTGATTTGAGGCTGACCTACCTGTAACACAGCCGTTGTTGCAGCTCTGTCTTTGGTTCTGGCATCTGGAAATTAGGTGTCTTTCTGGAGCCAAATCTGTGTCAAAAGACCTACAAATGAGTATCCTTTGACCCAGCATTTTCCATCTCAAAGAATGTTGTTTCCTTGTCTGGAAAATAGGCATACTGATGCTTACGTGATAGGCCTGTGTCCCGGGAGAGTCAACAGAGATGATACCCGTAAGGAATTCGCACAGGCTTGGCACACAGTAAGCACTCAATAAATAGTAGCTCATGTTATTATACTATTATATTATTACTGTTATTCAGAGGAAATAATTAGGAAACAGGGCAGAGACTTTTCTACAAGAGTATACATTACAGAATTGTTTACAATAGCAGGGGATAGGAGACTAACTTTCCCATAATGAAAATTGTATCAGATGAATATTTAATGACATGGAAAAACATTCATGCCATGCTACTAAATGAAAAAACAGGCTAAACATATGTTGACGCCACTGGAAACGTAAATATGGATATATGAATCTAAAAGGACTTGGAAGGTACGTGCTGAGTTTTTCAACAGTGCTTTTCTCTGGGAGATATTAAAGGAAAAAAAAATCTGATTCTGCCTAGCTCCTTAAACATTTTTCTACAGTGAATGAACTTACATTTTTTTAATAATAAGAAAAGCCACAGTGGTATTTTTCGTTGAAAATAGAACTCAGATGGTTGGTAGTTTTTACCTCCTATGTTCCTGAGGGGTATTACCTGCATGCATGGAGTAAAAGTTTCTATTTTTTTGTATCCCGCCCCCCATCCACCATGACTTCCTTGGTGAGCAGGTGAGGAACAACTACAGACATTACTTCCTTTCTTCAAAAGCCCTCAAGGTTGTTTACGACATAGTCACCTGGGCTGCCACTCAGCTGGCCGTCTCTTATACCGTCGCCCCCTTCGTTATGTTGGCCGTTGAACCCACCATCAGTTTATACAAGTAAGTTTCCACTGTTCTCGGCTGCTCTATAGTAAACTTGTCTGTTCTGTGTTGGACTTAGGAGTTGGCAAATTGAATCAATCAGGACTGACAATCTCTATGTATGGTTTCGATGGGAAAATGTCTAGAGAAAGCTTTAGGAGGAAGTGTCCGTCCTGGAGATGCCAACAGACAAATAGTAATACAGTGAGCAGAGTTGACAGGCAGCCCTTCAGCCATGACTAATGTAAGTAAGAGATGCTTACGGCAGTGAATCCTGAAGGGATGTATCCAGATCACAGACTCAGAGGGTGAGTTCGCTGCCCTTTGCCTCTGTTTCCTGGGGTTAGGCTATGTTGGAGGCCGTGGGGCACTCAGAGAGGGACAGAAGCAGGCCGCAGCTGGGGCTGGGTTCACCCTACAGACAAGAGGACTTTAGGGAAAGGGTGTCTTAGGGAAAGGGTGTCAGGCCCTTATATTCAAACACCAGCCCTCCAGATGAACTGCAGACCTCTTTGTGCTTTTATTGTTTCCCTCTTTTGTTGAATTAGTCGTGTTTCACTGCTCTTGGAGAGATGGTTACATGACCTCTGGCAAGTTATTAACCTCTTTTACCAGTGTTTTCTCAACTGTACAATGAAGGTAAGAATAGAATTCACCTCCAAGCACCTTTAGGTGTTAGGATTGAATGAGGCAAACGTGCAAGGGGCTCAGCCCAGTGTCTGGCGTGTAGTCTGTACTGGATAAATACCAACTTGTGTTCTTTACTGATTTGCAGATTGAGTTTGGACCATAGCTACAGTCAGAAAAGTGGCTTAGAAATAAACATGCAAACATGCCTTATTGTACATCAGGGATTGGACTCGCTGGTCAGGAATGATCAAAGAAATTTTACTACTTGGTACAGGTATCAATGTCTAGGATGTTTTTTTTTTTTTTAGGTTATAGGAAAAGAAGGTAGAGGGAAGTACACCGTGCTCCTCAATGAATTCTGTTTCTGTAATGCCGGTTAGGTCACAGGAGTTATGTCCGTATAATATGGAAGTTGAGCTGGTTTATACACAAATTTTTCTAGACAAGGGATGCCAGAAGAGTGGAAAAACGATGAAATCTTCAGCCAAAAATAGCCCTCAGTTCAGCTGCTACAGCGGTAGGAGCCATGAGTGCCCGCCCAGCGCTGGGCTTCCTCTTCTCAGAGGCGCCCCGCCCAAGCTGCACCATCTTGGTTTACCTCCTCTGCACCCTCCCTCTGGGCAGCCCCACTTGCTCACAGCTCTATTGTCCTTTCTCTTGTCTCAGTGCCCTCTAGCCAGCATTTGCCCTTCATTATCTGGGACTTTTATTGCCCCCTGAAGCAGCCTTAGCCCGTTGAGCTATCTGCCTAGGCTGTCCAAGTTTCTGGCTTGGGTGTTCATTGTGTTACGAAGTCTCATAGGTTTTGAGTTGTCTGCTTCCGTCTTCATAGGTTAACTTGTAACCCTGGGCCCTTCTCTCCCTTTTCTTTGTAGGTGGCCCAATCCCCCTCCACACTCCCTTACTCTAGGGCAGAGAGCTGCTAGTGAGGAGATGACTTTTATAAAAGAAGTGGAACAGTGAGATAAAAAACGTTCCGTTAAATCAGATTTTTTAAAAAGAGGTACTTGTTTTTTTATAACACGCATCGAAACACATTGACTTGCATTCCTGAGTAAGATGGATGGGGCTGAGGGTTTCCCCCCGTGTTTGGAAAATCTAAGTGCCTATGAGGACTAATAAACAGGAACTAGAGAGAGACAGAAAAACCACCCTAGTCCTGGTGTTTTAAGCACATGATGTTGCCAGACGCAAGATTTTTTTCAGGAATATATGTATCATGTTGTAGCAGAAATGCCTGTATTTAACTCAGTACCATTTAATACCTACAGTGTGCTGGGGACTTTTCTAGAAGCTGGGGGATGGGATGGTGAGCAAAAGATAGAAATCATTCTTACTTCCATGGAGGAGATAGCTTGGTGGAAGTGACAGGAAATAATTGACAAATTTATAAATACCCACTAAGATCATACTCTGAGTGAATGGTACAAAGATTTATGAGAGCATGTAACAGGAATCAGCTCTTGGGAGGAAGCAGCGTTTGAGTCCTGGAGTCTGAGGGTGCTGAGAGTGGTGGATGGAACACTGTGGGTTGTGTTCCAGACCCAGGGAGCAGTTGTGATAGGAGGAAGCCCCGAGAAACATGAGTGTGGGCAGAATATAGAATCAATCCAAGGTAGAGAGTAGTGAGCTGAGAAGAGACAAGGGTAGGTATCCATGTCCCTGTTTATCATATATGGAAGTGGAGGCTCAGAGAGGGTGAGCAGTTAAAACTCACACAGAAAGGCCCGAGTTTCAGATGCAAAATTTTTTTTCTTTGTTTTCTTTTAAACAGCAAGAGCAGTAGTGCAGTTACTAAAAATTTCTCTAGGAGAAGCTATTTTGGAAGAATGTTACTGCTAGGGGAATAGCACAAAGTGGTGATTTGTTTGTGATCACATGCATTTAACCAACGAAGTATGCTAATTTCTATATTTAGGCAGGAGTTCTAGGGAAAGAATTCAATCATCAATCCAGATCACTCATGTAGATTTCCATTTCTTTTTAAAAACAATCTATTTTTTTTTTTTTTAGAAAACACCTTGGTTTAGGGTGAAATTGACATTTCTGTCACTTCTGTCAATTACAAGCAAGTCAACCTAATATGTTATCTTGTTTTCATAGTTGCTTATGTATATAATTTAAGTTCCCTATCTAGATCGGCTCTGTCCAATAGAAGTTTCTACAATGACCAAAATGCCATCCACTATGTTGGCCACCAGTGCATGTGGCTGTTGAGCTTTTGAAATTTGGCTAGTGTGACTGAGGAATGGAGTTTTCAGTTTATCTAATTTGAATTTTAACAGCCACATGTTGCCAATGGCTGTTATAGATTGCCTCTCAAGAAAAGTTTTCAGAATCTTTTAAAAACAATTTTTTTCAGAAACTCTTAAGAGAATCACTGAATCTGGCAAAAGAAATAAAAATTGAATCATCTTTTTAGTCAAGGTGGGTCTAGATGCATTCCAGATCTGTTCCTCACTAGGGGATAATTTAAATAACTGGCAATGAATGGCAGTTGTATGCAAATCCATTTCTCAGGATACCCTTTCCCTGATTGACATTTAAATGTCAGATGGGCTTCATTTTTCTGGCTAGTCACTTTTCAATGTACAGTGATTACAAATCCCAGCTTTAAATTTCTTAGTCTAATTTTTTTCCTTTAAGTTGTAAATGAGCCCCAAGTGAACATCTAAATGTATTATGAAAGAACCTGTGATTCCGAAAAGATGATAGAGTAGAAGGACTTGAGCTTACCTCCTCTTGTGAAAACACCAAAATCACAACTAACTGCTGACCAACCATCAACAAAAAAGACTGGAATCTACCAAGAGAGATATTTTATATTCAAAGACAAAGAAGAAGCCACAACGAGACGGTAGGAGGGGTGCTTTTGCGACATAAGTCCTATACCCGTCAGGTGGGTGACCCACAAACTGGAAAATAATTATATCACAGAGGTTCTCCCACAAGAATGAGAGTCCTGAGCCCCACATCAGGCTCCCCAGCCTGAGGGTCTGGCATCAGAGCATTTGGCTTTCAAGGCCCGTGGGGCTTGAGTACAGGAGCTCCACAGGACTGGGGGAAGCAGAGACTGCACTCTTGGAGGGCATGCACAAGTTTTCATGTACCCTGGGACCCAGCACAAAGCAGTACCTCCATAGGAGCTGGGGCTGGACCTACCTACAAGTCTTGGAGGGGCTCCTGGGGAGGCAGGGGTCAGCTGTGGCTCATTGGGGGTGGGGAGGCAAGGACACTGGTAGCAGAGGCCCCAGGGGATATTGATCAGCATGAACTCCCGCAGAGGTTGCCATTTTGGCATCAAGACATGGCCCTTCCCACCAGCCTACAGGCTGCAGTGCTTGGACGCCTCAGGCCAAACAACCAGTAGGGTAGGAACACAGCCCCACCCATCAGCAGAGTGCATAAAGCCATACTGTGCTCACAGCCACCTCTAAACACACCCCTTGACATGGCCCTGACCACCAGAGGGATGAGACCCAGCTCCACCTACAAGTGGGCAGGCACCAGTCCCTCCCACCAGGAAGCCTGCACAAACCTCAAGACCAGCCTCACCCACCAGAGGGCAGACACCAGAAGCAAGAGGAGCTATGATCCTCCAGCCAGCAGAAAAGACGACCACAAACACCGAAAGTTAGACAAAATGGGACAGCAGAGAAATATGTTCCAGACAAAGGAACAAGATAAAAACCGACAAGAACAACTAAATGAAGTGGACATAGGCAACCTACCTGAAAAAGAATTTAGAGTAATGATAGTAGAGATGATCAAGATCTCAGAAAAAGAATGGAGGCACAGATGAAGTTACAAGAGATGTTTAACAAAGAGCAGGATTTAAAGAACAAACGAACAGAAATGAACAATAACTGGAATGAAAAATAAAGTAGAAGGGATCAAGAGCAGAATAACTGAAGCAGAAGAACAAATAAGTGAGCTGAAATACAGAATGGTAGAAATCACTGCTGTGAAACAGAATAAAGAATGAAAAGAAGTGAGGACAGTCTCAGAGACCTCTGGGACAACATTAAATGCACCAACATTCACATCATAGGGGTCCCACAAGGAGAAGAGAGAGATAAAGGGCCTGAGAAAATATTTGGAGAGATTATAGCTGAAAACTTCCCTAACATGAGAGAGGAAACAATCAAGTCCAGGAGATGCAGAGAGTCCCATACAAGATAAACCCAAGGAGGAACACACTGAGACCAAAGACAAAAAATATTAAAAGCACCAAGGGACAAGTAACAAATAGCATACAAGGGAATCCCCATAGAGTTATGAGCTGAAACTCAGAAACTCTGCAGGCCAGAAAGGAGTGGTATGTTATGTAAAGTGATGAAAGGGAAAAACCTACACCCAAGAATACCCTGCCCAGCAAGGCTCTCATTCAGATTCAACAGAGAAAAAGTTTTACAGACAAGCAAAAGCTAAGAGAATTCAGCACCACCAAACCAGCTTTATAACACATCCTATAGGAACTTCTCTAGGCAGAAAAGAAAAGGCCACAACTAGAATCAAGAAAATTAAGAATGGGAAAGCTCATCAGTAAAGGCAAACATAAAGCAAAGGTAGGAAATCATCTGCACACAAATATGATATCAAAACCAGCAATTGTGAGAAAAGGAGAGCACAAATGCAGGATATTGGAAATGCATTGGAAATTAAGTGACCAGCAACTTAAAACAATCTTGTACATATATAGACTGCGATATCAAAACCTCATGGGAACCATAAGCCAAAAATCTACAACAGATACACACACAAAAAAAGAAAAAGCAGTCCAAACACAACAATAAAGATAGACATCAAATCACAAGAGAAGAGAACAAAAGAGGAAGGGGAGAAAAAAAGACCTTCAAAAACGAATCTAAAACAATTAACAAAATGGCCATAAGAACATTAATATTGATAATTACCTTAAATGTAAATGGATTAAATGCTCCTACCAAAAGACATAGACTGGCTGAATGGATACAAAAACAAGATCCATATATATGCTGTCTACAAGAGACCCACTTCAGATCTAGGGACACATACAGACTGAAAGTGAGGGGATGGAAAAAGGTATTCCACGCAAATGCAAATCAAAAGAAAGCTGGTGTAGCAATACTCATGTCAGACAGAATAAACTTTAAAATAAAGACTTACAGGAGACAAAGAAGAACACTACAAAATGATCAAGGGATCAAGCCAAGAAGAAGATATGACAATTGTAAATATGTATGCACCCAACATAGGAGCACCTCAATATATAAGGCAAATGTTAACAGCCATAAAAGGAGAAATTGACAGTAACACAATAATGGGGGGGGGACTTTAACACCCCATTTTCATCAATGGACAGATCATCTGGAGAGAAAATCAATAAGGAAACACAGGCCTTAAATGACACATTAGACCAGATGGACTTAATTGACATTTGTAGACCATTACATCCAAAAGCAGCAGAATACACTTTCTTCTGAAGTGCAGATGGAACATTCTCCAGGATAGATCACATCTTGGGTCACAAATCACGCCTTGGTAATTTTAAGAAAATTGAAATCATATCAAGCATCTTTTCCAACCACAACACTTGAAATTAGAAATCAATTACAGGAAAAAAACTGTAAGAAATAAACATGTGGAGGCTAAACAATATGTTACTAAACAACCAATGGATCACTGAAGAAATCAAAGAGGAAATCAAAAAATACCTCGAGACAAATGACAATGAAAACACAATGACCCAAAACCTATGGGACACAGCAAAAGCAGTTATAGGAGGGAAGTTTATAGCAATACAGTCTTACCTCAGGAAACAAGAAAAATCTCAAACAACCTAACCTTACACCTAAAGCAACTAGAGGAAGAAGAACAAAGAAAAACCAAAGTTAGCAGAAGGAAAGAAATCATAAAGATCAGAGCAGAAATAAATGAAATAGAGACGAAAACATTAGCAAAGATCAGTGAAACTAAAAGCAGGTTCTTTGAGAAGATAAACAAAATTGATAAACCTTTATCCAGACTCATCAAGAAAAAAAGGAAGAGGACTCTATAAATCAATAAAGTTAGAAATGAAAAAGGAGAAGTTAAACTGACAGCACAGAAATACAAAAGATAAGAGACTACTACAGATAACTAATGCCAATAAAATGGACAAATTCTTACAAAGGTACAACCTTCCAAGACTGAACCAGGAAGAAATCGAAAATATGAACAGACCAATCACAAGTACTGTAACTGAAACAGCAATCAAAAACTTCCAACAAACACAAGTACTGTAACTGAAACAGCAATCAAAAACTTCCAACAAACACAAGTACTGTAACTGAAACAGCAATTAAAAACTTCCAACAAACAAAATTCCAGGACCAGATGGCTTCACAGGTAAATGCTATCAAACATTTAGAGAATAGTTAAACACATATCCTTCTGAAACCCTTCCAAAAAACTGCAGAGGAAGGAACACTCCCAAGCTCATTCTATGAGGTCACCATCATTCTGATAACAAAACCAGACAAAGTCATCACACACATGCAAAATTACAGGCCAATATCACTGATCCTCAACAAAATACTAGCAAACTGAATCCAACAACACATTCAAAGGATCATACACCATGATCAAGTGGGATTTATCCCAGGGATGGAAGGATTTTTCAATATCCACAAATCAATCAGTGTGGTACACCACATTAACAAACTGAAGAATAAAAACCATATTATCATCTCAATAGATGCAGAAAAAGCTTTGGACAAAATTCGGCACCCATTCATGATATAAACTCTCCAGAAAGTGGGAATAGAGGGAACTTACCTCAACATAATAAAGGCCATATGTGACAAACCTACAGCTAACATCATTCTCAATGGTTAAAAGCTGAAAGCATTCCCACTAAGATCAGCAACAAGGCTAGGATGTCCATTATTGCCACTTTATTCAACATAGTTTTGGAAGTCCTAGCCATGTCAATCAGAGAAAAGAAGAAATAAAAGGAACCCAAATTGGAAAAGAAGAAGTAAAACTGTCACTGTTTGCAGATGACATGATATTATACGTAGAAAGTCATAAAGATGCTACCAGAAAACTACTAGAGCTCATCAATGAATTCAGTAAAGTTGCAGGATACAAAATTAATGCACAGATATCTCTTGCATTCCTATACACTAACAACAAAAGATCAGAAAAATAAATTGAGACAATCCCACTTATCATTGCATCAAAAAGAACAAAATACGTAGGAATAAATCTACCTAAGGAGACAAAAGACCTGTACTCAGAAAACTATGACACTGATGAAAGAAATCAAGGATGACACAAACAGATGGAAAGATATATACCATGTTCTTAGAATTGGAAGAATCAATATTGTCAAAATGACTACACTACCCAAGACAATCTACAGATTCAATGCAATCCCTACCAAATTACCAATGACATTTTTCACAGAACTAGAAAAAAAACTTTAAAATTCGTATGGAGACACAAAAGACCCCAAATAGCCAAAGCAATCCTGAGAAAGAAAAATGGAGCAGGAGGAATCAGATTCCCTGACTTCAGACTATACTTACAAAGCTACAGTAATCAAAACAGTATGGTACTGGCACAAAAAAAAGACATATAGATCAATGGAACAGGATAGAAAGCCCAGAAATAAACCCACAGACCTATGGTCAATTAATCTATGACAAAGGAAGCAAGAATATACAATGGAGGAAAGACAGTCTTTTCAGTAAGTGGTGCTGGGAAAATGGGACAGCTACATGTAAAAGAATGAAATCAGAACATTCTCTAACACCATATGCAAAGAGAAACTCAAAATACATCAAAGACCTGTAAAACTCTTAGAAGAAAACATAGGCACAACACTCTGATATAAATTGCAGCAATATCTTTTTGGACCCACCTCCTAATAAAAACAAAAATAAACAAATGGGACCTAATTAAATTTAAAAGCGTCTGTACAGCAAAAGGAACCATAAAACAAAAAGACAACCCATAGAATGGAAGATAATATTTGCAAACGAAGCAGCTGACAAGGGATTAATCTCCAGAATATACAAACAGCTCATGCAGCTCTATGTCAAAAAAAATATATATATAAAACAAACAACCCAATCAAAAAATGGGCAGAAGACTTAAATAGACATTTCTCCAAAGAAGCAATACAGATGGCCAAAAAGTATATGAAAAGATGCTCAACATCACTAATTATTAGAGAACTGCAAATCGAAACTACAATGTGGAATCACCTCACACCAGTCAGAATGTCCATCATCAAAAAGTATATAAACAGTAAATGCTGGAGAGGGTGTGGAGAAAAAGGAACCCTCCTACACTGTTGGTAGGAATGTAAATTGGTACAACCACTATGGAGAACAGTCTGGAGATTCCTTAAAAAACTAAAAATAGAAATCCCACTCCTGGGCATATATCCAGAGAAAACCATAATTTGAAAATGAACATGCACCCCAATGTTCATTGCAGCACTATTTAAAATAGCCAAGACATGGAAGCAACATAAAATGTCCATTTACAGAGGAATGGATAAAGAAGATATAGTACATATATACAGTGAATACTACTCAGCCATAAAAAAGAATGAAATAATGCTATTTGCAGCAACATGGATGGACCTAGAGATGTCATACTAAGTGAAGTCAGACAGAGAAAGACAAATATCATATGATATCACCCATATCTAGAATCTAATTTTAAAAAATGATACAAATGAATTTATTTACAAAACAGAAAGACTTACAGATATCAGAAACAAACTTATATTTACCAAAGGGGAAATGTAGGTTGGGGGGATAAATCAGAAGCTTGGGATTAACATACAAACACTACTATATCAATTGATAACCAACAAGGACCTCCTGTATAGCACAGGGAACTCTACTCAATATTCTGTGATAACCTATATGAGAAAAGCATAAAAATGTATATATATATATATATAAATATATATATATAACTGAATCCCTTTGCTGTACACCTGAAACTAATACAACATTGTAAATCAACTATAATCCAATAAAATTTTTTAAAAAAGAACGGAGTTGTCTTAGCTCAGGCTGCTATGACTAAATAGTACAGACTGGGTAGCTTAAACAGCAGACATTTATGTCTCACAATCTTGGAGGCTGGAAGTCCAAGATCAAGATGCCAGCAGATTTGGTTTCCGATGAAAGCTCTCTTTCTGGCTTGCAGAAGGCTACCTTCTCACTGTGTCCTCACATAGCAGAGAGACGGAGGGAGACAAGGACAGCAAAAGAGATGGGGTGAGGGACAGTGAGAGGGACACAGAGAAAGATGGCTCACGCTCTGATTTGCCTTTATTTTCTAATAAGGGTACTAATGCTGTCATGGGGGACCCACCATCATTGCCTCATCTAAACCAAATTACCACCCAGTGTCTACTTCTCCAAATACCATCAGATTGGAAGTCAGGGCTTCGACGTATGAATTTGGGAGAGGACGCAAACATTTAGCCAGAGCAGAACCTTTCTATGAAATCATTTTCAAAAGCAAATCTCATGTGTTGTTGTCTTTAACCAGATAGCACTTTATTAAATGCAATGTATAAGAATGTTAGAATTTGTGTAGGAATTTTTGTAGATAGCAAACTCCTTGAGAGTAGAACTATGCTTTATTCATCTGTGTATCTGGAGTACCTAGTTTAGTCCTAGCATGCTCTATAAATGTTAGCTGAGTTTTTCCATAACAAAAAGATGGAAGTATTGCTTAAAATTTGAGAGAAGTATGGAGTGTCAGAATAGGTTACTAAACCTCCCTGGGAAGTTGAAGTTTTTCTCCCTTGACTTCCAGAATATTTGGCTTTAATCTAACAAAATTGCTCTAGTGTAGATTTGGCCACATGTAAAAGATTAAGGCAAAATGCAAGAACAAAGTACATTTTACGAGAGCAGACTCTGAAAGCTGGAGTTCCCTCTGCCTGGGGTGTGCCTGTGAGAATCCCAGCTTACACTTGCTGAACCAGTGTGTTTCTCTGTAGAGCTGTTATTCACCCTCATTAATGTCCTGGTTTAAACAGTAAATCAGATGGTCACTTACCTGTGGCTCTTCACCCCTCTGCTAATTACTACCATTGTGTCTATACGTCTCTTCTTTTCCATTCCCCAAAGGAGGGGTGGGGTCTTTGCCTTTTTGTAGATCCCAGTTCAATGCTTCATACATCCTAGGCAGTAAATGCTTATTGAAAGAAGAAATGAAGATATGTTTGCTTCTGCTGGAGCTTTTAACTATTCTATAGATCTGACATTATGATCACAAAAGCTGGGGAATTATATGTAAATCAATTGTGGGTCCCCTGCCCCTTAACATTATTTTCCTTTGCCCTTGAAAAAGCATTGGAGAAAGTGTGAGTTCAGTTTTCCCAAATGGATATAGAACAATTTTATAAAAGCTGCTTTCTAATTACTTGCATTCATTGATGTGTACAGTATTTATTGAGCATCTACCCTGTGTCCAGTATCACACTTAGGCAATAAGTCCACAAACCTCAAAAGCAAAACTTGTTTTAGTTTGGATGAAAATCGAGTTATGGAGTAGGCTTTTGAAATCTGGATTCCTCAGGCTCATAATATATACAGGAACCCCTGACACTCAGTGGAGCACATTGGCTAAAGTGTCAGTTGCATTTGTGTTTGGGGAACATAGGGTAGGGCTTCAATTTCATTCCATGCATCCTTAGACTTTTAATATGGTGGGTTTCTAGCTGTCAGGGTTAATTCTCTCGATCTGCTTCTTACGTCAGTGGGACATTGCAATACATCTGTCTGCAGATGGGCTGGTTGGTTTGCTCTGCCCAGCTTTGTGGTTTTGGTCCGTCCCTGGCCCACTCACCCCACCAAAGGGAGTTATCTGTGGAGTGGATCAAGGCGAGCCTGAGTGCAGTCAGGTCCGCCAGTGCCAAAAGGTGATGTAATTGCCTCATGTGACATTTCCCACATACACCCTTGTTTGAAATATAATTTGTGTGTTTATTCCTAGGTCCATGTACTTTTACTTACACGTCATCAGTCTCCTGATCATACTGTTCCTGCCAATCAAACCACAAGCTCATAATCAAAGGCGGCCTCAGACTCTGAACTCTGTTAATAAGAAAAAAATAGATTGATACCTCCAAAGAAAAGAAACAAACAAAAGCTGAACACATAAGACTGCAAATCACTGGACAGAGGAGACAAAAAGCCTCCAGAGTTCTCCAGTGACTTAGAGGTGATGTTTACATGCATCTATTTTGTTTTGATTTTTTAAGTGCAGGGAGTATTTTTATAAAGCTTTTTTTGTACCATTGAATCAGCCATGTCCAGTTGATTTAATACTTTCTAGGACATTTCAGTAGTATGGAGGTGTGTGGAGAATGTGCTAGAACTGCAGAGACAGTCCATTCTGGGCTAGCTGGGTCTTCACTTTTCTGGCATGATCTCCAACCACTGAAATCTGGACGTTGGGAACCCGGGCGTCTGCTCCAGAAGTTAGAAGGTAAAGCTGAGATGACTTGTCTTCCAGAACATATGCAAGACGGTTGTTCCTTGGGAAGCCGCCAGTCCCTTGACTTGTGACATTACTGTTCTCAAACACATTAACTACACTCAGAAGACTGCCGGGGAGGGACCGTGTGGAGGGAGGTTTGCAGAATACTGAAAATTCAATGAGCCTGGAGAACTGTGAATGGACACTTGAATGGACTGGAGGTCAGGCACGTGCCCTGAAGGTGGCTGCGTTTCCCCCGCCAGCCCCCCCCCCCCCCCAGGGATGTAACCCTTCTTTCTTCTGAAATGAGCCAAGATTGGAAATCAGAAAGTCTCCTGTCCACATACCAGAAGTCTCAGAGGGGCTACTGTTTTCCATTGCATATGTGCCATCTGCTGGCCCAGGCATGGCCCTGAGAAGACACCCAGATTTCACACCATTAAGGCAAAGGGATGTCTTTTTATAAATATTTTTTAAAGTAATTTAAAGTTATATTGAAGTTTGGGAAGAAGAGGCAGATATTTCTCTTCTCTCCCCTCACTTCTCAGAGGTGTTCATGATCACAGCCCATGATGTTCACTCGGGCTGGTCTCCATTTTTTTTCAGTTTCATAGCTGATTAAATCCGACATTGTTTTAGTTGAATCATCCTATTAGAAAGCAGAGATTGAAAAACGGTTTTCCTTTCTATCTTTGTAATGAATGTGCTGTGGCTCCTTTGGGAAACTTCTATTGGGTGATATTCTATGTGGGAGAAGGAAACGTGGTATTAACTGCTGTGGAAAATAATAATGATAATAATAAAATATATGCTACCATGTTGTACCCTCAATCAAATACCTTGGGAGGAGAGAATTTGTTTAAATCAGATGGTTAAAAATGAGTTTCTTACTAAATCAATACTGCATTTCTACATAAAGGAAATATTTCTAAAAAGAAGTGCTTTTTGTTTGTGTCAGACTTGCCGTTCTGAAGCATGTGTGTGTATTTTGTGTGTGTGTATTTGTTTTAACAAATGTGTACAAGGTTTTACTTGCTTAAAATTTGAGCATCACACGTTCAATTTGTACTACATGTCAGGTGCTTGGATGTTTTTGGTTTGATTTCTGATCTTCGTTCCTAATAGTGCAGGTAGGATTAACCTCCTTTTACAGATGAGGAAACAGAATCAGGAAGATGGCTGCTAACTGCCCCAGAGTCACAGACTTAGTGCTTGTGCTGAGATTTGAATCCAAGACGGTCCCAAGAGAGCCAATGGCCATGGATCTTTCTATGAGGTATCCTGCTGGTGCGTCTCTTTGGACAATGAAATGTGAAATGATGTGCTTGTCCCTTAAATAGTTTGTGTGGTCCTGATGCTGCTCAGAACCTGAGCTCTAGTCCTTATGTGAGACAATGGAAGTTAAGAAGTAGCACTTTTGTGCCAGCATAGGAGGCTTACCCCAGTTTAACCAGGGAACTTTGTGGCAACCCTACTTTGCTGTCCCAGGAGGAATATTAGATAGTGGATAGAGGGAAGAGAATGTAGGTGCCTAAAATCTGTCAGGGTCTGTCTCCAACAGGAATATTTTGAGGTGCAAGACCAAGAAAAATACCCATCTTGCACACCAGCAAAAATGGTATACGTCACCATTGGCATGGAGTGTGTGGAATAATCCATCTTACAATGAAATCGTATCTTCATTTCTGAGAGAAGAACTTTCGTGGCGAGAGGAGAGGTGATCATTAGGGAGACCAGCAGTCCTGCTTTGCAGAGACTCTGCCAACCTCTCAGTCCTGGGCAAACAAGGACCACTGGTCCCTTAAGAGACCACTCAGAATCAATTACTCGTTATGGAATGGAAGTCAAGCCTGTGGTTCTGGGCTTATAGATTCTCTATTTCAGACAGTGCTAGGTCCTGGGACACCCTTTTCATATTATGAGGCCTTATTCAGTACTAAAAGGACAACACCTCCAAGAGCAATTGGTACCTTTTTTCCCCTGAGAACATTTAACCATAGAAAAAATTTCAATTTAGGACTAAAGTTTAAACAGAAGATTGGGACTGTTCCTATTGCCTTAGAGTTCCTAGTTGTCCTAAACATAATATGCATTTAATAAATATGTTTTGGGTTGATGAGCTTTCACTTTAAAAGAAATACTTTTTAGGGTTTGTTTTTGAAAAGGCCAGATTTGAAATATTCTATTTTAGCTCAACATCACTAATCATCGTGGAAATGTGAATCAAAACGACGAGATCTCACCTCACACCAGTCAGAATGGCTGTCATCAAAAAGAACACAAGGATAGAAAGCCCAGAGATAAACCTATGCGCGCCTATGGTCACCTAATCTATGACAAAGTCGGTGAGAATATACAATGGAGAAAAGATCGTCTGTTCAATAAGTGGTGCTGGGAAAACTGGACAACTACATGTAAAAGAATGAAATTAGAACACTCCCTACCACCATACATGAAAATAAACTCAAAATGGATTAGAGACCTAAATGTAAGGCTGGATACTATAAAACACTTAGAGGAAAATATAGGAAGAACACTCTTTGACATAAATCACAGTAAGATCTTTTTCAATCCACTGCCTACAGTAATGAAAATAAAAACAAAAATAAATAAACAGGACCTAATTAAAAGCTTTTGCACAGCAAAGGAAACCGTAAACAAAACAAAAAGACAACCCTCAGAATGGGAGAAAATATTTGCAAACGAAGCAACTGACAAGGGAATAGCTTCCAAAATATACAAACAGCTCATGCAGCTCAATATCAAAAGAAACCAAACAACCCAATCAAAATATGGGCAGAAGACCTAAATAGACATTTCTCCAAAGAAGACATACAGATGGCCAACAAACACATGAAAGGATGCTCAACATAACTAATTATTAGAGAAATGCAAGTTAAAACTACAATGTGGTATCGCTTCATACTGGTCAGGTTGGCCATCATCAAAAAGTCTACAAACAGTAAATGCTGGAGAGGGTATGGAGAAAAGGGAACCCTCCTACACTTTTGGTGGGAATGTAAATTGGTACAGCTATTATGGAGAACGGTATGGAGGTTCTTAAAAAACTAAAACTAGAGCTATCACGTGACCCAGGAATTCCACTCCTAGGCATATATCTGGAGAAAACCAGAATTCTAAAGGATGCATGCACCCTGATGTTCACTACAGCACTATTTACAATAGTCAGGACATGGAATCAACCTAAATGTCCATTGACAGAGGAATAAAGAAGATGTGGTACATATGTCCAATGGAATATTACTCAGCCATAAAAAGGAACAAAATAGTGCCATTTGCAGAGACGTGGATGGACTTAGAGATGGTCATAGAGAGTGAAGTAAGTCAGAAAGAGAAAAACAAATATGTGGAATCTAGAAAAATGGTACAGATGAACTTATTTGTAAAGGAGAAATAGAGTCACAGATGGAGAGAACAAACTTACAGTTATCAAGGGGGGAAGGAGAGGGTTGGATGAGTTAGGAGATTGGGATTGACATATATACACTACTATGTATAAAAGAGATAACTAATGAGAACCTACTGTATAGCACAGGGAACTCTACTCAGTGCTCTGTGGTGACCTAAATGGGAAGGAAATCTAATAAAGAGTGGATGTATGGATACATATAACTGATTCACTTTGCTGTACAGCAGAAACCAACAACATTGTAAAGCGACTATACTCCAATAAAAATTAATTAAAAAAAGGAACACAAGTAACAAATGTTGGCATGAAGGTGAAGAAAAGGGAGCCCTTGTACACTGTTGGTAGGAGTGAGATTTGGTACAGTCACTGTGGAAAACAGTATGGAGTTTCTCAAAAAACTAAAAGTAGAACTACCATATGACCCAACAATTCCACTCCTGGATATATATCCAAAAAACCCCAAAACACTAATTCAAAAAGAAACAAGCACCCTGGTGTTCACAGCAGCATTATTTACAATTGCCAATGTATGGAAGCAACCTAAATGTCCATCAACAGATGAATGGGTAAAGAAGATACACACACAAACATATATACATATATATGTATACACACACATACTGGAATACTACTCAGCCATAAAAAAGAATGAAATTTTTCCATTTGCAGCAACATGGAGTGACTTAGAGGGCATTATGTATGCTCAGTGAAATAAGACAGAAAAAGACAAATGCTGTATGACATCATTTATATGTGGAACCTAAAAAATACAACAAGCTAGTGAATAAAACAAAAGAAGTAAACTCACAGATATAGAGAACAAACTAGTGGTTACCAGTAGGGAGAGGGAAGGGAGGGGCAACACAGGGGTAGGAGAAAAAAGGGGTTATTATGGGATTATATGAAATCATGTATATGAAACTTTTGAAAATTGTAAAGCACTACAGACTTTAAAGAATATTTCATTCAATTAAAAACTTTTCTATTTTAGTTTTAAGGTTACCATAAAGAAGAGGAACATTATTCAGTAGTTGCAGAAAATCAGTAAGTGCTTCAGTCTGAGATTTTGACAGGCTGGGAGAGAAAAAGGCAGAAATCGGGAGGAAAAAAGAGGAGTCGGTGGGTGGTCCCAGAATGGGGTGGGTGTGCCCTCTGTACTCTGCAGGCTGAGGGCGGTGAGCAGAGGGTCCTTCTGGCCAGCCCTTCTCCACCCTGGCTGCACATCACAACCACAACAGGAAGTTTAAAAAGAAGTGATCGATGCCCAGCCTCGCGAGACACCACATCTTATCTCTTCTTGTCTCCAGCACTTGGCATAGTGCTTGACGTGTAATGAAGAGTAAGTGTTCACTGAATGAATGAGGAATTGAAAGCGTGTTTAATGCGTTGTTGGGTTTGACAGTTTTGATGGAGTCAGTTTTGTGCTGGGAAACATCTTTTCTGCTTTTCAGAATTAGTTTTTGAAATGAAGGCATGTGTCTTCAGGGAATTCTGAAAGCACATTATGTGAAATAGCCACTCAGGCAGGCAGTTTACATAGTCTGAAACCCCCTGATCTGCCCATCCATTAATTAATGCATTTTCATATTTATCAAATTTTGTTGGGTCTGGAATGGGTCTGGCATTCTGTTAGGCACTGCAGGTAAAGATGCTGAAGACCCATTCTCTGCCCTTGAAGAGCTCACAATGTGACCAGAAAGACAAGATCCAGAGCATGTGCTGCAGGAATACCTGGGGGAATCCCAGCATGCAGAATGACAGAGTGATTGGTCGCTGTATCCTTGTTTTCCTATAAGTTTGGAGCTACCTCATCTCACAGTGCCTGAAGGCTACCCAGCACAGCACCGTCACCACTCACAAGCCTCTCGTCCGGGTGAAGTTAAGCCTGCCCTTATCCTGAAATTGGATGCTGCCTTTGCATCAAATCAGTACCAGTTAATGCAGTGGCCACCCAAAGGAGCAGGCTGTGCTTTCACAGTTGCCCATAGAGATAGTGGGGTGGCTAGTCCCCTCCTGGAAGGATCTTTAGTGAAGGTTCCAGGCTCAGTGAATGATGTGATGAGGCCCAAGAGGAAGGGCATTTGCTGAGAGAAGGCCCAGCCCACCTGAGCTTTGTCTAACTACCTAAACTTACATAAGGCTACAAGCTCCAGGAACAATCGCAAGCTGCCATCCCACCCCCACCCCTGCGCTACAGGAGTGGTTGCAAGCCACTGCTGCTGGACTCCTGGACTCCGGGAGAGGTCTTGAACTGTCACCATTTCCATCGTGTGCTCTGGGGGTACACGTGAGCTGCTGATGCCACTGAAAACCCCAGGACAGAGCACCAATCACCTCATCTGCACAGTCCCTATCAAGGGCATAATGGTCAGCACACACCGAGGAAAGTGGCGACAGACATCCACACTAAAAACAGCCCTCACACCAAAAATATTAAAGCTACACAGGGACACTCCCACATATATATAACCCTCTAAGACCACAGTAGATAATTGTTTCTCCTAAACCCCCAAAATAAGAGAAATATAAGTAAAATGAAGAAGCAGAGGAACCACTTCCAGTTAAAAGACCAAGAGAATTCCGTTGAAAGAACAAACAGTGAAACAGACCTCTTAAGTCTAATAGACACTGATTTCATAAAGGAGATAATGAAGATACTGAAGCAATTAAGAAAGGCTATTGACAGAAATGCAGAGTACTGTAAAAAGGAACTAGAGACTATAAAGAAGAACCAAGAAAAATTGGGAAACTCATTTGCTGAGACAAAAGCTGAGCTAAAGGCAATGAATAGCAGAATGAGTAAATGACCTGGAAGATAGAATGATGGAAAGTACCCAATCAGGACAGCAGACAGAAGGCCAAATGAAAAAAAATGGGAAAAAAAATGATACAAATGAACTTATTTACAAGATAGAAACAGACTCACATATTTAGAGAACAAACTTATTATTACTGGGGGGAGGGGGAGGGGAAGTGGAGGGATAGATTGGGAGTTTGGGATTGACACAGACACACTGTTATATTTAAAATAGATAACCAACAAGGACCTACCATATAGCACAAGGAACTCTATTCAATATTCTGTAATAACCTATATGAGAAAAGAATTTGAAAAAGGATACTTGTATATGTATAACTGAATCATTTTGCTGTACACCTGAAACTAACACACCATTGTTAATCAATGATACTCCAATATAAAATAAAAAAATTTTTTTAATGAAAGCAGTATGAGACCTATGGGATAGTATAGAATGTGCTAATCTATGCATAATAGGGATTCCAGAAGGGGAAGAAGGAGGAAAGGGGAATGAAAATGTATTTGAAGAAATTATGGCTGAAAACTTCCCAAACTTAGACAAGGAAACATATCCAGGTACAGGAAGCACAGAGACAGCCACAGACATCCACACTAAAAACAGCCCTCACACCAAAAATATTAAAGCTACACAGGGACACTCCCAAACAAGATAAACCCAAAACAGACATACACCAAGGCATATTATAATAAAAATGACAAAAGTTAAAGATAAAGAGAGGATTCTAAAGGCAGCAAGAGAAAAACAAAGGGTTAATTACAAGGGAACCCCTATAAGGCTATCAGCTGATTTCTCTACAGAAATGTTGCAAGCCAGAAATGGAGTGGCAAGATATATTCAAAGTCCTGAAAGGGAAAAATCTGCAACCTAGGATACTCTACCCAGCAAGACTATCATTTAGAATAGAAAGAGAGAAAGAATTTCTCAGACAAGCAAAAACTAAAAGAATACAGCAATACTAATTCTAAAAGAAATATTTCTATTCTCTAAATAGAAAAGTAGTAAGAATCTATAGGAAAGAGAAAATCACAATTGGAAAGCAAATCACCCAAATAAGCCAGTACACAAATCAAAAAACAAAAAAAAAAATCAAAAAATTTCTGTGAAAGTGAAGATAACCACAGTGAACAACAAAAGGATGAACGTGAAGATGTAAAAGAGGACATCAGAATCATAAAATGTGGGGGAGGAGAGTAAGAAAATGAGAAAATGTAGGGTTTTTTTCATTTCCTAGAAGGTGTTTGAGCCTATATGACTACCGGTCTAAGGCAACTAGATATAGGAAGCAGTTAATAATACTTGAAAAACAGGGTAAACACAAGTCAAAAACATACAATAGATTCACAAAAAAGAAAAGAACATAAGTATAATACAAAAGGAAATCATCAAACCACAAAAGGAAGAACAGAAAGGGACACAGAAGAAACATAACATCAATGGGAAATCAGGTTTAAAATGGCAATAAATACATATCTATCAATAATTACCTTAAATGTCAATGGACTAAATGTTCCAATCTAAAGACACAAGGTGGCAGATTGGATTAAAAAAAAAAAAAGAGCCTACAATATGCTGCCTATACAAATCTCACTTTAGGGTAAAGGACACATGTGGATTGAAAGTGAGGGGATGGAAAAACACATTTCATGAAACAGAAATGACAATAAAGCGGGGGCCGCAATACTCATATCAGACAAAATAGACTTTAAAACAAAGGCTATAAAGAAAGATAAAAAAGGACACTATAGTAAGTCCCCTACATACAAACCTCCAAGTTATGAAATTTCGAAGATGCGAACATGCGTTCACATGTCCAATCACATAAGTTTGTTCACGTGTCTGGTGTACATTGTCACGTGTGCATCCTCTACAAGTGGTTGTGCCTTTGTGTACTTCATTGTACAGTACTGTATAGAGTACAGTAGTACAGTATCTTTATTTCAAGCCCAGGATGTCCAGAAGCAAGTGTAAAAGCAGTGGTGATGTAGCTGGTACTACTGTACTTTTCAAGGTGCTGTGCTGTAATATTAAAAATGTTCTCTTTATTTTTTGTGTTTGTTTTTTATGTAGTATTTGTGTGAAAAGTATTATACACCTATTACAGTACAGTACTATATAGCCAGCTGGGTTAGTTGGTTACCTAGGCTAACTTCGTTGGACTTATGAACAAATTGGACTTATGAACATGCTGTTGGAATGGAACTCATTTGTATGTAGGGGACTTACTGTACATAATGATAAAAGGATCAATACAAGGATTTTACTCTCATATATATACAGCATATATACACCTAATATAGAAGCACCCAAATATATAAAACAAATACTAACAGACATAAAGGGAGCAATTGATAGGAATACCATAACAGTAGGAGACTTTAACATCCCACTCACATCAATGGACAGATCGTCTAGACAGAAATTCAATAAAGCAACAGAGATCCTAAATGATACAATAGAACAGTTAGACTTGATATTTTCAGGACACTACATCCAAAAAAAAAAAAACCCAAACCAGAATACACATTCTTTTCAAATGCACATGGAACATTCTCTAGGATTGAGCACATACTAGGGCACAAAACAAGCCTCAACAAATATGAGTACAGAAATTAAGCATCTTTTCAGACCACAACGGCATGAAACTAGAAATCAACCACAGAAAATGAAATGAGAAAAAAATGATTACATGGAGACTAAACAACATGCTACTAAAAACCAATGGTCAACAATGAAATCAAAGAGGGAATTAAAAAATACCTTGAGACAAACGACAATGAAAACACAACCATACAAAATCTATAGGATGCAGCAAAAGCGGTTCTTAGAGGGAAGTTCATAGCAATACAGGCCTTCCTCAAAGAACAAAAATCTCAAATAAACAACCTAACTTACCACCTAAGAGAATTAGAAAAAGAAGAACAAACAAAACTTAAAGTCAGCAGAAGGAAGGAAATAATAAAGATTAGAGAGGAAGTAAATAAAATAGAGATTAAAAAAGCAATAGAGAAAAATCAATAAAACCAAGAGCAGGTTCTTTGAAACAGTAAACAAGATTGACAAACCTCTAGCCAGGCTCACCAAGAAATGGAGAGAACCCAAATAAACAAAATAAGAAATGAAAAAGGAGACATAACAACTGATACTGCAGAAATACAAAAAATCATAAGGGAATACTATGAACAATTATATGCCAACATATTCAACAACCTAGCAGAAATGGAGAAGTTTCTAGAAACAGAGTTCACCAAAATTGAATCAAGAAGAAATAGATAATTTGAACAGACCAATCACTAGGAGTGAAATAGAATCTGTAATTTAAAAACTCCCTACAGACCAAAGTCGAGGACCAGATAGCTTCACAGAAGAATTATACCAAACACATGAAGAACTTATATCGATCCTTCTCAAACTCTTCCAAAAAACTGAAGAGGAGGGAACACTCCCAAAGACATTCTATGAAACCACCATCAACCTAATACCACAACCAAACAAAGACACCACCAGAAACGAAAATTACATGCCAATATCTTTGATGAATATAGATGCAAAAATTCTCAGCAAAATATTAGCAAACTGAATCCAATAACACATAAAAAAGGTCATATGTCACAACCAAGTGGAATTCGTCCCATGTTCACAAGGATGGTTCAACATATGCAAATCAATCAACGTGATACACCATAGACAAAAGAAAAGACAAAAACCACATGATCATCTCAATAGTTGCAGAAAAAGCATTTGACAAAATTCAACATCCACTCATGATAGAAATTCTTACCAAACTGGGTATAGAGGAAACATATCTCAACATAACATGAGCTATTTATGACAAACCCACAGCCAAGATAATACTCATGGTGAAAAGCTGAAAGTCTTCCTACTAAAATCTGGAACAAGACAAAGATGCCCACTCTAACCTCTTCTATTCAACGTAGTATTGGAAGTCCTAGCCACAGCAATCAGAAAAAGAAAGAAAAGGTATCCAAATTGGAAGGGAAGAGGTAAAATTGTCATTATATGCAGATGACGTGCTACTATATATAGAAAACCCTAAAGATTCCACACAAAAACTACTAGAACTGAAACAAATTCAGCAAGGAAACAGGATACAAGATTAACATACAGAAATCAGTTGCATTTCTTTACACTAGCAATGAAATATCAGAAAGGAAATGTAAAAAAAAAAACCAATACCTTTTAAAATCACACCCCCAAAAATAAAATACTTAGAAATAAACCTGACAAAGGAGATGAAAGACTTATATGCTGAAAACTGTAAAACAATAAAGGAAACTGAAGATGATTCAAAGAAATGGAAAGAAATCCCATGCTCTTGGATTGGAAGAATTAGTATTGTTAAAATGGCCATACTACCCAAAGCAATATACAGATTTAATGCAATCCCTATCAAATTACCCATGACATTTTTTACAGAACTAGAACAAATAATCCTAAAATTTATGTGGAACTATAAAAGACACAGAATTACCAAAGCAATCCTGAAGAGAAAGAATAAAGCAGGAGACATAACCCTCCCAGACTTTAGACAATACTACAAAGCTACAGTAATCAAAACAGCATGGTATTGGCACAAAAACAGACATATGGATCAATGGAACAGAATAGAGAGTCCAGAAATAAACCCATACCCTTATGGTCAGTTACTCTTTGACAAATGAGGCAATCCTATATGATGGGAAAAAGTCTCTTCAGCAAGCAGTGTTGGAAAAGTTGGACAGCCACATGTAAATCAGTGAAGTTAGAACACACCATTTCACCAGACACAAAAATAAACGCAAAATGGCTTAAAGACTTAAACATAAGACATGATACCATAAAACTCCTAGAAGAGATCATAGGCAAAACATTCTCTGACATAAATCATACCAATGTTTTCATAGGTCAGTCTCCAAAGGCAATAGAAACAAAAATAAACAAATGGGACCTAATCAAGCTTACAAGCTTTTTCATAGCAAAGGAAACCATAAACAAAATAAAAAGACAACCTACAGAATAGGAGAAAATATTTGCAGTTGATGTAACCGACAAGGACTTAATTTCCAAAATACACAAACAGCTCATACAACTCAACAACAAAAAAACAAATGACCCAATCAAAAAATGGGCAGAAGACCTAAATAGACATTTCTCCAAAGAAGAAATACAAATGGCTAATAGGCACCTGAAAAGATGCTCAACATCACTAATTATTAGAGAAATGCAAATCAAAACTACAATGAGGTACCACCTCACACCGGTCAGAATGGCCATGATTAAGAACTCTACAAATAGCAAATGCTGGAGAGGATGTGGAGAAAAGGAAACCCTCCTGCACTGTTGGTGGGAATGTAAGTTAGTAGAGTCACTATGGAAAACAGTGTGGAGGTTCCTCAGAAAACTAAAAATAGAATTACCATATGATCCAGCAATCCTACTTATGAGCATATATCCAGACAAAACTCTAATTCAAAAAGATACATGCATCCTATATTCATAGCAGCACTATGCACAATAGCCAAGACATGGAAACAACCTAAATGTCCATTGACAGATGAATGGGTAAGGAAGATGTGGTACATATATACAGTGGAATACTACTCAGCCATAGAAAATGAATGAAATAATGCCATTTGCAGTAACATGGATGCAACTAGAGATTATCATACTAAGTGAAGTCAGAAAGAGACAAATACCATATGATATCACTTATATGTGGAATCTAAAACATGACACAAATGAACCTATCTATGAAACAGAAAGAGACTCACAGACATAGAGAACAGACTTGTGGTTGCCAAGGGGAGGGGGTTAGGGGAGGGATGGAGTGGGAGGTTGGGGTGAGCAGATGTAAGCTTTTATATATAGAATGGATAAACAACAAGGTCCTACTGTATGTCACAGAGGACTATATTCAGTATCCCATGATAAACCATAATGGAAAAGAATATTAAAAAAGAATGTATATTGTGTGTGTATACATATATATGAATCACTTTGCTGTACAGCAGAAATTAACACATTATAAATCAAGTATGCTTCAATTAAAAAGAGCAAAAAAATAGATAAATTTATGTAAGGCTACCTCCCACATGCTGAGAGGAAGAAAACTAGCAGTTACTGGCAATTCCTTTCACATACATTACTTAATACAGTCTGGGAACTTGCTATTAATATCCTCTTTCTGCAAATGTGGAAGCCAGGGCTCAGAGACTAAGTAAGTTGCCCAAGGTCACCCAGCTTGTTAGAGCTGTGGCTTGGATCCTGGTCCAGCTAACCCTGAAGTCCATCTTGCCTCTTGGGGCAGAAGCCCTTTAACAAAGCATTTTAAAGCTGAAAGTAACTCTGTAAGTCACCTGGTCCAGTGGTTTCCAAATGCAGGTGGGCTGACCCTGTCCCTTGGGGAGCTTGTTAAATAGGCAGGGGGTAGGGGCAGGAGGGATAGATTTGCTGTGGACAAAACGCTGACTGCCCTCTAAGGGGAGGAGCAGAAATCCTATCCATGGAAGGTAATGGAGACCTTCCTCTGCTCTTACCTTCTGTGGGTTGGAGGGAAAGAGCAAACTGGTGGGGTGTAACCACACCAAATCATTCGACTCTGGTCAAGAGAAGGCGTGTTGAAGCTTCAGTCAGTGGCCGTGCTGCCATAAGACCTTTTGTTTAATACGATGCTCAGCCCAATTTGAAATATGCACAGGTGGGCCTAGACTTTTGGGACCTGATGTATTTTGTGGGAGCAAACTGCTTTGCTGGAAAAATGAACAGAACTTGGAGGGAATTCGCTGTACCTACTGGGGAGAGGAACGAGGCTGCAGAATTTTGGGGCCTGAGAAGGGAATTCCCGGAGGTCAGGGTGACTTTTAAGAATAGGAAGGGGTAGAATTGCTGGGCTGTTCTGGAAGGTTCCTCTTACTGCCATAGCTAGAGATACCTTCCATCTTAAAGAAGGTGGGGATGGACCTTGGCTCCAGTTTGGGCTGGCACTGGGGGTGCGGAGAAGAGGACAGACTAAGAGAGAAAAATGCAGTCGCCACTAGAGATTGGAGCGAGATAAGCCCAGGAGTGATCGAGGCCTCCTATGAGAATCCCCCAAATGACATCAAAATATTGGCCATAGGGTGGAGGGTGCTATGCTTCCTCTCATCCCTGTACTTAGACATTCAAGTGTCTTAGAAAGCGAGAGACTTGGGGGATATTCAGGGACTAGACAGATACTTGGTTACAGAGTCCAGGGCCCCACTCCCCAGACGTTTCACTTTTGTTAGTTATGCCCAGGAAGCAGTACTCTTACCTCACTCCTGGGTGGGGAGCTCCTGGATTAGTATTGTGATTATTACATCTGAGGTAACTCCCAGGGAGTTTCATGACTTGCCACGGCACCACCACATCGCTCTTCTGTAGCAGAGTTGAGGGTAGAACTAATTCTCTTGTTCCAGCAGAGTCTGTAGGTCCCACAGGTACGTATGCTTCTGGCAGACACCCAGCGGCCTGAACTTCATGGGACGAATGGGGCTAAGAGGAGCCCTCTAAAGTTTTCTACGAGGATCGTTTGGACGAGCACGCCCCTGTAAGGCCTGCGGTAGTACAGGTGAGCCCTGGGTGTGCTTCCTCGGATCTGGACATCTGCATGCCCTGGGGACCAGTTGGCCCCCACGTGTCGTGGCATGATGTCAGCTGCTAGGCCGCCTCGTGGTTTTTCCCGAACGGGTGATCCAGCCAGTGGAGGCAGGTGGGGAGCACTTTTCTGGACTGTACAGCGCCTTTTTCTCTGCTTTTCTGGATCCACATAGCCCTAAGGACCGAGTGGCCTCTTTTGTTCTCAAAACAAATTCATCCGGAATAAGCACTTTTGACATACAAATATACACGGTCTAAGCAGTTGCCAGCAACAATCGGTCCATTCATTCCAGGCCTTCTTTCTGTCCATTGTCTTGTGTTTCACAGGCAAAACAACGTTTCAGCATTTCCAGCTGCAGTCCCGGGGTGCAACCCTCTCTGTGTTCACTGGTGCAGAAAAGCCTCAGAAGCTGGGACAAGTTTCCTGCCTGGTCACCAGCCCCTTTCTCCGTCCCGTCCTTCTCCAAGCTGCTGCCAGAGAACCTTCCCGGATGGCCCATCAGGCCTGCGTCCTCTTCATAAAACCTTCTCTCGCCTCCTGCTGTCAACAGCAGAAAACCCACCCCTTCCCTTCTGACCCGAACCAGCCTGGTTTCTGCCCCGCGATGCAGCTGCCCCACTTAGAGCCCCGTCCTGGCAGCCTGGGGCATTGGTGACTCCGTACCTTTGTACCTTTTACTGTCACTGCCTGAAGACCTGCCTTTTCTGAGCGGGCACTTCCCAAAGCAAGAGAGACATGCCTTTCTAGCAGAGAAAACAGAGCATATAAGATGCTGCTTTCACTGTGCCAGCTTCCTCCACTGGCCTCTGGATTCTGCTCCGAGATGCCCAACACCACCTTGTGTCCCAAGTGATGTGATTTCATTTGTCTCTCCCCAACCAGACTGCCAGCTGCCTGACCACTATGAGTTGTGTTTATCTTTATACCTTCATACCTATCAAGGCACTGACTCACACGGGGACTGGAGCCAACTGTTAGTTGAACAAATGAGGGAAGGAATAGATTCTACTCCCTCTGGCAGTATTGTTTCCCTGGGGTGAGGGGGCAGCTTGGGGAGGCAGGTTGGAGTTGCAGCCCTGGCCCCTGTGTTTAGAGACCAGCCCTACAAACGGCCCTAATCACGACCAAAGGCTCCACGGTCCCTTGTCCTTGCACATCCAAGTTTCCCCTTGCATGGGGTGCTGGACCAAGCTCTTCCGGCCACTGGGGTTCAGGTGCGGTAAGATCAGTGTTGCTGGAACCAAGTCCCTGGGGGGTGTCCACTCACTGGACACTCC
Source organism: Phocoena phocoena (assembly GCF_963924675.1). NCBI lineage: Eukaryota > Metazoa > Chordata > Mammalia > Artiodactyla > Phocoenidae > Phocoena > Phocoena phocoena. The sequence continues at coordinate 89,718,755 of NC_089228.1, forward strand.
GTGTTGCTGAGATCTTCATCTTTTACAACTTGGAGTAATTGTAAGTTTCTGTTGTCTGCATAACCAAGGCTTCATTTATCCATCCCTTGCTAATGGACTTTGTCTTCAGCTGCTTGGGCTGCCATCACAAAGGCCCACAGACTAGGCGGCTTAAACAACAAAAAGTTATTATCTCACAGTCTGGAGGCCAGAAGTTCGAGATCGAGGTGTTGGCAGCATTGGTGTCTTCTGAAGCCTCTCTCCCTCCCCGGCAGATGGCCATCTTCTCCCTCGATCTTCATATGGGCTTCTCTGGTGCGTATCTGTGTTCTGATCTCCTCTTACAAGGATGACAATCATTGGATTAGATCCTACCCACAATAACTACATTTTAACTTAATTACCTCTTTCAAGTCCCTGTTTCCAAATACAGTCAGTCACATTCTGGGGTACTGGAGTTAGAACTTTATATAAGAATTTAGGGAGGACACAGTTCAGCTCATCCAGACCTTCAGGCCGTCCTCAGTGTTTTCATGGTAATAAACCAAGCTGGAGTGCACATCCTTTTGTATTTCTCTGTGCACACATGGCTGATAAGGTAGATACAGGGAAATGGAATTGCAGGAATCCTAGGAAATGGATTATTGCCTGTCTGTGTTATTGTTCTCCAACCAGTTATAGGAATTTTCCCATAGCCCTGCAGGGTATAACAGTTCTTGGTCCACAGTCACATCAGACTTGGTATTACCAGACCGTCATTTTGTGCCAATCTGATCATTGTGAAAAAATATACAGAGAAAAATAATTCTCCTTCCTAGGTCTGTCCTCAGTGCTCCTGTTTCTTCCCTAGAGGCAGCCACTGTTATCTTCTTTGTATACAGCCTTTCAGAGAAATTCTGTCCCCCAGATCCGGCTTTTCAGAAATATCATGAACATTTCTCCATGTTATTGCAGAAACTTCCTAAAAGTTGTTTTTAATGGCTGCGTCGTATTCTGTGGATGAATGTGTCATAGTTTTGAAAAACACCCCCCTAATGGTTGGACACTGGTTGTTGCTTTGTTAAAAATATTCCTTCCAGAAAATTTTAAAATTCAAGAATAAAGCATCTGTAATCCCAGTACCTGTTGACATGTTATTATATTTCTAGTTTTTTTGTAGTTAAAAATGTTTTTCATATTCGTATAGGTACTTATTTGTACAAAAGCCTAAGACTTCCTGTGGAGTTCGGAATTCTATTTTTTATTTAACTTTACAGTGTGAGCATGTCCTTGAGTCATAAAATCCAACATCCCTTCCTCTTCTGCTCCAGTGAGCCCCTCGAAGAATGAAAATCAGGAAGGCCATACTGGGGGTGGGCTTGAACATGGGCTCATAATTTAGTTAATTTTTTAAAAGGTAAATTAATTGCTAACTTTAGCTCTTTAAATTATTATTAGTAAGAAATTACTTTGACTTATCCCTACCACCCATGGAGGCTGAAGCCTATGTCTCTGAGCCTGTTAACCCACTGCCTGCTGAGTGACTCCACTGAGCCTGTCAGTAAGTAGGATGTGTATGTGAAGGAAATGTGAGCCTGTAAGGCAAAGCAGCGCTTTTGTTTATAACGTGGAACCCTCTTCTGAAAGCTACCAAGCAGAAAGCGTTCTAACAGAATGAGTTCACTGCCTTCTCAGGGTGGCCAAAAAGAAAAAAACAAAGAAAAAAAAAGATTAGGAGAAAGAATCTCAGTAGAGAACACTATTAAAGTACATAAACTTCAAAAGTTGCAGGGACCTTTAAAAAATCCACAAGCACATTCTGCACCAATAGACCTCATATGAATAAAGTATTTAAATTAAACTTCAGGTTTGTCAATGCTCAGTACAGCTGAAGTGGAAATTGTGAGCGTGGTTAACATAATTGTGGTCTTTTAAAAACTTGTAAAAACTTGAAACAATGATTTGCAAACTGGATTCTAATTATACTTGGGAAAAAACTCCAACGAGCGCAAGACATCCCGGACCTGAATTAGGAGTGTGGTGTGTGCATATATGTATTAAACGCATATATGACACATATAAACTCACTACAGTCATCGGAACTTCACTCCTGGTAAGGGAAAAGTGTGAGTAATATTTCAAGAAAAATCACACTGTAAAACCCCTGTCTTTTGGATGCTGCTGAATCACTGTTTCCATGAGTCTGAAGCACTGAGCGTGGTAGAATTACAAGAAAGCGCCAACAGGAGCTTTGCAACTGAGCAGACAAAGGGCTTCGTGCAAGGTCTCCGGCCCTGGAGCAGCCTGGGAACCCCTTGTGTGGGTGACTTCTTAATGTTTCCCAGCATAAGCAGGGTAAAGTCTCAGGCCTTAGTTAAAGTCTACATTTTTGCAGTCTCTCTCGAGGTAGATGTAAGAGAAAACAAGGAAGCAGTCAAAAGACATTAGAAATGACAGAGCTGCTTTCAATTATAAGAGATAAATCACCTCTGTGTCCAAAGATCAAAAACATTCTTGACTTGAATGTGGATGGCTTTTCTGAAGTGGTGTGAAGTAGTGACATCTTGTGGACATTTATGGTAATTGCCGGCAACTCATATTGCTTTACAAATCCAAACGTCCATTCATTTGTTCTTCAGATCTTCCTTCAGTCCTTCCTTCATTCATTCACTCACTCTCTGAATATGTAGCAATTGCCACTTTAACCTCTGGTGTTCCTTTTAAACCGTGAATGACAGTCATTTATGACTTTTTGACAGTCACAGAGGTCAGATTTTAATGACTGTTCCGGTAGAGTCAAATACTGCCCTGTCCTCTCCTTATCTGAAAACAAAAACAGGAGGTTGTGTGGACTCAAAGAAGCACAGATGTTGGAGGCGAAATAGCTTTGTTTAAGTCACGTTTCTGCTTCTTACTCGCTGTGTGACCATGGAGAGACAATCAAGTCACTGTGATATGGGGCTATATAAGCTCTTTGGATGTCAACTTCCTCATCTGTAAAAGGTGAGTATCTGTAAAAGGTGACAGCAAGGTTGTTTTGGTTTCTAACAACCTACGATTTGATATTTTTCTTGACACTCTTGTGGGTCTCTCTATTTCTAGGAGTAAAGCTCCCCAGCCAGTGGGAGTGCTGGGCTGAGCTAACTTATTTTTTGACCTATAACTTTGGAGTATTTTGTTGCCTGAGTAATACGTTCTAGGTGGTCAATTTCAAAAGGAAAGTAAAAGCATCTTACGTACGATCTTTCATCCTTGATATTCCAGTATTATAGTGGGGGTAGTTAGGGAAGTTTCTTAATTTAGAAAGAAACAGGTAAATATTTTAGCAAATATTTAAATCTCCCCTGTATGTCCAACAGGTCTGTTCACCCAGGTGAGTAAGTCATGGGCATCTTCCTCTTTTGGCCCAAGATTACTAGGGCCAAAGGATGAGCAATGCAGTAAGTGGATCTTTCTTTCTAGGTCTCCCCTTCCCAGCTCATTTGTTTCTCAACAAGACAAGGCACTTGGATCAAATTCACAAATTGGGACTTCCCTGGCAGTCCAGTGGTTAAGACTCCACGCTTCCACTGCAGGGGATGCAGGTTTGATCCCTGGTTGGGGAACTAAGATCCCACATGCTGCATGGCCAAAAAATTAAAATTAAAAAAAAATTCACAAATCAAGTTTATGCCTCACTATCATAGGGAAAAATATCGATATTAGAAACCAACATATCTTTGGGACAAATTTGTTTTTTCCTCCCTCCCTCCCTCCTTCCCTCTCTTTCTTTCTTGTAATTAGTTTCCTAAACATTACTGGAGTAGTTTCAGTCCCTCGTGAAAAGAAGTGATATTCCATTTCACCCCATGTTTTATTTGTAATTGGCAGTTCATAAAACCCATTCCCATACATTCTCTCCTTTGTTTCCCAAACCAAGAAAGTGAGGTTAGTGGAACCAGTTGTTACTATCCATTTTTATGTTAGGAACCTGAGATCTGAAAAAATTGAGTAACTTTCCTGTGGTCACACATGCAGTGAGGGATAGGGTTGGCATTGGAACCCTGGGCTGCCCTCTTGGGCTTAGGTCTGGTGTCGCCAAACTGTGTAAGCTCTTTTCACGAATTGTGTCAAAAACTCTTCTTGTGCTATTAGCTTGAATAAACTGTAGTTAGAATTTGTTTTTGAAGCCTTGTTCATCTCTGAGAATGATCCCTTTAGAAAGGCAGAAAGGCCACAGATGGTCTTGCAGTGTGTCTTCCCAGAAGCAGACCTTCCCTGAGATGAGGATTTCATGTTGAGTAGCAGTAGTTTGTTTGGGAAGTGATACCAGGAAGGATTTGGAATGGGGAAGTGAGACAGGATAGAGACAGAAGCTAATACAGGGTGCACTCATTAGTAGATTACCACTGTGGGCAACTGGGGCTCAGACTGCTGGGGACCCCGGGAGACGGTGGAGAGCACACCCCAGAGTTGTCCCACCCAAGAACAGGAAACTGAAGTATTCGTGGACCAACTCTCATTTGTCACTGGGACAACTCCTTAGTGGCATGGCAGGTCCTGCAAGCAGGCCAGGCACGCTCAGCAGGGAAGGATGGTCCTCAGCAGAGATGCAGGGGGGTTGCAACAAGCAGCTGCTGCACTCCCGGGAAAGGTGCCGAGAGCACGGGGAAGGGCACTGCACCCTCATCAGTTACACCTGCTCTCCCTGTATCTGGCGTCATTAGGACTGTGAGTCCCATGCCTAGCACGATGCGATGTGGGAAGGGAGACACAAAATACATTTAAAGATCTAGAATCTCTACCTATCACAATAGGCTAATTTAAAATACATACACACTTGAAACAAGTAACACTGTAAGACACTTATTAGCAAGTGTCACAGTGAGTAAGATGGATATCAAATACTGTAAGAGTTCAGAGAAAGGAGAGATCAGAAAATCTTGCTGAGAAAGAGCTCCAAGAGCTGGTGAAATTTGTCTAGGAGAGTGAAGATGGAAGGTGGGATCGAATGAAAAGCACAGGCAGATGTGTACATATTTCTCCTCTGTCCTCTAGACAATGGGAAATTGAAAGCCCCCCACCCCCATTTTATTAAATTACTATATGCATATAGCTTAAAAGAGTTTAGAGAATTATGATGTGATGTAAATAAAAATAGATCCAATATTTTTTAAATAAGTGATAAAATACAGGCTTATGCATACAAAGCTACTACTGCTGATAAAACAGATGGGTGGGTTGCAGTGAAAGCCAGGCTTAAAGTTGATAGCTTTAAATGTGTGTATTTGTAAAGAATAAGATCTGAAAATAAATGAGCTAAGCATTAATTTCAAGAAGTTAGAATAAGAAAAGCTTAAATAAACTCTCCCCAAAAGTAGACAGAAGGAAATAGTAAGAGAAAAAAAATTAATGAAATAGAAAACAATCAAAAAAAGAAGATCAGGGCTTCCCTGGTGGCACAGTGGTTGAGAATCTGCCTGCCAATGCAGGGGACACGGGTTCGAGCCCTGGTCTGGGAAGATCCCACATGCCGCAGAGCAACTAGGCCCGTAAGCCACAACTACTCAGCCTGTGCGTCTGGAGCCTGTGGTCCACAACGAGAGGCCACGATAGTGAGAGGCCGGCGTACTGCAATGAGGAGTGGCCCCTGCTTGCCGCAACTAGAGAAAGCCCTCGCACAGAAACAAAGACCCAACACAGCTATAAATAATCAATAAAGCTGAAAGTTGGTTCTTGGAAAGGACTAATATAATTCATAAACTCTAGTAGGAACTGATTGAAAGAACACAGGCAGAAAACACAGCTAATGTCAGGAATCAAAAAGGAAACAACATGGCTGCAAGATTTTATGTATATTATGAACAGCTTTAAACTTATTAAAGTTAGGTAAGTTAGATAAAATTGATACACCCCTCAACATATTAGTGGTGACTGACTAAAATGAACCCAAGAAGAAACAGAAATATCAGAACAATAACTGTTAAATAAATTGTGTCTGTAATTAACAAGCTTCCCGTAAAGAAGACTTTAGGTAGGCTCAGAAGTCCCACCGGTGAATTCTGCCAAACTTTTAAAAAAGAGTGAATAGTAAACTTTAAAAACTCTTTCAGAGATTAGGAAAGGAAAAAAAAAAAGATAGTTCCCAATGCTTAAATAATCTTGATACCAAAACATGACAAACATTATAGGAAAAACTATAGTTGAATCCACTCAAAAAATCCTAAACAAAATACTAACAAAGTGCATTGAACAGTATATAAAAAGGTAATAAGTCTTGCTCATATTGTTATATTTGGGAATGCTGGCTTGGTCCAGTATTCAATAAATAAGCAGTGTGATTAACATTCTTACAGAGTGAAGGAGAAAAACGATAGTGATCATGTTAACAGATGCATAAAGAACAATTGGAAACATTCCATTATCTGCTCATGATTTTTAAAAGCCTTGGCGGGCTTCCCTGGTGGCGCAGTGGTTGAGAGTCCGCCTGCCAATCAAGGGGACACGGGTTCGTGGCCCGGTCCGGGAGGGTCCCGCATGCCGCAGAGCGGCTGGGCCCGTGGGCCGTGGCCGCTGGGCCTGCGCGTCCGGAGCCTGTGCTCCGTGGCGGGAGAGGCCACAGCGGTGAGAGGCCCGCGTACCACACACACATACACACACACAAAGAAGCCTTGGCAATGCCACACAAATACAAAGGATCATAAGAGACTGCTATGAAAATTATACACCAACAAACTGGACAATCTAGAAGAAATGGATAAATTGCTAGAAACATACAACCAGCCAAGACTCAGTCAGGGAGAAAGAGAAAATCTGAACAGGCTGGTTAGTAGTAAGGAGTTTGAATCCGTAATGAAAAACCTCCCAACAAACAGAAATCCAGGTCCAGAAGGCTTCACTGGTGAATTCTACCAACGATTTAGAAGAATTTAAGAAGAATTAAATTCTTATTTAAGAAGAATTAATTTAAGAAGAAGAAGAAGAAGAATTAATACCAGCCCTTCTCAAACTCTTCCAGAAAAAGAGGAGGGAACACTTCCAAATGCATTTTGCAAGACGATCATTATCCTGAAGGGGACAGACAGCACAAGAGAATTGCAGGCCAATATCCCTGATGAACATGGATGCAAAAATCCTCAACAAAACAGTAGCAAACCTAATTCAATAGTATTGTTCATTAAAGAATCAGACATAATGATCAGATGGGATTTATCCCAGGGCTGCAAGGAAGGTTTAACATCTACAAATGGGTCAATGTGAAACATCATGTTAAAAAAAGGAAGGATAAAAGTCCTGATCATCTCAACAAGTGCAAAAATTAATTTGACAAAATTTAATATCCATTTATGATAAAAACTCCCAACAAAGAGAGTATAGAGGGAACGTACCTCCATGTCATAAAGGCCATATATGACAAGCCCACAGCTAACATCATTCTCAATGGTGAAAAGCTGAAAGCTTTCCTCTAACATCTGGAACAAGACAAAGATGTCCACTCTCACCACTTTTAGTAAACTTAGTATTGGAAGTTCTAGCCAGAGCAGTTAGGTAAGGAAAATAAATAAAATCATCCAAATCAGAAAAGCAGAAGTGAAACTATCACTATTTGCAGATAACATAATATTATATATAGAAAACCCTAAAGACTCCACCAAAAAAGCTCTTAGAACTAATAAATTCAATAACGTTGAAGGATTCAAACTCAATGTATAAAAAAGTGGTGTTTTATACACTAATAATGAGCTATCAGTTGTAAATGGGACTGTTTAAGAAAACAGTCCCATTTACAATTGCATCAGAAAGAATAAAATACTAGGAATAAATTTAACCAAGGAGGTGAAAGACCTGTACACTGAAAACTCTAAGACATTAATGAAAGAAATTGAAGAAGGGGTTAATATCCAAATATATAAAGGACTCATACAACTCAATAGCATAAAAACTCCTTATCAGATATATGATTTGCAAATATTTTCTCCCATTCCATGGGTTGCCATGGAATCAATTAATTCTCATTAAAACCAGAAAAAATTTTAAAAGTGCAGTCCAGTGCTCAACTCTCTCAAAAGTCTTGAGAAATTAGAAATAGAAAGGAACTAATAAACATATAAAAGCCTATAGCAATTGTCATATTTAGTAGTGAAATGTTGAAGGCTTTCCTCTTGAAATTGGAGATAGGAAAATGTGTACAGGAGTTCTTAGTCTATGTAATAAGGCAATATAAAGAAATGAAAGATGTAAGGGTTGAAAAGAAGAAGTAAATCTTTTATTAAATGCAGATGCTATAACTTTATATACAGAAAACCTTTAGAAAATACATACAGATAAATTTTAGGATCAATAAAGATGGTTAGCAAAGTCAGGTAATACAAGATCTATATACAAAAGTATTTCTGTGATAATAAACAGAAAAGCAAAAGAAAATGAAAAGAGCTAGACACAGGGACTTTCCTAGCGGTCCAGTGGTTAAGATTCTGTGCTTCCAATACAGGGCATGTGGGTTCGAACCCTGGTCAGGGAACTAAGATCCCACATATATGTATGTATAACTGAACCACTTTGCTGTACACCTGAAATTAGCACATTGTAAATCAACTATATTTCAATAAAAATTTTTAAATTAAAAAATAGCTAGACACAAAATACATATTATAGAATCCCATTTTATAAAAAGTTCAAGAAATAGAAAAACCCAAAATATATTATTAGAAGTCATGGTAATTATTTTTGAGAAAGATGGAGGGGGCACTAGGGGTCCTAGAGGGTAGGCAACACTCTGTTTCTTGATATACATGGTGGTTACACAGATGTTCACTTTGTGATAATTGAGCTGTACATTTACATTCTGTTCATTTATCTGAATGATGTTAAAATTTAACATAAAAAGCCAGATTAGTCAGTTTAATAAGCAATGGTATCTATAAATATATGTAATATAATTTTGGTTTCAGAAACAGTAAATGATTTGAATGCAACTAGAAGAAAACCAACGAGGATTAATTTATAACCACAGAACTCCACCATCACATTGTGTCAGAAGGACAACACAATAATGCAAGAATGTATAAACCTAATGTGGACGTAGGTCATTTCTGACTTTGCTCCCTATCACAAGAGCAATAACTAACAACTATTCACAGACAAGATACCACTGAGAATTCTAGAATATCGGTGTGAGTTTGAAGCAACCTCTGCAACAGAGACCAGAACAGACTTCATTAGAAGGGCAAGAGGAATGGCTACAAGCTGAACACATTGCCCCTCTTCCAGGCCATTGCAGCACCATGCTGAGAGGTCTTCCCTGAGCCTATGGTTCCTCCACTGGGAAAAGACAGACCAGGGTGACATGTAACATTGTGGGTTGCTCTGTGGGAGCCCCTAGTCCTGCTTTGCCCTATAGAGATTGTAAGGGAGTCTGCTGGGCTCAACTACTGGGAGGGGTTTTCCAACAAACAGCATTCAGGTCTTGGCAGACAAAGTTCCTACCTGCAGAGCCCAGTGGTAGTCCCAACCAGTGGATTTGCTCATCTGCAGAACCAAATCAGGGGCATAATCTGACCAGGGAACTCAGCGGGTTTCAGGACTGCCTCCTTCAGGTCTTCAAATGAGGGGTTTTGCCGGGCTTACAGCCTGGTCTGCCCCTGCCCAGGCAGAATTGCTGAGTCATAGCCAAACCCACTGTGGAATAAGCATGGCTCCTGGCCCCTCTTGACCAGAAAGAGTATTTGGAAAAATTTGACAATTGCCTGAAGTGGGCCCTCCAATCCTTCCCAGGCAGGAGAGCTAAGTCCAAACCTCATCTGCTACAAAACTTGACTCTTAGCCCCATCTGACATGAAGGGCTGCAGAGAAGACCTGGAAGATGCATAACCCAGCAATGCTTAAGCTGAGAGGAAGGCAGGCAGAGCCGATCACCCTCAAAGCAAAGCCAGTACCAGGCATGGAGTTGTCACCTGCTACACCAAGGCAGGGGAGTTAATTCACAGCCCCACCTATTGTGGAGTATGGTTCCCAGCTCCATCTGACAGGATGAAAATACCTGGAAGCTGCTGTATAACCCAGCAATGCTTGAGCTGAGAAACAGGTAAGCAGTGGTGATTGCCCCCAGAGGCAAGCCAGTGGCCCTGTTCAGACAAGAAACTTGGGGCATGGATCAGTTTGAGTCAACATCACAGACCAAGTGCCTTAGTGGCTTTGGAGCTGCTTCTCTTGCTGTACCCAGACAGGGAAAGTGATTCATAGCCCCATATATTGCTGAATACAAACTTCAGCTTACCTGACCAGGGAACCTTGCCCAGAACACATGGGTAGCTGAAGCCCATTCAACATCTGTGCTTACAGTGGACTCTGAACAGACAGCACAGCTTGTGGTTTTCCCTGTCTGCAGAGTAAAACCAATGACCTCACCTGACCAGGATATTCAATGCATGCTCTTGCATGATTTGGGCCCCCAAACAATGAGTTGTGAAAGCTCTGGAGCCCATCCTCTTGCCCTACCAGGACAGGGAAGCTAATTCATAGCCCCACATACTGCTGAGTATAGTATCCAGTTCTGGCCATCCAGTAAGTCTGATGAGAGAATTCAGGCAACAGCAAAGTCCATCCTACAGGCTCACTTTGGCAGGGAACCAAGCCAGCAGTTCTACACAGTTGTTGACAGCAAGTGGCACCTCCCACCCCTGATCTCAGAGCTTGAACAGTTGTCTCACAAAAATAGACCCTAATAGCAGGCCCCATGTGCCCAAGGACATTAGCAGCAGACACATCCAGAAACCCAAACTGAGCTGACTGCTTAAGAACTATCTCTGCCAAAGCAAACCTGCAAAGCCCAGAAGAAGAGACCACTGACTCAAACATGCAAATACCATGTAAGGAATAAAAGATCATGAAAAATCAGGTAAATATGACACCACCAATGTAACTAATAAACGTCTAATAACTGACTCTAAATATGTGCAGATCTATGAACTGTCAGAAAAAGAATTCAGAATAATCCTCTTAAAGAAGTTTAGTGTACAATAACACACAGACAACTGAAAGAAATTAGAAAAACAATGCATGAACAAAACAAGAAGTTCAACAAAGAAACAGAAACTATAAGAACAGACACACAGAAATCCTGGAGTTGAAAAGTACAATAATGGGACTTAAGAATTCAATAGGGAGCTTCAAAAGCAGACTTGACCATGTAGAAGAAAGAATCAGCAATGTATAGCACTTGAAATTATTCAGTCAGAGGAGCAAAAAGTAAACAGAAAGAAAAAGAGTGGAGAAAGCCTACAGGCTTATGGGACAGAATGAAAAGGAATGATATTTGCATTATGGAAATTCCAGAAGGAGAAGAGATAGAGATAGGGAAAGAAAGTATATTTAAAGCAGTAATGGCTGAAAACTTCACAAACATGAGAAGAGAAATAGAAATCTAGATCCAAGAGGCCCAAAAGACACCCCATAGGTTGAACAAGAATAGGGCTACATTGAGACACATTATAAATAAACTGTCAAAAGTCAAAGACAAAGAATTTTGAAAGAAGCAAGAGAAAAGAGAGAAGTTACATACAAGGGAACTACCGTACAACTATTAGAGGATTTCTTAACAGAAACATTTCAGGCCTGGAGAGAATGGGATGATATATCAAAACATTGGAAGAAAAAAACCTTGTCAACCAAGAATTCTATACCCAGCAAAGTTGTCCTTCAGAAATGGAGAGATAAAGGCTTTCCTGAACAAACAAAAACTGAGGAAGTTCCTCACCGCTAGACCTGCCTTACAAGAAATGCTAAAGGGAGTTCTTAGAGTGGAAGTAAAAGCATAATAATTAACATCAAAAAAACATAAGAACATAGTGTAAAAGTCACTAGTTATAGTAAATATATAGTCAGAGTTGGATTCTGTAATACAGTAATGGTGGTATGTAATTCACTTACAACTCTTTTAAAAGTTAAGAAATGTAGTAAAAATTACCATAAACACAATAATCGGTATTAGTTACAAAATATAAAAAATATGCAAATTATAACATCAATAACATAAAGTGTGAGGAAAAGTGTAAAGCATAGGAATGTTACTGAAGTTGTTATCAGTTTAAAATAGGGTGTTATAATTTTAAAAACTCTCTGCCAAAGCAAACCTGCAAAGTCTGAAAGAAGAGACTATTCATGTGGCCTCATGATAACCATAAGGGAAAACTTGTAGTAACTACACAAAAAAGCCAAAACATACTGATACCAAAAGATATCAACACACACACAAAAAAAGCAGCAGGACAAGAAAAAAGGAACAATGGATCTACAGTCCTTACCTATCAATAGTTACTTTAAATGTAAATGGACAAAATTCTCCAATCAAAAGACACAGAGTAGCTAAATGGATTAAAAAAACAAGATCTAACAATATGTCTTCTACAAGAGACACATTTTAACCTTAAAGACACACATAGACTGAGAGTAAAAGGATGGAAAAAGATATTTCAAGCAAATAGCAATAAAAAAAAAAGGCAGGTGTAGTTATAAGACAAAATAGACTTTAAACTAAAAATAGTGAGAAAAGACAAAGAACATCATTATATAATGATAAAGGGGTCAATACATCAAGAAGATATAGTAACTGTAAATATTTATGTACCCAATTTCAGAGCACCTAAACACATAAAGCACATAAAAACTAACAGAGCTAAAAGGAGAAATAAACAGTAATACAATAGTTGGGGACTTTAATATCCCACTCTCAACAATGTACAGATCATCTGGACAGAAAGTCAATAAGAAAACAGTGCATTTGAACAACAGTATAGACCAAATGGACCTAACAGACAATACAGAACATTCTATCAGACGACAGAAGAATACGTATTCTTCTCAGGTACATATGGAACATTTTCTAGATAGACCATATGTTATGCCACAAAATAAATCTTAGCAAATTCAAGAAGACTGAACTCATACCCAGTGTCTTCTCTGACTTCAATGGTATGAAACTAGAAATCAATAACTGAGCAAAACTGGAACATTCATGAATACATGGAAATTAACACTCTCTTGAACTACAAATAGGTCAAAGAAATTAAAGGGGAAATAAAATAGTATCTTGAGACAAACAAAAATGGAAACACAATATACCAAGACGTTTTGGATGCAGCAAATGCATTTCTAAGAGGGAAATTTATAAAAATAAATGCCTATATTAAGAAAAAAGATCCCAAATAAATAACTTAATTCTATGACTTAAAGAAAGAGAAAAGGAACAAACTCAGCCCAAAGTTAGCAGAAGGAAATAATAAATATTAGAGCAGAAATAAATGATATAGAGAATAGAAAAACAAACAAAAAAGATTAACCAAACCAAGAGTTGGCTCCTTGAAATCTAACAAAAATTTGAGACTTTTAGCTAGACTTCCCAAAGAAAAAGGAGGATCCAGATAAACAAAATTATAAATGAAAAAGGAGATATTACAACAGATATCACAGAAATATAAAGGATCATATGAGGCTACTATAAAACTATACACCACAACAATGTGTATACATATACAATAGAATAGTACTCAGCCATAAAAAAAAACAAAACTTTGCCATTTGCAGCAACATGGATGGACTTGGTGGTTATTATGCTAAGTGAAATAAGTCAGACAGAGAAAGATGAATACTGTATGATATCACGTGTGGAATCTAAAAAATACAACAAACTAGTGAATATAATAAGAAAGAAGCAGACACAGATATAGAGATCTAGTGGTTACCAGTGGAGGGGGAGGGGCAATATAGGGGTGGAGGAGGGGGAGGTACAAACTACTGGGTGTACGATAGGCTCAAGGTTGTATTGTACAACACAGGGAATATAGCCAATATTCTGAAATAATTGTAAATGGAAAGTAACCTTTAAAAATGGTATGAAAATAAAAAAATTTAATTAAAAATAATTCAAAGAAAATTAATAAAACATGTTATCACCAAAAGATAAAAAGAATTAACCAATAACTGAGCTCAGAGGCATGGAATTTTCTAATCTAACTGATAAAGAATTCAAAATGATAGTTTGTAAGAAACTCAATGAACTACAAGAAAACTCAGAAAGATAGTTCAATGAAACCAGGAAAAATATACATGAACAAAATGAGATATGTACCAAAGAGATGGTAATCATAAAAAATACAGATTCTGAAGCTGAGGAATTCAATGAATTACATGAAAAGTACAATAGAGAAAATCTGCAGTAGAGCAGAGAAAATGGAAGACAGAATAAGTGAACTGGAGAACAGGAAGTTTGAAATAACCCAGTTAGAGCAGAACGAAGAAAATAAGAATGAAAAAGAGTGAAGAAAGCTTACATGATCTAATAAATTCCATCAGAATAACAATTATTAGAATAATAGGGTTTCCAGAAGGACAAGAGCAGGAGAAAGAAGCAGAAACTTTATTTAAAGAAATAAAAGCTCAGAACTTCCCAAACGTGGGGAAAGACTTAGATATCCAAGTTCACGAAGCTAATAGCTCATCCCATTATCTCAATGCAAAAAGACTTTCTCCAAGACACATTATAGTGAAACTATCAAAAATCAAAGATAAAGAGAGAATCCTAAAAGCAGTCAGGGAAAAAAAGATTATAACCTACAAAGGAGCCCCATTAGGCTAATAGCAGACTTTTCAGCAGAAACCCTCTAGGCCAGCAAAGAGTGAAATGACATATTCAAAGCGTTGAAGGAAAAAAATATTTCCAGCCAAGAATACTCTGGCTAAGTTACCCTCAAGATATGAAGGGGAAACAGAATCTCTCAGACAAAGAAAAGCTGAGTGAGTTTGTCACCACTAGACCTACCCTGCAGGAAATGTTGAAAGGAGTTCTTCAAGCTGAAATGAAAAGATGCTAATTAGTGTCAAGAAAAGATGAAAGTAGACAGCACACTGGTAAAGGTAAATATACAGTCAGACTTAGAAAACTCTAATTCTGTAACAGGATGGTGTGTTAACCACTTACCCGTAGTATAAAGATTAAAGGAGAAGAGTATTAAAAATAATTATAACTACTAAATTTGTTAATGAATAGACAGTATAAAGAGCAGTAAATAGTAAGATCCAAAGGATAAAAGAAGAGGAGTAAAAAGGTGAAGTTTTGTAGGCAAAAGTTAGGTTGCTATCAGCTTAAAATAGACTGTATTATTATTTCTTTTTAATAAGTTTATTTATTTATTTTTGGCTGTGTTGGTTCTTCGTTGCTGTGCACGGGCTTTCTCTAGTTGCAGTGAGCGGGGGCTACTCTTCGTTGCGGTGCCTGGGCTTCTCACTGCAGTGGCTTCTCTTGTTGCGGAGCATGGGCTCTAGACATGTGGGCTCAGTAGTTGTGGCTCACAGGCTCTAGAGCGCAGGCTCAGTAGTTGTGGTGCACAGGCTTAGTTGCTCTGCGGCATGTGGGATCTTCCTGGAACAGGGCTCGAACCCATGTCCTCTGCATTGGCGGGCAGATTCTTAACCACTGCGCCACCAGGGAAGTCCCTAGACTGTATTATTTATGAGACTTTCTGTGTAAGCCTCATGGCAACCACAAAGCAAAACCTAGATTCACAAAAGGTTTTTTTTTTTTTTTTTAAAGGGGGATGGGGATGAGAGTGACATCAACAAGATAGAAGGCTAGGAGGTCGCAATACTGGTCTCCACGCCTAACATACACAAAAAACAAAAACAGTACGTAAGCAACTACATACGGAAGTAAACAGTTCAGGGAAATCTTAGAACTACAAAGAACCAGCAAAATCCCCATGGAGCTCAGAAACCAAGGATGGCAGCATAGAAAAGTACAGAAAATATTTTGCCTGTGTCATCCCATACCCCAGTCAAGAGCAGATCAGCACCAGGAAGGATGCCCTTGGAGGAAGTTCACCGCACAGGGAGGAGAGCAGGAGAACCCAGCAAGCCCCACCAGTGTGGATGTTTGCAGCCTGTGCTACAGAGGTCTCCCATGATCGTCACCAACACTGATCCCAGCTGAGCAGCCGGGAGAGCCCCCTTCTGCATCAACTCCCAGAGGCTGGAGCTGCTGCTGAGATGAGTTGCCCTTAGGGGCCCTGGTTTCTGCTGAGCCCTGTTCTCAGGGATTGGGTTCTACATACAGCATCTCCCCATAGATGACACCAGAGCTGCCACTGCTCTTTGCCCACCCTTGTGAAGTCTGTAATTGTCACTTTGGTTAACTAGATAACTAAGTATTTTGCTAGTCACTGTTTCGCAGTGCCCTATGATCCTATTTGACCAAATTTTAAAAATCTTTTGATATTTTTGACAAACTACCCTCCCCACCCCCAAATCCAATTGTAAATGAAGTCTTTTTGACCTCAAACTAACTTTGGGATTTTTTTTTTTTCAGAGGGTCCTTGGAACATTTCAAATGATTTGTTCTCTCTCCTTATAAAAAGAGAGATGTTGCACTAATTAGGCACATTTGATATGTTAAATCATGTGGGAAGCATTGTCAAATAAGTAGTGCCAAACTTTTTTTAGATTACATTTGTAAGGATTATGTTATTAATATAAGTATTCCAGAAATTGTATGAAATTCCTAGAAATCGGATATGTCCTGATATGTTATCACTTGTAATTACAGTTATTATCTTGAAGTGTGGTGTCACAGAAATAAGCAAATTTGTCAACTGCAACTCTTATTAGATTTGTAACTATGGCCATTTTTAAGTCTTTTGTCATTTACAGTTATTGTTTTACTCCAATGATTTTACAAAGGTATTCCTACAAAAGTGCTTTATCTTCAGAGAGATTCGTGGAGGACACTGACGAGATCATACCACTGAACTAAATAAGAATTTACAGAACTCTAATGGAGAAACTGATGGCTTCATAAAACTTGTAACAAAAGATCAAGATTAACAAGTATTAATTACCTGGGACTCAATGAACTAAGAAAGATGACTACATTTTTTGTGTGACTCTTAAATTTGAAATATTGCTGAACTTTTTAATGTTTTGATTTTTCAGATTTAAGGAAACTTTTTCTCTTAAGCTATCTATGCTTACAGCAACTGAATAAAATGTAACTTTGTAAATAAAGATGAAGCATTTACTTTTTCTCTCTGCTTGATCCCTCCAGAATTCATAAACTCTCAGTAAATATTTTTGTTTTCATGGCAATACAGTTGTTTGCTATGAGTTCAATAAGAATCTGTTCTCCTTTTAATAGGACACAATGGGAAACATTGATCATGTTACCAAGGATTTGACTGAAATGTCAAAGAACTGAGATTGACTTTATGAAGCCAATAAAGCCCCTTGGAAAAACAGCCTGGTATCTTGCTTATAGGGTATCAATAGCCTTGTCATGTGAGTAAGGAAGGTAACTTCTTGGTAGGTACAAGAACCTCAGAATATTTGGGGAACCTTGAGAAGAGAGGAACTCATTCATATCTATAAATTATATATATATATATATATATATATATATATATATATATATATATATATATATAACATCTATAGATATTGCAGGGAAAGTCTGACAGCAAGTATTTGGCTTGATAGTTTGGTCTTAAGAGGTTAAATTCTATCTGCAATTCCTATGAAAATTTCCAGCCAAAGCAAATTAAAATATTCTGTATGGTCAATTGCTGTTCTTGTTGCACTTATGTCAATAATCAAGCCAAGTTTAATAAAACTAGACTTAATTTGCAAATAAATTAGTTTGACTATGGTTATCATTGATAGACATGGGGGTGATTGTAGAGAGAGAAATTATGTTTCAGTAATACACCTTTATGGATACTGGATTCTATTGATAGTTCTGTTAGTTATCTTTGTGGGTTTATTTTCTACCTGTAAACTGGACTATAACCTGAATTCTTCTAGTTTCCTCAAAATTTGGCCACAACTCTCCAAACTAATATTTCCAATTTTTCTCCCACTCTTTTGTCTTGAAATCAGGAAGAGCTAAAACTGCCCTTTTTCTAAAGCCAGGCAAACTAAAGTTGGACAACTTGAGAGAAACTTCAGAAAAATTGACACCACAACTCATGTATAGACAATCTTCATGCCTGTTGCTGTGTGGACTATTCAGAAGACCACCTGGGAGGCATTCAAACTGCAAGCCAGGAAAATCTATCAACTCCTCACTTCCTGTGCTTACTCTGAGGAATGCTTTGAGTTTGATATCTAGAAATCTTCTCTACCATCCACCATTCAGAACTCAGAAACTGGTTTATAATTTGCTACAATCATTAACCATTGTTTTTCTTTTGTTTCCACAGAAATGCCTTATTACATACTTGATTTACTTGCACAATACAGGCCTAACCTTTGGGAGCCCACCTTTATGGCTACCTCCTAAAATGAGACAAACCTGTTTAACTGAACTGACCTATTTTTAAGACTAAGAGATTAATTCAATGAAATAATAGAGCAATCTACCACCTCAGTTTTTAACATGTGAAACTTCCAGGGAAGTATCAGAGGAGGGAGCTGATAGGGTTCAAGGCTGGGCTGCCCCAAATATGCCAAGGTAGCCTATTGATTATTTTGAACAAAAGTTACTTGAGAAACAGCCAGTACAAAAATAACACTCTGACCCTTCTTTTATTCCCTTGAAAACAGGAAACAAACTCCCATGGGAAGGTTTCCTCCCTATGCCAGGAGGATAGAGGGTATCCTTTTCCCCAGAGATAGGGAATTTGAGACCAAGAAACCTGTATAAACAAACTTTGTTACTTTTTCATTAATTTGCTATTCCAAGCAATAACCCCTCTGTTTTGTCAAAACTTCACAGATAATTGATTCTTTGTCTAAAAAGGTATATAAACATCTTGCTTCAGTCACTTCTTTGGTCACATATCTATGGGGCCTCCATATACGTGAAATTAAATTTTTTTTGTTTTTCTCCTGTTAATATGTCTTTATGTCAATTTGTCTATTAGACCAGCCAAAACAACTCGAAGCGTAGAGAAAAATGTTCTCTCCCCTACAAAGTAAACATGGAACATTCTTCAGAATAGATTGCATGTTAGGCTACAAACAAGTCTCAGTAAATTTAAGAATATTGATGTCATATCAAGCATCTTTTCCAATCACAATGGTATGATGCTAGAAGTCAACTACAAGAAGAAAACTGGAAAAAAACAAAAACATGTGGAGACCACACCACATGCTACTAAGCAATCAATGGGTCAGTAAATAAATCAAAGAGGAAATCAAAAAATACCTTGAGACAAATGAAAATGGAAACACAACCTTCCAAAATCTATGGTATGCAGCAAGAGCAATTCTAAGAGGGGAGTTTATTGCCACATAGGTCTACCCCAAGAAACAAGAAAAATCTCAAATAAAACACTCTAACCTTACACGTAAGGAACTAGAAAAAGAAGAACAAACGAAACCCAAATGTGGTAGAAGGAAGGAAATAATAAAGATCAGAATGGAAATAAATGAAATAGAGACTAAAAAAATAGAAAAGATCAATGAAACTAACAGCTCATCTTTGAAAAGATAAACAAAATTGACAAAACTTTAGCCAGACTCATGAAGAAGAGAAAGGACCCAAATAAATAAGAAACGAAAGACAGAAAGTTACAACCAATACCACAGGAATACCAAGGATAAGATACTGCTGTGAACAATTATATGCCAACAAATTGGAAAATCTAGAATGAATAAATTTTTAGAAACATACAATCTTCTAAGACTGAATCAGGAAGAAATAGAAAATCAGAATAAACCAATTACTAATAATGAAATTGAATCAGTAATCAAAAAAATTCCCTACAAACAAATGTCCAGGACAAGACAGCTCCACAGGTGAATTCTACCAAATATTTAAAGAAGAGTACCTCAAACTATTCAAAAAATTGAAGAGAAGGGAACACTTTCAAATTCATTCTATGAAAACAACAGTACCTTGATACTAAAAGCAGACAAAGACACTACAAAAAAGAAAATATTCTTGATGAACATAGACGAAAAATCCTCAACCAAGTATTAACAAAATGAGTTCAACAATACATTAAAAGGATCAAACACCATGATCGGGATTCCAAGGATGCAATGGTGGTTCAACATCTGTAAATCAATGTGATACACATTAACAAAATAAAATATAATAGGATCATCTCAATAGATGCAGAAAAATCATCTGAAAAAAATTAACACCCATTTATTATAAAATCTCTTAACAAAGTGGGTTTAGAGGGAATGTATCTCAACATAATAAAGGCCACATATGACAAATCCACAGCTAACATCATACTCAATAGTGAAAAGCTGAAAGATTTTCCTCTAAGATCAGGAACAAAATAAGTGTGCCCACTTTTGCTTCTTTTATTAAACAGAGTATTGCAAGTCCTAGCCATAGCAATTACACATGAAAAATAAAAGGCAACCAAATTGGAAAGGAAGAAATAAAACTGTCACTATTTGCAGATGACATGATGCTATATATAGGAAACCCTAACGACTCCACCAAAACACTATTAGAATAAATTAATTCGGTAGAGTTGCAAGATACAAAATTAATACACAGAAATCTGGTGCATTCCTATATACTAATAACAAACTACCAGAAGAAAAATTAAGAAAACAATTGTACAATTGCATTAAAAAGAAGAAAATACCTAGGAATAAATTTACCAAGGAGATGATAGACATGTACCCTGAAAACAATAAGACAATGATGAGAGAAAATAAAGATGAGATAAATGTTGGAAAGATATACCATGTTCAGGGATTGGAAGAATTAATATTGTTAAAATCCATACTACCCAAAGCAATATATAAATTCAATGCAATTCCTATCAAAATACCAATAGCATTTTTCACAGAACTGGAACAAATAATCCTAAAATTTGTATGGCACCACAAAAGATCCCAAATAGCCAAAACAATCCCAAAAAAGAACAAAACTGGAGATGTCATGCTCCCTGACTTCAAACTATACTACAAAGCTATAGTAATCAAAAGAGTACAGTACTGGCACAAAAACAGACATAGATCAATGGAACTGAATACAGCACACAGAAATAAACTCATGCATGTTTGTTCAATTAATCTATGACAAAGGAGGTAAGAATATACAATGGAGAAAAGATAGTCTCAGCAATAAATGGTGTTGGGAAAATTGGACAGGTACATGCAAAAGAATGAATCTGGACCATTAACTTATACTATATACAAAAATAAACACAAAATAGATTAAAGACTTGAATGTAAGGCATGAAACCATAAAAATCCTAGAAGAAAGCATAGGCACTCAGCTCTTTCAAATCAGTCTCAGTGGTATCTTTTGGATATGTCTCTTCAGACAAGGTCAACAAAGCAAAGATAAACGTGTGGGACTACATCAAAGTAAAAAGCTTTTGTGAAGGAAACCAACAACAAAACAAAATGCAACCTACTGAATGGGAGAAGACAATTGCAAATATATATCTGATAAGGAGTTAATATCCAGAATATATAAAGAACTCAAACAACTTAATAGTAAAAAAAAAAAAAAAACCGCCAAACAATTCGATTAAAAAATGGCTGAGGACTTCAATAGACATTTTCCCAAGGAACACATACAGATGGATGACACATAAAAAATGTTCAACATCATTAATCATCAGGCAAATGCAAATCAAAACCATAATGAGATATCACCTCACATCTGTCAAAATGGCTGTTATAAGAAAGACAAAAAATAACAAATGTTGGCAAGGATGTGGAGAAAAAGGAACCCTCATTCACTGTTGGTGAGAATGTAAACTGGTGCAGCCATTATGGAAAAGAATATGAAGATTCCTCAAAAAAGTTAAAAATAGAACTACCATATGATCCAGCGATTTCACTTCTGGGTATTTACCTGAAAAAATGAAAATACTAATCTGAAAATCATATGCACTCCTATGTTCATTGCAGTGTTATTTACAATAGCCATGACTTGGAAACAAAGCATACATACAGACAAATGGATATATATATATACACACACACAATACAATATTAGTCATAAAAAAGAATGAAATCTTGTGATTTGCAACAACATGGAAGGACCTAGAGTGTATTGTGCTAAGTGAAATAAGTCAGACAGAGAAAGACAAATACTGTATGATTTCACTTATATGTGGAATCTAAAAAACAAAACAAACAAAAAACCAGAAACAGAATCATAGATACACAGAACAAATTGGTGGTTGCTGGAGAGGAGGGAGTTGGGGGAATAGGCAAAATAGACGAAGAGGACTAAGAGGCACAAACTTCCAATTACAAAATAAATAAATCATGGAGAGTAATATACAGAATAGGAAATATGATATTTAGTGATATTGTAATAACTTTAAATACAACACATGGTAACTAGACTTATGGTGATCATCTTGTAATATACATAACTGTTGAATAATTATGTTGTACACCTGAATCTGGACCACTATCTTACACCATACAAAAAAATCAACTCAAAATGGATTAAAGACTTGAATGTAAGACCTGAAACCATAAAACTCCCAAAAGAAAACATGGGGAGGGGGGGCATTGTAGGGTCTTTGACATTGTACTGTCTTGTATGATATTTTGAATTTGACACCAAAAGCAAAGGTAACACAAGCAAAATAAACAAGTGGGACTACATCAAACTAAAAAGCTTCTGTACAGCAGAGGGAACTATCAACAAAATGAAGAGGCAACCTATGGAATGGGAAAAATTTACAAATCATATCTGATAAGAGGTTAATATCAAAATATAAAGAAATTATACAACAGAAAAAAATCCAATTAAAAAATAGGCAGAGGATCTGAACATTTTTCCAAAGACATAAAAATGGCCAACAGGTATAAGAAAAGGTGCTCAACATCACTAATAATCAGGGAAATGCAAATCAAAACAACAAGGAGCTATCACTTCACCCCTGTTAGAAAGGCTTTTATCAAAAAGATAAGAAATAAAAAGTGTTGGTTAAGATGTGGAGAAAAGGGAACCCTGTGCATGCTTGGTGGGAATGTAAATTGGTGCAGCCACTATGGAAAACAATATGAAGTTTCCTCAAAAAAATCAAAAATAGAACTAGCATACGATCTAGCAATTCCACTTCTGGTATTTATCCGAAGGAAACAAAATCACTATATTGCATTCCCACGTTCATAACAGCATTACAATAACCACAACATGGAAATAATCTAAGTGTCCATCAACAGAGGAATGGATAAAGAAAATGTAGTGTACATGTACAGTGAGGCGTTATTCAGCCACAAAAGTGGAGGTAATCCTGCCATTTGTAACAACATGGATGGACCGTGAGGGTGTTATGCTACGTGAAATAAATCAGAGAAAGACAAATACCATATGATCTCACTTATATATGAAACCTAAAAAAGAAAAATATATGGAATCTAAAAGAAAAAAACAGAAAAACTAACAAAAAACATGAGCCCAAATATACAGAACAGATTGGTTGCTGCCCAGAGGTGGAGTATGGGGACTTGGGGAAATGGGTAAAGGGGGTCAATAGGTACAAACTTCCAGTTACAAAATAAGTCATGGAGATGTAATATACAGCATGGTGACTATAGTTAAAAGTACTGTATTGCATATTTGAAAGTTACTAAGAGTGTAGATTTAAAAAGTTCTTGTTGCAAGAAAAAAATTTCTAACTGCGTGTGATGATGGATGTTAACTTATTGTGGGGATCATTTTGCAACACATATGGAATCAACATGTTGTACACCTAAAACTAATATAATGTTACGTGTCAATTATATCTCAATTAAAACATAAAAGGAGGGCTTCCCTGGTGGCGCAGTGGTTGAGAGTCCACCTGCCGATGCAGGGGACACGGGTTCGTGCCCCGGTCCGGGAAGATCCCACATGCCGCGGAGCGGCTGGGCCCGTGAGCCATGGCCGCTGAGCCTGCGCGTCTGGAGCCTGTGCTCCGCAGTGGGAGAGGCCACAACAGTGAGAGGCCCGCGTACCGCAAAAAAAAAAAAAAATAAATAACAAAAAACATAAAAGGAGGTACACAAAGGAAAAAGCAAGGGGATTTCCAGCTTCTGACATAAAAAATAGATTACAGAGCAGGACAGTAAACAGGTTACTGTTCTGAGAGAGAGTTTTCCAGGTAATTTGATTCCTTCTCTCCAATATATCAAGGGGCCTAGCCAAGAGGACCCCGTTCATCACAACACTTGAACTTGTAAGCAAAAGGAGGATATGATGTAGGGAAAGTAGAAGGAAGACTTCCTTTTTTCCAGCCCTGGGT
This sequence comes from Phocoena phocoena, assembly GCF_963924675.1. NCBI lineage: Eukaryota > Metazoa > Chordata > Mammalia > Artiodactyla > Phocoenidae > Phocoena > Phocoena phocoena. The sequence continues at coordinate 89,742,904 of NC_089228.1, forward strand.
GATGGTGGGAAGGAAACTTAAGGGAGATTAAAGGAGGCAATTAAGACTGACCACTTTGTTCTGATGTCCCTGGATTGGGGCACTGGGATGGAGAGATATGTTTCCTAAGTGAGGGTAACATGGAAGGCAGAAGGAAACCCTTGTCCTGGCTCCTGATTTAGTGCCCTGGGAAGAGGCCCCCTCTCAGTAAATCCTGACCCAGCCTGGATACAACTGCACCATTGCAAAGGTGGGTAAAGTCAGGCCAAGGAGGCTTGAAGTTTGTTTCCTGATCTCCGAGTTTCCATGTGGGGTGGATACTAGATGGGGCTCCAGTGGGCCTGCTTTGGAAGTTTTCCCAGGAAGGGTCAAATGACTCGGCTGCAGAGGCTAGGGTGGGCCCTCAGGCCTGCAGAATGGATGGAGACCTTGGCAGAGATCTGGGGTCTGAGGCCTGTGAAATTCAGGTGAACCCAATTCGGCCAGGAAGAAGCTCTGGTTGTGGGAAAGCTGAGAAAGACCAGCAGCCACTGAAGTTGGCTTAGGATCTGGCAGGAAAAGGGGATAGTGCCGCATTCTCAAAAGACCTGCAAAGACCTGGCTCTTCCCTGTACCATAACATACAGCCCTCAGATCACACACCTAGGTACCACCTGGGGAACAGAAGTGGGCCAAGGGAGTGTTAGTAAGGATTGTCCAGAGAAGAAAACTAATAAGAGATATCCCTCTATCATCTACCAATCCATCCACACATCCAAGGAATTTGCTCACATGATTATGGAGGCTGAGACATCCCAAGACCTACATTTGGCAAACTGAAGACCCAGGAGAGACAATGGTACAGTTCTAGTCCGAAGGCAGAAATAGACTGATGCTCTGCTCAAAGACAGCAGAAAGAGAGTGAATTTTCCCTTTTTCAGCCTTCTTTTGTTCTAGTCAGGCCTTCATTAGATTGGATGAAGCCCACCCACATTGGGGATGGCAACCTGCTTTGCTCAGTCTACTGATTAAGATGTTAATCTCATCTAGAAACACCCTCACAGACACACCCACAATAACAGTTGACCAAATATCTGGGCCCCTGTGGCCCCATCACGTTGACATATAAAATTAACTATCACAGGAAGCCATCTAGAAACAGAGTTTTCCCAAAAGAGTATTAACTGAAAGGACTGTTTATATTATCAGACTGGGTTAAATTTAACTAAGATTAGAGACTTAGTGATTTTTTTTTCATCCCACTAACTGCTAAATGGGAGATTATGAAAGAGAATAGACGAGATCCAAGGGAAAATTAAAATCACATTTTTTCTGCATATTCAGCTACAGATAAAGGTATACTATGTGGAGACAGCAGAAACAGGAAGAACTACAATCCTGCAGCCTGTGAAACAAAAACCACATCCACAGAAAGACAGCAAGATGAAAGGCAGAGGGCTATGTACCAGATGAATGAACAAGGTAAAACCCCAGAAAAAAAACTAAATGAAGTGGAGATAGGCAACCTTCCAGAAAAAGAATTCAGAATGATAGTGAAGATGATCCAGGACCTTGGAAAAAGAATGGAGGCAAAGATTGAGAAGATGCAAGAAATATTTAACAAAGACATAGAAGATTTAAAGAACAAACAGAGATGAACAATCCAATAACTGAAATGAAAACTACACTAGAAGGAATCAATAGCAGAATAACTGAGTCAGAAGAACAGATAAGTGACCTGGAAGACAGAATGGTGGAATTCATGGCTGCAGAACAGAAGAAAAAAGAATGAAAAGAAATGAGACTTAAGAGGCCTCTGGGAAAACATTAAACACAACAACATTCGCATTATAGGGGTCCCAGAGGGAGAAGAGAGAGAGAAAGGGCCCGAGAAATTATTTGAAGAGATTATAGTCAAAAACTTCCCTCACATGGGAAAGGAAAGCCACCCAAGTCCAGGAAGCGCAGAGAGTACCAGGCAGGATAACCCCAAGGAGAAACACGCTGAGACACATAGTAATCACACTGGCAAAAATTAAAGACAAAGAAAAATTATTGAAAGCAGCAAGGGAAAAATGACAAATAACATACAAGGGAATTCCCATTAGGTTAACAGCTGATTTCTCAGCAGAAACTCTACAAGCCAGAAGGGAGTGGCATGATATACTTAAAGTGATGAAAGGGAAGAACCGACAACAAAGATTACTCTACCTGGCAAGGATCGCATTCAGATTCGATGGAGAAATCAAAATCTTTACAGACAAGCAAAAGTTAAGAGAATTCAGCACCATCAAACCAGCTCTACAACAAATGCTAAAGGAACTTCTCTAAGTGGAAAACACAAGAGAAGAAAACGGCCTACAAACACAAACCCAAAACAATTAAGAAAATGGTCATAGGAACATACATATCGATAATTACCTTAAACATGAATGGATTAAATGCTCCAACCAAAAGACACAGGCTTGCTGAATGGATACAAAAACAAGACCCATCTATATTCTGTCTACAAGAGACCCACTTCAGACCTAGGGACACATACAGACTGAAAGTGAGAGGATGGAAAAAGATATTGCATGCAAATGGAAATCAAAAGATAACAGGAGGGCTTCCCTGGTAGTGCGGTGGTTGAGAATCTGTCTGCCAATGCAGGGGACATGGGTTCGAGCCCTGGTCTGGGAAGATCCCCCATACCACGGAGCAACTAGGCACATGAGCCACAACTACTGAGCCAGCGCATCTGGAGCTTGTGCTCCACAACAAGAGAGGCAGCGACAGTGAGAGGCCCGTGCACCATGATGAAGAGTGGCCCCCACTCACCGCAACTAGAGAAAGCCCACGCACAGAAACGAAGACCCAACACAGCCAAGAATAAATAAAATTTTAAAACATTAAAAAAAAAAGCTGGAGTAGCAAAACTCATATCAGATAAAATAGACTTTAAAATAAAGAATGCTACAACAAACAAGGAAGGATACTACATAATGATCAAGGGATCAATCCAAGAAGAAGATATAACAATTATAAATATATATGCACCCAACATAGGAGCACCTCAATACATAAGGCAACTGCTAACAGCTATAAAAGAGGAAATCGACAGTAACACAATAATAGTGGGGGACTTTAACACATCACTTATGCCAATGGACAGATCATCCAAAATGAAAATAAATAAGGAAACAGAAGCTTTAAATGATACAACAGACCAGATAGATTTGATTGATATTTATAGGACATTCCATCCAAAAACAACAGATTACACTTTCTTCTCAACTGCGCATGGAACATTCTCCAGGATAGATCACATCTTGTGTCACAAATCAAGCCACAGTAAATTTAAGAAAATTGGCTTCATATCAAGCATCTTTTCTGACCACATGTTATGAGATTAGAAATGAATTACAGGGAAAAAAACGTAAAAAACACAAACACATGGAGGCTAAACAATACATTACTAAATAACTAAGAGATCACTGAAAAAAACAAAGAGGAAATCAAAAAATACCTAGAGACAAATGACAATGAAAACACGATGATCCAAAACCTATGGGATGCAGCAAAAGCAGTTCTAAGAGGGAAGTTTATAGCTATAGAAGCCTACCTCAAGAAACAAGAAAAATCTCAAACAATCTAACCTTACATCTAAAGGAACTAGAGAAAGAAGAACAAACAAAACCCAAAGTTAGCAGAAGGAAAGAAATCATATAGATCAGAGCAGAAATAAATGAAATAGAAACAAAGAAAACAATAGCAAAGATTAATAAAACTAAAACCTGGCTCTTTGAGAAGATAAACAAAATTGATAAACCATTAGCCAGACTCATCAAGAAAAAGAGGGAGAGGACTCAAATCAGTAAAATTAGAAATGAAAAAGAAGTTGCAACAGACACTGCAGAAATACAAAGCATCCTAAGAGAATACTACAAGCAACTCTATGCCAATAAAATGGACAACCTGGAAGAAGTGGACAAATTCTTAGAAAGGTATAACCTTCCAAGACTGAACCAGGAAGAAATAGAAAATATGAACAGACCAATCACAAGTAATGAAATTGAAACTGATTAAAAATCTTCCAACAAACAAAAGTCCAGGACCAGATGTCTTCACAGGTGAATTCTATCAAACATTTAGAGAAGAACTAACATCCATCCTTCTCAAACTCTTCCAAAAAATTGAAGAGGAAGGAATACTCCCACACTTATTTTTTGAGGCCACCATCACCCTGATACCAAAACCAGACAAAGATACTACAAAGAAAGAAAATTACAGACCAGTATCACTGATGAATATAGACACAAAAATCCTCAACAAAATACTAGCAAACAGAATCCAACAACACATTCAAAGGATCATATACCATGATCAAGTGGGATTTATCCCAGGGATGCAAGGATTCTTCAATATATGCAATCAGTCAATGTGATACACCATATTAACACACTGAAGAATAAAAACCATACGATCATCTCAATAGATGCAGAAAAAGCTTTTGACAAAATTCAACACTCACTTATGATAAAAACTCTCCAGAAAGTGGGCATTGAGGGAAACTACCTCAACATAATAAAGGCCATATATGACAAACCCACAGCAAACATTATTCTCAATCGTGAAAAACTGAAAGCATTTCCTCTAAGATCAGGAACAAGACAAGGTTGCCCACTCTCACCACTATTATTCAACATAGTTTTGGAAGTCCTAGCCACGGCAATCAGAGAAGAAAAAGAAATAAAAGTAATATAAATTGGAAAAGAAGAAATAAAACTGTCACTGTTTGCAGATGACATGATACTATACATAGAGAATCCTAAAGATGCCACCAGAAAACTACTAGAACTAATCAATGAATTTGGTAAAGTTGCAGGATACAAAATTAATGCACATAAATCTCTTGCATTCCTATATACTAACGATGAAAAATCTGAAAGAGAAATTAAGGAAACACTCCCATTTACCACTGCAACAAAAAGACTAAAATACCTAGGAATAACCTACTTAGGGAGACAAAAGACCTGTATGCAGAAAACTACAAGACGCTGATGATAGAAATTAAAGATGATACCAACAGATGGAGAGATATACCATGTTCTTGGATTGGAAGAATCAATATTGTGAAAATGACTATACTACCCAAAGAAACCTACAGATTCAATGCAATCCCTATCAAATTACCAATGGCAGTTTTTTACGGAACTAGAACAAAAAAATCTTAAAATTTGTATGGAGACAAAAAAGACCCCAAATAGCCAAAGCAGTCTTGAGGGAAAACAACAGAGCCGGAGGAATCAGACTCCCTGACTTCAGACTATACTACAAAGCTACAGTAATCAAGACAATATGGTACTGGCACAAAAACAGAAACATGTATCAATGGAACAAGATAGAAAGCCCAGAGATAAACCCACATACCTATGGTCAGCTAATCTATGACAAAGGAGGCAAGGATATACAATGGAGAAAAGACAGTCTCTTCAATAAGTGGTGCTGGGAAAACTGGACAGCTACATGTAAAAGAATGAAATTAGAACACTCCCTAACACCACACACAAAGATAAACTCAATGGATTAGAGACCTAAATGTAAGACCAGACACTATAAAACTCTTAGAGGAAAACATAGGAAGAACACTCTGACATAAATCACAGCAAGATCTTTTCTGATCCACCTCCTAGAGTAATGGAAATAAAAACAAAAATAAACAAATTGGACCTAATGAAACTTAAAAGCTTTTGCACAGCAAAGGAAACCACAAACGAGACAAAAAGACAACCCTCAGAATAGGACAAAATATTTGCAAATGAATCAACGGACAAAGGATTAATCTCCAAAATATATAAACAGCTCATGCAGCTCAATATTAAAAAAACAAACAACCCAGTCCAAAAATGGGTAGAAGACCTAAATAGACATTTCTCTAAAGAAGACATACAGATGACCAAGAGGCACATGAAAAGCTGCTCAACATCACTAATTATTAGAGAAATGCAAATCAAAACTACAATAAGGTATCACCTCACACCAGTTAGAATGGGCAGCAACAGAAAATCTACAAACAATAAATGCTGGAGAGGGTTTGGAGAAAAGGGAACCCTCTTGCACTGTTGGTGGGAATGTAAATTGATACAGCCACTATGGAGAACAGTATGGAGGTTCCTTAAAAAAACTAAAAATAGAATTACCATATGATCCAGCAATCGCAGTACTGGGCATATACCCAGAGAAAGCCATAATTCAAAAAGACACACGTGCCCCAATGTTCACTGCAGCACTATTTACAATAGCCAGGTCATGGAAGCAACCTAAATGCCCATTGATGGACTAATGGATAAAGAAGATGTGGTACATATATACAATGGAATATTACTCAGCCATAAAAAGGAACAAAATTGAGTCATTTGTTGAGATGTGGATTGATCTAGAGACTGTCATATAGAGTGAAGTCAGGAAGAGAAAAACAAGTATCGTATATTAACACATGTAGGTGGAACCTAGAAAAAGGGTACAGATGCATCGGTTTGCAGGGTAGAAGTTGAGACACAGATGTAGAGGACAAACGTATGGACACCAAGGGGAGAAAGCCTCTGTGTGTGGGGGCTATGGTGGTGTGTTGAATTGGACGATTGGGATTGACATGTATATACTGATGTGTATAAAATTGATGACTAATAAGAACCTGCTGTATAAAAAAAATTAAAAACAAAGATATACTATGTGGGATCACCCTATCTATTCTGTAATCTGTTTTTCCCATACAAACATACATACTAGACAGCTTTCTGGATTAATAAATATGGATCTCCCTAAAAGTCATATTTAATATTTGCTTAGTATTTCATTGTCTAAAAAGATCATGATTGAAATACTCAGACTCCTGTTGATGGACATTTAGGTTGCTTCTAATTTTTTACTCTTATAGTAAATTAGTAAATTTACTCTTATAGTAAATGCTGTGATAAACATCAAAGAGAATTTAAATGTACACAGTTCACCCTCCCAAAGCTTTTAGACTCCCAATTGTTTTGCCATATTGAGGAGAAAAATAATTTATATTTATCCTTTTTACATGGGAGTATGGGAAGAAAAAAAGGGAGAATAGGAATTCAACAAGGAGCTCGTAAATGGCTGGGGGATGCCCAGCGATGGGGCCTGCGAACACCTGGCCGCTCGTCCCTGCCCGACTGTGACCACACGTGTGGGATAAGGGAGCACAAGGTGGTGCTGGTTTGTGCCTCTCAGAGACTTCTTACTTGCCTGCCACGCACACGCTTTCCACCCCGTGCTTTCCATAGCAGACTCCTATGGGCTCTCCCGGGACCAAGAGAGGGGAAGAGGTAAAGCTGGGCAGGAAGCATGCTTCTGCCTTCCTGCTGAGATAATAAAGTGGAGAAGGCAGGAGAAGCGGGGCCACCTGAAGGATGGCCAGCGGCCCTATCTACACAGTCCAGAGCGGGTCTGCCGTGGGCCAGCTCTGTTTATCCGGGTCCACGTGCTCCCGATGGCAGGCTACTGCATGGCTTCAATTAGACTTTCTGACTGATGGCCAGTTTAATGAGCCTATTTACAGAGGGTCATTCAACATGGCAATTACACCTATAAATCTATTTGCAGCAGGACTCGAATAACTTTCTGTACACAGCCCTATATAAAACTGCTGTCTGATTAATTAACATTAATTTCCCCGCCGCATGGAAGCAGCTGCAGTTGGGGTAAATGCTTCCAGCTCCTCTCTGCAGGCCTTGGGAGAATGGCAGGGGTTCTCTGGGGCGGGGGAACCTAGAAAAACGGTACAGATGAACCGGTCTGCGCTTCACCGGCTGGGAGGGAGGGTCCTGTTGAGGTAGTTGCTATTCCAAAGTTCTTCGTGTTTCTTCTGTCCCTGTGTTCTTTCTCTGGTCCTGTTTGATTGATGTTTCAGGGCAGTGTCATATATAGGGGGCAACATTCAATTAATTGGATATGAAATATTTATAACCCTGCTGTATCTATCAGAGAAGAGCCCTTTAATAGATCTTCTCATTAGTATGAGCTGGTGACTCATTTCTCTGCTTTCACAGTCATTTGGAATTAAAATCCAATTAATCTAATATCCCTGTGAATGTTATTAAATTATTCGAAAAACTGCATTGAGGAGATAGAGTGAGGGGAAGAAGCCGGCCTCGTGGGTACTCATTTCCTCTCTGCAAAGCACACAATGCCGGTGAGGGGGACAAGCTCCCCCTTACTTTGGGCTCTTCTAGCTTTTGGGTTGTGTCTACACTCGGCAAATAAAGCACAGGACTGCGAATCAGGGGTTCTCAGCTGCCAGTGCCAACACTGCCTAAGCTCATACCACTACCGCCATCACCACCAAACCCAGAAAACCAGGTGTTGAAGCCTCCAAAGCATTTGTGGGATTGTAATGAAGTGAAAAGATATGCTTTGCACTGTGTTAAGTAGCTCTAAATGAACCTCTTTACGGCAGAAGCAGTATTAAGAGTAAAGGCTGGATCAGAAGCTCCCAGGCTCCATGCACTTCTAGAATGCTGTGGTTTTATGAATTCTTAATCTGGGCGCCCTGTAAAAACGTCAGCAATAACGGTCTAGGATTTCATAGGAATGAGAAGAATAAAAAGGCAAAGGCTCTTCCTTGCGTTTGGAAAGACGGGGATGGTTGCCATCATTCACAAATTTTCATACCACAGGGCATTTCATTTGTCCAGTGGCCTACAGAAGCACTTGAAATTTTTGCATTCACGGGGCAGGGGAGAGGCAAAGTATGTTGCAAGAATGGTGAGCAATGATGTGAAGCTTTGCCAATTGATTGAAATTATAAAATTTTGATGCAGTATTTGGAGATCTCCAACTCCAGACTTTAGTTATAACTAAATGACATAGTGAAAGAATAGTGACATAATGATTCTAGAAACCAGTGACAAAGGCTCTCAAATTCCTCCATCCTTGCCAAATCCAACACCACAGTTAGACAGACACTGATTTCCTACTGCATGCCAGGCGTTACACTGCTAGGTATTACTTACATATATATTTATCACCTGAAATATTCCCCAAAGGATGCAATGGTGAAAAAGACTTGGCTCCTGACTTTGAGAAGCTTCTAGATATGAAGACAGATCATTTAAAATATGATAGGTTGAGAGACTTTGCTACAGGAGCAAAGTAGGGAGACCTGGAAGTCAGGGAGAACTTCCTGGAGGAGGTAAGTGATGGAGACATGTTCCTGCATTGGCTTAGGCTGTTCTCTGAGTTCTGACATCTTTCCCCCTCTTTCTTCCCTACCTTCCATCCTTTTCAAGTCCTGTCTTTTTTAGGATGCCTTCCTTCACTAATGCAGTCCTATATTGAAACTGTCCATCACTCATTGCCTTTGTCACTCATTCTGCCACTAAATTAGAGATTGCACCTATTATTAATGGGTTTCTATGTGTGCTTGTTGCCCCTACATTATAATTGTTTGAGGGACAAGACTGTTTCTTACATTGTAGATTGCATCTCATCAATAGTAAGCACTCTGCTAAGAACATAGTCGACACTAAAAATTTGAACAAAAGGTTACCCAACATTTAGTTTCTGTAGTAAGTACTTTGCCAAATGTAACGCAGTTTATTCGATGGTTTTCCATTTTCTCTCTTTGTTCTTAGCTGTCAAAAATGGCTGCTCTGATTGTAAACTCCTGCGGAGGACAATTTAGCGACTCTTACAACTTACAGAAGCATTTATCCTTTTGACCCAGCAACTGCATTTTTGGGACTTATTTTATAGATAAGTTTGCACATAAATAAAATTGTATGTATACAAAATTATTCATTGCATGAATGTTTGTAGTGGTAAAAGATGAGAAACAAACCAGATGTCTATCATTAAGGGATTCTGGTCCATACATATAACAAAATATTTAACAGTTTTAAAAAAAAGAATGAGAATGTTCTCTATGCACTGATATGGAAAATCTTTGAGATAAATTGTCCAGTGAAAAATGCGAGGTTCAGGACAGGATGTATTTATAGAGTACCTTTGCATTAAAAGAGGAAGAAAAATAAGTTTGCTGGTTGTATAAAGAAACTCTTTTGAAAGATAAACTAGTCATAGTAGTTTCCTCTGGTCAAGTATGCGGGGTTAGGCAGAGGTTAAGGATGATAAATGTATTTTTCATTCTATCTTTTTTTGTATTTAAAATTTTTATTTAAAAATTAGACAGCAAAAAAAAAAAATAAATAAAAAAAAATAAAAAAAAATAAAAAAATTAGACAGCAAAGTTGATTCTTTTTGGGTATAGGATTCTATGAATTTTAATATGTGTGACCATTATGTAGCCATTACGGCAATCAGGATGCAGAATAGTTTCACCATCCCCCAAAGCTCCCTTCGCAGTCATACTCTCCTGCCCTCAGTACCTGGCAACCACTCCTGTTATCCGTCCCACTTTACAATGACGTCTTATAAATGGTATACTGTATGTGATCTTTTGATTGATGCCTTAGAGATTCATTTAAGTTGTTGTATCAATAGATTGTCCCCTTTCTATTGTTGAGTAGTATTTCATGTGTGGATGGTCCATAGTTTGCTTACCCACTCATCTGTTGAAGAACATTTGGATTGCTTTCATTTGGGGGCAGCTGTGATAGAGCTGCTATAAACATTTATGTACATGTTGTGGTATGAACATATTTTCAGTTCTGTAAACACTCAGAAGTTGGATGGCTGGGTTACGTGGCAAGTGTATGTGTGCCTTTAGTAGAAACTGACAAACTGTCTTCCAAAGCGGCCACACCTTCTTCCATTCCCTCCAACGTCTGAGAGTTCCAGTTGCTTCACATCCTCATCAGCACTGGTATTATATTTAAAATTTTAGCCATTTTAATAGGTTGTAGAAGTTTATCGTGGTTTTAATTTGAATTCCCCCAATGGCCTATGATGTGCTTATTTGCCATTCTTATATCCTCTTTGGTGAAGTGTCTGTTTATATTATGTGTGTGTGTGTGTGTGTGTGTGTGTGTATGTGTGTGTTATATAGATTTTGAACAATGTGAACGTATTACTTATTTGAAAATTAAATTTTAAAAAATGGCTGCCTTATCCCCAAGGCCCCAAAGCCCTATTTCCCATTTCAGGAAGGGATTCTGGGTGTGGTAAATCACATCACAATAACCTGGCTTTCCTCATTTTGAAAATGAGAGCAATAATCCTTACGCCATTGATCCAGAGATGCCCCTCACGGGAAAGCTAAGCGACAAGGAGATTACATGACCTTCCCGTGGCCTCACGGTGGCTGAGGAGCGAACAGCAGAACTGAGATCTCAGGTTCTCAAATGCTGTCAGGGAAAAAGGCCCTGTAACTCCTCACTCACTCCTGGTTGTGGTGCCAAAACCCTTAGCAGCTGAGCGGAACTTTTGTCCAGACACACGCGGCCATCCTGAATGTGCATTTCTGGACGTTAAATTCCCAGCTGGTAAAGGTTTATGTAAACAAACAAACCTACCATTTCATGCTGTCACTAGGAATTTGGAATTGCCTCTGGAGTGTCCTGAGGATCCTCTCTGGAAATATTTTTCTTCTCTTTTCCTGGTGGGAGCCTAGAGTCCAGTTTGTTGTAAGTCCATTTGGCAGGAAAATCTGTCACCATCTCACACCATCAGTTGTGAGAAAAATCACAACTCCTAGCGGCTCAACATCACTTAATTAAAGTCGGCAAACATTTTGAACTCTTACTCTATGCCTGGCCTGCACTAGGAAAACCAAGACAGTCTCTGGTCTCAAGAACTCAACTGCAGTCAAATGTCATTCCTTATAAGGAGGCTCACAGTGATAACCTGGGAGGTGTAGAGAAGGCATGCATCCTCATCCTCCAGATGAGAAAACTGAGGCCCAGAGAGGTTAGATAATAGATGGGAGGTCTGGGGTTTACACTTAGATCTCTCTGACTCTAAAGCCCATACTCTTTCCAATATACCAGTGATTTATTTTGTCATCAAAATTTGTTATGCTTATTCATAAATATACAATTTTATTTGCCATATTCAGGAGAAGCTTAGGCATTAAACTTTAAGCTACTAAAACACAGGATATCTAAAAAAAATATATAGAAGTGTAAGTATCCCAACCCCTTAGAATGTTAGTGAATTAAGTCTTAATCTCTTTAAATGAGAAAAAACACAATCGTATCACATCAAGGCATAAGACAAACCAATGCAAAGTGGCCAAGCAGCTTCCCACAGAGCTCCTCCCAATGACCAAGAAGTGACACCTGTCCTAGTGAGCTCCACTGGGTGAGAAAGGCCAGCCTGTCACTAAATCTGCTTTATAGAAAGGATTTTGATAAACTGTTTACACCAAAATTTTAATAACCCACAATGGTCCTTATAACAAGGAGGCAGTAAGTCCTAGATGCCCTGAGAACTCGGTTAAACAGGTCTTTGGCAAAGACTACAGCACGAGCAAGAAGTCTCAGGAAGCGTCTGCAGCCAGACAGCGTCAGAAGGCTCACTTTACAGCAGCGCCGAGGTCAGTTTGCACACCTCCTCCCAGAAACAGCCAGCATTCGAGAAGCAAAGACTTTGTTCATTGCAGCTATGTCCTTCAGACTCTGACATTTTTCGCTACCGTCTGAGTTAAATCTATTTTGAAGTATGCTACTGGCAGGGTTTTGTTTTGTTTTGTTGTTTTAAAGGAATTCTAGTAGCTCCAATGTAACATCGAATTAACAGTCTGCAGGTTTTGTGGTTTATCTCAAACACCTCTGCCAACAGTAGAGAGAACTTCATAGTTATACAAAGAAAATAAAGGAGTAGGCAAGAGAGAGCCACTGGGATGTACCACCAGCGTGCTAACTGTTCAGTGTCATCCAGATTTGAAAGTAAAGAAGTCTGGTGAAAAACCTGTCTTCCTGCTACAACCATGATCACCACTAAATGACGGCAAAGCCATTTGACAGTCGTCAGCTTCCACCATTAACCTGTTTATGGAATGAGGCAAAATGTCTCCCTCTCTAAATTATTTAACAGAATCACTCCAAGATATTAGATCAGTATCTTTTCGGCATTTCTGAAAAGTAAAAACATTTGGAAGTCTATCCACACATGGAAAAAAAAGGAACACAAAGTTCTCTTGATCTCCTGTCAATTTTGAGTGACATGAAAAAAGTTAAATATGTGAGTGATGGTGTATATCTTGGAGAAAGATAACAATTGTATATATATATATATATATATAAAATGAGGAAAAACAAATTTTCATTTAAGTGGTTATTAAATTCATAATGAAAATAAACCATCATCGCTAAGTATCCCTTTCTCTTAGTGATTTATCTTGTGGTGACAGTAGTTGCTTAGTCACTGAAGTTTTATGTGGTTTATGTTTTCCCATATTTGTGCTTTTATGGAGGGTATCGGACCAAAAGAAGCTCTTCCATGTGGCAAAATACCTAAAAGGAACTCCTTCATTTAAAAAGGAGGACAGTAATTTGGTGGCAAATATCAATACTTCAGACTACGGGGATCAAGGGCTTTCCCAGTACCCTGGAGAAGGCAGTATGGCATGGCCTGGGAGCGATAATAGCTCTACCACGTGTTAAAATAAGCATCATTGTTACATCTAAAAAGTAGGATTCTATTTAGTGGGAAAGGATTAGGCAGGAGTTTCTAAATCTAAACACACTGAATCGGGTGCCTGGTCTTTAGGGCAAATGCCTACTGAAGTCGAGGGCGGATTCAACGTTAATTTGATAAATATGGCTTTGTTCTAAGTAGAGTAACTAGAAGGAAAATTAAAATCTTCTCCAGGTGTGTGTTTCCATGATTTCTTCAATACTTGTGTAACTAATACCTTCTTTACTTTTCCTCTCTTGTGGACATCATCACCGATAACCACACTCAAACCCCCAAAGACTTTGGGTGTCCACTGGTGAGTGGGTTTTTCAATGAAGAGACCAGGATGGGGCCTCACTTGTCTACGTCTTTGCTCGGGCAGGTCATGGGACGGCAGTGTCCCACCCACTGTGGCAGCCTCCTCTCCACTGAGAACAGTTGGTACCACTCTCCGTGGATTGGGAGCTTGATGATAATCTGTTACCCTGATGCCCCAAGACCAATACATCTTCATTCAGAGGCATTGCTGGGAGGAGTTTCTCAAACATCTGTAGCTAATACACTTTAAGAACCTCCTGTTTCCACCCCCATCCAATAAAAACCAAAAACTGGTATGACCTTAAAACCATTTTTATAACTCTTCAATATATGACAAAAGTGTTTTGGAGAAAAGGTGTTAATATTAGAGGAAAACTAATGTCATTTAAATTAATTCACTGATAAATGTCAAGCCCAACGTGGTAGAGAAGGCAAGCAGTCGGACACAGCTTCTGAGTGACATCCAAGAGGCTGGCGTGCTGGACCACCTCCAGACCCGCCCTTGAGGTGTGTCCCCACTATATTTTACACGAGGAAATGTTCTACTTGCTGGGACTTCTGGTTGGTCTTGCTAGGGCCAGCCGGTGAGAGCTGCCTTTCTCCCACCCTCGGGAATCCTTCAGCTGGTACATTTTCCTCCTTCGCCAACTTGGCCCCTTCTCACCTTCTTTGGAAAACCTGGAGCCTTTCTGGGTGTCTGTCCTGCCCCTCAACTCCCAAAAACTGCCCTGGAAATCATCTGGCCAGCCTCTGCTCTTCTGGTTAACATCCCCCCTGCTGAGAAGGTAGCTTCCCTTCTGCTCCCCACCATACGGCCCGCCACCCACCTGCAGCTGAGGTGCTGTGAAGGGAGGCGGCAGGGCTCCTCTGTGGTGTGACCGCACTCCAGAGAGTTAGCCTGGGATTTTAAAATGCCTCTGGTGATCTGCTTTTCACACTGTTGATGAGCCTTAACTGACATTGTCATGGAGCTTTAGACTTTAAAAATTACTTTTGTGGTTCATTTGATGTAATGATTAATAAAAGAAACTAAGTCGGACAGAGAAAGACAAATATCATATGATATCACTTACATGTGGAATCTAAAAAAACGATACAAATGAACTTATTTACAAAACAGAAACAGACTCATAGACATAGAAAACAAATTTATGGTTACCAACGGGAGAAAGGAGGTGGGGGAGGGATAAACTGGGAGTTTGGGATTAGCAGATACAGCCTACTATATGTAAAATAAACAAGGTCCTACTGTATTGCACTGGGAACTATATTCAATACCTTAAACTATAATGAAAAAGAATCTGGAAAAGAATATATATGTAGAACTGAATCACTTGGCTGTATACCAGAAACTAACATTATAAATCAACTATACTTCAATAAAAATTTAAAAAAGAAACACCACTATAAAAACATACCAGTCTGTAGTGTATAAAAGTAGCATCATATTAAACCTATTTTCTTTATAACTTGCTCTTTCACATAGTAATGTATATATTTTTTCCACGTTATCAGATACAATAGCCATCAGTTGCCGTGTAATAAATTAGCCCCAAATTTAGCTGTTTCAAACAACAAGCATTTGCTATCTCTCAGTTTCTGAGGGACAGAAACACACACGTTTGCTGGGGGTTCTGGCTCATGGTTTTTCATAAGGTTGCAGTCAAGACATCAACCAGGGCTACAATCATTTGATTGATTGGGACCAAAGCATTTGCTTCCAAGCTCACTCACAAGGCCTCAGATTGTTTGCACGTGGGTATCTTCACAGGGCTGCTTTAAGGCATGGCAGCTGGCTTCCCCCAGGGGGAGTGATGTGAGAAAGCAAAGCTGCAATGTCTTTTATAACCTCATCTCAGAAGTGACAAACCATTACTTCTGGCATATTCCATTGATCACACAGACCCATTCTGGCACAACGTGAGAAGGGATTAACCCAAAGTATGAATCCTGGGAGGTGGGAACCATTGGCGGCCATCCTGAAGTCTGGCTACCACTGAGTGTGTGTATTTCATCTATAATAACTTTGATTCATAGATCTCCCCGCACCCCCTGGCTTCCTTAGTCCACACAGCACAGAGGGCTGCACCAGCTCCTGCCATCACAGCCTCTTCTCTTCCTCCCCCTTCACCATCCAACTTTCATCTATGAGTTTGCAGAATGGCTTGTACTCTCACCCTTAGGCTTCTGTGCATCCTGCATCTACACCTCCCTCTTTCCCTGTCTAGTTTTCATCCAGGTATCAGCTCCTCTTAAAAGCCTCTCCTGAACCCGTCTGAACTAGGCACCCCTCTTAAGTGTTCTCCCAGCACCCCTTTCTTCCTCTGCCAAGTACTTTCACATACAGTCTAATAATTGTGTGTTGCTCTTCCTGTCTCTGCTTTCAGACTGGCAGATTTTTCAATATGGGGCCTGATGTCTTACGATGGACTTAGGGTAGTGTCAGTTCATACTACGTGGTCCTCATTTTTTGTTGAATGAATAAATGAACATGCTGCGAATGTGCACCAGGGAACTGTGATCCATGAGAGCTTGACTAAGACTTTCTCCACCATCACCACTGTAGCTTTGTTGCTGCTGCTCCCAAGCCGGCTTCAGAGAACCATCTAGAGCTCTGCCGTGTGAGCTCTTCCAGATCCAGAGTGCGCCAACCAGCACGGCAATCAAGTGGTGTTTTTTTTTTTTTTTTTTTTTTTGTGGTACGTGGGTCTCTCACTGTTGTGGCCTCTCCTGTTGCGGAGCGCAGGCTCCAGACGCGCAGGCTCCAGACGCGCAGGCTCTGCGGCATGTGGGATCTTCCCAGACCGGGGCACGAACCCGTGTCCCCTGCATCGGCAGGTGGACTCTCAACCACTGCACCACCAGGGAGGCCCTCAAGTTGTGTTTTCATGATGCCGGCTTCCTGGGAAGTTTCAAGTTAATTTTAATCTTCTCACTTTTAAGGCCTCTAAACAGGGCCGTGTTCCCACGTTCCTTGGTGAACCGGGGCCTATCCTATTCCCTAGAACCGTGCTTGTCATGGCAGGGGGCTGTGTGCCCCCATGTCCCTGGGCCTCCCCATGCCCGGCCGGGGGGGCTTCCGGGCTGCGGGCACCTCTTCACCTGGGCCCTGGGAAAGCCAGCCCCGTTCACAGTAGCCAGGCCTACGCCTACCTGGATCTGATGGAGCCTGAGCTTTTAAATTCACCCCACAACATGCACTATTCATTTTATTGTTTGCTTTTGCCCCCTGTTAAAAGTAGATAAGATGAAAACAATTGTCTGAGCTTTAAATTTTTTTTTTTTTAAGTCAGCCTGGCATGTTTGATCTGAAGTTGACTATGGTACTGAGCGATATGTACACCGGTATTTTTTTTCTCCTTTCTTGATGCATATTTCCATTTCTTGCCTAAAATCACTGTTATTCACAGGCCCACTCAGGAAAATAAATATGGAAAAATGGAAGCTACTCAAATAATCTCTTCCATTTATTTAGCATCTACTGTGCTCCAGGCTTGGTGTTAAGGGTTTTCATATTCTTGGCCTCACTGGAACCTCATTACAACCCTCTGCGGCAGGTACTAATATCCCCATTTTGCAGAGGTTCAGGGGGTTTACACAGTTTGCTCAAGGTCACGGAGCTAGCATGGGGCGGTGCTGAGATCTTGTCTTCTGTCTTCCGACTCTAGAGCTCACTCTCATCTCCTCCCCAGGCTCTCCCTTCCTCCGCTGTTTCCAACTATCAATCTGCAGGAATGTCGTGGTTGCCTGAAGACTCATGTTTTTCACCGAGGCTGAAGAGTTTAGTGATTTGAGAAGTCTGGGCAAGTGACTGCGATGGGGTACAGTGCCCATTTGCTGCTGGACTTTTAAAGGGAGAAGTGAGCAAAGCAGGCTGGTCGTGTTTGGCTCCGAACGAAGCCTTGGAAGCCAGGCCCTGAGATGTGGAGGCAGCAGCCAGAGACAAGGCCTGAGGAGGAGACGCCCCCTGCTGCCGCCCCGGCTTCTTCCCCTGCGGGAGCCACTCCTTTTCCACCCACTGGGACGCTCCCTCCGTATTTTTTCCCCCAACAATATTTCTAGCACCCAGAGACTAGTAGGTGGTAGACAGGGATGGATGTCACACTGGCTGATGCTGCAGGGTGCCTCAGTTTCCCCAATCAGCAGCCTTTTTGAAGAATCGGGAGAGATTCGGTGATCTCCCCAGGTAACCATTGTCAGATTCCTGCTGTCAGATGCTCACATAAGAGTCCTAGATTAATCTCAGGCTCGGGCCTCCCATGTAGCAGTTGAGCCATCAGGCTGCAGATGAAAATACCTTTTCAACCCTAGTATTATTACCCCTATGGATGGCGCCTTTAATGCACGCTATTGTTATAATGGCTGCACCTGTGTAGCACGCGGGTATTGGAACCGCCGCAGCTGTGGACCGTAATTGCTAAACATTATTTTCTGTTTCTCCCTGAAAGCTTTTGTGCGTGCATGTGTCTATGTCCGCGTGTGTGTTTGTTTCATCTGTAACGACTCTGGTCCAAAGATTCCAGCCCCCTCGTTTTTTAAAACATAAAGCTAAGTGTAAATACATTTCTTTCTAAATGTATGTTTCACAGAAAGTCAGATACAACCACCCTACCCCCGACACACATCCACACACACTCAGTAGTGAGACTTCAGAGAGCGACTTCGGCGCGCGTGTGGTCTGGGGCGAGGTCCCCAAGCTCACTGCTGCTGGGAGCATGGTCTTTATGTGCCATCGCATACAGGCCCTGCCACGATTAATGCATTTGTTCCTTGATACTCAGCCCCCAGGTGTCTGCAGGACAGTGAATCAATTTAGCACTTGCAGGCCCAGATTATCACCAGCACCAAAGACGTTTCTGCACCAGGAACTTCCCAATTCAAAACAAGAAAATTTCTAACACTTTTTCCCCCTTATTTCCCCCTTTCATTCTCTTCGTGCTTTTCTGTGCAGTCACTCAAGACCCCCGTGAGATGCTGCAGCCACTGGAAGGCTGCAAGTCAGCCTTTGAGGTAGTGCTTTTAAAGTCAGCAGCGCAGCTAGTAATTTGAGATCTTCACGGAGGCAGGCGGCAGCCGCGTCCCTCTCTCTGTGCACATCCTACCATCCCAGGGGACCTGTCATGATACACAATCTGACCACTGGCCTCGCAGGTGATATTTGCTGTAGTTATCTCAGCCAGGGTCTGGTGGGTGACAAAAAGAACCATCTGTCTGTGGGCGGAAGAAATTCTCCTTTTCTCCTTTCCTTGCACTTACCTCGTTCACAAGGAGGAACTAGCTGCTGCCTCCAGCCAGAGGATGAGTGTAGAAGAAACAGGCGACATCGTAGCACGGGATTGCCGCTTTTGGATGAGGTGACGGGGCTCCTGGCCACCTGCCCCGAGCGTTAGGGAAGAAAAGACCAGAGGACGCTCCACCAGCAGCGTTTGAAACACGCTCAGGCAGTGAGAATGGGCCTCCCCACGGCTGTTTCCCCTGGTATAAATAGGGGCATCGTTTACGCAGGTGGGCAGGGTTGTCAATCACCTTCAATCACGTCCTCACAGAAATGAGTAGAGTTTCTCAGAGAAATGGCATCCCGTTTCCCTAACCCCTCTGGCAGGTTTGGCACGAAGCGGGATATGGGGCTTACTGTAGAAGCCTGCAGTTACAGGGCTGAGACAAGCAAGAACGTGGGTCCTCTCTGTTGTGGGCACTCAGCTGAGAAATAAGATTTCTAGGCTTGCAGACTTCTTCACATGTTAGAGACTGCAACGGTAGAAAGATGACTTCCTGCTTTCCAAGTGGTGGCGTGTCCTGGTCAGTGTGCCTGTTCCTTTGCTGGGTTTTCTTTTTCTTCAGAGGGAGGAACACAGAGGTGTTCAAATAAACAAACATGTCTATTCAATTGCCTTGTTTATTGACAACACGTTGCTGGTGAGCCATGACTAATGGGCGGGGTGCACTATAAGGGAAAGGGACGTAAACATCTTAAAACCCATCAGGATATCAGTAGCGGCATTTCATTTTTTTACGCTGAAAACATATGACTTTAAAATACTAAAATCTATTGAAAAAATCAAATTCAAGATTATTTAGCTAGGCAAACTAACGAATTTTTTTCCATCTTTTTTTTAAATTGAAGTATAGTTGATTTACAACGTCATATTAGTTTCAGGTGTATGGCAAAGTGATTCAGTTATATATATATTCTTTTTTAACATTCTCTTCCATTATAGGTTATTACAAGATATTGAGTATAGTTCCCTGTGCTATACAGTAGGTCCTTGTTGTTTATCTGTTTTATATATGGTAGTGTGTATATGTTAGTCCCAAACTCCTAATTTGAACACGTTTTTGAAAGACAGTAAGTATTAATAAAAGAACTAAATAGAAAACCTAAATAAATAAAATAATAAGAATAAAATAAATAATAAAAGCTAACTAAAAAACATTGAGAATCTATCCACCTCTCTTCAAGTCCTATAAGAGTTAAGGAGTCTGTGAATGACATTGAAAAAATCTGGTAAACTTTGTCAGTGTGATTGATTATTCCTTCTTTGAAGAATCTGCTTAATTGGTAAAATGGGCTTTCTGTTCTATTATGCATATGATTAGTGCTTTTATAGTGACTTTTTTGAGTATATCTATGTTGTGCAGGCCTAGTGACAGAAAAGAAAGGAAGCCCCGAAGTGAAACCCTTCTTTACTAACCCACATAGATGAGTTTGTAAATAGGTGACTGCCTATTGTACTTTTCTCCAGAAGGGGGCAACATTTCCTTAAGAATTTGTAAGAAAACTGTAGCTTCAGAAAATGACGATTTATCTCTGGACATTGTGTTTTGTTCTCTTTTCAAAGGCACAGCACAAAATGCATGGTCCCTCACACCCATCCTCCCTGTTTATTCTCACCAGATTAAAGGGAAGAATATTGTTTTTTTCTCTCTCTCTCTCTCTCCCTCTGGAGAACAAATTTACATTGTCAAGGTTTTCAGGCTGACCTGAGTTTATGCTGAAATGGATTTACGTAGCTGACAATTTCAGATGGTTAGCCCTCCAATTCCACCTCATGTCCCCGAGAGGGGGTGTTTTTCTGGGGGGGGGGGAGGTCTGTGTGAAGATCCACCTTCGTTTGTGGCAGTTAAATCAGATGCCCACTCACAACCATGAGCATCCCTTACGTTCTGAGAACCCCAGTGAAGCCACGATAAGTCTCTGCAATGATCACTCCTTGCTGCATTTGGCTGCTTGCTTGTCTCCTAATCCTTGTTCACGCTGAGATTCAGAAGCAAGAGGAACGAGAGTGGAGACACTTGCACGGGCTGAGGTAGTAAAATCAAACAGTGGAGTCGGTTGTCCAGACCCGAACATTGGGGCTCCTGCATGCAGCCCAGTGTCTCACTGGCAAGTCGGGGACTGTTGTTCCAGGAATTGGAAATGTTGCCGTGTTCTCTTCACTCCACCCCACTCCATCTTCCCCCATTTTCGAACGTATTTTCATTGGGGGAGGGTATGGTGGTTGTAACGCACACGTCCATACACACAAATGGGTCTGGTTTAAAGTAACTTTGAGAACTGTTATTACTTCTGTTTCTGACCAGCAATATCTTTGTGTGATATACTTCGTTTCCTGATTAGAAAAGAAACTTGGAGTTAAATACTACTTAGCTATGGGAATTGTTCCAAATTATAATAAAAGATGAACATTTTAAAATGTATTTGGAGCGATGCTTTGTATCGTGTCAACTTGAGACCTTGCCTTTCACCTTGGGAGGAGGGATGGTATGCCCTTTCCCAGGAAATACCTTACTAGCCAGTCTTACTGTTCTCAGTCTCTCTCTCTCTCTCACACACACACACACTCACACACACACACACACAGAGTTTCCAGTAGTATGTGCACTACAGCTCCTTATCTCTGGCACAAACACTCCATAATTCCCCTTGGCCAGAGAATAGGAAGTGGCTTCTCGACTGTTCGGGTGGCTCCATCTGCTTCCCATGACACACACAGGTGCCTTCGCCCTTTCTTCTTGAAGCCACCCGCACGGCTGCCTCCCTCTCGGACCCTGGGAGAAAAGTCCTCTCTCTCCCTGCAGACGCTCCCTCTCTTCATCCCCTGGCCCACTGGCCCCTGAGCCCCTTCTTTTCTCCCTGCCCCTGCCTTACCTGATGGCCAGTGATTCCGTTCCTGTTTCTTCCTGGGTGCACGGGGAGAGCTCTTCTGACCTGCCCCAGAGGGGGTGCATGTCTGGATGAGCTAGACATGGCAGGAAGAAGGAGATAAAATGTGCTGCCACGTGTGCTCATCAACTTGAAACATTTTTAAAGGTAAAGATGTGTAGATTACACACTAACATACAATACCGTGTAAAACCAATAATACAACGTAACGTTGAAGAATGAAACTGCTCTTGACATCAGTGACGTCAACTCTTCCCAAAGCTCAGAAACTTCCATTTATACACGTAGCTGATTTTGACTTTTCTCGAAGCTACTGGACCCAAGTCACGAATTGTGTAGCTCATGTGCACTCCTCTGCCCAAGGGGAAAATGACTCTTTATTGCCCTTATCTCGTCACAGCCCCTGTCTGCTGGGTGGTGCGGGCAGGGAGGGCAGGGGACTCCTCCTTGCAGGAGAATTCCATGAACTGTTTGATGTTTACGTTGGTCTCTGCCTCTTCGGGTGTCTCAGGTTTCCCGGCCCTGACTCTTCTCCTCCTCCAGATGGCACGTGACCCCTGGAGGTGAGGTCATCTGTAGTCCTACTGTCTTCCAAGGTGGAGTGGCTGGCCTTTCCTGCATCTGGTTCGATGACCACTGAGGCATGGCTGGTTGCATCCAGCATGTGGGAGGCTGATGTGCTAGTACCGTACCTACCACTGGTTTGGGCCATTTGCTCCTTTTCTTAAGGCCCCCACCTGAGAGCCTGTGCTGGTCCCCCTCTGCATCCTCACACAAGGCACAGAGTTCGTCTAGAATCCCCACGTACACCACCGGGAAGGGGGACGTCAGAAGCCCTATCCTGCCCTTTCCACTGAGGATGCTGTCCCAACCCCCTGGGCTGGGGGATCACTTGCAGCCACTCCCTGCTACACCCTGGAAACAGGCCACTAGCTCAGAGTTTGTCTCCCACACTTTTCTGGATATTTCAAAAGATTTACCCCATCCTAAGGATAAGGGGTGGGCCATGAGAATCTTGCTGTTGGAACTTGCTTTCCTGGGGTCTCTCAACAATTCCCGTGATTCCCACCTGGAAAATCCAACCTCCAAAGTTTTCTTAAAAGTTCAGAATCTCCCATCCGTATGCTTTCCTCTATGGCATACCTCTTTTCTACTTTAGAGTAACAAGTATAGTGGCCTAATGGTCATAAGCAGAAGGGGAATCTTATCTACACTCTGAGAAGAAATTTGAGATCTGAGCCCTTGGGCTCGGTTCCTGATATACTAAAACAATTTGGAAATTTTGCTTTCTCTCTCTCCCTTCTCTACAAAGTCTGTTTTTCACTCTATTGTGTTTCTCAATTTTGAATGCTGAAAGCTAAATACACTTTCTCTTTGAGTTTCTGTTTGAATAATCTTAATGTTTTCTACTCTACCCCTACCCTTCAATAGATACTTCCAAATGAAAGTATGTATACAGAAGTGCAGAAGAGAAAAGCACATTGATATTTACAATCTCCTTCATACTCATCTCATTCACGCCTACAAAAGAGACCATTTCCCCCTCAGCCCCTGCCCAAGCTCTATGCAGAGGAAATGCTACTTCTTGCTGGCAGTCCTGTCTGTGCAAAAGCACCTTAGCTGATTTGTTTGGGTCGATGGTGATGAAGAGCGACTTGTAGCAAAACGTGAGTTTGGGTTTGTTTTACTGATTTTTAAAGTTGTTGCCTGACTTACTCGAATTCCCTTACAAAGAGCGTTCTATAAATCATTTCCGTCTGGTAAATTACGAAATAGTTTATGTGTGTGTGTAGGGAGGCGGGTGTTGGGTGTGGCAAAGTGTTGGAAGGAGTCTCATTTGTATTTCCATTCAGCCTTTGACTTACTACTGAACACGAGTAAAAGGCATTTGGATTGGAACCAAACTCAGCTCGGCACTTCAGTTCTTACCGCTTTTAGCTGACATCTAGAAAAATGATTTTTTTTGCTCATTCTAGGGACAAGAGGGTCTCCTAAGGAAAAAGCTACTACTCCTCTTTACTTCTAGGGAAACTCAAGTGGGTGGCATTAGGAGTGCCACAGGCCCATGGAACCTTCCGGGAGCTCTTGGCCTCCCAATCTCCTCCTGGTACTTTGTGAGGCTGAATCGGGGAGAGGACTTTCCCCACTAGAAATCCTAAATGTCACTGAATGATGACAAGATATCAGACGTCTCATGCAAAATGCTCAGACTGTCTGTAGAATGTAGAAAAAGGACTACAAGATGTGTTGCCTTAGGATCACATCTACACTTCCACCATCAATGCAAGTAGTTGTTCGTTTGGACGGAGGTCCCGGTTCAGTTCATTACTGTTGGTTAGTGGGAGATTATAAACTTGAATTTCAATGGCAGGCACGAGGCTCAGCCTTACTCAATATTTACACGTAATGATAGTTCTCATCAAGGCATAAGGACTTGATAGTTATGAAACGATTATACATCATAACCCAGCTATAAACAGGGTTTTAATTATCACCGGCAGCAGTGACAACGAACATTTATTGAAGAGCTACCCTGTGCCGTAATTGAATTAATGAATCTGTTCATCATAGCCTCCTGTTCCCATAAATATTTGCTTAAGTTCGATCTCGGCAAATCACACAGGCACCAGATCAAGATACCTTATCATTTAAGAAGATTAACTGTTTTCCTACAGTATTAAGAGTTTTTTTTTACTTGTGTTTGAAAGTGTGACCGTAGTTTTCTTGGCAACGCCAGACTGACAGGGCACAGTCAGAGAGGTCTCTGTCTACGGTGGCCAAGGCAGTAGATGTGGACTTTGCCAGAATCTCCAGCAGTGGGGTCCCTGGGTATGGAGGCCCCAGTTCCCTGGCAGAGTCTCCGAGTGTCGGGGGTGGTTGCCTCGCCTGTCCTCTTGTGCCACTGCCCTGCGGTCGCCCCTTGCCATTTGCCCTCTGTGTGTCAACTGCAGGGCTTGTAGGTAGCCCCGGGGAAACGTGATTTCTTCTGTCCTGCCTGGTTCTCAGGGCCCCTTCAAGCTGGCTCTGGGCAGTGACACAGTTCTGAGCCCAACTTCTCTCCTCCTCAGTGCCCCTGCTGGCATGGATCTGGTCATTCCTTTGGCCACTGATGGGGTGACCACTTTCCAAATAACCAGTTGGATTTTAGGCTCAGAGGTAGGACGGTCTCGTGTTTGCAGATTCCTGCCACACTTTTGGTATTAGGACCCTTTCATTTCATCTTCCCTATTCCGTTTAATCCACTCCCACTCCCAGCTCATGAAAACCTCTGCCCAGAATCACTTGAGGGATGGGTGGGAAGGCACACAGGGGCACTGCCCTGAAACACCCGTGATTATTTCTCAGTTCTCACACTTAGCCGGTGTCCCTGGAGCTGCTGCATCTAACTGTGGCTCCTACTACTTTTCCATCAGGAACATTCGGTCCTACCCAGTTCCCAGGCCAAGGAGTTAAGTGTGATTCTTTATCTGCTGCTTGTTTACGAGACCGACAGGACAGGATGGTTTTCTGAGGTTTCAGTTTTACTCCCTTTTCCAAGTCACTTCCACCCTTCCCATTCCGAACAGAAACCTGAAGTTTGTCCTTCCCTTGCCTCAGGAGTTAGAAGCTCTTCCTGATTTCTGTAAAAGCCTAATCTCAGGTGAAATTAGGTATCCCCAGAGAAGGAGAGGTGATCTGGGAGTGCTTCTGAGAGCGCTGGCAGGGGAGGTGAGAGATGGTCCACCCTGGACTGGGTGGAGGTTGGATGTTGGTGACTTTCAATGGTAACGGGGAGCATGGGCCCCAGTAGCAGGTGCCCAAGGGAGGGACACGATCAGAATGCTGTCTGCTGATGTACACAGCAGGAGGAGGGGGCTTCCAGGTCATCAAAGCCTTTATGAGCCCCACAAGTGGAGCGGAAGCGAGTGAGCTGCCATATCCCGAAGGGCTAGGACCGTGGAGTCCCCAGTGGTATTCTGTGACCCCAGTGTCTCATAACCAGTAGGGCCTTTCTGAGGTTTACTCCTACTTAAGATCCACAGACCTCTGTGCGGCTCGAGGGTGGGGAGCTCCCATAATGACTGAATTGGACGTTTCTATTCATCAGAGGGCTGGAACTTAGAATTTGACTTAGGTTGATTTAAAGAAAAAGGAGAAAGTGCACTATTTCTTGCACTCTCTGTCCTGGTGGTTGGTTATTGGCTACATTCTGTCCAATCTCTGCACCTCTCAGGAAGGCCTGTCAGAAATAAAACCACTGCTCTTCCACCTTGACAGGTGTGATTTCATGCTGTGAGCATGCCCAGTAGACAATCCTGTGGGACCCTCACGATATAAGAATTACCAAATATTCAGGATCTGTGCTCTAGATTCTTACTACAGAAGAATTTTTCATTGTGATGCCAAGACTAGGTTAGAATAAAGAAGCGGTTGGACTTGTTATGTGTGATAGGTTTGCTTAGTGGTTTAGCAGCTTGTGAACAGGAAAGACAGAGAGCAAGAAGCAGAACAAGTGGGTGGACAATGGTTTGGATTTTGTGAAATCAAGTTAGACCTTCCATTTGATGGCCTGGTTTGTGAGTAAAACTTTATTCCTTATTCGTTAGTACCTCCTGACTTTATGCTGCATTCTAAAGGCTGCCCACATCACCCTGAACTAAATAGAGACTGCCACAATGAGAACTCTGGGAACTTAAACACGATGGTGGCAGGTCTCTATTTTCTACCTGGAGGTTTTCTGTACATAACAGATGACTGTCACTGTCAGTATAGGAGGCCTGGAGACCCTGCCTTTGGGAGTCTTTAATACTATAGGCATGAATGAGGAAATCCTAGTGGCACAGCGGGATCGTAATTCCCATCCATTTCTTTCTTTACTAAGAAAACTCAGGTGATAAGATATGATGTAGAATAGCATACATGTTCTATAGTACATGCATTTGGGCAATATGCCTTCCTCTGTATTATTTATCCTGTTAGACGTGTACGGACTTTCACTGACCACTCTTCCCCCTCCCATCCCAGTAATGGTAATTATCACACTTATATAACAATAAATAATATATCAAATTAATAATAAATAATCTTACTCTCTGGTGATCAACTAAGTACATTTGCATGGTTGATATCCCCCCCTTTTACTAATTAGCCTTTAAATGAAAGACACAAATTTGCTGCTTCTACACTGTGCTTTGACCATGTGAATTAATGAGCCACAGTCTAGTAAATGAAACAAACAAACAACACTAACAAAACAGTATTCTAAATGCAGAGAAAACAAGTGATTCCATTTGAGGGCAGGGAAACAACACAGTCATGAATTAAGTGGTCTGCCTGTACCAGGCATTTCATACATGCTATTACATTTAATTTTCACAACAATTTTGCAAGACAAGCATTAGTGTAACCATTTTACAGATAAAGAAACTGAGTCTTAAAGGGGTTAGCATATTGCTTAGAGACTCATACAGGCAATTCCACGGAATTGGAATTCAAATGTCAGTCTATTTGAACCTAAAGTCCATACTCATATATTCTACAACACTGCTTCCTGGACTTGTAAATTACAACAGAGATCAGAGTTGCACAGAAAGAAAGGGGTTGAGAAACCTGGAGCTACAGGCTTTAACAGAATTGGGAAAGAAATGGAAACTACAAAGCAACTGGCCAATTATCTGATCATGTTTTGAGACAGAGATCTGGCAGCTCATCCCCAGCCTGGTCTAAATTGTTGGGTTTAGACTAAAGTGTTTGAGAAATTCACAAGAGGGTTAAAGTATAATCACTTTCATTGCTTTATTTAAGTCATAAAAAAGATTAACATGTACTAAGCTGAACTGAAATTACAGGGGCAAAGCTAACAAGAAGTAATTTTGCTTTTGACAGATTCCCTTCCTTATTCCTCCACTTGCTCCAGATGGAGGATAATGTAAACTTTATATCATAGGAATAAATGCCTATTGATTGATTAAACATTGATGATGGCACTCTGTCTCCATCTGTATAGGAAAGTGGCTGTTTTCAAAATTAACCCTTTTATGGGTCTGACACATGTTATCAAGATGCATCCTGAATTTTGGAAGCCAGACTGCCCACAGCTGTGCAATTATGTGAACTAGGCTAGTTTCCAGACATCATTTGCATGCAATGGTAAAAAGCTACTTTTGTAGTTTAGTTTAGATACAACACACATTGGAATACTGTTATTGACTTCCTTTCTTCCCCTGTGCAGGATGCTTCATAATTATTTGGGACTTTCCATGTACTTCACAATAAACAGATTTTCCCCCAGTGCAAGTTCACCATCAAAGAGTTCCCCATGGCATTGAAATAAACATCTTTCACTTCAGATGTGTATTTCTTATCTCCATAGTCTTTTGGGCTTGATGAGAAATATATGGATCTTCCTCCTTGCTGTCAGAACAGAAACTAATTGAAGAGTATCTATTTTCTTTTCTTTGTTAATTCCAACAGCAGCTTTTCTCTCATGCACAGTCCTTTATTTGGTTTGTGATTTTAGAGCATGAGAATTGTTCCTAGTTTCCACCTGCAATTCATCCCACCCAGGGCTCTGTCCTAGGATTTAGCTAATGGGTAGGCCTGGTTCTGCCGACAGGAATCTTAGGCTAGTGATGTAATCCAAAGTTTTTTTTTTCTTTCCATTTAGCAACATCTTATGAGCAGCTACCATGAGCAAGGCATTGTGCGGCACTGTGGAGGACACATGACATACGACACAATCACTGCCGCAGAATTTAGTAGGGAAAATAAAATGGGCATACATAGACCTAAATGTAAGGCGGTCAATTATAATTGCTGTGAGAAAAGATAAATTAAAGTGGGGGAGGGATGTTCAGCCAACAGAGATTTTTAATATAAGGCCATAAGTTATGAATACATTGTACATGAATTTAATTGAAATCCTTGAACATTTTCCTTTCCACCCCTCTTCTAAACCAGGACTTCCTTTTGTTGGCATGTGGCACATTGGACAACAGGTCATAAGTTATTTTGTCCTCAAAGACAAAGTTTCAAGTTGGATGCCCCTTACTCTTGTAATGAAATTATTTAACAGAACCTAAAACGTAGCTAGGTGTTGACCAACTATAGAGTCCTAACAGGTCAGCATATAGGACTTCACCATCCATGAGTTGAAAAAGTGGATTAGCGTGCAAACAGGCACCTCTAATTTAGCAGGAAGTATGATTTCATAGGTTGGAGGAATTATTGGTACTATCTCCAATTCTGCCCCTTTTTCACTGTGTAGTCACTTAACTGCTCTATATTTTAGTTTTCCTAGCAATAAAGTGCAGATAATAAGATTTCAGCAGCCATTATAGGAAATTAATGGTAGAAAGGGTCTTTAAAATCCTAGTATTTAAAAAAATCACCATTTGGTCAATGTTTGTATATAATATACAGGGAGAGAACTTCAAGTTCCTTTAAAGTAACATTATGAACATTTTACAAATGTATAAAAATATTTTAAAAAGTATATAACTGGTGTTTAGTCATTGCTCTGCTATTTAATTAATGCTATCTTCTTCCTTTTTAAGCATTTCATTTTCTTTGAAAGAAAGTTCATATTATTTAAAAATTTTAAAGATCGCTCTCTGGACATCCCACCTTCGGTTGGCCCTGTCTCTGTTGGCCACTGATGTCATCTGAACTCAGACTTGCCTTTAAGGCAGGAGAGAGGACCCACCCACAATAAAGCCCAGTAGTGTTTGTGATGAACAGATCGTTCTGAAGGTGACCTGCTTTCAACACTGCTGATGACTCCTGAGACAAAATCAGGTTTAATAGCCCTCTGGCTTTGAAGTAGGATGGGTGATGCACCTTTTTTTCCCCTTCTAGTTTATGCTTTTGTCACAAAGCAAACTTTATGGGCTGGTGGAGGTTGACAGGGAGGAGGAACACAATCTACCAAGTGAATGCCTGTAAGTTGTAGCACCTTAGGGATTCCCGTCAATATTTGATTGCCTGGTGCATGGTTCTGCTTCAAGAAACAAATTCTCATGGCAAACTGCTTAGATATTATGTTTCCCAAGAGTTAAAAGAACCAAACAATCAAGGTGGCATTGATTCCTTTAGGTGGATCTCCACCCAACCTGTCTCGGCAAATAACCTTAGCTTTTTCGTGTTTCATCAAGAAAACGGAGGCTATCGGACTGTTCTACCCATAGACCTGGGCAAGAGGGGCCCTGCTCTGCACCTGTGCTTTAAAGAACACCATTCTGGCCTCTGCCCCCTGGGCTCCCCCCTACAGGGCAAGGGGTATGTGGAGCTAAGGGGACACGTCCATCCAGAGCCTACACCTTACTTTCCTGTGTACTCATCCCACATGCTATAAGTCTGCAGGACCCCAGAATTCCTCGAAAAGATTGCCATGAATCTGCTTCCATGGCTTGCATGGGCCTCTTCCCCAAATCCTTTCTCCCAAAGCTGGATGAACCCACTATGTGTGCATCTCTAGGCCGAAGGGGTGGCCAAGGAAGGAATGGCTATTTGCAGAGGGATGTAGGCAGAGCCTGGGCACGCAGGCTTGGGTGTCCACATGTGTACTTGTCAGGTCCTTTGTTGGGTACGGTGGCGCCAGTGGTAGGAAGAGAGGAGAATCAGGTCTGGTTTAACCAGATTGTGTGGGTTCTTATGCTTCTTCTATGACTATTTCTCCTCTTGCCCGCCCTTAAAAAGTAAGGAGTGCTAGGATTCTATTCTATGTTCAGTAGTCTTCAGAATCTACAAAATCTCAACCATGTATATTGTTTGCTTCCCGTGTTATAAGAACACACATACATATTTTTCAAGCTTTAATGTCTACTTTCAGCCTTGAACTCACATATTCAAATGACCGCGGGCCATCTCCAATTTGAAAAGCCACTAGACACCTCAAATTCAACATTGGTCTAGACTCATCATTTTCTCTGTGCATTGTTCTCATTCTTTGGTCATTTTCCCAAGTCCAGGAGTCTCCCAAGTTTTTCCCCTTCTTACATCAAATCTATTGCTAAATCCTGATAACTCAACCTCATAAATGTTTCTCAGATCTGAAGCATCTTTTCCATTCCCACTGCCGTTACCATAGATCTGTCATTATTTCCCTTAAATTGGGTTAGTACTTGCTACTGGCTCCCCTGCCTTCAATATTGTCTCAATACTGTCTTTGTTTATATTTCTACCACAACAGTTTATTTAAAATATAAATCTGATAAAGTCATTATCCTCTTTAAAAATCATTGACAGGGCTTCCCTCGTGGTGCAGTGGTTGAGAGTCCACCTGCCGATGCAGGGGACACGGGTTCGTGCCCCGATCCGGGAAGATCCCACATGCTGCAGAGTGGCTGGGCCCATGAGCCGTGGCCGCTGAGCCTGCGCGTCTGGAGCCTGTGCTCTGCAACAGGAGAGGCCGCAACAGTGAGAGGCCCGCATACAGCAAAAAAAAAAAAACAAAAAAAAAATCATTGATAGTTACAGAATAAATGCTAAGTTCCTTAATATAGTGTACATAGCCCTCTGATCTGCCCTCTCATCCCTGGCCACAATCCGCATTAAAGTTCTATTCCAGAAATGTTGTCTTGTCACGTACCTGCCGCCTCAGAACACACACATTCCCGACGCCTCACACCAGTGAGCCTCTTTCCCAGTGTTCTCTCTGCTGAAACACCTTACCTAACCCCTCCGCCTCCTTCTCAGTTCAGGCCCCCAATCACCTCCTCCAGGAAGTTTCTCCTGTTGCACTGCCACCAAAAGTTGAGCTAGGTTCCCCACTTCTGTGATCTCACTGCATCCTTTGAATGCCTCTATCACTGGACGCACTACGTTGTACCGAAAAGATCTATTTATGGGTAATTCCTCTCACTATACTTAGCATCTCAAGAACTTGGAGTGTGTCTCACTTACTTTGGTACCCTCAGTGGCTCAGAAGAGAAAGTATTTAATATGTGCTTATCAGCATTGTTCCAATCTCCATGGTGTTGTAACCTTTACACCTGTTGATATACAGAGAAGTTCAGGGCCCTATCGACAAAGGACAGCTATTCCTCCATTCTCCGTTGTCTAAGGACTCTAACTGGCACCAATGGACCCAGTTCTCTAACCCGGAAGACAGTGAAACGCTGGGGAGTCGTGTTGGAGCTGGTGGCTCAGAGGTACGGGCACAGCCAAGCTTCCTGACCTCAAAGGGGTATTTACACACAGACAGACTGAAGGGTTGTTGGATTTCAGTTTTCAGGAGTATAACGTGTTTAGAGGTGGTGGGTAGAAAAGAAAACAAGCTGTGGTTGTTTCTCCAGGTGACGGTGGTGTGGCACTACCTGGGATGGTACCTGGTGAGGTATGTTGGCATTACTCCTGTCTTAGAAACCTGGTGTGATTACGTGGGTCACTCAGATAGGATCTGGGGGAAGCTTATATCGAAGGATGACAGTGTACTAATTTCTCAGATTCATTAAATATCTGAATTAAAGCATCTTATGTGCATGCAGATTTGACCTGTGGACTTAAAATGAAATCCCTTGAGTGTTTACTTTTCTTAGTCTTCTGCTAAAGTTGAGGTAAGAGCAAGGGTCCAAAAAAGAAGCAAGCGTTTCTTATTATATACGCAGAGTGCAATCCAGACGTTTTCACAGGGCCAGTAAAGTGCTGTAAATGCTCTTTCCATCACCTTGTTCCAGGACCCTTCCCTTCCTTGCTCCTCCCTCTCTAGTTAATCATAATCCCATCACACTGGCTTTTTCCTCACTCTGTTATCCCTCCCACTAAGTTGGGGCTGGGCTTGTGACTGAGTAGGTCAACAGAAGAAGGTGGAAGTAACACTGTACCATTTCGGAGTTTTGCCTTTGAAAGGGCTGCTGCCTCCCATGCCTTCCCTCTGCGGCTTCAGCCGCCATGCTGAAGGAAGCCCGAGCAGCCGTGTGGAGCTGTGTGAAGGAGAATCAAGGCCCTGGCTGAGCTCCCAGCTGACAGCCAGCACCAGCTTTCCCGCCACATGAGTAAGCTGCCTTGGAAGGGACTCTCTAGCTCCAGTTGTGTTTCCACAGCTGGCAGCACACGGAGCAGTAATGAAACGTCCCTTGGAGTCCTCTCCGGATTGCACAACCATGAGCCAAAGAACGAGTCGTGTTGTCTCAAGCCACAGTTTGGGGGCAGGCTGTCATTCAGCAATAGATACCTGAAAGGTCCTTACGCCTCCCAAGCTCTTTTCTGCCTCTGGTCCTTTCTCTGCATGGAATGATTCATCCCTTCCTGTCTGCTCTGACACAGCTGCCTGTTTCATCTTTGTCACCTCCTCACAGAGGCTGACCCTAAAAATAACCTATCAAACCTGGTTTTCTGTTTTAACCTCTGACTTGTCACTTATTGTTTGACTGCGGGCAGATTACTCAACCTCTCTGAGCTTCAGTTATCCTTTTCTTTAAAATGGGGGTATTGATACTCAAACGGCTTAAAGACTTAAATATAAGACATGACACCATAAAACTTCTAGAAGAGAATGTAGGCAAAACATTCTCTGACATAAATTGTACCAATGTTTTCTTAGGTCAGTCTCCCAAGGCAATAGAAATAAAAGCAAAAATAAACAAATGGGAAAAATTATAAGCTTTTGCACAGCAAAGGAAACCGTAAACAAAACAAAAAAACCTATGGACTGGGAGAAAATGTTTGCAGATGACATGACCAACAGGGGCTTAATTTCCAACATATACAAACAGCTCATACAACTCAATAACAACCCAATCAAAAAATAAGCAGAAGACCTAAATAGACTTTTCTCCAAAGGAGAAATACAGATGGCCAATAGGCACGTAAAAAGATGCTCAACGTTGCTAATTATTAGAGAAATGCAAATCAAAACTACAAGGAGGTATCCCTTCACATTGGTCAGAATGGCCATCAGTTAAAAGTCTACAAATAACAAATGCTGGAGAGGGTTTGGAGAAAAGAGAACCCTCCTGCACTGTTGGTAGGAATGTAACTTGGTACAGCCACTATGGAGAACAGTATGGAGGGGCCTCACAAAACTAAAAATAGAGCTACCATACAACCCAGCAATCCTACTCCTGGGCATATATCCTGAAAAAACTCTAATTAGAAAAGCTACATGCACCCCAATGTTCATAGCAGCACTATTTACAACAGTCATGTCATGGAAGCAACCTAAATGTCCATTGACAGATAAATGGATAAAGAAGATGTGGTGTATATATATACAATGGAATACAACTTAGCCATGAAAAGAATAAAATAATGCCATTTGCAGCAACATGGATGCAACTAGAGATTATTATACTGAGTAAAGTCAGAATTCTAGAGAAAGACAAATATCATGTGATATCACTTATATGTGGAATCTAAAATATGACACAAATGAACTTATTTACGAAATAGACACAGACTCACAGACATAGCAAACAAACATGGTCACCAAAGGGGAAAGGGGGCACGGGAGGGATAAATTCGGAGTTTGGGATTAGCAGATAGAAACTACTATATATAAAATAAATAAACAACAAGGTCCTACTGTAGAGCACAGGGAACTATTTTCAACATCCTGTAATAAACCATAATGAAAAAGAATACGTATATATACATATATATACATCTGAATCATTTTGCTGTACACCAGAAACTAACACAACATTGTAAATCAACTATACTTCAATTTTAAAAGTGGGAGGTATTGTTAATACCTACCTCCTAGGCCTGTGGATGAGATTAATAAACTAATGCATGTAAAGTACTTAGCCCGATACCTAGAACATAGTAGGCACTTAATAAAGCATGTGGTCGGTCTCAGCCTGAGAATCTTCTCTGGAAGCATCTTTAGCTTCCAGGCTTTAGGGAAATACTGATGTACTTATGCATATTTGGAGGAAAGAGATGTGGGTGGCTCTTAAAATATTAATTACCCTACAATGAGGACAGCTAAGCATCATTTACACTGACGCCCTTCAGGCCTTCAGGTGGATTGGGGTCTGGAATGAAAATGGCTCATCTTAAGAGGCCCTGGTCTGGTGTGGGGTTATAATTCTACCATTACAGCCCTGGTCATCTCCTTCTATTTGCACGATTCTTGTCCTACACTGAACAGGAGAGCCAGGGAAGATAATGATCCTCGTTTGTATCAGTTAGGGTCTCAACCTGCTCTGAAATGTTCTTCATTAGGCTTGTAAGCTGTATTTATTTTCATTACCCTTGTACTTGCAGAACTGTTTGCCGTTGCCTTTTTCTGGACATTTCTCCCTGCAGAGCTCATTCTCTATGTGAGAAATGCATCTTCTTATTTCTTCCTGTGCCATTCATTCTGTTTTCATGAAACACATGGCTCTTCATGTCACTTACACACATACTCCCTGCATCCATGTCCATCCTTAAAGAGGTTGGGCCAGAACTTCTCTAAGGTCCCTTTGACCCTTGAGATTACCTCTACCCAGCGCTTTCCC
Source organism: Phocoena phocoena (assembly GCF_963924675.1). Taxonomy (NCBI): domain Eukaryota; kingdom Metazoa; phylum Chordata; class Mammalia; order Artiodactyla; family Phocoenidae; genus Phocoena; species Phocoena phocoena. The sequence goes on from NC_089228.1 coordinate 89,778,352, forward strand.
TCCTGTGCTAGTGCACTGACCTCGCCGTCATATTCCCTGAATTGTGCACAGATCCTTGAAGGTTTGAATGTTTAAACGCCTCTCTGCTACAGGGATGAGCACCCAGCCTCCTACAGTAGAGTTAAAGACAAAACATCTGAATGGAAAAATACTGGCTTTCCCTTCTTAGAGCAATCAGACAACCAACAAACCATAAGGAAGGTCTTCCAATTTCTAGGTTTGTGTGGAATCTCTAAGATCTCTAAGAGACATCAGCACCAAAGGCATGAAAGCCAAGGAAGGGCATGGCTGCCGAGGAGCTTTGACTTCACTTGGAGAAAAGTTTGAGCCCCAGACTGTGCTGTGCCCATGCGGGGAAAGTTGAGACATTCCCAAGGCCCTGGTTGGGAGCGGTAACATTAGCACCTCCCATCTCTCCAGAAGGTCTCTGTGTTCCTGATAATAGCCAAAGGTGCTTCTGAGAGCAGCAGGGTCACAGAAAACTGCTGATGAGGAAACAAAATTCTTTTTCAAGGTGCCACTGCGAAAGTAGAAACATTACTTGGTATTTACTACAGTCCTCGCTCCCACGTGGTCTTCTCACAGTAACAAATGTAATTCTGCTAGTAACTGTTTTGGTAAATGAGTCATATTGTAGCAATCTTCATGAATCAAAGCTAATTATATTTTTACTCAGCTAGCACTGGTTAAGAAAACTCCCTCATTCTTCAATTAGCTGTCTTTTCACTCTGGTATTTATCTAGAGGGTCTTCTGCATAATTTTAACCTAGTTCTTTGCTCCCTTTTCCCTATCAGTTAATGCCTTTTTGATTTTCATGCCTCCCCATGTTTTCTTGTATATTCTTCATCATTGTTCTTCTTTTTACATTTGTAGGAAAACACCCCGGTGAATTAAACTAGGCTTGCCTGGAGGAGACAGAGATGACAGTCTTCTATAGCCAGGGGAGTTATTTATAACCACAACATTAGCTTTTTACTCTGTAAAGAGGTTATTGTTCACATTTCATCTGTCTTTGACTCACTTATAATCCTTGGGGCATTTTCAAAAACACCCCAAGTTGTCTTTAAGACAATCCTTAAAATGACCATGGAGTTGAAATTGAATTACCACTAATTACAGCTACTGTTTTTGCACAGGGGTAACCCAAAACTGTCAACAGCTTTATTTATTTAGCTCCTGATAGGTCACAATGGTTCCATGAATGAGCTGTTATTTTCTCCATTTTACAGATGATCAAACTGAGGCTTAGAGGTTAAACAATTCGCCCAAGGCCATAGAGCTGCAGCTGAGCTAGTTTTTTTTTGTTGTTTGTTTTGTTTTTTTTTGCTGTACGCGGGCCTCTCACTGCTGTGGCCTCTCCTGTTGCGGAGCACAGGCTCCGGACGCGCAGGCTCAGCGGCCATGGCTCACGGGCCCAGCCGCTCCGCGGCACGTGGGATCTTCCCCGACCGGGGCACGAACCCGCGTCCCCTACATCGGCAGGCGGACTCTCAACCACTGCGCCACCAGGGAAGCCCTGAGCTACTTTTGATTCCAGCGGCTATTCCATCCTGCCTACCTCCTTCCCCTCCATCACTTACCCAGTTGTGCTGCGCTGAGACTTCAGTCATCTCACTGCTCTTGCCCTTGTTCGAAGTGAACACAGAATCACCAGCCTTTCTGTCTAGATCATTGAAGTCAGCTGTGATTGGCTCCAGGTCGTAAGGAAGGTTGAGCTGAGCTGGACCACCTCTCTGGGATCCACGTCCTCACCCACATTTCCTTTTCCTGAAGATGGCTGAGCCTTTGCAGGACTGGAATACAGAGGAACATGTCTTCGAGGCCTTTGAGCTTACATTTTGTGCCCTGCTGTCCTCTCCATGGTCCTCACCTCTCCAAAAAAAACCACTCACAGCAGGCCTTGCCCTTTGGAGGTGGTTCCAATGTGTAGCCCAAGCACACTTCTCAAACCTTTACATGCAAGGGAATCATCCAGATTCTGATGCCGTTGGACTGGGTGGGGCCCGAGAGTCGGCATTTCTAACAAGCTCACAGGGACCGTGAGGCCTGAGAGATTCGGATTCAAGTTGTCAGAGGCGTGGCCCAGTCATCAGCATTTTCAAAAACGCCCCAAGTTGGGACCCTCCCGTGCCGGCTGCTGGCTCTGTCTCTCCACATCAGAACTTGTTCTCAGGTGTGTTATGTTTCCGGGTCAAAACCTGGTACAACCCGAGTCGGGAGGGTTTTTCTGGGTATCTCGTTGTCTTTAGACAACCCTCTTACCTCACTAACACCGCTTTCTAAGATTACCCTTCTGCCAGACCTTGCCCACAGCATGGACCCAAAAGGCTCAGCTATTTCCCTGCTGGGTGACCTTGGCCAAATCTGTCTACCACTCTGGGCCTCAGTTTCTTTGCTGCTAGTGAGGGAGATCTGCGCCAAATGCTCGTGAAAATCTGTGATTCCCCCAGACCCTCTTTGCTAATACTAGAACAGGGCTGTCATCCTTCTCGGGGAAGGTTTGTGATTGAGGGGCCTTGGGAGGAGGGCGTGTGGGCTGCTGGGACTCCTGCGGGGCTGGGAAGGCAGGCTGGAGGAGGAGGTGTTGGCTGCCAGCTGGGCCTGCTTCATGAAGGGGATCCTTCACCCTATCACACAGCCAGCCTGGGATGGGTCACGGAAGGCCTGGCCCTCACAACCACTCCCAGGCCAATCATTTGGGCCTCAAGGAATGTCTGCCATGAAATATGACCACCCAAAAAGACCTGTCGGCCCCTCAGCTATTTTCCAAGGTGATAGTAACACGGGTGCGTCTGCAAAGACGCCGCTTCACTGCTTCTGCAACTGAGGGCAGCCCCGGCCGCATCAACTCCTCCCTGTGAAGCCGGCGCGCCCGCGGAGGGACGTGACTGCGTGCTTTTCCAGGGAGTTCGTTCAGTATCTTCCATGTCAGTGGCACCTGCGAGAAACAGGAAACTGTTTTCCCATCTCATTCACATAATGGATAAGATGAGAAATTAGCTGCTGGATGAGCAACCTGGGGGCTGTTCATTTTACCACAATAAAGAAGACTCCGCTACTGCTGCCGCGCCGCCTCTGAGCGTGCCTCCGGGAGCACGTGCACACGTCACGCTTCCTCCTTTGGGAGCCCACCCATCGCAGCCTCACCCCCGCAGACGTTTCCTTTGTGTTTTCCCCTCCGACCCTCCTGAAGGTTTTCCCAGCCCAGAGACATGGGGATCTGCGGAGTTTTGTGGCCACTTAGAGCGCTGCCTCTGGGCCACCATGGGGACCCCCCTCTGCGGAGACCCCTTCCCACGCCTCCACCTCGTGAGAGTCCAGACCCTGCACCTCGGGCGTGGTGCTCGCGCCATTAGCATGGGCATCACCCGGCTGCTCCTTAGAAAAGCAGCCCCTGCGGCCCCACCGCACGCTTCCAGAGCCAGAGCCGGCATTTCACCACGATTCCCAGGTGTTTCACTCCTACGCACATTCAAGTTCGAAGATCACCAGTCTAAAAAAGAGAACATGGATTTTGTAAATCCAGGCGGTGAGGAGCTGGAGATACAGCCTCCCGCCTGACGTTCAGGGCTTCCGAGCAGGATCCCCCTCCCAGTGACTCTCTGGGATGGACGCTAGGTCGCTGCTGTGCGTTTTCACCAACCAGAGACAACAGAGCGGAAGAGGCGGCGCGTGTGTGCGCACATGGCAAGGGCCCTGGTCTGAGCACCCTTGCCCCAAATGCCCTGGAGTTCCAGGAGGGGAGGGGCTCTGATCCTCTCACACGCACGAGGAGGGGGTAGGCAGGTGTCTTCGGATTTTTCTCTCCCTTGGCTGCCTTCTTTACAGTTGTGCCCAAAGCTTTGAGGAAAGCGCTGGGGGTGTAGGTGGTAGGGATGTGAAGACAGTGGTCAGAATTGGACTAGTGAGCCGTTCAGGTTAGAGGTGAGGGTTCCTTGCTGCCTGGGTGTATTGGAGGTGGCTGCTGTGTTGGTTTGCTAGGGCTGTCCTAACGAAGTACCACGAACTGGGTGGCTTAAACAACAGAAACTTACTCTCTCACAGTTCTGGAGGCCGGAAGTCTGAGATCAAGGTGTGGGCGGGGTTGGTTCTTTCTGGAAACGGAGGGAAAAATCTGCTCCCCGCCTCCCTCCTAGCTGCTGCTGTTTGCTGGCCATCTTTGGCGTTTCCTGGCTTGTAGATGCAGCACACCAGTCTCTGCCACCATCTTCACGTGGCATTCTCCCCGTGGGCCTGTGTCTGTGTCTAAAGTTCCCCTTTCATAAGGGTATCAGTCAGATTGGATTAGGGTGCACCCTAATGACCTCATTTTACCTTGATTACCTCTGCAAAGAGGCTCTTTTTAAATAAGGTTACATTCTGAGGTTCCGACGGTAAGGCCTCCAACATCTTTTATGGAAGGGGTGGCACAGTTCACTCCCTGACGGACGGGAATGTAGGGATTCCATGTAAATCGCACCTCATGTCGCTGGGAGAGGGGAACGTTTCTTGCTCAGTCCTACCCTCTTTTTGGAAGCTTCTGGGATGAAGAAGGTAGACTCGGTCAAGAGGATGGCATTGGCAGTGTAGCTGGAAGAAAGCAAGTGTAGCCAAGTCAGGCTTTTTGCTGTTGTTGTTGAATGTTTAGAAAACTAAAGAAAGGGAAATCAATTATGGGGCCTACCTGAATTTTATTTCCTCACCAAAAACCAAATTACTCAGCAAACTTATCGCTTGCTATTGCAGGCTTTGGTATTGAAGAAAACAATCAGGCGGCAGGATTAATCTCTGACAGCCGCCTTATCTTTAACTTGCACCTTTGTTATTTTCTGATGAGCTTCTCCGTTTTTGCTGCCACGTTGTACCATACCTCACTGGTTCCTTTCATTTTATCATCAGGCAAGAGCGGAGGACCTTTCAGTTTATTAAAAAACCTTTATTTGTGAAGAACAAAGAGGGGGGGAAAAGGCAAACAATGAGGTCAGACAATCTCCTTCCTGCCAGGAGTCACTCACCTGTTATTTAGAGTGTTATCAGTTAGGGGAGACTTGCATCGTGGAAAATGAGGCTGTGACAGGCTGTTCGGTTACACACACACACACACACACACACCCAAATCTGACTGACGTACATCAACCTCCACAAAAGGTCCTTGACTGGCGAAGCAGCGATATTTTCTTTTGTTTCTAAGCTTCTAAGAAAAAAAGCCTAACAAGCCCATCCCTGCCTCCACTGCCAGCCCTCCCCACTTTCTCCTGCAATGCAGCCAAGGCTTCCTGGAAAGGATAAAGCCATGGGCATTTTAGTGACCATTTAACACGTCCAGTGTGAGCTGGGAGCAGCTTGGTTCGCTGTCATGGGAACTCAAGTATCTCTTATGCATCTTATTAGCTGTTTATTAATTTGAGGATCAATTTTTGGCACACACCGCTGATTTCTGTTTGTTTTTGTTTTTGTTTTTGTTTTGCGGTACCTCTCACTGCGGGCCTCTCACTGCTGTGGCTTCTCCCGTTGCGGAGCACAGGCTCTGGACGCGCAGGCTCAGCGGCCATGGCTCATGGGCCCAGCCGCTCCGTGGCATGTGGGATCTTCCCAGACCGGGGCACAAACCCGTGTCCCCTGCATCGGCAGGCGGACTCTCAACCACTGCGCCACCAGGGAAGCCCTGATTTCTGTTTGGAAGGGCAGTTGCATGAATGCCATTATTTGTTAGGTGGCTGGACCTGTGCTTTGTCACGGCTCCATGAATTGGAAATGTTGCAAATCCCCTAATCTCTCCGTACCTCAGTTTCCTCCTGTCTAAAATGCAGGGGCTTCAACAAGATGGTGTGGAAGACTCTTGCAGTTTCTAATACTCTGCATTCTTGACCCATTTTACAGCAGAACTACTTCCAGGTAAGGGCACCTTGAAGTCTGACCACTGTATTTGCCACTAATTAGCAGCGTGGCCTTGAGCAAGGCACTTAAGCCTCTCTGAGGGCTGGAGATAATGCTCGCTATGGTCTCACATGGATCTGTGCGTCTATGAAGTGACTAGTGATCTCTTGTCCTACATGATGGGGAGCAAATCAAAGACATTCAAGGTTCAGCTTATACCTACCGCTTATGTCCTCCATCCGGCAGGCAAGGTGCATTCACTTTTTATTGCTGTATAACAGATTACCACAAATTCCGACCATGGTTTCTCTGGATTAGAAGTCCGGGCATGGGTTAGCTGGGTCCTCTGCTCAGGGTCTCGCAGGCTGAAAGCAGGGTGTCGGCCAGGGCTGTGATCTCATCTGAGGCTTGGGTCATCTTCCAAGCACATCCAAGTTGTTGGCAGCATTCACTCCCTTGCAGTTTAAGACCGAGGTTCCTGTTTTCTTGCTGGCTTTCAGCACCCAGAGGCTGCCTGTAGTGCCTGGTCATGTGGCCCCTCTGAGGCAGGTCACAGCATGGCGCTCATCTTCTTCCAGGCCACTGTGAGACGATCTCTCTGATGCTTCATCTTCTTTTAAAGGCTCCTCTGATTAGGGGCGGCCTCCCAGGATAACCCCTCTTTTGCACTAGGGTGATATCCCATCATGTTCCCTGGTCCCACCCCTGCTCAAGGGGAGAGGACTATACATGCACGTCACCTTGGGGGCCATCTTAGAATCCCACATACCACCCAATTCCCCCAATTCTCTACTGACTTTTCTCTAGGATCCATCACCCCCCATAACTAGTTTTAACATTTTTCTCCTGTGTGTTTGGTGGTGGCGCAGACCCATTTTGGGAAGGGGCAGGACTCTTAACTTTTCTGTTTGCTCTGCTCACTCCACTGAAGAAATGGGAAATACATGTTACGGTGTGCCAGCAGCTCCTCGGAAAGACCTCGAGGGTATTATCGCCCTCCAGTGACAGTAGGTGAGCCTGCGGGAACGGCTGTCAGTTGGGCAGAAGAAGATATGCCACCGGGCACAGCCAGGGATGTTGGGTGACCTCAAAGCCCTGTTGGAAATCTGCTTCTCTGCACTTAACAGGTCTTAGTCAGTGACCTTGAACCCTACTGCCTCCTCAGTTTCTTCTGTCTCTAATTTCCTGTGTAACTGATCCCAATTTAGAAGCTCAAATTGGACCTTCTGGTTTTTTGACCTTGTTTCCTGTTATTTTTGCCTCTACTTTGATCCAGATCCTAATCTCTGAGGTTCTGACCTCCCCAGTAGCCTCACTGGATTCTTGATTTCTCCCTGCTGGCATGTGATTCTATCTTTGAGTTGGAGCTGGACCCTGACTGTCCTATACTTAGCTTTGGCAACTCAGTGAGAGACCCCAATACCTCGTCCTAATAAAGACCCTTGTGGGCCTGTGTGTCCCCTGCTTGGCCGTACTGGGCTCTGATGTACGACCCTGATCCTCTGTCTCCTCTCCCCTGCACCCCACTCCCTCTCTCTCCAAGAGGGAGAATCTTTAGGAAGTGAGTTTGAAAAGATATGGAAAGATGCCAGCTTCTCAGCCTAACATGCTTCTATAAACTCTCGTGAACTTGCTCACAGCCTCTGGGCTGAGATCAAGGGTTATGTCCTTTCTCTGGGGACTGTTGTCCTGGCCTTACCGAGAGCACAGGGCTCTGGATCTAATGACAGAGGTCTTTTGTAGCCCCAAGAGAGGAAGCTACTCTCTTTCTATCTTTAGCAAGAAACACATACACACATGCATCCATATACACACACAGAGGCAACCAAAACCTCGTAATGAGATACCACTTCACACCCATTAGGACGATAATTATTAAAAACATAAACAAACAAAAATACAGAGCAAAATGGAATATGACAAGTGTTGGTGAAGATGTGGAGAGAGTAGAACCCTTGAACCTTGGTGGGAATGTAAAATGGTGCAGCTGCTATGGAAGGAAGTGTGGAGGTTCCTCAAGAAGTTAAACATGGAATTACCATATGCCCAGCAGTTCCACTTCTGGGTGTACACGCAAGTGAATTGAAAGCACAGACTCAAACAGATACTTGTACTTCAATATTCATAGCAGCACTATTCACAATAGCCAAAAAGTGGAAGCAACCCAAGTGTCCATCCACAGATGAAGAGATAAAATGGGGTCCATACATACAATGGAATATTATTCAAGGTTTAAAAAGGAAGGAAATTCTGACACATGCAACAACGTGGTTGAACCGTAAGGACATTATGCTAAGTCAAATGAGCCATACATGAGGGACAAATATTGTATGAGGTCCCTAGAGTAGTTAGACTGATAGAGACAGAAGGTAGACTGGTGGCAGCCAGGGAAGAGGGGAGGAGGGAATGGGGAGTTACTGTTTAATGGGCACAGAGTTTCTGTTCGGGGAAATAAAAAGGTTCTGGAGATAGATGGCGGTGATGGTTGTACAACACTGTCAATGTGTTTAAATAACTCTGAATTATATATTTTAAAATGGTATCTTTTATGTATATTTTACCACAATAAAAATAAACACCAGGGCTTCCCTGGTGGCGCAGTGGTTGAGAATCTGCCCGCTAATGCAGGGGACACGGGTTCGAGCCCTGGTCCGGGAGGATCCCACATGGCGCGGAGCAACTAGGCCCGTGAGCCACAACTACTGAGCCTGCGCGTCTGGAGCCTGCGCTCCGCAACAAGAGAGGCCATCATAGTGAGAGCCCCGCGCACCGCGATGAAGAGTGGCCCCCACTTGCCGCAACTAGAGAAAGCCCTCGCACAGAAACGAAGACGCAACACAGCCAAAATAAATAAATGAATAAACTCCTACTCCCAACATCTTCTAAAAAAAATAAATAAAAAAACACCACATAGCCATGTTTATGTGTGTGCTCTGAAAGCTCACAATATGCGGATTATGTACTATATTACAGAGACATAGAATTATTCTGGAAAAATGCCAGATTTCAGTTCAGGACACCCTGCCGAAAGGATAAAGTCAGTGGGAGAACATCAAACTGTGTACGTTCTTTCCAGCAAGGTGGCGCCATATGCAGTCGTACTTACTTCATATTTAATGATCAAATACACCGGTAGTACCCTAAGTAAAGCACAGCGCCCTGTGTTCTTAGGATCAATTTTTCAAACATGGGAAAAGTTTATTTTGAATGCCAAGAATTGCCTAACCTGCTCTTCTCTTACAGAAGATGTTTAAGAGGATATAAACATGACACTGAAAGGAAAGATAAAATAAGTTGGCCCCATTAGCTCAGAGAAGAAAAGGCCGAGGTTAGCCATGCAGATGAAAGAGCCCTGGCTGGGGGCACATTTGGGCTTTGGTCAAACACTGATCAGTTTTATGACTTTGTAACAACTCATTTAACTCTTGGAGGCCTCAGTTTCCTCTTATATAAAATAAGAAGGGTTGTACTAGAGTCATTTACTCATTCCACATGGATTAACTGAGCATCGACTTTGGGCAAGGAAACATGCTTGGGTCTCAGAGCCGCTGGGGAGCGGCTGGAGGAGCTGGGGCTCGTCACGCTGCGCTCACAGTCTAAGTCCATCCTCTCTGGCCTCTGGGACGCCTCCCCGGTCTCTGGTTTACTCATCTTTGTAGTTTATCATGCTCGCAGGTATCTTCCCTCCTCACGGCACTCACCGCATTTCCCTCGCAAACCAGCTCCTGGTACGCTTGATTCATGGCCCCCACTAGTTCACCGTGAGGCACACGGTGGTGAGAAGTCATCCCTTGTACCATCTTTGTACCCTTTCTACTGTCTGACAGTATACATTACACAAAACATACGCTCAATGCGTGTTTTCACGGCTGGCTTTTCTAATTGTGAAAGTAATCCAATGCTCAGTTGAGAAAGAGTTGATACGGAAAAAGGCCGGTGGGAGGTTATTGCCATAGTCCTAGAGGAATGTTGGGGTTTCAACAAAGGGAGTGGCTGTGGGAGGACAGGAAGCCGGCGGAGCGACATTCAGCAGATGGAACTGGCCCTACTAGGAACTCCAAGTCCTTTGAGTTGCAGGATCAGGACGCCGGTGGCCAAACTGCTGGCCGCCCCCACCGGTGCCAGGTCGCAGGGAGCGCGCAGGCTTGTGGGCGGGGCCGGCCGTGCTGGATTCCAGAGGCGCGTGGCACGTGGAAGCACAGGCAGGTGGTGGGCGTTGAGAAGGGGCAGGGCGGGGGTGGGTGGGGTGAAACACAGGAAGCGAGGGGAGGGCAGGAGTCAGCCCCCTGCGGGGCTGGCAGCAGACGGGAGGGCCACCTGGGTGGGCCTGGCAGGAGTGAGGCGAGGACCAGGCTTGAGAGAATAGGATATGAGGTGGATCTTTAGGGCAGAGACCCAGACGTGGAGGTGTCACATAATGAACTGGGTACAGGGTGGGGACTTGATTACGGAGGAAAAGCAGAGGCAAGAATAAAACACAGTTTGATGTTTATGCAGTCATTCCCTCATTCCATAAATTTGAGCTGTGTACCTGGTATGTGCCAGGTACACTGCTAGGCCAGCGGGGCGATGGTGGGGAGAGGTGAGAAGACAAGCAAAACCCCAACTTCACAGGCTCCCCACATTCTAACAGGAGGTGGCATATGACAAATCAGTGACTAAGAAAATGTCAGCTGTATCAAGACATCACATCGTACACCTAAAATACATACAACTTCTACTTGTTAATTATACCTCAACAAAGCTGAAAAAAGAAGAAAAGAAAAACATCAGATAGTGGTGAGCACTGTTAAAAAGTTAACTGAATGGGGCTTCCCTGGTGGCGCAGTGGTTGAGAGTCCGCCTGCCATGCAGGGGACACGGGTTCATGCCCCAGTCCGGGAAGATCCCACATGCTGCAGAGCGGCTAGGCCTGTGAGCCATGGCCGCTGAGCCTGTGCGTCCAGAGCCTGTGCTCCGCAATGGGAGAGGCCACAACAGTGAGAGGCCCACGTACTGCAAAAAGAAAAAAACAAACAAGCAATTAACTGGATGATGAACTTGGCCATCAGGGGTGGCTAAGGAAGGCCTAGCAGAAGTACCCTTGGTGTTGCCCCTGGAAGGATGGGACGTGGCCATCTGTATGGAGTTCTGAGGTCCAGGCAGAGGAAACTACAAGGGCCAAGACCCAGAGGCCAGTGAGGAATAGAAGGGAGACAAGTGGGGTATATGTGCTAGGACAGGAAGATGAGGGAGGAAACAAGAGGCAGGTCTCACAGAGCCTGTGCGAAGTGACAAGGGATTTGAATTTTAGTCTAAGAAAACTGGAACGCCATTGAACATTTTAGAAAGGGAGGTGCCAAGGGTGATTCTAGAGGAATAGAAATTTATTTCTCACAGTTCTGAAGGCTGCAAATCTGAGATCAGGATGCAAACATGGCTGGCTTCTGGTGATGACCCTCTGCGTGGCGTGTAGACGGCCGCTTTCTTACTGGGTCCTCACATTGTGGAGAGAGAGCTCTGGTCTCTTTTGCTCTTCTTATAAGGACACTGATCCCATCATGGGAACCCTACCCTCAGGAGTCCATCTAAATCTACTTACTTCCCAAGAGCCCCACCTCCAAATATCATCACATTGGGGTATATATGAATTTGGGGGGACACAGGCTTTCGGTCCATAATGGAGTGACAACATTTGGAGCTGTCCAGTTGGCTGCTGTGTGTGGAGTGTGTGTGTGTGTGTGTGTGTGTGTATGTGTGTGTATGTTTGAGCTAGGTAGGGTGACAAGAGACGCTAAATGTCTGAGATACAGAGTCACTTAATTTTTGCAAAAAATTCCTTTTGCTAAGGGCAGGAAAATCTTCCATAGTATGAGTTTTGGCAAATGAGAGCTGGAAACAAGTGAGATCAGTTGTGGATACAGTATTCAGACAAGTCATTACAGTGAGTGACTGCAAGACTGTGTGTGTGTGTGTGTGTACGTGCTTCTGTAGGGGTAGGGTCAGAAAGGAAGGAGAAACGAGAGAAAGAGGGAGAGAGAAAAGCACAAACTGACTTCCAGACCCTGGTATTTTAATTACAGCCATCACAGGAGAGGAATAGGGCAATTTCAAGTCTCAGCACAGTTTCCCCAGAGCCCGAATAAAACATAACGTACAGACAGAAAAGTGTGTACATCTTATGAGTGCAGTTCAATGCGTTTTCACAACGTAAACACACCTGGGTAACCAGTACTCAGATCAATACGCAGAACCTTCCCAGTCGCCTTCATGCTCCCTTTTAGTCACAGCCCCTCCCCCGAAAGGTCACCACTGCCCTCACTTCCGACAGCCTAGATTGGTTTTGCCTGTTTGTGTACTTAAAATAAAGGACTCGCTGGATGCTATTTTAAAGTTGTTTCCAAAGCTACTTTGAAGCTTTTCCCCGAATGACACACTAACTTGGAAAGAGGGAAACCAGGGGTAAATGAAGACATGTTGTTGAAATCCACAAGAGTTAATCTATACAAAGGGCTCCTGGTTCCAAAGTGTCATTAAATGGAAAGAGTAGTCCAAAGTGGATCTCTGACTCCTAAAGCATGTTTTGGCTTTAGAAATCTCCTTCTGCCTCCTGCTCTATTGAAAATCTGCCCACTCAGCTGTAAGGAGAAGTAGCATGTGTTTGGGGGTCTCTAAACACTGACCAGCTGAACTGGTCCCCCTGAGTATATTGTACTGTGGAATTTAACCCTTGGTCTTTGCAAAGCCAAATATAAGAAGATAATAAAAGGAACGGGAACCAATCAGTTTTTATGTCATAGGAATCTTATTTAATATTTACAGCAATATTTTGAAGTAGACATTATTGTTACAATTTTATGTTTGAGGAAACTGAAGCTCAGGGAGATTAAATAATTGGCTCAGATCACGTAGCTGGAAAATGCCTGAGTCATTTTCCTGCTTTTTAATCTATATGCCTTTAGCTAAACCAGGATATCTCAGTGTCACTTTCTCCCTTTCCCTTTATCAATTATGATTTTTTAATGTAGAGAATAATTATATATATATTCATTTATTCAACAAACGAGGTACCTCATGTTACTGAGGTTCTCCTATGTTCTGGGCAGCAGGTGTTAGGGAAACAACAGTGAATAAATACAGACATGGTTTCCATCTTTGTTGGTCTTAGAGTTTAGTGGCAGAGATATGAAAATAGAACAACTATAAAACAAACGTAAAGTAGAAACTGAAAAGTGTAAAGAAGATGAGAGATACAGGTACTAGGAGAAACCATATTCTTTCCCTACCCTTTCCATCCACAAACCTTGCCGAAGTGTGCACGCACACGCACGCACGCACGCACACAGACACACATACATTTTCTTTCACACCAGGGATTTCAGAGAAATCTTCCTGGAGAACAAATGCTTTGGGGTTGAGTTCTTAAGGGTGAGTGGGAGTTAGCAGGGTGAAATGGGAGAAGGAAAGGCATTCCAGATAAAGTGAAGAGCATGTACAAAAGCCCTGAGGTAGGAGGGACACACTGTATACGTGAGGGGATGAGAAGAACAGTGTGGCTAGGGTGAAGACAGCAGGGCAGGGCACACTGGGAAATGGCAAGGTAAAGACTGATAGGAACCAGACCAGCCAGGGCTTTGTGAGTCCAGAAAAGAGCCTGAAGCACAGCTCACGGTGAGTTTTTACAGAGGGACAAGGAAAAAGGAACAGTTTTCAGCTTCCTTTACTGTCTCATATTTTAGAGAATTCTTTGCTACTAAGTGTGAAGTCCCTTGGAATTAACATTATTTGTTTCCTTCTGGGAAATATGTTCATCCCACAGTGCTCTACGGAACCAAATTAAAAATCAACATCTAAACCAAATTAGGCTGCCTAGAAACACTGATGATATGAGCCAAATCGAAATCAAATTGAGATTCTGAGTTCGTGTCAGGTTAACATCACTGTGAATCTACTGATAATTTATCATATTTAATTAAAGAAATGCTCGCCATGTCCATTCATCAAGAAGGCTTGCATTACTCCCATGACACAGTGAGGAAGCAGCATTACCATCCCCAGCGGACCCAGCGTCCTGTCGTTAAAGGCTTGGTCTCTTGAGGGTGGATGCTTTTGCGATCATGTAAATTTATTATATCGTTTTGTTCTATTTAATCTTAATCAACAGAGAGTAAAAGTATAACTACGCTGCTGGACCACCTGCAGGTGGTCCTTGCAGATCGGTGACATTTAGAAGGGGGCCTCATGCTCAGAAATTATGTGAAGCCTTGCCTGTTTAAGGAATTGGTATATCCATACTTGACAAATATTTAGTGAGCATCTAGATTACTTATCCTCACAAGAGCTCTGGGATGCTGGTCTGAGAGACCAGCAAGCTGATTTTGGGCATAGCCATGATGGGTAGTGGTAGATGGAAAAGAATCATTGGTAGAGATCTGTTAAGGGAAATGCTTATGCAACTCAATCATTGCTAAGATTTATCTATGGAAGCTGTATGATGAAAGTGCCTACGTCCATGATTAATCTCCCATCTTTGTTTGCAAATGCATATCCACATGTGTGCAGAGTCGGCTGTGAGGCTGAAATTGGGCAACCTCACAAGCGTGACCAGAGGTAGGTTGATATCAAATTCTAGATTCACTTTTCGCCAAACACCTCCAGTAACCCAGGTGGGAAGCTTAAGATCTGCGCTGTCTTCCTCCTCCTTGGGTGGGGATGGTGAGTAGCCTGTGGGACCAGTGGGTCCCCAACCTCAACGGAAAAGTAGTTTTTATTACCATCCCTCTAACCATGTATATTTTACATTAAACCATTGTCTTTTGTAAGAAAGACTTATTTATTTATTTATTTTTTACTTTCCTTGTTTGGTAAAGCAGAAGCCAGGTATTGTATTCCTATTTTCAAGAGACAAATGAAGATCCTAGGGTCATGAGGACACCACTGTCTGCTCAGGCAGTCCCCTTAGCATGGTCACCCCAGGGGTAATTTAATAGAGGTTGGGGAGAGGCAAGGAAGGTAGCTAATATTTGAATGTCCTCTGCATACCTGGCTTTTTCTGCGCTGGGTCTCATGCAATTCTTGTATCTCAACAAGGCTGGTGTTATCTTCCCATTTTACAGTTGGAAAGACTGAGGCTCAGAGAAGCTATATAACTTGCTCGAGGTCTTACAGCAAAGAGGAAGAGCAAGGATCTGAAGCCAGGTCTGCCCAGCTCTGGTCTGGGCTCTTTCCTGAACACCTTGCTACCTCCAGTCACTCTCAATCAGTGGGAAGTCTGGAAATTTCTGTCTCTAAAGCCCCAGTGTGAATGTTGTAGCCTAGGCACAAGAACGTGTTGGGACATCCTTATCTCAAATGACCCTCCCCACCAAGCTTGCCTGCCCCATTGGCCAGATTGTGGCAGTAAAACTCTGGCTGGGTCACTAGCAACAAAATTAATTTCAATTCCCATTAATTTTAATGTGTGTGTACATATGTCACCCAGTCTTTTTTCCCCTTGGGTGATTTTCAAAACTCTGTTATAAAAACAAACAAAAACAAGGAAGGACAAGCCCAAACAGTTTGAGAATCACTGGGGTACTGACGAAATTAGGTTTTCTCATTGGCAATCTTAATGCCTCCTGCTTCAGCGTAAATTTCTTTCTTTTTTATTTTCTATTTTTTCTGTGGTCAGTGGAAATGGAGATTTATCTCCTTGTGTACCTGAAGACTATTATTATGCCATTTCCCCACCATTTCTTCCCTGGATACAATAATCCACTTAATCTTTCCTCCGAGGTCCTGTTTTCACCACTCTAATCAACATCAGGAAAGCTCTGCTGATTCATGTAAATCTTCTGGCAGACGACAGTCTTAAGATATTTGGCTGCCATGTGTGAGCTGGCCCTTTCCCGTCTTTATTTTTTTCTAGGTCCTTTTCCTTACTGCCTGCTAATTTCCTCCCTAATAAACTTACAAGTTTGGAAATGGTCAGAAACATCCCCAGCAGGGATCTTGCTCATTTCTGGGCTTGAACATGATACTAACAGGGCCTCACTGGGTCATGAAGGTAAATACACTGAAACCACGCTGGTTTCAGGGCAGCAAGAATGCTGTTGGGGCCATCAGCATCTAACCTTCTAAGGATATTCACAGAACATGCAACAGGCCCCGAAACGGTGACCGTTACCCGAGGTGAAGATCTGATATTCTCACCAAGGCAAGTATCACGTTATAGTAAGGACTTTCCATGTGAGGATGTGAGGATTGTGATCTCACTCGGGGTTTGGCTTTTTTTTGGCTGCGTTGGGTCTTCGTTGCTAAGCACGGGCTTTCTCTAGTTGCGGCGAGCTGGGGGCTACTCTTTATTGCAGTGCGTGGGCTTCTTATTGCGGTGGCTTCTCTTGTTGTGGAGCACGGGCTTCAGTAGTTGCATCATGTGGGCTCAGTAGTTGTGGCTCTTGGGCTCAGTTGCTCTGAGGCATGTGGGATCTTCCCGGACCAGGGCTTGAACCCATGTCCCCTGCATTGGCAGGCGGATTCTTAACCACTGCGCAACCAGGGAAGTCCTGGCATCTTGAATAAAGATCATCACATGTGTCACTAGTTACTGACTAGCTGTGTGACTAGTTATAGTTAACTGCTTTGAACTTGTTTATCTATAAAATGGAGATGAAAACACCTACTCAAAGACTGACCTCCTAGTGGAGTGACTGGTTCTCTAAGCACCCTGCGAGGCTGGATCTGCAAACTTAGCCCAGCCCCTGGCTTCACGAAACGTGCAGTCTGGAGAGGATATGACCTAGCACGTACCTGGTCTAAGGCAGATGTTTCACATGTGCTTCTAAAATTAGAATTACTGTTTTAAAGTTAAACCAACAATAAACTCTGTAAAATGACAACAGATAAGATTTCCTCAAAGTATCTACATTGTCAAAAAGTTGTAAATCTGAACTTGGTGTATATATTCAGTGTTATTATCCTTTCTGGGCTGACTGAAAGTTTATAGAATGTTCTTATATCCTGTTTTTAGTATTTTAATGAGTGATTTCATTCTGGAGATTTGTGGAAAATACTTAGTTTTAGTAAAGTTAAACCATTAAACACACACACACACACACACCCCAACTGCACGCTTCTTACTAACAGGAGAAATAAAAATCACCGTGATAATGACAAAATGTGCCTACCTGTAGTCGGCGATAGCTTATCCAGTGCCTGCCTGCTTCTATTTCAGAGTTCGAACACCTCACCAAGTTGTATGTGTCGTCGGCAAAACATATGCCCAGTGCACTTCCTGTTCTAACTGGATGGAGAGGGCCGAGGCCTCATGAAGGCGCTCCAGCTTGAAAGAGCCCGGGCACTGCCCATCCTGCTGCTGGCTGGGCCTTTTGGGGGTATATAGAGTTGTCTCTCTTGCTGGACCCAGGAACCAGACAGCTGGAAAGCAGGTATTTTATTTCATCTGTGATTTATTCCATACTTCCTGCAAGGCTTGGCTGGGGTTGCTATGCCTCCCTCCAGTCCTGTTTCACCTATGACTCTCAGAGGGCGGCTTAGGGAGTGTTTTATTCTCATTAACTTTACGTGCTGGGCAGAGTTACATCCTATAAATTCAGCATCAGACCCTGCTATCAAACAGTTTATGCTTTCTGTTTTCCAAATCTTATGTTTGTTGTTATTGTCTAAAAACCCTCCATTTTAATGAGTTTAGCCTCAATTCATTTTAGATATTTCCATTTTCTTACTCTGCTTCAAATTGCAGCCTTCAGAAATCAGATCTTGATTTGGGGAAATAGTTTACTTTTTGATACTGAAAACAATTTTAGGCAAAACTGTCTTTTTCATGAGTGGTAGAAAGCTGTGTACATTCTTGTGATTTTCTTATAAAGATATAAGATGTCTCAACTAATAATCTATGAAAGTCCATACCATGTTTATGTTTTGCATCCTCTATGGCATGTAGATTTATGAGGATTATGGCAAAGGAAAAGTAGTTTTTTTCATTTTAAAACTTTAATAAAGTAAATAAGTGAATGAATAATGAATAAGTATGCCATTTGTCTCTGTTTAAAAATTAATAAATTGTTTATTGACCATTTCTAAATGTATATATCTGATAAATGAACTTTATAAATATTGCATCGATATACCATGAGCTGGATTTCCATAAATATAAGGGCATGGTAGTTATCAAAAACTTGCACTAACTTTTAAAAAAAACCAGAATAACAGGAAAAGAGTGTGATTTATTCATTCTACGTCTACTTGGTATTTATAGGAGCGCTCCTATCTGATAAACTCAAAGCTTGGCAGGTGTGTCCCTTTTCTTCGTTACAGTGCTCCTGTGTGACTGTTAGGCCACAGACACAAAGCAGGTCAGGTAAATCCAGGTCAGCAGGGGTAAATCCTGCTGGTCAGGTAAATCCAGGGGTTCTGGGCCTTGCAGACCATTGCTGCTAACACCTTGCACCAAAAAGGTGCAAAAGAAGATCAATACAGCTATCCTTTTCTCTAGGCAACTCCTTTGATCCCACCCCCCAGACTGACTGCTCCTTCTTGGGGTCCCTAATACTAACTAGGGGGTAGCACCTGCAACAACACTTCATTCTACCAACTTCTTTTTTTTTTTGGCCGCGCGGCATGCGGGATCTTAGTTCCCCAACCAGGGATTGAACCCGTGCCCCCTGCAGTGGAAGTGCAGACTTTTAACCACTGGACCGCCAGGGAAGTCCCTCTACCAGCTCCTTACCTGTTCCCTCACTTGACTCATGGGCTCCCTGATGGCAGGGGTTCTCTCTTAGTCGTCTTTCTGTGCCAGCACTAGCACAGTACCTGGCACACAAATCATAGTTTGTTGAATAAATACATTCAGTTGCATGATGTGTTAGTCAGGTTTCCCCAGAGAAACAGTCAACAGGAGAGAGAGAGAGAAATTTGGAATTAGCTCATGTGATTGTGAGGGTTGGCAAGTCCAAAATCTGATGCGAGAGGCTGGCAGGCCAGAGACTCAGGAAAGAGCTGCAGTTCATGTCCAAAGGCTCGGCTGGCAGAATTCTCTCTTGCTTGGGGGAGGCTAGTCTTTGTCTTATTCAGGCCTTCAACTGATTGGATGCCCACCCTCATTACAGAGGGCAATCTGCTTTACTCAAAGTAAATCTCATTCAAAACACCCTTATAGAAA
Organism: Phocoena phocoena; assembly: GCF_963924675.1. NCBI lineage: Eukaryota > Metazoa > Chordata > Mammalia > Artiodactyla > Phocoenidae > Phocoena > Phocoena phocoena. The sequence goes on from NC_089228.1 coordinate 89,797,347, forward strand.
CATCCAGAATAATGTTTGACCAACTGTCTGAGCACTGTGGCCCAGACAAATGGACACATAAAATTAATCATCACACTTGATTTAACTATAGTTTAATAGGCAGTGACTGATTACTTTCTAGGCAACTTTGAAAATATTGTTTCCATTGAGGAAATATTTGTCTAGCTGTAATATATTTTACCTATGGAACTATTCTAGCAAAAATAACGTGACTGGAAAATTTTGATATGAGGGAAATAATAGATTCCTCTCTGTTTCAACTCTAATTCTAAAAGAGACATGTTACATAAAATCAGAATTTATGCAAGAAGTAGGGAATTATTTTATTTTGGGTGTTCCACATGGCAAGAGGAAAAATTCAGTGTGGTTACTTAGTTTGACATTTTTACTTAATTTTTTGAACACAAAGCACATTTATATAGTTGGATAATTAAATATTATAAAGAGTTTAGTGGAAACTCTCACACCTACTTCTCTCCCCACATCTTCCTAGTTTTCCATCCTACCCACTATAGTTGGCTTTCCAAATTCGTTTTTTAGGTATATTTGTCGAGTTGCTTCATGCAATTATAAGCAAATACAAATATAAATGTATGATTTTATTTTTCACCCTCTAAAATTTAACTTTTTAACTTAAAGAAGAGAATCACTCATACATTAAGATCAGACTATGTAAACTTTAGTCACTAAGTACAATACATTAAAATTAAAATTTTGTTTTAAATTTTAGTTTTCCTAAAAAGTTCAAGATTGAGGGGCAGAAGAAAAAGGAAGAAAATGGGCTGGAGAAAGAGAATGTCTCAGGAAAACTAAAGAGAGACACGAAAAGGGAAAGCCTGAGACACAGAGGAAACATTAGAAGCTGCATCTGTATCCATCAGAGAGCAAAACAAACCAGAGAAGCCACATTCTGAGACACATAAAGCTTTTGTGGATCTGTGTGGACCTTCATGGACCTTTGTGGACTTTTGGTGATCTTTGTGGACTAATGGCCTCATTTTCTGTTGTTCTAAGATATTACCACAAAATAACTTTAAACAAGTCTGTTGAATTTTTTTCAACATTAGGTGTAAATACCGCTATTCTTTTTGGTACTAGTCATGCAGGCTCTTATGTGGGAAAAAGATTATGCACATTTTTTAGCCCTAGGTAGGGGGTACAAGAAGGTAAATACTAACTCACTGAACTGTGGCAAATAATAAGGTAGTAAACTCTCTGTCACTGGAAGAATTCAAGCCCACTTGAAGAGGAGACCACCTCTTAGAAGTTCTATAGAAGGGATTTCATGATCAGAAGGGAGAATGCAGCGTGGGTTCCATCAAAAAAGCATTCATTCATTCATCTTGGCTTCTGGTATGAAATATAACACTTAAAACTCAAACATGAAATGCAAACAACAATGTCATGTTCTAAACACCTGTGAGTGAGAATAAACTAGTAAGTGTATTGGTTGGGTTATTGCTTATTATTACCATACCAGTCATTATTTTGTTAATTTTAAGATTCACTAGCATCTATATTTAGCCTTAATAAAAATTAAAATATAATAGACCTGGAAGGGAAAAAGGAATGTTTGTGACAACCTCAAAGAGAAGGCCTGGAAATCATTGGGCCTATCTTGGAGGTGTAAGGGTCATGCCCATGGACAGACAGGGCATGTCCCCTCTGACCAGCATCAGATATAAAGCATGAGGCCATCACGCAGTGGAGTGGGAAAATTTTTTTTAAGTCTAAGGGAGTCCATATTGAATACAGCACAGACAACAGAAATCCAAGGTTTCAGTTTTGACTGCTTTCATTCCAGAGCTTACGATTGTTGGAATTTGTTCAGAACAATTGAACTTTTGGACATGAAAATATGGGTATAAATTCCAGTTCGTTAAAGTTCTCAGTGTAAAACCATTTAATGTGTTTCCATTGGGAACTTTCAAATATTTGTTTATGCATTTTTGTGTAAGATTCTAGATAAGCAGAAGGAAAAAGGACAAACATTTAGTGATAAAAAGATGTAAAAGCTGTTCTACTTGTGTTTATGAGATTTTAAAAAATGAATGCATCATGACTGCACACATTTATAGAATTAACTCTTCAATACTCATTTGAGAAGGATAACTTCTTGAAAGACTCAGTAGAGTGATTTTTTACAAAATTGTCTTAACCAGATATGTATTAAAGAAATCCACATGAGGGATTAATGTCTCATCCAGGTACGAATTAATCCTCCAGGTTTGCTACTTGCGAAATAAAATGTTTTCTGGAAAACATGTCAGTGAAAAGACAGGAGAGCGCGTTTGCGTAAGCAGCCACCAGGAATATCAATAAATATTACTTAGTCATACAGCACAATCAATATCAAATACATTTCTCTGGTACTGCGTGGAGAGGTAGCTTTTGACCGTATAGGGGAGACATGCCTAGCTCTGGGACCAAAGCTTCAGCTCTGTGGGAGGAAAGGAAGGAAGAAGCAGCTGTGGAATTTCATGGCGCGTGAGTTGTGTGACCTGGGGACGGGGAGGTATTGAGCAGTCCTGGAATCAACCAAGGTTTCTTGCTTGGAAGGCAGATGAGGGTGCAGAGTTGCTCCCTTGGGTGAGGAAGCTGGTTGACAAGAGAGGCTCACCTCTTTGCCAAGTTCTTTTTAGATGGTAATCAAAGCATTCTATAGCTTTGTAAGTTGGGGGAGTGCAGAGTCATGGCTCAGAGCAGTCTTTGGAATCAGGCTGACCCAGGTTTGAATTTTTTTCCTGCCACTTATTAACTGTGTGTCCCTGACACTGCACCTGTGCCTTGGGTTTCTTAGCTGAAAGATGGAGATAACAATAGTGCTTCATAGGGATGTTGTAAGAATAAATGAGATAATATATGTAAAGCATTTAAACAGTGCCTGACCCAAGGCACATGGTAGGTCCTCAGCAAATAGTAAGAGCAACTCATGACACATGTAACACACATACAGGAAAAACTGTACAAACAGCAATCCACCTGCAGCCCGTGGGGACAAGTAGAAAAGCAGGGTATCCAGAAACAGAGCTTCCAGGTCAGATGGAAATACAGAAAATGGTTGATTCCAAGTAAAAACTGTGGAAGAGGCAGGGGGACAAAGAAGTCGCCCTTGAGCCCTACTGCCTGAGTTCAAGTCCTGTTCTATTACTTAACAGATGTGTGACTGATACAAGTCACTTTGCTGCTCTATGCTACAATTTCTACCTACCTCCCTGAGTTGTGAAAATGAAAGACACCCATCTCCTGGGTTTTGTGTATTTAGAATAGTACCTGGCAGTAAGTGCTATAGACGTGTTAGTTGTTATTGTTATTTTTATTGGAGTCTGTGACATTTCTGCCTCTTCTAAAATTACAGAGCATAAATCTAGTCTGCAGAGATGAATTAAACATCCTAAGTCCACTCAGAGTTGCTGCCATTAGGTGAATTATGGTGATAATATGGTGATTCTATAAAGCATCTCAGGTCAAGATTTTAGGCCTCATCATGGGTGGACAACTAGGAATGACGGATACAGGTAACTGGCACATTAGCACTGGAAGTGATGCTCGTGATCATTTAGTCCATTGGCTTTCAGTCTATTTTTAGGGCATAGATCAAAGAACCCTAACTGGACAGATAAATAACCCTTCTAAGGCTTACTCCTAAGTCAAGTAGAGGTGGAGCCAGGAACCCCACCTGCACAATATCCCGGGACCACCCTGCCAAACAGAAGGGTAGTGCTGGGGGGGAGTATCTCTAGACATATAATAATAGAAATGGTAATAACTAACATTTGTTGTGTGCTTCCTACTTGCCAGGCACTATGCAAATTATATGTACTCGTTCATCTAACTCACAAATCCTTGCGAAATAGTTACTAATTTTCATCTTAAATGTAAGTGTGAGGAAACTGAGAGAGTAAATAAAAGTTCCAAACTAATTCAAGGAGTGGCTAAGCTTGGACTTGCAGCCAGCCTGGGGTGATTCCAGAGCCTGTGCTTTTAATCACAGTGCTCTAGTAGCACATTTATTTGAAAACAACCAGGTGACACCACCTTGTTTTGTAAGCGAAGAAACGGAGCCCGGATTGAGTAGCTTGTCAAAGGTGGTTTTTTTGTTTGTTTGTTTGTTTTGCGGTACGCAGGCCTCTCACTGTTGTGGCCTCTCCCGCTGCGGAGCACAGGCCCTGGACGCGCAGGCTCAGCGGCCATGGCTCACGGGCCCAGCTGCTCCGTGGCATGTGGGATCTTTCCGGACCGGGGCACGAACCCGTGTCCCCTGCATCGGCAGGCGGACTCTCAACCACTGCGCCACCAGGGAAGCCCTCAAAGGTGTTTTTTGAGCTAATTACTGGTGGAACCCAAACCACATCACTTTGCAAGACTCCCCACCAAGGAACTGGCCTGACTTCTACCCCTACTCTGCTTCCTTCATCTGTCTGAATCCCCACAGCACTCTACTTGCTGTGTGGTCTGGACTATGTCCCCAGGCATTTGTGTGTTCTACAATTTTTCCAATAAGTATAAAGACTATATTTGGACCTAAGATGCAACAGTTTTCAAAATGGATAACTTTCAGCCCAGAAATTTTCATGATGAACTCTGTTCCTGGGACTCTAGATTTTATCCCCTACTTTATAAAGATGGTATCTCTTTCCAGCTAGAAATTAAGGCACTGATATGCAGGTCAACTTGACAGAAGCCGAAGGCCACAAGAAATGCCACATAGGAATGCCAATTACATGTTATGTACATGCAAGAAAATTATGAAGGAAAAGTTGAGGAAACTAGACTTAGTGTATATTTAAAAAATTCAAATCACTCACAGTTATCAAAACACTGTGATACTGGCATGAGAAAAGACAGATCAGTGGAACGGAATAGAGACAAAGGCTAATTAAGTATGTAACAGTGGTGATATTTCAATTTAGCAACTAAAGGATAGTGCTGGCAAAACTGTTATCCATTAAGAAGAAAAGGAAGTTGTACCCCTCCCTCACGCAATTTAGGAAAAAAACACATTTAAAAATATGTGAGCAAATACTTAAATACAAAAGAATTTTAAAATTTAGAAAAAATATAAAATAATATTAGATAAGTTCAGGTAGGGAAGAGAACTTTTAAGTCAGACAACAAACTTAAAAGCTATGAAAGAAATATAAGATTATGTTTACTTGTAAGACAAAAGGAAGGCAAATGATAAATTACATGATATGTAAAAAATAACATAGGGTTAACATCCAAAATATATAAGAGCTCATACTCACTTGCAAAAAAAATTTACCATCTCAGTAGAAAAATGGACAAAGGGCATGAGTGGACAATTTATAGGAGAAAAAAATCCAAATGTCCAATAAATCTGTGAAAAAATGAGCAGTCTTCCTAGTAATCAGGAAAATGCAAATTGATGTGCCAGTGTAATAAAATGTTTTTCATTCAACTATTTACCAAAAGTTAAGAAATAGCACTAAAACTCAGTGCTGGCTAGAAAGTGGGGAAAGGGGCATTCTCATTTATTGCTGGTGGGAATGGGAAACACTGTAGTCTTTCTGGAAAACAACCTAACAACATCTATTTCAATTACAATTACATGCATTTAAAATTACATGTATTTAAAATATATCTACTATAATTACTTGCACTTTAAAATACATGTAATTGGCCTAGGAATGCAACTCTTAAGCTATCCTATAGAAACACAAACTCAACATTTAAGGACATAGGAACAAGGACTTTTCAGCAACACTGTTCACAGCGGCAGTATTTGTAGTGCAAGCAACCTCAATGACCATTGGTAGAGAAATGATTGAATGAGTTGAGGTACACATAACTGTGGAATACAATGCACCGCTCGAAAAGAATGAGTCAGAACTATACCCATTCACCAGGGGTAATGTTTTTCATGCACTCCAAAGTGAGAAATCAAATAGCAAGGAAAAGTACCTAGTATAAAAAAATTCAAAAAGAAAATTTCTTATGTATGCTTATAAATATTTGTATGTGTTCACATGACTATGAATAAAGATGTGCAAACTGGGAGGAGGTGATGCTAGAGAGAAGAGAGGGGGTGAGAGGGAATATAAATCAATAAGAAGAGGGAATTCACCCAAATTTCAAACAAGCAAATAAATAGCAAGTAGACTCTAGGCAATCCTCAACTATACACACTGGAGAGATTTGGTGGCAGAAACAGTTTACCCACAGGCTGTAGGCAGAAGACCCCCTTCAGAAAGATGCCTGCTGGTGGTACCTGGTGATTGGATTCTTTGGTCTACACAAGACTTCCGGATGTTGCTATCTGGAAATCCCACCATGACTCAAGATTCCCATTCTCTTTACCCCGTTCCTCTCAGGAATCGGCACAGTGCTGTGCACAGGTGGATCTCAGTAAACGGGGCACTACTGTGGCAGAGGACAAGGACACAAAGCAAGAGAGCTAAATGCAGATGAGGGGGTGTCCCGACGTGGCCCAGTCCTCCCCTGCCTGGGGCTCAGCTTACAAAACAGAGCCTGCTGGGCTTTCTGCCTGGAGGCAGCAGAAAAGGCCGGAGGAAAGGCCATTCCTGGACACCCACTCAATAGGTGTATTGAGTCTCTGGACAAAAAGTGAGTCTGGAGCTGGCGAGTGCCGCGTCCAGCGGCCTGAACAGAATGAGAAGGGGTGGCCAGGCAGCAATTTTTCGGTCTGTGCTTTGGCCACAGGATGCAACAGCTTTGGATTTGTTTCCAGGATGGGGAATCCTCGAGTCCTGGTATGCCTTTTATGTGCCCTGTGGGATTCAGCCCCAGGCCGGAGATGGAGGGCTGACAAAAATTGGGTGAAGCAAAAACCATCTTTGTGAGGACAGCAGGACTGTATGGACAGCAGGACTCCAACGAAGTTGGAATTAAACCCTCCTTTTTCTACAGAATGGTCCCTACACATACCCCCTCCTCTCATCATCTCCCTCTTGCACTCCCCCCTTTGTGTAGTGGTCTGAGCTCATTTGCTTGGATTCTTTTCATTGCAGATTTCAATTCAGCCATCAAACCGAATATGGCTTGAAGAGGAGGGAAGGAAGAATGCTTCAATTTCCTACAGTCTAACTGGGAAAATAAGACCAGTATACAGAAGCACTGTCCTCCCTGGGGATCACGTATAATTCTTGACACTCAACACAGGTTAGGAACCTGAGGGTTCAGGGGTGGGAAGATTTCTAAGGACTGTCCAAGATGAAAGTTTGTTTTTGCTCTCATTTGTGAAACAACCAGAGAAGGACTCCATCACATCATACGTGCTCTAGAGACGTCTAGGCCATGTAGACTTTGTGCTGAGGAAAAGCAGAGCAGTGGAGAGGTTGGGGAGGTGTGCTGGTCTCTAGGTAACCTGGACGGTGGCAAAGGCATTCTGCCTGGGGAGATCTCCACTCTGTAGAAGTGTGATCTTAGGCAACTCATTTCTCCTCATTGGGCTTCAGTTTCCTTATCTGTAAAATGAGGAGGTTGGGTCTTACAGTTTCCAAGGTCCTTCTCAATTCTCACTTCTTTGAATTTATAATTCTGTGAGATAGCAGGACATGGTTAGTGCAGGGAAAGAGGAGAGGCAGAGATGGAGTCAAATATGTAAAGCAAAGAGGAGCTTAAAAAGAGTTAGTTATTGCTTTTCTTGCCCCGTTATCATTCCTTCCTCCAGAAAGGATCTCCAAAGAAAAAGCAGATTTGTGCTTATTTGGACAACTTGTAGCAGTAGATGGTGGAGCAAAAGAAACTTAAGCTGAAACTAGTCTTGCCATTAACACAAGAGTTGTGATACCCAGGAGCTCGTGTGCTTGTGGCATCTTCAAGGAGACACAGCGTGCTTGGGAAATTGCCTGATAAATATGCCACATCTCTCTGCACAGGTTCAAAGGCATCCCTAGTCATGTCAGCATTTTGATGCCTCCTGGGGCCCTTCTCTTGCTCATTAATTAGCATTTTCAGAAAGTTACAGGACTCAAATCTATTAGTCAGATACACCCCCCCCCCCAAGTTGTGAGGGGCTGCAGAGAGAGAAGACAGGGCAATGAACTTGAAGGAGACTCACACTCCCGCCCCACATTCTTCTGGGAGCTGGAAAAGTCTGTGTCTTTCATGGTGAGAGAATGGGTTATGACCCCTTCTGACACTGTCTCTGGACAGGAAAAGTTCACGGGCTGCAGAGTAGGGGCACTCATTCTGAAGGACCCTGGCTGCTGACTCCATCTCTGTCCTTGAAGAGACTTTTTTTTGCTTCTCTAGACACTTGCAGGCACCCTGGTGAGTTGACCCCAGGGACTCATATCTCATTTTGAGACCAGTCCTCTGGCTGTTACACTCATTTCAACGTAACCCCCTCCTTTCATGAGAATGACCTAGAAATGACCCTCTGAAGGAGACAGTGTGTCTCCGGTGTTTGGCAGAACAGACAACTATGGTCTGTTCTCAAGAGTAGCGAGGAGAGACGATGGGGAAACACAGGCACATGGGTGCCTCTGTCTAGCTATTCAGGAGATGTTGAACTAAAACACTGATTTAAGAAAAGAGTAGCTCAGAACAGAACAAGACTCCCACGCTGCTTGAGGGAAAATGATCAGGAAGCAAAAGGTTTTAACTCAGGAGCAAATTTGGCTTGATAGGAAATGGTAGCTTATTTGGACCAATCAATAAGTGGATTTGGAAATAAAGACAGAATTTTTTTTGAAATCTGCTTAAAATAACCCTGGGAGGAGAATAGCTTGGGCTTCAGTCCTTAACAGAGGTACCCAGAGGAAATTAAGTAATTACCAATTCCTGATATGGATAAGGCTAGAAAAGGTATTGATTCTCTCCATAGGCAAAGGCAGGTTCACCAGCATGAACTCGTTTATACTGTCTGCAAGCAAGTCGTCTCCTTTCACATGTAGAATGATCCGGAACAGGTTTTAGGATGAGAAATCTGGTGCTGTCTAGCAGGATGGGTTTGGGAGGGAAGGGGTGAAAGAGGAGGTCATTAGAAGGCTCTTGCAATTTTTTTTTTGGCCATTCCACACGGCTTGCAAGACCTTAGTTCCCTGATCAGGGATTGAACCCGTGCCCTCGGCAGTGAAAGCACCAAGTCCTAACCACTGGACCACCAGGGAATTCCCTGCGATTTAATATTAAGATCATGAGAACCTGGACCTGCAATGGTAGCACTGGGACTGAAGAAGAATTTGTTACAGATCGAAAAATATAGAACTACTGGCCTTGCAAAAAAGCTCCTCAATGAAAAAGAAAAAAATGGGCAAAATGTGGGAAAAAAATACTTGCCACAAATATGACGGAAAAAAGTGAATATTCTAAATGTCTAAAAAGTGTATATGGGCAAAAAAGACACTGAGACCCAACTATGAGACCCATAAGGGCATAGGAAGTAGATGGAAAATTCTCATAGAGCACAAATGGGTTAATAAACCTGAAAAATGTTTAGCTTACTAGTAAACAAACTAAAAATTTAAAGTTATTTTTGTTCTAACAATCACATTATTCATTTAAAAAGATAATATTCACACACCAATGGTGCGTGCCTTAATTGACATGATCTTTCTGGAAAGGAATTTGCTGATATATATCAAAAGATTTTAAAATGTTTTGACCTTTTGATTCACTTTCTACTTTTCAGCGACTCTCCTAAAGAAATAATAATTGAGTTGTTAACATAGATTTACTTGTTTATCAAGATGGTTTTTAGAATAGTAAAAGCAAGGAAGAAGGGGAAACAACCAAATGTCCAATGTTGGACACATGTTGAATAAACTATGACATACTCTACCATGTGATGAACCATTAAGAAATCATTAACATTGTATTTTCTTAAGAGTGAAATTTTTTGCCACACAGCTTGGGGGCTCTTAGTTCCCTGACCAGCAATTGAACCCAGGCCCTGGGCAGTGAAAGCGCAGAGTCCTAACCACTGGGTCACCAGGGAATTCCCTGAAAGTATTTTTATACAATGCTAATACGTATTTTATGTAATGTTTTATACAGTTATTTCACAATGTAATCTCAATTGTTTATATATATGTATGTATACTATACTATATACATAAGAAAGATATGATCAAAACAAAGCTGAATTCTACATTTTCATCATCTGTTATAGAAAATAAAGCACTGGCGCCATTACCAACAATGGTAAATGGGATAGAATGATGAGTCTTGCTGTTCTATGGATTGCAGCGTGCCACTGAAATTTTTAACTCTGATATCTCTTATCTCCACAGCTAAACTGCCAGCCAGGAGGTTACTGTTCTAAAGGGCTACTACAGTGAGTAATTTGGGGCAAATCCTTTCACATTTCTAAGCATCAGTTTCCTCATCTTTAAACTGGAATCTATGATAAAAAAAATTCCCATTTTTGGAGCTGTACTGCCTTAACCTTAACAATGACAGGTTATAAAATGCCAAAAAACATTGTTTTTAATTTTTGACAACTGGTTAAATAGAAAATATCTCATGTGGTTTCAGTTTGCACTTCCTTCATTACAAGAAAGGTTGACACAATTTCGCACATGTTTATTGCTAAATGGTAATTCTGTGATTTCAATCTTTTTTTATGATTTTAAGGAGCTCTCCATATATTCTGAATAGGAAGTTTTGTTATATGTGTTGGAAATATGCTATCAGTTTCTTCACTGTCCTTCAACTTTATCATACAGAAGTTTTCATTGTATAAAGGTTTAAACTTTTTATGCGTTAAACCTAATTGTCTTTTTCTTTAAACATACTATGGAAACTGTGACCCCCCAATTATAAAAATGTTGTCCTACATTTTTCTAATGCTTTATATAGTTACATCTCTATAGATTTAGAAATATATATATGGAATCTTGCTACTTAAAGTGTGTTCCATAAATCAGCAGCATAACGTTACCTTAGAGCTTTTCATAAATGCAGAATCTCAGGACCCATCCCAGACCCCCTCACATCTGCAACTGTATGGCTGTTAGCATAACTGATACCATCTTGGGCCAGTACAGTCCCTCCTGTCCCTCCACTGACCCTACCCAGGACTGTACTGTGTAGCAAATCACTTCTCTGTCCTGAAGGGCTTTGTAGTTAATAGATAATGTTTAATAATCATTAGGACCAGGTGGCCTCTGTGTTCTGTTAGTTCCCAAGCAACGATGAAGACCTTTGCTGAGGTATTCCCGGCACCCACGAGACTAGTTACCCATTCATAAATCTTGACTTAGGAATGCACGTACTATTTCCGAGCACGTACCCTATATCCTAGGTTAACTATAAAATTGTCCCAGTGGCCCCTTGTTGGTGCAGAGTGCAGCTGTGGATGCTTCCAGGTCTTTGTCCTCCCAATCCCACCCTGTGAGTATGTTGCTCTGTAATAAATGGATCCATTGTTTATATGGAACTGCCTCCCTCATTTTTTGGTCTCAAGACACCTTCTCAGTTTGGTGAGCACTTTCATCCCCTCTGTCCTCCAACAGCAATTTACAACACCTTCCTATGCACATTAAAGTTTAAGAGGCGCTGGTCTAGGAAATAATTTTGTTTGTGAGATAAAGATATATTATGTTTTGTTTTTTCTGTATCCAATTGGCCCAACACCATTTAGCTCTGCATTTCTTTGGATTGATTGCCACTTTTGTTCAACAACCCCAGAGCCAGTGTGGAGGAGGCGAAAGTGGGTCTGAGAGAGTTGAAATCTCTGCTTTGAGTACCCAGGAGATCAAATAGGAAACTCTAAAAACTGAGTCTACCATGTGCATTAATTCTAAGGGAGCAATCAGAGGAGAGAGGAAGGATAATTTGCTTGGGATGCATGTAATTTGGTTTTGGGAAAACTTTTAAATGTTGTTGGCCCTTGAGCAAATTGGAGGTTAGATGCACTGATGCCCCCTGCCCCCTACATTTGAAAATCTGGTTATAATTTTACAGTCAGTCCTCTGGATCTGTGGTTCCTCCCTATCCAAGGTTCCACGTGCATAGAGTAAACCAACCACAGATCATGTAGTCCTATAGCATGTACTTAGTGAAAAAAAAATCCATGTATATGTGGTCCCACTGCAGTTCAAATCCATATTGTGCAAGGGTCAACTGTACACTCTTATAAGTGGGACCAAAGTTTTTCAGACAGAAGTGACAACTGATACATTTTCCAAGTCGTATATCATGTTGCCTTTTGGATACAATTAGAGTTGTATACATGGAGAGTTTTGTGGGTGACCTCTTGTTCTCATACTGTCTTTTCGATACTGACAAAGGCTGAAGATCATAATGATTCACTAAGTCAACTTTAAAGTGTAGAAATCAATTACACTGACTCCAAACTTACAAATACCTTAAAGGCAACGTGACAAAGAATATACTGCCGACTATTCCACAACTGCTCCAAACTGCCAGATGATGAACTAGGTTTCACAAGGTTAGATGCTATGTAAAAACTCCTAGAAATATAGAATCAAACACTGAATGAACTGCAAAATAATTTTTCTATGATTAATACAAAATAATTTAGAAATATTTTTTATTCCTACATAATGCAAATATTTTGCTCTCCTGGGTATTAGAGCAAAAAAGACAGCATGGCTTGTTTTTGTTGGTTTTAGCCTGCAATAGGGTTTTATTTGTTGAAACTACACATTTATGTGAAGAAATACCTTGTATATACAGAGTAAATTCAGTTTGGATCAAATTACTCAAAATACAAAGTGAAAATTAGCTCAGTAATTTTGTTCACGCTTTGGTTTTTTTTTTTGGCCACCTTGGCATGTGGGGACAGGACTTGTCTGACCTCAGTGACCTGTGACCAAGGGAGGGAGGGTTGTATTAGCTTATTAGGGCTGCTCTAAAAAAGTACCATAGATTGGATAGTTTAATAGAATTTATCTCACAGTGCTGGAGGCTAGAAGTCTAAGATTGAGGTGTCGGTTTCCTCTGAGACCTCTCTGCTTGACTTGTTGATGGCTTTCTCCTGTGCATGGCCCTCCCTCTGTGTGTTTATGTGTCCTAATCTCCTCTTCTTATAAGAACATTCGTCATTGGATTAGGGCCCATCCTAATAACCTCATTTTACTCTAATTACCTCTTTAAAGACCCTATATTCAATCAAATACAGTTACATTCTGGGGTACTAGTGGTTAGGACTTCAACTTATGGATTTTGGGAGAACAGAATTCAGCCCATATGACAGATGACATTCTGGGAAGGGCTGTGAACAGGGAGGTAGATCACTGAATTAATCCCAGTCTTGCCACTAGCAGTGTCCCTTGCTTTTAGCCTTAGATCTCTTGGCTTCTGTTCCTGCACGATGTCTTTTGCTTCACGCTAAGACTCAAAGACTAATATCAGCCTTATGAGTGAGCTATTATGCTTATGAATTGCAGACATCCCCAATTTCTGCAAAATTCCGTGGTCATCCTTTAATATCCAGATAATATGGTTTGAGTCTCCATCTCACACGTTGCTAGAAGGATCCTCTGATGCTGCTTGCCTTTTCTGATGATCTTCACTCTCCAGGGCTCCCAGGGCTGCAGCTGTCATTGCTCTTGGCTCTGAGACTGTTCTCTTCTTGGATCGGCTTTCTCATGCAGGACCCAACCCCAGTCCCTTCTCTCTAAAGTGTCCCAGCAAGGACTGTTGAGGAGAGCAGATTCTGACCGAAGGTTTTAGGGGAAAGGGAAGGGATGGGGGGCGATGACATTAGAGTACACTACAAGAAAAATCTTTAAACTGCAACGTAGACTTCCCTGGCTTAAGGTTCCATGGCCTTTTCTTAATTCAGGGCATTTTTTACTGAGCCACCATCTCCCACTTTGGCTTCTGCTTATGGACTCTACTGAGACCCCTTTCTTTTCCTCAAGACCTTCCTTCTATTTCTCCTCCTTCCTCCTTCCTGGTTCCCACCTCTACCTCACCCCAGTTTCTCTCAAGCCGTCAATGAACAACTCCTAATTCTGTTATTTTCTTAGCAAGGAATGTAGCTCTTTTCCAGTCGCATCTTTCCTCCTAGCTGGCCCCTGGGAGTAGCAGGTGGGGGCGGGGCTCACTTTCCTCAACCAAAGACCCATCAAGAAATAGTTCCAACACAGTCATCTCTGCTGTGAATTATGCCTCTAGCGTGTGAGAGCTGTTCAGTCTCTTTAAGGTCAGATCCTCGTCTTTTTCTCCCATCTCCCCTCTTATAAGCTCTCTACAACAGATTTAGGGATCATTCTTTCATGTGCAATGTAGATGAATTGATATTACAATCGCTTAGAGTACATTTTGGTGTTTTTGTGTAACGTGAATATCAATGGTAAGAGAAAAAAGACATACTTTGTTGTCCTGGTTATGTAGTACTGATGACTATTTCAGATAGAAAAGCATTATAGGGTCATCTATTTGGTTCCCTCTCAATCGAGAATTAAGTGGGTCAACAAAGAAATAGTCCATTTCATATGTATTATTGCTGCAAGCGCCAACTCTTTTTTCTATGTATCTGCTTTAAAAAAAAGACAAACAGCCCCAAATCTCCTGAAAACTCTCAGCAGCTGTGCTAATGTTTTAGCATCTTCACCTTGCCCAGTCCTTCTGTAGTCAGTGCTTTTTATCTTAATGGATTGAGGGGCCGCAGGGCACAGACTCAGGTGGCAGAAGGTTTGAGTTTCCGCACTTAGTCTGTGACTCGTAGTTTCTGTGACCGTGGGGAAGTCGCTGAAGTTCTCCAAATCCAGTTCCCTGGTCTATAACATAGGGCGGAATCCTACTCACATACTCACAGGATCAAATGAGATTGCATTACTTAGAAACATTCCTTTGGCTAGAAGGACTGCAAGTCAAGTAACCGAGCTGGGTAGCGGCTGTGACTTCTGACGTGTTTGGGCAAGTCTGGAAGGTTAATTGGCACGTTGGCCAGGTTTGGGCTTACCTGACAACTCAGGGGAGCCACAGTGACTGGTTTGATTAAATCTGACGATTGGAGCCCAAGAGTAACGCGAGGCACTGCCTCCGATGGGGAGCTAGAACACAGGTGCTCACGCTGCGTCCAGGAATGCTGGTTGGAAGGGAGGGAGCGGTCACTGTGAGCACGGATGAGAAAATGCCTCTGCACTGTCCTCCTGTCCAGCCTCAGGGGACCTGCCCCATGTTCCCTGAGAGAGGGAACTGGTATGAGAGTGGGCCAAGGGAAAGAGGCCTCTCCCTGGAGAAGCCCTCGAGTACTGAGATTGAGAGCAGGTTCCCCATGAGACATAGTAACCTGGGTGGCGCTGAAGGTGTATCTGTAGAATAGTGCTAGATGCTGTGTCAGGGGTGGACTTAGTGGGGCCTGAAGGTTATAAGATGTTGGGGGCTCTTTAAGAAAAGAATACACAGTTACAAATATAAAACTTGGCAGAAAACGGACTATTTTTTTTAGAATAATTAGGTAAATCCCAATAACTTACTTTTAAAAAGCCTATTTCCAAAACAGAAATAGAGTCACAGATGTAGAAAACAAACTTACAGTTACCAAGGGGGAAAGGGGAGGGGATGATAAACTGGGAGATTGGGATTGACATATGCACACTACTATATATAAAATAGATAACTAATAAGGACCTACTGTATAGCACAGGGAACTCTACTCAATACTCTGTAGTGACCTATACGGGAATAGAATCTAAAAAGAGTGGACACGTGTATGTATAAATGATTCGCTTTGCTGTATAGCAGAAACTAACTCAACATTGTAAATCAACTATACTCCAATAAAAATTAATTTTAAAAAAGCTGATAAATAGTGCAAAGCCCAGAAACACAACAACATATTTTTACTAGTTGTCTGACCCATCTCTTTAAGACTTTTTTCCTTACTTTCTTGGGTGGCATACTTTTTGATCATTTCTTCATACGACAATGATTTTGTAATATCACTTTCTACAGAGAGAATGAAAACATAATTTGGTCTTTCTTCTGGAATTGTTATCAGAATTAATTCTCAATTATTGATTTTTAGGATGAATAAAAGAATGAAGACAATGCAAATGATGCACTCTTTGTAATATTCCTACAGGTTGCGCTCAACAAACACAAGATTTCTGAAAGATTCTATTTTGAGTGATTTCTATAATAAAAGGGAAAAAATGTATGGCACATTTATAATTGTATACACACACAAAAGACAATCTCTGTTTTGACTAGGTGTTGATGAGAACCAAATTGTCTGCTTACACATTTACATACCTAACGATTAGAAGGAATTCCCACAGAGAAGCTTCTGACTGGGTACATTTCAAACCTTGTACTCTACTACCCATCCCTCTGGTGCCAGGAGCCACAGAATCTGTACAATGTTGAGTTAGGGCCTCTGGCCCTGCTCCTTCATGTTTGAACATCAGGTGAGTTGGCCCAGAGGGCAGTAGGAGAATTCCTGGAAAGGCATTTCTATATTGGTACAGCTAGCAATAACTTAAATATACCTGGAAGTGACTTTGGAACAGATAAATGATCCCATTAAATGCAAAATAAACTCCCCTTAACCAGATTCCAAAAATGCCCCCTGGCCACTCCAATGCCATTGGAGAAAAAGTGAAGTATAATGGAGGGGAAATCAAAGAGGAAAGAGAACGTGGTCTTCACCACTTGTAGCTAAAATATTTTACTTATGCAAATCTTAGCAAAAAACATGATCACATGAACTCATTGCCAGGGACCTTTCCTGGTTCTTTGAAGGGGACCATGAAAGTGAGGGGTTCTCAGACTTAAGCTTCATTACCTTTTCAGGAACTATATCCCTGGCTGAAACAATAAACTCCCAACTTCAGTGGCTTCAAGTAACAGTCCACATTTTGTTGACACCCACCAGTTGGTGGGTAGTGGTAGTGAATTTGACTGGAGTGGTGTGTCGTGGCCAGAGGGTAGGGAAAACCTTGCTACACGCAGTCATTCAGGGATCCAGGCCAACAGAGGCTCTGGCATCTTCAACATTTGCCTTGGGCATGAACAACTAGCTGTCAGACAGGGCAAGAGAGAGAGCAGGAGATCATGAGGGAGGTTTTACTGGCCAGCCCAGGAAGTGGAACTTCACTTCTTCCCGTAGTCTACTGGCTGGAACTCAATCATGGGGCCATGTACCTGCAAAGGAGGCTGGGAAGTGTAGTATAGCTGTGCCCAGGGCAAAGAGGAAATACATTTTGGTAAACCACAGTACTCTCTGACACAGGAGGAGACAGGATTTTCCTTTAGTTGGGACTGGAGTGACACAAGTATGGCAAGACAACACTGCTGGAACCACAGAAGGCACTGAAAGGCCATCGGGGGCTCCTGGGGAAGCCCCAGTATCCTCTTGAACCAGAGAAGATGTTTGGGGGTGTGGCACAAGAGATGTATTGTGGGTGTGTTTTGTTACTGGTATTTTACTCTTTATACCTCCCACACCACCATGGTTTAAGGAAAACTGCCTGGAAACCCGTCTAAGGGATGATGATGATGATAATGTTGACTCTGAGTAAAAGGATTTTTAGGGAGAAGTTTGCAAAATCAGATCACTAAACTCTCCCTGCTGCCATTCACTGAAGGGATTCCCAGTGCCTGTTTTTATCAGACTGTCTGATCCAGGAGTGAACGTGTCTCATTTACTTTTGGGTCCCCGTGCCCAGCTGGGTGCTATATTAGATTGTTAGAATTTTCCTTTTACTTTCCTATATATGTAGGCATTTTACAGGCACTAAACATTTTTTGATATGTAGCGTTGTTAAGAGCCTGGACAGAATAGATACTAATGCCCAAGTTCAGCAAATTATGTCCATTTCGATCCACAGTTCCCAGATATTCCATAACTAATTGAACTTGGGGTCTCGGTTTGAGATTGTTTCCGTTAGACCTTTTCTACAATAGTTAAAGAAAAAACATAAGGCTTAGGTATAAAAATTAATTTTGGCTTTCTTGGAATATGGAAATTCTCTAAACCAGCTGGAAAAGGTAGGTTCTTCATTTCTTCCGGCAAATGGAAAATGACTTTTCCCTTGATGCTTTTCTCTCTACATAAGTTAAAAATCCATTAGTAAATCAGGCTTAGCTGGGTCCCTTCATTGATATTTGATCCTTGGAACCTCGCAAGGAAAATCAATGTGTGGCTTCTCAGTTAATTAACATAATGTTAATAGAATGTATAATAGCAGCTGGAATCCTCATACCTAGTCTTCTGCTCAGGCTGAGTGAGCAGAAACGGCTGATGGATAGGCTTCGGAAGACAGCCTATCTAGACCACCCGAGGGAAGACAAGCACAAGGAGACTGAAGCTAAAATAGTACCTGTCTGAGCGATCCTTCCTACGTGCTTGCTTGCTAGGGTTTGCCGAAGCAGGAGGAAAGGGCTAGAATAAAGCTAAAATGAGAAGGATTAAAATTCTGTCCACATGTGGGCAGCCAGGGTCAGCAATGGAATCTGAACAACAGATTCAAATTCAGCCTCTGAGACGTCGAGTGTGAGGAAGGGTGTGATCAGAGAGTTGGGACCATTGAATGAATTACTTCTACGGTTTCTCTGGTTAGAGACTATAACCATGGAAAAGAGCCACGTAGCACAAGCAGCAGAAAGAGCCCTGATCCCAGGGCTTCAGGTATCTCCCTCCCGCTCCTGCCCCCACTTAAAAAAAATGTTAAGTGCTGGTGGAATACTCATTACATAGAATTTACCATTTTAACCCTTTTGGGGGGGTGGTGTTTTCCACTTCTTTTTATTAATAGGAAGAGGCAATTCAGAGAGAGGAAAACATTGAAAAGAGAGAAACCTTGCTCTGAATCCTTTTTAACTGGTATTATTATTGCAATGATAAAAACATAAGCTGTGATATAGCAATCTTCGTAAAAGCATACTGACACGCTAGGATTTGGAAGAAGTTCTAGCCCAGCATACGCTTCAGGAGACCCTAGGTGGGGTATCCCAGGCTGCCATTTTAACCACTTTTAAGTGTATTAAGTACATTTTCATTGCTGTGCAGCCATTACTATCATCCATCTCCAGAACTCTTTTTATCTTGCAACACTGAAACTCTGAACCCGTTCAGCAATAACTCTCCTTTCTCTCCTCCCCCTGGCCTGTAGAAACCACCTCTACTTTCTGTCTTTATGAGTTTGACTCCTCCAGGAATCTCATGTAAGTGGAATCATATAGTATTTTTGTGACTGCGTTACTTCACTTAGCATAGTGTCCTCAAGGTTTATTCTAATTACAGCATGTGACAGTATTTCCTCCTTTTAAAATGTTAAATATTTCCATGGTATGTATAGAACCACATTTTGTTTATCCATTCATCTGTCAACGGACACTTGGGTTGCTTCCACCTTTTGGCTATTGTGAATAATGCTGCTGTGAACATGGGGGTACAAATATTTCTTTGAATCCCTGTTTTCAGGGCATGTGCTCAGGAGTGGAATTGCTGGATCATATGGTGATTTTATTCTCAAGTTTTGAAAAACTGCCACACTGTTTTCCATAGTGGCTGCACAATTTTATATTCTCATCAATAACGCATAAGGGTTCCAATTTGTCCACATCCCCACCAACGCTTTTTCTTTACCTTTTTTCCCTTTCTTAAAAAAGTTATTTTTTATAGTAGCCATCTTAATGCGTAAGGAGATGGTATTGCATTTTGGTCTCACGGTCAGGCTCCACCCAGATACTGCTTGCTGACCATCTCCTCTCCCCACGAGCTCTTCCCCTAAACCCTTTCTGTCTCCCACATCCCACAGCCTTCCCTTTCCCCCATCTCGCTTCTCCAAATCGCATGCACCATCTGCTGTGACTAGTGTTCTCATTCACCTTTCTGTGCTTATCTCCTCTTTAGCAGGAAAGTGCTTCGGAGGCTGACAGCCTAATCTCTCTGCTTATCCCATGTTTCTGAATTCATCATCCCGCCCCTCCGGCTGCTGCCCCTGCACTGCTGTCCAGGCAGAGCAGGAGGAGGGCAGATGAGGCTGGACCAGACGGGGGAAAAAAAAAAAAAGGGTCGGGGAGGGATCCAGGCACAGGGAATGATGCTGTGGAACCCTGGAGGGCCCTGTGGTTCTGACAGGGCTTTTTTTTTTTTTTTTTTTTTAATCAAACACAAAGCAATGGACAGTAAAAAACATCCTGATCCCCCCCGCCCGCCGCCACTTTTTGGTGGGAGTAGGGTGGGGCATGGTAGAGGTAGAGACAGATGGAGACAGCCCGGAAGGAAAGACAGCTCTATCCGCCCCTATTACTTTCCTCCACCAGCTATGTTCAAAGCCCCTCAATCACTTCTCCCAGTGCTGCTATAGGTGCTGCTATAAATACACGTGGTGGCAGCAGACAAAGAGTTGGTTTGGCCCCTGCAGTGACAGGATGGGAATCTAGAGTAGGAGCTACAAGGGCTACTAAGAACTTGACACTATTCTCCAGAACTGGTGCAGAATAGAGCAACCAGGCCTGATCTGGAGGGGGCTGCTGGTTTCCTGACAAGCCAGGTTAGGCCAATAATGGTTGAAGAGGCTACCCTGAGCTCTCAACGGGCAGCTGCTCCTAGCTTGGGAGAATTTGGTGGGAGGAAAATCCAAGGACGTAACTAATCCAAGGTCAACTTTCTTTTCCTTTCCTGAATCAAACATGACATACCAGGGAAAAGAGGAGACAAGAATGTTTCATTTCTGAATTTGCTATAATGTCTCTCCCTGCCAATTCTCTCCTCCCACCTGGCAACTCAGCTCTCCTTCCCTGACAACTGTCCTTTGAAAGGATGGAAAGTGCACTTCATTTGTTGTTGTTTTTCCTCGTGCTGAGATAAAGCCCTGAAGCTCATAGTAGAGGTGAGACTGGAGTTCTGCTTCTCTTAGAGCTATGTGTCCCCATCGTGGTATTTGATGTATTATGTGAGATGTACCATATAATTGGTAATGTATACATGAATTATGTATATTATGTATGTTATTTCATATATATACACATTTTATTATTTACATTCTATCTATCTATTTAATTTCCCCTCTGCTTCCAGGAAGGAAGCTGCTCATGGCTATTTCTGCTCTGCAAGTCATACCTTGAGCACGGTCACCTGCAGTGTGGGCTTTCTGCATTGCTATCCAGAAGGTAGCTGTAAATCATTTTTTTTCTTTTTCTCTTAACTGGGAGAAGCTGAGGCTCATCACCTAGGGAAGAGGGCAGGAAACTCAACTGCAAAAAAGCTACCTTAAAACACAGACCTATAAAGTGAGGCCATTAAAGTATATGGTGCTGCCACAGATTTTCTTTAGATGCTTATTTTTTCATTTCTCTTCTACCTCAGCTCATTCACTCCCCCTCTCCCGCTGCCCCTGCCCCCTGAACCATGGAGGATGCAGGCTCTGCTTCATATACTACCATTAGTAACACCTCACGCTTATGACCTTTTAATATTTCTAGAACATTCTTTTATTTTCTGACAGGTATGCACAAATTCTTCCTATACGTCTCCTTCTCTTCCAAATCTGGCAGATGGGCTGGACCTTATTTTTCTTTTTTGGCTCATTTGAGTATGCTGTAGTATAAAATAAATATGCTTCCAGCACAATATTGAAGTGCTGAGGGGTGCACTTTGGGGAAATGACGCTCAGGTAATGTGTCCACCCTCTGGGAAGGGGGAATTACGATAAAGTGGTAGAGTTTTGTCACTGTCACTGAACTGTCATGTCTCGGAAGGAAGTAATTGCTGTCACCACAGCCGTTTCTTCTTGCTCCTCTCGTTCCCACCCTAACGTATCATGTGATAAAACATATTTCTGGAACAAATGAAAAAAAACTGTGGTTGCGGAGTGGGAACTGAAGCTGATAAAATAATGAAATTAGGCTGGACTTTTTGTTATCTTTTTAAAAAGTTACTTTATCTGGCAGCTACATATCACTTGTTCCAGTTCAATTCTTTCAGTTCCAAAAGTTTCACTTCATAAGGATACTGTCCTTCGTTATGGTAGAGGTGACACTGGAGTTCTGCTCCTCTTAGAGCTATGTGCCCCCATCTTGTTATTTGATGTATTATGTGAGATGTACCATATGATTGGTAACGTATACATTAATTACCATTGTAATTAATGGTAATTAATGTAATTAACAGAGGACCCTTGTTACGGTCCTCTGTTAGGGTTTTGTCCATTGACAGTGTAAAGGCTGATTTTACAGCGTTAGGGTTTTAGGATTTTTTGCTAAGTTTTCTTTTTGTGACGACGTAAATTTCACTCATGAATCACAGGATGCTGCAGCTGTCAGGAAGGGGCTTAAAATATCTCATGCATACATGCCGTGATCAGCAAACAGCAGTCTCCCAGCTACACGTGGGAAGGTCCCAGTTCTTGTTCGGATTCATTCCTGGGAGGTAGGAATAGTAATGCAATCTTTGGTCAAAGGGAAAAGTTGTGAGGTTCACAGAACAACTCAAGAGTCAACAGCAAGAAGTCTGGCGGTTTCTTATGAAGTTAGACCTATACCTGCCCCGTGACTCACCAAATCCACTCAAAAGCATTTACTCAAGATAAACAAAAAAAGCTTGTTCATAAAAACGCTTTTACAAGAATGTCCGTAATAGCTTTACTCATAAAGCTGGAAATGTCCAAATGCCCATCAACGAGAATGGATAATAAATTGATATATTTGTATAATGGAATATTACTCAACGATAAAAAGGAATGAACTACAGATATACAAAAAACATGGATAACTCTTACAGAGACTATGTTGTGTGAAAGAAGCCAAACACAAAATAGCACATATTGTATGATTTCATTCATGCAAAGTTCAAAACAGGCAAAACTAATCATTAATGATGGAAATCAGAAGAGAGTTGACTGTGGGTACCAGAGAGTAGGGATCAACTAAGAAGCAGCATGAGGGAAATTTCTAGGGTGATGGAACTGTTCCATATCTTGATGGGGTATGGGTGACACGGGATTTATATTTGTCAAAAGTCATCAAAACTCAAACTTAAAACTTCAGATTTTGCATTTCACGGGATACAAGTTTTCTCTCAAAATTTAAAATGGACTACAAACATATATATATATATAAATTAGTAGCCAATGTGACTGCAGTGTCGCACAGCTGGAGGATCTGCTATGAATTCCTGGTGCTGTGGTTGTGGTTCTCAAACCTGGCAGCACATTAGACTTACCTGTGGAGCTTGTATTCTGCAGGATGCCTGGGTCTGACTTACCACCAAAGATTCTGATTCTGTGGGTGCGGTTCAGGAACCTGCATTTCAGAGTAAATTCCAGGGCTTCTAAGGTGCACTCTGAGGGGAGAAAGTTCAAAGGTTTAGATAGTAGTAGACTTTTTTAAAAGGATGCTGTAATATCTGGTCACGATCACATCTGCCATTTTTGAGTTGTGACACTTGTGAATAGAAAGGTGTTTTGATTCAAACCTATGTGTATCTTTAAAAAAGAAGTAGATGTGAAGACAGAGGAAAAGAACTAACATATATTGAGGGTCTAGGATGTGCCAGGGAGGTTGTTAGGCATTTAATATAGATAATTGCATTTAAATTCTCTAAGAAGCACACTTATTTATTATATATATTCATTGCAATCTCCATAGTCCAGGCACCAGCAAAGCCAACTTTCTTGCAAATCTCTTAATAGGTTGGGCTATTTCAGGGCCCAAGGCTTTTGTAATGCCAGGGATGCCTTTCCCCTTAGTCTGCTGGATGTATTTCTATTCATCTTCTAAGATCCACTTAAGTATACCACATTATATGCAGTCCTTCTTGCTCCTTCCCTTACCCTGTTGGAGGAATTTCATTCCTCTTCAAGTAGAAATTGTATCTGCTGTCCTAGGATTCATACCAAAGTATGCTTTGGAGTTCTTTTACATGAATTAGAGACTCTCACTAGTAACTGATTTAATGCCAAAACTACTTAAATGGAGAAAACACTACAAATAAAACTTTTGGCAGTCAAATGTAGGTTTGCATTAGACTGATTTCTACTTTTAGTATTACATCTATCACATGGCATTATAATGTTCAATGTACATTTCTTTCTCACCCACTAGACAAAGATCTCCATATCTTATTCATCTTTGTAGTCCCAGGACCTGGCACAAAACCTGGCACTTATTCAGTGCCCAATAAGTTATTGTTGAATAAATGAATGGATGAATGGAAGAGATCACCTTGCTTCTCCTTAAATCTAACTTGTACCCAGATAAATAGTGAATTTTCAGTAATAACCCACTGACCTCAAAATAAAATGTAAACCCTCAAAATGAATTTCAAGGGTTCCCATAATTACCATCTGCCCTACCCAGCTCTAGCTCTAACTAATCTTGTGGGCTATTGATTACTAAATTAAATCTCCTGGTCAAGATATATCAACTCATTCCTTGACTATCATAGGCTCATTTTTTTCTCCATGCCCTTGGTTAAATTACCGTCTACTCCATTGTATAACGGAAAGAGTATATGACGTCTGAAGAGCTGAGAATGATTCTCAGTTCCCACCATATTAGCTGTGTAACTTTGGTTAAATGACGTATCTCTAAGTCTTGTTTTTTGTCATTTATGAAATGAGATATCTGCAGTGACATATATACATTGTCCTGGAAGCTGTGTAAATTATTATTATTATATTACATTATTATGTTAATATTACTATATTATTATTACAGCTATAAAAAGAACTAAACTATTAGTAGTAGTAATAGTAGTAGTAGTAGCAGTAATAGTAATTGTTGTAATCCTACATATCCTTCAGTATGAAGCTTAAGGCCCAAGTCCTTTTTTATTTTCATTTATTTTTAAAAATATTTATTTAGTTAGTTAGTTTTGGCTGCGTTGGGTCTTCGCTGCTGCAAGCAGGCTTTCTCTAGTTGTGGCGGACAATCAGGGGCTACTCTTCGTTGCGGTGCACAGGTTTCTCATTGCAGTGGCTTCTCTTGTTGTGGAGCATGGGCTCTAGGCCCAAGGGCTTCAGTTGTTGTGGCACATGGGCTCAGCAGTTGTGGCGCACAAGCTTAGTTGCTCCGCGGCATGTGGGATCTTCCCGGACCAGGGATCAAACTGGTGTCCCCTGCATTGGCAGGCGGATTCTTAACCTCTGCACCTCCAGGAAAGTCCCCCCAAGTCCTTTTTTAAATTTGGAGAGCCTACATTTTTTTCTGAACTGTCTGAACCACTAACCATGGCGCTTCATCATATACTATCATTATTATTATTTAACTGTTTTATGTATATGCGGTCTTTCTCTCCAACCTGATTGGGAGCCTCTCAAGGGCAAAAGCAGGAACTTGTGTTATCCTTATTCTTATGCCTCCCAATCACTTAGAGGAGCATAAGATATATTAAATTGTATTAATATTAAATTGTCTTAAGGAGAATGGAAAATATATTTAGAATCATAGGGTTTCAGAGTGATAAGTTCTTAAACATAATTTAATACAATTCTCTTTCTATTGAAACTGTAACTTATATGTGCTGTGTGTCTTTCCTAAAGTCACAGCTAATAATAATTCTAGCTAATGATTCTTGAGAACATCCAGCATTATGCGAAGTAATTTAAATTAATGATATAATTTAATGACATTGGAGTTATCATTGTCCCCATCTTATAGATGAAAAAAAGTGATGCTTAGAAGCTGGGATTCAAACACAGGCATCTTTCTCCAGATCTTCCACCCTTAAACCTGCCTTTGGCATTGAAGTTTCCTGATTCTCATACCAGTGCCCTTCCTGCTACAGGGGTAACCATTATCTTCTCTCTTCTGGCAGTGGTTCTTCAGTGTGGCCCAGACCAGCAGCATCAGCATCACCTGGGAACTTATTAGAAATGCAAATTCTTGGGCCCCACCCAGCCCTGCTGAATCAGAAACTCTGGGGGTGGTGTTTAACAATCTGTGGTTTGACAAGCTCTCTAGGTGATCCTGATGCACTCTCATGTTTGAGAACCATGGCTTTAGAGTGAATATTGTACTTGTCTTTTGCTTCTTATATTGTTCATGCTGTTGCTTAATAGAGTTTCTTTTTTCTCCTTTTATTTAAAAAAAATTTTTTAAACATCTTTATTGGAGTATAATTGCTTTACAATGGTGTTAGTTTCTGCTGTATCACAAAGTGAATCAGCTATACATATACATATATCCCCATATCCCCTCCCTTCTTGTGTCTCCCTCCCACCCTCCCTATCCCACCCCTCTTGGTGGTCTTAATAGAGTTATCTATTATGTGATTATATAACAAGGGTGAGAAAGCCTACATCTCTCCATCAATATTCAATGATTTCTATATTCTGTATGTGAGATTTCACTCCAGCAAAGAGAACTAACAAACCTGAAATTTGCTGCCATGCATCTTATTATCTTAAGAACTTTAATTGGTTTTGTTCCTTTACTTGTTTTTACACTTATTTTTATATTTTTACTTAACTCATTTATAAGGAACAAGTAGAATTTTCCCTGCACAGTGACTGGAATTTTTAACAAAAAAATGCATCTTTTTTACCTCCTTCCAGAAAGTCTCTAATCTGGTTGGAATCCTTAATAGAGCTTTAAAACTTTTAAAGACAGAGCAAAAATGTTTTTTATTAAAATTCTGGCCAGATTTCACCATGAATATGATATATACCGTGTATAATTAGGGAAGAAATCCAGACTTTGTTTTTTACATAGTACTAACATATAGACTGCTAAAAAAATAAGTTACTTAGCCAATATCCAAAATAAGAACAAAGGTTGAATGACATATGTGGTTTCTTCAGAGAAGGCTGATTTCTTCAGAGCCTTTAAAAATTCTTGCAGTGATTTTTCTAGAATGCAGTACTGTGCAAATCTAAGCACATGACTGTCATGAGACTTATATGTGTTGTTTGTCATTCAAGTACTTTTAATATTAAAGCGATTACCAGTTATTTACTCTAAATGAGTAGCTAACTTAAGGAAAAGTCTATCCTGTTTTTGATAATAATCTTAAAAGGGCAACAGTTTAACATCCCTACCACGGACAATTTTATGACAGTCAAAAGTTTGCATCAAAGGACCTCAGATCCACTGGGACATGTTAAACATTCAAAAATTTTTATTTTGGGGCTCTACAGAATAGGAGGTTAATGACTCCATTTTCCACATAAGGAAAAATGGAAAAGAAAAAAACCTGGCGGCTGTTGGAATGTCACCGTTAAGATTTCAAATCACTCGAAGTTCCATGTGTTATAAGATTTTCTTGGTTTGAGGTATGGATGGCTACTTTTTTGCACAATCTAAGGTATTAGTTGAACAGTATTTCTGTAGAAATCATGGAACAAATAAACAAGTCCTTAATAGATCATCATTATTCACAGAACAACTTGTTCTGTACTTTTAATAAAGTTAAAGCAAATATTGTTCTTCTTATATAAAAGTAATAATTATTAACATAATGAGGAATTAATCTGGAATAATAAATACATTTTGTGTCTTCTAAGGAGAAAAGTCATGATTGCTTACCAGAAAGTGTGCCTTAAATTGCTTTCTGAAAAGCAACCCATTGTGAAGGAATACTAAAAATGAAGCATGACAAACAAATGTGACTTCAGGTAAATTTCACAGAATTTTAGGGTTCTAAGGGATGTTACCTGACATCTAGTCTAACCTCCCATCTAACTCCAAATCTCTTTAGTATAATCTCTGATGGAATGTTATACAGCTACTATTTGAATATCTTCCCCCTTATCTGTAGGAAGGCAACCCATTCTATTCCTGGATAATTCAATTCCATATTCTTCTCAACTCCATTCACTAGCACAAGTTCTGCCTTCTGGAGACAAACTGAAAGGTCTAGCCCTGTAGTCATAGTCACCAACACCTGTATTGTTTTTAGTTTCTTAGTGTCCCTCTCTAAATGAAGTTTCCAGAGCAAACAATTAATTGAATTCAGCTGATGTCCTAAAGCAATGTAGCAGGTGGGCAGGGCTGACCATGATCTGCACTGAAGTTATCAAACATATGTCACTCTTTTCTCTGATATCCTTTTCTTTAATCATCAGGTTTATTGATGTGTAATTTACATGCAGTATAATTATACAGTCCTATGATTTTTCATGAATGCATACCGTTGTGCAACCATTACCACAATCAAGATATAGAAGAATTTCATCACTTTCCATCCTTTGTAGCTAACCCCACCCTTCATCCTCAGCCCCTGGCAACCACTAATCCATTGTCTGTTTCTATGATCTTGCCTTTACTTCTTCTATACCATCTTGATTACTGAAGGGCAATTTTGTTTTAGTTATGAGGGTCCCCATTAGGACTGCACAAGGTACATGACAAGGGATGGAATAAAGAATTTTTTAAAAGGATGAGAAAAAAAAAAGTAAGAGAATTTGAAAAAGGAGGAAAGGGTCAGGAGAAAAGAAAAGACCAAAGGAAGAGCCTATAGTTGTGATAGAAGGTGCCTTGGATGTTGGTGTCTACATCTGTTTGAAAACCTTTTCTGCCACAGTGGTGACCTAACCCATTATACGGATTGGAAACTAGAGAGAACACGCAGCTGGTTACACAGAGGGAAAAGCTAATCTTCCGAAGCCACAGTACTCAAGAATAGTGAGAACAAAGAGAATGTATCCTCTACCACCATAGCAACCACTGTCCACGGTGCTGAATATTCACTGCATGTTACCACATACTTATATATCTTACCTTTGGATTCTGGTGACTTCTATTTGACCTGACCTCTCCCAGGAATTCAGATCTAGGCAAAGGTCAAAGTTTTTGTGAAGAGAATCTAATGTGGTTTTTGGAGACTGACTTTTGGAGAGACATTTTCAGAAAATAAGAGACATTTGTTTTAAAATAATTTTCAAATAGTTGCAGCTGCCTTGAAACTTTTTCTTCCGGGACAGTTGGGAAGATATATTTCCTCTTCTTCTCTTCCTGACCCATTAATTTTTGTGGTTAATGACTTGCACTTCAGACTGGGTTAGCTGTAACTTTCCACCTAGGGTAACTCTTCTTTGGAAGGTGCTCAGGGTTAAGTGTCTTGAGATTTGAGCTCTGATCTCAGCTGTGCATCAACTAGCTGGCTAACTGCTCTGCTTCCTTTCAGGGCTTAGGGATAGGGTTGTCAGACTTAGAATATAAAAATGCAGGATGGGGCTTCCCTGGTGGCTCAGTGGTTGAGAGTCCTTCTGCCGATGCAGGGGACACGGGTTCGTGCCCCGGTCCGGGAAGATCCCACATGCCACGGAGCGGCTGGGCCTGCGAGCCATGGCCGCTGGGCCTGCGCGTCCGGAGCCTGTGCTCCGCAACGGGAGAGGCCACAACAGTGAGAGGCCCGCGTACCGCAAAACAAAAAAACAAAACAAAAAAACCCTGCAGGATGTTCAGTTAGATTTGAATTTCAAATAAGTAACAAAGACTTTTAAAATGATAACTATGTCCCATTCTGAGATAGGTTGTTAAAATATCCTGAAATATGCAAATGGTATGAAATGTTTAGTGGTTGCATTGTTTAAAAATGTGTTCTCGACTTGTGGGTGACCCCTAGTGATTTGGGAGAACAAACAGTATGTAACCCTTTCCCGAGAGGTTACTTTTGAATTCTAAGCATTGAAGGCGGTGTCATTCTGTGAAATCATCAAGTTGTGCTAGTCCTTGCACATCAGGGGTGGGTTTGGGGGAGGGGGGTCTACAAAAGAAAGCGTCCACCTGTGTAAATGGTAAAGAAACTTCTGGGGTTATTATTTAAGATGATGGTATTGTTCCTCATTCAGGTGAATTATATATTTCCTGTAAGTTTTTACAAATGTCTTTCCTTTTACTTCCTTTTTTTCCCCCTGTTTGTTCATCAGCTCATTTTGGCCTCCCATTTGTGTTTTAAATCTTTGCTGTTTATTTTAATTTAGGATGTCATCCGATGAAAAATAGTGCTTTTTTATTCTGTGCCCTGGACACAGTATTGCTGATTTTTATTTATCCATCTTTATCCTGCCTGAGGGAAAACAAATATTTAAAATGCATTGTCATCTGCATCTGTGAGTAGACAGATTTAGCACGTATATGTGATAGTGCCAGAGTGTACCTTCTCACTCCTAATTTTGCCACCAGCAATTATCTGGCCACAATCTTAAGCAGGTTGTCTGTACTCTGAGTGTCTCTGCAGAGTCTCACTAGCTATTTAATCATGGCAGGATGGGTTGGAGTAGCACAAACTATGGAAATGGACGTTAGAGAATGATGGTTAGTCCTTACCAAAGAATAAATTTAGTTCCAAGTTTTAGCTTTTTAGAAAATAACTGTATTAAAAATTTCACGAAGTTCATCCGTCCCTCAAAAGCCTAGTGAGTACAGATCAGAATAACAGATTAATGTCACACATGATTTCTGAGTGGCAGGAAATTTTGTTCTAGATGGAGCTGATGTCTCATCCGTATGTGATTGACAGGTTCATAATAGCACAGCACGTTTACTCTCCCACTCCTCTTGTGTGTAGGTAAAAAAAAACGTTTACAATAAAGGTAGTCACATTTCCAATAACTTGCTGTTAACTCATCATGTAATGGGAATTTCTTTCAGAGATCAATACTTTAGTGAGTAGAAGCTACTAATAAAAATCAGCCTTTTAAATGTCACCTGGTATTTATAGCCCCCATACCTGGGCATCACTGGAGCTGTGAAGGTCACGGTAGGGGACTGTCCCGAAAGAGGAAGGTCAAGGGCAGGATAACGAAGGTCCACACACCTCCTAGAGCTGGCAGTGCTGGAAACAAGGACAACACATCATGATTAGTACAGGAGCAGTGGACAGAGCCTGGAGCTGAGAAAGTGGGGTTTTTTTTTATGCCCCTAATCATCAAAATAACTTCAGTTACATAGTTTTGTCTTCCTTTTATAAACTGGAGAAATTTTGAGCTAAGGGAGACTTTAATGACTCCCAACTCAACCATCTCATTGTGTTCATGAAGAACCTACTATCTAGTGGGTGAGTTGAGTTACGTGGTGGCACAGATAATACTGGTAGAGCTAGGACCACGATTCAGTTCTCAGATTCTTAATTTAATACTCTTGGAAATGTAGTTGAAAGCAATCAATGTGGAGTCTAGGTTTGAGTCTCAGTAGTAACTACCTGAGCTAAATGACCTTTTCAGGTAACAAAGTCCTTGAACTCAGTTCTACATCTGTAAAATAGGGTTCATAATACCTGCTCTATTTACCTTTCAAGGATATTATGTGTTTCTAATAAAAATGCAAGAAAAGAGTACTGGATTATTTGTTATTGCTGTGTAACAAATTACTCCAAACTGAGAAGCTTAAACAATAAACATTTATTATCTCATAGATTCTGTGGATCCAGAATCCGGACCCATATTGGCTGGATGCCTCTGGCTCAACATTTCTAATAAGCTTGTAGTCAGTCCATAGAGCTCTGGTCTCATCTGAAGGCTTGACTTGGGAGGTGTGGGGTGAGGTCTTTTTCCAAGCTTGCTCATGTGATTGTTGTCAGGATTCAGTTCTTTGCAGGCTGTTCACTGGGGGCCTTTCTCAGTTGCATGTGGACCTCTCTGTAGAACTGCTCACAATGTGGCAGCTGGCTCCCTCAGAGCAAGGAGGTCAGAAGGCAGTGGAACAAAGCAAGATGGAAGCAAGTCTTTCTGTAACCTGATCTTGGAAATCACATCCCATCACTTTTGCTGTCCTCTATTCATTAGAAGGAAGCCACTAGGTACAGCCCAAACTCAAAGGGCACAGATCACACAAGTCATGAATACCCGGAGATGAGGACCACTGGGGGCCATCCAGAGGCTCCTACCACATGCAGTATTCTCATTTTTATGATTAGTTACAAGGAAAGCATTTGATGTTAGATGTACACCTGCCTTAATAAATCAAAAGCTTTTAAAAAAGTGGCACCAATATTTTCATTTATAACTATTGGTTGATTCTCTGTTTCCAAAAAAGATTTGAGGTGACATCCAGATCCACCTGCTTTGCAAATGCTCTTCCTCCTTAGGAGGAATTAAATTCCTCCTTTAAATTCCTCTAAACGAGGTTTTAGAATACCCTCCTTCTCAGCTCTTATTCACCTGAGAATTACTAAATCATCTTCTGCAAATCCACCCAAATGTGACCTCCTGGATATGTCACTGTGGTTCAGTTACTATACTATTTGTTTTTTTAACATCTTTCTGGAGTATAATTGCTTTACAATGGTGTGTTAGTTTCTGCTTTATAACAAATTGAATCAGCTATACATATACATATATCCCCATATCTCCTCCCTCTTGCGTCTCCCTCCCACCCTCCCTATCCCACCCCTCTAGGTGATCACAAAGCACCAAGCTGATCTCCCTGTGCTATGCGGCTGCTTCCCACTAGCTAGCTATTTTACATTTGGTAGTGTATATATATATGTCAGTGCTACTGTCTCACTTTGTCCCAGCTTACCCTTCCCCCTCCCCGTGTCCTCAAGTCCATTCTCTACATCTGCGTCTTTATTCCTGTCCTGCCCCTAGGTTCTTCAGAACCTTTTTTTTTTTTTTTAGATTCCATATATATGTGTTAGCATATGGTATTTGTTTTTCTCTTTCTGACTTACTTCACTCTGTATGACAGACTCTAGGTCCATCCACCTCACTACAGGTAACTCAATTTCATTTCTTTTTATGGCTGAGTAATATTCCATTGTATATATGTGCCACATCTTCTTTATCCATTCGTTTGTCAATGGACACTTAGGTTGCTTCCATGTCCTGGCTATTGTAAATAGAGCTGTAATGAACATTGTGGTACATGACTTTTTGAACGATGGTTTTCTCAGGGTATATGCCCAGTAGTGGGATTGCTGGGTTGTATGGTAGTTCTATTTTTAGTTTTTTAAGGAGCCTCCATACTGTTCTCCATAGTGGCTGTATCAATTTACATTCCCACCAACAGTGCAGGAGGGTTCCCTTTTCTCCACACTCTCTCCAGCATTTATTGTTTGTACATTTTTTTGATGATGGCCATTCTGACTGGTGTGAGGTAATACCTCATTGTAGTTTTGATTTGCATTTCTCTAATGATTAATGATGTTGAGCATTCTTTCATGTATTTGTTGGCAATCTGTATATCTTCTTTGAAGAAATGTCTGTTTAGGTCTCCTGCCCATTTTTGGATTGGGTTGTTTGTTTTATTGATATTGAGCTGCATGAGCTACTTGTAAATGTTGGAGATTAATCCTTTGTCAGTTGCTTCATTTGCAAATATTTTGCCCCATTCTGAGGGTTGTCTTTTCGTCTTATGGTTTCCTTTGCTGTGCAAAAGCTTTTAAGTTTCATTAGGCCCCATTTCTTTATTTTGTTTTTATTGGCATTTCTCTAGGAGGTGGGTCAAAAAGGATCTTGCTGTGATTTATGTCATAGAGTGTTCTGCCTATGTTTTCCTCTAAGAGTTTGATAGTGTCTGGCCTTCATTTCGGTCTTTAATCCATTTTGAGTTTATTTTTGTGTATGGTGTTAGGGAGAGTTCTAATTTCATTCTTTTACCTGCAGCTTTCCAGTTTTCCCAGCACCACTTATTGAAGAGGCTGTCTTTTCTCCCTTGTATATTCTTGCCTCCTTTATCAAAAATAAGGTGACCATATGTGCGTGGGTTTATCTCTGGGCTCTCTATCCTGATCCATTGATCTATGTTTCTGTGCCAGTACCATACTGTCTTGATTACTACTGCTTTGTAGTATAGTCTGAAGTCCGGGAGCCTGATTCCTCCAGCTCTGTCTTTCTTGTTCAAGATTGTTTTGGCTATTTGGGGTCTTTTGTGTTTCCATACAAATTGTGAAATTTTGTGTTCTAGTTCTGTGAAAAATGCCATTCATACTTTGATAGGGATTGCATTGAATCTGTAGATTGCTTTGGGTAGTAGAGTCATTTTCACAATGTTGATTCTTCTAATCCAAGAACATGGCATATCTCTCCATCTGTTTGTATCATCTTTAATTTCTTTCATCAGTGTCTTACAGTTTTCTGCATACAGGTCTTTTATCTCCTTAGGCAGGTTTATTCCTAGGTATTTTATTCTTTTTGTTGCAATGGTAAATGGGAGTGTTTCCTTAATTTCTCTTTCAGATTTTTCATCATTAGTGTATAGGAATGCAAGAGATTTCTGTGTGTTAATTTTGTATCCTGCTACTTTACCAAATTTACTGATTAGCTCTAGTAGTTTTCTGGTAGCATCTTTAGGATTCTCTATGTATAGTATCACATCATCAGCAAACACTGACAGCTTTACTTCTTCTTTTCCAATTTGGATTCCTTTTATTTTTTTTTCTTCTCTGAGTGCTGTGGCTAACACTTCCAAAACTATGTCGAATAACAGTGGTGAGAGTGGACAACCTTGTCTTGTTCCTGATGTTAGAGGAAATGGTTTCAGTTTTTCACCAATGAGAACAAAGTTGGCTGTGGTTTCTCATATATGGCCTTTACTATGTTGAAGTAAGTTTCCTCTATGCCTACTTTCTGGAGGGTTTTTATCATAAATGGGTGTTGGAATTTTGTCAAAAGCTTTTTCTACATCTATTGAGATGATCATATGGTTTTTCTCCTTCAATTTGTTAATATGGTTTATCACATTGATTGATTTGCATATATTGAAGAATCCTTGCATTCCTGGGATAAACCCCAGTTGATCATGGTCTATGATCCTTTTAATGTGCTGTTGGTTTCTGTTTGCTGGTATTTTGTTGAGGATTTTTGCACCTATGTTCATCATTCATATTGGCCTGTAGTTTTCTTTTTTTGTGACATGTTTTTCTGGTTTGGCCTCATAGAATGAGTTTGGGAGAGTTCCTCCCTCTGCTATATTCTGGAAGAGTATAAAAAGGATAGGTGTTAGCTCTTCTCTAAATGTTTGATAGAGTTTGCCTGTGAAGCCATCTGGTCCCGGGCTTTTGTTTGTTGAAAGATTTTTAATCACAGTTTCACTTATAGTGCTTGTGATTGGTCTGTTTATATTTTCTATCTCTTCCTGGTTAAGTCTCAGAAGGTTGTGCTTTTCTAAGAATTTGTCCATTTCTTCCAGGTTTTATTGGCATATACTTGCTTGTAGTAATGTCTCATGATCCTTTTTATTTCTGCAGTGTCACTTGTTACTTCGCCTTTTTCATTTCTAATTCTACTGATTTGAGTCTTCTCCCTTTTTTTCTTGATGAGTCTGGTTAATGTTTTATCAGTTTTGTTTATCTTCTCAAAGAACCAGATTTTAGTTTTATTGATCTTTGCTACCATTTGCTTTATTTCTTTTTCATTTATTTCTGATCTGATCTTTATGATTTCCTTCCTTCTGCTGGCTTTGTTTTTTTTGTTGTTCTTCTTTCTCTAATTGCGCTAGATGTAAGGTTAGGTTGTTTATTTGAGATGTTTCTTGTTTCTTGAGGTAAGATTGTATTGCTATAAACTTCCCTCTTAGAATGCTTTTGCTGCATCCCATATGTTTTGGGTCGTGGTGTTTTCATTGTCATTTGTTTCTAGGTATTTTCTGATTTCTTCAGTGATCTCTTGGTTATTTAGTTGTGTATTCT
The DNA here is from genome assembly GCF_963924675.1 of Phocoena phocoena. Lineage (NCBI taxonomy): Eukaryota > Metazoa > Chordata > Mammalia > Artiodactyla > Phocoenidae > Phocoena > Phocoena phocoena. The sequence continues at coordinate 89,832,775 of NC_089228.1, forward strand.
TTAGCCTCCATGTGTTTGTATTTTTTACAGATTTTTTCCTGTAATTGATATCTAGTCTCATAGCATTGTGGTTGGAAAATATATTTGATACAATTTCAATTTTCTTAAATTTACCAAGGCTTGATTTGTGACCCAAGATATGATCTATCCTGGAAAATGTTCCATGAGCACTTGAGAAGAAAGTGTATTCTGCTGTTTGGGGATGGAATGTTCTATAAATATCAATTAAGTCCATTTTGTTTAATGTGGCATTTAAAGCTTGTGTTTCCTTATCTATTTTCATTTTGGATGATCTGTCCATTGGTGAAAGTGAGGTGTTAAAGTCCCCTACTATGATTGGGTTACTGTCAATTTCCCCTTTTATGGCTATTAGCATTTGCCTTATGTACTGAGGTGCTCCTATGTGGGGTGCAGAAATATTTACAATTGTTTTATTTTTTTCTTGGATTGATCCCTTGATCATTACGTAGTGTCCTCTTTGTCTCTTGTAATAGTCTTTATTTTAAAGTCTGTTTAGTCTGTTATGAAAATTGCTACTCCAGCTTTCTTTTGATTTCCATTTACATGGAATATCTTTTTCCATCCCCTCACTTTCAGTCGGTATGTGTCCCTAGGTCTGAAGTAGGTCTCTTGTAGACAGCATATATACGGGTCTTGTTTTTGTATCCATTCAGCCCGTCTATGTCTTTTGGTGGGAGCATTTAGTCCATTTACATTTAAGGTAGTTACCAATATGTATGTTCCTATTACCAATTTCTTAATTGTTTTGTGTTTGTTATTGTAGGTCTTTTCCTTCTCTTGAGTTTTCTGCCTAGAGAAGTTCCTTTAGCATTTGCTGTAAAGCTGGTTTGGTGGTGCTTAATTCTCTTAACTTTTGCTTGTCTGTAAAGGTTTTAATTTCTCTGTTGAATCTGAACGAGATCCTTGCTGGGTAGAGTAGTCTTTGTTGTAGGTTTTTCCCTTTCATCATTTTAAATATGTCCTGCCACTCCCTTCTGGCTTGCAGAGTTTCTGCTGAAAGATCAGCTGTTAACCTTATGGGGATTCCCTAGTATGTTATTTGTTTTTTATTCCCTTACTGCTTTTAACACTTTTTCTTTGTATTTAATTTTTGATAGTTTGATTAATATGTGTCTTGGCATGTTTCTTCTTGGATTTATCCTGTATGGGACTCTCTATGCTTCCTGGACTTGATTGACTATTTCCTTTCCCATATTAGGGAAGTTTTCAACTGTAATCTCTTCAAATTATTTTCTCAGTCCCTTTCGTTTTCTCTTCTTCTTCTGGGATCCCTATAATTTGAATGTTGGTGCATTTAATGTTGTCCCAGAGGTCTCTGAGACTGTCCTCAATTCTTTTCATTCTTTTTTCTTTATTCTGCTCTGCGGTAGTTATTTCCACTATTTTATCTTCCAGGTCAGTTATCTGTTCTTCTGCCTCAGTTATTCTGCTATTGATTCTTTCTAGAGAATTTTTAATTTCATTTATTGTGTTGTTCATCATTGTTTGTTTGCTCTTCAGTTCTCCTAGGTCCTTGTTAAACATTTCTTTGTTTTCTCCATTCTATTTCCATGATTTTGGATCATCTTTACTATCATTCCTCTGAATTCTTTTTCAGGTAGACTGCCTATTTCCTCTTCATTTGTCTGGCCTGGTGGGTTTTTATCTTGCTCCTTCATCTCTTGTGTATTTCTCTGTCTTTCATTTTGCTTAACTTACTGTGTTTGGGGTCTCCCTTTCACAGGCTGCAGGTTCAAAGTTCCTGTGGTTTTTGGTGTCTGCCCTCAGTGGCTAAGGTTGGTTCAGTGGGTTGCATAGGCTTCCTGGTGGAGGAGACTGGTGCCGGTGTTCTGGTGGATGAGGCTGGATCTTGTCTTTCTGGTAGGCAGGCCTGCATCCAGTGGTATGTTTTGGGGTGTCTGTGACCTTATTATGACTTTAGGCAGCCTCTCTGCTAATGGGTGGTGTTGTGTTCCTGTCTTGCTAGTTGTTTGGCCTAGGGTGTCCAGCACTGCAGCCTGCTGGTCATTGAGTGGAGCTGGGTCTTAGCGATGAGATGGAGATTTCTGGGAGAGCTTTCACCATTTGGTATTATGTGGAGCCGGGAGGTCTCTGGTAGACCAGTGTCTTACGCTTGGCTCTCCCACTTCAGAGGCACAGGCCTGACACCTGGCTGGAGCACCAAGACCCTGTCAGCTGCACGGCTCAGAAGAAAAGGGAGAAAAAAAGAAAGAAAGAAAAAATAAATAAAATAAAGTTATTAAAATAAAGAGTAATTATTAAAAATAAAAAAATTTTAAAGTAATAAAAAAAAGAAAGAAGAGAGCAAGCAAACCAAAAAACCAATCTAACAATGATTACAAGTGCTAAAAACTATACTACGGCTTCCCTGGTGGCGCAGTGGTTGGGAGTCCGCCTGCCGATGCAGGGCACGCGGGTTCGTGCCCCGGTCTGGGAGGATCCCGCATGCCTCAGAGAGGCTGGGCCCGTGGGCCATGGCTGCTGGACCTGTGCGTCCGGAGCCTGGGCTTCACGGTGGGAGGGGCCACAGCAGTGAGAGGCCCGCGTGCCGCAAAAACAAGAAAAAAAGTATAACTATACTAAAAAAACAAAAACAAAAACCAAACAAACAAATGGACAGACAGAAGCCTAGGACAAATGGTAAAAGCAAAGCTATACAGACAAGATCACACAAAGAAGCACACACACACACAAACTCACAAAAAGAGAAAAAGGAAAAAATATATATATCTATATATAAAAAAAGAGAAAGAACCAAATCAATAAACAAATCTACCAATGATAATAAACTCTAAATACTAAACTAAGATAAACATAAAACCAGAAACAAATTAGACGCAGAAAGCAAACCCCAAGCCTACAGTTGCTCCCAACATCCACCACCTCAATTTTGGGATGATTCGCTGTCTATTCAGGTATTCCACAGATGCAGGGTACATCACGTTGATTGCGGAGATTTAATCCACTGCTCCTGAGGCTGCTGGGAGAGATTTCCCTTTCTCTTCTTTGTTCGCACAGCTCCCGGGGTTCAGCTTTGGATTTGGACCCGCCTCCTCTGCGTGTAGGTCACCTGAGGGCGTCTGTTCTTTGCTCAGACAGGAGGAGTTAAAGGAGCAGCTGATTCGGGGGCTCTGGCTCACTCAGGCCAGGGGGAGGGAGGGGTACAAAGTGCAGGGTGATCCTGCAGCAGCACAGGCTCCCTCCCACTGGTGCAGGTCCCGTCCCTATTCTTTTGTCTCTGTTTTTTCTTTTTTCTTTTGCCCTACCCAGTTACCTGGGGAGTTTCTTGCCTTTTGGGAAGTCTGAGGTCTTCTGCCAGCGTTCAGTAGGTGTTCTGTAGGAGCTGTTCCACATGTAAATGTATTTCTGATGTATCTGTGGGGAGGAAGGTGATCTCCACATTTTACTCCTGTGCTATCTTGAAGGTCTCCCGCCAGCTACTATACTTTCTAATGTGAATTCGTTGTAGGGACTGTCCAACCTGGAACACAGCTGCATTTTCTAGTTGTACCATAGTCGATTAATCTGCCCAGCAATTACTAAATGTGTCTTCCCGTAGGAACAGGTAGGAACGACCTCAGGCAGGAAGACGTATGTCTCAGTGGTTAGTCCTCTTTTGAAGACTAGAGCTTCAGTGATTTGTAAAGAATTACTGGCAGCCTTCCGGTCGCCTTGCAGGAATGGAGAAGCATTTCAAACCTTATTATCAAATGGCAGCAGGGGATTACGTGGATCCCAAACACTGGAAGGCTTTAAGAATGCAGATTTCTGGGCTTTGCCTCAGAATTACTGAATCAAAATCGCTGGGGTTGATCCCAGAAATGTGTGTTTTTTTGTTTTGTTTTGTTTTCGTTTTCTTTTGCAGTACGCGGGCCTCTCACTGTTGTGGCCTCTCCCGTTGTGGAGCACAAGCTCCAGACGCGCAGGCTCAGCGGCCATGGCTCACGGGCGCAGCCGCTCCGCGGCACGTGGGATCCTCCCAGACCGGGGCACAAACCCGTGTCCCCTGCATCGGCAGGTGGACTCTCAACCACTGCGCCACCAGGGAAGCCCAGAAATATGTGTTTTTAACAAAGTGATTCTGATGTAAAGTTTGATAAGCCTGGGTCTGAAGGAACCCTGGGAAACTTAGGAGTGACAGCATCCAAACAGGTGTTCTTATTTGCCTTTATACTGGCTATGGTTTATGATTATAACTCTGCTGAGATACCAGTGATTGTAAAATGCACCCTTGTATTAGGTACTATTAAGAAAGGAAAAAAATCCCAACTCTGCTGATTATAATTTTAAAGGTCCATAAAGATTCATCCCATTTGAGGTGTTAAAATATGAGAAAACCTCATAATTGAAGCAAACTGACAAAATACCTTTCTTTTCTGACCTGACCAGGTCTGTAAGATAGAAACTCTATATTCTATTTCCTAGAAACATATTTGTTAAATTCATGTACTCATCCATCCAACCATTCATTCATTATTCCACATATAGTTACTGAGGGCCTCCTGTGTGCCAAGCGCTGTGCAAGGTGGTGGGGATTAGTGGTAATGAGACATGCCTCACAGGGCTTGCACCCTAGGAGGTAAGACAGAAACTAGACAAACACACAAATAAATATATACCTGTTAATTAGGCTAAGTGCAAAGAAGGACAAAGAGGGATTGTCACCTAGCAGTTACCTGGTAGATAGATGGTCAAAGGAGTTGGTGAAGGGCTGAGGATGCACCCCTCAGGGGGGCTGACGGGAGTTAATGAGCAATTGTTTCTGAAGAAGCCGGAAGTGATGGCAGGTGCGAGTGGTTTGTATTCGCTGGGCTCACAACCGAGACTTCTTCAGGAAAGCACATGGGCTGTGCGCCCCTGCAAGTGTGCCTCCCCTTAGCCGTGCACAGACACAAGTATGCACAACAGTTTACTCTCCTCAGCATCCAGTTGACTGACGTCTGCAAAGGCCAGCCATTGACTGTTTAAATGTAATTGAGGGTGGCGGACATTAACGGTCAGAAAGAAACGGCGAGGGGAGTGGAGAGCTTTAACGCCTTTGCAAAAGAGCCGTTCAGAATTGGCCACGGTGCTGTGCCTGGTCTCCCCTTCTCTCAGTATGCTCTAGGTCTGAATTCCCTGTTTACTTCTCAGCTTACGACTGCAGTTTGCCTTATTCTGAACTGAACTTAATACCCTGAACCATCAATGTCATTCTGAGATGGATTCTTTACAATCCTTAGTGTTAACAAACTGGATTGATCCCCTGTCCACTTGTGCCAGCTCACTGCAATTTCTCCTTAAAGCTCTTCTTCTCCCTCCCTGTCGCTTTCTACAATGTGTGCGCTAAAGGTAAGGCATTTTCCTGCAAGTGCCCCACAATTACACAGCGTGGTTAGGCAAGGTGGTACGGTTCTGAGTCCACGAGTCCACCCTCGCCCTCATTTTCCTTTTCATGCTAATTTGACATGATGGAATTCTACAGCCTTGTCCACTCCCTAAATGCACTTCAATCTTTATTTTGTGAGAATTTTAGAAGCAATCTAGGTGTCATCTGACAGCCTAAAACAAATGATATTGTAAAAATGTTTATTGCTGGATAGCAATTTGAATACCATTTCCCCCTCCCTCCCCGAATCCCTTACATAGAAGGAGAGCAGATCAGTTGTCTCTGGGAGATTTAAAACGAAAGGGACTTTTCATCTTAAAAATGGAACTCAGGATGCTGTTTAACCAAGTGTGCTGTGCATTCAGTATTCACATTCAGTATAAACATAAAAGAAATAACATGGATTTTTAAAAAGATATTATTTTTCTGCTGTGTGCTGCTTCTATCAAACCACCTGAGAGGTGATTTGAGAAGGGCATTTTAGAATAAAGACATTGTTCTGACAGCAAATACAAATGAAATAAAATTGGCCTAAGGCTTTGATGCTGGAACCCACATGGAGAGCTGGGACACAGCAGTACGCTAGCTGAATGCACTAGAGGAAGAGAACCAGCATAATTTGTGGTAGTGTGTGAAGCAAAACGAAAGAGGAAAATATTTTTTAAAAAATAAAAAATATAGGGCTTCCCTGGTGGCGCAGCGATTGACAGTCTGCCTGCCGATGCAGGGGATACGGGTTCGTGCCCCGGTCCGGGAAGATCCCACATGCCACGGAGCGACTGGGCCCGTGAGCCATGGCCGCTGAGCCTGCGCGTCCGTAACCTGTGCTCCGCGACGGGAGAGGCAACAGTGAGAGGCCCGCGTACCGCAAATAAATAAATAAATAAAATAAAATAAAAAATATGCATGGAGATTAAAAGAGACTTTTCTGATTGCATTAATTCCTTGATTATAAGAATTTGCCCATAAATTGCATAAATAAAACAAGGGTACAAAAGTTCAGCTATAATTTTTTCCCCAATGTCAAGGGAAGACATGTGAGTGGGGAGGAATCACATATGTTCCTCTAATTTTTGCGAAAGTTGATAGACGAGAAGAGAGGGTAGAGCCTTCTTTGGGGCATGAATGAGATTCTGGCTTCTGGCTTAAGCATATGACATACCTGAAAACAAACCTGAATGAAGCATACTGGCTTACTCACCTGTGAGCTTTGCCCTAAGAGTGAAGGTGCTTAAAAGGGCTTTTAGTAGTCAGTTATGTATAAAATAAGTAACAAAGGAACCAAAGCAACAAGAAAACAAGAGCAAAGCTATCTCAGGCTTCCCAGGTGAATCTATATCCATGAGTCGTTGCTCATGCACAGATGTGCGAGAAGCTTGAGAAGAAATAGGAACTCAGCCACTTAATACAGACCCGAAGGTAGTCTTTTCCCATTCTTTTTAGACCAGTCACAGAGAAAAGGTCTGTGGGAAAGATTCTGAGTGCCTTTATCATTTTATCAGTGAAGAACGTATTTTCCAACCAGAGGTGGTATGGCCAGATGAGACATGTAGAATGAAAACAACTGTTCCTATAGACTGCTAATTGTTTTGCTCTCCTTTGAAAAGCTAAAACAACACTGGCTGATTTTAGAAAAGACACTTATTGAAGTCTTTTCCTGCTTGTTAAATCTCTAAACAAACCAAGGCAATGTGAAAGCTCAAATTAAAAGTGCATTTTAATCTTGTCCCTTAGATAATTAAATTTGTAATTATTTTTCTTCCTAATAAATGGTTTAGCCTAGAAGGGAGGTCACCTTAGGTGTGTCTAGCATCGGTAACAATGTGGAAATAATACGGCATTCAAAGACCAGCTCTAGTACTTACTGAGCTTGCCCAGCCATATGACCTTGGGCAAGATGCTTACACTTTTTGAATCTCAGGGTTTCTTCATACATAAAAATGGGATGAATATCTATTTTCAGGGTTACCGTAAAGATTAAATGAGATATTTCCAATTGCTTATCATAGTGCCTGACACATATGGGTTACAAATAATTTCCCTTCTAAGGATTAATATTTAGATAAGCGTCATTTATCACGAAGGTCTAAAATAGGAAAAGCAAAAAATTCTAGCTAGGTTTTTTAAAAACCCATTTTTCTCCCAATTGTGAAAGTAACACATACTTTTTTTTTTAATTGGGATATAGTTGTTTTACAATGTTGTGTTAGTTTCTACTGTACAGCGAAGTGGAGCTCCCTGTGCTATACAGCAGGTTCTTATTACTTATCTATTTTACACACATCAGTGTACACACGTCAATCCCAATCTCCCAGTTCATCCCACCCCCACCCCCCCGCCACTCTCCTGCCTTGGTGTCCATATGTTTGTTCTCTACATCTGTGTCTCTATTTCTGCCTTGCAAACCGGTTCATCTGTACCATTTTTCTAGATTCCACATATATGTGTTAATATACGATATTTGCTTTTCTCTTTCTTACTTCATGCTGTATGACCATCTCTAAGTCCATCCACGTCTCTACAAATGACCCAATTTTGTTCCTTTTTATGGCTGAGTAAAATTCTATTGTATATATGTACATCTTCTTTATCCATTGTCTGTTGATGGACATTTAGGTTGCTTCCACACACAGTCTTACAAAAAATTAAAATACAAAATATTCAAAGAAGATTATTATCGTAATCCACCGCTCAATATTTGTCTGTTAACAATTCACTGCATTCATCACAGTCTTTTAAAGGTATTTTTACATTAGATATTATATATACACATGATTAAAGCAGGAAAGCATCTTTTCTAAAGTCAGTCACCTTTTCAAATGAGAGTAAAATATTTATAATACTATATTCTATTTTTCTTTCTCTGAATATAATACTATTAACATTCCTTATATTATTAAAAACTTTTGGCACATATAATTCTTATTGGTTGTGTATTCCACTTATATATATGTGTGTCATAAACATATTTTCAGTGTTATTGAAATTCACATTGAGATAAATATTTTTAAAAACTTACATAATTTTCAAGTATTTTCCATAAAGGAATTTCAGGATAAATGAATATGAACATTTTTAGGACTTTTGAAACACTGCCAAACTGATTTCTTATAGAATCAGATCAATTTATATATCACCAGTAAGGTAAGAATCTCAGTTTCCCATTAACTTTATTAACGCTGAGTAGCAGTATACAGAGATTAGATTTTTACAAAAGTGGAGAATGGTATTTTACCATATTAATTTGCATTTCTTTATTATTGTGTTTGAATGCTTTCCTCTTGTGAATTGTCTGCTCACACCCTGTGCCCATTTGACTCTTGGGACCCTGAGATGTTCTGATCCATTTAAGTGCACTTTCTCTACAGAAAAGATAAACACTTGGTCACACTTGCTGATATTTCTCTACCTTATCTTTTACCATGTTTTACACATATGGAATTTGTTTTAAGTTTTTAAAGTTGCATTTATTCTTTTCCCATGAATGTTTCTTTTCCTTCAAGGTTACCCCTTAAGAGAAGGTCTTGAGGTTGTTACTTATTTTTCTTTTGAAAATTTTGCCAACCAAAGGGTTTCTATGCTGTACTAAAAAAGTCCATTATTTTTCTTCCTTTCTTTTTTTTTTTTTTTTTGTTTGTGATGCTTGTTGAAGGAACTAAAGGACAGAATGGGAGAAAAGATCGGAAATAGGAACTTCAAACATGGTAGAACAGATTTGTAAGTTTTTTTTCTAAATCCAAATGCAAATAAAATTTCATTCAAGGATTAGAGAAACTAGGAAGAGTTGCCGACAACAAAATGGAAGGTTAAAACCAGCAGGCTTGACAGACGAGGAGGTATTTGAGACAACAAGAGACAATATAGTAAGTGGCAGAATCTACCCAGACTTAGCTACTCAAAAACATGTTTCCCGTTTGCATTTGTCTGAGCCTGCCTGTGACAGATCTAACTGAATCTGGCCCCAGGAATCTGTGAACAGATAAAGAGAGATGAGTGATTTCCCAATGGAAAAAAATCTACAAGAATGTGTTTCTTCCTCAGCTAACAGGAAAACAGAATGAAATTCTTTCTCATATTACTGTCCCAATTAAGCTATCTCAACACACTTTGTAGTAAATTCTGTAACCCCCAACAAACATAGTTGGTCACAAGCACAAATTTCAATAAGCAAGACATTTTTCTATAACAGTATTCTCTATTTTGAAGTTTTCTTTTCAAACGTTAATTCTAGAGAAAGAGAAATAAAACCAGAAACGCTATACTTTTCAAATATCAGATTATAATAAAATACAGTCATGGATTCTGCCTGCAAATGTACTGAGCAAAGGAAATTACATAGACACCATGCCTGGCTGCCAGGAGCTTACAGTGTGAGACCAAATGGACATCAGTGCTTCTGAGTTGTTTAAAATACCAAAAGAGGAAAATGGCGCTCGACACTGAAGTGAGAAAGAAAAATAATAAAAATCCAAAGCACTTTTTCTAAATGAGCTGATGGACACTGTATTTTATGATTCAAGCACACAGATGGGATTATAATTTGTCAGCCTGTCCTCAGTGATTGTTTTCATGATTTTGAGTTTTGACCTCATCTTTTGGTGGGGTGGGGGTGTTGTACATTTCCTGCACTCTCATGAAAACTGCTTTTAGGTTGGAAAGATTGCACTTCATGAAGTTCTGCCAACCTTTGATAATTAATGACGGTTTCTTTCATTAGGTCTCTGAAAAGAAACTCTAAGTTGTAATGAATGGTAACTTACTACTGGAGCTATTACCAGTCTCTAAAGATTAAGATCCATAAGACTTAAAGTCTAAACATAACAGTTCCACATTCCGAACTTTTTCCCTCGTGCTTTCAATTCTTTGTGTCAAATGTGAAATATTAGCAGTGCACAAAGAGACTATGGGGTGAAAAATGCCTTTGCTTCCAGGAAAGCTTGCTGTTTTTCCTTTTTATTCCTGTTCATTTGGGAGTAGATATTAGCCCTTCTTGTTCTGAGGCTTTTATTTGAGGGGGAAAACACAAATAGAAGCCAAGAGTATATTTTAAAAATTGAAGAGCATCAAGACATCACAGCCTGAGTTGGCCATAAAGATTTACAATTACATTTCCATCACAAAGACCCTGGCCCATCATATTTGGCCATGACCATTTATGTTTTGATTTCTATTTCTTTGGCGGGACAGCACCCCAATTAGACAGATGAGCATTCAGTTCTGATTTTGGAGCATATCCTTGCTGGCCTAGGTTACTCCAGGGCTCCAATGGCTATTCTCCCCCAACTGTGCCTTGATAGTTATAATCCTGCTATCCACAAATTCTTAGCATATAAGAAAGCCATGCAGGTGGTTAATATACTCTTGGTAATTTGACCTTGATTATGCCTGAATTACCTGGATAGTTGACCAGAATTTTCCCTGAATTCTCTAGGTTCCTGCCTCTGAGTCCTTTTTACTCCGTGACATGTAAATTGAGTGGTGGTGATAGAGGGATAAAGAGGAAGGGGTCGAGAATTCACTTTTCTCTCCTGAAGCCCAGTAACTGGGTCAGACTGTCTATTTTAGCCTCCTGGAAGCAAACGGTGTTCTTTTTAGAAATATCACACCAAAGTCATAGCTGGAGAATTATTATTATAAAAGCTGGGTTATTACAGCAGATTCTAACTTCTGTGGAAAAAGAATCATCTTCATTCAGAACTCATGTATTACTAACACAATATGTAGCTCACCCTTTCACAATTATATATTATGTGATAAGTTCACCATACATCTTCAGCAAAGGAAATATACAAGGAGAAACAACCCGACTTCTGCTTGCAAGGAGTGATACCCACTGTCACAGGGCTTCCCTTGTACTTCATACCATTCTAAGAAGGAAAAAAAAGCGAGTCTGTGGACAGATTTTCCTTTCATTAGGGTAAGAGCTGCATTTTATTACTTTAAAAATCCTCGTTCATTTAAACAACACTAAATGCTTCCTGGTCTGGGTATATAAAATTATTGGATGGGCACTGCTGGCCGTTCATCTGAGACCCCGATGTGCCACAGTCGATTTTTGAGAACTGCTCTGCCACTTAATGTGACAAACACCCAGCCTTGCAGTTTAAGAGATCTTTGAGAAAGGCCATCCCCACATGAAATGTACTTAACAGTAGCAATTTGTCATTTTGCCCTTCCTTTGCTGGGGGGAAAAAAAATGCTGGTGATTTCTTTTGACTTAAACTGGGCATTCAAAAAGCTGTTTTTATTAATGAATCATATTAAGCCACTAGAGAAAGGCTCCCTGACTCTGTTTAAATAACAGGCTATGATTCCTCTCCCCTCAAGCTCCCCCCCCCACCCTCATTTGGCTCCGCTGCTATTAATTGAGGAGTTTCTTTGTTTCTTTCCTAATGAAGCTAACAGAACACATCTGTCAGGTGCTCGTATTCTTTGCCTGTCTATAGTATGTAATAGACCAGCTGGAGGCTATAATGCTACACAATACCCCTGGCCGTTACAGCAACTATTTATTCCTGGGCTTTTCCTCCGAAAGGGATTTGAAAAAAAAAAAGTCTGAAATTTGGGCCTAATTGCTATTTACCCAGCGATAGACACCTGTTCTAGCTGAGACATTGGCTCATGAATCCTTCACCTGAGACCTTAGGGAGAGTAGAAGGGAAATTTCAAGCAGCTGCCAGTCCATTTAGATATAGAGAGGTTTAACTCACAGGGTTTGTGTATTTATATGTATATGCATATATTTAAAAATACTGTATGTTTAGTATGTACACCCATAACCAGAGGGTATATATTAAAAGCCATGTACTATTATTTCACAGTCAATTGCTTATCTGAAGGTTCTACACATACTGGCATACGCTACAACTGTGACTGCTTTAAAAATGGTGTACTGAGGCTGAATTCAATATCAATAACTGACATGTGTCCTTCAGAAGTCCATTCCAGGCCTTAGGGGAAAATAACTTCTTAGGATGAATCAGAGGAAAAACTTTAATCAAACATAACTTTTCTTAGAGAGATTCAGGTTTGTTTTAGCCATTCCCTTTGCCAAATAGCTATGACTTCTCTCTTTTGACATATTGTACTTGTTTTTGTTTTCTATCTTGATCAGAGGAGCACAAGCTTCTGTTTATTTTTTATTTTTTGAAATCAATAATGGTATTTATCCTTGCTTTCTTGGTTGGCCTTCATGATGCCTCTTCTGCCCACTAAAACTAAATGGAAAGAGTCCATGTTCATAATAACATTTACTTCCTAGGAAAAAATAAAATACAAAAAGTAATAAATAATGGAGACTCTATGTAACATACGTAATAATATCACCCAATGTTAAGTTTAGTAGTAGTTTATTTTATTCAAGTTTATTTTTAAAAGTATTAGATCACAAAAAGTACTGCCTTGAATTTGTAAAAGAATGAAAATGAGAGAAATAGTATGTATATACATACGTATACATATGTGTGTGTGAGTGTGTGTGTGTGTGTGTACCCTGACTTCACACTCTCTAATTCCACTGCCCCATTTTTGCTTGAGATGTTTATGTGAAGAGAGAAGATCAGAGAGATATAGCACAAGCTCATCGGCAACAGAAGTAAAATGTTAACTGCCCTGCTATTTTCTCTGGCCTCTAATCAGAGGACGTTCCTGCAGAAGGCTGGCAGGGTAGGGGAGCGGGGAGGGTTAGGTGGGGAAGAGGAGAAAGAAGAAACAGGGTTCTTGTTTTCCTTTTCTTGGCTTTCACATCTTTTTCCCATTTGGTATGACTTCTGAGCTTTTGATGTGTACTCCATTGGTATTGCTGGAATAGCTTCCCACTTACGTACTGTTTTGAGAAATTTGGCTTTTCTGAACAAATCAGATAATGCTGCCAAACAACACCTAATTTGTTACCAAACTAGAAAATTATTATTTCTCCCAAAGGATACATGAGCTATATTAGGTACTGGTGTGAGAATTCTTGAAATGAAATTAAAAGGGTGAGAGGAGATTTAAATAAAATGCAAAAATACAAGTCATAAATGAAACAAAAATTGTCTGAGAGATATGCACACGCGCACACACACACACACACACACACACAAAACCATGCTGGTTAAGAAATTCCCCCTGGTCTCATCTGCACCCAGAGATGACTGGAAAGTCAGAGCCTTAGGAGGCGGCAGGCAACGACAGGAGAGATGGACAGTACTCACACACAAATGAGTGCTTTGCCTCAGGGCTCACACAGTTGGATAGAGAGCTGATGCTGAGACAGAAATTCATTTCCCAAGAGAAAGGAGAGAAGTGCACAGGGAACTCAGGGTCACACCAGAACAGGTGATAATGAAATTAGAGTTAATGAAGGCTGGAAGAAACCAAGGCCAGATGGGTTGGTGAAACTGTCATCTGAGATGCTGGCTAAAACCAGACATGGTATCTTAGGACGGGAGAAAACAATTGTTGGAGGCACGCGTTACAAAAGAATCCTACCCTCATCTCTGAGGCTGGCCATCTCTATGTGACAAGATTTTGAAAGTGGATGATGCTAGGAGGCAGATGGTGTGACTAAGATAGATAATGTCTCCGAGCCTCAGTTTCCTCTCTGGTAAATGGGGAAAATAATACTTACCTTCTTCTTCTTGGGAAGATTAAATGAGATATTGTTTGTAGAATGGCTAACACAGGTACACACGGTTGGTATCAATTACATGATAACATTATTGTAATTCTTTATAAGTGATTATGTCATTCTTACAGAAACGACAGTAAGGGCAATCCCAGTTAGCCTGTCCGCATGGTTGCCTACTTTCAAGAACCCTAATAGTGAACATGCCACATTGAAAAAGAGAAATGAACCCTAAATATATCTTGCTATTCTTAGTAGGTTTTTATATCTGCAGTATATTATGAAAGATAAGGATTTTGTCCGAAAGAATTGAGAAACTAAGCGATGCAGAGAAAATACATGGGAAGTGTTAAAATATAGTATTTATGTTATGTCAGGGATCAGTGTTGGTCCTATAATGCAGTCGATTTTGAGCTTGATGGAGGTAGAGGTTAACATTTCTGAGAAGTTTTTCTTCCCCGGCACTCTGTTCATAATGCCACCTTATTAATTGTTGTGTGAGGCATTTTGTGTGAATTGTTTGATAAACACACCCTTCTTTCTCTGGTCTGTGATTCGTTTGCGTTAAAGTACATTTTCCTGAATCTCCAGGAGCAGGGAGCCATGTTGCATGCTGTAGTGTCACTTGTGTCTGTAGATACAAAATCTTCTGGATACTCTCTTCTTATCTTCGACCCTATCCACACTGAATCCTACCTTCCCAAGTAGACACCAGACACCCCATCAACATACTCCCTTGGAAGCTAGGGTTCAGGCACATGGCCAGGGCTCTGCCAACCAGACTTCCACATGTAAGATTTGAATACAGATGAAGGCATCGTTGGAGACTACTATCTTGGCAAGCATGGTGGCAAAGGTGTTCTGTTTCTTGGTGTTGGTGCTGGCAGAGTTTCTGGCATCCAGTGCTGAATGCCACATTTCCAAATGGTATTTACCGGGTATTTCCATAGCAAAGAACTTGGCGTGACTGACCAGCTCTCTGGTTAGATCTCCAATCCTTCTGAAGATTCTGGGAGCTACCTAACATCCTTTAATAAAATCCATTTCTTTTCCCACTAGCGATTTTTTTGTTTGTTTGCTAGTAAGACTCTTAACCATTGCACAGGTGTTACATGTTTTCTAATTTAATTAAGAGTAATGGAAAATTTTTTAGTAAGTGCAGAGACAGCACTTACCTCCCAAGCATCCATTTGCCCTTGGCAAAACAACCCTTCCTCTCTCCATGCATATTGAGAGAGATAATTCAAGGAGTTGCTTGCAGCCTTATTTCACCCACAAGAAGGGAGCCAGCTCCAGGGTGAATATGATACAGTGGAAAACATAGCAGAGAGCCAGAAAGAGACCATGTGCTTGATGACATCCTTGGGCTACCAAATCTACCCAACTCTGAAGTCCACCTAGATATGGATTTACTTGCAATGAGGAGTACCCTAACTTACCAAATACTTTTTTTTTTTTTGAAGAGCAGCAGTGATGCTACTGACATGACTAACCAGTTTTTTATAAACTATGAGGAAAGTAAAAAGGCTTCCAGTGAAACTGACACAATGTGTTTGCTAGTTAGAATTTTGTTTTACACTTCTTGCAAAAGGTCTTTTATACATATTTAGACTTTTGTGTTTGTCATTTGTTACTTCAGTGCCTAGATACTTAAAAAGGAAACTGTCAGTGAAATAAATTTGTCAAATATTCTAAAGCTCCTTCACATTCTCTCTTTGGCCCTCCAGATCTGCGCGTCTGCTTTCCCCTGCCTGGCTCTGTGCCCAGTGGGGCTGACCCCTGTGGACTGGATCTTCCAAGCTTAGTGCCAAATGGATGCTGGTTGGTTCAACCAATGAAAGGCACCATCTGGAGACCACAGGACATGAGGAAAGGGAGGTTGTGGCATCTCTTCCAGCTGTGGCAGTGTCTCTGGTAGTAGCTGTGACCCTCTGGGACTATATCTTCTCCAGTTCTCACTGAGTTTCTGTTAAGATTTCCTTCCCTATTTCCTTAGTCTTAGGGGTAGTAATGGCTTCTTGGTGGGACCACATTTTTGTAAGTAGTCCTTTCATCAAAATCTTTGTATTTGACTCACTGATAGGGAAATCTGATTCTTGACAGTTGCCTGAATGGTCCAGAATCCAGTCTATTCAAAATCTTTATATTTTCTTTCTCCCCTTAGTTTCATTCCCTGTACCATTAAGAACATTGATGGGGCTTCCCTGGTGGCACAGTGGTTAAGAATCCACCTGCCAGTGCAGGGGACACGGGTTCAAGCCCTGGTCAGGGAAGATCCCACATGCCGCGGAGCAACTAGGCCCGTGTGCCACAACTACTGAAGCCCACATGCCACAACTACTGAAACCCGTGCGCTTAGAGCCTGTGCTCCACGACAAGAGAAGCCACCACAATGAGAAACCCGCACACCGCAGCGAAGAGTAGCCCCCGCTCACCATAACTAGAGAAAGTCCGCAAGCAGCAACAAAGACCCAACGCGGCCAAAAATAAATTTAACAACAACAAAAAAAAGAACGTTGATGATGCAGCATTTCTTAAAGGAATGGTCACTCTTTACTCCAGTAACACCATCAGATTTAACTTTACGAGGCAGTCACACTCCTCTTAACGACCTAATATTGTTTCCTATGAAATAATAAATCTCTTATGCACTCATGCATATCTGTGCCATGTTTCCCATTTCTGTAGCTCTCCTGTCCAGATTCTTGACTGGCAAATGTCTTCACGGCTCGGCCTCCAGCCTTTCTATTCTCCTCCTCATTTGCACACCACTGTCACACCCACGCCCTCAAACCATCCAGTACACTCCTGTCTGCAAGATAAACTTATTCCTATTCCTTGCTTGACAACTCATTCCTTGTATAACCTCATCTCTTTCAGATCTATTTTTTCTTTCAAAAAAAAACACAATTTTTTTTTTTAATTGAGCTCCTAGTACATACCAGCCACTGTGGTAAGAACTGTGGATACAAAAATAAGGTAGATTCTTTTCTAAGCTTAGGAAACAGACAGGTAGGAAAATAATTATACTGCAGTATAAATGTAACATATACAACCTGTGTTTTGTTAAATCTCGTTAGTCTGAGGGCAAAAATTGGGTTACATTAACAGTGACAGCCCCCCCCCCCCCGCTTCTTTTTCTTCACTGACCACGCTGCTCTATATCTTCTGGAGAGAACCCAACTGATGGGCCCAGAGATTAACCTCTCCCAGTCAGATAGACTGTTATGTGCCAGGTCTCATATATGGATCAACAGCCAGCCCACAAGTGGGCCCCCCTGGGGTGAGGCACTCAACCTGGTCCAGTTAGGGACTCCTGCTGTGCAAGCACTAGTTTGGCCCTGCTTCTTAAACTTGGGGATGTAGCCTGGCTGGTGTAAACTGGAAAGTTATGTGGGATGCGGCAAGTGTCATGATTCAGGGTATTCTCATTAGCAAGACACAGGCTTCTCTCCCAGAAGTACTGCTGTCTCACACTGAGGGACAGAGCCCAAACCCTAGTTCTCCTGACCCACTAGAGTGCCTGGAGCGGAAAGTGCCCTCATAACCTGCCCCTCTGGAGTCTCTCTGGTGTCCCCTCTATAGCCTCTTCCCAAGAATACTGCTGAACTCGTAAAGACTGCCCACCATTCTGTCCTTGCCTGATCCATGCTAGACTGAAAACTTGCTGCTGTCTCCCTCTCTGACCATCAGAGATGTCCCTCTGCTTCATGTGGCCTGTGCTTTTGGAGGGTTTTTCCACAGAGCCGTTATGCTTTGAGTACACAATTTTTCCTCTGTGCTGATGTTTCTTTTTCTTTTCTTTTCTATGCTTTCTTTCTTTTAATTAATTAATTTATTTACTTTTGGCTGTGTCGGTTCTTCGTTTCTGTGCGAGGGCCTTCTCTAGTTGCGGCGAGCGGGGGCCACTCTTCATCGCGGTGCGCGGGCCTCTCACTATCGCGGCCTCTCTTGTTGCGGAGCACAGGCTCCAGACGCGCAGGCTCAGTAGTTGTGGCTCATGGGCCTAGTTGCTCCGCAGCATGTGGGATCTTCCCAGACCAGGACTCGAACCCGTGTCCCCTGCATTGGTAGGCGGATTCTCAACCACTGCGCCACCAGGGAAGCCCTGGTATTTCTTATATAGGTGTGCTTCACCTTATTGTACTTTGCAGATAATGTGTTTTTTTTTCACAAATTGAAGGTTTGTGGCAACCTTGCATTGAGCAAGACTATAGGTGCCGCTTTTCCTACAGCATTTGCTCACTTCGTGTCTCTGTGTCACATTTTGGTAATTCTCACAATATTTCACACTTGTTCATTATCATTGTATTTGTCATGGTGATCTGTGATCAGTGATCTTTGATGTTACTACCATAACTTGCTGAAGGATTAGATGATGATTAGCGTTTTTAGCAATAAAGTATTTTTAAATTAAGGTATGCACATTGCCTTTTTTTTTTTTTTTTTTAGACATAATGTTATTTCACACTTAGTGGACCACAGGATAGAGAAAACATAACTTTTATATGCACTGGGAAACCAAAAAATTTGTGTGACTCCTTTTATTGCAAGATTCACTTTATTGTGGTGGTCTGGAACTGAACCTGCAATATTTCTGAGGTGTGCCTGTACTTGACAAATTATACATTCATCTGAGTCACCATGAAAAATATAGATCCCTAATCCCACCCATAATTTCTTAATAAAGCTCTCCATGGGAGATACTTGGGGATCAGTTCTTTTAACACGTGGCTCCAAAAGTCTTATGCCATAAGATAATTTATTTCTCTTTCCAAAACTCACCAGCTTTCCAGGTGTGTCTGAGGTGGGAGTGAGTAAGAGGGGCTGGGTTAGGGAGCAGGTTTGGGGCCACCACTACTCCAGTGACCAGTGCTACTCAGTGTTGCCCAGGCACCATTCCTGGACTGCAAACTATTAGATGAGAGAAGCATAGATGCTAAAGTAAGTGTTTAGAATCCAACAAAGGACAAACTGGTAGACACTGTCCCCACCTCCAGCGACCTTATAGCCAATAAGCAAACAAAGATTGTAATGGAGAAGACGGAGGTGCTCCAGAGCATGCAACAGGGTCTCTAGCTCACCTGTGGAAGTGCAGGGGAGGCTTGGGGAGGAGGGGCACGTCACACTTGGGTCTGAAGAGTGAGGAGATGGTTCCTGTGTGTTGCGAGTGGATGGGGCAAGGTGAGTTCTCCTGGGTGGAGAGCTGCAGTGGGTTCTAAGCCAGAGTGTGAGGCCAGGAAGTGCAGATAGGCTGGAGCAGCAAGAGGGTCCAGATCATGCCAAGTCTTGCCAGCCTTAAGTGAGCAGTTTACAATGGAACATTGTGAATGGTGGTACAGAGGGCAGTGACAAGTGCAGACCACTCATTCCCAAACCTTGCTGATCAGATCTGCAGTTCAGAGAACTGGGGAATCTGGATTCCAAAACAAAACAAAACGAAACAAAACAAAACGAAACAAAACAGGAACTTTGATAAGGTTTGAGAGTTAAGTTTAGTCACTTTTAGAAATCCATATCAAAAAGAGATTCAAACAACAAACTCTGAAATATGGCTGTGTAAACATAATAGAATATAGGGTATAATGACACAGAGTTTATGGAGCCAGTTAAAAACTTACGCCACAAATACTGAGTTGAAGAGTGACTGACTGCGTGAATCATGCATAATGAAACACATTTTGGTTTTCTTCTTTAAACTTGCAAATTCAACAAAGTGGGATTTTCAGTTTGTTGATTTGTTTATTTTTGATCAACCAGATTGTTTTCTAACTCAGTATAAATAGTTCTTTGAACTTAATTGTTTTTAAAAAATTTAAGCCAACTTTTCTCTATTCTAGATCTATTTGTAGGTGTGCAAGCTACAGATGAAAACAGTTTGGAGTTTTAGATTTTGTCCTTCCTCTACCTAGTCTCATACTTCGTATGCTATGGGATTTCTCCTTTTGAGCCCTGAAATAGTTTCCTAAGGCTGCTGTAGCAAATTATTACAAGCCTAGAGGCTTAAAACAATTCAAATTTATTATGTTCTAGAGGTCAGAAGTCTGAAGTGGGTTGGTAGGGATGCCTTGCTTCTGAAGGTTCTAGGGGAGAATCCAGTTCCTTGCCTTTTGCAGCTTCTAGGACTGCCTGCATTCCTTGGTTCCCATCTTCACAGCTCATGACTCTAACCTTGGCTTCTGTCCTCACATCTTTTTCTGCCTTTGATCCTCTTGAGTCCCTCTTGTAAAGAGCTTCATGATTACACTGGGCCCACCCAGATGATCCACAGTTATCTTCCCTTCTCAAAGTCCTTAATTTAATGCAAGGTCCCTTTTGCCATGTAAGGTAACATATTTACAGGTTTTTGGGATTAGGGCATGTGCATCTTTGGTGGGAGAAGACATTATTCAGCCCACCACAGGCCCTGAATATACTAGAAATTTATTATTCTTGTTATTTAAAGCTTGGAAATAAAGCAAAAAGTTAGGAAATGTGTTCTTTTAATGTCAAACTGAAGCTTAAAAAAAGAAAAACAGGTTCATCCCAGTATTACTTAATTATCTAAGGAGTATACCTGTGTTTTGACTATTAATTTTTTTTTTTTTTTTTTGCGATACACGGGCCTCTCACTGTTGTGGCCTCTCCCGTTGCAGAGCACAGGCTCCGGACGCGCAGGCTCAGCGGCCATGGCTCACGGGCCCAGCCGCTCCGTGGCATGTGGGATCTTCCCGGACCGGGGCACAAACCCGTGTCCCCTGCATCGGCAGGCAGACTCTCAACCACTGCCCCACCAGGGAAGCCCTTGACTATTAATTAAAGATTCAGATACTGGACAGTACATGATAACTCGTAAAGCTTTTCAGGGAGAGATGCAAATAACTGTTGCCCAGTAGAAAGGATAATCCCGAAGGCTATGGTTTTATAATTCCATAGAACATTAACCAGTTTTTTCTCTATTTCAGTAACTTATTTAAAAAATTTTTCCTAGTAATATATCTGTTCCCCTTATTTTCATTTTAATCAGTTTTACCATTTTAATGGCTAAACACAATCAGCTGAAAAAATTTTTAACACAGATTCATGTTGTATTTGTCTGAGAGTCATGGTTTTAACTTTTTGACAATTATAGTTTGACAGCAAATTTGTCTGCTACACTATATTAAGTGGCCCCGTAGAAAACTTATATTGGCTTAGAAGATACTCAGTAGTCCCTCCCAACTCTTCAGAGTCTATGCTGATCTCTACCTCATATCTGTACTCCCAAACCAAGATTACACTCTCAAGGAAACCAACCTAATATAGATTGAATTTTCATTTTGATACATGTTGAAGTTTCAGTTTTCTTCTGCCTGCCTCAAACACAATTAATTTTCTATACGTTGTCACCATTTTACTGGCTGATCCAGGGAGTTGTTGGCAATCGTGATGAATAGCCGATCCTGCACACTATAACATTAACATAATAAAAACTTACTTAATGGAGCTTGACAATCAGCACAACTAAAAGATGGGTAAGAAAGAGAACCTAGCAGGCTGGGAACTAGGGAGTTGGCATGTCTGGCTTGAATCTGAGGAGCAAAGGGAAGCTGACGTGACAATTAATAGGTAATGAAACCAGCTTGTGATGTGAGAGGTGCGAGGTAGACTAAAATCATAAACTGTTGGGGGGAAACAAGATTAAACACTCTTGGTTTAAAAATAAAGAGGGGGGCTTCCCTGGTGGCGCAGTGGTTGAGAATCTGCCTGCCAATGCAGGGGACGCGGATTCGAGCCCTGGTCTGGGAAGATCCCACATGCCGCGGAGCAACTGGGCCTGTGAGCCACAACTACTGAGCCTGCGCGTCTGGAGCCTGTGCTCCGCAACAAGAGAGGCCGCGATAGTGAGAGGCCCACGCACCGCGATGAAGAGTGGCCCCCGCTCGCCGCAACTGGAGAGAGCCCTCGTACAGAAACGAAGACCCAACACAGCCATATATAAATAAATAAAATTAAAAACCATTCTGTAAAAAAAAAAATAAAAAATAAAAAGAAGTAAAGGGGGGAATTCACTACTGATGACCTTCTTTTGAAAAGTAATAGGAGATGAAATGTAAATTGTCATAAAAAAATATTTTAAGAGATGTGTGACTATGTTATGTGCTCCCACAGTTTAAAGTGTAGCATTCTTAAAATAATAAGAATATGTAAATAACTGCAGAAAGGCATAAAAAAGTATTGTGTTAGAATTCTGTGGACAAACTTGCACACCATCAGCCACTCAGACACAATTAACACATTCCTAAAGCAACAGAATGTAGCAATACGATAAGAAGGCATAGAGTCTAAGAGGTTCCATGTTATTGCTGTTTCATATTATCTACCAGAGAATATTCATAATTAAGAAGAAAAAAAACACTGATGCTCAATGAATACTAGAAGGCTGTAAGGATTGCACCCTCTCTGTATAATATTTTCCTTTTCGTTTAGTTTGGTAAGAAACATAAAGAAAGAGGAATAATGCCTCAGTGATGAGGCAAGGTGGATGATGAAAGAAGATATTAAAGAAATTGGGTGGAAATAATACTGGATTGTATCCCTTGTCTGCAAATTGAACTTTGACTTTCTCACCTCCATTTTCATTCAATTCCTTCAGTCCCTTTCAAGTTCACCCTTTTACTTTTGATTTACATGACATATATTTATTTTCCTACATTTCACTCCAATCTGTATTTTTTATTTCTCACTAAACTAAAAATATTTTTCTAGTAATGCCTACACTAGATAAGCAGCTGTCACGGTGCATCACTGTACCCTGAAGACAGGGTCATGTACCCTGGGTGGGGGTGGGGAGGTGTGAGAGGGTCCTAACCAAACAGAACACCTCTCACAGCTTTGGTAGGAGGAACCGTTATCGCCCCCGTTACCTTAAGGCAAGAGTCTAAGAAAGGGAATGTCCCAGAAGGGGGCAGAGACTACAGTGGTGGATTTTTTTTATGCCAGAGAAAGCAAAGTCTAGTAAAAGTGTTCAAGATACTCCCTTGAGATGATTTCCCGGGAGAAATCATTAGAAAATGATTTCTGAGAGCTAGGGAGAATTTAAATTAGGCTGCTACAGATACCTACAGATAGCATCAAACAACCTCCATTTGGCTGCCTAGGTAGGGAATGACGGCCCCTGGATGTGATCAAAGCCCCCCTCAGTTCTCTGGGGTTCCCCCGTGAATCGAACCCATCATAGCTCATTTAGATGCCGCACAGCATTTGGCAGGGTGCAGGAGTTGCTTTTCCTCTCAATGCTTAACCTCTTTTCCTCTAGATACAAATGTCAATATTGGATCTAGTCTGGTTGAATGAATGTGTCAGAGGGGAGATTAGTGACTGGCAGCCACAAAAGGGTTTTTCAATTGGCAAAAGTAAATTTCTCACAAATGAATCAAAACAGTTTGAGGTGGAATAGAAGCAAGGGGAAAAAAGCCTTGCCAAGTTGAGTCATGATGCCTCATTAAATGGATTGGAAGACTTCAGCGTGGGCATTTTATCTAGAAGCTCCTGGATTCACCCAGCAGGAAGCGAGGGGTGAGGGAAAGAGGACATATACCTTCGTATCTTCAACAGGGCATACCTGTGAAAAGTCTCAGTGTATTTATAGCACGAAACCATCCACATGAACCATTAGCTTCAGATAACTGGAGTGCCTAGTTCGTTATAACAATTCTTAGATCACTGAATGTGATGCATTAAAATGGTGGAAGTTTTAATTTTTTTTTTTGTTTCTGAGATATACATTTTAAAGTAATAACTAGAATTATGACTTATAACATTATACCAGAACATATAAGATTTTTAGAAATGTCATGTAATGTCTGAAACATTTATATGAACATATTTCCATACAAATAAGAACCTGCAGTATAAACAAACAAACAAACAAACAAAAAGAACAACTAATACTGAACTTTCTTTGGGTTATTTGTATGGAGGTTTTCATTTTTACTGGCGGTTTCGTCCATGTCTTTTGAAGTTCGGACTGTGCTGCTTGCTTTATTCTTTGTTTGCCTTGAATACTTTTTTAACAGTCTTACATCTCTGCTTTGACTAGTTGAGAATAAATGCAGGTGGTTCCCACCACAGAATCACTTTTCTTGCACAAATCACACTTCTGGCATAATTGCTAAGGTCACTTGTCTGTGTTCACATTAATGCTCCACGTCATTTTAAGTATTATGGGCATGTTTATTTCAGGGAACCTGTGTTCTGCGGTGGAAGGAAAAATAACAAACAGCCTTTGGGGTGTAGATATTGATTTACTAATCAAAAGCAGTTCTGAATTATTGTTTTCAGGTTTAGCAAAACATGTTAACAGTTATAAACATAGGAGTCTCAAGAAGGGAACTTGAAAGTTATGAAAGAAGAGCAGGACGTATCGACCTACCTCCTGGTCAACTCTGCAGATTCAATGAGAGCTGATAACAGAATGTTTAGAATGTTTCCAAATCCTCAGAAAACATCATTTTCATTTCACTAGCCACTTCAGTTAAATCTACTAAATTCGAAGCTTTTCCCCAAATGACTGAAGAAAGCAGTCAATTCACTAAAGCCTATAAAGTCAGAGCCTATGGCTGGCCCTTGCTGACTCCCTGAATTTTTCTATATCAAAAAATAAAAAACATCTAAGAGTCTCTACTTTATAAGATGCATTAGAAAGGCTTTTGTTTTTTTAGTAATAGAGAATGATCAGGTTACATAAACAAGAGTGAGATTTGGTCACATGTACCAAAACCAATGTCTTAACCACACAAGGTTCATTCTCTCACCTGGAACAGATTAGAGGTCTGGCGGTAGAAGACCAGTGCGGTGGCTCCATATTGAACTGGGACTCTCGCTATTTCTAATTTAGTTTTCTGCCATCCTTAGCCCAGAGCCTGGACAAGATACAAGGTACTTGCAATTCTAAATGCTCAAAGAGGCTCTTCTGTAAGAGATAGGTACATATAAATTTAGCTATAATAAATAAATAAAATTATAGGGACATAGAAATAAGAGGGATTTTTTTCTTTCTAAGAAAATTTAGGAAGAATGGTAATTAACAAGAAGCAGGGGAAAAAATGTGTGCAGAGGGGATGAGAAATAACACAATTATTTCTTTTTGCACTCTTCTTTCCCTCTTATTTCTCATAGTTAACCAGTAAGTATGACCTGACAGTTCTTTCTTCAAAGTGCTGTTTCAATCTTTTCTTTCCCTTCTTCCACATCTCCATTGCTACTGCCCCAGCCCCGACCCCTCCTGAACTACTGCAGATTTTGAAATGGTGTTCTCCTCCAATTCTTCTTTAATATTGCTCTCATATTGTCATTTTCCCTTAAAAACATCCAGGAGCTCTTACTGACTATAGAACAATTTTGGAACTTCTAAGCTTGGCATCCAAGGCCCTTCACAATCTTTCCAGTGTTTTCTACAAAGACTCCTCTCTGTTCCCAGCTAAACTATCCCCTTCATATTCCTTGGGATCCCTACTTCTGTATCTTTACACACATTCTTCCTCCTCCCTAAAATGTCTTATACATTCATGTTAAGAAACTATCCATTCCTCTGCCTCACGTCCATTAGGATGGCTACTATCAAAACAAAATAAACCAAAACAAACCCATAAAGTAGCAAGTGTTGGTGAGGATGTGGAAGAACTGGAACCCTTGTACACTGCTGGTGGGAGTATAAAATTGTGCAGCTGCTATGTTAAATAATATGGCAGTTCCTCAAAAATTAAAAATAAAATTATCATATGATCCAGAAATTCTACTTCTGAGTATATACCCTAAAGAATTGAAAGCAGGTACTTCAAGAGACACTTGTACACCCATATTCATAGTGGCATTATTTACAATAGCCAAAAGGTGGAAGCAACCCAAGTGTCCTTCCACAGATAAATGGATTTAAAAAACGGGATATACACACATCGGAATATTATTCAGCCTTAAAAAGGAGGGAAATTCTGACACAGGTGACAACATCGATGAACCCTGAGGACATTATGCTAAGTGAAATGAACCAGTCGCAAAAGGACAAATTCTGTATGATTCCACTTGTATGAGGTACCCAGAATAGTCTAATTCGTGGAGACAGAAAATGGAATTGTGCTTGCCAGGGACTGGGGGAAGGGAGACAGGGGGAGTCATTGCTCAATAGTTTGAGTTTCAGGTATGGAGTTCAGTTTTGCAAGATGAAGTGTCTTGGAGATGGATGATGGTGATGGTAGAATGTACTCAATGCTACTGAACTGTACACTTAAAAATGGTTAAGACGGTAAATTTCATGTTATGTGTATTTTAACACAATTTAAGAAAAAAAAATCTACTCATTCATTGAGAAGCAGGTCACATTCTACTTGTGCTTTGAAGCTTTCCCCAACCCATTCCAAGCTGAAATGACTCTTTTCGCCCCAGATCTATGTTGGGGGAACACTTTTTTGTTTAAAAATGGGAACATATCTGTCTTTCCCTCACCCTCTGAGTCATTCCTCTTCTGACTGGTAAGTTTGGAAGAAGGAGCTGAGCATGTTTAAGCCACAGTGATGAGCTTTTCTTTCCTCATCTTCCTGTTATGGGAGGGTGTCCTCTGTGGGTAAGCTTAGCAGGGTGGGCTTTGCCTCACAGGTGCGGTCCATAGCTGTCCACTTGTGTCGGTGATTCAGGGGTAAATCAGTCTAACTCTTGGAGATACTAGGATCATGTCTAGCCATGGAGATTTACCACATTATTTATCATTAAGAAAGTTGATAGTTTCATCATTTTGTCTGTTTCCTGTATCATATTTCAAGTGCATCCAAACTCTGTAGAGAAAGAAAGGGGTGTTTTGTGTTGACTGTCTACAACCTTAACAATATATATCACATTTGCTGCATTTGTCAATTTCCTTCAGCTTATTACCATAGTAACTGCCCATTGGTCACAGGCACCATGGCCTTGCCCCAGGCTGTTGTGCTGTGATGGATTACAAAAGGGTCAGGAATCCATGCTCTAAAACAAGTGGAAATCGGCAGCTACAAGTCAAATATGACCTGCAGTTATGAGTTTTGGGTTAGCTTTTTAAAAAGAAAATTAGTTGCCAACATTTAAAAATTAAAAGATTTCAATGAACAAGCTGACTGCTGGCTTCTCTTGAAGAAGTAGATTAGCCTTGGGCCTCTGTTTGTAGAAGGCTTCTGTAGTACAGCCCCCTGAGATAGGACATTCTTTCCAATTTCCCACTGACCTAACCTCTCCTTAGTGTCTTATATTACGTACTTGACCCTGCAGGCACTTCTATGTGCAATTTTTTTCTAAAATTTTTTGGTGTCCCCTATAAGCACATCCTGAAGCCAGTGAGTTCTTTTAGGGCCAGAGTGTCTGTACCAGAGTGTCTGTACCAGGTTCCTTACAGCTTTGGGACACTTCTCTTCATGAATCTCTTCGTAATTGCATTGTTTGGGAGCCCTCTTCTTTGGGAATGGGTCCTCACAGCTGAGGCAGCCTAGACATGCTAGGAGCTGTAGAGTACAGAAGTGACTTGCCCCTTCCCCCCAACCCATGTTTACCTAACAGGGATTATTGTGGAGACTTGGGTCATCTGGAAGTTCTCATACTTTATGCTAGACAACGTTTGAAAGCTCAGGGAGAACCCCCCAGAACTCTCAAGCTACCCCAGTTACCCGGGTTATGGACTCAGAGTGGCAGCCACCGGATACTGCCTTTTGGTACTCAAGCAAAGACGGCTGGGACTTCCTAAGAGTCCTCTGCTGCTTTGCTGTGGCAGATTCCACCATGGAAACTGGCGGCATGTGGCCTCAGCTATCTTTAAGTGCCAGTGTCCCCCAGAAACCCCCTGGAGTGAAATAATTAGGAATATCTCTGCTAAGTGTCTTGGAGGACCAGTTAACCTTAGAAAATTCTCATTAGCTTTGACCACGTTGCCCTCTCTCATTATAAATCAACTGAGGTGTCCACTACCTCAGGCTATTACCTAATTATTGCTAAACAACTCCATTATCTAATAATTTTCACTAGGATAAATGAAAGTTAGTGACTTACTAGTTATTCTCTTTGTTTCTCCGCATTCTTTATGAGTTTCCAAAACATCTAGCAAGCAACTAACTCAGAAGTAGCTGAGATTATCTAATTTATTGGGGTGGAAGTCAGAGCTAATGTTGGTTATACCAATCTTTGTGTCAAAAATATTTGTACAGTTCAGGATACTCTACTTCGATTAGGTGTAGCTGGCTGTGTATAAGAGAGTATAGAAGGCAAAGTAACAATAGAAAACAATCTTAGTAGGTAACAGGCAGTGTGTGCTAGGGACTGCAGTAAATGCTTAATCCTTTGACAACTCTAAGAGGTAGGTACTATTATTTCCCACATTTCATAGATGAGGAACCTAAGGCAGAGAACGGTTAGGTTCATAAAGCCAGGAAGTGGCAGAGTGGGGGACTGAGCAGAGGCAGTCTGGCTTCAGAGTCCACACTCTTCAGCACAAACATATCTTTCCCTTACAGGACTGGATGATTCTGCATGGTGAAGCTGAACCCACTTCAGTCACACTTCATGGGAACTTAGTTTCATGAAAATTAACATATACATAATTTTAAATATAGCAATATATAACATAAATATATAATCAATAAATATATGTAATAAATGGTTTTGGATCTAGACTATGAAAATAACTTTTACAGTTCAATAATAATAAGACCAAAAATGGGGAAAAGACACTTAGTAAAAAGATGCATGAATGGCCAATAAGCACACAGAAAATTGCTCAACATCATCAGGCTTTGGGTAAGTGTAAATTAAAATCACAGTGAAATGCCATTACACATCTTTAAGAAGTACTAACATGGAAAGACTGACAATACCCAGTATTGGGGAAGATATGGAGCAACTGGAAATTTCAAACACTGCTGATGTTTTCCAAAGTGGCTATAAAATGATATAATTATTTTGGAAAATAGTTTGGCGATATCTTATAGATTAAATATATATTTCACGTATGACTCAGCAATTCCAATTTAATATTTATCCAAGAGAAATGAGAACATTTATCCACAAAGAAATCTGCACACAAACATTTATAGCAGCTTTAGTCATGACACCCCTAAACTGGAAACCCCCACTTCCCATTGACTGATAAACAAAAGAAATTTAATATAATTCATATAATGAGATACTACTCAGAAAGAAAAAGGAATAAATTATTAATATATGTGACAACATGGATGAATGTCAAAAACGTTATGCTGAGCAAAAGAAGCCAGACACAAAAGAGAATATATTGTATGATCCCACTTGTATTACATTTTTAAAAAGGTAAATTTGTATTGTCAGAAAGCAGATCAGCTGTTCCCTGGGGCCAGGTTGTGGTGGTGGTGAGGGGTTGATAGTAAAGGGACATAAGGGAATTTTGGTGTACTGGAAATGATCTATATCTTGATTATAGTAGTAGTTACACATTTGTTAAAACTCAATGAAATATAAAATGTGTGCATTTTCTTGTATGTAATTTATACCTTAATAAGGTTGCTTTAAAAAAAAAAAAAGGAATTATTGAAATGACACGCTAAGAATTCAACTTAAGAAAACCCAAAGTAAGTTTAAAGAAAGAAATTATAAATAGCAGAAATTAATAAATAATAACCAAAGATATGACAGGGCGCATCAATAAAGTCCCAAGCTGGTTTTCTAGAAAAACTAAATAAAATTAAATTCTGATAAGAAAAAAGGCACACATAGTCAGTATTAAAAATGAAAAGGGCACAAAACTACAGATGTAGTAATAAAAAATAAGGATGTTGTATTACTAACGTTAGGCTAAAAAATATAAAGACATTCAAAATAGACAATTTCTTAGAAAAATATGAATATCAAAACTGACTTAAGAAGAGATGAAAACTCTGGAAAGACTTATAACCAATAAAGAAATTGAACTGGGAGTTAAACATATACCTTCTCTAAACTTTTACACAAAAACATTAGATCCAGTTGTTTTTAACAGAAAAGTTCTAAAACACACCTAAAGATCCAAGATTCAGATCCTATGAAACACTTCCATAGAATAAGAAAAGAAGGAATGCCCCAAAACCCATTTTAAAACTAAACTCACTTAAATTAAATGACAGTGTAATTATGGACTATTATAGGCCAGTCTTACTTAAGAACATAGATCCTAAAATTTTCAACAAACTATTAAAAGAAAAAAATCCAGCAATGTATTCAACTATTTGATTTATCTGAGGAATTAAAGAATGGCTTAATATTTTTTTAAAATGTAATTCACCATTCTTTCTGTTAACAAATTTAAGAAGAAAATACCTCTTGGTAAATGTTGTAAAAGCAGTTGGCAAAATTCAACACACCTTTAAATGTACTCTAGATGACCAGAAATAGAAAAGTATATTCTTTCATGATAAAGGACTTTTACCAAATATTATACTTTATGGTTATCAATACTTATTATTACGTTGGATCACACAAAATTTCTGTTTCTTTTCTATCTGTCAATCAATAAGATATTGGTAGCATCACAGAATTGAACATATAGTAATTAGGATACTTTAGTATTAACAAAATAATAAACAAAAAGGTCAATGGGAAAAATAAAGACTAGATGCAGACACCACACATATATAGAGACATTAATACTGGACAGGATTAGTATTCCTTCAATGGAGAAAGGATGGATAAATCAATGAATCATTCTGGAACAATTTGTTATATATGCAAAATAACAAAAATCCATACTATTATCTACAATAAAAAATGAAAGATTTTTTTCAAAAATGAAAGACTTTCATATGCTTGAAAGACTTAATTGTGAAAGGAATACTATGATATTATTAGAAGGCAAAGTGGGAAAATATATGACTTCAAGGCAAGGAACAAAATTTGGGGTAGGGTATATTGAACAAAATACAAGCAGGGTAAACCAGAAAGAAAAGGACACATACAATTATATTACAATTAATACTTCTAAGCATCAAAATAAGCCACAAAAAGTTAAAAATATAATGGACTTGAAAGAGATGTATGTAACATATATAACAGTCCAAAGATCAGTGTTTGAATATATAAAAGTAGAAATCAATAATAAAAATACAAACAACTCAATAGAAAAAAAGGATAAAATATCTTAATAGGCAGTTAATTGGTCAAGTTGTCAATGAAGAGATGAGAAGATGCAGTCTTTTCAACGTTCAAGAAAATCCAGTTTAAAATGATGAGATACTTTTCATTCCCATCAGAATGAAAAAGTTTTCAAGTTTGACTACACTCCTTCGTGAGGATGTAGATCATTGGGAACGGACATTCTCTGAGCCTGGGGGAGGAACCTAGCGCTACTCAGTAAAGTTTAAGATGCACACATCTTACCACCCAGCAGTCCGACTTCTACGTATTTATCCTAAAAGAACTTCTTGTAAATTTGCTCATGGAGTCAGTTACAAGAATGTTCATGAACATGTGAACATGACGTTGCTTGTAGCAGCAAATAATTGCCATGATGTCCATCATTAGGAAAATGGATAACTACATATCAGTCAAAATGAGAACGCTAGCTCATCTTTAGAGACATAGGTGAACTTCACAAACATCATGCTGAATGAAGAAGACAAGGTGAAGAACATATCCAATATGACACCATTTAAATAAAGTATATGTGAATGTTCAACACCACCACATGGGGCAAAAGAATAAAGAAATACATGAAAATGATCAAGAGGGTCATAAAGACCAAGGGTAATTGTACTGCTGGAACACAATGAGAAGTTGAGAATAAATTATAAGAAAAGAGGAAGGGAGCTGATGAATTTAGAGAACATAGGGGGAGGTTGAAGGGATTGGAGATCTCTATGAAGTCAAAGAATTTTCCTTGTAGGCAAAGTGAGTGGGGCCAGAGAGGGGAATGTTTGTGTACCTCAAAGGATGTTGGGTTGCCTAGTGACCAATCTCAATACGGTGCAGCATTCAAAAGAAATAGCAGGCCCACTTGCAAGGAAGCATAAAAACCTTAAAAAAATTTTTTTTTACTGAAATGCCTTGAAAAGGAGAAAAGGCAAATTATATTTCTTGTCATAGCAAAACAGTATAAACTCCCTCGCTTATCAGTTTCCCCAGCATCTCCCTTCTCATCTCTGCTGCAGCACCTTCTTCTTCTAGAACTTCAGCCTGCAATTCCAGGGCTTTTCTCTTCCTTTTATCTCTATATTCCAGATCCCCTGTGTTCTGCAGGGAAGAGCTTCAGGCTCTTTATAACACACATCAATCAAGCCTTGCTCTGTTCTGTCCAGCTGTACCCATTATCTGGATCAGTTCAACCAAAGCATGGTAGCTTCCATTTTTTGGTCCCTGTCATTTGATTGAATTTACAATCTTACATGGTATAGTTTCTGGTGAGGATGAGACCAAGGATGTAATTAGTGTAACACAGAGGAAAAGAACGTTGGAGTTGCGAAGACTGAAGATTTGAGAGGCCAAGCTATTCAACAGGTCATTCGTGGGGAACCTGAGGTCATGTCAAGTGATGTCAGGAGTTGGGGTGAAGAAGACGCATGCTTATGTTTTATAGAAGGAGGGGAATAACCAAGAAATTGCTAGATGATTCTTGTGAGAAGGGAGGAAATTGCCATATATAGCAGAATGATTGCTATTCAAGATGGAGGAATAGTAATGGTCTCAAAGGAGTAAGTTGAGAAAATAGCTTCCACCTGAGAGGGCTATAGGAGAAGCAGTATCCTTAAGGGAGAGTCCAGTTTCCATTAAGGAAAGGAGGTGGGTGGGGGTAGTAGTTCAGAAAGGAGGTTAAATTTTATGATACATTACTGAAAAGAAATTTCCAGAATGCACAGTGTAAGGGTTTTTGCTATTGTTTATTTTTGTCTTGTTTTTGTGGGGTTTTTTTAGGGGGAGGGGTGAAACAGATCCAGGGATTTACAGCACAGTTTGGGGATGAGTGATTAGAAGATAAAGACTGGAGAGGTTTGTTTCTGCCTGACTGAGGTAAGGAGGGATGTGGAGCATTTTGAATTTAGTTCTGATGGTCTTTTTGAGGAAAGTGCGCTCCATGGTGTGTCCAGAGGCCTTGTGGCCCAGAAGATTCATGTGGGGAAATGGGGAATTTCTAATATGCCAGGCATATCTGCTCCTGTGATAGCAATAGAGCTGGATTTTGGCTTCTCATGGAGACTTTTGAGAACTTACCCTAAGGAATTAATCACTGGCACACAAATTTATGAATAAGGATATTCATCACCATCTTATTTTTAATAACAAAATCTGCAAATATTTTAAATATTCAACAATAAGGAACTGGTTAAATAAATTCTGATACAGCCATGATGGAATTCTGTATAGACTTTAAAAAATTTATGTTGAAATATATTTGATGCAATGAGGAAATAATTTTAAAGTAAAAAAGTATCATCCATGTGCATATAACTATGTGTCAGTGAATGTAAATGCTTATATTCAAATTCTTGGGTTGGATATAGGGTTCATGAGTGTACATTATATTACTAAAAACAAAAGAGAGGGCTACAGGTAGAGGAAGGATGAGTATACTCAATGGTAAAAAAGAATTATGATTAATAAATTATATCCATCTGAGTTTCACTTAAAAAATAGTCATTTAGAAAATAACATACCGTGATTCTAATTTTTGTATAAAAACCATAAGCCAATTTGGTCTTGCTCCTCACCTCTCAGGCCTTGGACATTATAGCTCATTCTCTGTATTTTAGCTCAGTCTGTTTCAGTTATCTATTGCTGTGTAACAATACTCAGTGGCTCAAAACAATAAACATTGATTATCTCAACTTCTGTGGGTCAGGAATTTGGAAGCAGCTAACTAGGTGGTTCTGGCTCAAGTGGTTGCAATCAGGATGTCAGCGGAGGCTGCAATTATCTGAAGGCTTGACTGGGGCTGGGAGTTTTGCTTCCAAGATGCCTCACTCACAAGATTCTTGGTAGGAGACCTCAGTTCCTCACCTGGTGGGTTTCCTCATAAGCTTGCTTGAGTGTCCTCATGACATGGCCACCGGCTTCTCCCAGCATGACTAATCTGAGAGAGGGAGCATGAAGGAAGCCACAAAACCTTTCATGACCTAATTTCAGAAGTCACCCACTGTCCCTTCTATCATATTCTATTCATTAGAAGTGAGTCACTAAGTTCATTCAAGGACAGAGTGGATGTTGGGAGCTGCTGGAAGTTGTAAGTTGGGTAGGCAGATGTTGATGTAATAAGACCTAGGCGGCTGTGGCTGGAGCAATGACAGCTCTGTCACATCTCCCATCATTCAAAAACTGAAATATTCATCTGTCATTCCAGGAAGAATACTTTCCCTACCATCTCAGCATGTAGAGTGGACTGCCTCCCAAATACATTTCATGTCCTCTTCCCTCACCTTCCCACTCAGTGTCCAGATGCTTTCATCTAATTTATGTATTCCCTTAATTTAGTTATTTTAATTGCATGTTCTCAATATTTACTAGCATCAACATGATCCACAAGTCAATCTTCCATCTGCTCTACAAATTCTTTCAAAGCATTTCTCACAGTCCTCCAGTATCTGCTTGCATACTTCTACTGAAAGGGGCTCACTATCTTACTGCCATGTGAAGGTATTTAAGCTTTCTATTAAGAGAACAATTCTTTATTTTAGAAACCTGACAGAGAGAGCAAGCTCATGAGATATATAACTATACTGTGGCAGCCTGGATTAGTCAGCTCAGGCCGCCGTAATAAAATACCACAGAATACGTGGTTTTATCAACAGAAATTTATTTTCTCAAAGTTCTGGAGACTGGCAAGTCCAAGATCAAGGTCCAGCAGGATTCAGTTTCTGATGAAGGCTCTCTTGCTGACTTGCAGATGGCCACCTACTCTTTGTGTTCTCACTTGACAGGGAGAGAGAGAACTGTCCGGTGTCTCTTCTTATAAGGGTACTAATCCTATCACGAGGGTCTCACCCTCATGACCTCATAAACACAACTACCTCTCAAAGGCCCCCATCTCCTAATACTATCACATTGTGGGTTAGGATTTCAAAACATGAATATTAACAGGACACAACTGAGTCAATAGCACAACTTATAACATGACTCACGACTGCTTTTTATATCTGAGAGCAGATAAGGGATTTTTGTTCTCAGTCTTTTACGGAGCTCATCTCTGATGCCTTCAAAACTGCTTTTGGCAAGAAGTGATCATGAAGTGAAGATTCTGTCTCCTATCTTCCCCAACTCTGGCACTGTGTTTGGGGTGAAGGCATACCCTGGGACAGTTTTCTCTCGTCTAAAATACAGAGAAAGTGGGAAAATTCTCATTATTGGATGCTGGCCTGGCCCTGATTCTTCAGCATATGAGTAATGAGTTAGTAGTATTTACCTAGAAGGTTTACAATGATTATTTCATGTTTTAAATTCAATCCTGATTTTTCTGCAAATGCAGCATTCAGAGGAAAAGAAAGAACTCAGCTGTCTGTACAAACATATGGAAATCAATGATAAATGGGCAGAGATTGCACAGTATATTTATTAACCAAGCTTGTATAAATCATAATTTTTCAACCATTTATTAAACTAATAGGATTGTTTTGGGAACATCAAAGAATTCTTTATTAGGTAAATAATCATGTTTATCCACTCAGTTATGGGGAAAAGCAAATCATGCACACTGCATTTACTTTGCCTCATCAGATTTCATTTCTCTTAAATGTCAGCCATTGAAAATTTTTACCAAACAACGCAGGAAAGAAGTCCAAATTTCTATCAACTCTCCAGTCCAGGGAAAGGATTGCTGTTTGCTCCTCAGATTTCCATTTCTTTCTTTCCCATCTGGGTAAATGCTCCATGTAGCTTAAAATGGGTCTCCCATACTGAACTCAAATTTAGGTAGTTGGCTGCCTTGGCCAACTCTCTCTTTCTTCCTTCTTTCTTGATTCATCCTCTGCCAGTCTTTATATTATCTGACCACCCAGGCACATCTCAGTGGCTTGGTTTGTTGATTAAGCATGAGTCAGATCCCCTCAACACCTGGGACAATTACCTCTGTTTCCACTCTTCTTCTTCATCACATAGCCAGCTGATGTGGACTCAGAGAACACTGACTTTTTCCAGTGTTAATAGGAAGAAAACATAATTAGGAAGTTAAGTCAGCTGCTTGACAGGGAGAAAATACACCATGTTTGTCATTTTGATTTACAATATCAATGTTGTCCTGAAAAGTGATTTTTATAAATCAGAATTTTATAAATAAAAATGTATTTTAGCTATATTAGCATGTATTGGGGGAGTTACAAATTTCATTCATTTAGTAAATAGTTATTGATCTCTCTAAGGCCAGTCATTAAGCATAGTGGGAAATATGAAGATTTATTGATTTATCCAATGAACATTTACTGAGTACCAGCTATGTGTCAGACACTGTTTGAGACACTGGGGACACAGAGGTGAACAAGAAACACAAGACTCCTGATATTAAGAAGCTGCTACTCCAGTGGGAAAAGACAGATGATAAACAAGTAAATAAGCAAATAAAAATAATCATCCAGTAGCAACGAGTGTTATAAACAAAATTCAACAGAATAATATGAAAGTAACTGGTAGCAGTGAGGAGAGCACTCATTTAGATGGAATAGTCTATAAAGGCATCTGAAAGGTGACATTTGATTTAATATAGATGATAAATAGAGTAGGGCACACTCCCTTCCTTGGAAGAATTTACAGTCAAGAAAGAGTCTAAGGGCTTCCCTGGTGGCACAGTGGTTGAGAGTCTGCCTGCCGATGCAGGGGACGCGGGTTCATACCCCGGTCTGGGAGGATCCCACATGCCGTGGAGCGGCTGGGCCCGTGAGCCACAGCCACTGGGCCTGCGTGTCCGGAGCCTGTGCTCCGCAACGGGAGAGGCCACAACAGTGAGAGGCCTGTGTACCACAAAAAAAAAAAAAAGAAAGAAAAGAAAAAGTCTAAGATTGCATTCGATTTAGTATATAACCCCAAGCAGGTGACCATGAGCTTTATGTTAAAAAAGAAGACTCCGATAAACATGACACTACCCAAGGAAACTAATAAAGCTCCAATAACTGACCATAAAGA
Source organism: Phocoena phocoena (assembly GCF_963924675.1). Taxonomy (NCBI): domain Eukaryota; kingdom Metazoa; phylum Chordata; class Mammalia; order Artiodactyla; family Phocoenidae; genus Phocoena; species Phocoena phocoena. Next base: position 89,869,848 of record NC_089228.1, read on the forward strand.
AATGGAGATCTATGAAATCTCTCACTAAGAATTCAGAATAATCTTCTTGGGACTTCCCTGGTGGCACAGTGGTTAAGAATCTGCCTGCCAATGCAGGGGACATGGGCTCGAGCCCTGGTCTGGGAAGATCCCACATGCCACGGAGCAACTAAGCCCGTGCACCACAACTACTGAGCTTGCGCTCTAGAGCCCACGAGCCACAACTACTGAGCCCATGTGCCACAACTAAAGCCTGCGTGCCTAGAGCCTGTGCTCCGGAACAAGAGAAATGACTGCAATGAGAAGCCCCTGCATGGTAATGAAGAGTAGCCCCCACTTTCCGCCAACTAGAGAAAGCCTGCACACAGCAATGAAGACCCAAGGCAGCCAAAAATAAATAAATTTATTTTAAAAAAAAGAATTCAGAATAATCTTCTTAATGAAGATCTGTGAACTATAAGAACACACAGATAGGTAAACAAAATTAGGAAAACAATATGAAGTTCAGCAAAGAAATACAAACCATCAAAAAAACTCAAGCAGAAATCCTAGAATTGAAGAATACAATGACTGAACTGAAGAATTCAACAGAGAGTTTCAACCGTAGACTTGACCAAGTATTCAACAGCAGCAGAATACACATTCTTCTCAAGCACACATGATACTTTCTAGGACAGATCATATGTTAAGCCACAAAACAAGTCTCAACAAATTCAAGAAGACAGAATTATATCAAGGCATCTTTTCCAACCACAATGATATAAGACTAGAAATTAATAACAGGAAGAAAGCTGGAAAATTCACAAATACATAGAAATTAACACATTCCTCAACAACCAATTGGTCAAAGAAGAAATGAAAAGGGAAATAAAAAATATATTGAGGCAAAAGAAAATGGAAACACAACATACCAAAATTTATGGGTTACAGCAAAAGCAGTTCTAAGAGTGAAGTTTATAGCTATAAATGCATACATCAAGATAAAGAAGGATATCGGGGCTTCCCTAGTGGTGCAGTAGTTGAGAATCCACCTCCAGTGCCGTGGACACGGGTTCGAGCCCTGGTCCAGGAAGATCTCACATGCCATGGAGCAACTAAGCCCGTGTGCCACAACTACTAAGCCTGAGCTCTAGAGCCTGCAAGCCAAAACTATTGAGCCCACATGCCACAACTACTGAAGCCCACACACCTAGATCCCATGCTCCACAACAAGAGAAGACACCACAATGAGAAGCCCACACACCACAGCAAAGAGTAGCCCCCGCTCACCACAACTAGAGAAAAGCCTGCGCACAGCAACGAAGACCCAACTCAGCCAAAAATAAATAAATAAATAAATTTATTGGGAAAAAGAGATATCAAATAAACAACCTAACATTACACCTTAAGAGTATTGAAAAAGAAGAACAAACTAAGCCCAAAGTTTGCATAAAAAAGGAAATAATATAGATTACAGTAAAATAACTAAAATAGAAAAACAATAGGAAAGATTAAAAACCAAGAATTGGTTCTTTAAAAAGAGAAACAAAACTGACAAAACTTTAGTTAGACTAACAAAGAAAAAAGAAGACTCTGATAGAATTATAAATAAACGAAGAGACATTACAACTGATACCACAGAAATACAAAGGATCATAAGAGACTAGTACGAACAATTGTATGCTAACAAATTGAGCAACCTAGAAAAAGAAATGAATAAATTCCTAGAAACATATAACCTACCAAGACTGAATAATGAGTAATAGAGAATCTGAACAGACCTATAATGAGTAAGGAGATTAAATCAGTAATTAAAAAAAAAATCTCCCAACAAAGAAAAGCTCAAAACCAGATGGTTTCACTGGTGAATTCTACCAAACATCTAAGGAAGAATTAATACCAATCCTTTTCAAATTTTTCTTAAAAACTGAAGAGGAGGGAACACTACCAAACTCATTTTACAAGGCCAGAATTACCCTGAAACCAAAGCCAGCTAAGAATACTAAAAGAAAAGAAAACTACAGGCCAATATTCCTGATAAATATAGATGCAAAAATTCTCATACTAGCAAACCAAATTCAACAGCATATCAAAAGGATCACACACCATGATCAAGAGGAATTCATCCCTAGAATGCAAGGACGGCTCAACATATGCAAATCAATAAATGTGATATATAACACTAATAGAATAAAAGGTAAAAATCATATAATTACATCAATAGATGCAGAAAAAGCATCTGACACAGTTCAACATCCTTTCATGATAAAAATGCTCAACAAATTGGGCATAGAAGGAATGTAATAAAGGCCCACAGCTAGCATCATACTCAATGGTGAAAGGTTGAAAGTTTTTCCCCTAAGATTCAGAATAAGACAAGGGTACACACTCCAACCACTCCTATTAAGCATAGTACTGGAAGTCTTAGCCAGAGCCATCAGGCGAGAAAAAGAAATACAAGGCAATCCAAATTGGAAATGAAGAAGCAAACTTGTCTCTGTTTGCAGATGACATGATGTTATATATAGAAAACCTTTGTAGTGTAAGTGCCTGACAATAAGCTTTTGATTGCTGAATTATCCATTTCAAAGACATCTATCTCAAATAAAAATATTGCCAGCTACAATATTTGTATTAGAAAGACAGGAGCTTCAAGATGGTGGAAGAGTAACATGCCGAGATCACCTTCCTCCCCACAGATACATCAGAAATACATCTACATGTGGAACTGCTCCTATAGAACACCTACTGAAGGCTGGCAGAAGACCTCAGACATCCCAAAAGGCAAGAAACTCCACAGGTACCTGGGTAGCACAAAACAAAAAAGAAAAAAACAGAGACCAGAGAATAGGGACGGGACCTACACCAGTGGGAGGGAGCTGTGAAGGAGGAAAGGTTTCCACACACTAGGAGCCCCTTCGCGGGAGGAGACTGCGGGTGGCGGAGGGGGGAACCTTCGGAGCCACAGAGGAGAGCGCAGCAACAGGGGTGCGGAGGGCAAAGCGGAGAGATTCCCGCGCAGACGATCGGCGCCGACCAGCACTCACCAGCCCGGGAGGCTTGTCTGCTCACCGGCCGGGGTGGGCGGGGCTGGGAGCTGAGGCTCGGGCTTCGGTAGGATCGCAGGGAGAGGACTGGGGTTGGCGGCGTGAACACAGCCTGAAGTGGCTAGTGCGCCACAGCTAGCCTGGAGGGAGTCCGGGAAAAAGTCTGGAGCTGCCGAAGAGGGAAGGGACTTTTTCTTCCCTCTTTGTTTCCTGGTGCGCGAGAAGAGGGGATTATAAGTGCTGCTTAAAGGAGCTCCAGAGATGGGCGCGAGTCACGGCTATCAGCGCGGACCCCAGACACGGGCATGAGATGCTAAGGCTGCTGCTGCCGCCACCAAAAAGCCTGTGTGCAAGCACAGGTCACTATCCACACCTCCCTTCCGGGGAGCCTGTGCAGCCCGCCACTGCCAGGGTCCCCTGATCCAGGGACAACTTCCCCGGGAGAACGCATGACGCGCCTCAGGCTGGTGCAACGTCACGCCAGCCTCTGCCGCCACAGGTTCGCCCTACATCTGTACTCCTCCCTCTCCCCGGCCTGAGTGAGCCAGAGCCCTCGAACCAGGTGCTCCTTTGACCCCATCCTGTCCGAGCAAAGAACAGACGCCCTCAGGCTATCTACATGCAGAGGCGGGGCCAAATCCAAAGCTAAACCCCAGGAGCTGTGCGAAAAAAGAAGACACAGGGAAATTTCTCCCAGCAGCCTCAGGAGCAGCAGATTACAGCTCCACAATCAACTTGATGTACCTGCATCTGTGGAATACATGAATAGACAACAAATCATCCCAAATTGAGGAGGTGGACTTTGGGAGCAGAGATATATTATTTTTTCCCCTTTTTCTCTTTTTGTGAGTGTGTATGTGTATGCTTCTGTGTGTGATTTTCTCTGTATAGCTTTGCTTTCACCATTTGTCCTAGGGTTCTGTCCGTCCATTTTTTTGTTTGTTTTATTTCTCTTGTTTTTTTGCTTTCTAAAATTCTTTTCTTAATAATTATTTTTTAATTATTTTATTTCACTTTATTTTATTTTATCTACTTTCTTTCTTTCTATTTTTTCTCCCTTTTATTCTGAGCCGTGTGGATGAAAGGCTCTTGGTGCTCCAGCCAGGAATGAGTGATATGCCTCTGAGGTGGGAGAGCCAACTTCAGGACACTGGTCCACAAGAGACCTCCCAGCTCCACGTAATACCAAACAGCGAAAATCTCCCAGAGATCTCCATCTCAACGCCAAGACCCAACTTCACTCAATGACCAGCAAACTACAGTGCTGGACACACAAAGCCAAACAACTAGCAAGATAGGAACACAGCCCCATCCATTAGCACAGAGGCTGCCTAAAATCATAATAAGGCCACAGACACCCCAAAACACACCACCAGATGTGGACCTGCCCACCAGAAAGACAAGATCCAGCCTCATCTACCAGAACACAGGCACTAGTCCCCTCCACTATGAAGCCTACACAACCCACTGGACCAACCTTAGCCACTGGGGACAGACACCAAAAACAATGGCAACTACGAACCTGCAGCCTGCAAAAAGGAGAACCCAAACCCAGTAAGTTAAGCAAACTGAGAGGACAGAAAAACACACAGCAGATGAAGGAGCAAGGTAAAAACCCAGCAGACATAATAAATGAAGAGGAAATAGGCAGGCTACCTCAAAAAGAATTAAGAATACTGATAGTAAAGATCCAAAATCTTGGAAGTAGAATAGAGAAAATGCAAGAAACATTTAACAAGGATCTAGAAGAACTAAAGAGCAAACAAACAATGAACAACACATTAAGTGAAATTAAAAATTTTCTAGAATGGATTAATAGCAGAATAACTGAGGCAAAAGAACGGATAAGTGATCTGGAAGATAAAATAGTGGAAATAACTACTGCAGAGCAGAATAAAGAAAAGAGAATGAAAAGAACGGAGGACAGTCTCAGAGACCTCTGGTACAACATTAAATGCACCAACATTCGAATTACAGTGGTCCCAGAAGAAGAAGAGAAAAAGAAAGGGACTGAGAAAATATTTGAAGAGATTACAGTTGAAAACTTCCCTAATATGGGAAAGGAAATAGTTAATCAAGTCCAGGAAGCACAGAGAGTCCCATACAGGATAAATCCAAGGAGAAACACGCCAAGACACATATTAATCAAACTATCAAAAATTAAATACAAAGAAAACATATTAAAAGCAGCAAGGGAAAAACAACAAATAACACACAAGGGAATCCCCATAAGGCTAAGAGCTGATCTTTCAGCAGAAACTCTGCAAGCCAGAAGGGAGTGGCAGGACATAGTTAAAGTGATGAAGGAGAAAAACTACAAACAAGATTACTCTACCCAGCAATGATCTCATTCAGATTAGATGGAGAAATTAAAACCTTTACAGACAAGCAGAAGCTGAGAGAGTTCAGCACCACCAAACCAGCTTTACAACAAATGCTAAAGGAACTTCTCTAGGCAAGAAACACGAGAAGTAAAAGACCTACAATAACAAACCCAAAACAATTAAGAAAATGGGAATAGGAACATACATATCGATAATTACCTTAAATGTGAAAGGATTAAATGCTCCCACCAAAAGACACAGACTCGCTGAATGGATACAAAAACAAGACCCATATATATGCTGTCTACAAGAGACCCACTTCAGACCTAGGGACACATACAGATTGAAAGTGAGGGGATGGAAAAAGATATTCCATGCAAATGGAAATCAAAAGAAAGCTGGAGTAGCAATTCTCATATCAGACAAAATAGAGTTTAAAATAAACACTATTACAAGAGACAAAGAAGGACACTACATAATGATCAAGGGATCGATCCAAGAAGAAGATATAACAATTGTAAATATTTATGCACCCAACATAGGAGCACCTCAATACATAAGGCAAATACTAACAGCCATAAAAGGGGAAATTGACAGTAACACAATCATAGTAGGGGACTTTAACATCCCACTTTCACCAGTGGACAGATCATCCAAAATGAAAATAGATAAGGAAACACAAGCTTTAAATGCCACATTAAACAAGATGGACTTAATTGATATTTATAGGACATTCCATCCAAAAACAAAAGAATACACATTCTTCTCAAGCGCTCATGGAACATTCCCCAGGATAGATCATATCTTGGGTCACAAATCAAGCCTTGGTAAATTTAAGAAAATTGAAATTGTATCAAGTATCTTTTCTGACCAAAACGCTATGAAACTAGATATCAATTACAGGAAAAGATCTGTAAAAAAATACAAACACACGGAGGCTAAACAATACATTACTTAATAACCAAGTGATCACTGAAGAAATCAAAGAGGAAATCAAAAAACACCTAGAAACAAATGACAATGGAGACACGACGACCCAAACCTATGGGACACAGCAAAAGCAATTCTAAGAGGGAAGTTTATAGCAATACAATCCTACCTTAAGAAACAGGAAACATCTCAAATAAACAACCTAACCTTGTACCTAAAGCAATTAGAGGAAGAAGAACAAAAAACCCCCGAAGTTAGCAGAAGGAAAGAAATCCTAAAGATCAGATCAGAAATAAATGAAAAAGAAATGAAGGAAACGATAGCAAAGATCAATAAAACTAAAAGCTGGTTCTTTGAGAAAATAAACAAAATTGATAAACCATTAGCTAGACTCATCAAGAAAAAAAGGGAGAAGACTCAAATCAATAGAATTAGAAATTAAAAAGGAGAAGTAACAACTGACACTGCAGAAATACAAAGGATCATGAGAGATTACTACAAGCAACCCTAGGCCAATAAAATGGACAACCTGAAAGAAGTGGACAAATTCTTAGAAATGCACCACCTGCTGAGACTGAAAAAGGAAGAAATAGAAAATATGAACAGACCAATCACGAGCACTGAAATTGAAACTGTGATTAAAAAATCTTCCAACAAACAAAAGCCTAGGACCAGATGGCTTCACAGGCGAATTCTACCAAACATTTAGAGAATAGCTAACACCTATCCTTCTCAAACTCTTCCAAAATATAGCAGACGGAGGAACACTCCCAAACTCATTCTACGAGGCCACCATCACCCTGATACCAAAAGCAGACAAAGAGGTCACAATGAAAGAAAACTAGAGGCCAATATCACTGATGAACATAGATGCAAAAATCCTCAACAAAATACTAGCAAACAGAGTCCAACAGCACATTACAGGATCATACACCATGATCAAGTGGGGTTTATCCCAGGAAGGCAAGGATTCTTCAATATATGCAAATCAATCAATGTGATACACCATATTAACAAATTGAAGGAGAAAAACCATATGATCATCTCAATCGATGCAGAGAAAGCTTTTGACAAAATTCAACACCCATTTATGATAAAAACCCTGCAGAAAGTAGGCATAGAGGGAACTTTCCTCAACATAAAGGCCATATATGACAAACCCACAGCCAACATCGTCCTCAATGGTGAAAAACTGAAACCATTTCCACTAAGATCAGGAACAAGACAAGGTTGCCCACCCTCACCACTCTTATTCAACATAGTTTTGGAATTTTAGCCACAGCAATCAGAGAAGAAAAGGAAATAAAAGGAATCCAAATGGAAAAGAAGAAGTAAAGCTGTCACTGTTTGCAGATGACATGACACTATACATAGAGAATCCTAAAGATGCTACCAGAAAACTACTAGAGCTAATCAATGAATTTGGTAAAGTAGCAGGATACAAAATTAATGCACAGAAATCTCTTGCATTCCTATACACTAATGATGAAAAATCTGAAAGAAAAATTAAGAAAACACTCCCATTTACCATTGCAATGAAAAGAATAAAATACATAGGAATAAACCTACCTAAGGAGACAAAAGACCTGTATGCAGAAAATTATAAGACACTGATCAAGAAATTAAAGATGATACAAAAAGATCGAGAGATATACCATGTTCTTGGATTTGAAGAATCAACATTGTGAAAATGACTCTACAACCCAAAGCAATCTACAGATTCAATGCAATCCCTATCAAACTACCACTGGCATTTTTCACAGAACTAGAACAAACGATTTCACAATTTGTATGAAAACACAAAAGACCCCGAATAGCCAAAGCAATGTTTAGAACCAAAAATGGAGCTGGAGGAATCAGGCTCCCTGACTTCAGACTATACTACAAAGCTACAGTAATCAAGACAGCATGGTACTGGCACAAAAACAGAAATATAGATCAATGGAACAGGATAGAAAGCCCAGAGATAAACCCACGCACATATGGTCACCTTATCTTTGATAAAGGAGGCAAGAATATACAGTGCAGAAAAGACAGCCTCTTCAATAAGTGGTGCTGGGAAAATTGGACAGGTACATGTCAAAGTATGAAATTAGAACACTCCCTAACAGCATACACAGAAATAAACTCAAAATGGATTAAAGACCTAAACGTAAGGCCAGACACTATCAAACTCTTAGAGGAAAACATAGGCAGAACACTCTATGACATAAATCACAGCAAGATCCTTTTTGACCCACCTCCTAGAGAAATGCCAATAAAAACAAAAATAAACAAATGGGACCTAATGAAACTTAAAAGGTTTTGCACAGCTAAGGGAACCATAAACAAGACCAAAAGACAACCCTCAGAATGGGAGAAAATATTTGCAAATGAAGCAACTGACAAAGGAATAATCTCCAAAATTTACAAGCAGCTCTTGCAGCTCAATATCAAAAAAAACAACCCAATCCAAAAATAGGCAGAAGATCTAAATAGACATTTCTACAAAGAAGATATACAGATTTCCAACAAACACATGAAAGGATGCTCAACATCATTAATCATTAGAGAAATGCAAATCACAACTACAATGAGATATCATCTCACACTGGTCAGAATGGCCATCATTAAAAAATCTAGAAAAAGTGAATGCTGGAGAGGGTGTGGAGAAAAGGGAACCCTCTTACACTGTTGGTGGGAATGTAAATTGATACAGCCACTAAGGAGAACAGTATGGAGGTTGCTTAAAAAACTAAAAATAGAACTACCATAAGACCCAGCAATCCCACTACTGGACATATACCCTGAGGAAACCAAAATTCAAAGAGAGTCATGTACCAAAATGTTTATTACAGCTCTATTTACAATAGCCAGGACATGGAAGCAACCTAAGTGTCCATCAACAGATGGATGGATAACGAAGATATGGCACATATATACAAAGGAATATTACTCAGCCATAAAAAGAAATGAAATTGAGCTATTTGTAGTGAGGTGGATGGACCTAGAGTCTGTCATACAGAGTGAAGTAAGTCAGAAAGCGCAAAAGAAATACCGTATGCTAACACATATATATGGAATCTAAGAAAAAAAAAAGGTAATGAAGAACCTAGGTGCAAGACCGGAATAAAGACACAGACCTACTAGAGAACGGACTTGAGGATATGGGGAGGGGGAAGGGTAAGCTGCGGCAAAGTGAGAGAGTGGCATGGACATGTATACACTACCAAACGTAAAATAGATAGCTAGTGGGAAGCAGCCACATAGCACAGGGAGATCAGCTTGGTGCTTTGTGACCACCTAGAGGGGTGGGATAGGGAGGGTGGGAGGGAGGGAGATGCAAGAGGGAAGAGATATGGGAACACATGTATATGTATAACTGATTCACTCTGTTATAAAGCAGAAACTAACACACCATTGTAAAGCAATTATACTCCAATAAAGATTTTTTTAAAAATTTAAAGTAAAGTGATGGAAAAAAAGTAATGTGTAAACACTAACCCAAAGAAAGCTGATATATCTATACTAACATCAGAAGAAGTAAATGAGGACTTCCCTGGTGGCACAGTGGTTAAGAATCCACCTGCCAATGCAGGGGACATGGGTTTGAGCCCTGGTCTGGGAAGATCCCAAGTGCCATGGAGCAACTAGGCCCATCCGCCGCAACTAGTGAGCCTGCGCTCTAGATCCCACAAGCCACAACTACTGAAGCCCGCGAGCCACAATTACTGAAGCCCGCGCACCTAGAGCCTGTGCTCTGCAAGAAGAGCAGCCACCACAATGAGAAGCCCGCGTACCGCAATGAAGAGTAGCCCCCGCTCGCCACAACTAGAAAAAGCCCACGCGCAGCAATGAAGACCCAACACAGCCAAAAATAAATAAATTTATTTTAAAACAAAAAAGAAATATTAGAAAGCCCTGGGTAACCTAGATAACTGACTACTTGAGTGATATACACCCCCCCCGCCTTTTCCCATTTCCATGCTTTAATTCTTGCTATAATGTTTTAAATTCAATAAAGAGTGAACATGTGAAACCCTAGGCACCCCACCCTATCCCCCAATAAATGCAGAAACCCAGATCTGTATGCTCTCTCTCTCTCCCCACCCACCTCTGCTACCTGTCTCTGTGGCCCTGGGCATGTCATGTACTCTTCACAACCTGTGAATAATAAACCTTTTTTGTCAAAGTACTTTGATGGTTGTTGTTGAGGTGCATCTTGCAATCATAATAAGAACCACAAGGGCCAGTCCAGCCAAAACATTGGTTCCAGTCCGGTAAATGTCTTTTAAGGCTTGCCACAAATAGTATGGGCCCAAGTGAATGACCCAGGCATTCCTGATAGCATCATTATAAGTGAGACTAGCACAAAACTGCACCAAAAAGACTTGTTAGAACTAATAAACAAATTCAGGAAATTTTCAGGATACAAAATCAATGTACAAAAATGAGTTGTATTTCTATACACTAATAAAGAGCTATCTGAAAGAGAAATTTTAAAAGTTCAACAGCGTAAAAAAAGTAACTAGGAATAAATTTAACCAAGGAAATGAAAGATCTGTACACTGAAAAGTATACGACACTGATTAAAGAAACTGAAGAAGACACAAATAAATGGAAAGATATCCCATGTTCATGAATTGGAAGAATTATATTGTTAAAGTGTTCATACTACCTGAAGCCATCTATAGATTCAAAGCAATACATATCAAAATTCTAATGGATTTTTTTATAGAAATAGAACAAACAATCCTAAAATTTGTATGGTGTCACAAAAGACCCCTCATAGCCAAAGCAACCTTGAGAAAAAACACAGCTGGAGAATCATACATTCTGATTTCAAACTATACAATAAAGCTATAATAATCAAAGCAGTGTGGTAATGGCATAAAAACAGACACACAGACCAATGGAACAGAATTGAGAATCCAGGAATAAACCCACTCATATATGGTCAACTACTATTTGACAAAGGAGCCAAGAATATTCAATAGGGAAAGAATAATTTATTCAATAGATTGTGTTGGGAAAATTGGATATTCACATGCAAAAGAATGAATTTGTACTTCTATCTTAAGCCAGTTTTCTATGTCCTAGTATCATCAAATAAAGGAGAAAGAACATGGAGATGACAAAGCTGCTCTTTACTGCCTCAGCCTAGAGGTAATGTATATCACCTCGTCTTATATTCCATTGCAAAGAGTCAGTTATATGGTCATACTAAAATCCAGGAAGGATAGGAAATGGAGTGTAGCAGTATATCTAGCAAGCAGCAGAGAATATACATATTGGCGAGTCCTTACGTAGTCTGTCGTAGTTTGCAGTTTTTTTTTCCTTAAATAGGTTGTTTGTTTTTGCATATATGGGTCCCCTTAACTACACTATAAGCTCTGTGAGAGCAAGGATTGGCTTCTTAAAATCTGCTATAGGGACTTGTATGGTAGCTCCAAAGTGTCTCTGAATGTTCCCTTCCTCCTGTACTCATACTCTTGAGTAATACTCTCCCATGTTGAATAGGCTTGACCTGTACAACCAATAAGATACTGAGGAAAGGATAGGGTGTAACTTCTGAGGCTAGGCCATAAAAATAATTGCGGCATCTGCCTTGTGCTCACAGGCTCAGGGGGAAGCCAGCTGCCATGTTGTAAGGATGCATAAGCAGCCTTATGAAGAGGTCCTTCGGGCAAGAGGTCCCCTGCCAACAACCAGCACTAAGTTGCTAAGTATGTGAATAAGCTACCTTGAAATAGATCTTCCCCCCATCCTCAGTCAAGATTTTGAAGCCTAAACTTTAGAGTTGTCAAAACATTTTTACAAGATTCACATCTATCCATCCATCCATCCATCCATCGATCCTCTGTCCATCCATTCAATACTTTTCATTTATTCCTCGTAGGTCATTGCTGTATGATTACCTTAAGACCTCACCCAAGAAAGAGATGGTGAATTGGATTCTTCTTACACATCAGTTCCCATTGTTTGGTAGTGACTGATAATGTTGTTTCCAAGCCTCTAAGTTTGTTTCCAAGGATAAAGGGTGCAAACCTTTATCCAACAGTAATACTTGTTAAGGAAATGGAAGTAGTAGTAGGCAGCTCATGAACTACATATGTATTTGTCATCTATGATCTAGGTGTCCTGACTCATGCTTTTCAAGCCTACATCCTTAATTAGGAGCCCATACACTGGTTAAGTACCACTTGGCCTGGACAAGGGCCCAGAGTTGCAGGCCTGACAAATGGCATAAGGGGAAAGCTGAAGCCAGATGCTTTTTGGACATAAGTCAGTCAGTCTTATTTATTGTCTGACATGTGTCTTATACTATGTAGGGATTCAAATTGGTTTCTGAGAATCATATGGCTCTTGGCTCTTGCAAAAGACCCCACTTCTCAGCTCTAACCTCATATTCTTGTGATTAGATTTTTCTAGCACCAGAGTCAAGGGCAAAAGTATTTGTTAAGTAACTGCTGGAATCTGAAAGAAGCATGAGATACATTCTATCCTATCAAGGCTCATTTATATTCTGAGCAGAGTCTAGTGGCCTATGTTTGCTAAATGCGTAAATTTTCAGGTACTTGCAAAATGCCAAGGTCATAAATCTTTTTAAAAAAACAAAGCTTATTTAAATAAAGTGGTTTTTCTTTTTATGGTAAGTAAAGAAACTCTCAAAGCAGAAAATGAAAAACCAACTATTCTCCATGCTCCCACCTGTCAGAGCCAAGCAATGTTTTGCTGCTGTGAAAGTTACAAAACACCTCTAATTGGGATAATGTCATAAACACAATCTTGTTCTGATTTCTTCAGTTAGCAGCATAACAAAAGTATTTGCTGTATTATTATTAACTCTTCACAGGGATCGTTTAAAATTGTTGTCTATCTCACTATATTCCCTTATCAAAATTTGCAGATCTGTTTTCCTAATATTAGGTTATTTTTACAGAGGTAAGGAAGGTGCTAAATTGCTATAAATCTTCAAATAAGCAAAGAAAGATATTACTCTTTCAAAGTGAGATTATTCGTTGACTCGTGGAGTCTTAAACCTGCGAGCCTGCCTCTGAGTGAGTGGATTACAATGCTTTTCTTTTGTAGAAGAGGAAATTGAGGCACAGAGTTTCCTGACTCTCTAGGATTATCCAGCCAGCCAACAGCAGAACCAGGTTTATAGCCCCCTGATCCTAGCAATTATACAAACATCAAAAGGAGAAGGCACTTTTCTTTAGCATTCAGCTCACTGCCTAACCTTTGAAGTAATTGTTACCAGCGGTGTGGCTCAGTCAGAAAGCAAAAAAAGTAGGAGCTTCTCAGCCTGCCTGTTCACAGAAATGGGGATTGTCAGTAAGAAGAGTTTGAGTCCACATGTGTGGTAGGAAGAGCCCTCCCTGGGAACATGGGATCCAGCTGTGCTTTTGCCTGACTCTATGGCTTGGGCAAGTTCAGCCTAAGCAAGTTCACCTCCCTGAATGTCAACTTTCTCACTTTTCAGTGACTGAACTACATTAGTTGGTATTTTCATACTCTAACATTTCGGCTTCTAAGCCTGACCCTTTGTGTCAATTTCAAACTCAATGGACATTTTGAGTCTTGTGGGTAGGAGTTAGCATGAAGATGCAACAGAATCTACTAATGGGATGAGAATCTTACCCAACCGCTCAGCTAGGGAGGTAAGTGAATTTAATAAGTGTATGTGGAATCCAAAGCTGTTTGCTCAAATAAAATATTTCTGTCACCATCACAGAGCACATCGTGACTGTCTGTATATATAGGGTGGTGGCAGATCAACAATTTGAAGTTAACTCAACTTCAAGGCGTGACAGGCAAGTGAATTGTAACGCTACCTGCGGAAAAGACTTGACTACAATATAGTTTTATTCAGCCTTCTCCATTCTTCAGCTCTCCCGATGCTTTTGGAGTTGCCTCTGATGGTGCAGTTTCTCATATGTTTTATTTAAATGTATTCTACTAGACAGTCCTTTGTGAAAGCAGAGCAGAATATTTGCTCGTCTGGGGACTTCTGAATTCTCTGGTGCTACAGTAATAGCACAGGGCGACCCTCACCTAAACAGCTTTCTTTGCTACCCCATGTGTCCCTTAGGCTTGGACTCTTTTCTCACTGATCTTTGAAACACCTCTCTTGGACTGAAGTGGCCATCTTTAAAGAGAAGAGAGGGGTACTAACTAATGTTAATGACGTTAGCGATAAAGCTACCTGGGCTTTGATGATGGACAAGAAAGTACAACCTCTTGCCATTCCTACTGCTATTTGGTTCTATATTTCTGAGCTTCCCTGTTACACCTTATTTTAAATAATAATAATAAAGTTGGCATGGCAGGGAATGGGATGGGGGGAAAGCAAAACTGTAGCTAAAACCCTACAAATTCACCCTTAATCTAAATCCTAGAAAGGTCAAGAAAGTGATATTGGAAGAATGATTAGGCATTTCTCTGAAGGTTATTCTCTCCATTGTTGGGTTCTTTTATTTATTCAATAAATGTTTACTCAATCCCTAATATGTGTCAGGCAATGTTTTAAATTCTAACAGTTCAACAGTGAACAAAAGAGAAATGCTGCTAAAAGGGAACCCTTAAACATTGTTGGGATTGTAAATTGGTGCAGCCACTATGGAAAGCAGTATGGAGTTTCTTCAAAAAACTAAAAATAGAACTACCATATGATCCAGAAATTCCACTCCTGGGTATGTATCCAAAGAAAACAAAAACACTAATCAAAAAGATACATACACCTCAATGTTCATAGCAGCATTATTTACAATAGCCAAGATATGGAAGCAACTTTAGTGTCTGTCAAGAGATGAATGGATAAAGAAGATGTGGTATATATATATATACCAAAAAAGTGGATGGACCTAGAGAGTATTATATTTAGTGAAATAAGTCAAACAGAGAAAGACAAATACTCTATGTTACCACTTATATGTGGAATCTAAAAATAAACAAATGTATATAACAAAACAGAAACAGATTTACAGATATAGAGAACAAACTGATGGTCACCAGTGGGGAGAGGGAAGTGGGGGGCAAGAGAGGGATAGGTGATTAAGAGACACAAATTACTAAGTACAAAATAGATAAGCAACAAGGATATACTGTATAGCACAGGGAAATATTGCCATTGTTTTGCTATAACTTTAAGTGGAGTATAATCTATAAAAATATTGAATCACTATGTTGTATACCTGAAACTAATATAATATTGTAAATCAGCTATACTTCAATTAACAGAGAGAGAAACTCCTTCTCTTAGAAAGGAAATGCTCTTGGTGCCGTGTTCTTAATGTTGAAGGGTAGAGGTGGTGCAGGGTCCTTGAATAGGATTGCCCCCAAAATTGTTCCATTTCCCAGTTGCTCAGACCAAAATCTTCAGAATCAGCTTTGATCTGCTCATCACACCTTCTCTCATGCTCTGCCTCCAAACTATCAGAAAACCTTGTTGACTCTTTCGTCAAATCTAACCAGAATCTGACCATCTGACCACTTTGTCCCTATTGCTATCATCCTGGTTAAAACCACCATCCTTGCAATAATGACATCACTTCCTATTGCCCCTCCCCTTGCTTACTTGCTCCAGCACATTGGCCCAATTTAGGGCTTTCATACTGGCTTTTTCCTCTTCATGGAATATTTTTCCAGCAGTCATACACTTGGCTAATTCATTCATTTCCTTCAAATCATTGTTCAAAACTCACTTTCTCAATGACACCTATCTTGACTCCTCTATTTCAAGCTGTAAAGAGAATCCCTGCCAAGTGCTCTCTATTCCTCTTAGCTTGCTCTATTTATTGCATAAAACTTACCCCCTTCTAACATAATAAACTTTATTTTATTACATTTATTTTTTATTATCTCTTTTCTCTCACCCATGTAAGATCAAGCATGGTAGGTAGGAATCTTTGTGTATTTTATTCACCAATGTTTCCTAAGTGCCTAGAGCAGTGTCTGGCCTATAGCAGGTGATAAAGAAACAGTTCCTTCATTCAGAGGTCCATAAGCATCTTGAAATTGATTGCAAAATATATGTATGCAGTTTTCCAGAAAGCAGTATCATCGCTTTTATTAGGTAATCAGAGGGAACTGTGATCAAAACCAGTTCTAAAACCACTGTTATGCTTACCTATAATATGGTTGATTTGAGGATTTGTTAGAAATGATTTAGTTAGAAAAAAAACATGTGAAATTGTAACAATGTGTCTCAATTAGATGGTTTCTTGACTCATGTACTGGCATGCCTAAAAATCCTTGTGAGGATCTATTTTAGAAGAAGAAAGGAGCAGATACAAGAAATATTAGGAGTGTCTTTCTTAGCAAAAAACCTACAGCATGAAGACAATGCAGCTGGTAACTAATGTTGCAAGTTAATAATAATGTTAATACTCATAATTATTGTATGTGGAACTTTTCATTCCAAAGTCTCTAGGTGCTTTATAAACATTAATTAGTGACATTTCACAACACCCTAGTGAGACAGTTAAGTATTATGATATCTATTTCATACCTTTAGATAAAAGAGTGTCTAAAGGTCATATAGCGAGATAAGAACAGAAACTAAAGTAACTTTTGGAAATCCCTTCTCCCCCAACTCCACTTCATCTCCTGCGGTAGGAGTCCCTTCCTTTTAGAACTGATCTGTGGGCTCTGGTGCAGATGGAATGTTTAAGGTAAACACAGAGAAATACAGTATTCTATGGTGGCCTCAGAGGAGTTGCTGGAGCAAAATGATAGACCTATTGTTTTCTTTTTATTTTAAAAGAACTTTTCAAAGCAGCTAATATTCCCTTTGCCATTCTTTCCCTACCTTTGTCTTTCCTTTTGTGGGTCTGACATGCTTTTCATTGTTTCCTTCCTGCTCTATGTATTAGCTCTCCAGTCTTTGATCGAGCACTTGTGCCCCAGTCCCAGCCGTCAATGCCATGAATTAACTGTGGGACCCCAGGCAAGGCCCTGAGCCCCTTGGACCTCAGTCTCTTCATCCATTAAAGGGCACACTCACTTCAGCATCTCTACATTTCCTTTAACAATGGAAGACCATGGTTCAGGAGAGGGGAATTCTTGGAAAGGGCTTCTTCAGGTCAGTGTTCACATTCGAGGCATAACAAGGCCAAAAGTTATGGAGGCGCTTCTTCACCAATTTGGAAGAGAAGCCTCTAAATGTTCTGTTATTAAAAATGGTCTACAACAGGTTTGGTGCCAGTTTTCATTCACTTCTGAGACTCTCTTATTGATGGTCACAAACTCTGATTTTCTTGTGGATGGGTTTAGAAAACAAGGTTGGTCCCTTGTTCTTTTCCGGTCTTTGAGAAAAGAGTATCTTCTCTCGGGTAATGGCTCTTCCTCTTATACTTCCCTCACTTCTGTTTCTGCTTCTTTAGGAATCTCTTTGTCCCTCACAGGGAGTGTCAATTCACATCTTAATCACTTTGAGTGTAATCTCATTAGAGACAATCCCATTTGCCACAGGGTCAGTATCTTTCCTGGGTACAGAGGAAGGGATTCCTATCATTTGTCTTGGAAACCCAATCCAGCTTGAGTTAAAAAGAGAGTGATCATGGCTGAATTCTTCCTCTGACTTTTGATATTGGCACTGAAATACATGAGATGGAGTCTTTAAATCTGTCACACTAAATTTCTATCAGTCTTGGCTTTAGACAGAAAGGGCATAATAAAAAAAACGGTTTTGTTGGCAGTTCAAATGAAGCAAGTGTTTTGTTCACTTACGAAAAATGTAAGGGACTTTAATAAATTAATCTGGTAATTAAGTCTTCTTGTGACTACTCAGCTTTGCTTTGTGGGGATAAAAGTACTTAGGAGCAAACAAAAGAGCAAACAAACACAAAACACACACACACACACACACACACACACACACACACACACACACACACACACGACTTCCTTCCCCTTTTTAACTTCGAACACTTGCCTTATAGTAATTCTCACCAAGCAGTTCTGAGGTGGTAAAATTCAGATCACTGAAGCAACCACATTTGGGTGGTTGAGACCTTGTTTCAAGGAAGGCCAGGACTGAGTGTCTGTAAAGCTGGATGATGTAAGCAGGGATCCATTTTTCCAGGAAGCGCCAATCCATATGGCTCCTTGTTTGTCATAACATACATCGCATTAAACGTGTGAAACAACTCCTGTGGAAACCCCATCTCTCTCTGCGGCTCCCCTTCCCCAGGATGCAACTGATTTAAATCCTCATATTCTTAAAGTGGGGGTGGGAGTGGTAAACAGCAGTCATCCTCATTTGATAGTTTGAAAGAAGAAAAGATGTTGGTACCACTCACTGACTGGCTAATGAATAATCAGATTTCACAGCGTGAGTGCTGGGGTGGTAATTTGGTTGCACACCATGCTCCAAACCCATGGAATAGTGCTTCATTAATGTGAAGACCTGTATAATCAAACAATTAGCAGTCTCTCTGCAACGAAAGCAGCTTTTCATCAGCATATATACTTCGTTGAAAGATGGGTCCCAAATGAGTGGATCTGACAGCAACTGGTCTTAACACTAACTCCACGAAGGGGGACGCGCATGTTTTTCACCCTTAATCTTTAGCTGAGGACGCACAGCAACTTGGGCTTCAGCATCACTGTATGGTAGTAGTGTAGGAAATATGAGATTAGGAGAATGTCTTTTATTTTTATTGATATAATCTCTAATTTTATAGCTTTTGTGTTTTCCCTCATGTTATACTTTCTAGGGTTAAGAAGCTTGGAAGGATAGTTTGAATTATCATGGCGAAGGAGAAAGCTTCTTTTAAAGAAAAATTTTGCTTCTTCCATCTTGCTTACTTACATCAATGATTTGTGTCATCTTCATTTTAATATAGCTGATTAGCCTCTTTGGAGACCTTCTCTTGGTAACCATGGAGAAAGGCTGCTCTTTTATGGCAGAATCTCTCTTTTGCTTTGTTGACTAATTCGCATCAAATGAATGCCCAACAGGGGAGTTCATAGAATCAGGAGGCAGAGACCTTGGGTTCCTGATGCCCTATGGTTCTGAGTCTCTTTCTATCCCCTAAATAAGCTCTGAATATATTGGGTCACTTTCAACATATTGCTCAGTGGCAAGGAGGTGAGAAATGTTAATGCAGTACTTTTTTTTTTTTAATCTTTATCGGAGTATAATTGCTTTACATTGTTGTGTTAGTTTCTGCTGTATAACAAAGTGAATCAGCTATATGCATACTTATATCCCCATATCCCCTCCCTCTTGCTTCTCCCTCCCACCCCTCTCTATTCCACCCCTCTAGGTGGTCACAAAGCACTCAGCTGATCTCCCTGTGCTATGCAGCTGCTTCCCACTAGCTATCTGTTTTACATTTGGTAGTATATATATATGTCAATGCCACTCTCTCACTTCGTCCCGACTTACCCATCCCCCTCCCTGTGTCCTTAAGTCCACCCTCTACATCTGCGTCTTTATTCCTGCCCTGCCCCTAGGTTCTTCAGAACCATTTTTTTTTTTAGATTCCATATGTATGTGTTAGCATACGGTATTTGTTTTTCTCTTTCTGACTTACTTCACTCTGTATAACAGTACCTAGGTCCATCCACCTCATTACAAATAACTCAATTTCATTTCTTTTTATGGCTGAGTAATATTCCATTGTACATATGTACCACATCTTCTTTATCCATTCATCTGTCAATGGACACTTAGGTTGCTTCCATGTCCTGGCTATTGTAAAGAGTGCTACAATGAACACTGTGGTACATGACTCTTTTTGAGTTATGGTTTTCTCAGGGTATATGCCCAGTAGTGGGATTCCTGGGTCATGTGGTAGTTCTATTTTTAGTTTTTTAAGGAACCTCCATACTGTTCTCCATAGTGGCTGTATCAATTTACATACCCACCAACAGTGTAGGAGGGTTCCCTTTTCTCCACACCCTCACCAGCATTTATTGTTTGTACATTTTTTGATGATGGCCATTCTGACCAGTGTGAGGTGATACCTCATTGTAGTTTAGACTTGCATTTCTCTAATGATTAGTGATGTTGAGCATCCTTTCATGTGTTTGTTGGCAATCTGTATATCTTCTTTGGAGAAATGTCTATTTAGGTGGTCTGCCCATTTTTGTGTTGGGTTGTTTCTTTTTTTGATATTGAGCTGCATGAGCTGCCTGTATATTTTGGAGATTAATCCTCTGTCA
The DNA here is from genome assembly GCF_963924675.1 of Phocoena phocoena. Lineage (NCBI taxonomy): Eukaryota > Metazoa > Chordata > Mammalia > Artiodactyla > Phocoenidae > Phocoena > Phocoena phocoena. The sequence goes on from NC_089228.1 coordinate 89,890,261, forward strand.
GTTCCTTCATTTGAAAATATTTTCTCCCATTCTGAGGGTTGTCTTTTCGTCTTATGGTTTTCTTCGCTGAGCAAAAGCTTTGAAGTTTCATTAGGTCCCATTTGTTTATTTTTTTTATTGGCATTTCTCTAGGAGGTGGGTCAAAAAGGATCTTGCTGTGATTTATGTCATAGAGTGTTCTGCCTCTGTTTTCCTCTAAGAGTTTTATAGTGTCTGGACTTACATTTAGGTCTTCAATCCATTTTGAGTTTATTTTTGTGTATGGTCTTAGGGAGTTCTCTAATTTCATTCTTTTATATGTAGCTGTCCAGTTTTCCCAGCACCACTTACTGAAGTTTGTCTTTTTTTTTTTTTTTGCGGTATGTGGGCCTCTCACCATTGTGGCCCCTCCTGTTGCAGCGCACAGGCTCCGGACGCATAGGCCCAGCGGCCATGGCTCACGGGCCCAGCCGCTCTGTGGCACATGGGATCCTCCTGGACCGGGGCATGAACCTGTGTCCCCTGCATCGGCAGGTGGACCCACAACCACTGCGCCACCAGGGAAGCCCCCAAGAGGCTGTCTTTTCCACACTGTATATTCTTGCTTCCTTTATCAAAGATAAGGTGACCATATGTGCATGGGTTTATCTCTGGGCTTTCTACCCTGTTCCACTGATCTATATTCCTGTTTTTGTGCCATACCATACTGTCTTTTTCTTTTTTCTTTTTTTTTTTTTAATTTATTTTTGGCTGTGTTGGGTCTTCGGTGCTGTGTGTGGGCTTTCTCTAGTTGCAGCGAGCGGGGCTACTCTTTGTCGCAGTGTGTGGGCTTCGCATTGCAGTGGCTTCTCTTGCTGCCTGGGCTCTAGGCGCGTGGGCTTCATTTGTTGTGGCACATGGGCTCAGTAGTTGTGGCGCATGGGCTTAGTTGCTCCGTAGCATGTGGGATCTTCCCGGACCAGGGCTCAAACCCGTGCCCCCTGCATTGGCAGGCGGATTCTTAACCACTGCACCAAAAGGGAAGCCCCATACTGTCTTGATTACTGTAGCTTTTTAGTATAGTCTGAAGTCAGGAAGCCTGATTCCTTCAGCTCTGTTTTTCTTTCTCAAGATTGCTTTTGCTATTCGGAGTCTTTTGTGTTTCCATACAAATTGTGAAATTTTTTGTTCTGGTTCTGTGAAAAATGCCATTGGTAGTTTGATAGGGATTGCACTCAATCTGTAGATTGCTTTGGGTAGTATAGTAATTTTCACAATGTTGATTCTTCCAATCCAAGAACATGGTATATCTCTCCATCTGTTTGTATCATCTTTAATTTCTTTCATCAGTGTCTTATAGTTTTCTACATACAGGTCTTTTGTCTTGTTAGGTAGGTTTATTCCTAAGTATTTTATTCTTTTTGTTGCAATGGTAAATGGGAGTGTTTCCTTAATTTCTCTCTCAGATATTTCACCTTTAGTGTATAGGAATGCAAGAGATTTCTGTGCATCAATTTGTATCCTGCTACTTTCCAAGATTCACTGATTAGCTCTAGTAGTTTTCTGGTAGCATCTTTAGGATTCTCTATGTATAGTGTCATGGCATCTGCAAACAGTGACAGCTTTACTTCTTTTCCAATTTGGGTTCCTTTTATTTCTTTTTCTTCTCTGATTGCTATGGCTAAAACTTCCAAAACTATGTTGAATAATAGTGGTGAGAGTGGGCAACCTTGTCTTGTTCCTCATCTTAGAGGAAATGGCTTCAATTTTCACCATTGAGAATGATGTTGGTTGTGGGATTGTCATATATAGCCTTTATTATGTTGAGGTAAGGTCCCTCTATGCCTACTCTCTGGAGGGTTTTTAACATAAATGGGTGTTGAATTTTGTCAAAAGCTTTTTCTGCATCTATTGAGATGATCATATGGTTTTTCTCCTTCAGTTTGTTAATATGGTGTATCACATTGTTTGATTTGTGTATATTGAAGAATCCTTGCGTTCCTGAGATAAACCCCACTTGATCACGGTGTATGATCCTTTTAATGTGCTGTTGGACTCTGTTTGCTGGTATTTTATTAAGGATTTTTGCATCTATGTTCATCAGTGGTATTGGCCTGTAGTTTTCTTTTTTGGTGACATCTTTGTGTGGTTTTGCTATCAGGGTGATGGTGGCCTTGTAGAATGAGTTTGGGAGAGTTCCTCTCTCTGCTATATTTTGGAAGAGTTTGAGAAGGATAGATATTAGCTCTTCTTGAATTGTTTGATAGAATTTGCCTGTGAAGCCATCTGGTCCTGGGCTTTTGTTTGTTGGAAGATTTTTAATCACAGTGCTTGTGATCGGTCTGTTTATATATTCTATCTCTTTCTGGTTCAGTCTCGGAAGGTTGTGCTTTTCTAAGAATTTGTCCATTTCTTCAAGGTTGTCCATTTCATTGGCATATAGTTGTTTGTAGTACTCTCTCATGATCCTTTGTATTTCTGCAGTGTCACTTGTTACTTCCCCCTTTTCATTTCTAGTTCTATTGATTTGAGTCTTCTCCCTTTTTTTCTTGATGAGTCTGGCTAATCAATTTTTTTATCTTCTCCAAGAACCAGCTTTTAGTTTTATTCATCTTTACTATCGTTTCCTTCATTTCTTTTACGTTTATTGCTGATCTGATCTTTATGATTTCTTTCCTTCTGCTATCTTTGGTTTTTTTGTTTGTTCTTCTTTCTATAATTGCTTTAGATGTAAGGTTAGGTTGTTTATTTGAGATGTTTCCTGAGGTAGGATTGTGTTGCTATAAACTTCCCTCTTAGAACTGCTTTTGCTGCATCTAATAGGTTTTGAGTCATTGTGTTTTCACTGTCATTTGTTTCTAGGTATTTTTTGATTCCTTCCGTGATCTCTTGGTTATTTAGTAGTATATTGTTTAGCCTCCATGTGTTTGTATTTTTCACAGTTTTTTTCCTCTAATTGATATCTAGTCTCATAGCGTTGTGGTCAGAAAAGATACTTGGTATGATTTCAATTTTCTTAAATTTACCAAGGCTTGATTTGTGACCCAAGATATGATCTATCCTGGAGAATGTTCCATGAACACTTGAGAAGAAAGTGTATTCTGTTGTTTTTGGATGGAATGTCCTATAAATATCAATTAAGTCCATCTTGTTTAATGTATCATTTAAAGCTTGTGCTTCCTTATTTATTTCCATTTGGATGATCTGTCCATGGGTGAAAGTGAGGTGTTAAAGTCACCTACTATGATTGTGCTCCTGTCCATTTCCCCTTTTATGTCCGTTAGTATTTGCCTTATGCATTGAGGTGCTTCTATGTTGGGTGCATAAATATTTACAATTGTTATATCTTCTTGGATTGATCCCTTGATCATTATGTAGTGTCCTTCTTTGTCTCTTGTAATCTTTATTTTAAAGTTTATTTTGTCTGATGTGAGAACTGCTACTCCAGCTTTCTTTTGATTTCCATTTACATGGAATATCTTTTTCCATCCCCTCACTTTCAGTCTGTATGTGTCCCTAGGTCTGAAGTGGGTCTCTTGTAGACAGCGTATATACAGGTTTTGTTGTATCCATTCAGCCAGTCTATGTCTTTGGTTGGAGCATTTAATCTGTTTACATTTTTTTTTCTGAGGCTTTTTTTTTTAACATCTTTATTGCAGTATAATTGCTTTACAATGGTGTGTTAGTTTCTGCTTTATAACAAAGTGAATCAGTTATACATATACATATGTCCCCATGTCTCTTCCCTCTTGCATCTCCCTCCCATTCATCTGTTGATGGACACTTCGGTTGTTTCCATGTCCTGGCTGTTGTAAATAGAGCTGCAATGAACATTTTGGTACATGACTCTTTTTGAATTATGGTTTTCTCAGGGTATATGTCTAGTAGTAAAGGTTTGCTGGGTTGTAATTCATTTACATTTAAGGTAATTATCAATATGTATGCTCCTATTACCATTTTCTTAATTGTTTTGGGTTTGTTATTTTAGGTCTTTTCCTTCCCTTGCATTTCCTCCTTAGGGAAATTCCTTTAGCATTTGTTGTAAAGCTGGTTTGGTGATGCTGAATTCTCTTAGTTTTGCTTGTCTGTAAAGGTTTTAATTTCTCCATTGAATCTGAATGAGGTCCTTGCTGGGTAGAGTAATCTTGGTTGTATGTTTTTCTCTTTCATCACTTTAAATATGTCCTGCCAGTCCCTTGTGGCTTGCAGAGTTTCTGCTGAAAGATCAGCTCTTAACCTTATGGGGATTCCCTTGTATGCTATTTGTTGCTTTTCCCTTGCTGCTTTTAATATTTTTTCTTTGTATTTAATTTTTGATAGTTTGATTAATATGTGTCTTGGCGTGTTTCTCCTTGGATTTATCCCGTATGGGACTCTGTGTGCTTCCTGGACTTGATTGACTGTTTCATTTCCCATATTAGGGAAGTTTTCAACTGTAATCTCTTCAAATATTTACTTAGTCTCTTTGTTTTTCTCTTCTTCTGGGACCCCTACAATTCGAATGTTGGTATGTTTAATGTTGTCCCAGTGGTCTCTGAGACTGTCCTCAATTCTCTTCATTCTTTTTTCTTTATTCTGCTCTGCAGTAGTTATTTCCACTATTTTATCTTCCAGGTCATTTATCCATTCTTCTGCCTCAGTTATTCTGCTATTGATTCCTTCTAGAGAATTTTTAATTTTATTGTGTTGTTCATCATTGTTTGTTTGCTCTTTACTTCTTCTAGGCCCTTGTGAAACGTTTCTTGTATTTTCTCCATTCCATTTCCAAGATTTTGGATATCTTTATTATCATTACTCTGAATTCTTTTTCAGGTAGACTGCCTCTTTCCTCTTCATTGGTTTGGTCTGGTGGGTTTTTACTTTGCTCCTTCATCTGCTGCATATTTCTCTGTCTTCTCATTTTGCTTAACTTACTGTGTTTGGGGTCTTCTTTTCGCAGGCTGCAGGTTCGTAGTTGCCATTGTTTTTGGTGTCTGTCCCCAGTGGGTAAGGTTGGTTCAGTGGGTTGTGTAGGCTTCCTGGTGGAGGGGATTGGTGCCTGTGTTCTGATGGATGAGGCTGGATCTTGTCTTTCTGGTGGGCAGGACTGCATCCAGTGGTGTGTTTTGGGGTGTCTGTGAACTTATTATGATTTTAGGCAGCCTCTCTGCTAAGGGGTGGGGTTGTGTTCCTGTCTTGCTAGTTGTTTGGCATGGGGTGTCCAGCACTGGAGCTTGCTGGCCGTTGGGTGGAGCTGGCTCTTTACATTGAGATGAAGATCTCTGGGATAGCTCTTGCTGATTGATATTACGTGAGGACGGGAGGTCTCTGTTGGACCAATGTCCTGAACTCAGCTCTCCCACCTCAGAGGCTCAGGCCTGACAGTCGGCCAGAGCACCAAGACCCGGTCTGCCACACAGCTTTTGGAAGCTCTGAGGTCTTCTGCCAGTGTTCAGCGGGTGTTCTGTAGGAGTTGTTCCATATGTAGATGTATTTTTGATGTACTTTTGGAGAGGAAGGTGATCTCCATGTCTTACTCCTCTGCCATCTGGAAGGTCCTCTCTCTTCACACTTCCTCTTGCTAGAGGATCCACATTTCATCTGGAAAGGACGTAAATCTGGCAATCTCACTTCAGGCCTAGCCCATCCACCTTTTTTCCATTTGCGTTTAGTCTGTTTCACTTGCTTATAGCAGGCCCCGTGCAGAGGCCTTGCCCCTGGCCCTTCAGACCAGAGTTCCTTGTGAAATGGCTGAGCTGAAACCTCAGCTCGGGGGGTGCACTGAAGCTCCTCACAGGACACTCAACTCGAGATGCAGCACTTTTTTTTTTAAACATCTTTATTGGGGTATAATTGCTTTACAATGGTGTGTTAGTTTCTGCTTTACAACAAAGTGAATCAGCTATACATATACATATGTTCCCATATGTCTTCCCTCTTGCGTCTCCCTCCCTCCCACTCTCCCCATCCCACCCTTCCAGGCTGTCACAAAGCACCGAGCTAATATCCCTGTGCCTTGCGGCTGCTTCCCCCCAGCTATCTACCTTACTACGTTTGTTAGTGTGTATATGTCCATGACTCTCTCTCGCCCTGTCAAAACTCACCCTTCCCCCTCCCCATATCCTTAAGTCCGTTCTCCAGTAGGTCTGCGTCTTTATTCCTATCTTACCCCTAAGATAAGGTTCTTCATGACATTTTTTTCCCTTAAATTCCATATATATGTGTTAGCATAAGGTATTTGTCTTTTTCTTTCTGACTTACTTCACTCTGTATGACAGATTCTAGGTCTATCCATCTCATTACAAATAGCTCAATTTCATTTCTTTTTAAGGCTGAGTAATATTCCATTGTGTATATGTGCCACATCTTCTTTATCCATTCATCCGATGATGGGCGCTTAGGTTGTTTCCATGTCCTGGCTATTGTAAATAGAGCTGCAATGAACATTTTGGTACATGACTCTCTTTGAATTTTGGTTTTCTCAGGGTATATGCCAAGTAGTGGGATTGCTGGGTCATATGGTAATTCTATTTGTAGTTTTTTAAGGAACCTCCATACTGTTCTCCACAGTGGCTGAACCAATTCACATTCCCACCAGCAGTGCAAGAGTGTCCCCTTTTCTCCACACCCTCTCCAGCATTTATTGTTTCTAGATTTTTTGATGATGGCCATTCTGACTGGTGTGAGATGATATCTCATTGTAGTTTTGATTTGCATTTCTCTAATGATTAATGAGGTTGAGCATTCTTTCATGTGTTTGTTGGCATTCTGTATATCTTCTTTGGAGAAATGTCTATTTAGGTCTTCTGCCCATTTTTGGATGGGGTTGTTTGTTTTTTTGTTATTGAGCTGCATGAGCTGCTTGTAAATTTTGGAGATTAATCCTTTGTCAGTTGCTTCATTTGCAAATGTTTTCTCCCATTCTGAGGGTTGTCTTTTGGTCTTGGTTATGGTTTCCTTTGCTGCAGCACTTTTTTTTTAAAGGTAAAATATAAGTTATCAATAAACTTCAGTGCATTCGTGAGTTTTTCATGATCAGTTTGGCTATTCTAAATCAGCAGCAGCAAACTTTTTCTATAAAAGGCTAAATAGTAAATATTTAGACTTTGCAGGCTAAGAAAAAAAATCAGAATTATTGTGTAAGAAAAAAAATCAGAACTATTTACTAAATAGTAACTATTTAGGCTTTGTAGGTTAAGAAAAAAAATTAAAATCAGAATTATTATAGTTTTCAGATATAAGAACTATCTGAAAACTATTCTTAGCTCATGAAGCTTACAAAAATGGACTGTGGGCCAAATCTGGCCAGCAAGCTAAATGTCTGGTTCTAAATCAGAGGCTTAAAAAAAAAAGTTTCTGTCGTTGAGCAAACCAATAGCCTCTGTATATTTTAATTTCCTTTCATACATTAGTGTTGTTCTCTGGAGGATAATGAAAAATTTGCAAATATTGTGTGTTTGTGTAATAGAAATATTGAGCAATAATCAACAAAAATGGATGGAATGATAAGAGTTCATTGTGGTGAGAGGTAAAATTGAATAAACCTGGGATACTTTCTTAGCATCTTTTCATTGACTGAGATTGGCAGTGGAACAAGACACACGTTCCTTGAGTCTTGTTTGTAGGGATGGATTCCAGTTCAACTGATGGAGAATGGCACTGACTGGTCAAGGTTTGAAGTCTGATCTCTGGATAGGTGTGACAATTTCACACGAAGTGAAAACACTGCGGCATGGCAAGAATCCGTATCTTTACTCAATTCAACTCTCAAAAGAGCTGGACAGACTACCTGTGAAAGTATGGTTGAACTAACGACAGTTAGCATCAATCCTGGAAAGAGCATGCCCTTTGTGACTGAAATCTTAGATCAGATTCTAGATTTGAATATTAAAACAATTATTTGCAAAGATAATTACTAGTAGGATGGAGCAAGAGCTCTCCAAGGGCAAGCTATCCACTAGCTCCAAGGTAGATTATCTAGTAGAATGTTCGGTTCCAAAGAGTGCTGGCTAAAGATTTGATATGGCTCTAGATAAAGATTTCTAGAGACATGCCCATTGGATACTTTTCTCCACTCTGTTCTGTTCCACATTTTTTAATTAAAAACTTGCATGAGGACAAAGAAGGTATTCTTGTCAAGTCTTCAGATGATGACAAGCCTGGCGAGCTCACAAATTCAGTGGATAGCAGAGGGAATCAACAAAACCTCTACAATTTACTAACTCTACAATTTGTGAGTAAAATCCAACAGAATACAATTTAGCTGTGGTAAATGTACAATTTGTTATTTCAACAACTGTAACAACAACAAAAATAACTAATTATGCAAGTCCTGGGTGGAAAAGTCCTTAGCAAAATCAAAACTGGAAACCTGATTTCAGTTTTTAGTAGTTTCAGTGGGCCCCCAGGGTAATTAACATTTACCTATGACCACATTCACAAAATTCAGTTACCTAAACAAGTTTTACTTATAATGCCAAATTTTACTCTATTCCATTCAGAGCATACTTAGACAGTGTGTAAAAAAAGTAAATAAAACAAAAGTATGTTTGATAAAGAACTACTGCAAAATTAACTTATATTACTATGTTAAATGAAGGACTGTTGAAGAAGTTTTCACTTCTCAGATTCCTGGGCTCTACCATGGACCTACTGAATCAGAATTTCCAAGAGTGGTGCCAGGGAATCTGTAGTTCTAAAAATCTCTCCAGATAATTCTGATGAGAAATCAGATTTGGGAGGCCAAGTTATCAGTGACAGAAAAATCTATCAAACTAGGTGAAATAATCAGTTAACAACTTAGATTTGACTCAATAAGTAACTTTTTCACTTTCTTTCATTTGTTTTTGGCATCTTAACACTAGACTGTGGCTTGTCTATTTGAGGATGAAGAAGTTAGGGTTTAGAATTCTTTCTCTATGTGGGCTAAATTAACTCTGCTTGTTGATAGTCTCAGACTACCCCCTTAATTCTAGTTAGTTTCAGTACATAAGTATATACGAATTATTGGATAAATCACGTAAACCTATCACTTTCTCCTGGGAGAACAGTTCAAAGTTATTTTTCCCACAGATAGTTAATCAGAATTAATTCAGGAAGGGGAATACCTATAGAGAAACACAGTGCTGTAGGACTTTGCCGTTCTATATTGCTATGAATACGTACACCATATTCCATATATGACATCTAAACTATCAAATTAACTTCTCCAATGGGAATTCTCTTTATAAGTTACCTAAGCTCAAAATCTAAGACTTCTTTCTTTTACTTGCTCCTCACATAAAGATATTTACAATGTCTGATAATTCTACCTCCAAAATGTAGTTTTAATCCATCCTTTACCCCTACGTTGTAATTGTTTTGGTAAAAGTCTAGTGAACTGTTATGATAGCCTTCAACTCCTAATTCTCTCTTCCCTTCTCAAGGCTGCCTAACTCATCTCCTTAAAGCATGACTGTGGTCCTGCTGCTGTACCAAAAACCTACAGGATAATGTCTGAGCACCTAAGACTGCCTTGAATGATGCCCTAAGGTCAGGTTTCAAACTTTTATTCATTAGTTCATTCAAAAATAATTTATTTAATGCCTATTTTTTTGCCAGGCTTTAGGGTAACAAAGATGAAAAGACAATTTTACACCTCATCACACTGATTCCATGTTTTTGCTCTAATTCCTTTGCCAGTGTGGGTTCTCTCTTTCCTCTCAGTCTTTGACTGCCAAATACAATCCAACCATAATGTCTCCAGTCCTTTATGAAGTCTTTCCCGATCTCAAAGTTGAGAAATAACCTATTCTTTGAAACTTCACAGTGCAATGTTTATGGCAATTATTACTTTTTAGTAGTTTGGATATTTAAATGTATCTTTTCTGCTAGAATACAATCATCATTATGTGTAGAAACTGGACCCTGTTTATCTCTGCTGCCCCTAAAATAGTGCCCAATAGCCAACACACGCTCAATACATATTTGTTGAAAAAGCAAAGGCAACAAAAGTAAAAATAAGCAAGTGGGACTACATCAAACTGAAAAGCTTCTGCACAGAAAAAGAAATAATCAACAAAATGAAAAGTCAACCTGTGGAATGGGAGAAAAATCTTATATCTGATAAGGGATTAATATTCAAAATATATAAGGATGTCATATAACTCAATAGCAAAATAACAAATAACCCAATTTAAAAAATGGGCAAAATGAGCTTCCCTGGTGGTGCAGTGGTTGGGAGTCCGCCTGCCGATGCAGGGGACACGGGTTCATGCCCCGGTCCGGGAAGATCCCACATGCCGCGGAGCGGCTGGGCCCGTGAGCCATGGCCGCTGAGCCTGCGCGTCCAGAGCCTGTGCTCCGCAACGGGAGAGGCCACAACAGTGAGAGGCCCGCGTACCACAAGGAAAAAAAAAAAAAATGGGCAAAGGACCTGAACAGATAGTTTTCCAAAGAAGACATCCAAACGGCCAACAATAGGTACATGAAAATTTGCTCAACTTCACTAATTATCACAGAAATGCAAATCAAAACCTCACTCCTCGTTTAATGGCTCTTATAAAAAAGACAAATGATAACAAGTGCTAGAGAAGATGTTGAGAAAGGGAAACCCTTGTGCACCATTGGTGGGGATGTAAATTGGTTCAGCCACTATGGAAGACAGTATGGAGAGTACTCAAAAAATTAAAAATAGAACTACTATATGATCCAGCAATCTTACTTCTGAAGGAAAATGAAATCACTGTCTTGAAGCAGTACCTGCACCACCATGTTCACTGCAGCATTATTTACAATAGCCAAGATACGGAAACAGCCCAAGTGTCCACTGACAGACGAATGGATAAAGAAAACGTGATATATCTATGCATATGCAATGGAGTATTATAATACACAGTAAGTATTATCCAACCATTAAAAAAGAAGGAAATCTTGCTATTTGCAACAACATGGGTGAAATCGGAGGGTATTATGCTAAGTGAAATAAGTCAGACAGAGAATGACAAAAACTGTATGATCTCACTTGTACGTGAAATCTAAAACAACCGAACTCAGAGAAACAGAGAAGAGATTGGTGGCTGCCAGGGCCAGGAGCAGGGAGGTTGGGATTGAAGGAAATGGGTGACTGTGGTCAAAATGTACCAACTTCCAGTTATAAGATGAGTAAGTTCTGGGGATGTAACATACAGCATGGTGACTACAGTTCGCAATATTGTATTGTACACTTAAATGTTGCTAAGAGAGGAGATCTTAAAAATTCTCACCACACACACATAGAAAAAATGATAACTATGTGAGGTGATGCACGGGTTAATTAACCTTACTGTGTAATGGTTTCACAATATATATGTATATCAAATCATCACATTGTACACCTTCAACCTACACAAAGTTATAAGTCAATTATATCTTAAGGAAATAAAAGAAATAAAATGAAAATGACTTACTTGATACCAAAATGCAAAAAAAAAAAAAAAAGAAAGAAAGAAAAAGCCATCTGTTGAAATAAAGAATGTTTCAGTTGGGTTAAAGACGGGAGCTTTTGATTTATGATGTATGGTAACCACGGGAAGAAATAAAATAAAACACATAAACCCTTAATTATTTAAATAAATGTACACCAGATTTCTCACTAAGAAAATCGGCATGCTTGCCAAAGCCACGTGATAATGAATGTGTCAGTCTCCTGTTCTGCCCTTCCTGAACGCAGCTAGCGCCTTATGTTGCCAGTGGTCGCTTTCGGGAAGGACTGGACATTGACCCCTCGGTAGGCTTCTGCTTCCTGCACGCTAGGTTCAACAGAGGGTAGGTGTGGGAGAGTCTGCATTCCATTTAACTACTGGGGTCCTTCACTTTCCACCCAGAACATGGTTATTTAAATGTGTCAGTCTTTACTGTGGTTCAGGGATATGGAAAGGGTTACATTGGAGTAAAAGGCAAACAACGTAAAACAGACGCTGAACACTCCTGTTCTTAAAGGTCCTTTAGACGTCTTTCTCCTCAGGCTCCAGTCTCCTGCCATGTTATCAGTCTCCCTTTTCTGCTTTTTTTCCAACCCCAGTTCCTTACCATCCCTCATCCAAAACAGTGAGCTGGCTTTTTCTATCTCCTTCCATGCTAGCTTTTTCCTTCCCCGTACAAAGTAGCGAAAGAAAGACAATTTCTTCTCCCAAAGGTATCTTTGCCAGACAGTCAATGACACTTTGCTTCCCAATTACAAGGAAATTGATCACAGGACTCTGGAAAAGCTTAAAGCACTACAGGGCTTGGGGCTGGTGCTTTTGATCCCATGGCTTTCAAACCAGGCATATAACCCAGTAGTGGGATGAGCAATCGTTCAGTTCTTCATTTTAGTTTTTCAAATTGGAATAGAATAAAATAGAAAATAGCAGTATATTCCTATCTATAGGAAGGGTAAGTATTGTGTTCAGGTTCACTTGTTTCTGTTGTGTGTGTCCTGAGTTGCAATATGAAAAGTGTCTCTTAAGCTTTGAAGGACACTTCTTTGACCTGCTGAGCCTCAGTTTCCTCATCTTTCAGCTAATGAGAAGAAGGGAAAGTGAACACGGATATGGGAACACTCTTGCCTGAATCCTTCTAGGTCGGTTTCTTACTGGGCTCACACTAAAACCCAGATTTTTGGATGCAGTTATGTTGCTGATCATTTCTAGTTTCTAGTCTGAAGGTGAAAACTTTAAAGGTGTAGCTTTAAAAGTCATTAAATAATTCTTCAGATTTTTGCAGAACTTTAAGAAAACTGTTCTTTTTCTCTATCCAAGGACAAAGGGGATAGCACTGACGACTGCATATCTAAGGGGGGTGAGCTTTGGCAGAGACGCACAAGCAGGACTCCTGGAAATGTACGGATCTTCCTAAATATAGGCTTGTTTAGTTTTCTTAAGAACTGCCGTTATTAGTGCAGCGAAGGAGGACTAGTTACTGCTTACTGACACTTATGAAATGTAAAGGCCAACTCCTCTCCCTTCTCTTTCTCTCCACTGAAGCATCTCTTCCACTCTCCACTCCCATCCGCAACTCCCTGGGATCAGGGAAACTGACTCTAGAGATTCCAGGTTACTTACTGGGTTAAACCCAGGCACAGCGAAGCCAGTGACAGACAGTCTTCCTGATCAGTATCTTCCTCCCTCCCAGTCTCTTACCTGTTAGAAGAATACACCCTGCTCTCAGAGAGCCTCGTCATCGATGGTGACACCCCACCTGCAGGGGCTATGTTTCAGAGGTTCTGGGAGAGAAGCCGCCAGAATTTCCTGGGTTTCTTTCACCGCTGCAGGTCTCTCTCCTCCTGTCATTTCCTCAGCACCCTGGGGCGAAGCAGGGTGTGTTTCCTCTTCCCCTCGCAATCCCAGCCACTTCCCAGCAAGGCTGCTTCTCTGCAGAAATCAGGAAGGGAAGAGTGAGGGCAGCTGTTCTCACCTCACACCCCTTGCAGGCCTGGCAGGCCTCTTGCCCAGCCCTCCGCTCTGTGCCCCACGCCCTCCCCAAGCAACAAGAAAGGGAAAATGTAGCCCAAGTTTAAAGAGACTCAATTTCTGTGTCACAGGGATGTGCCACAGGGCTGAAAATTAATAGAGATTCTAATACTGGATCCACTCCTTTCAGTACACTGTGTTTCAGTGGAAGGGATATGTTAGGGCTCAGAAACAATGACTGTTTGGGCCTTTAAAAACCAGTTTCAAATAGGAAGCAGAGTAAAGACAGAACGGCAAGACCCACTATTTGTTTTTGAAATGCCACCACAGAAGATTCAATCCTTCAAATTAGCAAAGGCTCTGTAGTCTTTTTTTTTTTAATTTTTTAAAATTTTATTTTATTGGAGTATAGTTGATTTACAATGTTGTGTTAGTTTCAGGTGTACAGCAAAGTGATTCAGTTATACATATACATATATTCATTCTTCTTTAGATTCTTTTCTCATTTAGGTTATCACAGAATATTCAGTAGAGCTCCCTGTGCTATACAGTAGGTCCTTGTTTGTTATCTATCTTCTGTATAATAGTCTATGTGTGTTCATCCCAAGCTTCTGATTTATCCCTCCCCTCCACGTTTCCCCTTTGGTAACCTTAAGTTTGTTTTCGATATCTTTAAGTCTGTTTCTATTTTGTAAATAAGTTCATTTGTTTCTTTTCTTTTTTTAAAATTAGATTCCACATATAAGTGATATCATATGATATTTATCTTTGTCTGACTTACTGCACATAGTATGATAATCTCTAAGTCTATCCATGTTGCTGCAAATGGCATTATTTCATTCTTTTTTATGGAATATTACTCAGCAAAGGCTCCATAATCTTATTAGAAAGTGCTACTGTAGAGGAGGAACCCTGGACAACCATGGTGCTTTGAGATGCCTTGGCATTTCTAACAGATGCACCAGCCATCCCTCACGTGGATGGTGACCCAGCGTCAACACAGAGCAGCGGAGAACAGATGTGAAAACACACAGATCACAAGAAAAAAGAAGGTGATGTGAACTCTCCTCTTGAGATTCACATGAGAAAATCAGTCTTGACTTATTTCTGTAAGTAACTGTTAGAGAAGTGATATTTAAACTTATTTTTTAAGTTCTTTTAAAATATAGTTCTAAAAATCACTGAGAGAAAAATGTAGATTGGGAAATCTAAGCATTTATTTAATATCTATCTGCCAAGATTGAAATACACCAAACCTCTCTAAACTGTGTGATTTGATGTTGACATACCCATATATAATATATATGTGAGTATAAAAAGCAATGGGTTTAGATAGTTCAGCATATCACTGGAGGGAATTGCATTATAATTCATTTACAGTTAATAAATATTAAAACCTAAAATAAAGTTAAAGCTAGTCTTTTATCATAAAACCCAGCATTTTTCTTCTCCCACTCTTAACACTAGTAGAGATATATTCTTTTTTTTTTTGTTTTCTTTCTTTTTTGTGTGTGTGTGTTTTATAAACCAAAGAAATTCTCTCCCTCTCTTTTTTTTCTTTTTTTGCAAAAAGCTTAGGGTTGACAAATCATTGCCATGAGCTGACCCACATCTGAATCTAGAAAACACACTTAGCATTATCCTTTTCTGTTCACATATATTTGAAGTAAATTACATCAAATTGTATTTGAAATACCAAACTGGCATTAATGGAAGCTTTTTTTGCTCCGGGCACCATTTTAAAATAGATGAGCATAAAAATGCAGTCTGCATCATTAAGTTTATATGAAACTAGTGAGAATAAAAATCACCATGTAAGTTCTAATAAGATGTGTTTTTCATTCCAGTTTAATAACCCAAGACTATATTCATCTTCCTGTATAATAAATACACAGAGAGGAATGTATTCTTTTGTGGGCTTAACATGTTGAGGTTCCTTTTTTTGTTTGTTTTTCCCAAGAAGATAGAGTTTTCTGGGAAGCTGGGTGAAGAAAATTCTTTAATATGGCAGTGCAGAGTATTATTATCATAAATAATTAATGTGCACAGCAGAAGAAAGCCGAGCTTCATTAATAATTCTTATTTTTAGTTGGCATAAGCTAGAGGTGCTGTATCTTCTTTCATCCTATCTATGTCAATTTCCTTGATTTTAATTTAATAGATGTTAAAAATTTTAACGATATGGTGCATTATGCAGTGGGTTTTTGCTTTTGTCTAAATAACATCCTACCACTAATTCTTACCTGCCCAGATATTTTTAGAAACAGGCAAAAGGAAGGAGGAAAAAAAAGCTGTGATGAGGCAAGGTACAGTGGGCGTCAATGTCAGCGCCTTTCATCTTCCAGTTCCCTCTGGGACCAGTTAAGATGCTCCTTTGATTAGAACCTCAGGAAATATTAAGAAGCTCTGCCATGAATTTCAGCTCATCAAACTTGCCTGTTTATTTTTCAGATTCAGGGCTGATCTACCTTCTATATCCCGAAAACACAGGTTCTCCCTAACACAACCTTGCATTTGTGATCAACAAAATCACTTGTCAAAACCTCCAAATCTTTGATAACAGGCATTTGTAATTTATTAATTCAGCACGTGAGCGGGAAAGCAGCTAAGGTGTTTCTGATGAGCACAACAGAAGGAAATAAAGAGCCTGCTACAGAGGGCCGCGGGTTTGTACTTTACAAGGAAGAACAAGGAGCATGCATGACATTCCAACTTAGGAGGGTGGATAAGCAACCTGAACGGCTGTGAGATAACTATTCAATGTTATTTCACAGGGGAATAAAGCCAGGAAGAAGGGGTCATTGCAACAAACCTTGGGGAAAAATAATTCTGACAAAAAACCCAAATCCTGGTTTCATGCATCTTTGTAGCCCTCCGTGCTCAGCACCTGGGCTGAGATTCGTATTTGCAGCCACTGAACTCTTTACCTAGCTGCCTTCACCTCACAGGTATCAAGTAGTTTTCCATACAGTTCAGCTAAGGTGAGGATGGAAATCCAAGAAGCACCTACAACAGGATATGAGATAGTCCTGCACCCAGTCTCTCGTATCAGGATAATTCAAGTGCTCAGTTTAATACCATTTGCTTGGGTCTGTATTGTCAGTCCTAGAATTCACTGCCATTGCCAGATGAGCATAGCAACATGTTTCCCACAGACACCCAAGTCACACCTGGCACCTGGCCTCATCCTTAGAGGTACACCCTAGATGCAAAAAGAACCTGGGCCTAAGCAAAGTCCACTATTTGCTTCTGAGATGGATTTTACATTTCCTAATAAACTGCAAAGTTTGAGATTGGGGATTCTGTGTGTCTAACCCTCTCCAAGTTCACTGTTACTGGCTGAGATGACTGAGTAATTAGAAAAATGCCTCGCATTTATTGAACACTTATTATGTGCCAAGCATCATGCTACTTGCTTAACATACGGCAACTATCTAATCCTCTCTGCACATCTTTGGTGGACAAGTTAAAATTATTAAAAGCAAATTGCTTTATCTGTAAAATGAGCAAAAATTTAGTTTATTGAGAGGTTAAATCGCTTTCTATGGTCACATACCAGCAAGAATTGTCAAGCTCACAGCAGAAGCCAAATCTATTTGGAGATTATATATTTATATCTTTGTCTGTATCTCTCTATATATATCATATATACATATAGTTGTATCTCTATCTATCTACCTATTTATCATACATAAAAATGAATTTGTGTTTAGCATCACTGACCTTTAAATCTTCTATTAATTCATTACTAGTTGAATGTTAGGTGAGTTAATTTGTCCATTTCTCTCATCACGCAGCATTCATCTGCCATGACTTGGTACACTCTCAGAGAATTCAAGCTTATCTTAACATCGGTAGGAGATGAACATTTAAAGGAAAGTCCATCCGATGCCAAGAATACGTATCATCCCACAGGAATTTCAAATGCACCATTAGCACTGCCTGCAAACCCCAACCCTCCTGCCCCTGGAGCAGCAGGCAGTTTACCTGCAAGTGTGGGACCATCTTTAACCTAGGCTCAAGGTCTATGGAGCCTTGACTGCCCTGCAGCAGGAACTGAGTCTGGGCTGATAACATAGAGGCTGTTTTAAGATCAGCCTCTGCTCCTAGGTGACAGACCAGCTATTTTAAATGTAACTGTCTTTGACCTTGCAGCCTCTGAGCCTTGCCAGTGGTCTTCTTGTCTTTGCAGATACTCCCGCAAACACAGGTCCCGGACTGGACATGCTCTGACCACTTTCCACCTCACACTGTTCACCTTGTCCATATCACTGTCACTCTCTTTCCACTTCTCCCAGGTGGGTCTGCTGTTTGGAATTTGATTTCTGGTCAACCTAGGCTCCTGAGCTAGGCTATACATTTACTGAGAGCAGGAGATAACTCCTGTGTTGTTCAGTGCTTGGAATGTAGTTGGTCTCCAATAATAATATGTTTTTATGAATAAGTGAGTGATTGAATAAAGAGCGTATCGTGGAAGATTTCCAACCCCTTCAGGCTAGCGTGTCTCCTGCTCCCATCCCTGTCTCACCAACCTGGTGTTACTACTGCCTAAACCCTTGGGTTAAACCAGTTAGAAACAACTTGGGGTCTCCACTGTCTTGGCTTGGCCTGACTTCCTCAGTCCCCCTCATTGGAAATGTCCACCCCCTTAGGCAATGCCTGTGGTTGGAGCACTTTTTTACACGCCTTGCTGTGCAGGTGCCCCTTGCAAGCTATGCAGAATGCATTGTTAAGGTCACGCTCTGAGATTAGTGTCTCTCTTTAGGGCTCCCATCTCTCTCGTTCAGCGACACAGTGAGGTTACCTTATTCTCCCCGGGTAGTATCTTAGAATTTCCATGGCAAAGATTCCAGTGAGACAAACACACCTGTGTTTTAATTGTGTGTTTGCTTCAAGAACAGCAAGGAAGAAAAGTTTTTGTTTAACACTCCCAGGGTCAATAATTGGCAAAGGAGAAAAATGATATAAAAGGTGAAAGTTGTTGGCCTTGTAGTCTCGGTATCCACACTGAAAAACAAACAAGAATTGCAGTCAGTTTCTGCCCTCCCCTGCTTTCACTGACCCAACCATAATCGTTGCATTGCAGAGTATTTAATTGCTCATAGTAAACTTGCTGTTGGGAGTCAAGAGGTTGATCTGGCAAAGAGTGTGTGTATCACATGTGAAAACTCTGATCTCAGACACACTGGAGTCGTGAAGAAAGATATATTCCTGAATAACAAAGTCAAAGCAGGGTGAAGAAATGCTAGGGAACACTATTACGAATGGGGAAGTCTTAATTAACTTAGGAAGAATTTTGTCTGGCTTGGTTGGAAAATGGCACAGGCTACTCAATGAAGCATTTATTTAATGGAGAGCTTGTCTAGTGATTAAGAGGATGGACTGAAGATCTTAAGTGCCAGGGTTCAAATCTTGACCATGCCTTTTGGTAGTTGTGTGATCCTGGGTAATTTATTAAATCTCTCTCTGCCTCCATTGTCTGTAAAATGGGGATACTCTTAGGGATGTGATGAGGATTTTTAAAAAATAACATACATAAAAGCTTAAAAGAGTACATGACACTAAGCAGTAACAATAGTAATATCTAACTTACTAATGACTATTAGGTATTAATATTATTATTATTTTAATCATGTTTTTCAAGGAATAAAAATATAACATAATTTCCATTTAACGTGATTTAATCATTCCTGGATAATGCATGCAGAGGCTTGCAATACTTTGGTGGCAACACCATCATACTGTTAGGGACTCAACATCGCTTTACGCTGGCTCTCACTGCGTGATCGGAATCAGGACTCTTAAGTCCCTACATCATTCAGTGGTCGTCCAACCAACAGAAGGTGAAGCTGTAGCTGAAAGTCAATCTACTAATTTATAATGAGTCATAATTTACCACCAAATTGAATGACCTATTTGCTTGATTCCATCCATGTATTCCCTTCTTTTATCAGGAAGCCAGATTAGGATTCTATGGCTGGTTTATGGAACACAGGGAGCTGAGTGATCTCTAGGTCATTTCCATGCATTGGTGGCGACTTACTGAATTACCTGCATGTAAACATCATAACACTTTCAGCATTCCAGTGAGCTTTAACTTTGCACTGGAAAAGAAGCAATTAAGAATGTCTTACTCTCCGACTCTTCATTGCTAGATTCCTTTTAGAGCCATGCCTCTCAGGTCCATTGCCATGGCAATTCCTTATCACATGGTTCTCAAATCGGTTAACATTTCAAGTGTACACCGACTAAATTTTCACTTCCTAATAACATCTAAAGGGGCCTCTTAATTCCAGTATTAAAATGCCCCAGAATCACACCCTGAAGTCCTACAATAAAGAGAGTTTTCTTCTCTTCAACGAGTGTCACTTTCTGATGTTTCCTGACTCAAAGCAACCATTTTGGTTGCCATCTGACTTTTTGACTTATCATCTACGGTTCTCTCTCTATCATAATTGTAAGTACCAACTATCATTTTGCTGGTAAACTCAGAAGTGCCATTTACTAGATAATTCTGGTCAATAAAATGTTAGATAGACTACATTTACTATATCTTTTAAACTACTAGTCAATAAAATAAACCTCTAAGCCAGACCAGAAAATGGCTTCCTAAAGAAACAGATCTATGAAAGTAAAAAGGGGCACTGTGCCATCCTTAAGGTAACTTGGGTGTGTATATTATTCCATTTACGTTGATTTCAGCAAACAAACATCATAAGCTCTATGCCCCCCTTTTTTTTAAAAAGGTGCCTTACTCCAGAAGATTTTTTTCAAAAACAATATAGCCAAACTTGGGATTTTAACAACATTTGTATCATAAAGTGTTTCATTTTTTATTAAAATGTATCACACTTGAGAAATGATTGAACAACTGGCTGAAAGTCACAAAAACATTAACTATAACGAGCTCATTTAAATAGAGACAGACGTGCAACCCCACTGGCTGTCAAAAGTTTTCAAAGACAGTTTCTCTGGAGTAAGCAGGGTCCTGTAGACTATGTCCATCTGTCTTCATGAAAGAGCATTTTATGCATTATGGAAGGAGGTGGTCCTGTGAAAACACCACTTGGAATTACTGAGCTCTTGATCATTTGTAGATCTTAGTGGGAAATCAGAACAGCAATGGGCTCAGACGGGAGTCGCCAAGGCCAAGAACGTTTTGGTTTTTTTTTTAATTTGGATTAATAGGTGGCTGGCATGAACATAAAATCACATTTATTAATGAGGGAACATGTTTTGCTCTTCTCTTTGGATCGCTTAATGGGATTGTTCTGGTTTTCTCAAAGCCCTCCTTGGTCTTCCCTCATCCAAGTGAAAGAAATAGAAAAGTAGATTGTACTCCTTATACTTGCCCCTCTGTTCCCAGTTCCTAAATTCCTGGTCTCAGTTCCTGAGGATGTCTACTCTCAGCTAAACTCTTAGTGGGGCTCTAAGATGTAAAATCTATGTTCTTGCTTAATTGTCACTGGTGATTTAGAGAAAGTATCATGACTCTTAAGGGCAATTGTAAGATGTTTGATGACACAATGTGTGTTATGTTCCTACTATTTCCTTAAACCCAGATCATAGAATTCCAGTGAAGGAAGGGAGCTTAAGTATCAAATTTATCCCTTCCTCATTTTGCATAGAAGTTAAGGCCCAGATAAGTGCTCACTTTTTCTTTAGGAAAAAATGTCTTAATTTAGTGATGTGGAAGTCTGACTTTGCAAAATAAATAAAATATAAAGAGTTTGGTTTTAAGACTACTGAAAAGCAACCTAGTGTGTTATTTTTCAGAATCTTCTTTGTGGTTATATATAGGTCTTCATTATCTAGGGGCACTCATAAATATTCGATGAGTAATTAAAACAAATGAAAGAATGTGTTCCATGTCAGTATTACATATAAGTTCATGGGTAATGGTGGTACATAATTCATGAAAATGTGTGAAATAATGTTAAATTTCAGAAGAAGAAGACAAGGTTGTCTGTGTCCAACAATTATAACTGTGTACAAATGTATTTTTCAATGTTACAGAAGCCCCAAAAAGAACGTAAAGTGATGTATGATTTAAGGTTTTCTGAAATGTTATTTAAATTTATGTTACAATGAATTTGGTTTCAGGATTAAGTTCTTCCTTGGCTTAACTGTGTGACCTTTTTTTTCCCACATCTTGCTTTACATTTTGCTTTAGAGGTATGTGATGAGGGAAAATAATCTAACTGGGACAAACTTTGCTCCCTGTTTCTTTTGAGGTGTGTAGGAGTAATTCCTGTGCAGAACACAGCTTCCTATGTTCATCTTATATCCATGTTCACCACCAAAGAAATACACGGGTCTGGCTTCCTAGCTGATTCTCTTCCCTGTGAAACTCCCAGGAATGGCTCCTACTACAAGGCATGTCACACATCATTTCTCCTGGGTCAGCTCAGAGCTGGAAGGAAGTAGCGTGTGAATAAGAGTGCCATCTGTGGTAAACATAACTGATACCTCTGTCAGCCCAGATCACTTCCTGGGTACTGCCCACAGGGGGCCAGGTAGTGCTTTCTTCTTATCCCAGGTTCTGTTTATCTCACCTGTTCAAAGACACTTTCATAGCCAGCTCTCCTCCCAATTCAGATGCTAATCTAGCACGAAAAATAAAATGAGCCTTACTTAAAACGAGCCATAGCTAAGAAGTCTTGTTAAACAAAGCAAAAAGCACTTTGAAAAAATTAGTAATTGGTGAAGAGGAAAGAAATGTTCAGTTTCTGGTTTTTTCTGCTTGGCAGAGGGCTGTCTATGTAATAAGGACGAAATGGGTTTTAGAGGGTAAAGGCCCAACAATGCTTGAGAGGTTGGCTGGGGGAACAGCCTCCAAGGCAGAGCCATTCAACTGCCTTCAGTCACTTCCTATTTTTAATATTAAAGGAATATGGAGAGAAACAGGACAGAACATAGTGTTCTGGGAAACCAGTAATCAAATGGCCTAAAGCTAATGTTTACTTTTTGGAATGTTTTACGAAGGCAATACTTGGAGATGCAGAAAAGAGAAAGAGCACCTAATAATAGCCTTTCAGTGGCGGAAATAGAAAAGCAGCACAGACATGATAATTGAATTTGGTTTGGATGGTCAAAATCTGTGTGATCCTACAGCTGTATTTTCTAAACCAACCGCCTGACTTTTAATACATGTTCTACGTTTTGTTTCCTTTGCCCATTGCTGCATTTGAAAATTGCTAATTACCTTACAAGCCTGTTCAATTTTCCTTTGCTACAATTTTTTTTTCCTTCCCTCTTACAGATGAAGATGTTTTGCCTTCTTTACTTTTCAGTCCTCAGTTCTCTCACCTAGCCCTCAAAGCAGGTCAACAGGGGACTTGGGTCAAAGCAGATACTGAAGTTATCTTCATGGGAAAAACATGAGAGAAAAATCAGTAAATCCAGCTCAATCCCCCAGGATCACGACTTGATGTCTACTTGCACTTTGTCCTTCGTGATTCAACTTGGTGCACACAACAGGCAAACAAAGGAATGGGAGAGTTTTTGTTGCACTTACTTCAGGATTAAGTATCATCTGAATTAAAGCCTGGGTTCCAAAGTGGTAATATAATTCTACTTATATATTCTGAGTTCTTATTCTGTTTTGTATAAACATTTATTTCCCCAAACCCTTTTTGGAATCTTCCAAGTGAAGAATCTCCATGTGTCCCAGTATATGTTTATTTGACCTTGGGTTGCTATAAAGAGCAGTGCCATGTCCTTGCTATAATTTAATATCACTCTCTAATGTTTGTATTATGACTTCTGGACATCTGGGAGCTCTTAGGACGACTCTGGAATTCGAACAGTAGTAGTCCCATATATGTGGACTTGCAATAAAGAAAACAAGAAAATAAAAGATCTGTTATAGTTGGACTCAGAAAACTTATTAGACTATGTTTGTCTTCTTTACTCTTTGTTTCTTGGTAGCCCAGAATAATAACCTTTGACATTTGAATAAAGTGTTCATAAAGTATTTCCAAATATCTTCTCCCATTTGATCTACATAATGAATTAGAGCACTATCTCTGCAGAACCCTGAGGCTCAGGTAGGGGAACTGAGCTACTCAAGGTAAAATTGCTAATAAGGGGTAGAGCTGGGACAAAGTGCCACTCATTCATTCCTTCACTCATGTGTTCACCAGTACTTACTGAGCACCAATTATGTACCAGGTACGATGTTAGGTGCTGAAAATAAAACCCAATTCTGGCCCTCAAGGAGTTTATCAGCCAGTGGAGATGACAGATATACACTAAAATTAAACAACTATTTAATTGCAGTTGTGATATATACTATGAAGGAAACGTATAGTGAACAATAAGGGTATAGAACAGGAGATCTGTATTACTCAGTTAATTGCGAGAAACAGGATCTGCTCTAGCTAGACTAAGAAGAAGAGGATTTTTAGAGAATAAGAAGTTTACAGAAACTTCAGGAGGGACAAGTAAACAAGCTAGGATGGAACCATCAGGAATTAGGGCAGCCAGAAGAAACATCCAATCTCCTACTGGACGGCTCTAGTGGAAATCTCACTGCTGCCTCCTCTTGTTACTCATCACAAGGTTCCTCTGATGTTAGGGATACTCAAACCCTGACCAGAACCGCAACCGCAAAAGGACCAAATGTCTCTGCAGTCGTGCTTGCAAAAAGAGCTAACAAACCCAGCGCCCTTCATCTGCCCCTCCGCAGCCGCTGCCAGCACTGCTTTTCACGGCTCACTTCTGCCAAGTCTGTTGCTGACGCATCTACTCAGCAGAACACAGACTATGTCCAGACCTTGTTGCAAGAGTTTAGAAAATATATTTTTGTTTGCTTGCTTAGCTTCCTAACATTTGTAACATTTCTAACATTACCATGACACCAAAACCAGACAGAGACTACAAAAAAGGAAAATTACAGGCCAATGTCTCTGATGAATATAGATGCAAAAATCCTCAACAAAATATTTGCAACTGAATTCAACAATATATAAAAAGGATCATAAACCATGACCAGGTGGGGCTTATTCCAGGGATGCACGGATGGTTCAATATTCATGAATGTGATACACCACATTAATAAAAGGAAGGATAAAAATCACATTATTATCTCAATAGACACAGAAAGAGCATTTGATGAAATTCAATACCAATTCTCATCCAAGTTGGTATAGAGGGAACATCTCAACAGAATACAAGCTATTTATGACAGACTCACAGCGAACATCATACTCTTTGTCTTGTTCCTGATTTTAGAGGAAAGGCTTTCAAGTTTTCACCCGAGTATCACCCCTGAGAGGTTAAAGTGCCACATGAGGGAGTCAGTCCCTTGCTTTCCCTCAGCTTGCATCTCTCTAAGATAGCTGTTCGAACTAACTTTTAGAATAGCTCACTTTCTCTCAAAAGAGTCTAGCAATGAGCTTAGAGATTATCGATACCATGAGATCACAAAATCCACGAGGAAGAGTGGAAAGACCAATAGAGTAAGATTGAGGAGCGGAGTCACTCTCACAATTAGAATCCACTAATGGTTTCCCACTGACTTTAGGAAGCAATCCAAATGACTTAATTTGTTCCCAAAGTCCTTTCTGACCCCTGTCTACCTCCCATGATACACTCCGACTGCACTGGGCTTCCTTCAGTAACTTCAGTGCATACAGCTCTGTCCTGCACTGGGACCTTCTAATAGGCTGTCCCCAGCAAATGAAATGCTTTTTTCCTCCAGACATTCCTCCCTTCACCTACCTACCTCAAACTCCTCCACATTCTTCCAATGTCGGCTGAACTCAGCCTGGCGGAAGCCAACCATAACCCCCAAACTGGATTCGGGTTTTGAAGCAGTACTGTGGGTTGGCTGCCTGGCAACCAGCCCAAACCCCACCTAGGGGTCTTTCCTGTATACAAATTTATAATCTTATTCCCCTTTTAAAGAGTTATGGTATATATTAATATTGGGAGAAATTCTACAGCCACAAAAAGGAAAGCAAACATAAACAACAACAGCAAACATGAACTTTAATTTAGTAGTTCTCAAACCTGATTGAAATTGTAAATCTGTATTTCATAGAACATGTAATGATTAACACCTAATGGACATAATTTGATAAATGTTCTTCTGCAATAGGGTAACATTTTACCACAAAATCACAAAATCTTAGTACTAGAGGAACCGCGGGAGAATCACAACTTAGCCATTTTTTGCAGAGGAGAATATTTCCAAGCATGATCAGCTCATTTTGGGGGGAGTAATACATTCCATATTTAACAATTTTCTCCATCACAACGTTCTCTGTTGGAGTAAACCTAAATGCTTCTTCCTCCTTTTCTCTCTTTCTCTCTCTCTCCCCACCCTCAACCCGACGCATGGAGTTTGGAAACAACTCCATGTGCTGTTGTAACGAAGAGCTCCTTCTTGGGAACAGTAGACAGCTCTGGGGATGGCTTACAGGGTACCCCTCTCCTCTGGCAACTACTCCTAAAATATAGGAGCTGATGCCCAGATGCCATGTCTGTATCGTGTCCCTATTCCTGCTCTTGGTCTCACAATCAATGCAGGGCTGCTCGTAGACCCAACAGATTCTTTCTCCCTGGGGCAAGAGAGACATGCCTGAGAACAGAAGACTTGAGTCTCCTTGACTCAAGTCAGGGCCTTGGAGAGAAGGTTTAAGGGTCTTGCCCTTACCCAAAATTGTTTTATTTGATTTGGTTACTTCAGCTTTCTTATTGCATTTAATAAGTTACCGCAGTCCCTGCAAGTAAGCTCCCTTTCAGCCAAAGTCAGGTTTTGTTACTTACTTTCCAGAGAACTTGAACTAGTATGCTGGGAGAGACCCAATATCTTATCTGCCTTCTGGCACTGTATGGTGGAAAATGGAGCAAATATTAGCCAAATTCCCCAACTATCTGCAGAAAAGTACTAGGGATTTGAGGATCCATCACCAGGAGATTAAGTACAAAATTGGATTCATGCTCTGGTCCTTCCCACTAGCTCACTTCAAGTTACTTACTCCTGCACCCGCTTCCCTCTGGCTTCTACGGGTCTCGTGCAGGTTTTTGTTTAAATCCACCCAAGAAGAGATTTTATTTTCACTCAGTTCTCTTCTATAAATAGAATGGTCTTATCTAGTCATTTTTCTCTTATAATACTTCTTTTCTAACTTTTTAGCCATTTCCAGCTTCTCTGAAATTCTCTCCCAGGCACTTCACATCACACTAAATACTTTAGGAAGTGACGTAGTCATGTAGAGATGTGTATGTAGTTCTCTAGTATGGAGTCCAGGAAAGGCCTCAATTTTATCTCGACATCTGGATAGGCGCATTTAACTAAACTATGCATTTTGGAATTGTTCCAAAGCACCTGAGGGTAGTTGCAGTACCTTCGAGGTTTGCAGTAATGCAAAGATTTATATGCAGCATTTACCCCATGCTGGTTCAGAGTGTTATTCTTTTTCATCATTTGATTTATATACCTGCTCAAAGTTTTTTCAATTGTAGATGAAATCTCCGTGTCAGCCTCTGAACACAAGCCGCCTAGAAGACACATCTTGTCTTCCACAGCCCTGCAGTATCCAGCACAAAGCCAGGCACAGAACTAGGCATAAGGAACTATCTCCAAAATAGTCATTGTATTTGCAAAGACTAAAACATAGCAGCCAAATACCACTACCCAAGGGTCTTGATGCATTGTATTATCAAGCATCTTGGTGCTTCACAATTCTCAAAAGAAAAGTATATACATTCACACGCATATTAGATACATCCAAAGCTTTATAAGGAGAAATTATAAAAAATCTAAATAACGTTGATGCACGTTTTTCTAACTCCCATTGTAAAGCTCAGATTTGCCCTTCTGTCCTGGAATGCATCTTCCTTCAGCCACCCCCATAGCAAGATGAAGTGGATTCATGTTTCGGGCAACGCTAGCAGGTCCTGGCCCTGCATTCCCCTCTGTGCCTCTCCATCTGATTCTCACTTCTGATCCTCCACCAGAGTAAACAGAGGAAGCCTCATACTCCTGTTAAGGATTTCATATTTTGAAACTTTGTGGGAAATTACCAGTAGCATTTATTTCGTATTTAAAGTTTGCTTAAGTACCTAAGTGGGAGGAAATTATACAAATAGGACAAGACAAATGGTCAAGGAACTTTGGGGAAATCTTCACTCTTTAATATGAATGGAGCTCGGTCACAGGATGGCTTGGTTGATGGGCTTGGCCAGGTGTCTTCAGTACCATTCATGTGCCGTCTGCATGGCAACCTGAACGCTGGGGTGGGACACTTGCAGCCTCAACCTGCAACCCTTTGTGCAAGGCTGATAGTACTCTGTGCCCTACGTGGAACTTGTGCACTTGTTGGTCTTCCTGACTTGACACTGAGCCCTTTGTAGAAAGGACTGTGAATTCTTTGTATGACTAGTGTCTAGCTTAGGTAGGCATTTAATAATCATTGGTTGAATTTTGGCCTTTTTGGGTATACTCACATGGCTCTATCATTTAGCTTTATTTATTATTTGGAATTGGATTACTGCTTGTGCCACTCAATACAGAAAAAACTTCCTCACATGCTATGTGTGCCCCAGAATAGCTGCTCTTTTTATCCTTAAGAGCCACTAGGGACTAAGCTGCAGAAAGAGAGAGAGGATCAGATTATGAGTAACAAGCATCCCAGCTGGTAGCTTATACCTGAAAGCTGTTCTTTCATGGTCCATTAGGCTCTGGCCTTGAACTGGTGGCATCTCTTTGATATTAAGGGCGGAACTGAAAAAAATGAAAGAGGAAACTCACCAAGGTCTCCTATGGAAGTGATGTAGTAGAGACAGCCCTGGACTCCCAATTTAACCATTTTTAGGACAGCTATTATATCGAATACATTGAATGTATGCTAGGTACCAGGCAAAGGGTTAATCACCTTATAACCATTGTCTCATTTAATCCTAATAAACCTCTGAAATTATTATTATCTTTCTTTTACAGATAAAGTAACTGAGGCTAAGGAAGAATAAGAAATATCTCCAAGGTGGCCCAGTATTATATCTCTATCCCAGAGCTAGGATACAGATGTAAGAATGAACTGCAACACACATGGTTTAAGTCCTGATCCATAAACCTTTTATGGCAAAGGATGGTAACTTATAAGCTATATGATGTTGGCCAGGCAATTTAACCCCTCTGAGACTTAGTTTACCGGAAGAATTTAGAAATGGCAATGTCTATCTCGTAGGATTATTATGAGGCTTAAATGGAATGATAATACAAGAAGCAGAAGCATGATCCTGGCACACAGAAGGCATTAAATAAAATATTTCTTTTTCTCCTCCTTAGAGCTGAACACATCTTAGGCACGCAGAAAACTGACTGAGTGACAAATGTGCTGGCAGGAGACAGAGGTGGTATGATGGTCCTGGTCCCTGTGGAGCTGGCACGGGCATGGAGACGGCTCTTCCTGACGCTTGAGGCAGGGGTCTCCGGTGCACACACAGGTAGATCAGAGGGTCTATGACTATAGAGCCATCGCTCCACACCTGCCTCTCCCACTCACAAATCTGCTGCTAGGGTAGAATGGATATGTATGTGTAACTAAATGCACGCTCAGGCACGTGTGTGTGTGTGTGTGTGTGTGTGTAATACAGTTTTCCATCATTATTGCCAAGACGCCCTCACTGGAGATATTTTATAGCTTTGATGCCACTGAACTCATTATCACCTTCTGCTAAACATGAATTCTGCACAATTTTAAAAAATTACTTCAAGTTCAAACAGAGGAAAACCCTGATTTCACTTTCACATTCACCTAGGGACTATGAATGAGTAGACAGGACAAGTTAACCCACTGTTCTGCTATCACCTAGAACTCCCTGGTAGAATAAGCGATTCTTATTTTCTTCTGCTCCTGAGGCACTTTTTATCTGCCTCTCTTCTAGTACTTGGTTCTGTTATTGATGATGCTGTAATGATCTTAACATTGGTTTCTTCCACTTAACCATTACCTCCTAGAGGGCAGGGAGCCTCTTTGTTTTTCCATTCCCTAGGGCAATACCTACAGATACTTACAGGAACTGTTTGTTGAATGAATAAGTGAAAAAAAAGATAGCTGCAAAGAGTCAATGAAATTCAATGGAAAATGTAAAGGATAGGGAATATCTCAGAAAAGATGTGGAACAAATTAGATAAGCCAAGTGGATACATCTATTGATGTTCTTTGTTCACAGAATCTGATGAAAAGAACACATATCCTAAAGAATAATTCCTCTTTGCTCTGTACCCAAAAAATGCCAAAAAATAACTCATGGCTTAGAAAAGCTAATTACAGGCCAGTCACAAATATAGTCGTGGTTTTATAATTCAGACTCACCCTTAAAAGAGGAGACAAAGGAGAGGGAAATTAGGCCTTGAGCCTCTCTCTTGTTATCAAGGAAGAAAAAGGCTGAAATGTTGGTAAATACAGAGGATCTGGGAAGAGTGGAAAATATGTTAAATAAAGGAACCAACTTCTATTCAGAATTTTCGGAGTGATGATTAGACAAATAATTGTAATATTTAAAGCTGTGTGAGGTGTACAGGATGTGGTGCTACGTCCATTTATCTCCTTCTTCTTCCCAGATTCTACAACTCAGAGTGGTGCTAGTTTCTGGAGAGGCCAATACCTGTGGTGAATGTGAGCTGACTCAAGTCTCCAGAGCCTTGGAAGCTGTTGTGGTTTGTTCACGTCGGCTCAGAAATCCAGGCGTAAGGGTGATTCCTTAGGCCCCAGGTAGGACCCTCTAGGACTAAAGGAAGACACACGGTAGACCAGATGTCCAAACATCATTGCACACAGGCTTGATGTGGGATTGACTGAACTCTCACATGGACTCATATCAAAGGCAAATTCTGAAAGGCAGCTCAAAGCTGAGCAGATCCTAATGTGTCCATATATCTTTGAGATGTGACTCTTCCTCAGCTTTCTGGCAGTCTGCCCAGTTCTCTGAGGGAAACTCAGTTGGCCAGAGTTCACCGGAGTTTATCAGTCTCCCAGGGGAATCTGTTTTCTCTGTGTGCTTCTTTTGTTATTCTGCGGGAACTGGGTCAGCTTTTCAAGAGTGGAAATGTCAGAGGAATAAAGAGGCTCCCTTGAAAAGATCTTTTCCACCACAGAAAGGAAACATCTCAGCATATCCCTTAAATAACAACATACAGTGTGACAGCCTTGCTTCCGACCCAAAGAAAGAAAAGAGGCCGAGAACACTGGGTAACATTTACACACACACCCCTTTGCTTGGGAGACAGCTGGGCTGAGGCTGTGTCATCCCAAACACTGAATTAAAGAAACGGAAACATCAACTCTGTGGAATCTTTTGGATGGCAAACTAGGCTAGAAAGCAGACAAAGGAAGGCTTTCAGCAAAAGCCTAGTTTTTATATTGTAGCACACTTGGAACGTAAGGCTGCTGCCCTGAGAAGCAGGAATCTGTGACTTCTGGGGAGAAGCCCATCCAGGCCGCTGTCTCCCGCAGACCCCAGCACAAACAGAAGGTCCCTGTGGAGGGCAACGAGCTGTGGCTGCACCGGTCTGTCCAGTTGTTCTAGAAAGATGCCACCACTGGTGAGACAGAGTTTGCCATATTCATTGGGCAGTTAGGAAGATAGATAGCGCAACAGTCTGGCTGAAAGAATCCTAGGAAACACTGACCGTGAGTTCACCTGCGCTGTGGGAACGGGCATTAAAAAGACTTAAGCCCAATTCACAAACTCATATATGCTGAGCTCCTTCCAAATTACAAAACCATTCACAATGCCCCCAAGTTTAGCAGCACCCTCAGCCAAATATACCATCACCCAAACGATCGACACGGCCGTAACAAGCAGAATCGACTGTTATTAAGAAACAAGGGGAGGGCATGCCAGTGGTGTTGCTTTCAGGGTCTCAGCCAGTGTTTGTTTTTCCTCTTATAAACCTTGATGTTATATGAAATGCAGTATCAGCAAGTCTTCAAAAGCCCCTGTGTGTCAGGATTCTTCTGCTTTGGCAGCAGGGGTTGTACTCAAAAAAATATCCATGTCCACCCACAATGTCCAGTGTAAATACAGTGGAAATGAACACCAAGATTTCACAGACAGCAAATAAGGGAAAACGAAGGAATCTTAACTCCAACTAAGTTTTCTAGGATAAAAAGGGATTATAGGAGGTCATACCAAACCCTGGCCACACCTGGGAGTCAGATCCGGGATGTCTGTTTACAGACCTGTGCCCCCTGGGCTTTTGTATCCTCATTTTAGTACCTCCTTTCAAGGTACCTTCATCATTGCCCATCCTTAATCCAAGTCTTATTAATGATGCATGATGTGCTATTACCTCAAGAACTGACCATCTGAGCATCTAAAGAGTATTTCTCAAACCTAGATTCATGTAAGAACTGGCTGAGGAGCTTTTTAAAAGTAAAGATTCTGGGCTACAACTTCACGATGGGGTGGGATCTGTACTTCTCAGAAGGTCTAGATGTTTGGGAAATTTTGCTGAGTAGCAAGGATGCATTAGAATCGTATCAGATCCCAGGACAACAGGAGGGGTGGGACATGGGACAAGGCAGAGGTGGTGGTGGTGGTGGTGATGGTAATGTGATGCTTCAGAAAGAATTCCATGTGATTCTGATATGCAATTCTTCTCCTGCAATCCCCCCTCTATTTGAGGGCTACTAGCATTTTATTTGGGTTAAAGATGCCTTGGACTACTCCTGACTGCCACTCATGAGCCCCTAGGCTATCACTTTAGTGTCCTAGATGTCACTTTGTCAGATAAGAGCATTTGTCAGTTCAGTGGTTGCCAACTGTCACTGAGCCTCAGAATAAGCCGGGAGTATTTATAACACACCAGTGCCTGGGCCCCACCCACCCAGTCTGACCCTCACGTGGGTCCCTGGCTTTGGTTATTTAAAGCTCCCCAGGTGATGCTGCTATGGGCACAGCTCTGGAGCTGACTGCTTATCTGGAGCCCTCCACCAATGATTAGCAGCCCTCCATGTGACGTGTCTGCAAGGCTGTTTTAAACGCCACGTGAAGAAGAAATTAAGCAGCCAGGGCTTCAGTTGCCATTTGAGAAGCTAATGTCAAAAGGAAAACAGCAGTTGCTTTACTGGATGAAGGATGAAGCAACAAGGTGCTGCATGGAGTTTTCTGAGCCACTTTAACATAGTAACGATTCATGAGCAGGGTGGCTTTTCCCAGGCCTTTCTCATAGGATAACTAAGTCATTCTGATTCTAAATCGATTTCTTTTCAGAGAGTGGGTGGGTATCACAACTAAAGTCTGTTATCGTGTGTGTGTGTGTGTGTGTGTGTGTGTGTGTGTGTGTGTGTGTGTGTGTGTGAGAGAGAGAGAGAGAGAGAGAGAGAGAGAGAGAGAGAGAGAGAGAGAGAGATTTTCTTGCTGTAGGATAAGCTAACTCATAGGGACTTGAGTTCCGGCAGGGTCTTAGTATTTTATGTAGCCACGGTTTCCTGTTAGGACACTAGCAGAGAGTTACTGAGTCCTTAATATGAGCTGTGCAGGGCTCTAAGCACGTCAACCACCGCTCTTATTTTCACAACAACTCTATATGGTATATACTACTAATATTCCCATTTTACAGATGAGGAACCTGAAAATAACATTTTCAGGTTCACATTTAATACATTTAAATAACTTGACCGAAGTTATTTAACTTCGTAAATTCTAGAGGCAGGATTTGCCCTCAGGCATTTTGGCTCCTGAACTTTTATTACTAAAGGAAGACTACTTCCCATGTAATCAGTAGTTCAATATTTGTACTAGAAAACTGGTAACAAATGCACAATTTGTCATCACTTTCCTATATCTTGCTTACTCTGAGCAGTTTTCAGTAGATGAAAATCCCAAGGCTTTTTAACAACCAGTGTTGTCCTTGATTTTGTGAAGAGTGGAACGAGATGCACCAGCTGTGGCTGAGAACCTTTTGTGCCTGTGTACTTGCAAATTTATCACCACTTTCCTGTTTCTATGTGAAACCTGAACCAGACTGCAGAACAGCTGATCCGCTCTTTGCAGCCTCCTTCACAAATCACACCTGTTTTGGAGGCTGCTGGATCCCGCCTTGGACTCCATCCATCCCAACGTGACTGCTGTGGTGACTCAGCCTTACTGAAATCTGGGTCTTCTGGTTGTACTTCTGCTGCTGGAAAGCCAAGACAAGAAGGTTCACACACCTTTGTTCACTGATGGAAGCCGTGCTGTTACATTATTTTTCAGTTCAGAGAACTTTAGACTTTAAGGAGCAAAGTGACAATACACACACATCCCTTGCTTCATGAGGTTTTGCTCCATTCTTTGCACTGTGGACCCAGACACAGCCAGCGGCAGCACTAAGTGCACAATTACGCATTTCCTTCTTCTTTTTTTTCTTGTTAATGACACCATTCCCTGTATGTCCCATTAAGTTAAAAACTCCATATTACGCACATTATAATTTTAAATCTGCATGTTTTTCTTGTTTTTTTTATTGTACGAGTCATAAAATGTGAAGGTGGGTTCTCACTCATACTGAAAGTACTTTTACAGTGTGTAGGGTTGAGCCAGGGTAAGCTTGTTACTGGATGATGTGGGGCGTGGGCTCGCGTGGGCTCGCTCTGTGAGGGGGCAGCTAAAAGAACTTTGCACCATAAAAGTGAATGACAAAAAGTCAACAGTTAGGCATGTGCTTAAGTGTAAACCTTGATGAAATGTGTATTAATTTCTCTCTTGAGTTTAAGCATCATTCAGTGTAGAGAGCAGCTGTAGAAGAAATTCACTTCCTATTACCCCCACATTTGCCACTCTTCCTCCTAAATACGAATCCGCTTCCTAATATATATCCTCAAATGACTGAGAGTTTACTATGTTGGGTAAGTTTATTAGGTGCCTTGGAGAGACTTCCCTGGGGAAGAAAACATGTATAAACATATAATCCAGGCAGATATTCCTCATAGCATTATATAAAGTTTATTGCATATTCTTTGTATATTATATTACATATTACATGTATAGTTATGGCAGAGAAGTAATAGAGGAAAAGTTGACACTTTCCCAATTTGCCTTTATCTTAGGGTTTTTGCATTGGTAATTTCCCCGAATTGGAATGCTATCTTCTCCCTGGAAGTTCGGATCATAGATTCCTCCTTCTGCCTTTTACATCATAGATTAAATGTTATCTCCTCAAAGAGGGCTTCCACCACCCGATTAAGATGAAAGTACTTATGGGCACTCCTCAACACATTCATTATCCACAATCCACTATCGCATATCTTGAGTGATCATTTTCTCATTTATTTAATAGTTTATTGTCTGTCTCCACCTTCTAGACTGTAAATTCCAAAGGAACCAAGACCCTGTACGTCTTATTTACTCCTGTAACCCAGCTCCTTAAAGAATGAGTGCAAGACTGAATCAGGAAGAAATAGAAAATATGAACAGACCAATCACAAGCACTGAAATTGAAACTGTGATTAAAAATCTTCCAACAAACAAAAGCCCAGGACCACACGGCTTCACAGGCAAATTCTATCAAACATTTAGAGAAGAGCTAACACCTATCCTTCTCAAACTCTTCCAAAATATAGCAGAGGGAGGAACACCCCCAAACTCATTCTACGAGGCCACCATCACCCTGATACCAAAACCAGACAAGGATGTCACAAAGAAAGAAAACTACAGGCCAATATCACTGATGAACATAGATGCAAAATCCTCAACAAAATACTAGCAAACAGAATCCAACAGCACATTAAACGGATCACACACCATAATCAAGTGGGGGTTATTCCAGGAATGCAAGGATTCTTCAATATACACAAATCAATCAACGTGATACACCCTATTAACAAATTGAAGGAGAAAAACCATATGATCATCTCAATAGTTGCAGAGAAAGCTTTCGACAAAATTCAACACCCATTTATGATAAAAACCCTGCAGAAAGTAGGCATAGAGGGAACTTCCTTCAACATAATAAAGGCCATATATGACAAACCCACAGCCAACATCATCCTCAATGGTGAAAAACTGAAACCATTTCCACTAAGATCAGGAACAAGACAAGGTCGCCCACTCTCACCACTCTTATTCAACATAGTTTTGGAAGTTTTAGCCACAGCACAGCAATCAGAGAAGAAAAGGAAATAAAAGGAATCCAAATTGGAAAAGAAGAAGTAAAGCTGTCACTGTTTGCAGATGACATGATACTATACATAGAGAACCCTAAAGATGCTACCAGAAAACGACTAGAGCTAATCAATGAATTTGGTAAAGTAGCAGGATACAAAATTAATGCACAGAAATCTCTTGCATTCCTATACACTAGTGATGAAAAATCTGAAAGTGAAATCAAGAAAACACTCCCATTTACCACTGCAACAAAAAGAATAAAATACCTAGGAATAAACCTACCTAAGGAGACAAAAGACCTGTATGCAGAAAATTATAAGACACTGACGAAAGAAATTAAAGATGATACAAATAGATGGAGAGATATACTATGTTCTTGGATTGGAAGAATCAACATTATGAAAATGACTCTACTACGCAAAGCAATCTACAGATTCAATGCAATCCCTATCAAACTACCACTGGCATTTTTCACAGAACTAGAACAAAAAATTTCACAATTTGTATGGAAACACAAAAGACCCCGACTAGCCACAACAATCTTGAGAACGAAAAATGGAGCTGGAGGAATCAGGCTCCCTGACTTCAGACTATACTACAAAGCTACAGTTATCAAGACAGTATGGTACTGGCATAAAAACAGAAAGATAGATCAATGGAACAGGATAGAAAGCCCAGAGATAAACCCATGCACATATGGTCACCTTATCTTCGATAAAGGAGGCAGGAATGTACCGTGGAGAAAGGACAGCCACTTCAATAAGTGGTGCTGGGAAAACTGGACAGGTATATGTAAAAATATGAGATTAGATCACTCCCTAACACCATACACAAAAATAAGCTCAAAATGTATTAAAGACCTAAATGTAAGGCCAGAAACTATCAAACTCTTAGAGGAAAATATAGGCAGGACACTCTATGACATAAATCACAGCAAGATCCTTTTTGACCCACCTCCTAGAGAAATGGAAATAAAAACAAAAATAAACAAATGGGACCTAATGAAACTTCAAAGCTTTTGCACAGCAAAGGAAACCATAAACAAGACCAAAAGACAACCCTCAGAATGGGAGAAAATATTTGCAAATGAAGCAACTGACAAAGAATTAATCTCCAAAATTTACAAGCAGCTCATGCAGCTCAATAAGAAAAAAACAAACAACCCAATCCAAAAATGGGCAGAAGACCTAAATAGACATTTGTCCAAAGAAGATATACAGACTGCCAACAAACACATGAAAGGATGCTCAACATCACTAATCATTAGAGAAATGCAAATCAAAACTACAATGAGATATCATCTCACACCAGCCAGAATGGCCATCATCAAAAAATCTAGAAACAATAAATGCTGGAGAGGGTGTGGGGCAAAGGGAAGCCTCTTGCACTGTTGGTGGGAATGTGAATTGATACAGCCACTGTGGAGAACAGTATGGAGGTTCTTTAAAAAACTACAAATAGAACTACCATATGACCCAGCAATCCCACTACTGGGCATATACCCTGAGAAAACCATAATTCAAAAAGAGTCATGTACCAAAATGTTCATTGCAGCTCTATTTACAATAGCCAGGACATGGAAACAACCTAAGTGTCCATCATTGGATGAACGGCTAAAGAAGATGTGGTACTTACATACAATGGAATATTACTCAGCCATAAAAAGAAACGAAATTGAGCTATTTGTAATGAGGTGGATAGACCTAGAGTCTGTCATACAGAGTGAAGTAAGTCAGAAAGAGAGAGACAAATACCGTATGCTAACACATATATATGGAATTTAAGAAAAAAAAATGTCATGAAGAACCTAGGGATAAGACAGGAATAAAGACACAGACCTACTAGAGAATGGACTTGAGGATATGGGGAGGGGGAAGGGTAAGCTGTGACAAAGCGAGAGAGAGGCATGGACATATATACACTACCAAACGTAAAGTAGATAGCTAGTGGGAAGCATCCGCATAGCACAGGGAGATCAGCTGGGTGCTTTGTGACCGCCTGGAGGGGTGGGATAGGGAGGGTGGGAGGGAGGGAGACACAAGAGGGAAGAGATATGGGAACATATGTATATATAGAACTGATTCATTTTGTTGTAAAGCACAAGCTAACATACCAAGATGTTAAAAAAAGAATGAGTGCCTGGTGTACAGTAAGATCTCATTAAATATTTGCCGGAAGGGAAGGGAAAGGAGGGAGGGAGGGAAGGGAAAGGAAGGGAAGGAAGGAAAGGAGGGAGGGAGGAAGGAAGGAAGGAAAGGAGAGGCTGAGAGCTGAGCTTAGATATTAGTGCTGACTTGCACAGTCAGGGCAAACTAAGAGATCTGACTTGAGTTACACCTTAAAAGGTGTCAGAGGTGTGGTTTCACGGCTGGTAGGAGAAAGAGAAGCAGATTTTCTAGTCAGAACCTCTGAACAATCAGTTATACTGGAGAGAGTATACCCACTGGGTGTTACCCCAAGTTCAGAAGAGCTGTTACAGGCAGTGGATCTAGGGAAGTGGCAGGTTGAGGGGCTTTGGGAAAAGAAACTCAGGGCTTGTGTGAAATTGTAGGGACCAGTGTGAGATGAGGAAGGGGGTGGATTAGGAAGCAAACTGAAGGAGGGATACAGTGGGTGATTGCTGAACTCCCAAGAGGGTTGGAGGTGTCTCTCAGTTACTTGCCTAACACCATATTGCAAAGCAGATTGACAGATGGACAGAAACTCAGAGTTGTCTACTACAGATTTAGTGGAAAACGGGCTCTCACGTCCCAGGCTGAGAAGAGACTATTCTCTTGTATTCTCTGACAAGACCAGGGTGTGCGCAGGGCCTGCACTCCTTGAATCTCATCTCAGGTGGTCTCCTAATCTTGACGAGCTTCTCGGGGCCCCTTGAATCTCCCTCAGGTCATTTCATGGCTGCTCCTCCCTTGATTAGCAACTGTTCGAATCCACCCTTTGGAACTCAGGGAAGGTCATGGAGGCTGGAGTCTTGCCTACAAGGAACGGGGGACAAAAAAAAGACCTCCATGCCCGGGAGCCCCATAGGGCCCCGCTCAGTTTCAGTAGCTCTTGATCATTTGACAACTGAGGCGGAGAACGGGAAAGGCCTTGAAAGTTTAGATGAACAGTCATGAACTGTTCAAAAATACAGATCTTTAGTGTACCCAGAACCTGAGGTTGCTTTCAAAATCTTGTCAGCTCCTTTAGGAACCAGGGGTGGTGGTAGGGACTTGCCATTACAGTTAAAAGGTACATGCTCACAGTGGGGTGGGTTTTTATTTTTTTTTTTTTTTTGAATTTTATTTAGATTTTATACAGCAGGTTCTTATTAGTTATCTATTTGATACATATTAGTATATGTATGTCAATCCCAATCTCCCAATTCATCCCACCACCCCACCACCCCCGCCACTCTCCCCCTTGGTGTCGGTACGTTTGCTCTCTACATCTGTGTCTCTGTTTCTGTGTGGTGGGTTTTTAGAAGTTGTCCTCCTGCTGATTCTCATCTTCAAATCCAGACTTAGCTATTAACCTCTTACCCAAGAAATAGGCCTCCATTTCTTAATCTCTTTGATTCTCAATACTCTCTAAGCAACTGGTCTTCTCCACTGGATTCTGAATTGCCCTCTCCATTGATTCCTCTGTCCCAACTATTTCCTAGCTCATCTGGAACATGAGTCTACCCTGGACCATCATTCAGCTACCAGCAGCTCGGGGATATCCCTTAGAATCTCCCCATGTGTACCCTGACTTGGCTCTTCATCTAAACTTGGCAGTTGACATAGTCATTCAAGTCACATAGTCACCTGACTGTCAATTCCTTCACACATTTCTGTCTGAACCCAGTTTATTCAGGCTACCGCCATTTATAGAGTCTATTCTTGCTTCCTTTGTCACACTCCCCTGGACACACAGGGGCCTCTTTTGTTAACAATAGCAAATATCAGCATTGTGTCCTGAACCAGTATCGTCCTTTCTTTATCCCTGCTGTGCAAACCCAGGAAGAGAAAGAGGAAAAAGAACTTTCAAAACATTCATGATCATAGCAGCAGTTTCTTTCCCTTTTTGTTCTAAGTTTGAAGTTCGCTGCTACCTCACTTGGATTAGAATAAAATTATTTACACTAGCTATATTATAGCCTCCAAACTAGGCAATGGTAAATGTCATTTGTGACATGAAAAGTTAATTTTGTGTTCTTCTGAAGCTGTCTGGCCTGCTAACCATTGTGCGGGGTACACTGGCACTGGCTCTGGGTGGGGGGAGGGGAAGCCATACTGCCTCCCACGTTTGGGCCTTGGCAGGTTGCATGGTAGTGTGCACAAGGAAACCGAACCACGTCTGCATGGCTCACTGCTTATCAGGAGCACACACTGGCTGCCATGCTGTAGGGCAGCAAAGGAAAACAAAACAACAATAAAGGGAGGCCTTTGTCCTGGATTAAAAGGGTTTAGAAACATCTGAGCCATGCAGTTTTCGAACACCAACACTGACAATGACTTTATGACAGAATGTTACAAAATGTGCTAACTGGGTTAGATAGAGGTGGTGGGGCCGCCAACGCTTGTGCTTTGTTAACGGCTTCTTATCTGTGTGAGTGTGTGGATGCACAATTCACGAATAAAGTGACCTTTTGCAGAGTGAGAAGAAGAAGGTTAATGACAATTACATACTGCTGCTTGTGATTGCAGCTAAGGGTGTCCCTGAAGACTGTCATTACTGGACAAATTCTTCTTTTTACATGTTGGTTAGTTTCATGTAGATTCTCAAAGTGTTTCATTAGAAAATTCATCACTGACACTAATAGAAGGGTCCAATCTTTATGCAGAAGTAGAGTAGTTGTTACTTATCTGAGTGTGCTTTAGGGCTCAGCAATGATTTCCTCCCATGCCTTCAATTCTATACCAAGCAATTCATTCCTTTGTGTTAATTGATGTCCCACTCCCAAAATTCTTTCTTTAAAAATATAATCATGTGGTCCTCTTCTTTAATTTTGTTACTCAATTTGCCTGTAAGTGTCTCTAGCTGGATTTATTTCAAAATAGTCAGATACCAATGTCTGTCTCTCAATAATTGATAAAAGGATTGGACTGAAAATCAGTAAAGATATTAAAAATCTGAACAACACTATCAACCAACTTGATCTAACTGACATTTGTAGAAAATTCTCAACAAGAGCAGAATAAACATTCTTTTCATGTATACATGGAACACTTATTGTAATGGACTATATTCTGGGCCATAAGACAAGACTCAATAAATATAAAAGAATTCAAGTCATACTATGAGTATTTTCTAATTGCAATGGAATTAAATTAGAAATCATTAACAGAAAGTTCTCTAGAAAATCCTCAAATATTTGGAAATTAAGTAACATATCTCTAAATAATCTAATGGGTCAAAGGAGAAATCACAAGAAAAAGTAGTAATCATTTTGAACTGAATAAAACAAATATACAACATATCAGAACTGGTGAGTGAGATGTCCCTAAAGCAGTAATTAAGGAGAAATTTATAACACGAAATGCCCGTGTTAGAAAAAGAAGAAAGGCCTCAAACGAATGATCTCAGTTTCTTTCTTTAAAAACTAGAATGAGAAGAACACCTGAAAACCAAAGTAGAAGAAAGGAAATAATAAAGACCAAAGTAGAAATAAAGAAATAGAAAAAGAAAATATAGGGAAAAAGTTAATTAACCCCAAAACTAGATCTTTGAATGAATTTTTTTTAATTGAGAAAGTTCTAACCAGATTTATTGGGCAAAAAGAGTAATGACACAAATTATCAATAATAGGAATGAGAGTTGATATCTATATAGAATCTACAAATATTAAAAGGATAAGGGAATCTTATAAACTATTTTATGTCAATACATTCGACAACTTAGATAAAATGAACAGATTCCTTGAAAGACACAAACTACCAAAGCTCATTTAAGAAAAAAATAGGTAACTTGACTAGTCCTACATGTATTAAATGCATAGAATTTGCAGTTAAAAACCAACTTTCAAAGAAATTCCAGTCCCTATGACTTCACTGGTGAATTTACCAAACATTTAAGGAAGAAATATCACCAATTCCACAAAAGTATTACAGAAAGTTGAGGAAAAGGGACTATTTTTCAACTCATTCTGTGAGGCCAGCATTACCTGGTATCAAAATCAGATAGACATACAAGGGGAAAGAAAAGGTCAATATCATTCATAAACATAGATGCAAAAATTCTAGACAGTGTTTTAGAAAATTGAATCCAACATGTAAAAACCATCATGATAAAGTGGGGTTTATCCCAGGAATGTAAGGGCAAATTAATATTTAAAACTCAATATAATTCACTGTATTAACAAACCGAAAAAGAAAAACCGTAGTGTCTCCTCAGTAGACATAGAAAAAGCATTTTACCAAAACCAACACCCATTCCCAATAAAGACTCTTATCAAACTAGAAATAGAAAGTAACTTTCTCAACCTGACAAAGGCCATCTACAAAAAACTTATAGATAATAGTATACTTAATGGTAAAAGATGAATGCTTTCCCTCTACCATTAGGATCAGTGCAAGGATGCCTGCTTTACCACCTATATTCATCACCATAGAATAGAATATTTTTCTATTTTATCTAAGGAAATAAGCAAGAAAAGAAATAAAATCATCCATACTCAGAAGGAAGAAGTAAAATTGTCTTATTCATGGATGATGTGATTGTCTAAATAGGAAATATGATGGGACCTAAAAAAATGTTACTAAGAACTAATAAGTGAGTTTAATAAGGTTGCAGGAGATAAGATCAATGTACAAAAATCAACTGTATATCTATACTAGCAATGAACAATCTGAAATTGAAATTGAAAACAATCTGAAGGGACAGGTGGCTAAGATAGCTGCCCTGAGCTCACCTCCTCCCATGGGCACACCAAAATTACAACAATTTACAAAGCAACTATTGATGAGAACAACCTGAAGACTAGTAGAAAAGATCTTCTACAACTAAAAATATAAAGAAGGAA
The DNA here is from genome assembly GCF_963924675.1 of Phocoena phocoena. NCBI lineage: Eukaryota > Metazoa > Chordata > Mammalia > Artiodactyla > Phocoenidae > Phocoena > Phocoena phocoena. Next base: position 89,932,696 of record NC_089228.1, read on the forward strand.
CCAACCACAACAGGACAGGTAGGAGTGGTGGAGATGTGGTATAGTCAAGACCCACGAACCCAGGTAGGCAACCCACAAATAGGAGGATAAATATAATTGCAGAAGTTCTCCCAAAGGAGCGAGGGGTCTGAGGCCCATAATGGGCTACCCAGCCCAGGGGTCCTTCACTGGGAAGATGAGCTCCCAGAATGTTTGGCTTTGGAGGCTGTGGGGCTTACTTTCAGGGGAGCTAGAGGGCTATAGGAGATAGAGACACTACTCTCAAAGGGCTCACGCAAAACCTCACATGCTCTGAGACCTAGAACAGAAGCAGTAATTTGAAAGAAACCTGGGTCAAACCCACTTGCTGACGTTGGAGAGCCTCCTGAAGATGCAGGAGGCAACTGGAGCTCACCCTGGGGACATAAATGTTGGCAGCAACCATTTTGGGGAGTTCATCCTACTATGAGAACACTGGGGCTGACAAATGCCCTTTTGGAAACCTTCCCTCTAGCTTATTAGACCTGGCCCTGCCCACCAGCTGTTTGACATCAGATCTGGGAGGCCTCAGGCCAAGCAGCCAGCTGGAAGGGGGATACAGCCCCACCTGCCAGTAGGACTCTCTGAGCCCCCAGCCACCCTGGGGTCCAGCCCTGCCCACCAGAAGGCCCAGGACCCAGCCCCACTAACCAGCAGGCCAACACCAGATCAGTACCCCAGATCCTGATGGTCAGAAACCCAGGACCTGGCTCCACCCACCAGTGGGCCAGCACCAGCCTTAGGATGCCTTGGTAACTGAGCCTGCCTATCACAGGCAAACACCATCTCTAAAAACACCAAGACCCTGCAACAAGAGACTCTGGGAATCAGCTTTGCCCACCAGTTGGGCCTCACTGGCCCCAGAACCCCCTAGGCCCTGGCCCCAACAATCAATGGGCTGACACCAGTTCTGGGGCAACCGGCTCTGCAGCCAGCCACCCTGGGACATGGCTCTGCCAACAAATGGGTCAGCACTAGGCACAGGTGCCCCAGGGCTCTGTAGCCAGCTACATCATGACCCAGCCCCGTGTACCAGTAGGCTGGCACCAGGACTAGGACTCCCCTGGTCATGCAGTTAACCATGCCAAGACCTGGCCCAGCCCACCAATGTACAGCAACCTCCACACAAGGCAGGGCCAGGCAATCAACCGGACAGGGGACCAGCCACACCTACTGTCATATCCATAGTAGTCAGCCTGCCACAACAGAAGGACCCAGGCAACCCACATAGAGGGTACCCCCAGAGCACATAGCTGTGGTGACCAGAGGGGAGTGTGCTGCTGGCCACCATAAGATGTCTCCTAAATAAGGCCACTTCTCCAAGGTCAGGAAATGTAACAAACCTACCAAATATATAGAAATAAAAACAGCAAATGAGGCAAAATGAGGTGATAGAAGAATATGCTCCAAATGAAGGAACAAGATAAAACCCTAGGAAGAGAACTAAGTGAAGCTGAGATAAGAAATCTACTGGATGAAATGCTCAAAGAAGAACTCAGGAGAAGAATGGATGAAGATGGTGAGAAGGTAAACAAAGAGTTATAAAATATAAAGAAGAACTAAACAGAGTTGAAGAATACAACTGAAATTTTAAAATACACTAGAACAAATCAACAGTACCTTAGAAGATACAGAAGAATGGATCAGTGAACTGGAAGACAGAATAGTGGAAATCACTCAAGCTGAGGAGGAAAAACGAGAAAGAATTTTAAAAAAGAAGACGGTTTAAGAAACTTCTGGGACAACATCAAGCATACCAACATTTGCATCATAGGGGTCACAGACTGAGAAGAGAGAACACGTTTGAAGACACAAGAGCTAAAAACTTCCCTAGCCTGGGAAAGGAACCAGATATCCAGGTCTAGAAAGCACAGAAAATCCCAAATAGTATCAACCCAAAGAGGATCACACCAAGGTATCTTGTAATTAAAATGGCAAAAATTAAAGAGAAAGAGCAAAATATTGAAAGTAGGTAGGAAAACGCAACACATTACTTACAAAGGAACTCCCATAAGATAATCAGTTGACTTTTCAGCAAAAACTCTGCAGGCCAGAAAGGAATGGAATAATATATTTAAGAGATAAAAGGGAAAAACATACAACCAAGAATATTCTACCTGGCAAGGCTATCATTTAGATTTGAAAGACAGACCAAAAGTTTTGCAGACAAGCAATACCACAAACAAACACACACACACACACACACACACACACACACACACACACACATCAATGAAATTGAGTTGGTTCTCTGAAAAGATTTTTTTAAAAATTTGATAAATCTTAGGCAGACTCATCAAGAAAGAAAGAGACAGAGTCCAAATCAATAAAATCAGAAATGAAAAAAGAGAAGTTACAACTGACACCACAGAAATACAAAGTGAAATAAGTCAGTCAGATACTGTATGATTTCACTTATATGTGGAATCTAAAAAACAAAAGAAATGAACAAACATAACAAAACAGAAACAGAGTCATAGATACAGAAAACAAAGAGTCCAGGTGGTTGCTGGGATGGCGGGCAGTGGTAGTGGGGGAATGAGTAAAATAGGTGAGGGAGATTAAGAGGTGCAAACTGCTAATTACAAAATAAATGAGTCATGGGGATGATACGCACAGTGTGGGGCATATGGTCTATAATAATATAATATCTTTGCATGGTCACAAAGGTGACCAAAATGTACAAACTTCCAGCTGTAAGATAAATAAGTACTAGGGAAGTAATATACAGCATGATTAATATAATTAACACTACTGTATGTTACTTTTGAAAGTTGTTATGAGTTCTCATCACAAGGAAAAATATTTTTTTCTTTTCTTTTGTTTCTACATGAGATGATGTACGTTCACTAAACTTACTGTGATAACCATCTCATGATGTACATAAGTCATATCATTATGGTGTATGCCTTAAACTTGGTCAGTGCTGTATGGCAATTATATCTCAATAGAACTGGAAGAACATAAATAAAATTTTTTTTAAAGTATTACATAATGATTGCAATGAAGAACCAACAAAAATTATCCAACATGAGGATAATCAGCTACCCTGTAGCAGAAAAATAAAACAAATGAATAACAAGTATAGTATGCTCCAAATATTTTGAAATTATTTGTTTATCAGGACCATTTGTGTGTTACCTATAAGACAGATGTCTGGAATGACAGGCATGAAATGTCAGTCAGCTATTTCTGAGTGTTTGGATTTGAGGTCTTTTGTTGATTTCTTTATTATACTTCTTATATTTCAGGTTGCTTAGTTTTAAAAAAGAAGCATGAATAATCTTTTAAAACTATGGTAATTTTTTTTAATTTAAAAATTTCTAAAAGAAATGAGAGTTAGTGAAAAAGAGTTAAAATAATTATAAACAATGATGATGTATTTAATTTATACATTGTATATTTGAATTCTAATTAGTAAAAATAGTTTATCTTTTTTATTTCTAGGAACTCATGATGAGATATTACGGAGGTTTATTTTCATTGTCTATGGTTTAAACTTATACCAGTTTCACCTAAAACCTTATGATTTTCTTTCTGTTACTATACATTGTATCTGTTGATTGTGAGTCCAGTTGATTTTAAATACATCCCTGTGTCTGCAAAGAAATTTAGTTATCAATCATTTCAACGAGGAAGAGCCACTTTGGCATAGACAATCAGATAGGACAGTAATATAGTCCAATTGCAAGATGGACCATCGGGAAAGAGAGTTGTGCCACAGTTCTGACAACTTGTTGCTGGAAATTGTGCATAATGCAGACTGAGAGCACATCACTACACCGAAAACTGTGAAGTTAAAAATCAGAAGTTAGATGAGCAGATCAAAGATCAATGATCCTACTCCTAACTGGGGCAGGATCAAAGCCCAAAATATTTATCTAAATAGTGAAGATTAGCTAAATACGAGGCAGAAGACCCACAGCAATACACAATTATCATGTAGCAACTGCATGCTTCTCCCCTTAGTGGGGCTCTTCTCCTTGGCACTTTGTAAACATCTGGGATCTTGTTAAACATTTCAGGCCCACAGAAACTAAACATAAAAAAGGCTAGGAATACCTAGCTTAGAAGCTTTCAAATGTAGACTGGTATAGATATTTAGTATAACTGTTTCAAATTTAATGGGAAAGAACAAATGAGTAGAATAACAAATCACTCAATCACTTGGATTTGCTTCAAGAGTTTATAGTAATTAGACAAAGGCAGAATGAAAAGCCTGGGTGGGAGCTGTCATCATTACACTTTCGGCATCAGTAACATATCATCGTAGTGCTAAAACCAGCTAGTTCACTCATTCCCGAGTATCTCTAGCTATCCGTATGTACATGTACATCTATATCTATATATAAATATTAACGTCAATTCAGCAGAATAAGAAAATTTGTCTCAGTGGTTGGTTAGTACCTTGTAGACAAATCAAATGATTGAGTATTTCACAGTTCAGCAGTTGAAGATACAGGAGAGAGTTAGAGAAACAGAAAGACATACACACAGTCAGAATTGTCTACTTCTCTCTCGCAAGCAGCCCAAGATGTCTTGATAAATCTAGCAGTTTCGTTCAGCTTTAGAAAAAATAGTTGGAGAAAGAAAAGTGTTGGGGTGAACAAATCCTACAAAGACTACCTAGAGTGGCCATGGAAAGTAAAGCCAGACTACAGAATCCCCGGCCATGAGGCTCCCAGAAGAAAGAATCATGGGCACAGAAGGGCTGTGGAAGTGCTCTGATTCCCTTCTAATCTGGCTTCTGGTCATGCTCAGGTCCTTGTCCGTGTAATAGTGAAGGTACTGTGATCCCACCTGCACTTAGTGAAGAATCCTAAAAATTTGCTTGAAAAGTTGAGATAAATTTGACAGCTTGCTTCTCAATCTTCAAAGACAACATAACTAAAAATACAATAAACTACGAGTTAACGTCTAGAACCAAGATATTGATACAAGTACTGAGCCTGGGATTTGATGGAAAAAAGTAGGCTTTGTTGTTTTGTGTGTGTGTGTGTGCGGTACGCGGGCCTCTCACTGTCGTGGCCTCTCCCGCTGTGGAGCACAGGCTCCGGACGCGCAGGCTCGGCGGCCATGGCTCACGGGCCCAGCCGCTCTGCGGCATGTGGGATCTTCCCGGACCGGGGCACGAACCTGCGTCCCCTGCATCGGCAGGCGGACTCTCAACCACTGCGCCACCAGGGAAGCCCTAGACTTTGTTTTACATTTTGAGAATTCTCTTTGTGAAAGATGGCTTGTCCTAAGACCACACCAGGGATCTGAGAAGGAACCTGGTGTGGGCAAAAATGACAGAGAGCACTAAGTCACTCGTGGTCCCTGATGTAGACTTACAACTCATGTCAGTAGGGAGATGGCATTTTCCAATATTGGCAATTTAGCCAGTGTTCTAATATGAGCTAATTTTCAGGTGAATGTATTCATTGTTTCAAGCTACTTTTGGATCACAGTGAATTAACATTCCGTTTTCATTTCCAAGAATACAAGGTACAATGTTAGGCTGTCTGGGAACTGTCTTCTCATTTCCGAATGATGCCTAAGATTCCACCATTAGAGCACTTTCTCTCTTTTATAATGCTTTGGTCTCTATTGAAATTAGGATATCACTTTAAATATTATATTTCTAAAAAGTGAACCTGACGTTATGTTCTAGCACTTAAAATTCTTCATTTGCTCCTTATTCTTTATGATGTCTAAAATCTTATACAAGTCATGTGAGGATCTTTCTGATTAGAGCCCATGCCTGAGTCCTTACCTTTTCTTACCAGACCTTCCCTTTGGTTTAATACCTTATTCTCCAGTCATTCTGTACTACAAGAATTTTCCTGAATGGATCAAGTTGTTCCAACCCTCTTGTTTTCTCACTTTCTAGTCACTCTGCCTGGAGTTCCCTCATTCCTCTTTGCCTAAAATCTCCTGCCTCAGTAGTTGTATTGTGCTCTCTTTTTGGTGATCATTTCCCTGACTCCTTCAGGGAGATTTAGGAACTCCTTTCTCTACTTCTGTCCTTTGTATATCAGCTTCGTGATTTTTTAATATTGTATACCACATATGCTAGTCCACTTCTTATTTCTCCTAAGAAAAATATTAAATTCCATGAAAACAAAATCATGTTGTTACATTTAAGAATTAAAACAAGTAAAAATGAAATATAAACTATAATAAAATGGATCTTTAGAAACATGTAACAAAAATAAGTTAATCATGAAAAGTATAAAATTGTTTCTATTAGTCAAGAATAAGGGATATTTGACTCCATATGTCTTCGTTTAAGGTGAAGATGAGATGAGTAAGGTAACTTTAGACTTTTATGTTAAGCACATCCCAGCTCCCATGTATATATAATCAAAAAAAGAAAGATATTTAATTGATGTGAATAGTCTAGGTGGGGGTTTTAGTTGCAAGCAACAGAATTCACTGTGGTTACTCTAAGCAGACAAGGAATTTATTAAAGGGTTTTGAGTAACTCACAGAAGGCTCATTAGGGCCAGAAAGCCAGACTTTGAGGCTATACAGCCATGAATAAATACCCAACCACACTAAGGTATCTCTTGTGAAAAAAATTACCACTGGTGCTGAGCAAACATGACTCTTAACACTGGGTACTGGTGCTTCAGAAGCAACAACATTCCTTGTCCCTGAGCTGGGCAGAGGTTGCTACTTCTACGCAGCCACTTCTTCATGATGGTTACTCCTGAACTGAAGTCTCTCATGGATGTTCTAATTGGCTGACCCAGGTCAATCTTTATACCCTAGCTACAAGGCATTCTGGGAATGTGAATTCTACAGAACTTCCACCTATGCAGAAAATTAACAAAATATGAGAAGTGCACAAAAATGTTGGCAGCCAAAAATGACAAATGTTTGCAGCATTAATCAAATGTTTCCAGGTGACTTTTTTTCAAGGAGCTATTCAAAGTGATCTCCAGCATCTATTCTTCCAGAAGGTATCAAATTATCTGGTAATATCTATGAAGTAGTAGGGAAAGTGTTGCTTATCTAATTTTCTCTGCCATTAGACTGGATTGGGAAAATACTCATGAAGATCTTTCATCTGATCCTTCAAGGCTTTCTTAACAAGGTTGAACACATTTCCAACAAATATGACAGATGAGTATACAACCAGGAGGTTCAGACCATGGAAATTGCCCAACTAACCTCCCTAGAGTGTATATCCCACAGCTCCAGGTTAGAATTACTGTGTTTTACTTTGACTTACACTTGGAATACTGAAGGGAGCTTACTTTGTAAGGATAGGCAGAAGATGCTAATTTGAAAAGCCATGTTAAGTCATGTATGCCATCCCCAGATTGAAGGTTTCATCCAGAATCACTTGAAGTTTTTACTGTGACTCAGTAAAGTGAACGAGAAATTTTCTTGGCAATAAGCATCAATATGAGACAATATATTTTTACAGACACTGCTCATCTCCTCGCCTAGTTGAAAAAATAATTCAACACGTCAGTACGTTGCCCTAAACTGATTCACAATTTTAAATGCTTTGTTAAGTGTTCTTTTTAAATCTTCATGAACGTCTCAGGTGACAAGGACTTACCTGTTCATTCAAAAGATTTTGCTTCTGGGACACATCTATAATGCCTGAAACAAATCCTCATTTTGAACCAACATAGCATGAGTCATGTTTCTCATCTATGTTATTTTTCCTGTTATTATTTTGTTCATTATGTTATTCCTATTATTCCTATTTTCCTATGTTATTATTTTGTTCATATGATTTTTCACTAAGTTATCAATATCACCCAGTTTCAATTTCTGTATAGTTATCATCTTATAAAACCATAGTATATTTGTCAAAACTAAATTCTTACATTTTTATTAACTAAACTCCCAACTTTATTTGGATTTCATGAGTTTTTCTACTAAGCCCTTTTTCTGTTTCAGGATCCCATCAGAGATACCACATTGCATTTACTCTTCAAGTCTCCTTTGCTCTGTGACAATTTCTTTGTCCTTGTTTTCATGATCTTGACTGGTCACGTTTAATAGAATGTGCATCAATTTGGGTTTGATGTTTTTCTCATGATAAGATTGGGGTTGTGAGTTTTGGAAAGAATACCACAGAGTGAGATGCCCTTCTCATCACATTGTATCAGGGAATATATGATATCAACATGACATCACTGGTGAGGTTAAAATTGGTCAATTAAAGCCTCTCCATTGTAAAGTTACTATTTTCTGCTTTCCAAACTCTATTCTTTGGAAGTATTAAGTCCAGCCTACTGCCACCTAGAGGGGGTGCACTACACATATTATTTGGAAGTTTTTGTAAGGAAAATTTCTCTTCTCCCCCATTTATTTATTTATTTATTTATTTATTTACTAGCTCATCTATTTGTATCAGCATGAAATGATGTATATTTATTTTATACTTTGGATTGTAATCCAATACAATGCTAGTTATTCTATTGCTCAAATTCATCTTACTTTGGCCATCTCCCTTTGACATGCTTCCACTATTTTGGTTCTTTGTGCACTACCTTAATTTCTGGCATTAGACCATGCTCCAAGCTCATTTTGTATTTTCCTTGACCCAGCTCTAGAATCAGCTTGGAAACTGGTATTTACAAACCAAGATATGGGTGCTGGGCATGTCAATATGTTTTTAAAACACACAGAACAAAATTATACAGAACACAATGTTTTCTTAGACTTTTTAAATTATCAAACACCAGGAGATTAGCCAAGTTCAAAGTAATTTTGAATTCATCAGTTTACATCCTCTTGGTTGTACTTGGGATAATTGTCACTACTTATGTTTTTTGTGATGAATAGTTTTATTTCACAGAGACCAGAGGTTAATGGGAAGGAAGGGGCAGAATATGAGAACTTTGGGCCTCAAGGGGAGGGGAAATAGAGTAACCAAAGTCCAAGGAGAAAAGGTACAGTCCATGGGAAGAGTGGGGTTGCCACCTATAGCCTTCACGCGTATTTCATTTGTTAGATAGGGCTAGCACTCATCACTGCTGTGAGGGTATTTGCAGACAATTCTAGGCTTGTCCAAGGAAAGTAATCAATTCAGGTTTGGGGTTTTAGTCTGTTTTAAATTATTGGTTATTCTTCATTAGGATCAGGTGCTTAAGACAAAGGATCACTTTAATATTAAAGAGCAAATTATCCTTATTTTAGCTCTAACATGAGGGTCTTTTTTGTCTCCAGCAAGTCTCTTAATCATCCAGCATTCCTGGTGTCACAGTAACATACTATATGTTATGGTATGTGTGCTGAAAGACCACATCACATAGTGTCCAGCAGGACAAAGCAGCCTCTGCAACTTGCACAGTGTGTGACCTTGAGTAAGTTACAACTCTTTTTAAATGCTCAGACTCCCTACCTGTAAAAAAGATGAAAATAACAATAAGACGCAGCTCCTAGAATTGTTGTGGGGATTAAACTGGAGAATGTTTGTAAGCATTTAGTACAATATCGGGCATGTAGTAAATACTCAATAAAACCCGACAGCTGTTATTATTAAGGGTTTTTGGTTTGTTTGTTTTTTCCCATTTTAGGAGTCTGTGTTATACAGTAGAGTGAGAGGCAGTGCTCACTACCTCCTGCGTGGATGAGGTGGAGGCTCTGGGCCCTCCGGTGGACTCTCTCATGTTTTTTGCCTCTCCCTGCTAAGAGCGGCCAAGTGGAGAGTGTTGAGTTCTCCAATAAGTCAAATACAGAACCTGAATTTTATGCAGAAAATATCAGCTGACCCTTCATGATGTGTTACTTTACGTCCTTATAAATATCATGTGACTATGCTTAAAAATTCAGCCCACTCTTCCATAGGAGTGATTTCTAAGTGGGTGGGGGTTATCTAGGTGGTCATTTTGAGCTGCTGCAGTTCTAATGTTTATGTAGGTGAAGCTATATGGATTTTCTCTGTTATGAAATAACTTACTATGGTAATAAATAAAAAGAAGTATCTGTTGCTTTTTTTCCCATTACACCTGAAAGGTTAGGGACTACTTTTGACGGTATGTGTTCCCTGTGTGTATAGATGTGAGCGTGCCTGTGTGTGCGTATTGCAACATTTTCTAGTCCACTCTTAAGATCTTTCCGTATTTTGTCTTAAGAACATTGGCTAATGTTTCAGCTTTCAAGTGGCAAGGGTCAGGGGGCCTGAAATATCTGCAGTGTCCTCAGGTAGGTCTGCTCTGGCCAGCTCTTACACATATTAAGAGTGCCTTGAATCCTGAGAGCAAACTAATTCAAAAAGCAGCTATCCCATCCACGTTCCATCTGATAGTGTTTTACTTTAAAATGTTTGTTTCAAAGAAACAACTGCTCTCTGGCCTAGACAATGTCAAATAAATTATACTCTTGAACTTGCCACTTATCAACAGCTCACTTCGGTACTGTACAAGTTCAGCCATATAATTTTGAGGAGAACAAGCACTTTGAATTCATTCTTCACTTCTAGGAGGGCACTAGTGGGTGTCCTTTCTGAAAACAAGGGAGAAATACCATTCTACTCACTATCTTCCAGGTTTCCTCTTTAATCTAGACTTATGCCAGATTCTAAGAGGAAATCACTAGTTGCCTTCTAGGTTACTGATTGAAAGAAATGTTTCCAAAGTCTACAACCGAACTGGCTTAAACAGGCAAAACTAATATATGGTATTAGAGGTCAAGATAGTGGTTAGCCTTTGGGGGCCATTGACTGAAATCAGATACCGGGGGCTTCTGTGCTGAAATGGTTTGCTTCTGGATCTGGGGTGCTTGGTGTGTTTATTTTATGAAAATTCATCAAGCTCTGCATTAATGATTTGTGTTCTTTACTGTAGGTACGTCATGCTTTATTAAAAAGCTTACTTTCTGTGGTACATCCAGACAATGGAATATTATTCAGCACTAAAAAGAAATGAGCTACCAAGCCAGGAAAAGACATGGAGGAAACTTAAATGCATCTTACAAAGTGAAAGAAGCCAAGTGAAAAAGGCTATATATTTTATGATTCTAACCATATGACATTCCAGAAGAGGCAAAAACAAAACAAAACGACACTGTGGAGACCGTAAAAATAGCTGCCGTTACCAGGAGTTAGGGGGCAGGGAGGGATGAATAGGTGGACTCAGAGGGCTTTTAAAGCAGTGAAACTATTCTGTATGTGGATACGTGTCATTATGCATTGGTCAAAACCTGTAGACTGTGCAACACCGAGAGTGAACCGTCATGTAAACTAGGGACTTTGGGTGATAATGCTTTATCGATGTAGGTTCATCTATTAATATAAGTGCCACTCTGGTGGGAGATGTTGATAATGGAGAGGCTCTACATGTGAGAGGCAGGTGGTACATGGAAAATTTCTGTACTTTCTACTCAAGTCTGCTATGAACCTAAAACTGCTCTAAATATAAAATCTTTTTTTTGTTTGTTTAAATCATACACTTATATACCAAATTTCCTTCTAAACAAGAGCCTTTCTTTTTCATATTGAATCTCTCAGACACTTAGGCCATGTGGTACAAAGCTGTGTGAAAGTGATCACAGCAAAAGGATCTTAAAGCCAATTCCTTCCTCTTTATGAAGGGCTGGCATATTAGAAGTGAACAAACATCTTTTAAAAGAAGAATCATTTTACCATTGAGTTATTCATTAATACTCATCATTCAGAGCAGCAAACAGAAGGCTGGGATAAATCAACACTTCTCCGTATAGATTATTGGTTACAGAATCCTTAGACTTTTGCTTGTCTTATAATGATTTAACATAGTTTTAAAATACCTGGAAGAGAAAGTAGATAGGAAAGTCACCCACTATGCACATAAGCAGATCAATAATAGCAGTAGAGCATGACACATGCTATGACAGGACAGGGTGTTGTAAGAGCTCCTGGGGGCCCTGAACTAAGCCAAGAGAGAGGTCTTGAGAGGCCTCTTGGGGATGATGGCACCTACCATGACCTTTTGCACAAGAGTTGTAGACTGTTCTCTCAAAACACAGTAACAGAGACGGTGGTGACCCTGTATGCACACAGTGGGTCAGAAAGCACCTCTATGTCCCCTGTGTGCAATTCTAGTTGGTTTCAAGAAAGATATAGAAAAGTTAGAGACATTGCGGTGATGCGGAGAAGAGTAACAAAAGAGATTAACTTCCATGTGGGGACACCTGTGTTTCCATGTATGAGTCAATGTCATGAATACATCTCTTAATATTTGGGCCCTCAGCACCACTTTCTTCCCTCCCCACCCCAGTCACCAACTGGTGCTGCCTCAATTACTGATGGATAAAAATTGGCAAGCTGCAATTTTGTTTATGCAACATTCTGGAAGAAGACATCCACAGAAGGTGGCCTTAGTGGCAAGACTACTGTTGATCTATGTAGTGAATAGAAGCTAAAATATGAATTTTCAGGTTTGAGAATTTATGTCTATATAAATATACCTTATGTCTTATGATGCTGTGATAGAGTAAAAAGAAATTCAGACTGTTCTTAATCTGAAGCATTTAAAATAAATGTTTGAGGAGAAGATTTGGTTAAATTTTATAAAAATCATGAAAAACAGAATTGACCTGTCTTTCCATGTCGCATAACTCCAGAGGTGCCATGCATCATTTGCATTGTGTTCAGTACCCCCTGGGGCTCTGCAGTGTGGTGACCCTGGAGATGGCATACATTTGTACGATAAATCTCAGAGTCCTTCAACTACGGGGCAACCACTGAAGCCGGAAAAATATAAATTTAAGACAAATTAAATAATTTCTATCTAGCATAGCTGATAAGAAAATCCTAAATCTTAATTTCTTAAAAAATTGTGCAGGCTGAAAATATAAAAAATAAATAATATAGTATTGGAATATAGTCCAAAGAATAAAATGAATATCTATGAGTCTATAATGATAACAACAAATGATGGACTAGATAAATAAATAGGGGAAAAGAGACAAATTTACCTCACAGAAGAATTCTGAATACTATATGTTAATACTTTCCCTCCGGAAAAGGGAGCTTAATTACCTTCCTCTGAAGTGTGGCATGGACTTAGTGACTCATTTCCAAAGAATAGAACATGGGGAATGAAAAAGAGAAACTTTACAGTGGTGAAACCTGACAGACACAACCTTTAAGTGGTCAAGGTCAACCTCAGCAGTGACAAGCCATGTTGACATCATGTACCCCTAATATCATGTGATGAAACGGGCACCTTATCCTTTGTTTTTCTTTCCCAAAACTTACAACCTTAGTCTAATAATGTAAGAAATATCAGATAAACTCAAATTGAGGATCATTCTACCAAATACCTGACCAGTACCCTTCAAAACTGCCAAACTCATGGAAAACAAGGCGAGTCTGAGAAACTCAGACCAGAGGAGACTAAGATGACATGACAACTCAATGCAATGTGGTCTCTCTAATGGGATCCTGGGACAGAAGAAAAACTGGTGAAATCCAAATAAAGTTGGGAGCTCAGATAATAGTTTTGTAGCAATGTTAATTTATTAGTTTTGACAACTATGCTTCAGTTATATAAGACATTAAAATTAAGGGAAGCACTGAATGATTATACAGGAATACTCTGTGCTATCTTTACAACTTTTCCATAAATCTTAAATTATTCCAAAATAAAAAGTGTATTTAAAAATATATAAATATATTCTAGAAGTATTTATTTAGGTTAATAAATGATAGACACACAATGTGATGTTACGGGAAGCCAGAGATATATGATGCAAATCTTTTATCTTTGGGGTATTTGTCAAGGAGGGAAATCAACCCAGTCAATCACCTATTAACTGTAAGATCTTTCAAAATTTGTATTCTCTTTCCATGACTTCAATTTCTATGTCTTTAAAAACCGGGATGCTACAGTCTACTTTACAGGATTATTAAGTGAATCAAATGAGATAAGACATATAAAACGCACAGTGCCTGGCATATAGAAGGCAATTAATAAACAGTGCTTTCCTTATTTTTCATAATACCTATCCTGAACTATCACTATCAGACAGGGTATTGTTTTTTATGTCATGAAACTAACCCCAACTGACAGTTTTTATAGAAGAATATTTTAAGTCTAAGAAGAAAGATCAATACAAAGAAATTTAGTTCTTGAAGGAACTGTTTTAGTAAGACAGACTGAATATACACGAAAATTTCATTTAAAAATAAGTGGAAAAGAAAACCTCTTTAAAAAAGTGGAAATGACTCCAAAATCAACCGAGTGATTAAATGTCAAGGACAGGCAGTGAAAAGTAGAATAAGTCAAAGAAGACTTCCTGGAGGAGGTGAGACTGGGAAAGAGAAAAGGGGGATGTGTGGCAGGTTTGGGGGGGATTACATTAGAGGATGGCAAGTTGCTTCTGAAGCAAGAAAGCTTAGAGGCTTGGGCCAATAACCCATGGGCAAAACTGTGAAAAGTTCAGTGTAACCTCAGTTTTCTCCTTCTCTGCTTTGAGAAGGGCTCTTAATCTCTCCTGGTTTGGCGTTTCTCTCTCCCCTTACCTTGAAGATCCCTCATGTCACCTCCCAGCTGTTGAGGACCATGCCATGTGGGATGTTATCTAGACTTGCTCATGGACTTCCCAGACCTCTGGCCATTTATCACAAATTATCATCCAGGTACCCCATTCCTGGTGGCTCTTATAGACTTTAGAAGCTAATCTTCATTGTGAATGCCTGAGGATGAATTACTACGCTTTCCTTCCCAGAGAGCATCTATGTTTAAATATTTGGTAGAGCCAAAAAGACAAATAATTTTACATAGGGACCAAATGTGTAGGTACATAGGTTGGCTCAAGGCTGGATCAGAGAATGGAAAAGCAATATGGTTAATGACAAGAGAAGCCAGAAAATGAAGAGAGGAGGGGTAGGAAGGTAGCGGAAACATTAAAAGTTGGGCCATGTAGTTCATCCAGAAGGGGCTTTCTCCGCCTCAGCACTACTGACATTTGGGGCTGGGGAGGTCTTCAAGGTGGGGGCTGTCCTGCGACTGTAGGACATTTAGCAGCATCCCTGGCCTCTACCCATCATACGCCAATAGCACCTTCCTACTTGTGACTACTGGAAATGTCTCCGTACATTGCCTAATGTCCACTGGAGGCAAAACTACCCTTGGTTGAGAACCACTGGGTTAGAGAGTCAGGCTATTATCAATGTGGATGTTTTTCTATTTGTTGTGTGGGAGACATGGAGTTAATTTCTGGATAATTTCAGAGTATCCTGCTCGGACAGTAGTTTGAATCAAATACTCCCAGTTGATTTTTTGCTCTTGTTTTTCTAGGTAGGATCAGTTGATAGAGAGCAGTGAGGTCTTCCATTGGGAGTGTGCAAATTTTCCACACTAACGGGAAGTAGTCACACAGCACCTCTCATTTTTTTCAACAAAAGCGGCAGCTTCTGGGTGCTCTGTGGGTGTAGTAGAGCTCTAGGTGGAAGGGAGTGGAGACAAGTTCTGGCAAAGCAGATTTTTACATGTGGAGGGGGAGATTCCTGAAAAGCATGCAGTACATCTTCAAGGAGGATGATGAAGGCACAGATGTCATCTTTTAACTCCAGGAGGAAAACATATTTGCAATTAATAAGCAGTTTGGATTGGGCGACCAGTATATTTTAGGGAAATATTGGTTCTTAGGTAGTGTGATCATAATACTCTCACACGAGACAGACTCTCTTCTGCATGGGGGACAGGATGGGACATTAAAAGGTGTGGAGGCATGCCAGTGTCCCTCTGTAGGTTTTCTCTTGCAAGGTGTCACCTCTTCTTTTCTTTCATTCCCACCCATATGTGGGAGACCTGTCTTTGAGGTGGCGTATGAAAAAGCAGCACAACAGTTTGAGATCTGGCTAAGAATTTTCAACTTATTCTAATTCTTAGCAGGTAATAAGTGTGATGATACAACTCCCCCTACCCCATCCCCTAATGACCTCTGTCCACATTTTATTCCTTTTTTCTTCCCATTCCCTGGGAATTCTTTATATATTGTCATATTATTCTTTATATATTTCTTTTCTTTATATATTGTCACATTATTTATTCAAGAGATAATTATTGAGTATTTATTATGTGCAGAGCCTGTCAGGCCAAGGACTGCTGGTACCTAGAGACCCCATGCTGCCCTCAAGCCACCAGGCAGTACAAGTGGCCTGGGCAGGTAGCAGCAGTAGGAGAGGGAGGGGTCTGGGAGAGGCAGGTGGGATGCCCAGAGCAGGCTGGCAGCTGGAGATGGGCAGAAGTCCCAGCCTCAGTTCTCTAGCCTGAATTGGGGTCAGGAATCTAGTCCTCTACTGAAAAAAAAGACCTGACAGGGAACTCTCCTGAAAGAACTGGGGTCCTAGGCAACTTATCCATACAGAGACTGAGAAGAATAAGCCAGAGGCCAGTGACAGGGACTGGATGGGGCCAGTCCCCAGCTGGCCACGACCCCAGCTCCTTGCTAAGGGCAGGGACACTCTGATCAGAGGTAAACACCTCTACTGCTTCTGCTACTGCTCACGACCTGTAAAGTAAGGCTGATTGCTTCTGAGCTACCTCAGCTTCTGATCTCTGCTTCCAACATTCCAGTGGTCCAGGAGCAGGACTGGCCCCAACATCCAAGTATATCCATGTCCTAAATGTCGAAAAGGGAAGCAGTATAGAACGAAAGAGGAAAGAGAAAGGAGAATGCTGTGACGTATGATTCTTAGAACTCCGCTTTCTCAATCACCTGTATCCTTGCATAGGAGTGCTTGGATTATCATTGTGTGTGTGTGCTTGTGTGTGAAAAAGTGATTTCTTTTCTGATATCACATAAAGTCTCACAATATACCTGTTCTCTGAAATAAGTGTTCTTGACCTGAGCTCCACAGCTGGGTTTCGGGAAATCTGTGACTCTGAAATTGTAAGCACTTGTAAATTTTTTTTTCTTAGCAGGGAGGTCCTCAGCTGTCTTCAGATCCCCAACGAATCTGTGATCCATGTAGCTTAAAAATAGCTGTGCTGTGAGTAACAGGATCCTGGGAGCCTGATATGTGATAAAGACTTCTCTATTAATGTCACCACCTCTTCTTTTCCTCATTTTCCTCTCTTTTTAAAAGCTCCCCTCCTGAATTTGAATATTCTCTCAAAAATCCACTTTAGAACACACAGGAGTATGTACCAATAATATAGAGTCTGATTCCATCCAAACAACTCTGAACACTAGCATACCATACCAATGGCTTTCATTTACATTCTCTTAATTCTTACAACTATTCTAAGAACTAGATGTTAAGTGACTTGCTGAAAGACACACAGCAAGCAAATATTGTGTTGAGACACAAAACCTTTTCCTCTGATCCTGAGAACAGCAAGCTATCTTTTCAACTACCCCATAATCCTGCCAGGCTGGAGCATGAAGACAAAGACCACAGTGATCAGAGATTTACCAGGTCTGTTATATACCACTAATCATTCTTCATAACCACGTAAGTCTCTACATCATAGCATGCAGTTGCACTTAACTAATACAGAAACTGAGGCCAAGAACGCTCTTCGTCAGCAATGTCAAAAGTGCAGGGGACTAGATTTCTTAATTGTTGTTTCTCCTGAGGCCTTTAAACAAATGACAACAATGGAGAACAGTCACTAAAAGTTAAAATTCAGTGTATAAAAAAAAATCTGTGTTGATTATCTCGGAGTTGGACTGTCTTGAATCTCTTTGGACTTGTAGGGACCCAAACGGGCAGGTCTACCCAGCTGAGAACTGCCGCCATTAATCACATTATTCAAGGTGAAAAAACACTATTGCTTCTATTACCTGGAGACTTCAGACATTTTGTTTTTCTTAAGAGAAGTTTCCTTTGGTCTGGCTTATCTGGATAATCCCCTGGTTCTTAGCTTTGTTTTGCTTGATGCCACTGTGATCATAAAGGATTTGATATTTTTGGAGCAAAACCATTTACAAATATTACGGAAATAGTGCTATGAGAAACCATTTTCAGCAGGGCAAGGGCTTCTGTTAAATAGGCTTCTCAAACCACACACACACACACACACACACAATTAGGAATTCTTTTCCTGTGTGGAAAGAACACCTTTATTTTATCCATAGCCTTCTAAAGCTCCCTTCGCCTCACGTAGGATGCTGCATAATATAAACATAGATCATGTTTATGATCAGTTAATTTTTCCTCTGTTCAGTGATCTCCCTCCCTCTTTCTCTCTCTCCCTCCCTTCATTTCTTTTTGCCAGTTCAGTGCTTCTAAAAGCCCCAACAAACATCTGAAGAGCTGCAATACCCACAGTAAGTCCTCGTTGTGTTATGAGCTTGTAAGACACACAATGCCAACCCTGCTCAGTAATCTTGTCAAGCCTGCCTCTCCACCTTCCCATCCTCATTCCAGGAGCCTATTAAATTAATGAGATAGAAGTCCGCGCTACAGCGGTCGACATGTTACTGGTGTAGAGCGTCGGTGCTGTTACAGTGTGCCTGTTTTCTCTCCTGGGACGTTTAATTTCCGCTTCTCAAATGAGCTGCGAAGCCGTGAGGCCTGGCAGTGTTCGTTCTCGGCACTCCGCGATGCAGATAATGAGGGTACTGATAGGTGCCTAGGAGACTGTGATGGCTCCAAGCGCAGCCATGGTCTGATAATGCTTTATGCCAGCAGTGTCACAGCGGAACCGCTATCATCCCTTAAGGAATGGTTCATCTTTATGTGTAATACAGCAGCTGTCACCTAAATGGCTAATGGGGAAGCAAAGTAGAACCAGAGAGCTAGTAATCTTTGTCACTTAATAATTTTAAAGTCATCAGACTTCAGTGGCTCCTGCAAGTTCCAATAAAAGTGCACTTGCCGATTTTACGCTATTTGTGGGGGCTTAACTGTAAACTGAGAAATCCGTGGTGCTGTTCTGTGCAAATCTAATTTAGTATAGTTTGAATAGCCAAGTCATTAAAATGTATTATAGGTGTAAGATGCTGGGACGGTGGAGTGTTTGCATTTAAGAGGAAGATTTATTGGGCTTGCAGCATCCACTGTGAACCTTCTACAACGACATTAGCTAACATCTGTCGGAAAATGTCGAGATGCAGGGCAGAAGACATGCACACAGAATGTACGCTTTCATGAGTTGGAACAACTAACCGGAAACATGGGGTAGCACATGCAATTTAATTAGTAATGGGACCTGTGTCTGCACAGGCACACACATGCATGGGTGAGGGGTATATGGGTGTGTGAAGGGGCATGTGTGTGTACTCGTAGGTACATACAAACACGCATCCTTTCTAATTGACTTCCAACTCCTACAGAGAGGGAAGTGAAGTCTGCTTGGATTTCAGGAGCAGGGTAATAATACTGGAACAGTCAATACAAAGGATGTCTGTGTTGACACTGTCCCATTAGTATTTCCTGGCAGATTAGTTTGTTTGCTCTGCCTAAGTGCACAAAATTATAGGAGGTGAGTTAGTAGGCTAGGGCACTGGATTCTGAAGGCAAGCCAAGCTAATTTCAATCACACCTACAAACCAGACTTAATCTTTGAGGAGTTACGGCACCTGCACTGGCAAAGGTTGAGAGGCGAGAGATTCTAGAAGGCACAGATAGAGCAATTGTCCAGGGGAAGAGGTAGCAAAAGAATGGACCCATAATACTCTTAGGGAATAAATTAACGGATATTTTGAAATCTGAGAACTATTCTCGTATATAAGTGTGAGGTATGCCGCCCAAACAAATATAAAACATGTTCCAAGGAAATACTGACCAGGAGACAGTCAAGGTGCTTGCTAACAGATGAGGGAGAGTCAAATGCGTGTGAAATACATTTAAGCAGCACTACATATTACATTCTTCTCTTTTCGTCACTGAGTGGTTTGGGCCTACTGTCAAATGTGAGTCCCGCTAGGAGAAAAATAACTGGGATGGGATGGCGGAACTGAGGTTCTGGATGGCATTCGACATCTTCACTTCATCTCTGCCTTCCAGATCATTCTGCTATTCTCCTTCTAAATCTTGGGTCAAATGTGAGCAAAGCTAATGAGAAATTTCAATTCTGTAATCAGCTTCCCTCCAAAGACTGCGCTTCTCCTGCTGAACTCACTTACTGGAGGACCTCAGGCAGTCATGCACCGGGGGTCCGAAGGTATAGATGTTTAGCTCAAGTCCCTTAAGTCTCCACCTTATTTACAGCACATCTCAGACGATGCAGTCATAGCTGACTGTTTTGAATAAATACATAGATTTTAAACAAGGTTTTTAGAAGCACTCTCAGGTTTGTGATATCTGAGCCAAAACCAGGTACTGACACAAGTGTTGGAAGCATTTACTAACACCTGCAGTCTCCTCAGTCGTGTGTCTCTTGGCAAGTAAGAAAAGAAACGCAGATACAACAGAGTCATCAAAAAAAATTAGACTGGTAATGGAAAAATAAAGAAGTTTGCATTTGCCTAATAGAATAATAACACGATGTTCAACATATATTAAAATTGGTAAAAGTTTCTTCCGTATTCATTAGAAAATTGTTAATCACCATGAGCTCCTTATGGATCCTTACGGATGTGATTAATAAGCTCTATGCAAAATCCATTCAAATTTAGCCTCCTTTAAAGTGCACTTAATATAAAATGTCATATTTTAGGTCAGATCTTCATTTCATTGCCATTTCAATGGGAAGCACTATATTTGTGATTTGAAAATCACAGGAAAGATGTTTTTTCTGAGGTAGGAGTTTGAAAGTCAGTATTACCAGCATTTTAAAAAAAAGGAAGCTAACATCTCAAATGTCTTACTTTTCTCATTTATTCAAACCAGGTTTGAATCCTTTCTGTTTTTGAAAAAAGAAAGGTTTTGCTCCACACAGGGCGCAGAGGTAATGATTGCGCATCTGTTGCTGGAATGCAGCAAACTGGGAAGAACTAACTACGTGCAATTCAATAACGTATATTTAGCATATTTTCATTGCACCAAATATCAGCTGATCCACCTCTTATTAGTATAAATGGCATAGATTAGTGTCAGGCATTTTCAACAGTGAAGAAATTACAGGAGTCTGCAAGGCTCATTAGGCTCTGGCTGCATGGTAACGAGGGGCCAGGCCTTATTAATAAGACGAGGAAAAGATAAAACTAAGCTGCAAGGAAAAAAAGGAACAAAATACTCCTTCAAAAATTCTCCAGCATTTAAAAAGTAAGACGACGGCACTGGGTGATCCTTTTCCTTCCTGATTTTCTAGCCATTTGTGTAGATCTGCACTGCCCTTTATTTATTTTTTTGCCTTAATGTAAAAAAACATTATCCTGGTTCAGTTAATGTCAAATAAATAACAGAAACCGTGTTATTCTAGGCGAGTGAGATGGTTGTCAACTTATGCTTCTGATTAGCCATTCCAGAGTCAAGTTCAGGTTGTGCATTTACACCTCTACTTTCTCCCACCACAATCAGGTAAGGAAGATGGGGAAATAACCTGCCTCAGCTTTCAGAAATAAGAGGATTTCTGACTCCCCCCAGCTTCCACGCCTCACTGTGTTTGAATATCTCGGTGGCAATATTCGAAGAGCAATCCTTCCTTAGAAAGGAAGGTAAAGAAGAGGCTAAAGTGAGAGTGAAATGACCATGGCTCTTGAGGTTTGTTTTGAACCAGCATTATCACTGGCATCCTTCCAGTTCCAGAACACCGCCATTTTTGGTAGGTGACAACTGTAAGGTGAGATGGACAGTTCTCAGCACCAGGCCCATTTTGTATTTGCAGCATGTCTGCATACTGCGTGCAAACATGGAAATGCGTGGATTCTGGGATGTAGAGAGGTGGGTGGGTATTCAGTGCCTTCTAACTTCCACTGCCTCAAATTGTTTGGATGATTGAGGCAGTGGTAACTGGCGTCTTAATCTGCATTAAGTTTTTTTTTTTAAGCTTCTTTTCTTTTCTCTACTTCACATGGCTTGTTTTCACAGACCAATAATCAGTTGCAAATTATTGCAGATCTGCAATAATACATTTAGAAGTATTTCCTCCCAGTAAAATTTTGTGTACATACAAAATTATACCCTCAACATATTTGAATATATGCTTATATAAACACTGTGGTTTTTAGGTACTGGATAAGGCATTTTCTGAGATAGTTAACTCAAATATCTGGGAAGGCAAATTTTAAAAAATAAGAACTACATGAATGTGTCCATTTTAATCATACCAGTTTCATCAAGGCAACTTCTGTGAAATAACTCCACAAAAGCTTCTCACAGAGTCAATGTGAAGGAAACAGTTGTCTCTCTTTTCTTTTTAATCTTTAATATGGAAACATAGAAATATTTTCTGACCATCACTTTTCCAAGCAGGTTTTACCAATAGAATTGGAATCCGGCTCATGGAAACTTTGAAAATCTCAAACCTCCCAAATCCCCATCATGAAAGATCGTGTGTATTACTTGATTTTCTAAAGTGAGGAGACATACATTAAAAAAATATTTCTCTTATTGTTACATTTCAGGCACGTTTACTGTTAGCTGGTTGGCTTCATTATGTATCATAGTCTGAATCTACAAATCAAGTGTAATTAGACTTAGCAAACTGATTGGATTTCTAATTAAGCTACATTGGAAACAATGCACAATCAGTAAATACTCTGACTAGGTACATTTTAAAGAGCAACTCTTGGGCTTTTTGCTGATGACTAGACACCAGTGTCATTAAATTTGTTGGTGGCAAGCAAATTTTAAAGCTAAAATAGAGGCAATTAGTAAAGATCTTGAAATATTTAATCACGTTTGTCCAATTAGTATGCAATTAGGCAGTGGTGTGGCGTGGGACAGGCATTCTGCTTCTGTGCTTGGTGCAGAAGGATCCCTTTGAAATTCTGCTGTTTAGTTTATTGATATATAAAACGGAAGTTATGGTTGTAATTTCCAATTTAAAAAAAATACTGTGCAGATGGTCTGACTATATATTTAACAATGTTAAACAAATCCAAACAAGGGAAGCATGGTACCTGAAATTACACAGCTGTGATCTGTGAATAAGCTCTGGATCATAGTAGATTACAGCTGTGCTTATCTCAATCCTTGAAACCGCCAGGCATTTTACACTGGAGAAATCTGGAACCTGATAAGCTCGCCCAACAGGTCTTAAAATGATTGGCATCTCCTTACTTGAGCAGATGCACCCTTCCTGGTGGTTAGCTCAGCTCCTAGGTCTGCACCTCTGAGTTCCAGTGGGTTAAATTTTATGCAGAGGGAGGGATGGGAAGAGATCCTGCAAGAAGTTGATCTGGGAGGTATCAATAAGCTGGACAGCAATGTTACTTGATGTTCTCGTTGCAAACCAAGAGCTCCTATCTACTTAGCTATATCCTTGGGATGGGGCAATGTCAGTGGGAGGTTTGGCATGCCCACTGCAAAAGGAAAGAAGAATGTCCCTTGTTTTAAACACTTAATTTGCATTGCCCCGCCACAAAACAGAGTACTAGTCTCTTTAGTTTTGCTGGAAAGCCAAGGGCATTTTCCTGACATTCTTGTTTGGATGATCTTTGGAAAGGCAATACCATTTCCATTTTAAGAGAAGGCTATGGAAAGGTCACAAGGCCATATGTGTCTCAATCAGCAGTTAGACGGAGGGCTGACTGACCTCAAAGACACCTGGAAAGTGCCATTCCATGGAGTTGTCAGATAAGACAATGAGGTGATTGTAAGAGAAAATGAGGAACATAAACGGTGGGAGGGGGTGGTTGGGAGTAGGAAGGGGGGCTGGGAGGAGTGGAGGGATGTACTAAGAAGAACTCACTATGTACCCAGGTATTCTGTGGAACTTACTTGAGACAAACGAATGTCTCCCATTTTCTTCTGGGATATTGACTTCATGCTTTGTCAGATTTAACAATCTAAATACCATCTTAACTGGGAAATGAAAAGATGTTTATGGATAAATAAATTTGTCTTTCTAAACCCTGGTAACCTAATAGGGTAAAATATGTTGAATCTCAGGAATCTAAGGAGGGATTTGTGGACATAGATCCAGTTCTCCTAGGTGCACCGACATTTCATGTTACCAGATGTAAAATAGTCTGTTGGATAACTTGGAAACCAATGGGAGGAAAACCTCCTAGGTACTTACGGATGTAAAGGGAAGAGTTCAAAAGAAAAGTAAAATAACAAATGTCCTTGAAAAAAAATGACAGGTGAATTTATGTGGAGTATGGGATTACAGTACCTAGGAATATAAGACTTTATAATAGGTTTACTGGGAATTTAGTTTAGGAAGCCTTTATCATATTTATTTACATATCTACCTTCTTTCTCTAATTCTGAAGGCATTTTTTTTTTCCGTCTAACTTTCTGGAAGCAGGTTACAATTATCATAAGTCAAAGCCAGACATTTTGAAAGCTTTGAGTATAATTAAATTTTATACTGAGATTTAATTACATTCTTAATTAATTCTATATTTAGAATTTTCATAAATTTATAATTCTAAATATAGAGAATTCTAAATTTAAAAATTTAGAACATTAGTGAGTAAGTTAGCCATGCATTGTACTTCTGTCTTACTCTTGCCTGAGCAGGAATGGGATTCTAGACTGAAGATATCTGCTGCTGGGCATGGTCCCAGTGAAGTCTTGAGGGCTAATGCATTCTCAGGACCTTCCGCCACCTAAGCCGATAAGGTAGGGAAGATTATGTTCATTTTTACAAAGATGTGGAAGAACAGTACTTGAGCGAGTTTGACAAGGCAAGTAATTTTGTGCTCGGCATAGCCCTTCTTTGCTTTGTGGTCTTTCTACAGTATTCCTCGTGCCCCCGCCCCCGGGGTCTCTATGTTTCTCTCTGTGGTTTTTCTACACCCCACTCCTACAACCTGCTCTTGGAAAGCCTTCTGGATAGGACTGACCAAGTTCAGCAAATAAAAACACAGGATGCCCCGTGAACTTTGAATTTCAGATAAAGCCATGAATAATCTTTTTTAGTATATAATGGAGCCCATATATTACATGGAATATACTTATACTAAAAATTATTTGCTTATCTGAAATTCAAATCTAGCCAGGAGTCCTGTATTCAATCTGGCAATCCTACTTCTGGAACACATTCACACTAAGATATAAGTCATTAAGAAAAGCATCATCTTTCTCCCAAGGACAAGTCTTTTTGTGTGTGTCAATCAGAAACTTAGGTTATAGGTGGATAGCCTAATGTTGAAATTTTAGGCATCCATTAAGGTACTGGTTCTCAATTTTGGTTGCATATTATAATCACCTGGGGAGCTTTTAAAAACTCAGGCCAAAACCCAAAACAATTAAGTCAAAATCTCCAAGGGTGAGACCCAGCCATCAGTATTGTTTAAAGCTCCCTAGTGATTCCAAAGTACAGCCAAATTTATAAACTATTGAACTAAGGAAGGGTTCTCAAGACTGCACATTAGAACCACTGAGAGAATTAAAAAAAAAAAGAATGCTTATGTCTGGACCCCAACCCCAGAGGGTCTGACTTAACTGGTCTGGGTGGGGGTCTGGCATCCACAGTTTTTAAACCTCCCTGTGAGATAATCACTCAATTAGAAGACATGCAAAAGGGTCTTTTGAGAAGCAATGGGTCAGCCTAGCACTTTATAAATCACATCAGAGTCCTAACGTGCCTGTATATAAAGCTATATGTGATGCTTGGTTCCTGCAGGAAAAGATCCCATCTCTCCCCACAGGATCAAATTTATCTGTTGCCCAATGTAAATCAGGGTCTTATAGTTTGGAGACACTTAGGATGCCCCTGACAGTTGCCTTGGGAAAAAAAATCAGATGTGACTGTACAGTATTGAAGGCAATTAAAAAAAAAAAGAATAAAACTGTACCCTGCTGAGCCAGATGGGTAGATGAGGGAGCTGCCATGGAATAAATGATTATCAGGAGATCTAGACAACCAAAACGAGAAAGAGGCTGGACATGAAAAAAATGGACAAAGGAAAAAAAAGATTCCACAAAAAGAGTGGGATGGGAATGAAAATATTAAAAAGGATTAATTGAACCCAAATGAAGCTTAGCTTGGTAGGAGATATTTTTGTTTTGTTGTATTTTATTTTTGCCACAAACCAAAACAAACCCTAAGGATGTGATGTGTGTGAGTGACAAGCAGCAACTAGGAGGGACTAGTGACAAAATTGGCTGAAATCATACTAACATATGCTGTTGAGTAAACTCACTCTAGACAGTTGATAGACGTCAGATCCGAATTACTTGTGACCCAATGTGCCCTTACAGCAACACGTATTTGTCCATCTGTCATAGATTGCACAGTCCAGAAAATGAGAATTCCTCCAAGGCACTGGCCCTGACAAGAGAGTAGCTAGGCTAAAAACAGATGCGGGGGAGGACCCAGAGCAGGTACCAAAGCCCCCTAAGAAGAGTGTGAGCAGATCCAGAGCTGGGTTGAGGTCGGGGACTGATGGAGAAGAGCAGAGGCTTACCCCAATGTGTGCACGTGAGTACTTGTGTGTATTTTGAGGATGATCCCAGGTGACACTCAGCAGGCACTGAGGAGTAGGTAAAACAAGAAGAAATTGGAAATGTATGCTAAAATTCCAGAGGAAGTTGGGCAGCTTTCTGCTGAATTGAAGCCTCCTTCCAGGCCCCTGTGACCCTCCTCTGAGAGTATGGTCCCACTGCTAGACACAGACGCGGGTCTAGAGGTGCACCAGGATGATTTGCAATGCCTGCCTTGGACAGAGACTCTTTGAATGGAAGTTGACTTCTTCAGAGCCACTGCAGAAGGAGCAGCCTCCAGGCCCATGTTTTGTACCATAACCCGAACCCTTACCCACACTGCCTGTCTCACAGCTAACTGGGACAGGTGTGGGTATCCTACTGCACAGCAGAAAACTCTCGAATTGGACAGCACCTGTAACTTCAGAAAAACTTCAAACCGAGTCAATCAGATTTTCTCTCTCGGAAGTACGAACTAAGACATTTTAACAGGTATGTTCAAATGGTGGGAAGGGGGACTGCTTGGGGTAGAGCTGGGGCAGGAGACGCCCAGGTGGGTCATGTTTAGGGGGATTGGAAACCTTGACGAAGCAAAGGCAGCAAATAATAGAAAAGAAATAGCAAGAGAGATGGCAGAGATGTGTTGAGAAATGACGACACGTGGGCAGAAAGAGATGATACTGCCTTTCGACGGAAGAGTAGCTGATTCCTGGAGCCTCACTGATTTCTAAAGCGTTTTGCAGTTCACGGTCCAGTTCCAGTCTGTGGGTATCCCTACAACAACACTCTGTCCCCTTTTCTTGTATTCTGAATGGGGCTCTTTGGCCCTAACCACAGGCATCCAACTAAAACAGAAGGGCACAAACTAGTTTGTAGCCCCCAGGGGGAAGAGCTACTAGTAAACAGGCACATGAGAAGAATCCCCCCTCTTCTCAACACCCTTAATGGGTCCCCATCGGACAGGTCCTAAGTGCTATATAGTGGGGCTCTGGGCATCTTCTCAGGACTACTTGTTCTTTAGTTCTTCAGAGCCCCTCTCCCACCATCCTGGCTTGACAGTGCTCTACCAGCTTTCCCCAGGCTTCCAACTATAGGTTGCTATAATTTATAGTCTCACAATAATATTTTAAGCCATTGCTCATTTCAGCCCCAGTCCCGAGTAGAACACCTATCCTGAAGGTCTTAGTAGCTGCAGAGCTGACTCTTGGGTTGACAGGAAAAAAGAAGCTGTCCCCTTGGACTTAACCCTCCCTGTGCCTCACATTCCTTATTTGTAAAATGGGAATTGTAACCATAATTATGAGAAATTAAATGAATTAACACATGCAAAGCATTTAGGAGCGTATCCAGGAAATATTAAACTCAATAGACATAAGTGATTGTGTCCTACGTTCCGTTCTTCTCTCAGGGACTTCCATTCTTTTTATAAACCCACCTATCTCCACTTCCCTAACTTGAACGCCCATCAAAGGTGAAGCTGTCTCTTTACGGTTGGCCTAATTGTCACCAGCAAAGCCTATTAACAATTCCCGGCAGGTAAAAATAGAATCTGGGTAATAAAGTCTAACCTGTTTTTTTCTTTTCCTTTGTCCTTCTGGTTTAACTTGCTGACAGGGTGCCGCGCGCAGAGGCCTCGCACCTGGCACTTCAGACCGGCAGTTCCTAGCGCAAAATGGCTGCACCAGACACAGCTCAGCGGGCCGTGTGCAGAAGTGCTGCAAGTGACGCCTCAATGCAAGATGGCGGCGGTGGGTCGTGTGCAGAGACGCTGCTCCGGGACTGCGATCTGCCCCACCTCCCGCTGCCGGGAGCCCTAAAAAGCAGCCCCGCCCACGGCCTGTGGGGGGAGCATGCGCTCTAGAGCTGAGCGCGCACCTCTCCGTTCTTGGATTCAAGAATGAAGCTTTTCTCTGCTTCTGAAACAACTCGGTCTCGTTCTGTTGGCTCCAGCAACACCAGGCAGAAGCAGCCTTGTTGGGGACCGACTAGGAGGCTCTGGAACATGTCTTTGACCAAACACCCTCATTATGCTGCCCATTCCTCCTTCCCTTGCTTTGTCTCAGGTGTGGAAAGCACTTTAATGTGCTAATGGAGACGATATCCCACCTTTGTTAATCAGCCCATTTGGAATTCCAATGAAGGGCAGTTCAGGCTGCTCAGAGTGGGATTATTTTAGGCGTGAATATTCGAAATGATCATAGAGCTTCACCCCGCATTTAACCTGATGGGAGACTAGAAAGCATGGCCATTGTGTCAGCATCAGAGCTCAGATGGAAGCAGTGTTGATCGGTGTCTCCTATGGTTATTATCTGGGCTGCTAAAAAGAGCAAAAAGCTAAACATAGCAAAATGACTAATCATGACTGAATAACATCAACAGAATCGTAATGACCATTTACTATCCACACCCACCAAAAATAAGGCATTATGCTGACCAGTGTATCCAAATGATCGCCCTTAGTCCTTCAACAAGTCTGTGAAGTATATAAATGTTTTCAACTGTATTTTTATCGATGGGAAAACTAAGCCCTCAAGAGGTTAAATGACTTTTCCAACAACATAGCTAGCAAGGGATAAAGCCAAGGTCTGAAACCCAGTCTGCGCACCTGTAAAGCCCAAGTTCTTGGCCTCCATACTGCACGGGACATGATAACCCAAGTGGTTATGACTTGGTGCTGGCTGCAGAATCTCTACGCTGCGTGTGTTCGAGTCCCATGCTGGGGGCCTTAGAATGCACGATTAGGAGAAAAACAGACTTTAGGAATAGACAGAAGTACGTGGAGCTCATCTGCACCTTTTTTTTTTTAATGTTCTGTTTTTAAGGACAGCAATAAACAATTGAGCAGATTCTCCTTTTTGGACACACTGATTCTAAGCTGAAACATTTTGTATATTCTGGGGAAATCCAAAAGGTTCAGAGCAGAGATTTAAAAACAAAGCAGGTCATTGATCAGAAATATACTTAGCTACATTTCATGTGAATTTTATTTGGCTTTGAGAATTCTCTGTGAATTTCCAGAGGCCTCTTCAAGTAAATGATGGCCCTCTGGAGAGTCATGAAAACAGTCGGGGAATCTTTGTCTCTCCTCCCCCAACCTCTCCACCCCCAGTTGGTAGGTACTCCTGTCTTTGCTACACACTTTTGGAAGGGAGAGAGTGATCACATGCAGCTTAAATTTTATTCATGGAAAAGTATAGTTAAGAAGTAGGTAGCTTCCCTCTTAAGTGTGATGCTTTGTGTAGCTCTGTTCTTTAGTCACCATGCTTCCTTAGTGAGATCTTCCCAGAGGACTGAACACGGTACCCTCGAGAACTGTATTTTTTGCTGGTCCAAAACTTTTTGGTGGGGAGATATTTGTGCATCAAACGCAATCTCTCCTGCAGACTACAGTTGCCTGCCAATCTGCGCAGCTGGTGCAGGACTCAGCTACTTTGAGAGAGGAAGGAAGATGGCTTTCTCCTTTCAGCCTCCTCCCCCCAGCCCCCCTCCTCCTGGTGATACTGCTCCCCCTCCCCGCGTATTGTACAAAACCACGTGGATTTGCTGAACAGGTCTGTAAAATTAATTATACTGTGAGTGCTTGGTAACCAATGAATTGTAAATTGTACATTATTAAAACAGCATCAGAGCTCTGACTGATGTATTATTCTTTGGGGAATGAACAAAGATAAGAGCTCTATGTGCTTTAGAGGTCTTTCTTGCCACCTTCCAGCAGGCATGGAGAGGAAATATCAAGTATTTTTGTTTTGTTTTTCTGCCTGCTGAATTAAATAGAAAGTATCCTTTTTTTCTGCCTGTTATTAAATTGTTATATGTGTCCTCACAGTTCTGTTTGTAGCCTCTAATAAGGTAGTGGGCACTCAATAAGTACTATTCCCCAGCAATTGTGATAATATGTATCCATATATGCTCCTACACAAAAGCAGTGCCATGTCAACCTACTGTGAACAGAAGATATATGATATGACATGGCATGGTAATGAAATAAATTGTTGATATAGTGCTTTTCTGCAACAGCTCAGGAAGAATTCAGAGTAAACAGTAGGAGACATAAAAAACATCGCTGAGTATTTGCCAGGGGCCTTGTGGCTTCAGTTGAAAAGGAAGAATCTGGAAGAAACGGTTTTTCTTGTCTCTCCCTTCTAGGCACAATAGGATGACCCCTGGGAGTTGTTTGTGAACCTCTCTTCTTACTGAACTATCTCCCTGATGCAGAATTTCTCAGCATCTTTCTCCCTGCCATGATGGTTCCTTCCGGGTGCATCACACAGTTCTCCATGGAAACTTTCTCTTTCCACAACTGACCAAGCCTGCTGGCCCTGGGAGTGGAACTACCAGTCAGCCTCGCAGCATTACCCTTACAAGCGGGCGTTCTAGCTAAGAGAACTGATGCAGGTACAAGGCAAAGCTCATGTCATTCCACCCCCCAAATAAACCAAAATGTTTCTCAACCCACCATTTCAGGAGGAAATAGGGTGCCTCAGAACTAGGCTGTGCAGGACCAGATGTGCAATTGGTAGGGCCAAAAGAAAATGCCAGCCCCATGCTCAAAAATTCTGAAGAATTTCAAGACAGTGATAGCAAAGCATTAAACTAAGTGTAGGCTCTTCTAAGGGCAGAACCCTGAACAACCCCACAGGCTACACACCCAGGAAGCCAGCCCTGGTGCAGAGGGACGTTTGCTCAATGTTTTGTGAGGGCTTCTGAATGTTTGGTGCACTTTACTGTTCTAGTGGCCTGATTGGGCCATCAGACAAATTGAGGATTTCTTCTGGCTGGGGGAATATACTATCATCCATTCCTTTTCCCACCTGGAGCTACAGTAGGGTCACTTCTCCCATCTCCATGGTCAGAGGGCAGCCATTCTCAACATGAGACTGCCATGGCAAAGAGGTCGAAGGGGAAAGATGTTTTATGATCAAATCTGAAAAGGCTATGGGGGTGGGGGGGGAGCTCAAAAAAGCATGAGAGAGACAGAGAAAGACAGAGACAGAGAGACAGAGAGATTGCCATAGAAGAGTAGACAGAAATCAACTTCCTGATAGAACATTTATCCTTAGACATAGTTTCTCATGATTTTTCTGAGCACTACATTGTTGCCATCTCCTTGCTCTCCAAAGAACTCCTGTGATTTTGAAGGAAAAGATGGCAATCATTTCTTGTGTTTTATTTTCAGTGAGCATATTCTCACCTATTCCTTCATATTTAGTTTGGTACAAGGAAGCAGGAGAGATGACCGAGAGACATGAGGACAGAGTGGTGACATGCTAACAGGGAGGACTGGGGGAAGAAACCATTATACAAATGGCTTGAGGGAATGATGTAATCACAGCGGAGAGCAGCTGGTGGACAGGTAGGAGGGGGACAGGATGAAGGTGGTATTAATGAGCTGTACCCAGCCCAGCAGGTCTAACTTCCTGCAAGACCTTCTGATTTCTCTGTGACCCTGTCCCTTTGTGAGGACGTCAACCTGGCTGTTGTCCTAGAAGAACAGACGTGTTCAGCTGGACAGGCATATGGAAGGTATTCAGGCATATGTCTTCCTTTCAGTATCCTTATAGCCAGAATTTTATGTGAGTACTTTAGGGGAATAAATAGATCAGCCCCAAGGGACACTGGTCCAGGTGATAAATTCAGTTAAGATAAGAAAAGAAAACCAAACAGAGCAATAGCATATCTTATTCATTTGCTGCTTTTGTTGTAGAAAATGGTTTTTGCTGTCGACACAGAAGAAAACCAGCCGAAGTGGTTAAAGTACTGTTCTAGCCGCACTGGAACAGCCCTTGCTGGTCATCAGAAAACTAAGCCAGAAGGTTGCACCTTCCCCTAGACAGGCAGAAGAGGTTCCTGCAGGCGATAGGCCCTATTTATGAGTGTAGTGTGCCTTAAAATTCAAAAGAGGGCAGCAGATAACTGACACTGCCTGTAGGACCAGGAAAGTGTGTAACCTGAGGAATGTCAGCAGGAAAATCTGCTGGTTTATTAAGACTCACGTCCTACAGGGGCTAGCTGAGCCAGAAATTTGTGTTTCTGGAACTGTGTGTTTAACATCGAAGCAAATATTTGATTCATGGGATCTAATGAACTTTGGTGACGTTGAGGGCAAGTGTGGGCCTATTGCCCACCACGGCAGCCTCATACCACGTTATTTAGTGGTTTAAAAGCTGTGATGCCGATGTCAGCAAAGTCAATGCCGAAGTACAGGAGAAATGTCCATGAGGGTGAGGTGGAGAGACTGCCTGTATGCTTTTGCTGCCTTGTAAGTACTTTTGCTGATATTCTGAAATGAGTAGGACGGAGTGTACACAGTCTCTCCCTACCTGGTAAATTCCACAAGGACTGAGATTCCCAGAGTATGGAAGAAAGTGATTCTCTTAGTCTCTTTGAGATTTTCCAGTGCTTCCAGAAGAAAGTGTATGATGGGAAGGACAGGCCCCAGCTCCCGGGAGATTGGGGTTTCAGGGAGGCTGGGGGCAGGTGGGGTGGAGAAGGAGAAAACATTGCAGACGGGGAAGAGGCCGGAAGCACTTGGGTTAAAAGCAAAGCACAGTCCTCAACCCAATCCTGCAGAGTTAAAGTGTTAGGATTTCATCCCTAGGATCATTTCTTTGTGATCCTGTTTCCTAAAAAGAGTGATAATCAGGTGTTGATTCCAAACACAGCCTCCCAGAGAAATTCTTCTGTGTCATTTGGCAGGGACAAACAGTGAACAGAAAGGAATCTTCTTTTTAAAATCAACCGTGAAATGATATTGCAAGGCTCATAATAGTCTTTTAAAAACATTTGACCTGGCTTTAAGTAATTATTTTCATTCTTGATCTTCTTTTTTACAAAAAGCATTTTAAAATCATGTCATCTACCAAGAAAGCATCAAATACGTAAAGAATCTAGAAGATGTTGCCTTTTAAAAGTTAAACCTTCTTTATTTTGAGCACATTTTTGATTTCTAGAAAGAATGAAAGGTTTTTTACTCCATCAGCAAGTTAGATTACACTGTGAAGAATGTCCATTGAGACTTGGGAAAATGCACATTATTTTTTTTTCCATAACCTAAAATTAACAGCTGCTATACTGTCTAGGTACACAACCGATGCTAGACAAAGGGTTTCTGAAACACATGCCCTAAAATTATGGACTGATTTAATATTAAACAATTACTATGGAGCTGAGGAAATCAGCCCCTTTACAGATGTTGGCAAACAGAGGATTCTCTTCATATGTATTATTATTTTTTTTTTTTTTAAATAAATTTATTTATTTTATTTATTTTTGGCTGTGTTGGGTCTTTGTTGCTGCGTGTGGGCTTTTCTCTAGTTGCGGTGAGCGGGGGCTGCTCTTCATTGTGTGGGCGGGCTTCTCACTGTGGTGGCTTCTCTTGCGGAGCACGGGCTCTAGGCATGCAGGCTCAGTAGTTGTGGCTCACGGGCTTAGTTGGTCCACGGCATGTGGGATCTTCCCGGACCAGGGCTCGAACCCGCGTCCCCTGCACTGGCAGGCGGATTCTTAACCACTGTGCCACCAGGGAAGCCCCATATGTATTATAATAAAAACCAGACTTGGCAAGTGCTAACTGGTCTACAGCGATTGTGTATTTCTTTGTATTCTTTAAAATATTGAGGCAGGAGATAATTTTTTACTAGTGTTTCACGTGTCATGGAATTAGAGCTGCAAATTGATAAACAAATTGATAGGGTCTCTAGTGCCCCATAGGGTCATGGACTTCTGGGGCTTTTGTAGGTATTCTTGGAGTCTACTTGTAGAATAATATAATCCAGAGTAATCATGAGATCTTTCACCTCAAAATAACTCTAGGCAAAATGATACATTTCTCTTTTCCAGAGAAGTCATCTCTAGAATTTCAAAAAAATAGTTTTGTTCTCCTGAACATAGCTCTCTCAGGAATGACTCCAGTCGATCCTCAAATTATAAATGCAAAAGAAACCCAACAACAACAACTGATGGGAACATACTGTGTAGCACAGGGAACTCTACTTAATGCACTGTGCTGTCCGAAATGGGAGGGAAATCCAAAAGGGAGGGGATATATGTATATGTATAGCTGATTCATTTTGCTGTTCAGTAGAAGCTAACAAAACATTGTAAAGCAACTATACTCCAGTAAAAATTAATTAATAAAAAATGCAAAAAGAAAAAGAAAGAAAATGGCTGTATTTACAAAATTTTCATAGGAAGAAAATGATCCACGAGAAAAAAGAAATATACGTATCACAACAAATAAGAACCTGATAATACAAATAACCATAAATCTATTGAACTTAATAAAGTTAAGGAGACTGCAGATTGGAAGTCCTGAATTTTGCTGGCAGCTCTGACCTTCCGCTAGGTCATCTTACAAAAGGCACATTTTTACATTTCAGAGCCTCAGTTTCCTTTTTGGTAAAGTAAGGACATTTGAATTTACTTAAACATTCTTATCTTATGATTCACTGAAGTATTGCAACTGACCCTGATTTCTTTCCCTGTTGAATTAATCTTGGCTTTAGTTTATAACAAAGCATAGCTACCAGAAATTATGTTAAGCATACATTATAAAGATAGACTTTTCTAAGCTATGAAGAAATAGACAAAGTTTAATGCTGCTTTTAACTTTTGTTTCTCTCTTAAATACCACCTGGAATCCCGTGTACCACTTCAGTGTTATGTCTTTGGTTTTCAAAGTTGTTTCTCTACCAGGAGAATATTATTAGGGTGCCAGATTATTGAGCCCTGAGCATGGGAGTTTATGTGTGGAGTTCCTCCCTCTGCCCCCATCCTCAGCATCTCTCTCAGTCCTGTAGCACTTAGCTATCTATCAGAAAATAGATCAAAAAGCAAACAAGCCTTCCGCCTGACCATGTTAACAGCAAAATCAACAGCTATAAGGCCACCATTTTAATTTCCTGTAAACCATCATCTATCTTTTTCACTATCTGCAGTGCCTTCTCACCACTGCAGTTCCTTATTGCTTTTCAGACTCCCACTTTTTCTCAAATCCTTCTTCATCCATCCACATTTATGACATTTATGTCTTCTATATGCAGAGTACCCCTGGGTTATTCTGGAGAAAGCGAAATGACAAAGAAAGCAGTTTCGGCACTTAAAAGGTTTAAAATCTTGGTCTCCCTGAAAGGTTTGTGCGTTGTTGAAATCTTTGTCCTCCCTACTGAGGACCCAAGTGCGCATACCTCCCTTGCTCCTGCATGCTTGATAACCCCATTTTCATACTGGACGAGGGCAAGTACATTTTTAGGCCTTAGAATATGAATAGAGGCAAGAATGATTAGAAGAAAGGAACTAACATATACTGAAGAGTTCATATGGCTGACACTATGTTAGGGGCTTTGCACACATGATCCTCATAAAAACTCTTACTGCTAACTATTGTAACCCCATTATAAAAGAAAGCTTTAATAAAGCTCAGAGAGGTTAAGTACCTTGCCTAAGGCCACACAGTAAGTGGCAGAGTTCAGAATCTAATTCCACAGACTTGCTAGTGTTTCCTTTTATAAAGTTCTTATTCACAATTTTGAAAAAGGGGAAGCCAGTGTCTCTATGCTTTTAAATTCATAAAAATCGTATATAATTTAAGCAAGAAGAAATCTATTACATGAAATGAAGGTACAATTGTATCGTATCCCAATTTTACACGCATATGGTATTTTAACATTTGCTAGCCATGAATTAGGACAGTTCTAAGGCAAACACAACAGATTGGGGCAAGTCCAATTAGGCTGTTTTTCTGCATCATGTTAAAGGCAGTCCCTTAGGATGATATAATATCCTAGGAGAAACGAAATATTTTTTTCTAAATTTGTTTATCCAGAAGAATCTCTTTACCATTAAAGTAATACTGCTCATTGTTGCCTGTGCAGGCACACCTTCTCCAAACATTTTTTGGGTCATCACATAGATATAATGACAGAATGTAATGATTTGGAATGATGTATAAGAGGGGGGTAGAAACTTTCTTTTATGTCTTTCCTTAGAAATTTTAAGAGTTAATGGAATGGGTAAAGCAAAGTAGGTTATTATGAGTGCCTTGAGTCATGGACAGACTGGAATGAGAACCAAGGTGAAGGAGGACTCGGCATCTTGCCTGTAGTCTTGTCCCAGCAGCCGCAATCCACAGTCTCACTTTTGAAGCCCTCTCTCCTATGCATCCCCTGCTAGTAAGAACTTCTCTTCTCCCACTAGATAGTATTCCCATGACCTTTTGTTGATATTGTTTTGCCCTGTCCTCTTTACTTGATCGGAGCTCCTGGAAAATTGGAAAGTGGTGAAAAAGAAGGAGAAACACACCATGCGTGTCATGACAACAATAGCCGAAACCTACATAACGTTTTACAGCTTACAAAATACTGTTTCTCAAAATGGGGTTCCTGGGGGGCTTGTCTTAGATTCCCAGGGAAAAGCTAAAATGCAGATTCCTTGTTCCCCCCCATACCTGATGAATCAGAATCTCAGTGGAGGGGAGGGAGGGATGGGTGGAACTCAGGAA
Organism: Phocoena phocoena; assembly: GCF_963924675.1. Lineage (NCBI taxonomy): Eukaryota > Metazoa > Chordata > Mammalia > Artiodactyla > Phocoenidae > Phocoena > Phocoena phocoena. Next base: position 89,969,580 of record NC_089228.1, read on the forward strand.
TCTAAAACTTAAAACTCTCTTCCGATGATTTTTTAATATATACCAAAATTATAACCATTGTCTTATAAAATATTTTCATATATCTTACTGTTTTGTATTGTTCAAGAGCCCTCTGTGCTAGGTAATTATTAATATATACCCGTTTTACAGATGAGGTGATTGGAACGTGCAAAAGTTACTTGCCTGAGGAGACACAGCTAATTAGCTGTAGAGCTCTGAGTAGCACCCAAGTCTTGCCTTGGCCACATAGTCTGTGACCCCTCCCCACACCATGAGGCCTCTGTTGAATGGATTTAACAGAGGATATAACAGTGGAGGATAATACAGGGTTCAAATTCTTTCATGCTTTTGGTTTTGGACTTAAAAATTCATCACCAAACCCGAAGTCACATAGATTGCCTCCTATGTTTTCTTCCAGAAATTTTACAGTTTTCCATGTTACATTTAGGTCTATGATCCATTTTGAGTTAATCTTTGTGAAAAGTGTAAGCTCTGAGTCCAAGTTCATTTTTTGGTACATGGACATCCAAAGGTCTCAGTGTCATCTGTGGAAAAGACTATCCCTTCTTCACAGAATTGCCTTTGCTCCTTTGTCAAAGAGCTTTGATCCTTGTTGTAAAAGTACTTTACTTCTATTCTCCTTTTTAAAAGGCAGCCAGGGCCTTCCCTGGTGGCGCAGTGGTTGAGAGTCCGCCTGCCGATGCAAGGGACACGGGTTTGTGCCCCGGTCCGGGAGGATCCCACATGCCGCAGAGCGGCTGGGCCCGTGAGCCATGGCCGCTGAGCCTGCGCGTCCGGAGCCTGTGCTCCGCAACGGGAGAGGCCACAACAGTGAGAGGCCCGCGTGCCGCAAAAAAAGGCAGCCAGGTCAGTCCTAAATGAAATGACTATTTGTTTAGGATTAGGACCCCATCCTTTTAGGAAGGAACATGAGGTAATTTGTAGATGAGAATATGACCTAAACCCCCTAAGAGTGAATTGGAACAGAATCCATCCATACTGAGGTTTGTGGCCCTGGATTAGAGATAGAAAAACCAGGTTCTAGACCTGACTCCACCATTCACATTTTGGACTTGTCTCCTTCGCTGGAAAACTGGGGGGATATTACAAGACATATGCTTACTTATCATATGATTAGTAAGGTAATTACTAATAAGGTTACTGATCATAGGATTCCGCTTCTAGGGCCCCACATCATAATAAGGGTAGTGAAACTTCCATCTGGAAAAGGGTCTCCCATTCTGGCAGCAAGCTTGTTCTTTCAGAACTGACTCATGAGGATTCACTGCATTTCTTGCGGCTGATCTATGATACCCACGTCACTTCACCAGTCCCAGAGAGCAGAGGCCTAAGACACATGCAGAGACCTGATCATGCAATCTTCCTGAATACCCCCTGCCTGCGGCTTACATCCCAGACCCGTCACATCCTGAGCCTGTGTAGCCATCCCTCCTAGCCCCATGTTTTCATTTCTGACACTGAGGTGTCTTTGTTTACTTATCCCAGCTGGGATCAGGAATGTTTCTTTCTTTCTTGGAGATATTGGATCCGTTCAGCCTCTCTTCTCTCCTTCTCAATCTCTCCTTCCAACTCCCTCTGCCCAAGGCTGACCACACTCCCTCACTCTCAAGAACACACAGCTTATCTATTTTCCATGTTTAAGGCAGCCAAAGGCTTTAAAAGATAATGAAAATCTCTCAACTGCACTGTTGAGTTGCAAAGAATTTGCTAGATTTGCTGGCACAGAGAGTTACAGGAATGTTCCTCTAGTACTTTGTGGTCTGGAATCCCTGGAGGGTCAGGAAGCTACAGGAAACACAGACATGTGAAAATAATTATACTATAGCAAGGGGTGTGTTGGCTCTTTGGGGAATGAGGGGGAGAGGCATCATATACTTCTTGCAGAAGAGGGGACAGTTGGGTCTCACAGGATGGTGAGGAGGTCAACAACAGCCTAGACTGGGAGTGGGGGTGAAGGGATCCAGGCAGGGGTAGCACCAGGTACAGAGGAAGGGAAGCATAAAAAAGCGTGCTATTTTGGATGTGGATAGATCAGCCCTACCCACAGATGGGCAAGTTGACTTAGCTGGTTTGGCTGGCTGGGCAGGTGCCCCTTCCCCCACCACCACCATGTTCCACGTGTGTCCTTCCTGAGCCTGCTTTTTTCTTAACACTCAGGAAATCAATCATACTCTGTCAAGACTAGAGAGATAAGCATGCTTTGCCGTCTAGCACCAGCAGGACGAGACCTTCAGTACAGCTGAAGCATAGACTGTGCTTAAGGGCAGCCAGAAGTAAGGGAGAGAAAGGACTGGTGGGAAATGAAAGTTGAAGGATCCTTCCACCCAGGTCATGGGGGCAGGAAGAGGACCTTGCCTAGCCCTGGGTTCTTCTTCTATCTTACGGTGCAGCTCCAAGGAGGAAGCCGCGCACCCTGTGTGCTGTGGGGATCTGAAGGAAGCACATGGATTGCTACGCTCATCCAGCAATGGCAGTGACTTTTAGGAACCGAATTGGCTGGCACCCTGATCTTGGATTTCCCAGCCTCCAGAGCTGGGAGAAATCAGTGTTTGTCGTTTAAGCCACCCAGTCTATGGTACTTTGCTATGGCAGCCCCAATTCACTAAGACAATAAGGAATTTGGAAAGAGTGACATGTTTGTAGAAACCATAAAATGCTGTTTCAAATCTACCACACTTGAGAGGCAGAGAGGACAAGAAGGCAGTTGGATATATTGGGCTGAAGCTCAGCTGTGAGTCAGTGTAGATGAAGGGGCAAATGAGTCACTGAGCGCTCTGGGAAGATAGATACACTGTTAAGGGGATATTCTTAATGCAGAGCAACAAATATTTTACCATGCCCTGGTTAAGCACTGCAGGGCATGCAAAAATGAATTCTGCATAGCCTTCTATTTTAAGGAGGCTACTTTGTTTTAATTATGGCCATGGACTCAGGTCCAATATGTACAAAAAGTATTTCTAAGAAGTATCGCTGAAGTAAGGTGTAAAATTAACGTCTACAAGTTTAGGTCTGTTTCCCTGGCTTTCTCTCAGGTTTGACATATAAGTACGTACCCCTTTTGTTTTCATTCCTTTTTTTCCTTCCGATTACTTATGAGATTAAACCAAATTCTAGGATATGATAAACATGAGAATTGATTTACTTGCTCTTTATTTTCTATCTTACTTTATGCTTAAACATAACATGGCTAACTCATAGCTGTCCAAAAAATGAAGGGTGCATCTTTACGAAAATCTCCAATCTTAGGAATTAAAGTGGAGAGAGAATGGAGGAAGGTTAACACAGTTTACTTACTTTTTAGAGCAAAACACCTTTTAAAAAGATATTTTCCTGTATGTTGGTTAACTATTTTTAGGTAAACACACACACACAGAGACACACACGCAGCTACAGTCTCTCAATTGACTGCTAAAGCTTATGAAATGTGCAGTAAATATTTAAGAAAATGCTTAAAATATTTAAGAAAATATTTAAACATTTAAGTAAATATTTAAGAAATATTCTAAAATATATGAATTTGCATGAAGGACAACTGCAGGACTGCCGTACGCTCCTTTAGAAATTAAACTTTGGAATAAAAGATAAAATTTTAGAATTTGAATTTAATAGGCATGCTAAAAGTGCTGATATGCACTTTATAGCATCACAAATTGAGAAACGGTAATTTAAAGCAAGTAATGGTATCTTGTTTCACCAGAAATTTGTATATTTTGCCAATACTTTTGTAATATCTTAGAAAATCTCTTTCTAAAGTATGAGGTTTCTTATTGAAAAAATTCAGATACAGTGGATTCATATAGAAAATTTGTCTTCGGTCTCTTTATTTAAACATTTTAAATTTAATTCCTCTTTAATTACATTTTAGCCTGTGGCATACACGTAACACATTTTGTTCTTCCCCCAGAAACTGATGTGTTTACTCTTTTATGGACTCAAAGGGGCTTTTCAAATTAACTTCAATTTTTATGGCCCCTTTTTCATATCCCATGTGTGAATTTACTGTGCAGACTTATGAATGATGGAACCACCTTCGGCAGCTGACTATCGAATTGCTTTGCTTGGGTGAGTATAGAAAACCTTTGGCAATGTGGTTCAGACCCGAGTTTAGTACTTAAGCGAAACTTTTTAGAACTGGCCAGGATATAAATCAATATGAAGGAGGCACCTGAACGCAAAAACACATTTTTTTTTTTTTTTTAATAAATTTATTTACTTTAGGCTGCATTGGGTCTTCATTGCTGCACGTGGGCTTTCTCTAGTTGCGGTGAGCGGGGGCTAGTCTTCGTTGCAGTGCACAGGCTTGTCATTGCGGTGGCTTCTCTTGTTGCCGAGCACGGGCTCTAGGCATGCGGGCTTCAGTAGTTGTGGCATGCGGGCCCTACAGCGCAGGCTCAGTAGTTGTGATGCACAGGCTTAGTTGTTCCGCAGCATGTGGGATCCTCCCGGACCAGGGCTCGAACCCGTGCTCCTTGCATTGGCAGGCGGACTCTCAACCACTGCGCCACCAGGGAAGCCCAAAAAACACATTTTTAAAAATTCATTAAAAATTTGAAATTATTTTCAATTAAGTTTCTACGACTGAAGTTCATCTCTCTTGAACAAATTAGTTCCCTTTTTAAGAGTTTTCTTTATCTTTTCAAGTACCTATTGTGTCAGTGCTCAAGGTAGAACTCTAAGTAAAATTACAGTTTTAAAACCTTTTGGGCAATGATTCCAATTAATATAATTAATATTTTAGCAAAATGTCATGGGCTGTAATTGAAAGAAATCATCTGGGTCTGAAGAGTACCTACTGAGGGCAGCCCTATTAAGATTAATTGTGGGTAAATTAATTTCCTGGACTTGCAAAGCAGCAAAGGGAAGCTTTTCCCTCTTCAGAAACCTGGAGGGGTTGGTCTTTGGCCCTGTTGAGGCCCAAGGACTATCTGGGCTGATTAACATACATATAATTAAAGTGCATCAGCTAGAAAGGCAGAGCCAGTTCTATTTGGCTCCGAACTACTGTGAAATAATTTTTCTGTCTACATTATTTACTGTGTGTGTGTGTGTGTGTGTGTGTGTGTGTGTGTGTGTGTGTGTGTGTGTGTGTGTGTGTGTGTGTGTGTGGCGGAGGGGAGTCTAGTTTCCCTGAATATCATTCCGCTGCCTTCTTGGGATTCGTGCTTCCTCTCCTAGCAGACACCAAAGAGTAGACAAGATTTCCCTAGCATTCAAATTAGATTTTCTTTCCGTTCATATCACCATTTTCAAGACATTTTTCATCACCTGGTAAGAAACACTGTAAATAATTGAGGTGATCCATCAAGAGACCCATTCTTGATAATGAAAAATTGCATAACTCAGTAGAAGTCAATTAAAAACCACGAACTTCAGAACCCTTTGCTCAGTGAAGATTTATTATTATAGAGGCATTTAATACAATCGATTATGGGGTCAAAATTTCTTAAAGTTCTAAAAAGTCAGTTGAATCTTGACAATAAACTTAAGATTTACACAATATCAAAGTATATTAGTTCTTCAAAATGAAAAGTTTTTTCTTTTCCCTCCTTTAACACAAAATGTCTGAGATGTTCAGGATTTTAAAGCCACACGAGAAACAACAATCCACGGCGAGATTTTTTTTTTTTTCCTTTGTAGGTTTTAAATGATTCTTACTCTTTGGTTGTGCCTATACAATGAAAAATAGACAACAAATTAAATGAGGTAAGTCAGGATATTTTTCTGTTAAACCAAATATCTGAATAATTAGAACTACCTACAAAATGACTCAAAATGTTTTTGTTACCTGGTTACTTGGTTAGGACACAGCCAAAATTTAATAGAATGAACTATCTTATACAACTGCATATAATTAAGAAAAAATAAACAGTGACTTTGTTTCTTTAGAGACATCCAATGCTGTGTGAGTGGCCAAGGGGAAAATGCCAAGTCTCTCAAATGTAACATGCATAATACTTTTCTTGCCTTTTAGTGGTTTTCCATGGCCCACATATGAAATTAATTAAGGAGCAACACCTATCTTCAAAAATCAAAAACATTTATTTTGAGGTACCTAGTCTCCCAGCATAAGTTTAAAGTGTGCTTAGATTTAGGTGGGATATGGTACTCAGGCCTGACAGACGCCTAACTCCAGCCAACAGAGCACATGTGACTTGCTTCCTACTGAAATTAAACTGCCAAATAAAAAGGAGGGATTGTCCCCTTTCTTAATAACAAATGCAATCGTTAGAATTCTTCAGGTTTGGAATTCGAGCACAGCTCTTGTGTTTTCCTCTTGATGTGTGACAAGAATGAGTAATATCAAAAATAAAAATAAACCTCATTTAAACAAGCAGTCCTCTGACTTTATAAGCCTCAACATCAAATACATCAAATTCTAAAACTACCTAAGACCCGTGAAATGTCAAAAAGCTGAGGGGATGACACACTGGAGACAGGGGACAGACTTTTTAAATCTTTCAATTTTTTTGAAACTATTAGCATTAACTTTGTTCATTTCTGTTGAGATATTGCCACTTCAACTGAGTACGAGAAGCCACATTTCATATTCATATAAATATTTGACTTTGACCTCATAAAAAGTCCCTTGGGTCTATAATACTTTTATTCTTGTATAACCTAAAACAAATCCTTTCCTTTTAAAAATCAAACAGACCACGTTACACACACAGTTGACTATTTACAAAGCACCCAATTAAATCCTACTTAATTCTCTCTCACTCTAAAAATTCCATCTAACTGGTGGGTAGAGTACTGATCACATTAAATGCATAATGCTCACAAGCCCTGAAAGTCCTATCTAACCTAGAAAACACTACCTTCCTTAAAGAGAAAAGAAAGGCTTAAAAATAAGTGTAAGGTTTTGAAGAAATGAGACCAGAAATCACAGTACAAGACAGATAAATCTACTTTAATATTCACATGTAAAAGTTACACATCACAAGAGATTGGACAGTAGTTTAGCAGTTAACTAACATAGCTATAGTGAAAATCATTTTTATAAAAAAATAATCTAGATGCGGTCATCAGAATTTTTGGTCTACTTAAAGTTAATGTTTGAAGATCGACTTTTACCCCTGCTTGAAGGATTTGCCATTATGCCTTTCAAATTTTTTTCTCCCACTGTTGCCTATTAATATTCTTTGGAGGAAGGAAAGCAGAAAGTGTTCATTTCCAAGAGTTTGTCCTTTGGTAGCAAGCAGAGAACATTTTTCATTTCTATGATTTAAACAGTCTGTACAGACATGAAACTTAGTGACATTAAGCTTTAGTGTAAAATGAAGAATGATAAGTATTTTTTCACTTTGATTAAAACAGATTTCCTAAACTCATAAGGATCCAAGCATTTCCCCATCCTGTAAGCAAAATCATTCAGAATCCATTTTGACCTCAGTTAAAAAACACACACTTACTCTTTATATATTACACTATCAAACCCTGTACTTAAAAACTGATAAAGCATATTATCAACATGTATGCTTCAAATACAAAGATTTCAATCTAGGTTAAAGAAAACACATTTGAATGGACTCAGAACAAGTTTATTTTGTGATTAAACATCTCATGCAGTCATGCAGGACCACTAGCTATAACTGTTACTTCCGAGTCTACAGGACACTGGGCAAAACAAAAACAAATTAAAAGCCAGGCCAAACAGAAAAGACATTCAAGATACCAAGAGCTCTTCAACTGAGCTGGAAAATAATTTTCCAAAAGAAATATTCCCATAGATTAAAAAAAACACACACATAATATTTACAAAAAAATATTTAATTAAAAATATCTTATAATTACAGTAGTCTATTAAAGCATATACTTTCTCACACTTATAGAACATCTCTATATATACACGGTATGAAATGTCACTCAGTTATCTATACAATATGTAACATTCCTGCAGGGAATAGAAAGTTCCCTGCCCCCTTATAATCATCTATTTTAAACAATAGATGTAAAAAAAAAAATATCTACAATGCTCTTGTATATTAGTAAAGCTTCAAAACAAAAATTGAGCTCCTTGGTCACAAAGTAGGTTTCTAAAAGTCGGATTTGCTCTTGATCTTTTATCAGTCCTGTCACACTTAAGCTTAAAAGTTTAACTGCACCTCCAAAAAACACAGAAATGTACAATTCACAGCGGTTATAAATGAGACGAAAGAGAATACGTATGTAGAATGTTTATGAACGTGCAAAAAAAAAAAGGATGAAAGTTTTATTTTTCTTCCCTCTCTCTCTTGGAATGACGAGTGAAACGTTTCTAGGATTTGCTGATGTTTTTTTCCTTTCCTCCGGTGGCTTTTTCTCTAAGTTCTGCTCTTCCCCCTCCCTTTCTTGTGCTCCTGGCTCGGGCTCAGGCGGCCGCACACCTGTGGAAGAGGAATGAATAGAGGGGGTGTGTGAACCTTCCCGCTGCAGACTAACTGGCGCCACCGACCAAACTCAAGACATGCTTGATCAACAACCCAAAACAAACCACCGGGTCAGACTACACTCGCAGTCCGCCGCCCGGCCAGGCGCCGAGCAGGCAGCTGCGGGCCCCCGGGAAGCCCGAAGAGGGGATCCGAACTCCCGGGCCCTCCCTGCGTCCTCCTTCGCGGGTGTCAGGGTGCGCGGGGGGTGGCCGGGCATCGGGCACCACGCCCACGAGGGTACCCTCCCTCGGCGGGGAGAGGGCAGTAAGAGCCCGCCGGTCGCTGGGGGCGGCACGGGGGGTGGCGGGAGCGTGAGCTGATCCGTCTCCATTTAGAGTGAACCCCCAGCTGCTGAAGCTAAGCTTCACTTACTAACTGGGTGGCAGGGAGGGGGGGGGTGTCCACCTCCTTGGGAATTTGCCCTCAGAAATGCTGGAGGCAAAGAACGCCGCTGTGGAAGGCGCCGGGGACGGGCGTCTCTGGCGACCGGCCACACGAGAAGGGAAACGCGCGCTCACCTGGACAGCTAGGCTCAGCGGCACAAAATGCTGTCGCCCTGCTTGTTCACCGCGCCGGCCTGGAACAGCAACGAACACCAAGGGAAAGGTGAGCAGGCGCGAACAACGCACTCGCCACGGTCTTCCTCGATTCGTTCTCGGAACCCAGGATGGCCCGCCGACGCCCCCATCCCAGCCTACAGCCCTGGGGACGCCCCCTTCCCCGAGCACAGGCTGGACCTGACAGCCCACGGTGCGCACAGCCCTAGTCCCGCCCCGCGCATTCACCCGGCCTGTGCTCGCTGCACCCAGCCCGCCGCCGGCGGCCCCCGGTGCCGGAGGAGCAGGAGGGTGCAATTGTCATTCTCGCCCCTGCCCCGAGGAAACGGGAGCGCCCGCGTCCCACCACCCCGCCACCGCCCTCCTGGACTCCCACGGGGTCCGCCCCGGGCCGGCAGCCGGCCTCTCACCGGGTCGGTGTTGAGCGCCGTGAGCGGGGTCCGCGGCGGCGCGGCCGGACAGGTCCCGGCCGGGTGGTGCGGCGGCGCCGGCGGCGGCGGCTGCCTCAGCAGAGCCGGGTGCGTCTCCAGCGCCAGCTGCAGGTCCAGGATGTAGTCGATAACGTGCTGCAGGATCTCCACTTTGCTCACTTTCTTGTTGGGCGGGATGGTGGGCACCAGCCTCCGCAGGCGGCTGTAGCAGTCGTTCATATCGCACTGCAGGCAGAGCGCCGGCTCGTCGGCCGCCGCCTCGGCCGCCTTGCAGCGCGCTGCCGCCGCCGCGGCCGCCGCCGCCGCGGAGCCGCCCAGGCTGTGGCCGTGCTCGGCCAGGCAGCGCAGCGCCAGCTCCCCGCCGCCGCAGCCCGACGGCGCCTTACGGCCCGAGGGGCGCACCGGGCTCACCGCCTTCATCGCGCGCGCCCTGCGCGAGCGGACCCGGTGGGGCGAGCGAGGGAGGTAGGCAAGCTCCAGGCCCCCGCCCGCGACCGGCTCCGCTCCCCTTGCCTTTGCGCCCCGCGCGCTCGGTCCGCGCTCGGGGCACCGCGAAGCTCCCGGCGATCCCGCGCCCAACAATTGACAGGAGGGTCGCTCCGGGTTTTGCGAGGGGATCTCTGCTCAATGGGCGACACTCGGCCGAGACCAAAAGGCAAGAAAAATCAAAAGCACCGGAAGGAAAGCAGCCCACCGGGTTCCCTAGTCACTCCCTTCGGACCGCCAACCCGACCTCCGCCGCTCCGCTCCCCCTAGCCCAAGGTTTCCCCGCTCCGGTAACCGACTCACAACCGCGCCTCCGCTACGCTCTCGCACGGCCCGCCGCGCAGCTGTATTTATAAGCCGCGCGCCCCGGGGGCGGGGCCAACGCGTTGGCCGTGTCGCCGGGCGAGGGAGCAGAGCTGGGCTGGGCTCGCGGGCGGGTGCGCGGAGGGAGGCGACGAAGGCTGGGGCTCCGGGAGATGCTGGGGGGCGGGAGCTGGGCAACCCGAGAGGAGGGGTGGGCGGGGTTCTGGAGTGGCCAGCCAATCAGGCGGACGGTGCCACCTCAGGGAATGGCGTTCGGGCCAATGGGAAGGGCACTCCATTCCGTCAACGCCGTGGGTGGGGGCTCTGAGAAAAGAGAGCTGGGTGGGAGTCGGGCCAAGCTGGTGAGTACCTTAGGGAGGGGAAAAGAGAGGGAGAAGTTCCTGCGAAGAACTGCGGGAATGTGCGGCTGGAATTTACTCTACCCTCGGCTTAGGCGGCTGATTGAGCGCCGGGCCCTGCTCGAGGCTCTCCTGTCACTCCGAACAGCGCGGCACCCAGGGACCCTCCGCCACCCGTCACTCCATCCCTGGGATTCCAGCGCCTTAAGAAGGACGCTGTTCAAGAAGGCACGTTCGTTCTCCTCTCTATTTTCCCCCTCCATTTCTTTATTCGCCTTTTCACAATTGCCGAAACCATAATGATGGAATGGAATGCGGAGGCTTTCCGTTCCTGTTTTTAAAACGTTAAAGCTTAGGGGGAAAGAAAAAGAAAAAAGAAAAAGAAGGCCAAATGCAGATTTTTGGTGAAGGGACGTGTAAGTAAAACCAAAACGTCGTAGGGTTTTTCTTTTACCCATCTAGATGCAAAAGTGGGCTCAAGAAATGCAATTGCCTTCAGCATTAAATTAGGGCACGTAAATATTAAAAATGCATGGGCACGGAATATTTAAAATTTCACCATGACATATAATATTAATCCGTTTTATGTAAAATTCATACCTGTAACTTAATGTAGGCCATTAATGCACTGCTTCACGTACCCCGCTTTAAATAAGATACTGAGAATGTCCAGAATCTCCTCCTTTTGCAACGAAGCATTAAAATTCACACTTCCAGTCCCTGGAGTCCTGCTTGGGCCCCACCCTGCAGAAAAGTCTGCTAATTAAAGACGTTTCTGTGTTAGATTTCTAATGGGAAAGCTGTCCTTCAATGGCTCAAAACAAAATTGCACAATGAACTTTGATAGGGCCTTGTGTGTACTCTGCAAGGAAAACTTGAGCCCTTCAGATAAGAAATGAGCATAAAAACTCTGTCAGTGGGGACATGAATTTTGTGTGCCTTTACCCTGCAAACCTCCCACCTTTAGACAAGCTAGGAGATGAATTAACTCAAGAATTTTCTTAATTTATATACATGATATGGATTGATGCCTTCATTTTTATAGATAATTGAAAGAAAGAGATATGGACCTCATTTCTTCTTGTCTACCCACTGTAAGGAAACCCTCCCTTCCTTCCCAGAACAGGAATACCTGAATCAGGCAGGAATTTTGTTTAACCACGTGGGTACTTTATGACTATTGCATTGCTATTTCCCCAGAGCACATTCCTTTTTCCTGATGAAGTGAGGAGTGACCTTTTAATGCTGGTTTCACAGGTAGATGCAACAACCCTCCTCTCCCCTAATCCTTATGCATTAAGGCCTCCGATAATTGTTGGGAAGCGAGTGACAGTCTCATTTACTCATGAGCATACCTAGATGGTCTACATACACACTTATCAAGAAATGCAGAATTAGAAAACCCAAAAGAAGGCTCTCTTCTAAATACAGGCATAGTTTTATATAGGCTTAAATTGATATAAATACACACAGAGTGAATATTGTCAATTTTGATAGAAGGCTGGGCAAGGGAGCCCTGCTGGGTGTAAGCTATTCCCCTGGAGCCAGTCACATCAGCATAGGTGATAATAATAAAAGGATATATGTACAGATGTTTTGTTCCATTGATTTTTTTCCCCTCCTTCCTAGAGTTTAAAAACTGCTCCAAAATTTAAAACCTAAGATTATTCTCTGCTTGGCAAAATGTAAGTATGCTAATATGCCTAGGGCACACTCACACTTCAGAACTTTACATGTCCTAGGTTGCTTAAATTTTAAGTTTGAAATAGGTGACACAAAGGGACAGTCGTATCCATCTTTTTGGACTTGGTGAAACCTCAGAGAGCCATGCGCTGGGTGTGGCCAGTGCCAGATACCAAAGTTTCAAGTTTTTGGGGGGTTGCTCTGTGTGTGACTGGCTTAAAGTCGGAAAGACTGAGTGACTTTGGGACTCTGGGGGCTAAGTTAAAGGAATGTACTCTGGCCACATGATCAAGAACACCCAGGAAAAATGTGATCTCCGAATCCTGCCAGCAGAGGAGGTAGAATCAGTTATTGTATCCCTCTTTGTGAAGGTGGGAAGGCAGGAAGATATTAAAAAAAAAAAAATCAGAGTTCTACATAAAACACGATACAGTGGAAAGAAGGTATACATCCTGTGCTTTTTGGCCCAGGAAACGAGAGTCCTAGGAGCTACACAGCGTTATGTTTTTGATTTTTAGACACAGTCACTTACATGACGTCAAAGCTAAAGTCACGAAAGACTCCAGGCACTGATAGTTCAAAAGAAGAGGTTACTCAGCACTTGCCAGCTTTTGGAAAAACCTTACAAGCGACATTATTTCTGCCGTGTAGAAAAAGAAATTCAGTTTCCCACGACTCTTACTTCAAACTGCTTCCCTCGCGCTTGTAAAAGTAAGGCAGACCAGCCAAAAGCCCTTTGCCATGAAAGTGCTAGACTCCCAAAATATACCTCAATGGGAAACGGGGGTGAAATATTCATAGGAGAATTGCTAGGGAGTCCTGGTGACCAGAGTCATGTGTACACTCCTCCTCCAGACAAAGGGGTCTGCAGCCCTTTCTGGGGTTGCTTTCTAGATGCTAATCAGACCCTCGCTGAACTGCAACACCCAGGCTCTTAGAATTCACAATCGCCCTGTGTTTACATGAAGCAAGGGTATCCAAGCATATTGTGCTATTCAGCCCAAATGCCTTTTTAGGACTTGATACTTCTTTCTCCATGGCCTGCAGTGAAACAGTGGGTGGGCTCAGGCACACAGATAAACATGAGCGTTCCCATGCCTTGGTCCCTCTCTGGATGTAAGTGGTCACTGCACAAGGCACATGCATTCTTTCCGGGCATAAGAAACCCCTATGTACTCTGCTGCAGGAAAGTCCCTTGCTCCAAAAGAGTAAATTGGGCAATGAGGCAATTCAAACTCAAGGCTGCTTTATCTGGTACTAAGCATTACAGACTTACTTGTGCTACCCTTGGACTGCTGATACCAGTCCCGGAAACGCTGATGACCTCTTGGTTTGCCCGGTCTTGGAAAAGGCGTATAGGAAGAGGACTTTATAATACTGAACACAGCTGGGCAGTTGTGGCCATCAAAAATGCCTACTACAGGAGTTTTGAAAGGTAGTCTGTTGAAATAAGATGTAGGTGATTTTTTTAAAAAGCTCTCCTCGGGCTTCCCTGGTGGCTCAGTGGTTGAGAATCTGCCTGCCAATACAGGGGACACGGGTTCGAGCCCTGGTCTGGGAAGATCCCACATGCCGCGGAGCAACTAGGCCTGTGAGCTACAACTACTGAGCCTGTGCGTCTGGAGCCTGTGCTCCGCAACAAGAGAGGTAAGCGACAGTGAAAGGCCCGCGCACCGCGATGAAGAGTGGCCCCCGCTTGCCACAACTAGAGAAAGCCCTCGCATAGAAACGAAGACCCGACACAGCCAAAAAAAAAAAAAACCTCTCCTTAGATTAAGGACAGAAAACGAGAAGACAGAGGTGTCATTTCTTTTTACCTTATGAGACATCAAGGACATGGGCTCAAAATCAGCCTGGGCTCCAGTTTTGGCTCCTTGATTTACTAGTTTTATATCATTAAGCTGGATTCTTAAATTCTTGTGCCTTTATATATGAAATGAAGATAAAACTATGTACTTCATAAGGTATTTATAATATATATGCAAACATGTAAAGTTTTTAGAGCAGTGTCTGGCATATAATGTGTGCAAAAAATGTTAACATTTATTATTATTTTTGGTAAATAGTTCTTCCCAGTTTGTGGCTTGTCTTCTCATTCACTCAATCTTTTGAGAGCAGAAGTTTTTAATTTTGATGATGTTCAGTTAATCAATTTTTTCTTTTAAGGATCATGCTTTTGGTATTGATCTATCTAAGAAATCTTTGCATAACCCAAGGTAACAAAGGTTTTCTCCTATGTTTTCTTCTAGAAGTTTTATAATTTTTAGGTAGGGTTGGTTTCGCAGTCCTGCAGCTTATTCACTCACACAGGGTCCTGCTCATAGAAGGGCCCCATGCTTGGTTTAATGCTCTGCTATTAGCATTTTGAAATTCTCAGTAATTTCTGAACAAGGGGACCTGCATTTTCATTTTGCATTGGGCCCACGTGATATGTAGCCAGTGTTGGTTTTATGTTTAGGTCTATGATCTATTTTGAGGTTACTTTGGTATGTGGTTCAAGATATGGACTGACGTTAATATTTTTGCATATGCATATCCAATTGTTCCATTGGACTGCCTTTGCACCTTTGTCAAAAGTTGGTTGTATATATGTATGGGTCTATTTCTGGCCTCTGAATTCTGTTCTGTTGGTCTATTTGTCTATTTTTACACTCTGATCACACTGTCTTGATTACATAGCTTTATAATGTCTTGAAATCAGGTAGTGCTGATTGGTGGGTCTTCCAGCTTTGTTCTTTCTCCAAGTTGTTTGGCTAATCTGGAGATGCTGCCTTTCCGTATGAATGTTAGAATCAGTTTGTGAATTTCTTCAAAAAGGGACTTGTACCCAGAATATATAAAGAACTCTTAGAACTCAGTAATAAGAAAACAAACAACCCAGTTAAAAAGTGGACACAAGACTCGATCGGACAATCCAGTTAAGTAAGATATGCAAATGATGAATGAGCACATGAAAAGATGCTCAGCGTCACTGATCATTTGGGTCTCGCTTCAAAACTACAATGAGATACCACTTACACACTTGTCAGAACTGCTAAAATTAAAAAGGCTGACCATACTAAATACGGGTGAAGATGTGGAACAACTGGAGCTCTCTACACTGATGGTGGGAATGTAAACGGAGAAAAATCACTTTGGAAAACAGTTTAGCAGTTTATTAAAAAGTTAAACGTACACATATCATATGACCCATCCATTCCACTGCTAGGCATTTATCCAAGAGAGATAAAATCATATATCCAGGGGCCACGAAGGGACATGAGAATGATGGATGTGTTTATTATCTTGATTGTGGTAATGGTTTCACGGATATATAATACATTGAAACTTATCAAGTTGTACATCATATCTATACCTATTGTATGCCAATTATATCTCCATAGAACTATTTAAAAGTATTAATTTTAAAAATTAACGTTAGGATCTCAGAAGAGTCCCTTCCATGAATCCACCAGGGTTTGTTTTCTATCTTCCATAACTGGGCATTTTATAGTCTCACTCTTTCTCTTTCTTTTAAACTCTGTATCAAATTGCTCTCAAGCAGGCATTTTAGGATTAACTGAATTCTGGTGAGATGCCCTCCAAAGCAGGCATGAGACATATACTGCTTCAATGTATCAGCTGTCATGGTTATGCATTAACATATTCAATCACTTGCCAGAAGTGGATTCTGCTAAAACCACATCCACTCCTCCCTGTTTTGTATTGTTCTGATGTGACAGGGATTTGAGGTTCTGAGGAGGACTCAGTCTGATTATTTGAAATACTTTTCCCTTTTGCAAAAACTAAAGCTATGTTCTGGACTCTCATCTCCATGCTTCACCCCGGTTGTGACCTCTTCTGTCTCAATTACCCCAAATTAGCAGCTGCCGTGGGACAAATGCACACTGAGTGGAGAAGATAAACAGCCTCATCATTCTGTTTTCAGGATGGCCTAGGATTTTTTCCTCTTCACCATTTCCTTCCCAAGAAAATAAACAATCTAACAGGATTAAATGCATTCATTTCCAGAGCAGGGAGCAAAAATTCCCAATAGGCACCATATTTTTGCCTTTAAAATCCTATGGCTCAATCTGTAGCCTCAGCTTCTCCATCTGGCAAGAGAAGGGATTTACAGGGATGGAGTGAGGATTAGCTGCTTTGAAAGCCCCAGAGGAAAGGCAGTAAGTAAACAATAGGGGGCAGTATACTTGCGCATAATAGATACTCAATGTCCATTAATGTCTGTGCCATTATTGAAAGGGGCTTGTAATAGGTAAAATGGTTATGAAGATGCCAAAGAGACCAAGTTCCTGCTTTAGCTTATCGTTATGCTTTAGCCTTTTGAGAAATTCAAAACAAAATTTATTTATTCGTTTGTTTGCTTATTTATTTATTACTTAAAAATTCGTGCCAATAATTTTTTTTTTTTTTTTTTTTTTGCGGGCCTCTCACTGTTGTGGCCTCTCCCGTTGCAAAGCACAGGCTCCGGACGTGCAGGCTCAGCGGCCATGGCTCACGGGCCCAGCCACTCCGCGGCATGTGGGACCTTCCCGGACCGGGGCATGAACCCGCATCTCCTGCATCGGCAGGCGGACTCTCAACAACTGCACCACCAGGGAAGCCCTAAATATTGATATATGTATTCCTCTGCTGCATTCTTTCTTGGAGCAGGTAATAATGTGAGGCTTTGCCAAGAAATGTTCTGCTCATAGCACAAATCATTGCTAGACTTAAGTGATGGAGGGGTTTCGTCATATTTCCCTTTCTTTTAAAGTGAACACAAAATAATCTCAGAATATAGAAAGAGCACAATTAAATGTGTTTTAACTACTTAGAGGAAAGATACCAAATAAACAGTAATTTGCTTCATATCTTGGAACTGAATGTTGAATAGGAATCCATCACAGTAAATCTGCCTTCGCTGAGAAAAAAACCTTCCCATTTTCTTGATATCTAGGTCAAGGTTCCTAAGAACAGATACAATGTTCAAGAAACAGTTGAATTGGGGCTTCCATGGTGGCGCAGTGGTTAAGAATCCGCCTGCCAATGCAAGGGACACGGGTTCGAGCCCTGGTCTGGGAAGATCCCACATGCCGCGGAGTAACTAAGTCCGTGTGCCACAACTGTCTCTGAGCTCTAGAGCCTGCAAGCCACAACTACTGAGCCCATGTACCACAACTACTGAAGCCCGTGCGCCTAGAGCCCCTGCTCTGCATCAGGAGAAGCCACTTCAATGAGAAGCCTGTGCACTGCAACAAAGAGTAGCCCCTGCTTGCTGCAACTAGAAAAAGCCTGCGTGCAGCAATGAAGACCCAACACAGCAACAAATAAATATAAATAAATAAATTTATAAAAAGAAACAGTTGCATTATTTTTACCCTGAAGAGGAATTTTGGAGACATTTTTGTAGAACTCACGCAGTTGTCATTGGTTATTGGATGGCTCACAGTGTCAGCGAACTGTGTACCTGCGGTGGAAAATGAGTGTGTGGAAAGTAGATGAACAGCATGAAAACTCACTTGTATGTAGAATAATTAAACGAGTACATTTTTCTCCTAGTGCAACAAAGCACCAAAGGAATTAAAGACGCAGAATTAAAGAAAAGAGACTGAGTTAACTTTGAACTTTATCAACGTTGGTAATTGTATATAAAAATAGTTCAGTTTGAACAAACCATCCCTTTGGGAGGGATTACAGGTAGAACTATTTTCTCTGGAATAAAATTAAATGATATTATAATCTTAAATGAAATATTTTTTCTTTTTAAAAAATTTTTAAATTTAATTTTATTTATTTTTTTATATAGCAAGTTCTTATTAGTCATCAATTTTATACACATCAGTGTATACATGTCAATCCCAATCACCCAATTCATCATACCACCACCACCACTGCCCCGCTGCTTTGCCCCCTTGGTGTCCATACATTTGTTCTCTACATCTGTGTCTCAATTTCTGCCTTACAAACCGGTTCCTCTGTACCATTTTTCTAGGTTCCACATATATGCATTAATATACGATATTTGTTTTTCTCTTTCTGACTTACTTCACTCTGTATGACAGTCTCTAGATCCATCCACGTCTCTACAAATGACCCAATTTCGTTCCTTTTTATGGCTGAGTAATATTCCATTGTATATATGTACCACATCTTCTTCATCCATTCGTCTGTTGATGGGCATTTAGGTTGATTCCATGTCCTGGCTATTGTAAATAGTGCTGCAATGAACATTGGGGTGCATGTGTCTTTTTGAGTTACGGTTTTCTCTGGGTATATGCCCAGTAGTGGGATTGCTGGGTCATATGGTAATTCAATTTTTAGTTTTCTAAGGAACCTCCATACTGTTCTCCATAGTGGCTGTATCAATTTACATTCCCACCAAAAGTGCAAGAGGGTTCCCTTTTCTCCACACCCTCTCTAGCATTTGTTGTTTGTAGATTTTCTGATGATGCCCATTCTAACTGGTGCGAGGTGATACCTCATTGTAGTTTTGATTTGCATTTCTCAAATAATTAGTGATGTTGAGCATCTTTTCATGTGCTTCTTGGCCATCTGTATGTCTTCTTTGGAGAAATGTCTATTTAGGTCTTCTGCCCATTTTTGGATTGGGTTGTTTGTTTTTTTAATATTGAGCTGCATGAGCTGTTTATATATTTTGTAGATTAATCCTGTGTCTGTTGATTCATTTGCAAATATTTTCTCCCATTCTGAGGGTTGTCTTTTCGTCTTGTTTGTTTCCTTTGCTGTGCAAAAGCTTTGAAGTTTCATTAGGTCCCATTTGTTTATTTTTGTTTTTATTTCCATTACTCTAGGAGGTGGATCAAAAAAGATCTTGCTGTGCTTTATGTCAAAGAGTGTTCTTCCTATGTTTTCCTCTAAGAGTTTTACAGTGTCCAATCTTACATTTAGGTCTCGAATCCATTTTGAGTTTATTTCTGTGTATGGTGTTAGGGAGTGTTCTAATTTTGTTCTTTTACGTGTAGCTGTCCAGTTTTCCCAGCACCAATTATTGAAGAGACTGTCTTTTCTCCGTTGTATATCCTTGCCTCCTTTGTCATAGATTAGTTGACCACAGGTGCGTGGGTTTATCTCTGGGCTTTCTATCTTGTTCCATTGATCTATGTTTCTGTTTTTGTGTCAGTAAAATATTGTCTTGATTACTGTAGCTTTGTAGTATAGTCTGAAGTCAGGGAGTCTGATTCCTCCAGCTCCGTTTCTTTCCCTCAAGACTGCTTTGGCTATTCGGGGTCTTTTGTGTCTCCATACAAATTTTGAGATTTTTTGTTCTAGTTCCGTAAAAAATGCCATTGGTAATTTGATAGCAATTACATTGAATCTGTAGATTGCTTTGGGTAGTATAGTCATTTTCACAATATTGATTCTTCCAATCCAAGAACATGGTATATCTCTCCATCTATTGGTATCATCTTTAATTTCTTTCACCAGTGTCTTAAAGTTTTCTGCATACAGGTCTTTTGTCTCCCTAGGTAGGTTTATTCCTAGGTATTTTATTCTTTTTGTTGCAATGGTAAATGGGAGTGCTCCCTTAATTTCTCTTTCAGGTTTTTCATCTTTAGTGTATAGGAATGCAAGAGGTTTCTGTGCATTAATTTTGTATCCTGCTACTTTACCAAATTCATTGATTAGCTCTAGTCGTTTTCTGGTGGCATCTTTAGGATTCTCTATGTATAGTATAATGTCATCTGGCAACAGTGACAGTTTTACTTCTTCTTTTCCAATTTGTATTCCTTTTATTTCTTTTTCTTCTCTGATTGTCATAGCTAGGACTTCCAAAAGTATGTTGAATAATAGTGGTGAGGGTGGATATCCTTGTCTTTTTCCTGATCTTAGAGGAAATGCTTTCAGTTATTCAGCATTGAGAATGCTGTTTGCTGTGGGTTTGTTATATATCACCTTTATTATGTTGAGGTAGGTTCGCTCTATGCCCACTTTCTGGAGAGTTTTTATCATAAATGGGTGTTGAATTTTGTCAAAAGCTTTTTCTGCATCTATTGAGATGATCATATGGTTTTTCTCCTTCAATTTGCTAATATGGTGTATCACATTGATTGATTTGCGTATATTGAAGAATCATTGCATCCCTGGTATAAATCCCACTTGATCATGGTGTATGATCCTTTTAATGTGTTGTTGGATTCTGTTTGCTGGTATTTTGTTGAGGATTTTTGCATCTATGTTCATCTGTGAATTGGCCTGTAGTTTGCTTTTTCTGTGAAATCTTTGTCTGGTTTTGGTATCAGGGAGACGGTGGCCTCATAGAATGAGTTTGGGAGTGTTCCTTCCTCTGCAATTTTTTGGAAGAGTTTGAGAAGGATGGGTGTTAGCTCTTCTCTAAATGTTTGATAGAATTCACCTGTGAAGCCATCTGGTCCTGGACTTTTGTTTGTTGGAAGATTTTTTTTTTTTTTTGGTGGTACGCTGGCCTCTCACTGTTGTGGCCTTCTCCCATTGCAGAGCACAGACTCCGGACACGCAGGCTCAACAGCCAGGGCTCACAGGCTCAGCCACTGTGGGGCATGTGAGATCTTCCCGGACCGGGTCACGAACCCGTGTCCCCTGCATCGGCAGGCAGACTCTCAACCGCTGCACCACCAGAGAAGCCCTGTTGGAAGATTTTTAATCACAGTTTCAATTTCATTATTTGTGATTGGTCTGTTCATATTTTCTATTTCTTTCTGGTTCAGTCTTGGAAGGTTATACCTTTCTAAGAATTTGTTCATTTCTTCCACGTTGTCCATTTTATTGGCATAGTTGCTTGTAGTAGTCTCTTAGGATGCTTTGTATTTCTGTGGTGTCTGTTGTAACTTCTCATTTTTCATTTCTAGTTTTATTGATTTGAGTCCTCTCCCTCTTTTTCTTGATGAATCTGGCTAATGGTTTATCAATTTTGTTTATCTTCTCAAAGAACCAGCTTTTAGTTTTATTGATCTTTGCTATTCTTTTCTTTGTTTCTATTTCATTTATTTCTGCTCTGATCTTTATGATTTCTTTCCTTCTGCTAACTTTGGGTTTTGTTTGTTCTTCTTTCTCCAGTTCCTTTAGGTGTAAGGTTAGATTGTTTATTTGAGATTTTTCTTGTTTCTTGAGGTAGGCTTGTATAGCTATAAACTTCCCTCTTAGAACTGCTTTTGCTGCATCCCATAGGTTTTGGATCATCGTGTTTTCATTGTCATTTGTCTCTCGGTATTTTTTGATTTCCTCTTTGATTTCCTCAGTGATCTCTTGGTTATTTAGTAATGTATTGTTTAGCCTCCATGTGTTTGTGTTTTTTACGTTTTCTTCACTGTAATTCATTTCTAATCTCATAGCATTGTGGTCAGAAAAAGATGCTTGATATGATTTCAATTTTCTTAAATTTACTGTGGCTTGATTTGTGACCCAAGATGTGATCTATCCTGGCGAATGTTCCATGCGCACTTGAGAAGAAAGTGTAATCTGCTGTTTTTGGATGGAATGTCCTATAAATATCAATTAAATCTATCTGGTCTATTGTGTCATTTAAAGCTTCTGTTTCTTTATTTCTTTCATTTTGGATTATCTGTCCATTGGGGTAAGTGAGGTGTTAAAGTCCCCCACTATTATTGTGTTACTGTCGATTTCCTCTTTTATAGCTGTTAGCAGTTGCCTTATGTATTGAGGTGCTCCTGTGCTGGGTGCATATATATTTATAATTGTTTTATCTTCTTCTTGGATTGATCCCTTGATCATTATGTAGTGTCCTTCCTTGTCTCTTGTAACTTTCTTTATTTTAAAGTCTATTTTATCTGAGTATTGCTATTCCAGCTTTCTTTTGATTTCCTTTTGCATGGAATATCTTTTTCCATCCCCTCACTTTCAGTCTGTATGTGTCCCTAGGTCTGAAGTGGGTCTCTTGTAGACAGCATATATATAGGTCTTGTTTTTGTATCCATTCAGCAAGCCTGTGTCTTTTGGTTGGAGCATTTATTCCTTTCACGTTTAAGGTAATTATCGATATGTATGTTCCTATGACCATTTTCTTAATTGTTTTGGGTTTGTTTTTGTAGGTCCTTTTCTTCTCTTGTGTTTCCCACTTAGAGAAGTTCCTTTAGCATTTGTTGTAAAGCTGGTTTGGTGGTGCTGAATTCTCTTAGCTTTTTCTTGTCTGTAAAGCTTTAGATTTCTCCATTGAATCTGAATGAGATCCTTGCTGGGTAGGGTAATCAGAGTAATCTTGGTTGTATGTTCTTCCCTTTCATCACTTTAAGTATATCATGCCACTCCCTTCTGGCTTGTAAAGTTTCTGATGAGAAATCAGCTGTTAACCTTATGGGAGTTCCCTTGTATGTTATTTGTCGTTTTTCCCTTGCTGCTTTCAATAATTTTTCTTTCTCCTGAATTTTTGCCAGTTTGATTACTATGTGTCTTGGCATGTTGCTCCTTGCGTTTATCCTATATGGGACTCTCTGCGCTTCCTGGACTTGAGTGGCTATTTCCTTTCCCATGTGAGGGAAGTTTTCGACTATAATCTCTTCAAATATTTTCTCGGGTCCTTTCTCTCTTCTCCTTCTGGGACCCCTATAATGCAAATGTTGTTGTGTTTAATGTTGTCCCAGAGGTCCTTAGGTCTCATTTCTTTTCATTCCTTTTTCTTTATTCTTTTCCACAGCAGTGAATTCCACCATTCTGTCTTCCAGGGCACTCATCCGTTCTTCTGCCTCAGTTATTCTGCTATCGATTCCTTCTATTGTAGTTTTCATTTCAGTTATTGTATTGTTCATCTCTGTTTGTTTGTTCTTTAATTCTTCTAGGTCCTTGTTAAAGACTTCTTGCATTTTCTCCATCTTTGCCTCCATTCTTTTTCCGAGGTCCTGGATCATCTTCACTATCATTATTCTGAATTCTTTTTCTGGAAGGTTACCTATCTTCACTTCATTTAGTTGTTTTTCTGGGGTTTTCTCTTTTTCCTTCATCTGGTATGTAGTCCTCTGCCTTTTCATCTTGTCTATCTTTCTGTGAATGTGGTTTTTGTTACACGACTGCAGGACTGTAGTTCTTGCTTCTGCTGTCTGCCCTCTGGTGGATGAGGCTATCTAAGAGGCTTGTGCAGGTTTCCTGATGGGAGGGACTGGTGGTGGGTAGAGCTGGCTGTTGCTCTGGTGGGCAGAGCTCAGTAAAACTTTAATCCTCTTGACTGCTGATGGGTGGGGCTGGGTTCCCTCCCTGTTGGTTGTTTGGCCTGAGGCAACCCAACACTGGAGCCTACCTGGGCTCTTTGGTGGGGCTAATGGGAGATTCTGGGAGGGCCAAAGGAGTACTTCCCAGAACTTCTGCTGCCAGTGTCCTTGTCCCCACGGTGAGCCACAGCCACCCCCGCCTCTGCAGGAGACCCTCCAACACTAGCAGGTAGGTCTGGTTCAGTCTCCTATGGGGTCACTGCTCCTTCCCCTGGGTCTTGATGCACACACTACTTTGTGTGTGCCCTCCAAGAGTGGAGTCTCTGTTTCCCCCAATCCTGTTGAAATCCTGCAATCAAATCCCACTAGCCTTCAAAGTCTGATTCTCTAGGAATTCCTTCTCCTGTTGCTGGACCCCCAGGTTGGGAACCTGACGTGGGGCTCAGAACCTTCACTCCAGTGGGTGTACTTCTGTGGTGTAAGTGTTCTCCAGTCTGTGAGTCACCCACCCAGCAGTTATGGGATTTGATTTTACTGTGATTGCACCCCTTCTACCATCTCATTGTGGCTTCTCCTTTGTCTTTGGATGTGGGGTATCTTTTTTGGTGAGTTCCAGTGTCTTCCTGTCGATGATTGTCCAGCAGCTAGTTGTGATTCTGGTGTTTTCACAGGAGGGAGTGAGAGCACGTCTTTCTACTCTGCCATCTTGGTTCCAGGACCCAGACAGTTTCTATATCACAGCAAGGCACCAGACTCGCTGCTCTCTGGCTTCCTGGATTCTTGCTAAAGGCAGGCCAGGATGATCAGATATCAAGGGTGGCATAGTGGGGGATAAAGAATCTGAAATATTTTTTCTTAAGACAACTGTTTGACCAAATAATCTAAAAATTTGATAAAGCCCTAGATAATACTTGGTCTGATTGAACCATATTTACCATTTTAAAAACATCTTGTTCATTAGGTCAACATTAAGGTATAATTCTCTTTGCATTATGATCTAAAAAATGAGTAAAACACATATTATCAGGAAAAATAAGACAATTACTGTGACAGCATTGTAAAAATGCTACATATATTGTCATTGAGGCTTCGGGGCATAAGATTGGAGTTATATGAGATCAAAGAAACTTCTTGAAAATACTTTAACATTGGTCATCCACCCATTGTTCTGTCTTTATCAGGAATCTACAACCTGTACTACATAAAATGATTTTGCCCCTTGGTGGATTATTAAATGGCCATTGTCCATCAACAGACTTCCCAGAACTGCCAACTCTAACTTCTGGTGAACATGGTTGGAAGAACGGTAATGCTTTCTTTTTATCCATCTGCTAGAAGCATCCTCATGTACCAAAGAGATATATGCTTAAAACCTCTATATTAGAATTATATCAAACCCAACTCTCAGCCTTACTTTTTTTTTTTTTTTGCGGTACGCGGGCCTCTCACTGTTGTGGCCTCTCCCGTTGCGCGGAGTACAGGGTCCGGACGCACAGGCTCAGCGGCCACGGCTCACAGGCCCAGCCGCTCCGCGGCATGTGGGATCTTCCCGGACCGGGGCACGAACCCGTGTCACCTGCATCGACAGACGGACTCTCAACCACTGCGCCACCAGGGAAGCCCAGCCTTACTTTTAAGGCTCTCTGTTAACTTATCCTTCTCCAAAACTGTTTCAGTTCAATTCAGTTCTATTCAAGTCAATCCTGCACACATATGTCTTGTACAGCTATTGTATGACAAGGCTGTGTTCAAGAAAAATAAGCCCCTTATGTACCTCATGGAACTTGCTATTTAATGGAAACGGTTTAAACAAATTAAAAATTAATTAGTGCAACACAGTGCATTCTGTGCAATAGTACAGGCACGGATGGGCACAGTGGGAGCAAAAACCAAAGCCTGAGTCAAAAAGGAAACTTCAAAGAGGAAGAGTTACTCAAGCTGGATCAAGAGTTACCCAAGTTACTCAAGCTTGAAAAATGACTTCGTCAGTGGAAGAAGGCTTTTCAGGTAGTGGGAAGACTAGTGCAGAAGCTTGGAGGAGTGAAGCTCCAAGGGTGTCCCTTGTTCCCTCTGCTTCAGTCCAAACACTCAACTTTCATTTCCTTACAGTCAGCTAGTACTTTTCTTCCTCATCTCATGATGGTCTTCCCATCTAAACCAATTTCCACTCTTCTTTCTTCCAATCCACGGCCAACGACTCTTTCAAAAACCACTGTAGGTCTTAGTGCAACATGATTTCTTCATCTGGGAAGCCATCTGTTATTCATTCCCTCACTATAATTTTTTTAGAGTAACTTTATTCATTTTCCATTTTATAATAGATGTATATACAAATTGCAAAGAAATTCCAAACATAAAGAAAAACATAAAGATGAAAAATAAAGGTCATGCACAAACCCACACCTAGAAATAACCACTGTTTATATTTTATTGTGCATATTTCCCATGAATATAAATATTATTTCTTGAACAGAGACTTTAGTGTACAATGCATACCTCTTGGAAATCTAATTTTTCACTTCATATGGCATGGATATATTTCCATGTCAAGTTACTTGTCTTCGTCATAATTTTTATGGTTGCATAGTGTTCTATTATATGGACATGCCATGACTTATTTAACAAACTATTATAGATATTTTATTATTTCCAATTTTTTTGCTGTGTCCTCTTATCACATCAGTAGTACACGACGGTTTGCCTTTGTTGGCACGCTACGGTGCAATTCTCCTTAAGCTACGTCAGGACCGTGTGTTTTATTTTATTTTATTATTTATTTTATTTTTTGCCACGCCTCATGGCTTGTGGGATCTTAGTTCCCCAACCAGGGACTGAACCCGGGGCCCTGGCAGTGAAAGCCCCAAGTCCCAACCACTGGACTGTCAGAGAATTCCCAGGATTGTGTGTTTTAGATTTTCAACTGTCAAAAGCATCTTAGAGGAGAGGCCAGTTCTTCCTTCTCTTTTGCTACTTTTTGTAGGTAGTGAAGAGTTATTCATATAGTAAGTGCTCACAGGGCTGCTCGGGGGCATTGGCAAGATCTACCAGGACGACATCCTGGTGCAGGGCTGGTCAGAGGTGACCTTCCGATATTGCACATATTGAGGGTGTGGCTAGCCTGTTGAAATGAGAGAGAGGAAGGGTTGGAGCAGAGTAGTGGTAGATCCACCAGGCCGGCTGACATCCCAGGAAGGTTCTTGTCTACTTAGCAAAAAGCTTTAGGCAGGCTGCTAAAACTTACGAATTTGCTGGGGATTTCTCAAGTGATGGAAGTGGTGGGAAAGAGAGGTCATAGGGGTAGAAAAACCTCTCATTCCTTTCTTTCAACTCTTTATTTTCTTGCTCAGTTGTATCCTACAGCCAGAATTTAAGTACAATTACAAACAACTTGGACAATGAAGTTTATGTCCCCTCTGCACA
Source organism: Phocoena phocoena (assembly GCF_963924675.1). NCBI lineage: Eukaryota > Metazoa > Chordata > Mammalia > Artiodactyla > Phocoenidae > Phocoena > Phocoena phocoena. Next base: position 89,996,389 of record NC_089228.1, read on the forward strand.
GCAACTAATCACTATATTCACCCACATTGACCCAAACCTTTTTATTCCCCTAGGGCTACACTACCAGCCTTCTGTAGTGACCACCATAATGTACTCCAATGGCAAAAGGTAAACCACCCATTCTATTGATAAAAATGTACATCTGGAATAAGTAAATAGAAAAGGCATTTTTAAAATGAAGGGTTTTTTTTTGGGACATTCAGGTGCTCATTCATTTTATTGAACAACCAAACACAGAACTCGGTAACTTAAGTAGGTATAAGGTCCCATTCAACAATAAGAGTTTAGAAAGGGTTGTTATAATAATGTATAACATTATACATTATAACTTTTTTAGTTTGGCAAGATCCATCTTGGAATACAAACGTCCTTAGTATAAGAATGATTCTTCATTTTCTCAATTGGAATATGATAAGTGTTTTAACTTGTTGTTGATGAGACAACACTTTAGTAACCCAGGAGGTCAGAAATCCGTTATTTAATTTCTGAAGGGACAGGAAAGAACAAGAGTGGAGAACTCTTCCATCATCCTGCCGTAACATGTTTGCTGAGCCATCAGGCTCCTGGGGCACCTTTATATCTGCCCTGCTGAAATGAAGAAGAGTGGTTAGCATCTTATTGAAATGGTGGTTCTAAGATATTTATGGCAGGTGTTATAAGGGGCTTCTTCCTTCCTTTGGTCTTGGATAACCTAAAAAAAGCGTCATCTGTCTTATGCCTTGATAAAGTTTAGAATTGTTTCCAAAAATGGGAAGAAGTAGTAGTCACAGTTCTATCTCTGTTCTCGTTACTAAATACCTAGACAATTCCAGACTTTCGGGGTGAGTAGACAGGTGCAGCCTGCAGTGTGGTAGCCAGCTCCAAAGACCATTTCTCAATAGTCCATCACCTTGCTAGTGAGATGGTACATGGCAGAGGAGGTAAATTGGCTGAAGATCTCCCTGTTAGTTCTTGTTCCCTTGTCATGAGTAAAAATCACATGTCTAGAACAGTATGGCTTCTTCTCTAGGCCATTTCATTCTTATAATTCTACCATGGTTGGAATACACGCTGAATAAAGGCTATTTTGTAGCCAGCAGAATTTGGATTAGTGATTGGGAAGTCTGTGGGTGCTAACAGAACAAATAAATATCTCTGAACCAATGTTTCAGTGACAACACAGAAAAGAAAACACAAAGGTTGGGGGCAGGAATCCAGGTCTGACATCTAGGAAAGTAAATACAAGGAGGCAAAACATATGAGAGAAGGTATTTTGAACCAATTATCTATTTTAACGAGAGTCTCTGGAACGTGATATAAATATTTACTAGATAAACACATAGAATTTCCCCTGTATTCACGTACTTAAAGCAGAATATTATGATCTGGGTGGGAGGTTGGACTGGAAATTATCTAGGTCCCTTCCAAATGTAAATTTCTATGATTCCATGGCATTCTTACATCACTGTGCGTGCTATTCCCACTTAATTTGCAATCTCCAATTAGCTTTGCAATTATAGTTTTAGTAAAATGCTTCACTGGTCTTCACTTCTAAATGACTAATACCACTTTACTACAGGCAACAAAGAGATAAACAGGCACCTTGGTGATAAAGGTACTTGGCCTATATCAATAATACTAATATTTCATCTTGCAAGAGATTCAGCACTTGTTTTAAAGCATGCCGTTTGCTTTGTGCCTCTGCCTTGTACATTACCATCTAGCACAATAGTCTCATCTACAACTTGGAAGATATTTATATTCATGTAGTGGCTATGTTTTTGAAATACACAGTATGGCTTTGTATTATCAATTCTGATTTCTGTAAGTCATCCAAGAAAACTCGTCTATCCTATCACCAAGATGAATTCTGGTTATCTTCCACATTTTTATTGACTTTTTTCTAGGAAGTAGAGTCTCTGTAATTCTAAAAAGGATTTGCAACATATACAACAGTGCACTGTCAAACTCAGTCTTCTACTTAAAGCAGGGAAATAAATAGCCATTCCCCTGTAACTATATGACTTGGAGTTCACAATTTAGGGAAGTGCGTGCATTCACTCTCTTATCTCTTCAAATGCCTAAGGTACCTAAACCTGAGGAGGCTTGAATCTATTGTATTATCATTCATTCATTGTCTATCACTTTGTACTTGGTCCTTCTGTATGTCCCCTGGAGATTTAAACTTTTATAATAATAATAATAGTAGTAGTATAATAGTTATTGTATGTATATTTATTCTGATCAATAGGTTCTAGAGAATTATACTCTGCAAATATGGGTTACTTTAAGGATGTCATAAGATAAATCTCTTTTACCAACTTAAAAATCACTAGCAAAGTGAGGGCATTGATAAAATGCTAGGGATTGAAAGTAGACTAACACAGGTTCCCAAATGTTGGTGTACAAAACAATCTTCCGTGTACTCGCCTAAAATACAGATATCTGGGAACCACCCCTAGTTTTTCTGCTTCAGGTGATTCTAATGCAGTGATTTAAGGACCACATTTTGAAAAATACTGGTGTCCTCAATAGTAAGTATGATAATAAATTTAAAAAAGCAAACACTGTATATATAAAACTTCATCAAGTCTATAGGTAAAGGTAGATAATTCAAGACATGATTTTTTGAGTGCTATTTGTGCAGACATCACAGGAGGTGACACACTGTGAATGGAAAGGAACTGCGGAGGGAATAAAGTGGAGATGCATGTTGATGATGATGATGTGATAACATATAATACCTACCATTTATTGAATTGTGACTGTATTCTAGGCACTATGAAATGGCTTCACTTACAGGTAGGTCATTTAATTCTTACGATCCTGAGAGGTAGCACCTCAAGATGGAGGTCTGAGTGAAATTATTTAGTAGTTGCCATCAACAGAGTAAATGTAAAATAAGAAAGTTAAAAAAGCAAAAAGTCAATCAGAGGCAAAGAGATTAATAATCTCTATAACTATATAAATATCTATAAATATACATATATACTCACTTTCAGAAGTCTAATCACTAATCATGCGCACTAAAATGCGCATGCTATATTTTTAAGCTTAGAATTAAGCCAGGGATGGTTAAGGGAAGAAATTGTCAAAAAGTAAATACAAAAAGAACCAGAGCAGGGTAAACTAGTTTTCCAAATATAGACTCTTAGGAGTGAAAGGAGGAGTGGAGTTTCCCCAGCCAAGTTTCACTTTGGAGGAGAACTCCCAATACAGTGTAACCACCAGCTTTGGCAGCTTTGGCGGGGCTGTTTATCATAGCCAGCAAAGGGGAGGGTGGAGCCCTTTTTCTGACAATGAAAACTCTTCCCAGAGTTCAGTGAGAACAACGTGAACTCATTCCCTAAAAGATCTCAAGATTCAACAGAATTGTAAGTCATGAAAAACATAGTATTAACTGTAGTACTTTATTTTAAGACTGAAGTTACATATAATGTATTTTTTTTTTTTTTTTTTTTTTTTTTTTGCGGTACGCAGGCCTCTCACTGTTGTGGCCTCTCCCGTTGCGGAGCACAGGCTCCGGACGCGCAGGCTCAGCGGCCATAGCTCACGGGCCCAGCCGCTCCGCGGCATGTGGGATCTTCCCGGACCGGGGCACGAACCCGTGTCCCGTGCATCGGCAGGCGGGCGCCCAACCACTGCGCCACCAGGGAAGCCCTAATGTATCTTTTTATGAAGCTGAACTATTTAACTTCTGTAATGTTATCTGAAGATAAATCGAAAGGTACAGTTTCAGTTATGCAAGGTGAATAAATTCTAGAGATTTACAGATAGAAGACAGCGTGTTGCCTGTAGTTAACAATACTGTATTACGTACTTAAGAATTTGCTAAGAGGGTAGATCTTAAGTGTTCTTATCACACACAAGAATAACAACAACAACAATAATAATAATAGTAAAAAAGAAAAGCAGGAGGAAACTTTTGAAGGTGATGAATATGTTTATGGCATAGATTGTAGTGACAGTTTCATGGACATATACTTATCACCAAACTCATCAAGTTGTAGACATGAAATATTTACAACAAAAAATAAAAATTAGCCTTGGAGAAGTGATCAGACTTGCAGCCTAATCTGGCTGCAGTCCTGACTCTACCACTGACTGGGTGAGACTCAGGTAATCTTCTCCCCTATAGCTTCCCCCCATCTGTCAATGCAATAATAGGCTAAAACTGCTTGATCTACAGGGTTCTGCCCAACTCCAATAGTGTAGGCTTGTGTTTAATTAATTAGTTCATTTGGGGTCTTGTTTTCAAAAAGAGTTACGTTGTAAGCCGCCGTGATTTACCTTCTCCAAGAATAATAGCAATGCCCTCAAGCTATTTTAAGCAAGGGTCAACGGGATATTGAGGGACATAGGGGGAGAGCCTCTGGCTGCTGTGTTGACACCATTCTATACACAAGGACAGAGGTACACAGGAGGTTACTGTAATAATCCAGGCTTTGACTGGGCTGACTCAGCAGACGTGGTGAGAAGTAAATGGAGATATTTTGGAACTATGGCCTGTGGGTTGTTAGAGGAAAGAGGAGTCAAAATTTTCTGTAGTTTTTGGTCTTAAACGACGGAAAGGACAGAGTTGGCATTTACTGATGGTCGGGCTGGGGGAATGACAGTTTAGTTCTGCCCATATTAAATTGAAATGCCTACTAAGGATCCAAATTGGACCCAAATTGGACCCAAATTGGACCCAAATTGGATATCTGAATCTAGAGTTCGGGGGAGATGTTTGCACCCGAACTATAAATTTGGGAGTGATTGTCTCCACGTGAATGGTATGTAAAACCACAAGACTGGATAATGCATTCTAGGGAGAAAGGATAGCTAGAGAAGGAGGTCCAAGGATCAAGTTCTGTATCACTTCAATGTTCAGAGGTTGGGGAGATGAGGAAGAAACAGAAAAGAATGTGAGAAGAGAGACTAGCGAAAAGGGGAAGTGAAGGGAAGAAATAGTTTCAAAGAGCAGGGAGTGCCTTAGACAGGTCAAACGCTCTTAATATGGTACAGGCTGGAAGAAACCTTGCCTGCAAGGGAAAAATCCAATAGCAATGGAAATTACTTTATCGGCCTCATCTTCCAGGTAATTCTTTGTGCCTTGGCACAGCAAGCATAGGAAAGAAGGGAGACTTTTTAATTAGATATATTTAAAATACGGATAAGAACATATCAATCTGGGTTAAAAAAAAAAAAAAATATATATATATATATATATATATAATCACCTGTTTCCAAATTCAGTCTGCTAGGGCATCATGTAGTAATTTCTTCCAAGAAGAAATTTTATTTTTCTGTGTTTTCAATGATGCAAACTATCCAAAGAGCCTACTTTCCAATGGGAAGAATGCACCGTAAAAGGATTTTTTCAAAAATCTCTAAGTGAAAAAAAATTTTTTCCTTCTTTTTTTGTACTCATCATACGAATGTATTCCTGGATTTCCTTGTAAATAAGATACATGAAATGAATGAATGAGCTTTAACGTAATGTCTGTTGATTAAGGGACACATTCTAGGCTCAGTTTCTCACAGTGATTTGCCCATAGCTTTCTGAGCAGTCCCTTCAGCCAGCACCTTTGACACTAAGATCTGTCATTTAGAACGCCTCTTATTTGCTACCCTCCTTTCAGCTCTGACTACCCCAGATCAGGTGTTTTCCAGGTGGTCTGTGAGGGCACCGTGTGTTTTCACTTCCTCAACTGCGGGCAGGAAACAGCTCTGACAGCTACCCAGAAATTCTGGTTATGAGTCTAATCTCCTCACCTGTCCAGTTGCTTTGTAGGAATCAAATACAATTTTTCATGATTACATCATTCCCACTAGCCCCTCCTCTATTTGATCCTTTTTGCCTGTGGCTTTCATGATCACATTTATGAGGATAATATTTCCTCACATGCTCAGAGAATGCTCTTCTTAGTGGCTCTGGGGAGAAGAGGCCCCTTTCCTGGCCTGTGGTCTTGGAGAAGAGTGACTCAATAACATCACCATTAAACTTACATTCTCTACAGTGTAGATTCGCTAGTTTTCCTAATTATCTGGTATTTCAAGTCAATGGAGGTTTAAAGGTTTTGGTTTTCAATTATTCAGATTGTATTTGTATAGGTACGCACCATGGGAGTTACCCAGTGAAACATGCTGCCTGCTATGTTAAGTTGTGCACTGTTTACTTGACATTACCTAGAAGCATCTGCTTATCATCACATAATTTAGCATTTTATTGTTTCCACAGTCACCTTAAATGCCATGTAATGGCAGTACATTGAATGTTTCCTTTTCCCCTTATTTATCACAATAAAGTATTATTTATACCAATAAAAGCAAAATAATTTTCTGTCTTTATTTCCTAAATGTTCTACAACAGACATGAATTATTGGAACAACGAATAAAAAGAAAAAGAAATACACCACCAAAGAATTTCTACTGTAAAATTTTTTTTTGCTGTTCTTTGTTTTGTTTAGTGTTATTACTAAAGGATTATGGATTAATTCCCAGTGACTTTTCTAGCTTAATGAGGGATCCTGGGAATATCAGTTCTGGGTGAAGACAATAAGCATAAAGAACAAGATACATATGCCTTTCCCCTAAAATACAAATATAAAATCCAACTGGTCTGGAAGGCAAAATCAGCACAGAAATATATTTATAAAGGAAGCCATAAATATCCTGCATTTTGGGGTGCCTGAGTCATATCAGGTTGTAGTGTTACATCATGAAGCAATCTTTAAGTGAATCTGATTTCTCTGTAGGTGATATATATGAACATAATTCTTACCACTCCAACTTTTTTAAAAAATAAACTTTCATTTGGAATAATTTTAGATGTACAGAAAAGTTTCAAAAATAGAACAGAGAGTTCCCATGTACCTTTTACTCAGTTTCCCCAGATGTTAACATCTTTCATAACTATGGTACATTTGTGATGATTAAGAACTTAACCTTGTTATATTCCTATTAACTAAATTACAGACTTGACTTGAATTTAACCCATTTTTCCACTAACGTTCTTTTTCTTTTCCAGGATCCAATCCAGGATACCAAACTGCATCTAGGACTCCAACCTTTGAGGAAAATTAGGACCAGTGTTAGAGCTATAAAGACCTCAGATCTAAAGGATAGAGACTTAGGTTTGGAATCAGGAAGAATAAATAGAAATAGCACAGATATAAGCCTTGGAAAAACCTTAACTTCAAAGATGTAGCCATCATTATGTTTTACTTCAGGCAATTTATATATCTGATGGAAATCTCAGGTCATCTGGTATTCCCCTTTATTGTCAGAATTTAGCAAGGACTCTTTTAAGTCACAACATTGAAAACCCTATTGACTGTGATACACTACTGGACTTAAGCAAAGGGCAGTGTCTCAGAGATTTAGCAGTATCATTTAGATGAAAATGTGTATATAATATTCTGAGATATAGTTATCTTCACACGTAGTTACTATCTTATGTATGTCACCTCCTTCCAGTTTATCTCTTATCCCTTGACCTGTAGCTACAGTGAGCATCACAATGTTTCTTTAGTTTGTTCATTCACCCAAAACAGGCATTGAGAACTACTTTGTGCTAAGTCCTGAGCTGAGCTCTGTGGACCCATTAGTCTTTTGGATGAACCCAGACAGGATAGCCAGGCTTTACTGTACAGTGGATAAGTGCTAATAGAGGTATTCCCAGAGTGCTGGGGAAAGAAGCATAGAAGACATGCACGGAGAAGAGGAAACTCATGCAAAAGACATGGAAGCGTGAGGTAGCATGGCCTTTTGAGTGTTCATGCCTTGCCTGGGAAACGTGGCAGGGACTGGAACTGGATGTGCGGGTGGGGGCTTGGGACGACAAAGACCTTGGATGCCAACTGAGGGGTCTGATTTAATCATGCAGAGGATGGGGAACCAACGATCAAATTTTGCTTTGGAAAGATCAGTGTAGAGAATGGATTGCTGGAGGAAAGAATTTGAAGCAGGGAAAGCAGAGGAACTTACGGGGTAGTGTGGTTTATGCAAGAAACTACAAAGCGCTCCTTTCTCTTCTTTGCTTGACCAACATCTAAATCATCCATATAGGAAGAGGTTGAAATGCTACTTCCTCTGAGAAGCCTTTTTTCCCAACTCCTCAGGACATACATAGTCACTCACTCCTATAGGTCTTTGCTCATAATTTAATCATAGTATTTATCACTGAGTGTTGTATGGATTGTTTGTCGTGTCTATCTCTCTACTACAGTGAGTTTTATAGGTCAGGGCCCCTGTCTTATTCATCTTGGCATCTTTAGCATTTAGGACAGTGCCTTGCACAGGGTGTCTGCTCAAATATTTGATGAGTGAGAGACAGAATGAACATTTGCCAATCGCGAATAGAATGCATGAGAAAGTTGATCTTTCCCCCCAAACTGAATATTCACTATTACCCAAATTAATTTTTGCAAAATTCCATGCACGATCATTTAATTAGTCCAACTGAGGAAACAGGAAATGAGACTCAAAGAAGAAACTGTAAGTCTTTAAGCAATTGATATAGATTAGAATTGCTTGGTCATGATTAGATAAGCAAAATTTGTGAGTTAGCAAGTAAAAACGAGAAATGTTTATGGATGCAAACTCATTGTGGAATATATTATAAAAATGAAGTTGTGTGATTTACCTCAACTGTATTATGTGGACAGAAATATCTTTAGTTCTGAGGGTTATCAGTGGGGGTAAGCAAAATCTCTGTTGCTGCTGGGTGCTAATTTTCTGGGAAAAGAACTCGATTTAGCCTATTTGGGTCTCTGTTGCCTAACTTATAAATAGTCACTTGAACCTGGGGTCACAAAAGCAAATGCCTAGAGGGGCCAGGTAAGTAGCAGAAATGAACAAAGGCAGCTGGTGCAATAAACTAGGATGTTGGAAACACTTGTGAACTAGAGTCATGCCTGACCCATCTCGAAGTGACAGCCCTTACGCCGATTCAACAGATAGCTGACATGCAGGAACTCAGGGTCAGTTTGCTGTAATTTTTTTTTTTGAGAAGCCAAATATCTCAATTTTTTAATAGAAACTGTATTTTTACACTGACAATAAATTGTAAAATGATTGATACTGTATGGGTGAATTCTCTTCCAGCAACCACAGCATAGATTGTTTTGGACCAACCTTTCCACTGAGAGCAGCTAGAGAAGTTGGACTAAATATTAAAAAAAAAAGTATAAAATCAGTGCAAAGCCAGCAAGACTGTAAAGAATTGTGAAGTCAAGATGTGGGAGAGGATTGGAGGTCCATAGAGGTGAACCTGGTATTTGGGTCCACTTTTCTCTCAAATGTGATTGCTGATTCTGAAAGCTCTGGCTGAGACGGTAAGGACTGAGAGCTTTGGACACAGACACATGGAGGTAGGGCCCCCAGAATTGGATGTAGTGTTAGCCAAGGAGTAGAGATCTTGATAAATGTCTCAGGCAGTCAGCTTGGACCCAGAAGGGCTATACCCAGGAATAACAGTGAACTAGAAATAGACCAATTCTCACTGAAACCCAACTTCAGATGGCCTCCATTTGCTGATTAGATTAAGGAGGTTAGGGGTTATTAGTGCCGCTAACCTAGCTGTCTGCCTATAGCATATGCACCTTCTCTCTGGAGGCATATAGCGTCATACAAAATCTCTTGACGATTATCATATACAGCGTCTGATGATCAATAATAACCAGGTAAACAAGGAGACAGGATGTGACCAAAATCCAAAAGAAAAATGGACAAGACAAACAGAACCACATGGGATCCAGATAATGGAGTTTTCAGACACAGACCACCATTCCTATTTTGAGAAATTAAAAGACAAGATGAAAAGTGTCTACAGAGAACTAGAAACAATAACAATGAACCAAAAGAAATGTACAGAATTAAAACACTATCTGAGCCATAAAAAACAACCAGAATATTAGATTTTGAGCACTGCTCTAAACATTGTGAGTGCAGATGTAGCATGAATGGTACCAGGGCGATAAATTGAAGATTGTCCTGATTTATATAGTATAGCATAAAGCATTTGGCAGAAGTAATGAAATCTTTCTTTGTAGACCAGGGCGATAAATTGAAGATTGTCCTGATTTATATAGTATAGCATAAAGCATTTGGCAGAAGTAATGAAATCTTTCTTTGTAGACCACAAAGCATAGCAAAGATTATAGATATCAAAAAAAATTGAGAGAACTGATGAAGTTCCATTAGCTTCAACAATGACTTGGACCTCCAGTAGCTCTGATACATGGGAATTAACCTATCAAAACCTCCAACCCCACATCATACCTGAAAAGTTTTGACAGGAAAATGCAGAGAGATAGTATGGTAGGTTCCATAGTCTATAGAATCAAGTAGATCTAGGTTTGATACATGGGTCTGCTTCTTACTGGGTGAATGACCTTGGACCAGTTACTAAACTCTCCTAACATCTCATGTCTAAACTATGGATAAGAATTGATCTGTTGAAATTGTTAAGAAAATTAGAAAATGCATGTGAAATTCCCAAGCACAGTAGAACCATAGAGTTATTGGCACAGAGATATCTCCACCCAATCTTCTTTCCTCTCTAAACCACCTAGAGCCCTTTCCACCCTGTTGCCTCCCATCACATGTATTTCTTCATTCTCTCCTCTTCTTCATTCCTCTTATTTTATTTTGGGAGAGAAATAGAATCTACTTCATGTAATTAATCATCATCTGGAATTAATATATTATCTTGAATATGTTTTAATATATATCTGGCAGTGAGTGTATTTTAAAACATCACTGATTTAAATATATTCTGAAAGTACAAAAAAAAATGACCTTTTTACCTTTCTCACAATATGTCCAGAATAAAATATGAGTGGGAGTTGCCTGTTCAAACTAAAAATCTATTAGGCTTTTTTCCTCCTTGCCAAGGAGAGAGGGTTACAGCTTTATATCTGTGTGGTTGATAGCTTCCCTTGTGATAAGCAAGACAGCTTAGCAGGGTCCTGAGTCATCAGCAAGACCCCCAGTTGCTTCAGTCACTGCACGGAGTGCTGGCAGAGGAAAAGCTTTTGAATTCATTATCTGAAACCTTTATTTTTTGGCCGTCTTTTCTTCCACACCTTCTTCCTTTAAGTGCACATTTCTACTATAACTTACCATATTGATATTGACAAATATCATGAGCTACGCAAAAAAAAAATTTTAAGTCTATATTCCAAATTATTTTGAAATACCCCTCATGGATAAAATGCTATTTGATAAGTATCATTTGCCAAGAGACCTGCACTAAACTAAAAAACATATTAGACAACGATTTTTATATAAAAAATATATAAGCACATTCTATTTTCAGTCTATGTACTTCAAATATTAGTACTTAGGAGAATTGTAACATGTTTGCTTCCTTTCATATGAAAAGCAAGTTTAACCTTTGTTCTTTACTTAAAACTACTTGGATGTTTTGTACCTGATATCTGTTTATGTATTTTCTGCCTCAATTTTAACATCTCACTATGAAAAGTATGGTTTTCTTCCAGGTTAAAATCAGAAAAATGGCAATATTCTTAAAGAATGGAATTTGTTTTATTTTCTGTGCTAAGATACTAGGTAGTCTTACAATACTCTTTCTGTCAGGACAAACATTGTTGAACTGGATAGTCCTACAAAATTTTTTTTTTCAACTTAAGCAAACAATACATTTTGCAGTTTTATTTATCATCACAAGAAAAACATTCTCTCTTGCTACTCTCTTATTGGAAAGAAATATTAATTTAATAATTGTTATGCATTGATCGCTTATTAAAACCAGGCACTGGGGATATCAATTAGCATGACCTGACCAGTCCCTGCACTCAAGGCGCTCATGGGTCCAGGTGCCCTGGGCATGTCCAGCTTTCCAAAGGTTTTGGAGGAGACATTCTCACAGGTTAGTTTGTTTGTGTTTTTCTTCTCTTCCTCTTCCTCCTATTCCTTCTTTTTAAAATAAACTTTAGTCTTTAGAACAGTTTTAGATTTACAAAGTCATTGGAAAGGTAGAACAGAGAGATTCCATATACCCCACACTAGCTTCCCCTATTATTAACATTTTACCTTGATATTATATATATAAATGTAATTCCCAAACCAATCCTGATACATTGTGATTAACTAAAGTCTACACTTTATCACATTTCTTTAGTTTTCATTTAATGTCCTTCTTCTGTTCCACGATCCCATCCAGAACACCACTTTTTATTTAGTTGCTATGTCTCCTTAAGATTCCTCTTGGCTGTGATGATTTCTCAGACACTCCTTGTTTTTAATGATTGTTAAAAGTTTTTTGTGTTTTTTAATTGAAGTATAATTGACTTACAATATTATTAGTTTCAGGTGTACAACATAGTGACTTGATATTCTTATACATTACAAAGTGATCACCATGACAAGTGATCTTTGATAGTTTTTAGGAGTAGTTTGTTTTGGTCTGAAAAATAAAAAGACAAAAATACTTGATCATAGGCTGAGAATCACATCTTGTGATTATTTTTCTAGTTGAAGCAGGACTCCCACTCAACTAGACAGTCCTTTGGTGAGGGCTGTGCAGGGTTTATTCAGCACCACTCCTGAGTACTTCATCATTGCCCGTCATGGGGCTCTTTGCTAAGCTCACTCACTGGGCACCTCCAGGCAGCAGCTGTATTTCAGATCATTTTTCCTAACTCTGGGCAATGATGTTCGGCCTCTTTGAACCTTTTCCGGTCTACCTCAGCCTCTCCAGATTCCAAATGCTCCTTTATGCTTAAAGTCCTAATTGCTTCTTTTAACTAGCAACAGAATCCAAATTTTTATCAGCAGAAATCTTGCACCTCCTTACTCAAGGGCAGAGAGAACCCAGTCTTCAAAAACCACAATTGCCTGGTGTCTGCTTCCTGGAGAGCAGGGGAGTTGTTTGCATTCCATCTTTCTTCTAGAACTCCTAACAACTTCTAATGCAGCGAAGAAAAGACAAAACAGGTGAGTTTACATTTCAAAGTAGATTGAACATTCATATTCTGCTAGGCATAATCACAGTACCAGAGTTAGCATTGTTAACAGAGGTGTGTACAAGATGCCTCTGTACACACGGAGGAGCTAACGGGAGGGAGAAACGAAATCCACTGCTTAGAAAAAGGAAGAAGGGTGAGCAGGGGATCAGCGGAGACTATAAAGCTTCTCATAACGTCTGAGCTGAGTCTTCAATAATGTGTGGTGGGCAGTGCCAGCATCTCAGATAGAAGCCCAAGCAAAGACACAAGGGCGTGAACAAGGGCATGTTTAAGGAACTGTGAGCAATTCTGAACTGGTGCAGTGCGAGTGGTAGGATATGAGACGGGAAAGGTAAGCAGAGATCAATCAGACTGGAGAGTGCATTTTTTGCCACTCTAAGGTCTAAGATTGCTGTTGAGTGCTGTGAGGTTAGGTTACCTTATTGGCGGAGCAGTGTGGTTTGAGATCTAGACGGGAAAGGGTTAGGATAAGAAGGCTGGAAGGGAAGAGATCAGGGAAGAGATCTATCATCCCAAAGGGGACCATTTGGTAAAATGGTAAAAGAGCACATTTAAATCTCGACTTTTAAACTTCTTACCTTGTGGAGCCTGTGGGTTGACTAAGAGTTAGCAATGTAAGATTTAAGACTAGGTTATATGAGAAACTGAAAACTTTGGCTGCCTGGACTGAGAAACCCTTTGGTCAAAGAGGAGTCCAGGAGGCTATTTGCCCTCTAGTGGCAACCACAAAGTATTTTCTACTTTGCTAGAAAGAGGACTAGAATACACAGTACAGAATAGATCATTGGGAAGCTAGCGCTTAACTGTGCTTCATGAAGCTCTCTGAATTACTACCTAGACTTGAATATCTAGCTTAATACACAAGCCTAACATGAATTAGTTGAAACAGAGAAAAAAAGATGTTTAATAATAAAAATCTATCATACATACCACTAGGTTATTTATTGCCATGTTCTAATATTATGCTTAATAGATAGGAGTGAAGATTTTTAAGTGTAGAGATTTTATTCTTTTAAATGTACAATGTAAGAAAATATTTGGAGGTACAGAGATGTGTCTTTGCATATCCAAGAATCTATTTTAGGTTCTCTGACTGCTCACTTATACTCCCTTTTTTTTTTTCTTTTGGCCCCGCCAGTGGCTTGTGGGATCTTAGTTCCCTGACCAGGGGCCTGGCAGTGAGAGCACCGAGTCCTAACCACTGGACCGCCAGGGAATTCCTGATTGTTCACTTAGATTCTACACTTGCCATCTAGAGAACTTTGGCTACTCAGTTGAGCATTATAGAGTTTCCAGTTCATGTCTTTCTTTTTCTTTCTTCCTTTCTTTTCATATAAATGGTTTATATTCTCTTGAGGAACTTTGGGTGTTTTAAAGTTTTTAATCTTTAAAATGTTTAGTCTTTTGAGAAGTAATGCTTTCTCCTGCCTTTGCTAAAGGCATTTCACAGAAACATTTCATTATTTATTTATAAGGGTAAGTCTCCAGAATAAGGTAACATTACCATTGGCCTACTATAGCCTCTGCACACATGAATACATTCATAATTGATGGAAGGGTCTATGCTACTGCTGCAGTTAGAACAAACCTAAGGTCAGATGTCTGGGAGAGCAAATCCTGTCGTTACTTTTGTTACGAAATGAATAAGGGGCATAAGTTTAAAATTATCTAAAAGGAGACATGCATGTCAAGTGGGTAGGGGAAAGAGAAGGAAGTGTGGGAAAGAGGAGAGAAAGCAAACTGAAGAAAACAAGTCTAGAGGACTATTTTGAGCCATGCTTTGCTAAGAAAGGATTTTCGTTTTCTTTCTGAGCTGTCTCTCTTGTTGGGGTAGGTTAATGATTGACCACTATGTTAGCCATTTTTGCTGGCAGTTAGGCCCTCAGTGAAACTGAAAGTCTTTGAGAAACAATAGAATTAAATTGCCTTAGGAAATTCTGATCAGATGAACATCAAACAGGCAGGTGAGGTTTCTCCTGGAATGCTTCTGCCCAGGTTGCCTTCCAAATTATCTCATTAGAGAGTTCTCCTCCATACAATGGATGACTAATGATGAGGATGTAGAGCTATCGACATAGGAAGATATTCACCTGTGTGTAGCTAAGGGGAGTGGGGGAAGTGAGTTACAAAATATATGCATAGTGTACTGCCATTTTTGTAAAATACATATGTGTGTGTATATATGTATTTATATACATATATTTATACATAGATATTTGTGTATAGAAAACCATCTGGATTTACTCTGAATGTTAATAAGGATTGTCTCAGGTTGGTGAGATTGTGGATAATCTGAGTCCCCCCCACCTTTTTTAGTTATCTGTATTTTGTTAAATAATTTTTTAAAAAAGGATATAAATGTTTTATTAAAACAGAAAAGATAGTTACATTGCAGGTAGATAACTGAAAATACTCATGTTTATGTGTGTATATATGATCTGGGTTTAAAAAAATTATTCAAAATCCTTCAGGAATTTGAAAAAATAAAGATGAAGGCTAATCTGATTTTCGAATGGCATAGACTTTTTATGTGTTAAAGGAAAGTGACAAAAAACATAAAATATTAATTTATTTTATCACATAATTTTTAAAGCCTCTGTAAGTTTTTAGGTGGAAATACTATTGGAATAAGGATTAAAGACACATACCAAACTCAGATAAAATATTTACAATATACAGGACCAATTAAAAATGCACAGCACAACACCTGGAACAAGGTAGAGGTTTAATAAATAGGAGCCATTATTATTATTACTTATATTAATAAATATGTGCCATTATTATTACTTATATTAATAAATATAAGCCATTTATTGAAAATCAGTAAGAAAAATAAAAATTCTTCAAAACTGGACAAGTGAAATGAACAAACAAGTCCCTGATCATGCAGTGGCAAATGGAATCAAATTTTAACTATCTAAGAGTTATAGAAATACATGTTAAAATTATATATATATATATATATATATATATATATATATATATATAAAACCATTCTTTACCTAGTAAATGAACAAAGATTTATAAAAAAAGAAAAAAATTCACTTCCAGTGCTGGCAAGGTTTCAGAGAAATGGGTACTTACTTACTATGCAAGTGAGAATATGAATCAACACAAACTTTTCAGATGGCAATTTGTCAGTAAATATCAAAACCTTAAAAATATTTACACCTTCCAATTCAGCAATCCCATGCCCAGGAATTTAGCTTAAAGAAAGAGTCAGGAATGTTAAATACACTCTTTAGAGACCGAGTAATTTCACTTGCAGGAGTTTATCCTACAAATAAACTCACACGTGTAAAATGTCACAGATACAGGGTTATTTATGCAGCTTTGCAATAAAAGATTGTAAACAACGTAGGTCACCATCAATAGGAGTAAGATAAATAAGTTATGGTACTTCTAGACAATAGAATATTATGGAGGTATAACAAAATGAGAAAGAATGTGGCCGATATAGAAAAAAACCTTGCAATATTTTAAAATTAAAGTTACAAAACAATGTAAAAATGTGGAAAATAAGAATCTATTTCTCTTTGCTTGTATATTCATAGAAATACTCTGGAACGGTACACAGGAAATTAACAATAGCACCTTCTGTGGGGTGTGAGTGGGAAATTAGGCAGATGTAGGACAAGAATGAAGGGGAAAATTCTCTTTCATCTGGTTTTTGAACACATAGATACATTAGATTTTTTTTTTTAACTGAATGAATTGAATTTTTAAAAATACAGAATGCAGCTGTAAGATGGTGTGGAAAAGTCAAGTACCTTTTAAATGTCCAGACTGAATAAATAAAATACCTTAAATTAATTGTGCTTATCCTTTCCTCTTTGAAGACAGAAAAATTGCTTTTCTTTTCTTGGCATCCTCATACCTGAAAAAATACCTGCACATAGTAGGTACTCAATTATTTTTAGGGAAATGAATGAATCCATGCAAGTTTAAAAGTTAAGTTAGTCACCAAAGAAAAAGCCACAAGGACTTTTCACTTTCTGGATTATTTTTTCAGCAAAAACTAAAACTTTTTCGAGAGAAGACTGAAAATAAAAGTTCCACGGGTCCCAGTAGGTTTTTTTTTTTTTTTTTCTTTGCGGTACGCGGGCCTCTCACTGCTGCGGCCTCTCCCGTTGCGGAGCACAGGCTCCTGACGCGCTGGCTCAGCGTCCATGGCTCACGGGCCCAGCTGCTCCGCGGCATGTGGGAGCCTCCCGGACCGGGGCACGAACCCGTGTACCCCGCATCGGCAGGCAGACTCTCAACCACTGCGCCACCAGGGAAGTCCTCTAGTTTATTTCTTACTTGCATATCTTTAAAGATTTTCAGGTCAGAGATCCTATCTTCTAACTTAAAAAAAAATTCAACCAAAACTTCTAGTACTCACATACTGAGTTCAGGCACCCTGAACTGTTCGTTGAATGATCATTGTGTTTACCACAATGGAATAGGAATAGTAAACTCAAAATTTAGTTTTAATGGTTGATAAATACAATGATGGGCTTATAGAACTTTAGGGGTCTTAAGAGAACATCTCACCACGTCTACTCCTTTTACAGATGAAGAAACCCAGAGAGGGCAATGACTGCAGCAGACTGAACATCTTCTCTAACGTTCAGGCCATACTCTTTAGTTTTCCAGTTTCAGTAACGATGCATCACCACTCTTGACACCACCAAAAGCCAACAAGTAAGCACCCAAAATAGATGTTTAGGAATTCAGGGGTATTCATTTGACGCAAGCCATTACTCAAAGATTATTTGCTCTTGCATTGTAGATTATCCATCACAATTTAGATTGCTTACCCTGTCTGAGAGAGTGCTAAACGCTGGGGCTACTAAAATAACCATGACCCAGTACTTGGCTTTCTGGAGGTCACTGTCTAATGGACAGCAAGACAGGGCAGAGGAAAAACAAAACAAAAGCACTGAAAAATTGGAGCCTTCACCTTCTAGACCCTTAAAGACACTGTATAGTACGGCACAATGCAATAATGGAAGAAAACGCAGTCGGCTCCAGGCCTGAATCATGAATTTGTTACATTTCGTTCTTCCCTGTACAATCTTAAACTCTTCTGAGCCCTCTGATTTTTTCTTTTTTTTTTTTTGTGATTCCAGCACAATGCAGAGCACACAGTAAGGCCGCAGTGAAGCAATTCAACACTTTCAAAGTCCACTTTATCTACCAGGACAAGTTTTATTTTGTTTTCCCTTTTTTAATGAGTAAATGGCATAGTCACAATAGCTGGAAAACAAGTCCTCTCTAACCGTACCAGGCCCAGCTCCCGGGCCTCCCTGCAGAGCGCGCGCTGGTGGGGGAACTGGCACAAAGTTAGGCGTCCGAGCGGCAGCCCCGGCGCGAGGAAAAGGGAGCGCCAGCCCAGCTTCGCCAGGAACGCGCCAATCGCCCCGGGACCGGCGGGGCGGGACGGAGCGGAGCGCCTCCCTGCGCCCGGGCCGCGCGGCTCCCGGCGCATTCCAGCACCCTCCTCCCGCGCGCCGCGCTCTCTCCCCCGACAGCTGATTCATTGGCTCGGCCGCCCAGACTGCCTGGCGCCGGCCGCGTGACGTCACCCATTCACCGAGCCCGCCTCCCCCCCTCCGCTGGCGCCGGCAGGGCGGTCGCCGTGACAACGCCGACGCCACCCGGCGCAATGACTTCCAGCTGGAGCAGCCCCGGCAGCCCGCGCGCTCTCTCGCTCGCGCTGAGCCCAAGAGCGCGGGGGTGGGTTTCTTTCATTCTTTCTCTCTCTCTGTCTGTCTCTTTCTGTTTTTCCAGGCTCCTGCGGGTTCCCCCTGCCGGGAAATGCACTCTCTCTAGTTTTCTAGGGCTGTAGTCCCAATCTCTTCTGAAGCGTGCGCGCAGCCTCCCTTCTCCGTCGCGGTCTCCCTGGGCTCTGTGTTTTGCTGGGCAGCATCCCATGCTAGGCTCGGCAGCCCTATTGGCGGTTGGGTTCAGCCCTTGCAGCGCTAACACCTGCAGAGTCAAGGCTCCTGCCAAAAGGCGTAGAGCAAAAGGAGGAAATATTTATTGCCGGAATAGCGAAAATGGTAAACCTCAGCTGTCTTAGAGAATGCCGGGGTAGGTGTTGATTATCTCCCACAACCACAAAACAACTTTTTAACAAGAATTTGCACTATCCCCTCTTAAAACGTAGTGCTTCTTATTTTGCTTTTAAATCAGACTTCACGACAGTTAGGAACTGAACGCTTCCAAAAGGATAAATCCTTCCAGAAGAGAAAACAGATCTGGGAAGTTGTAGTGCTGTAAATTAGAATGGAGGGTGCGTGAGGGTCGTATTTGGAGGGAGCGAGGTTAGGAGAAAAGGAGAGAGGGAGGGAGAGAGAGAGAGAAAGGAGGAGAGATGGAAGAGGCCGGTGGTTTTCGAAGTAAGGCAAATAGTTCAGTATGCAACCCACTTCCACCCTCCCCCCCCATACAAAAATCTTTAAGCCCTGAAGGTGGCGGAGGTGGGTGTGGGAGGGCGGAAGGGAGGGAAGTAGTTAGCTATTGACCAGGGTTGGATGGAAGGTAATACCTTATGCTGTATTTCACTTTTTTTGGACAAACCTCTTGCTTCAGAACAGCTGCATTTTTGGAAGTAAATCCACAGCTGAGAACTAAGCGAAACCCTCCCACGGATAGCATAAATTTGCATTGCCGAAGCTGCTCATCTGCGGGATTCTTGAGCCCAGAGGATACAAATTCCCTTTCTAGCTCTTGCAAAAATACCTCCAGTAAAAACAAGCACTTTGGCCCCTTTATGAGTCCAGATTTCAGCATATCCATCTTTGCTTTATTTATTGTTTATATATTTGGTTCTGTCTTCAAACGGATTTTAAACCCTTCGAAGGCAGAGAAGGACTCTTTCCTAAACTTTCAATCTCCTGACCCAATTGAATAGATACACGGTGAGTATCTTTTCATGATGGTGCTAAGGAATGATTACTAACCACACTAGGCACAGTTCTGAGACTACTACGTGGTAGTTAATGATCGTTAGTAAAAATAGCTAATGTATTAGAATTCACGTTCAAGATTGGAATATTTACTTTTCACGTTTCCCAGGAAACTGCTGGTAGCAGTCAGCAGTTTGTTAAATTATTTTTTTTAAACCCTCGAACTCATTTTGTTACCCATCAAAAATGAGGAGTTAGTGAAACATTAATTTTCTAAAATTGCTGCATATTTAAATGTGATTGTAATTGCTCCTTAGCGTTTGAAAATTGTAACATCGATACCAAATGCTTTAGAATCAAAAGAACAGTCTATTGGGGTTGGCATTTTTGTATAAAATGGTCTATAACATAATAGATGACTGATTATCCCATCCACATTATTTGGATTCTCTTAAATGCCAGGTTTCAACATTGTGGGGGGAGACCCTCAAGAGACCTAAAATAGATTTGCATATTTATTTTCTTCCTTCCTATCTTCAACTAGACTTAATCACAGGTGTTTAAGTCCCTGTAGTTTCAGTAATAGCATGAGCTGCCAGTGGTTCCAAACCTTAGCCATACTTTAGAATTACCCTATGAACTTTAAAAAAATACAGCTGACTAGGTTCCTTACCTAGAGATTTTTGTTTACTTGCCCTGCAGTATGGCCTGGACATCTTTTTTTTTTAACTTTATTTCGAATTATAGATTAACAGGAATTTGCAAAGATAGTACAAAGTGGTTCCATATATCCTTTACTTTGTTTCCACCATTGTTTACATTTTACATAACTATAGAACAGTTATACAATCAGGAAATTGACATTAGTATAAAGTGTTCCTATAATTCTGTGTCTTCTCATCGCTTGCAGATTCTTATAACCACTAGCACAATCAAGACATGGAACTATTCCAACACAACAAAGATCTTCCTGGCGTAATCCCTTTTTAGTCTCCTGCCATACACACACACCATCCCTAACCCTTGGCAACCATTCGTCTGTTCTCCATCTCTATTATTTTGTCCTTTTGAGAAGGTTATATAAATTGATTCATACAAGCTTGTGACCTTCTGAGATTGGCTTTTTTCATTCAGCGTAATGCCCTTGAGATCCCTACAAGTTGTTGCATGTAACAATAGTTTATTCCTTTCTGTTACTGAGATGTTTTTCATCATATGGATGTATCACTGTTTAATTATTCACCTATTGTAGGACATTGTGGTTATTTCCTTTCTTGGGGGCTGTTCTAAATAAAGCTGCTATGAACATTCATGTATTGGTTTTTCTGTGGATATGAGTTTTCATTTCTCTGGGATAAATGCCCAGGAGTGTGATTGCTGGCTCATATGGTAAGTATATGTTTAGTTTTTTAAGAAACTACCAAACTATTTTCCAGAAATGCGGTACTATTTTACTGTCCCAACGGTAATGCATGAGACAGCCAGTTTCTCCCATCCTTGCCAGCATTTTTTATTTTAACTGTTCTGATATGTGTCCAGTGATATCTCACCATGATGTTATTAATTTGCATTTTCCTAATACTAGTGATGTTGAACATCTTTTTATGTCTTTATTTGCCATCTACATATTCTTTTCAGTGAAATTTCTCTTCATGTTTTTTGCCCATTTTCTTATTAGATTGTTTTGTTTCTGTTGAGTTTTGAGAGTTGTTCATAAATTCTAGATATGAGTCCTTTATCAGACATGCAGTTTGCAAGTAGTTTGTCCCAGTCGTTTTATACTCTTAAAAGACTCTTTTGGAGAGCAAAGTTTTTAATTTTGAGGAAGTCCAATATTTTGATTTTTAAAAATGTGTCATGCTTTTGGTGTTGTGTCTAAGAAATTTCCACCAAGTCCTAGATCTTGAAGATTTGTTCCTATGTTTTCCTTTAAAAGTTTTACAGTTTCACAGTTTACATTCAAGTCTATAATCCATTTTAAGTTAATTATTATATAAGGTGTGACATTTAAATCAAGGTGCATATTTTGCCTGTGAATATCCAGTTTGTTGAAAAAGACCATCCTTTCTCCATTAACTTGCTTTTGTACCTTTGGAAAAATCAGTTGGTAGTATTCGTGGGGGTCTATTTCTGGCTTCCCTGTTTTGTTCTATTGATCTATATATCCATCTTTCCATATACACCACACTGTCTTGACAACTGTGGCTATGTAATAAGCCTTGTAATTGGGTAGCCTGATTCCTCCGATATCATTCGCTTTGTACGTTTTTTAAAAGCTATTCTAGTTCCATTCCCTTTCCATACACATTTTGGAATAAACCTTGCTGGGATATTTGATAGGAATTGTGTTAAACTGTATATCAATTTGGGAAGAATTGACAACTTTACTATATGGGGTCTCCCAATCTAGGAACACAGTATGTCTCTCCAGTTATTTAGACTTTGTTTGATTCCTTTCCTTAGCATTTTGTAGTTTCCCTACTGGTTTGCCTACTTCTTTTCACCTTGCCTTCAGTCATTTTATGCTTATTTTTCACAATGTGTTTTTAGTTGTACTTAGGAGAAAGACTAGGGAAAAGTACTTCTGGTGCGTCTTTCTGGAAAGACCCAATGTTTTCTAGAACCACCATTGGTGATTCTAAAAAAGTACAGCCAGAGTTGAGAACCATTGAGTTATACCTCTTTGTTGTACATTGTAGATTATGAAGGGGTCTCAGTATCTATTTCTGTTAGGTTTGTACCATTTTCAAATTATTTTAGTATAAGTGGATTTTCATCTTTCCCAACAGAGAAAATACTTCGACGGAGGGAATAATACCTTCTTGTTCTTTGGAAGGCAGCTGAGACTGGTGGTATGGACAAGACTTCTGGAAGCAGAATATCTGTATTTTAATGAGATTTGGGGTAAGGTTCTTAGCTTTTTAAAAGCCAGTAAAATTAATTCATGGTTTTTAAGAGTAAATATACGGAAAAGATGTATCAGAGAGCAAGACTAACAAATGATATATGTTTAAATATTAGTATTTCTTCCCATTGTCATACTCAATATAGCACTTATACGGTGATTATGCAAGCTAAATACTTGGGCTGGGTGTTTGAGCCAGAGGGCGTACCTTGGAAGTCTCTTATTCTTAGGCTCAGTAACAGCCAGAAAGGTAGTTATAGGGAAGATGTTGTTGTAAATATATCATAAAAATGTGGATTTTAAAAAATTGATCCAAAGCAGAAAGTATGGTAGGGTAGTGGTTTAAGTCAATAAGAAAGACTATTGACAGCGCAAAGGAGAGGTAAAAGTGATTGTAATGGGATTGAATAGGGAAGGCAGTAGAGCACAAACAGTAAGTGAAAGGCTGGAAGAAAGTTAGAGGGCCTGGAAATTTCATTAAGTAAAATTCTTCCTACTTCTCTTTACTTTCTCATTTTCTTTTGAGAGTTTCTTCCTTTCTTTCTTTTCTTCCTCCCACCTCCCCCTCCCTCCCTTCTTCCTTTCTTTCTTTCTTCTCTTTCTTTCTTTCTTTCTTTCTTCCTTCCTTCCTTCCTTCCTTCCTTCCTTCCTTCCTTCCTTTCTTCCTTCCTTCCTTCCTTCCTTCCTTCCTTCCTTCCTTCCTTTCTCTCTCTCTCTCTCTCTCTCTCTCTCGCTCGCTCTCTCTCTCTCTCTCTCTCTCTCTTTCTTTCTTTCTACCTAGTCCTTAAATGTTCGTGTGATGTAAGGTTCTGCACTCTTCTTCCTTTATGTACTGACCCTGGATAATGTTGTCCAATTCGAAGCGGTATGAAAAAACGAAAAGATTCCAAATGTATGTCTTTAGCTCAGATCTCTCTCTTAAATCCAGATTCATGGATTGAGTCTCTAATTATCACTGGATATCTCCAATTAGATGTGTCACTGGCTGTTCAATTTCAACAGGCCTAAATTCTCCCTCTCATCTGTGTTCTCTGTCTCATTAAACAGCATCTCCATTAATTCAGATACTCAAGCCAGAAACTCAGGCATCATTTTTTCAAGCAGCAACCAACCATTGATTTTTCCTTTAGGAATCTCTGAAAAATTGTACTGAGTACTGAGGAGAGCAATGTTGGAAGAATGCCAAAATATGTCAGCTATGCCAAAATATGAGAAGAAACTGAGAACCTAACCAGTTTTAAAACTAATATTCCCTAAGACTATCTTTATAACTTATGAGGTACCTGATGGAGTTCTCTTAGCACCATCCTTAGTGTCTAGAGCAGTTATTGCCAGTATTTGAATTTTCAGTTTCATATTCTTTCTAGAACTTCATATCCTCTTATTATTATCCTTATACAGCAAGGATTTACTGTATAACACTGGGAATTATACCCAATATCTTGTAATAACCTATAATGGAATATAATCTGTCAAAAAACAAAACAAAAATGAATCACTATCACTATGATGCATACCTGAAACTAACACAACATTGTAAATCCACTGTAACTTCAATTTAAAAAAAAAAAAGAGAGAGAGAGAGACTTGGACAAGTTAGAATTTTAGTAAATACCAAAAATGCACCTCTAGCACTTATCCCATGGCTCTAGGGTGCTGATGTACACCATTATCAGTTGCATGAATCATCTTGGCAATTGAATGTAAAAATTCAGTATGTGTATTTCCCTTGTAGTGTTTTAAAATGTTTGGTTCTGAAGAATACCTGTTCCTCTCTCTGCCTCATTCTGTCTCTCTTTCTCTCTGACTCTCTGTTTTTCTCTTAAATCTAGGCAACAAGAAAGCATTCCCTCTTTTTTGTAACTTAAAAGGTTTTTAGCAGATCTAATTTATTTGAAAAGTTCTGAATACTGACTGCTGGCAAAACGGAACTCCATAGTCTACTTATTATAGAGGCATTTATATCAAACCTAATTCCTTTATGTCTTCCTTATTAGTATGCTCACACTCACTCACTCTAGGACTGCATCTCCTATAGTCATATAGAGTATATCACAGCTGAAGGTTAGTTTTATACTGTAATGAGGAAGCCCTGTCTGTTAGATATGAACTGGGGCTACCAATCTCATAACTGACCACTTGCTAACATTAAACCAATGCTAAGAGTAAAGCAGAGTGATAGAAAGGAAATCTAATTTATTGTACATGTTAATGAAAAAAAGATATATCTATGTGTACATATATGTGTATATGTGTGTATTTTCTTTTTCTCCTCCACCTTGCTCCTTATCCACACGCCTCCATGGAGTGTTCCATTCATTTGTCACCAGAACTAGGTCACATTTTTGTCCCTTAGACTTAGTGGGAGACTTCCAACCCACTGTGCTTGGACTAAGTAGAATGTTACCCTATAACCATGTATGAAAAAAAAAAGGAAAGAACTTTACAATCATTTGAAACAATGCCAATTATTACTTTTAAAAAGCTACCTGCTTTCAATTAAGCAGGAAATTATCTAAGAAGCCACTTAATTTGCTTTGGTCTGTAGTCCCACAACTGCTTTATGCCGAGTGGAGCATGAAATTAAATATGTAACAACTATCCTAATGGTTATGTCTCAGAATCCAGCATTTTAGCATCTTAGGTACTCGGAGTGGTGATAGATACAAAAACATACAAATCAAAGTACAGGACTGCACTGAGTTTGAGAAAAAATACAAAATAGTATTAATGTCCTCTCTGTGTTTTATATATTTATATATGTTATATATATATATATATTTTTTAAACTAAGTTTTAAAAAAGTCTTCTATTAATTTATACATACAGGAAGGGTAGCAGTGCCTGTATGGAAAAATCTCTCTGACTTACAATAAAATGCCACCTTTCTCCCCATGGAAATTCTTATACTAGTTTCTTGGGTCTAAATATAATATAGATTATACAACGATATATTAGAGGAAAAGGTCATAATGAATTTTCACCATTTGGTGAAGAAATGCTAATACTAATCCCTTGTTCGAGGTATCCATCTTTGTTAAGAGCCAAGACTACATACTGTTTGCAATGGAGAAAGTGTTTATGTCGACATATAAGGGCACTAGTTCATGCAAGAAATGTTAGGAGCTTTACTAAAATGACACTTCAATCAGTACTTAATGTTGTAAATGCTAGATGGTTCTCAGAGCCTCTTATTTATTTAAAACATTTTTTACAACTTTAAAACTATTTTTATACTAGATAAATCTTTTCAAACACTCATCATATTACAAGTAAACATTTTAAAAATCTCTGTATAAATGAGGATAAAAGCATCCTTGTTCTTTTGTAGGTTGTATCCCAAACCAACCCTTTTCTTTCTTTCTCTTTTTTTAAACTAAGTTAGGCATTCTGGCAGTTTGACCAGGAAATTTTGACAAATAGAAAATTTGACTGGTTATCTTTATCCCCCATGTGTGAAGCAGGACAAGTTTGAGCTGAGATGGCTGGCAAGGTAACAGAGTTACTCTGAAACTCATTTATTCAGTGCTAAAGATGCCGAATATTCTAGTTTCTATCATTGAATCTCTCCATACTTGATGATATTGTTAAAAACATTTTCCTGGGCTTCCCTGGTGGTGCAGTGGTTGAGAGTCCGCCTGCTGATGCAGGGGACACGGGTTAGTGCCCCGGTCCGGGAGGATCCCACATGCCGCGGAAGGGCTGGGCCCGTGAGCCATGGTCGCTGAGCCCGCGTCCGGAGCCTGTGCTCCGCAACAGGAGAGGCCACAACAGTGAGAGGCCCGCGTACAGGAAAAAAAAAAAAAAAAATTCCTGTTTTATTGAACTAAATATTATCTATAAAAATTCTCTGAGATAAAACCATTCATGGGGCTTTGGTATTTTTCTAGCACAAAAAGTTCTCCTGCATTTGTTCTTCAGCTTTTTTTTTTTTTTTATCAGAGAAAGTGCATAGACCTTAATCCCAGAATCCTTGCATCAGAATCTGTGCAACCTGGAGAGAACTGCTGAAACTCTCTGAACCAGGTTCCTATAAACTGCAACATTGTTTTATGTGTACAATGGGAATAGTAACTGTCTAACAGAATTGTGAGGATTGCTTGGGATGATGTAAGAAAAGCACCCGTTAAAGTGATTGACACACAGTAGGGCCTCATTATCAAGATTTAAGTGGCTCCAATTAATTGGTGGATCATCTCAGCTTTTTTTTTCTAGCTTCTGTTCAGCTCTGGCAGGTCTTGTGACAAACACTTCACGTCTGTTATTTCGTTTACTCCTCCCAACAGCCTAATGAGCTGTCTTATTATTATCCCATTTTACAGCTGAGGAAGTCAGAACACAGAGACTGATGATAGCTTATGCACTATTTCAGACAGACAGAAGCAGGTAAGGGTGACATTTGGAGTTCAAGAGGCCATTTTGCCTGAGACTCAGCCAAAAGTTTTCCCTCCTAGTAGGACCTATGTGCCTGCAAAACATTCCTCCACTTTGACCATGCGTCCTTTGACGTGGAATATTAGTGACCGAGTAAAGGATAATGATGGTTCTAACACTACTCTGTTGGGCTTGAAATGGACAGAGTTCAGTATATGGAACTTGTTCCCAGCAAAGCCAAATCTTTGCTACAATGAAAGATATTATAGAACTGTCCAATTGCATTTATTAGACAGCACTGAAATGCAAATGTAAAGATAAAAATAAGTGCCTTTCTATAGCTAGGGGTGTGATTTATTTATACACAAGGGGGTTTAATTTTCCAATTAATGAGTGGGGTCTCATGCACATGCTAATGAATGATGTGTGTGTGGTGTAAGAGATTGTTGTGCTAAACTCAAGGTGCTCCCTGCCAGGAAGTAGATCTGTATATTATAATTTGTACGTGTGATATCACACCTATGAAGTCAAGAAAATGAATTAATTAAATTCACAAATGTTTGGTAGAGCGACAGTTTTAAGAGTTAGCCAATTCTTTAAGAAATACTTAGGGGATAATGCTTTATTAGGAAATACTTGGGCAATATTTTCAAATTCTCAACGTGGAGGAAAGATATTTAATTGAAAGGAGTGAATCTAAAGAGAGGACCTAAAATAATATTCAGAACCCTGCAATTCACAAGTCAAAACTGGTCTAATTTAGGTTAGAGTAGAGATGTCATTTGGTCTTAAGGATGTGGGACTAGCCTTTACCTATCCAAATAATCACTCCTGAGAGCCTGATATTTCTTTTCATGGGAAGTTGCATGGAAAATAGAGCTAGAAAATGAAAATGTATTTGGTTTCAGGGAGCAGTAACCAACCAATGCTCAGCTGGTAAAATGTACCAGATTTTCAAAATAAATGACCCAAATCTTAGGGTTTTGTCCATCTACATGACATGCCTTCTGATTGAGGGTCACAGGAAACCAAAAACTTTTCTCGCTAGCCATTCCTAGTGTCCTGTGGCTGCCATGCCACAAAGAAAAGAGAAAAAAAGAGAAACAAATGAGAACAGCAACACCAAGCTATGTTCTTGTGTGATTTCTGTATAAGTTTTCTTTCTCTCTTTACTTCCTATTGGACACACACACACGCACACTCACTCACATACTCCTTTTCTCCAACTTACTTAGCAGGTACGAAGGGTAATCAGCATGTGTGTATGCTTGTTGAACACATATCAAAAAGCAAACTCAACTTGAAGGGAAGGAAAGGAGGAAATACAACTACTTAAGCTCTGCATTTCTAGAAGAAAATTAAAATTACAATTCTGGGGCCAGCTTCTCAATTTTATTTGAATTTACTCCCTGCCTGTGTTTGAATGCTGGCCTTTTCATACTTAGCAAAGTCTAAGCATGCAGTGAATGAGCAGAAAAAGATCATGAAAGGGACTTCTCTTGGGAAGTCACAAAAACAAAACATTATTGTAAAAATACTAGGCTGATCGTCAGCACATTTTTCTTATCTAACATTCTATGGTTGGAGAAACCCAGATTCAGCTCTCTGGTTTGGTACATTATGCTCTATTATGACTCAGTTTCTTATTTGTCAAATGGGTATAGGAATATGTCTTTGCAATGAACAGGAATGTTATATAAGGTGAATGAGATACCATAATGTTTAAAACACAATACATTTTTTTGAACAAAGAGAAGCGTTATGAAATATCATTAATTGACACTGTTAAAATGATGGTACAAACCATAAAAAGAATATCTTGTTTATAAGGCCCTATGCGGTAACGTTCTAGAGCACTTAGCTAATTCTCTAATCATACTGGCTCTTAGGAGCCTAGTGTAGTCAGTGCTCAAAAGTATATCTTGAATGAGTGGAAGAACTAATGAATAAAAGAGCGACTATTTCAATTTTCACTTAGGGATTAAATAATTAAAGGCCGTGGAAAAGGGGTGGCAAATATGTAGTATGTGTACCACTTGTCCAATCTCCTTTACTAATTTTATTGCTGCTACCGAAGGTAACTTTAGAATCTTTCTCAGTACAGGACCCCAATATATCCCTATCAATCAACTGGAGTTCATGTGAAAGAAAGTGTATTTGCAATCCTGAAATATTTAGAGAGATTAATAAGCAAGAGGGCAGGGTTAATAATGGGCATGACACTTACCTGGGGCCTATTAACCCTGGATGATCATGAGTATTTATGTTCAAACTTACCAGGGCACAGAAGAGTCAAAAGAAACAAATTTTTCACAAAAGAGATGTCACTTCTGTGATGGAATATGATCATGTGTAATCTAGTGTGTGACAAGTAGAGAAAGTATGTTGATATGAAGATGATTAAACATAGAAATTGTCTATAATTTACTAAGCAATATTACTGTTGTTGTTTTTAGTAGAAAGGGTGGGAATGAGGAAAGAAGGAAAAGAAATTTCTCACTTTTTCTGGCAGTGTGTGAGTTCAAAGCAAGGATAGGCTTAAAATGAAGCGTTTTTGATTTCAAAGTATTCAGTTAGGTTTATTTATTTATCTACCAAAAATCTGGGTTTATATATAATTTGTGAGTACTGTGTGTACACCCAAAGTAAAGATGTGCAATTGGTATGGGACATACAAAGATGGATAAGATTGGGTCCCTGAACCCGACCATGCGAGCACCCTGATCTTGGACTTCCAGCTTCCAGAACAGTGAGAAATCAATTTCTGTTGTTTATAAACCACGCAGTCTGTGGCATTTTTGTTATAGCAGCCCAAATGTCTACGACACAAATAAATACTACTAAAGTTAAAGGTAGGGGAGATTTCTTCCTTGTGGAACTAGGGTGTGGATTAGAGATAGTTTGTAATAATAGCACATAGGTTAGGGCTTTAAGTAAAGTATATACAATCCGTCTATTTATCCACACACGCACACACAATATTTTTTTATAGAAGTGTATACACGCAGAACTGTAGTGTATGGCTTGAAATATTTTCACAAAGCATACACAACCCTATAATCAGCATTCAGATCAGAAACTAGGCCATTATCATCTGGTGTATGATACATCCTGAGGGTTTTTTCTTTTTTTTTTTTTAAATAAAACGTGAGATAGGAGTTGATTTTTTTTTTCTTTGCATAGGGTGAGTCAGTAATTTCAGTACCATTTGTTGAAAATATTTTCCTTTTCCCATTGAATTCTCTTGGCATATTTGCCAAAATCAATTGACTATATAGGTGTGGGTCTATTTCTACATTCTCTTCTGTTCTTAATGGTGCCCTTTGATGAATAGAAATTCTTAAATTTAATATATATATATATATACACAAATGTAAAAATATACATACTTTTACAGTTAGTGCTTATCGTGTCCTACTCCAAGGTCATGAAGATATTCTCATGTGTTTTCTTCTAAAAGGTTTATTGTTTTACCTTTCACATTTAGATCTACAGTCCCTCTGGGACAGGTTTTTTTGTGTGTATAATATGAGGTAAGAATAAAGATTTACTTTTTTCCATGGCTATCCAATTGACCCAGAACCATTTGTAGAAAATTCTATCATTTCCCCAGTGCATTGCAGTGAGTGGCCCCTTTGTCCTTAATCAAGTGACCTCATATGTATGTTTCAGTTTCTGAATTCTATTCTGTTCTCTTGATATTTATGGCAATCTATACTGTCTTAATATATCTTTATAATAAGTCTTGATATCTAGAATGTAAATTATCCAGCTTTTTGTTGTGGTTCAGGATTGTTTTCGTGATTTTTGCCTCTTTGCCAAAATTCATTTGTCTCTCTCTCTCTCTCTCTCTCTCTCTCTCTCTCTCTCTCTCTCTATATATATATATATATATATATATGGGTCTGCTAAGGATTTAAGTAGGATTGTGTTCACCTATCACTAAATTTGGGGAGTATTGTTAGCATTACAATATTGAGCCTTTCAATTTACGAACATGGTATAACTTTCCATTCATTTACATCTTTTAACATAGTTCTCCTAGTAATTCTGTAGTTTCCAATGCAGAGGTCTTGTAAATTTTGTGTTTTTTTAGTTTTATACCTAGGTATTGGATTTTTTTTGGGGGGGTACACGGGCCTCTCACTGCCGTGGCCTCTCCCGTTGTGGAGCACAGGTTCTGGACGCGCAGGCTCAGCGGCCATGGCTCACGGGCCCAGCTGCTCCGCGGCATGTGGGATCTTCCCAGACTGGGGCACGAACCCGCGTCCCCTGCATTGGCAGGTGGACTCTCCACCACTGCACCACCAGGGGAGCCCAAGGTATTGGAGTTTTTAAACATTTGTGATAATGTTTTCATGTGTCAACTTGACTAGAGTCCACTAGACTAGTCCTTCCTACACTGGACTAGTGATTCAATCAGACACCAATGCTGTGAAAGTATTTTGTGTATGTAATTAGTTATTGTAATCGCTGGACCTTGAGTGAGGGAGATTACGTGGATAATCTGGGTGGGCCCGACTGTATCAGTTGAAAGGACTTAAAGTCAGGACTGACTGAGGTTTCCCTTTCAGAGAGAAGAAATTCTGTTCCTGGATGACGGTGTTGGCTTGTGCCCACGGAGTTTCATCTATTCATGATGCTTCCGTCCTGATGGCCTGGCCTATGGATTTCTGGCTTGCTGATTTAGCCCTCACAAATGTAAATCAATTTTCTGTAATAAATTATCTATCTATCTATCATCTATAATCTACCTATCTGCTTATCTATCATCTGTCTCCCATTGGTTCTTCTTCTCTAATTGAACACTGACTGATACAGATTTTGATACTAGAAGTGGTTCCAGAAGAACGGGAGCTTAAGGATGAGTTCTCTGAATTGGTACGAGGCAGTCCATGGAATGATATAGCAAAAGAATTACTCAAATTATTGCCATTGTATGTCCCTGATCATATGCCACTACCTCAGAAAGATTAAAATACTTTACTCAAGGTCACTAGGTACTGGGGAGCAGAGGGGCTCTAAGACCAAGGTCTTAACAGCTACGCTATGCTGCCTCCCCATAAAACACTGGGATTTAATTAGATATAAATTAAAGCTTTAATATTCATACTCTGTGTGATGCTAAATGTCTAAGCATCTTTTAAATGACTTTCCCCCCATTTTTGTGTTGTTGGGAAGAATATACGGTTTGGGGGATGTTGGATATGAGGAAAAATAGAGTGGGATGGTCCAGCATTTTCTGATAAGGTTTGGAATATTTTGTTCTATTCAAATCCTTACCTACCCATTTCTCAGTGGCTCAGTTTCATTCTTCTGATGTCAAAGACCATATTACTTTGCTCATGTTCAGAATCCAAAGAGATTTAAAAGCCAAAGAGAATGCATTTAAAAAAAATTTTTGCTTGTTGTTTACAGCTGCCTAGTATTTATGAGTCTTCTCTTCTTGGAAGTGAGGATGAGCTCTGGTGGCTCTAATGGACTTGATTTCCTTGGTCAGCACGGGCAGAACATTTTTGCACAGAGGTTTGCAGGCATAATACCTGCTGCATTTTAATGTTTACAGAGATTGAAGGAATGTGTGAGCTGAATGCACCCTTGGCGAACCTTCAGTCCTAATCTCTAAGGGAACCAGAAACTGAATGAGGTCTCCGCCACCTCTGAGCAAACACATCCAGAGCAGACCTGGGAGGGATCAGGGCCAGACAAGCTGAGCACAGAGCTTGGTCCCCTGGAGAAATGTTTGGTCTTTCTAATCCTAAAGTATGGGGTTTAGTGGAGTATGGAGAATCCGTTAGGAAAAGAACAGCCTAAAGAAAAGAGAGGGAGCAAGGAATGGCAAAACTGGGTTCCACACTCCAACCAAATTTAAAGAAAAAAAATGTATGCGAGTAGAGAAAACACAAACCCAAAGATGCAGCCAGGAGGGACCAGGGAGAGAGACAGCAGTGCCCATTCTGCTTTTCGATATTGCAACAGAAACATTTCTGGCTCTTTCTGTATGCCTCAGATATAATAAACTTGAGGTATTCTCTTGGGAGAAACATTTAATTAATTAAGGTGCATTTTTTGCTGATCTAGGAATTTGCAGAACACTGAGAGTATTTGTATTTTCATATCTCCCACAAATCTAGCGAGATGGAGTTGTCTGTCCCATTTTCCAGACAAGCTGAGTCCAGTGACTTGTCTAAGAGCCTCAAGTAGCCTGAGAGAAACATCTCTTGACTATTTCTCAAGTAGGCACTTGAGGAAATCATGAGCACTTATATTTCCAAAATACAGTTTTGTGCGTCTTTTCGTTTTTCTGATTATCAAATAGTATTTTGAGGTAGGCAAGGCAAGGGTTGTGATGGAAAATGTGCCTGGCTGAAGAAACCAAGGCTCAGAGAGTTGGAAGACACCAATTTTCAACCTTGGAAGCCAGAGATCTTGGGCCACATCCATCCCACTCCCCACGCAGCACAGAACTACTTAAACGCTGGGACTTTAACCTCTTTGCCTTTACCAGCCCCTCTCCCTGAAATATCCACCTTTAACTCCAACTCCTGAGCTAGATGTGGCTTCACCAGGAGCCTGGAGGGGATCCTCCACCTTATAACCATCAGGCTTTTGGGAGAAGGCTCAAGGCTCAAGGTCACGGCAGCTGGAGCTGAACCTGGGCTGGTGCCTGTGTGGCTCACATCCACCTGGAACTGCTGGAAGAGGAGCCTGCAGGACGCCCACCAACTCAGAAAAAGTGACTCTCCTTCCAGGGGGCAGGGAAAAAAAAACTATTTTGTTAATAGTAACGTAAGAACAAATCTGATTCCATATTGGATCTATTCCTTTTCCTTTAACCCTTGTGGTTTGTTGCTCAGGCTTGGGCATGTTGGCTCTGCCCCTTTTGTAAAAGAATGTTGCCTATAGCCTGAAATATATGGGATAGCCTATTCTCAGGGCTCTGACCTTTAAGAGTCCGTTCATACAGAGATAAAAAGCACCAGAACAGAGAATAACATTTGTCTTGTTGGAGGTTTACAGGAACATCGTGACCTGACCTACTTGGACAGCTGCAAGATCAAAGGATTCTGACACCAAGAAACTTGCAACAACTAACCACGCCCTCCCGCACCTTGCCTTTAAAAATGCTTTGCTGAAATCCTTTAGAGAGTTGGGGTGTTTTGGGCAGGAGCCGCTTTTCTCCTTTGCATGGCCCTGCCGTAAACCTTTCTCTGCTGTTTGGCCTCACTGTGCGTCATGGGGCACATGAACTTGCGTTCAGTAACAGTAAGCCCTTGATAGGCTTACCGTGTCCTACAGATTCACCAGGTGAAAGTAATCCAGCCGTACTTGCCTTTGAGAGGTCCTCTGTTTTCTTCCTTAACAGAACCATCTGCTGACCAGTCTGCGGTTAAATGAAACATCCGCTTTGCTTTCCTCTACCAATGGACTACAGAGAGGTAATAATAATAGTTGTCATTGATTGAGTGCTTCCTAGGCTAGGAAGTGATTTACTTATATTGCTTCATTAAGACCTTTGAGGTTATTTCAAAATTACAGAAGGGGAAAACGAGACTGGGCAAGGTAAATGGAGGTGCCTGAAGTTATCTACTTAGTAGTGAGCCAGAGCAGGGCCTGGGCATGCCACGTAGAAGTCTGATGCTTCTTAATTCCACCTACTTTGAGCCAGGGCAGGAAGGAAGGTCATTTAATACGGTACTTGGAAACTGGTTTTGCCCCACTAAAGACACCGCGATTGAACTTTCTCGGGGAACAAGCCTGGTCCTGCTTGCCTTCTATTAATTACCTGTGCAGACAGCCTTGCACTTTAATATTGCCTCACACCTGAGACTCTCTCAAGGTTATTAGACTGCATCCTAAGGTGAGGAAAATTCTTTCTGAGCATTAGTGCTTAACGGTCTTCAGCTCAAAGCAACTGAACCACTTACAGTGTTCTGTTCTGGGCCCCAGGAAAATAAAGATACATTAGAACTGTCCCTTATTCTCCAGGAGCTTTTAGATTTGGAGGAACCATCACCTTCAAATGAAGCAAATAGACATCCTAGATAGACACTAATATGTGACAATAAATAGAATAAGTAATGCAAATAAAAGAGAATTGTAAATAATGGGACAAAATATACCGTATAATGTAGAGCAATGATCAGTCGAAAAATATCAGGTAGGATTAGAATAGTACCAAGGAATATTTGGTAAGTGTATTTCCTCTGATATTAACGGTAACTTTGTCTGAAAGAGATAATTTGTTCCACAAGAGGCACATTAAAATAGTGTTCACATTGTCACTTAATTTAAATATTTTCGATAATGGATTTAGGAAGAGGTGGTCAAGAAAAGCCAATCATACAATTTAATGTTTCTGAGTAAAGTCAGATATAAAGTATTGTTTCTGAGTCTAAGTACTTAATAAATGAATACAAAACATTAATTCTTAGGATAGTTATTGGTATGTACTAGGAATTCACCAAATGTTCGATATTATTGCTATTATCTCTTCGATGAAGCAATGGCTTGTGTTTTAGTTAGTGGTTCAAATGAATGTTATATAATGTATAATGTTTGGTGATTGAGTTTGATTTCACACAGGTTGTTTTTAATTGCAAAAAATTTTTACCTTTTCCATTCTGTATTTTTGTCAGCAAAAGTAGAGTATTTTGGGAGAAATGCATAGCTTTGTAGCTCGGCTCAATAACTATACCCCCTCAGGTATTTACTGGTAGTTACTTCACAAATCCGTACATTTTCAAAAGAACAGATATCCTTTTAAGTAATTCAAAAATGTTTTCTAGGTACTTGTTTATATTCAAAGTCTGTTATCTTGCATGAACATTCCCCAAAACATGCACCAGGCATTTTTCTCATATTTTGAGTTGTCAATATGAAATGTTCTTAAAATTTCCCACAGCATCAGTTTTCTTTGTAAGTTTTTTTTTTTTTTTTTAGTAACGCGGGCCTCTCACTGTTGTGGCCTCTCCCGTTGTGGAAGCACAGGCCCCGGACGCGCAGGCTCAGTGGCCGTGGCTTATAGGCCCAGCCGGCCCAGCCGCTCTGCGGCATGTGGGATCTTCCCGGACCGGGGCACGAACCCGCATCCCCTGCATCGGCAGGCGGACTCTCAACCACTGCGCCACCAGGCAGGCCCTCTTTGTAAGTTTTTCAACACATTTCTTATGCTTTGATAACAGATAATGTCTTATTCTGCAATTACTTTCAAGAAAATGACTTGTATAGTTTTGTAGCTTTAACTCATATTAAAACTACGCTAGGGCTTTCCTGGTGGCACAGTGGTTGAGAGTCCGCCTGCCGATGCAGGGGACGCGGGTCGTGCCCCGGTCCGGGAAGATCCCACATGCCGCGGAGCGGCTGGGCCCATAAGCCATGGCCGCTGAGCCTGCACGTCCGGAGCCTGTGCTTCCGCAACGGGAGAGGCCACAACAGGGAGAGGCCCGCGAACCGCAAGAAAAGAAAGAAAAAAAAAAAAACTACGCTAAGAAGCTGATTGTCACAGGGAACTATCTTTGTGTCAAGCTGAATGTAGCATTTGAAGAAGCCAATTACAATGAGAAAGGTTCCGTACCTCAGCAATACTGATATTCAGTTGTGGAATTACCTGCCCAGGTAGTATTCCCAGCCATTGTTGTCTTGATGAAATGAATTGCATTTTGTGGAAGCTGAGCTATTCGGACCATTACTTCCACGGTGAGGAAACATTTTTGAAAAGTTCTTCAATAATAAGAAAAACATGAACTAAACAGGTAGATGTAATAGAGTGGAACAAATTACCTATCATGATAAATTTGCTAGCAGTCCCTTCCTTGAAAAGGTATTTGTATGTGTTATTTGCATTCCTTTCTGTATACTTAAAGGCCATATTATGAAAGTAGTACATTCTCATACAAATTTGGAAATTGTTGAAAATAATTAAGAAAAGAATCACCAACCTATTCATGGACAATCCCTGTCAACATTTTTTATGTATATCTTTTGATTTCCTGTGCATATTAAAAAATCATTGCAGTATGTATGTATTGCTTTTTATCCTTTTGTCTGGCTTTTCTAGAATTTCACCTAAAGGAAATATGTAGTCTTTTGTGTCTGGCTTCTCTCACTTAACATAAGACTCTTGAGAACATCTATGCTATTGCTGAACAATATTTCATTGTAAGGATATACCACTAATAGTTTATCCCTTCATCAGTTGATGGGTATTTGAGTTCTTTCCAGTTTTTGACAGTTATTAATACGAATAAAGCAGCTCTGAACTTGAGTACAACTCTTTGTATGGTCACATTTTCATTTCTCTTGGATAAGTACTTAGGAGTGGAATTCCTGGGCCATATTGTATGTGTGTATTTGAATTGATAAAAAAACTGCCAATTTATTTTCCAAAGTGACAGTTCTATTCTGCATCCCCACAAGCCATGCATAAGAATCTAGTTGCTCGACATCTTCACCAACACTTGGCATCTTCTGTTTTTAGAAAATTTTCTTTCTTTTAGCCATTCTAGTGGGTATCTAGTGGTTTTAATGAACGTTTTTCTAATGACTGTTGATGTTGAAAATTTTCATGTGCTTATTTGTCTTCCTTGTGTCTTCTTTAATATCTTTTGCCTTTTTTATTGGATTGTTTGCTTTTCTTATGGAGTTATAAGAATTTTTAATATAGTCTGAATATAAGTCCTTTATCAGATATATGTTCTGCAAATATTTTCTCACAATCTGTAGCCAACCTTTTCATTTTCTTAGCAGTACCTTTTGAACAGCAAATTTAGCAAATATTTTCAGTTTTGATGAAGTCTGTTCTATCAAGTTTTTCTTTTTGAGTCCCAGTTTAAAAATATTTGCCTAACCTAAAGTCAGTAAGATTTTCTTCTAGAAGTTGGATAATTTTAGGTTTTATATTTGAATGTATAATCCATTTTTGAAATAATTTTTAGATGTGACGCGAGTCAAGTTTTACCTTTTTACATATGGATATTCAATTTTTTTCTTACGCCAGTATTGACAAACAAAAAACCAAATGGCTATAGATATGTGAGTCTCTCTGTGGATTCTTTATTGCATCCGTTTAATTTTCTACGTTGACACCATAGTACACGTTCTTACTGTAGCTTTTCAATAAGTCTTGAAATCAGGCCATGTTAGTCCTCTAAATTTGTTGTTTTTCCAGCATTATTTTGGTTATTCTAGGTCCTTTGTATTTATGCATGAACTTTAGAACCAGTTTTTGAACTTTGTCAAAAAAGGATTTTTATCCAGAATGTAAGAGGGACTCTCAATATGAATATGTTTTTTACCTGGAGTGGGGCTGGAGCACCTGTCTTTCAAGCTTATCCTCTATTCCTTTAGCACTTCTGTCCAATGCAACTCTAGGTTGTTTGTACAAATATGCTCATTATGTTAGAAGTCCTAGCCTATTTCAGATAGTTCTTAAAACATTTAGAAATGTGAGTACACTTTTGATGCTGAGTCCTCGATCCTGCAAGTAATGGGGCATGTCAGGCCATAAGGCAATCAGGATCCCAGTGTGTCACATTAAAAATAGGATGGGTCTTTTTGAGCAGATGCCAGATCTAGATTCTGCTAATCATTGCTGCAACCAGAAGTCAAAGGATTCTTTCTTGCACAGGATGTACAAAGAACTGCAGTTCTTGTAGCCACAACGTGGATATACCCAGAGCACTCATTATCAGCCTTGGGAATATAGCACAGTGTTACAATGTCCTGGCCTTCATGGCGGCAGCTGTGGGTATGGTCCTCTCTAAACTGAACCTTTGTTCCTCATTATAGTTATATTGTTCCAGAACTTGGATCCATTTTTTAAGCCATCTTTTTTTTAGTGCTTCTCTCTTGTTGGATTCTTTTCCTGCAGATAGAAGTGACCAGTTTTTTTTAGATTTTATGCCGTGCTCTGTTTAGAATGCGTATTTTCAGGCATATATCATATTTGTCGATCAGATCTTGACAATTAAAAGGCATTTAAATGATTAGATTCTGATTATCAAAATTCAAGCCCTTGAAATAGGACGCCTGAGCTAATGCATTCCACATTCCAGCATCTCATTTGCCGATCAATGTATTCATCAGAATCAGTGATGAGAGCATATTATATACTTGTCAAAGTAAACTTATTAAAAATACATTAGTTCTAAATAAAATCTTGTATTGATTTGTCATTTGTTTTATTAATAGAAAATTTTACACCTGCTCTCAAATCCTCAAATCAAAAGGTATCTGTTTCTCAAACAGATTGAAGTTCAATGATGAGTACAATTCCTCTGTGTGTGTGGGCGAGAGGATACTAGCTCATCAGCATGCACCACTGGCATGCCTTACGTTCAGAAAAACAAAGATGAGAGCAGCTATGGAGAGCAATTGATATTCCTGCACAGGTTGGAGTTGATATGCAAATGGTAAACACAATGTTACCATTCTCAGGAAGCTATATGAAATCACACCAGCAGAGGTTTGATACTGTATTTCCTTCTGTTTTAGCTCTGTTGTCATTTCAGAAACTGTGAAACTAAGAATCTCTAAGAGATGTATTAAGGGATTCCAGCCCCCAGCAGAGAACTATGTAACAA
Organism: Phocoena phocoena; assembly: GCF_963924675.1. Classification (NCBI taxonomy): domain Eukaryota; kingdom Metazoa; phylum Chordata; class Mammalia; order Artiodactyla; family Phocoenidae; genus Phocoena; species Phocoena phocoena. The sequence goes on from NC_089228.1 coordinate 90,036,105, forward strand.
TTAGCAACCACAGGAAAAGTAAACAATAAAGCATGTAACAATACAAGGAGGGTATTATAAAATGGATTTACAAATGCTGCGTGGTATTAGTTTAGTATGACTTTGTTACTCACTATTATTAACATAGTGCTTACTGACCTTTTAAGATAATGTATAAAATGAACTGGTCTAGAGCTAATTAGGTAATAGTTTCTTTTTTTTTTTTTTGCGGTATGTGGGCCTCTCCCTGTTGTGGCCTCTCCCATTGCGGAGCACAGGCTCCGGACGCGCAGGCCTAGCGGCCATGGCTCACGGGCCCAGCCGCTCCGCGGCATGTGGGATCTTCCCGGACCGGGGCACGAACCCATGTCCCCTGCATCGGCAGGCAGACTCTCAACCACTGCGCCACCAGGGAAGCCCAAGTCCTTCCCTTTATTAGGAAAGAAAAATCTTTAAGTAGCTTGTCCAGTTCCTTTGTGTTTGTGTTTGTGAGAAGCTCTTGCAGACTTTCTCTTAAGCTCAGTGGCCTGATCAGGATCTCATGGGCACTGGTCGCATGGGCAACCTTAGCTTAAAGGAGGCTAGAAAGCCAGTATCCTGATTTTTTGTCTTTATAGGGGGAGGAAAGCAAGACAAGAGAAGGGGATTTGGGAACGGTTGTTGCGTCTGCCCCGACTGATCTTCTCATTTCTCTGTTTATCCAACCTTCAAGACAGGCCCACTGAACTTTTAGCTCTTAATCATTAGCTCTTCATAGTTTTGCTCCCTTATGCTCTTGGCTGTATTTTTCTGTGCATGCGTTTTTTTTCCTTAGTATTTCTCCATCACTGATGGGATAAAGTCCCAGTTCCAGATCATAGCATCTGAGACCCTTTGTGCATGGCCCCTACCCCCCACTCCAGCTACCTCAACTTCTGTTTCCTCAAAGATGCTGCTATTCCATCATGTGGACTCTCTTACTGTTTTCTAAAAGTGGCATTCTGTCTTCAGGCCCTTGTTGCCTCCAATACATAACATTTACCCATTATTCAAGATCATCTCAATCAATATTTCTTCTGGGAAGCTTTCCGAGAAGGCCATCCTTCTGGTTAGTACTGACCATGCTGCGTCATAATGGTTTTTTCACATTCCTACACTCAAGGATTTCTTGGTCTAGTGGGACAAAGGGAGTTGGGAACAGTGCCTGGCACAGGGTAAGCATGTAAAAAATGTACAGTGTAGGAGACTGAAAGCCTGAGGAAAATAACTATCTTTTAGTTTTTCCCTCGCAACAGCCTAACACGGTTAATAATTAATGACCCAAGATAAGTTGCTAGAGCAAACTAATTTGATTAGTTGATTGAGCAAATGGGCAAAAACCATTTTTTAACCTTATAATATCAATTGAGATTAATACTGTTGTTAGCGCATCATTTTGGCTATTATATAAGTTACCAATTGCCCTGTTCACAATATAATGAACATGATAACTCTTTTCCTATCTCCTCTCCCAAGTATGTGCTTATGTGTGTTTGTGTGACTTTATTACCTGTATTTTTCTTTCTCTGCTTCTAATTTCTCCACCATTAGTAATGGCAGTTCCATATCCCTCATTGTTCATCTGTTCATGTCTGATTAATATTATCACCGGGTATAAGACTCGTCTCTGCCTCAGTGGAACAGGGGCAGTCTTTGTATAGAAAGCAAGGATAAATCTAAGTATTCTCACACAGAAGTCATTTAACATTCACAGCACTGACCTCTGGTAAGCAGATTTTGTGTGCAGTGCCATGAAGATTCATTGAGGGATGAAGAATTATTTTTTTTCCCACAATAAATAACCTGAAGACTACTTAGTTCCCTTACAGACTTTTCATTCCATTAAAAAATGACAATACTGAATTCACATCACTTAATACATACTAATATGGATCTCAGAAAATTCTCAGATTCGTTTTACTCTTTCCCACAGGATTTGAGCATCTACAGAGCATCTGTAGAAGTTGACAGAGACTGACCATCATGTAATACTGGTGAGTTGGCTGGCTTGCTAGGAGATAAGAGTCTCTTCAGTATAAGAAGGGGCATCTGAATCCTGACAGAGATAAAGATTTTAAAAAAATTATATCTTTAGTTACATATTTATTTGTATTGAGATATAATTGACATATAACCTTGTATTGGTTTTAAGTGTACAGTATAATGATTTGATGATTTGCAATGATTTATATATTGCAAAATGATTACCACAATAAGTTTAGTTAACATCCATCACCACACATAGTTACAATTTTTTTTCTTCTTTTTGGTGATGAGAACTTCTAAGATCTATTCTCTCTTCAACTTTCAAATATATAATATTGTTAATTATAGTCACCATGCTATACATTACATCTCTAGGAATTACTTATCTTATAACTGGAAGTTTATACATTTTGATCACCTTTACCTTTTCTTACATTCTCCTCTTTATTTTTATATTCATAATATTCATACACTTTTATGTTTGAGCATCTTGGAAATACAAGCCTGTGAAATGGGGCTCACTTAGACAGGACCATATTAGATAGTAAAAACAACAACCAAAACACCTCTTCCGCCTGTTGATTTACTTTGGGCCATTTACAGAACAAAATTGGGAAGAGGTGAAGTTTTACTATCCTTATTCTTTCAGTAAACACTTATTTAGTGGTCACTGGAAAAAAAAAAAAACACATCCTCTGGGGATTAGTCAGATGTGAGATTGAAGCCATATATTGGTTGCATGACTTTGGGGAAGTTGTTTAGCTATTTAGAACCTTGGTTCCTACATCTAAAAAAGGACTGGTAACCCTTATCTTAAGGGTTGTGAGGCTGGGACACACAGGGTAAGTACTCAATAAATAATGGCCATTACTCTTAGTATTATTACTGCTGTTACTGGCTCTAACGTGCCTCAAGAACTATGTGAGATAAGGCACAGCCCTTCCTCAAAGGAGCTTTTTACTTTACTTGGGGTAAGAAGACCAAAAACAACGAATAATACCATGATACAGCATAATTCTAGGGCAGTAATAAAGGTATAAACAAAACGTTACAAGATGAGACAATGGGTAAATTTGGACCACATGGAGACATCAGAAAAAACTCCATGACGAGGAAGAATCTGTGATGAGCCTTAAGAAATGAGCAGGCTCTTAGCAGAGAAAGGGGGAAAGGGACTGATTGGCATTACCCCAGCCTGCTCTTCCTTTAACCTGTATATGCTTACAATGGCTTCCACTACATTCTTCCTCCTTTTTGTACCCAGTACCTGCCTCCGAAAACAATACAAGACTATTGTTTGAGGGGAAGCACTCTGTTATTACATTTGTGTGTAACTCTTGTGTGGAAGTCATGTGGAAGGTTGTATGGTTAAAAGGTACTGTTGTTTTGTTCTGTTTGTAAAGGGCAGGGACCTACTGGATTTAAGTGAGAACCAGTCACCTTGAAAGGAGTGTCTCAGGCTGGACAGCCAGAAACCAGAGAGTCAAATCCAGGGCAGCTGCAGGATGATTCTCTTGGATTTACGCATGAACTTAACCAGATATTGGCGAGGTACTCTCCTTACAGAATAGGGTGGGTATGGGGAGTTAGGAATCCCAAGCAACTTAACCTGCAAGCTGTGGGCATCCTTTGGGGCTCTGCGTGATCCAGGTGTATGCACCTAAGGTCCTGCACACCTGGGTTTGGAGTCCAGCTTTGCCATTTACCAACGGTTGATCTTGGGCGAGTTATTAAATCTCTCTGCATCTTGTTGTACCATTTATAAAGCGTGAAAAATAAAAGCTCCCTTATATGATTGATGTGAGAATGAAAGGACATAGCTCCTAGGCATGGAAACCTTCTAGACAAAGAGTCCTAGACTGTTCGTTCTCTTTCTTCCTTCCATTTCTTGTTTCCTCCATTTCCCTTGCCCTCACCAGCATTGAACTTTAATACAGAATAAAGACTTGAGTATTCTAGTCAGTATCAGCTATGCTAAGAGACACTGAGAAAAGAGGTTTTAGTCATGCGTGGCCTAGAATATCAAAGGGGAGCATGGCGTTTCTGGGGGTCAGCATGGGGGTGGCTATGGAAACTGAAAGAAGAGAACTTCAAAGAGGTGAAACTCTGGTGAAGGGTGGGGTGAGGGAGAACCAACACCCCGAGAGGCCAGCCTTCTTCACTAGGATACTGTTCTTCCAGTGCTGAGTTCTAACAGCTCTACATTGTAATAAGGAGGAGCTACCCCCCTACGGATATCCATCCCTTAATATAAAAATGAGTAAACACATAGCTCCTTCCCAGTGACATTTTGAAATGAAAAACTTTGCCCCATGTGAAAGGAATTTTAGGAATTCTTAGGCAGTTTGGGAAAATTTCAGGGAGCAGGGGATGAGGACAGGCTTGGGTGACAGGGACATTTACTCTAGTCACTGGACTTAGAAGTTAGACATTACTTGACCTAAATATAAGTGGCTTTACCGTGGTGGGCAGAAGACCAGAAATTCCTGTACTTAAATTGCTCAGTCTCATTCGATGAGCCATGATGAATGATATACGCTAGCTAATTTGAGTGTCTTCTTACAGCCTGGCCTAATAATACTCTAACCGACATCATCATCTCTCAGTATTTAATTCTTCTTTACTTGGGTCTGCAAATGCAAAGTGAAAAAGAGAAATGAGACCAAAATGCTATTCGGCACAAATATGTGAAGCTAAAGTGGATTGTGGCCCAAATGATCCAGAACATTGTCTCAATTCTCTGTCTTTTTAGCCCAATGGAGACAAGCTGTTGCCCTAATGGGAAATTAGGAATCAAGATGGCGCTAAACCTGGTTTGGAACTTGAAATGTGAAAATCACGGCTCTTTATGGAGGAAAGCTGTATTAAAATTCAACTTCTGTTTGACACATATATATCTTAGTTTCATGTTTGTGATGGCCATCTCGCAAGCAATGTGCACATACCGTTCTAAATAACTAGACATAGGTGGTCTGCAAATGTTTGCGAGGGGATCACTTTTAGTTCTGTAAATGGTACTTATGGATGTATGACAAATCTGTTGGGTTAGAGTTAGGAGGCCAACTGATTTGCAGTGATGCATGCATTGCTCTCAAAGTGAAAATCCTCGGCAGTGCTGAATGTACTTGGTCTTAATGCTTGTCTCACTAGTGACACTGGTGAGACAGATAAAAGGATGGTATTGAGAGAAGCGTGACATGAGACAGATATGTAGAAATATTGTTGCTTTTTGATGTTAGTAATACTGTCCACAGGTCATTGTCTGCAAAAGCACTGACTCAACTCAAACTCACCAATAGTATCAGGAGAATTCTGGTCTCTCAGAATTAGCATTTAGGATATTTGCCTCATGGTTGAATGTCTTAAGTTGGAATTTAGGTAAGTTTTAAAAGCTGGAGACTTTTCTGAGATAGATACAATAACATTTTCAAGTCCACGGTTAAACAGTGGTCACTACACATCATATTCCAGGTTGGCTGAACTAGTGCTGTAAACAGCGTCAGCATCACCTCTGTATTCTAAGCCATGCTAATTGTGTTGTGCCGTTGAATGTTCATTTCTGAGTTCAGTATTCTCTTTGCCTTCCTTTGCTTTTAGAATGCACACGTACAAATTGTCAAAATCTTTCTCATTCTGTTATTCATTCTATTTCATTATGAAGTCTATTGGAACCAAAAATATGCCATTGTTGTTGTGATCAAAACAACTGGTTCCACATCTGGATAGTTACATCAGTCTTTCATGCAGGTGGAGGTGGAGGCTGAGTGAGTGGGTAAACCTATGCAATGAGAAATGTGTATGTGTATGTAATCAGATGCACATCTCACAACCAACAAATAAAAAAACCACATCTAAAAGAGAAAGAAAAGAAATGACCCATGTCTTGGTCAGTGCTAACTTTACCTATTTCTGCTGACTGCATTGTTTAAACTCTCTGCGAGAAAGCTCTGCCCCCAAGAATTGCTCAATACCCAGCACAGAGGACATTGTAACGGAAAAACCTACCACATCGACCCCTGCTGAGGGGGTTGAGTCTAGCAGCAAAAAATGATAGTATTGATAGTCAGTATCTCCGTATCATCCTCATATAGTCATTGCTTCCTTTGTTAGATAACGAACAAGGCAAATTTCTGGATACATCTCTGAAGTTCTAGAAGGCTTTTCAGGGTGATGCAAGGTTGAAAACAAATGCACAGTTGGCAATCAAGGAGAATGGAAAAACAAGAACGAAATGAATGAATGAACGTGACAGAGTGCTGTCCGTAGTCAGGAAAGAAAAGCAATTCATATGAGCTTTAATTTCATGCCAGCTTCTATGTCAAGTTCCTTTCATTCATTTCACATAATCTTCACTACAACCAGGAAACGAGGCACGGAGAGGTTAAGCACCTGTCTGGCGTCATATAGCCAATAAGTGGATCGTCCGATCTGCTGACTTCTTCACTTCAATCCAACTGCCTACCCGTAGTTTAGGGTTGGCATTTATATAGTTGATTTCATGCAGTACCTGACAGTAACACAACAGATGTAATGTTCTTGGATCACAACAAAAAGTCAATGATGTTTCCTTCTGGTTCTATCTGCTAGGAAGTTATCACTGAGTGTCAGGGTTTACCCATCAGAGACATCAGTGAGCATGTAATAGGAAAATTTCACCTGTTGCAAAAAGCAACAAATGAAAATGGTCAAACTGGGAAGAGTGGTTTCTTTGTGTTATGTTAGAAGGTCAGAAGTGCCAGCATGTCCTTAGTGAGCTCTGCCATTTGAATGTCTTTCAATAACATCGGCAGGTCATTGTATTTCAACGATTACTTCTTTCTAAGCAGTGCATGGTATAGTCGTTGAAATACCCTTATTAATTCCAGGCAAGTTTACCGTTATTTCGGAGTTTTTCCTTGTTCTATTTGATATTTCCTAATTAAGAATACCAATATGCAGTTTATATATAGCATTTCATATTTACTCCATAGCATAACTTACTATGAATAGTATATTTTCAGCTAGACCCTCCTCCATGTCTATCATGTAAAACAAACAAAAAATCATAAGAAGAAAAATATGCCGGCAATGTGATCATTTTCATTAACAGTGGGCCTCTCTGCTTCTGTGTGATTGAGATGCAGTCCGTTTCTGTTGCACCTCTCATTTACTTCCAGGAAACAGTCCCAGTTGTCTAAAGAGTCAACACCTTCTGACAGGCACCATCTGGTCAGCCATTCATTAACTCCCACGGTGCTGCCTGTGAATTTGCCTCTCTCCCTGTGACCAGTGACACTGTTGAGAGCTGTTGTGGCTTAAAGCAATATTGCTTCCTTATCTGGATCATCCAGGCATCACCAACCATGAGTCCTACAGGCAGTGTCCTACCTGGCATGTGGTTTTGTTATATCACTAAATGTAATACTTAATGACATTTTGGAAATTTAAAGTTGATTACAAATAGCAAAAGAATTAAAGTTTTGAAGAGCGAGTAGGTCATCAATGATGAAAATTTTTGTTTGGTTTGAGGATGGAAAACAATGTAGAAAATTCTTCTTTGGGAGTACTTTTTAAAAAAAATTCATTAATTAATTAATTTATTTTATGTTTGGCTGTGTTGGGTCTTCGTTTCTGTGCGAGGGGTTTCTCTAGTTGCAGCGAGCGGGGTCCACTCTTCATCGCGATACACGGGCCTCTCGCTATCGCGGCCTCTCTTGTTGAGGAGCACAGGCTCCAGACGCGCAGGCTCAGTAATTGCGGCTCACGGGCCTAGCTGCTCTGCGGCATGTGGGATCCTCCCGGACCAGGGCTCGAACCCGTGTCCCCTGCATTGGCAGGCAGATTCTCAACCACTGCGCCACCAGGGAAGCCCATGGGAGTACATTTTTTGAGAGGTGATTAACAAATAGAGAATCATGAGTTAGATTCATTTTCAGCTTTACACTTAAAAATCCCTTTTGCTTTCTTGCTGTTGTTTTTTACTTTTATTATTCAGTTTTTCTTGGTTTACATCCCTGTACTCAGAGGTCACGTGGACTAATAGAACGAAGAGAGAACGTGAAGACACTGCAAGAATTTAAGTAACAACTTGTTACTGAATGTTTCTTAATTCTGGTTTTATCATTTGACAGTGGGACACAAGTCCCAAACCAGCTCTTCCAATCTCCCATAGTTTCTAAAGGGCACAGTTTCTATGAATATCAAGTAAATAAGCACGTGAAAAAAATAGATACTTTTCCACTGAGCATCTATTTTGAGGTACATAATATTACAGATGTTGGGGTACCAAAGTATAAGACAACTGGCCCACAAGGAGCTTGCAGTTCAGTTGGAGGGATGGACACAGAAACAAACAAAATGTGACAAACCATTAAGATTCCCCGAATCATCAAGGTCTGAGGAGCCCTGATAATATGAGAGGAATCCCACAGAGCGGGAGGGGGTCTTCTGGGCAGAGGGGACAGCATGTGGAAGAACGGAGATGAGATAATATGGTCCTTTTGAAACCTTTAAATAATTAAGACAATAACAGTTTTGGCAGAGGACCTGGCAAGACCTGGGCTATAAGAAGGGTCTGGTTCATGAACAGTTATGTATGCCATGCACAGCCATTGGCTTCTACCCTGTGGACAACAGGAAGGTGTCGGGGAGTTTTAAACAGGGGCATGAGATGATTGGAAATGACGTGAATGACTGTCGAGGGATGTTTGAGGAACGATTCGAGGGGACTGAGCCCGGATGTCAGAAACCCAGAAAAGAGTCTAGTACTTGCTAGAGATGCTGAGAAAGGAACTAGAAGAGTGGCAGTGAAGGTAAAGAGGAAGGGAACCATCAGAGGAATCGAGTATGCAAGAGCAAGGCTCGTGGTCATTGTAATTAATCCAGAAGATCCAGTGTCAGATAAATGTTCCCTCATGTCTCAGGCTCATGTGTTTTGAATTCATTTTTTTCCCCTTCTAGTTTTCATATAGGGAAGATTTTCTTATTTATTTTGTAAGAGTTGTTTGATCCATCACGAGTTTTGGAAGGATTCTTCTGAAATTTTCGATGCCAAGAACGTTGCCAAGAACATCACATTTATAGAGTAATTCTCCTCCCGAACTTTGAGCTCTATGAGAGGTAGGAACTAGGTTCTCTTATCCTTTGTTGTATCCTGAGCACAGTGTCTGCCATGTCATAGATGCTCAATAACTTCTTATTGAATGCATCAACGATCAATTCTGTAGTGCCACACAAACAAGATGCTCTGATAATCATAATAGTAGAAAACATTTGTAGAGTTCTTCCCCCCCCCCCTTTTTTTAAAATTTGGTTGCGTTGGGTCTTAGTTGTGGCTTATGGGCTCCTTAGTTGCGGCTCGCCAGCTCCTTTGTTGTGGCATGCGAACTCTTAGTTACAGCATGTGGGATCTACTTCCCTGACCAGGGATTTAACCTGGGCCCCCTGCATTGGGAGTGCAGAGTCTTAACCACTGTGCCACCAGGGAAGTCCCTAGAGTTCTTATAAGTACCATGCACTGGGATAAATGTTCTTTGTGTGCATTGTCTGATTTAATCCTTATAGCAACACTTTGTGGGTGTTGTTCTTATTCCCATTATGCAGATGAGGGACGTGAACCTTAGAAGTTACACAGCTGGTGAGTGGCAAAGCCTTGGCTCCAATCCTGGGTTGTTTAAAGGCAAAAACCCGTGCTCTAAACCACTATGCTGGATTTAATGACCCCTTGAATGATGTGAATTCTGAAAATGACAATTTAAATAAGTTAATCCTTTCTTTGCTCCTTCCATTTCTATGTCTTTCATTCCTGGATTGTTCATATCATTTCTCAATACATATGCCTAGATTTTACAGGCATGGATGCTATCTTCCCTTCCCTCTCCCATGCCTTCTCTCCTTCCACTTTAAATGATGACATGTAGTCAAGGTATTGAAGCAAATGGGCTGAGTGGTTAGATATATGGGTCTCCATCCCAGTGGAGTGATGATCTTACACATTTTCCTCTCTAGCCTCTCTCGTGTGGTGTCTGAGTCTTCGTAGATGCCTCCACTTCATCTCTCTAGCTCCCCGTATTTAATTCCCCCTCCACCATCCCTACAGGTTGATGGCTAAGGTGTGGGTGTATGTAGCACTTGTAGGGAAAGTCAGGTAACAATAGATACTAGTAGTGATAAGAACAGCCAGCAAGGAAGGTCAGCTCCTTGAGGGTAGGGACGAGGTTTTATTTATCTTCTCTGTACATCACCTAGTTCACTCTCTGGCATGTAGAGGCACTTGATAAACATTTGCTGATATACCTAAGTGTGTATATATGTATGTGAGCCATCTTACAAGAAAACTCACTGCCCTGTTTTATTTTCTGTGCAATGTAATCAACTCTCTTCTTTATACATAAATTCTTAACACAGTATTCAACATCAATATGTTCAACACAGATCAATGAGCATTTTTTCCTTTCTCCTTTTGTGGTCTATCTCCTCCCTAATGAATTTATTCATTATAAACAGGGTACCATTACAAAAACAAACTTTTTACAAGTAGCAATGCAGATATGGAGGTTTACTCCCCATTTTGGTCTCAAGATGAATAGCTGTACATACCATGTAGCTTTCTTGGTAAGCCATCTTTTCCTTTCAATGTGTCTCTTTCCTTCTTTTAAAGGCTAATAATGCAATACACATGATTTTAATTGCAGAATTTGGTAATGTACTCCAATTTTACAAATACTGTGGCTAGTCTTAAAAAAAAAAGAAAAACGTTTGACAATAACTTGCACTCTGCATTCAAGAATGTCTCTTATTTGTGATATCAATTCCCCTTGTGCTTTGGACTTTGTTTTTTTTCCATTTCACCTCCAAAATTACATTGAAAACATCTGCTAAGGACTTACTTAAACACCTAGTTAATTCTTTATAAAGCTCAGAGGTGCACCCATCTGTTCCGGGAGCATTCTCTTTTCTCAACAGCTATATCATATTTTCTACCTGTCTGACAGCTGGTTTTGTCTCAAAACGCTTAATTTCTCTCTATCAGTAGTATACACCTTACATTAAAGTTTATAACTGAATTTTCCTCATCTTGCTTTGCTCTGAACAATCAAGTTGTTTCCTTCTTTTTCTTACGTCTTACTTAAATCTTTCAATGTTGTTTTAGTTTTTAGAGCCAAGATGTCCCTCCTTCAATCTTCGTAACCAAATCCAAGGCAGAATGTAGTTCTGATGGATTTCATCTCCAGCATCCTGGTCCTTGCACCACACCATCATGCTCCCCCCACAGCCCACCCTCAGGTACAGGACCCGACGCAAAGCCCTTTGGTTCACACCTGCTCCACAGCGATCATTGACACATCCTTACTAGGGAATGCGGGCCCATCCCAATATCACCCTCCATCATACCTCCTTGGAGTGTTTCAGCTCTCTCAGGAGTGATGCAGGAACCAATCCTCTGTGTCGCCTGACGGAGGGAAACCCATTTCCAGATCTTTCGATGGTCCCTTGGAAGCCCCCCCCCCCATCTAGGCTGAGAGGACAGAGGAAGCTCTGTCTTCCCCTCCACCCCTTTCAGGTGGGCAGACTCAAGGCAACCACCTTCCCCACTGAGTCTCTTAACTGTTTCTCTCTCTCTCCCCTTTGTCCATCCTTTTTATATTTTCAAAATAAGTGATGGGGCTAAGGAGGTGCAGTACCAATTCTCAGAAATTTCTTTTGTAAACTCTGGGTGTGGGGAGCTGTTTCATACTCTTTAGGGTATCTGATATCTAAAGGGTATCAACACCTCACTTGAAGAGAGATATGAAGGGTCCTGATTTAACTTCCAGTGACACTCTCCTCACTGCATTATTTTGTGAGTGGCAGCAATTCAGATGCAGTAATTTGTGTTCTGCCCTTATTACAGAACATCAGATGGCATCTTGCAGCTATTTATCCCTTACATACTCAAAGATGAATTTACCCCATTGGCTTTTTTTTTTTTTTTTTTTAAACGCTCAAGCAGAGCTAACAATCCTCTCATTCTAGACCGCAGTCTTTCTGCCCAGAGCCTCCATATTGCCTTCCCAGGCTGCTCTGAGCCGCTTCCCAGGACTTCAGAATACTCTTTGCTCTGTATGCCCATTGGTATTTCTTCCTAATCATGAAAAAATTGTTGCTATTATTATTGTTGTTGTCATATGTGAGGAACCTAAGAATTAAATTCCCATTTACACCATTTTTTTTTCTGACATAAGAATACTAATTTCTTCAACCTTCTCTATACATGTCCTCTTCTATTTTTCTCCTGATTTCCACGAATATCCTCTAAGAGGCAGCTACACCTTGGTCTTCTTTCTTTTGCCTCATCAAGTAGAGAGGATGCTGGAAGGAAGAGGTACATCACACACTGCATACTGACTTAACCCTTAGAGAAGTTTATTTTGGACTGAAATTGGGGAGTTAAGAAAAGGCTTATCTGACTCAGATTTGCCATAGAACACTTGTTATATCCCTTGGTGTTTGATTCCTTCTCAAAATAGAGTTCCTGTGTCTCAGAAACCAAGCACAGTTTTCCATTTGGTCCTCAACCAAAGAAAATACTGTCAGTTCCAGGGAGTCACATACAAGATTGTCTGTGCCAGTCCATTAAAAAAAAATTATTCAACTGCTATTATTAGTAGATGGCAGTTTCTAAGGGCAAATCCAAAGAATGAAAAAAAAAATGTGTGCAGTTACTTTGCGTTGATGTAGTCATGGTTATTTTTGTTTATCAAGGAGGAAAAAAAAAAAAAGCCTACTTCTTGTACGTTCTACGCACACACACGATGGGAGCCATATTTCTCTGTAAACAAGTGTGCCAAGAAAGCTAGCTGAAAAGCAAGGGCTAGTAATAGACCTGGACAGTTACCCTCTCGCTCTTCCTGTGCTCATGAGATTCTGGGTCCGTGGACTGGGAATTTTGCAGTTGCTTGGGCATCTGATGACCCATGGAATTTTAGGCAGGTGTTTCTCTGTGACCCGGTTATTCCATCTGTGCAGTGAGTGGCAACGATAGGAGTACTGGGTAGTTTATTAGCGAAATGGAGTCATTGTTGAGCAAGGTATCTGCAGGAAAAACTACAAGGAAATTTAACTGCTAGAAGTGAAGCAAGTCTATTTTTTATTTTTTAAGAGGAGGCCCAAGGACAGCGTATTGTGGAGAAGGAAGTCCTGGTTATCTTGACCATCCTCTGCTTCCCTTGGAGCCTTTTGTTCTGGTTTTCAGAAAGTCTGAGACTTGTTTTAATTCTTCCTCTTCGTTAAAGCACCAGTGGAGGGCAATGTCCTCTGAGGGTTAGCCAATACCAACACTAGATAGCCCTCTAAACAGCATTAAAGTTTTATTGTGTGCTCTTGCAGATATGAGGGCAAATGTAGGAATTTCTAGTGATAGAACGGCAGTTACAAGGGGTAGGGGGATTTCCAGCGCTCTCAAACTCATAATTGATCACTTACACCATCTACTATTAAGGCCAGTCTTGGATCCAAGAATATATTGAAAGATGGTGATGATTTCACCAGCAAGCACTGGCAAACTCTGGAATATTCTTGTCAGAATTAAAAGCAGAGATTCTAATTTGCTCATGGGTTCGTGGGTCGTCCTGGTTGGAACTTTTCCTGGAGATCCTTTAGACTTTTACTTGATGTCCTGTTTCTCTGGCAAGGCATGATATATGTTTCCTTACTGCTTTCTGAAGCTCCTGAGCATCTGGAAAGGCTTCCTCTCCTTCTCATCAATTCCTTGGAAGGCGCTTAGTAGCAGTACCAGGGCATTTGTTTTCCTGCAGAGCAGATGGGGGTAGACAAGAGCAAAACGAACTTTCCCACGTTTTTCAGTGAGAGTAAACAAGTCTTTCCATCCTACTTACTCCTTGCACTTTAAGCCATTGTTTCTCATAAGAGATTTTTATAATATCGAAAGCAAGGCAAAAACCCAAACTTCGTTATGCATAAATAGGTACTACAGGATTACTCCTAACTTTGAGAATCATGAAGGTGTTTTTCTGTGAGATAATGCGGTTAGTCTCCCGCCTACATAATGGCTTTGCTTCATCTTCTCTATCTGGACAGATAGCCACCTTCCCTGCTAAGCTACACAACCCAGAGCGATCACCTTCTAACATCCCTTCCTCCCACTACCACATACCTACCACCTAGTCATGGGCTAGTTTGTGTTAAGTTTGTGTTGTTACAGTTTTGGCCATTTTACATTGTATTGGATACGCATTGTAACTTCCTGACATTTCTGCAGGGTTTTATTCTTCTGGTCAAACTGAAAGTCTGTGATGTTTCAGTTCCCTACTTGGCTCTAAGCCTTGGACCAGTCACATATACACGTACAGGTTCCCGAGTAATTTCTTTAGCATCCCTGACCTTCTCTATCATGAATGTTAAAAAAGCAAAACACAGTTGCTTAAAGGGAGGATATGGGATGAACCCAGCACAGCAGCACTGAAGACATGCTTACAAGTACCCAAGGTGGACATGATTCATGGTTGGATTATAACATGGCCCCATGGTAGCCATCGTTTGGTGACCTGAAATGGAATAACTGCAAACAGTAGCATAGAAAGAAACACTTTAAGCACACCTGGAGCATACTTTAAGGACACCATACACCATCAGCTGTATGGTGATGGATGGAAACTACATTTTTGGCGGTGAGCACGCTGTAGTGTATACCGAGGTAGAAATACAATGTTGTACATGTGAAATTTATATAATGTTATAAACCAACATTATCTCAATAAAAACAAAATGAAAACAATCTCATAAAGAAAACCCAAATAAATAACTTATACTTGATCAAATCCTATCAAATTTACCTGTGTACAATGTGGAAATAAAAGTCAGTTATGCATTATTGTTTAACCCCACATATAAAGGCAAAATCATCAGTGTGATAAGGAAAATTGTGTATTTATGTATCATCTGTTATCCATTGTATGTGGAGGATAAGAAATCTATATTGCCCTCTATCATTCTCAATTCACTATTTGGTTCACTTAAATGTATTCATAAGAGATTCTTATAATATACAATGCAAGGCAGGAAACTGGTATTCATGGCACGTCAAGAATAGTATTAGGCACTATGTTATATGATTTCAACTTTCATTTCATTTTTGCAAGCATGGCCTGAGAATAGATATTGTTACCTCTGTTGTTTTCAGAAGAGAAAAGCAAAACCCAGTGAGGTTAAATAATTTATCTATAGCTATGCTTGGGGAGTGCCAGGACCAGGGTTCAATGCCATGTCTGTAAACTCCAGAATTCATTATTTCCCATTACTCCAACAAAAGCACTGGAGAAATCACAAATGTTTACATGCCAGACTTAACAAAGACATTTTTAAGGTGCAAAATATTTTTTAATAGAAGCAATAATCTTCAATTAAAGAAAGAAATTGATGTGTCGATAATAGATTAATTTTCCAAGACCTGATGGCCATTAACTGGTTTAGTATTTATACCCTCTTCTTCCCTAACCCCCCACCTTCGCCCCACTCAGGCTGTAGGAACCTCCCCAACTTTCTATGTGTGTTTGTCCCACTGAAACCCTTATCAACGCTGGGCCTGCTTCCCCCGTGCCTTGTGGATTGGCTCTTAAACATAGAGCAGATTTCTTCTCTGAAGAAACTGAACAGGAGAGGTTCAGACTCAGAGAAACCAGGCATTATCGTGGGTGAGGGTGAGGCAGTGGATTGGAAAAAGGGTTTTGAGCGGAAGTGTGCCTAACGATGCCTAGCGCACAGGGCTAGTTTCTCAGACACAGTCCTCAGGAAGGTCCAGTGCTTGACTGAACACTGCTGCCGCCATCTTGAAGTTCTTCATAGTTTTCTCTTCAAACTTGTGTTTTGTAAGTGAAGTTCGATGGGGTGGTGGAGCATGATTGTGAGCAGAGGAGATAGGTGCAATGTGCACGTCCATGGTTCTTTGCCGCCGCATTCGAGGATAGCGTTTGCAACGTCCCATGAGCACAGAGTTCCAATGGATCCAGATGTGTGGTAGTTGGGCAAGCCTCAGAATGAATTCAAGGTAAGTGTGTTAGTCTATAAGAGAGGACACTGAGGCACTGACAGACCCCAAGGCACCACGCTTTCTGTTTAAATCAGAACTAGGGCAATTGCATTCTAAGAAACATGGCCACCAAGGATCCCTACCCCACCCTTTCTTACTCCTGTTGCTTTCCTGTATTAGCCAGACCACCTACAATGAAGACGAAGATAAGAAGGAAAGGGAAAGATAGGGCAAAGCCATAGTTCCTTTTCCTTCCAGCTCTAACTTACTCAGCAGTAAGGTCACGGTAGAGAATGTTGGTAGAACCTATCAAGAAGTGAAATGAAAACAGCTGTATGTGTGTGTCCAGCCGTTGTTTTGGTAAGAATGAAATATACATGCAAGTACACGCTATGCAACAAAAATTATGTAATTTTAGTGATTCTGCCTGAGTTCAATGTTCTTATAATTGCATGTAAAATTGGCATTGCACAATATAAAGATGAACAGTAAAATTCATGCTAATAATGTAAAATTTTAATTTTTGTTACTTAGAACAACTTTAAGTAGCAGCTAAAAAACACCGTGACCAATTGAGAGAGAGACTGCAGAAGAGGGGGAAAGGCTTTCTATTTTACTAACTTTAATGGAATTTTTCCTGCTTTTGGAACAAAGGGCCCACATTTTCATATTGTGCTGGGCCCTGTAATTCGTGTAGTTGGCCCTGGCAGAATGCTTGCCTCTCCCTGAGGGTCAGCAGTCAGGATTTTACCTTGATGAGGGAGATGGGTGGATTCTACCCTGGAAGAAAAGAACTTCCATGAATTTAGGAGTTTACCAATATGCAGTGAACCTTGGCCCCATTCACTCTAAAGAGAAACCTACGAGGGTATGGGCCCTCCCACGTGTACTGGATTTCCCATCGGTGTTTGGCCTCACTCTGTGAACAGATAGCCAAGGACCTGCAAACATCATCACACAATTTTCAGCCCTTTCATCATCCTGCCACTCTTCTCTGACTTAGAAGATGCCCTCCTTCCCAATTCACCACAGGTGTAGACCTAAGTAATTACAAATAGTAGATGCAATTTTAGTAATTGCATTTCTTGTCTGAAAGCGGTCTTCATAGAAAATATAACTTTTGGTGAGCTTCTCAGGAGTCGGTTTGCATCAAGAACAAAACCCTTGCAGATAGCTGGTGAGCTGTGATCAAGTGAAAAAGTCAGTCTAAACTCTACATTTAATGCAGTTGATGAAGTCATTAATACCAAGTTTTGGAGAAATATGTTCATGCTGGGCATAAAGGAAAAGGATTTAAACAGGTGGCTGAGATATTTGGGGAAAAGCCCAGTGGATTTTAAATTGCAATTCAGAGTGAAGAACAGAATGTTGATACTAGCAGTGTCTGGCAGGCAGCTCAGTGGAATATTAGGTTTTGCTAGAAACAGGCTTCATACTAACCTGACGAGGCTCATTTCTGAAATTGGAAATCTGACAGAGATATGGGAAGTAGTGTATGCATGGTTATATCCTGAAGCTGGCCAAAAAATAGTTCTTGACCATCCACCGTCCTTGGCTGTCTACAGGTGATTTGGGGGTGCGGTGGGTGGGGGGTGGTATATGGGAAGAAAAGCAGGAAGATTTATGATCCGTTTAAGAGAAATGAGACGTATTTCTTACCTTTAAATAAGTTAAACAGAAACTTTCTGGGAAGAGAGGCATCTTCTAAGTCAAGTGATCCAACTGGCTCTTCTGCCTCTTGAATCTTATCTCCGTTGTACCCGCTGCTCTGAGTATTCTGTGGGGCTATACTGAAAAATGTAACCCTCTTCCCCATGACAGCCCTTCCCACTTTTGAAGGCAGCTACAGTGTGTTTTGTAAACATCTCTTTTGAGGATCAGACAGCCCTCTTTCCTTCAGGCTTTCCTTATCGCAAAGTTTTCAGCCCTTTCATCATCCCGCTCTTCTCTGACTTTGTTCACTTATCAAAACTTTATTGTGCGCTAACTACAGGCCAGGCATGCTTAGAGCTAAAGTACCAACATAAATAAGATACAGTTCCTTCCATGAACGAGTTCTGGGGCTAGTGGATGAGACAGATCAAAGAACTATATGCTGTGATAAGTGCTACAGTACAGCTATGCATGGAAGATATTATGGGAGAATAATTTGCTTTTTTGTGCAGAAGCAAGTAATATGTTTCAGGAAGGGTTTGACTGGTGCAGAGCAGAGAGGGCCTCTCGTATCTTAGAATTTAAAAAATCTCACCCGTAACTCTATTTATGGGCCCCTTTTCATACCTAATGTTATTTATGACTTCCTTTTTGATCTCTTTTTCTTTACTGTACTCATCAACAATTATCTATTTTATTGGTTCTTTTTTTGTTTACATCTGCTTTTATTCTTATCAATTTTTTCTACTTTTAAAAAGTGAGTTTTCTATTGTTTCTAGCTTTTTGAGTTCATTAATTTTCAGCTTTCTTGAGCTCTAGTACATTCTTTTAGGTCAACACATTTCCTTTGAAGGAAAGGAAAGTTAGCCACACTTCATAGGTTTTGGTGTAGGAGGTGGTTTTGTGGTTGCTCAGTTATGACCAATTTGTAAAGTTAGGTTTATCTAACCCCAAAGTTCTCCCAATGACTCTCTTCAGATCCTGTCACGCAGAAGCCCTGCACAGAGTCTGAGGTCCCTGCTAAGAGGAACTTGGAATGGTCACCCCTGCAGAAGGTCACTCCCCTTGCAGCATCCCTTTGCCCTCCACAGCCATTTTGAAAGAACAGCAAAATCCCCCCTAATTAGGGCAGACAATGAGGGGAGCTGGCAAATGGGTGTGTTTTTCTTAACTGTGTTGCCAACATGAGGAAATGAGTTCTGGAGAAGGACCCCTTGCCAGAACAACTCGTTAAAACAGGAGTATGACACGTGGCTGGGGGATGGGGTGTGTAAATCCACTCTCCTACACATTCAGAGCAGGAAAGTTCAGTGTGAGCACAGGTGAGCCTCATAAAGCTTTGTTTCACGTGGATGTCTGCTGGGCTGGAGGTGAAGAAAATGTTGTAGCCTATCTGTTACTCCCTTCCCCTTCTTTTTTTTTTTTTTTGGCTTCTCCTGTCGCGGAGCACAGGCTCCGGACGCGCAGGCTCAGCGGCCATGGCTCACGGGCCCAGGAGCTCTGCAGCATGTGAGATCTTCCTAGACCGGGGCACGAACCTGTATCGCTTAGCATTGGCAGGCGGACTCTCAACCACTGCGCCACCAGGGAAGCCCGCCCTTTCTTCTTAAAATAGCCTTTTCTTATCAACCTTCCTTCAGGACACAGTGGTTTCATGCTCTCCTCATCCGCTTCCCTATACCAATTTGCCCTTAAGAAAAGATCTGGAAAATCCAAGATATAAATAATTGATAATATACTACCTGACTGAGACTGACATTCATTCTAAAGGGACACAAAGCCTTAAGTTAGAGGAAATCAGTGTGTATTTGTAGACTTTTCATCATCAGTGGAATAAGGGATGACTTGGAGGCAGTTGGAGATGCAGACTCTCATGAGGATGGGGGCTTGGCTAGTGACTTAAATGAGCAAAGAGGACTGGGTGTATGTAAAGCAGTGGTTCTCAACCAGGGAATATTCACCCCCCCAGGGGACATTTGGTAACGTCTGGGGACATTTTTGGTTGTCCTAACTGGGGTGAAGGTTACCACTGGCATCTAGTGAGTAGAGGCTAGGGATGCTGGGCAGTCCCCCACAGCTAGGAATTATCTGACCCCAAATGCCAAGAGTTCCAGGGTCGAGGAACCTTGGTGTAGACTGACACAGACTTGATAGTGACACTGGCCCCCATGTTGGAGAGACAGCAGGAGAGCTTCAGTGTGCCAGTTGGAGACCAACCACCTTCCCTGAGTAAAGGCATTTCACCTACTTAGCAATCAAGAGTACTGTCCTGCGACCCAGTACAGACCGATCTGACTTCTTTGGATAATTCTGAAATCCAGATTTTTACATGAACATTTAAAAATACCAGCAATGAATCCAAATGAACAAAGTTGAGAGAGACACAAAAAAGACGACCATGAGCTGCACTTGGCTTCTGGGTGGCTACCCACAAGCTCTGACCCAGACAGTTTTGTCCCAGGAAGTATAGTGTGGGTTGTAAATCCAGGGCTTCAAGGTACCAGGGGAAGGTTCTGGCCATCAGTCCTTCTGTCTGCAAAGACCACGACTGTCCTACTGAGGCAGGAGCCAAGGGGAGGTCTGTTTCAGCTCTGTGAGAAAAAAAAAAAGTATTGGTGCTCTTAGGTTGCTCTAGCACTATTTAACATAGTTTTCCAAAAGCAGTTTTACCTTTTCCTCTTGTCAAGGTCTCTTGGGCTCAATATGTACATTTCAGATTCTGGACTTCTACTAATTCAAATATCTAACTGACAGAGTTGCCGAAAAGATTAAATAAGATAATATATAAGAAAGTTCATAGTGTAGGGTTGTCTGGCACTAAAAGAAATGTTAGCTGACCCTAAATACAAAGATAATTCTTCACTATTTGAAAGGGACTATAGATATATTTTTTAACTGGATAGAATTAGTGACCAGCTCCTGGGATAATGAGCTGAGTTCTCCCGCTTGAATTTGGAGGGCAAACACATGTTCTTTGTGTCTGGGAGGTATGCTTGAGATTTCCTTTGTCTCTCCCTGCTTTGGGGAAAAGCAAATTTGGCATGGCCTTTGAATGACTGCCTCTCCCCCACTTTTTTTTTTTTTTTTTTTTTTTAGTATGGAAGCTTTGTAAATTCGCCCTTTTATAAGCAAGCACCATCTTCATACCTGCCGAAACCGAATTCTCATCCAGAGGCTAGGAAATGAACAAAGGGGCAGTAATACCAACTGCATGCAGACAGCTCAGCCCACGCAGGTACACAGGCATGGCTGCACCAACAGGGGAGGGAGGCCCTTTGTAAAGAACCCTTTTTATTGTGACTCTTTCACCTCCCCCAGCCCAGCCTGAGCCATGAGAAGAAGAGTGTTGTCAATGAGACAGGCCAATTTTACCCATCTTACACAATCGTGCATTACAGACTTTCCAAGAAGACGCCATTCAGGGTGAATCACCAAATTCAGGATGAAAAGGTTTTGATTTGCAAAAGCACTCAAGCATTTCTCTTTAGAGCTGGAGATGGCAGGGAAGGAACCGACGTGCACGCAGCTGCTTCACCTTTGGGCCAGGTGCACTGGCAAGCACTCCCTGGGGGAGCAGGGCGAATGCACCCAGCATTCACAGGCGCCTTTGTCACACGCTGGGTGCCGGGGGCCATGAATGCCTTATTTAAGGCAGAAAAGAATGAGAAGGTGCTGGTGACTGTGGGGTATTGAAACGTGTGGAACTGAGTCAAAGCATGAACTGCGGGTTAACATCAACTGAAATTAATGTTTAAATTTTCAAGTTCTCAATTCGATTTCATCAACACAGGCAAGAGGTGATGAGAAAGAATGCTAGATTGAGGATTGTATCATTTTGGATGATTTCAGCTACTGATGACAGAAAATTTATCTCAAGTGACTTCAACCCTCATTACTCATAGCTTGGGCTCAGGACCGCCAGGATCACCATCACCATCACCTGGGGGCTCGATGGAATTGCAGAATCCACAGCCCCAACCCAGACCTGCATCAGAATCTGTACTTTTACAGGACACACAGGTTATTTGCAGGCACATTATGGCTGGAGAAGCCCAGCCTTACAAGCGCTCTGTTGTTGTTGTTTTTTTTAAATCTCAGAGACCAAGTCGACTAGATGTAGGCAGTTCCAGGGTTGGTTAATTCAGCAACTCAACAATGTCAAGAAGGGCCTGGGTGTTCTTTATTTTTCTGCTCTGCTCTGCTAAGTGTGTTTACTTTTATACTCCGATTTATCTTCCTGTGGTCACAGATGGCTGCAGAAGCTCCAGGCATCACCTTGAGCAGCCGAGTGAAGGGGTAGGAAAAAGGAAGCTTCCTCTTACCTATGCCTTTTTAACAGCAAAGAAACAGTTTCCAGGAGCCACCTAGTACATTTCCTTTCACATGATACGTCTCATATCTGATTGTCCAGAATTTCAATCACTTGCCCATTCCTAAACCAATAACTGGCAAAAGGATTAGAATAATGATGATTGGCTAAGAACAATGAACATTTAACCTCCGGGACCAGGTAGGAGCCTGGTCTCCTTTGACGCACATGGTGATTAATATATGAACAAAATGGGTTTCTGTAACTTGGAAGAAATGAGAGTGGGTAGGAGAGGCAGCAGGTAGGAAGAGCAATCGTGTGTACTGCAAGAATTTTGTAAAGGCTGCTCACGTATATTTTGGGACATTAGGAACTTCCTCATGAGTGTTTGTTTGAGAGAGAAAAATGAACCCTCCGTGAGGGGGTCCCTCTATGACTGAGCCAGGAGATGCTGTCCGAGTGACGTGTATAGCCTTGGATAGTTGCTGCTACAGAAAGTTCTTAATAATAGAATAATGCAATTATAAGTTTTAAAACTAGACGCCTAGAAGGGACGTTTTAGGTTACTTAGTGTCATGCCTGTACACTATAAATGAACAAAAAGTATACATAATCTGCACATTGATCAGTTATGTGCTACCGTCTTGATGGACGTAGTTCATTCTTTCAATTTGACGTCTGGACTTTAAAGAAGTATATAATTTTACCTTTCTGGGGAACATGAATGATTATGTAGAATGAATCACCTAGAGGCCATTTTAAGACCATCTAAGAGAAATAGGATTCAGGTAGGCAGGTTGGAGGATCCCAGATGCCATGAAACCATGAGACACCAAAGAGCGGGGTCTGTCTGATGCAATCTGTAGGCACTTGGCAAGTGTTTGTAGAACAATTATCAGTGGGTAAATGAATTAAATGTAATTGTATCTTTCTCTAAAGAAAATTTTCATGTGACCTAGCTTCACCATTAGCATTCTTATTTGCTATACATTGTTTTTACTGGTTTGTTCTGAATAAGTGGAATAGAACCAATGGATTCCTGGGCATCCAGGATACTTTCTCTTTCATACTCTTATTTCTGAGGGTCTGAAAGAGAAATGCAAATACAACATTAGGCTCCATTAATAAATGAGATGCGAAAGCTGAAGTTCAGAGAAGTTAATTAGCCTAAGGACAGCCACTTACCTGTGGAGTTAGGATTTGAACTC
This sequence comes from Phocoena phocoena, assembly GCF_963924675.1. NCBI lineage: Eukaryota > Metazoa > Chordata > Mammalia > Artiodactyla > Phocoenidae > Phocoena > Phocoena phocoena. The sequence continues at coordinate 90,059,263 of NC_089228.1, forward strand.
AAGACCATCTGACTGAGCCTTTAACACCATGATAGTAGTTAATCTATCTAAGCATTGATTGTATGCTAGGTATTGTTCTAATGTGTTATCCATGTAATCCTTGCAAAAAGCCAATGAGGTGGGAAATGTTTATTATTCCACTTTACAGGTAAGGAAACTGAAGCTTAGAGAGGCTGAGTAACCTACCTGTATCTACACAGCTATCCCTGTTAACCCTGGACATGAACTTATGTCTGTCTGACCCTAGAGCTCCATGCCCCACTGTCATGTTATTGCTTACAGATGGTGGAGCCCAATATTGTATCCTATGTTGCTCAAGAGAGCAGAATTCAGATTTAGAAAACCTTTTAGGAATTGGTCTGTGCCCACAATAGACTTGTCTGCCTCAGCTGCATGTGAGCTGGTGAAAGGTAACAAACATTGTCAAGGAGGCATAGCTGAATTTACTACATGTAATTAGAGGTAGGATTGGGTTATTTCTAAAGTCTTTTTCAAGAATGGGGTTCTATAAATAGTCTAAATCTTTTTTTAGGCACTTTTATTTTCAGTACTGGGCCATTCACTTAATCAGAAGTGTATACTTTGCAAGGGAAAGAAATAGGTAGAAAAGGAGACTCTTATTTTCATCTTCTTGTCCTTTGCTCTCCCACATGCCTACCCCACCTCTAGCTCTTACACTCAAACCCCTACACTTGCAAATTTACTGTAGATGACATTCTTTTCCGCATCTGGTAAAGCAGTTTCCACACTTTCCCGCTTAAATAAGAGTTGAACAGTGTTTAGATATATTTACCATCCCTCCCCCAAACACCAACATCTGATTATCTAAAAGCACGTGTCTTAAAGTTGTGAGCAAGTAGTCAAATATTCCATCGATGCAAAGCTTAGATAACATTTCAATGCAGGAAGTATTTGCTTAATTTCTGTGAGGTTAAGATGGTAGTCAGTGGAATCTCTGATTGGTTTTGAGAAATGGATACAAATTTAATGTTTGCTCAGATAAACATTTTCAAATGTCTCAATCTAGTTTGGCTCCATTCTGGGGAATGATGCTTCAGTAACTTGAAACCTTACTAAGTGAAGTCATCCTGTCTTTGAAACAGTGGGCTTGAGCTCAGAGGGCAAGCTTCTCAGGCTAATACTAGGCACTTTCTTTTTTCTCTCTGTCTCTCTTCCCTTTTTCTTTGTCCTGCGCTCTCCTTCTTTCCGTTGTCTACCTTTTCACTTTGAAAACCACTGATTTCAAAAATGCATCTGTAGCTGTTACTTTTGCATGCATCTGATTTTATGGGTTTGTGGAGCTCCTGAAGTTAAATTAATTTTAAATGAATTTTAATTACTAATGCTTTGGGCCATTGCCTTTAGCAAAGTCAACAAAACAATCAGGGTTACCTTAGTTTGTCTCTTTGAGGAATAGTATTCACCCGTTTGGGTGAATACTTACTAAACAGAGCAGTTTTCTAACTAGAAACATAAATAAAATAAAGCTACTGCTATATTTGAAGGTCTGAATTTATTTCTTTTCAAAAACAGCCACCTTTGATTTAAAAAATAGGATTTTAAATGAGCACAAAGGGATTTCTGTTTGTCAGTAATACCTCATTATTTTTCAAAGGTGGAGAGGGTCCTAGTCGTAATATTATGCTATGTAAATGCTGAAGCAGAGGCTAAATTATGACCTGAAGGTTTGAATTCTGTTCTTAGCCCCACACAGAGTGCTTTGTATGTAACAGTAGAGAAACTGGGTTCCTTCTCAATACAGTGTCCCCTTGTAAATTAAGGGTAATCAACTCCTAGTTGAAAAGTGAAGGGATAATGAGATAATGTTCAAAATGGCTTTTAAGTGTCTACCTATAGAGGTTGAAGGTGAAAAAAGAACATTGTGATGTCTGTGAATACCCCCTCCCAGGAGGGAAGGCTACTCACGTTGTTCCCAGTGGAATGTTCTGTTCAATCAGGGGCCCTCACTTGAGTGGTTTGATAAATAATAAGCTTAGATTGACTGCAGATAAAAATGGGAAAGGTTGATTAAGTCATTTAGTTCCTTGACAATTTTGCAAACCAAGCAGTTTCTGTAAGGATCAGACTTAGACTGTGTAGTACACCGTCCAATCAAACCACCAAGGTTCTGGGTTCCACCTACCGCCCCTTCCCCCAGAAAAGATCGCAAGATTTCTACTATTCTCTCTGAAAATTGATATCAAATTTCCTTCATCTAAATGTATGCTACTATTATTAATGATTCCCAAGTGGTCTCTGATACCTGTTTTATCCTTCTTAGTTGAAAACATGCTAAAATACACCCAGGTAATAGAAACACCCATGGTTGTCAGCTGGTTAATTCATTAATCAGTTAAATTCATTGTGTAGCTTGACAGATATAAGAATCTTTCTAAGCAGAATATTAAAACTCTATCTTAATGTCCAAATACATGAATATAGAAGATAATTAGAAAGGAAACAGTGATTTAAATAAAAACTCCAAATATAAACTTCCTGGGACAAGTTCAGGAAGAGAAAAGGAATTTTTTTCCCTGCAGTTTCTCTCTAGAATTGACTTCCCACTCCTATTTAAAGCAGCCCCCAATAATCCTATTTAAATCACACAGTGTATCTAAATGTGCAAAGAAATAAATATACAAGCAATTATTTATTAATAGCAACAATATATTATGAGTGTCTAATGTTTTACAGTTTCCAGAGTGTTTAAGCTCACTCTTTTTAGTAATATCTGCTTATTTCCATCCAGGTTTAAAAAATGATCTGTGTAATTGTTTCACCTTTATAATAGGACTCATCTTTCATTCATGTAATACTTGTTTGATTCGTGTGTATTTGAAAATTTAAAAAGTAGATGACTTTTAAGGGCACCCATGAAGTTCAGATTCCAGGGTTTTGCATAAACACTGCCATAGGCACGCACATGGACACGTACACACGTACATCCACTTTGCTTCTTTATCTTTGTCTTGGCTGGTATTCCTGGTGAGAAATTACTTTTCTCTCAAATCCCCCTTGATAACTCAGATTATATGTGATTGCTTTCAATGGTTGCCCACCATTAAGGAGTTTTCTTTTTCCTTCTTTTTTTAAAAAAATATTTATTCATTTGGCTGTGCCGGGTCTTCCTTGCAGCATGTGGGATCTTTTGCCGTGGCAGTCTTTGCGGCGTGCAAGGTCTTCGTTGTGGCACACAGGCTTCTCTCTAGTTGTGGCGTGAGGGCTCCAGAGCACATGGGCTCTGTAGTTTGTGGCATGCGGGCCCTCTCGTTGAGGCCTGCGGGCTCAGTAGTTGTGGCACGCAGGCTTAGTTGCCCCGTGGCACATGGGATCTTAGTTCTGCAACCAGGGATCTAACCCGCGTCCCCTGCATTGGAAGGAGGATCCTTTACCACTGGACCACCAGGGAAGTCCCAAGGAATTTTCTTTAAAGGCCAAGAGGCTGGATAGAAAAAAAGATGAATCAGAGAAAGGAAAAAAAAAAAAAATTGAAGAAAACATACTTGGGTAAAAGAGGGAAAAGCAAATGACATCTCTTTTAGTTATATGGGTGTTTCCAAAGCTTGTGCCTTTCTCCACTATGTATAATTTAAGCTCCACGTGAATTCTCAGTACTTTGGAATAAATTTTGGAGTAAATTTTCTTGTTCTGATTCACCTTAAATATAGATCACTATTTGAAAAAATAATAAGTGATAACTTATTTTTTAAGTAAACAGGGACAGAAGAATTGACCATAGGGAACCTCAAAAAAGAAGCAGGGGAGAGGGGAATTTTCAGGGTGAAATGAAAGTGTTTGATAGGAACAAAAACATAAGCTTGCGATGACTAAATCACAGAACTTGAGTGATGAAGGGAACCTCAGCTCATCTTTAATTTCTTTGTCTCTGCATCTTGGGTAGTTACATGCACATAAAGGAGCCTCCAATGAAAATGTCTTCACAGTCATATTTTATCACTGTTGTGCCCCCCCATCCCCTCATTCCAGCCACACAGGCCTTTCTTTACTCCCCCAAACATTCAAGTTTCCCCTCCTGTATCAAGGTCATTGCAATTATTCTACTTTGTTGAAAAAGTCACCAGAAACAGCATTGATCTAGAACATGTTTGGTCTGCCAGGACAACCCATGATACAGCTGGTTCTACAGATGTGGAGTATGACACACAGCATCCTAGCAGGGTCACTCCAGTGGGACACTGGAACACGCTGTCAAGGAGAGTGCAAGGCAAAGTGATGGCATGCCACTGAGGAGTGAATCTCAGTAACAGCCAAGCATCTAGAGGAGGCATCAAAGGAGAAGGAGAAGTGGTCATGGAAATGGGATGTATCAGCTTAGGCCAATGTCTTAGGAGACAAAGAAAGAAATGTTTTAAGAAGACAGATACAACCAGTATTGGACATGAAACTAAGCACAGGACTGGCAGGTAGAAAAACACTTCATGGTGCCATTCATTCATCCATTCTTTAATTCAGCCATTCATTCTACAGACATGCATATGTAGCTAAGTGGCAGGTGCTCATCACGAAGAAGTAAACAAAACAAACACAGTCCTGGGCTTCCCTGGTGGCGCAGTGGTTGGGAGTCCGCCTGCCGATGCAGGGCACGCGGGTTCGTGCCCCAGTCCGGGAAGATCCCACATGCCGCGGAGCGGCTGGGCCCGTGAGCCATGGCCGCTGAGCCTGCGCGTCCGGAGCCTGTGCTCAGCAACGGGAGAGGCCGCGGCAGTGAGAGGCCCGCGTACCGCAAAAAATAAACAAACAAAACCACAGTCCCTGCTCCATCCTAAAGCTTATATTCTGAGGGAAGCGGGAGTGGGGTGAGGAAAGACAAGAAACAAATTCAAAGTAAATATATAATATAATATCAGATGGCAATAAATGCTATGGATAAAGCAAAGCAAATTAAGGAGATAGAAGGATCAGATGGTACTACTTTGGGTAGGGCAGGCAGGGAAAACGCTCTTTGGGAGGATATTTCAGTGTAGGACAGAATGAAGTGAGGCGTGAGATGCTAGCGTTTGTGATGATGGATGAGGTGGTCTGCTGCTGAAGAGTTGAAGAGGGTGGAATGAACGGGACCGAGGGATGAGAGAGTTGTAAGAAGGAGAAAACTGTCAACAGTTCAAATGCACTGAGATGTCAAAGTAAAGGAGAGGAAAGTGTTCATCGGGTTGTTGGGTCTGACCATTAAAGAGGTTAGTAATCCTGAAGAGAACAGTGGCAGTGACTTGTTTGGGAGACAGACTGCAGATGACGAAGGAGTAAGAGGGTAATAGGGAATGGATAGAGGGGAGATATTTTGAAAAGGTTTAGCGATGAAGGAGAGTGGTTAGGGGAGTAGCTAGATACAAAATGATATAAAACTAGTTTTTTGTGTTTTTTTTTCCCCTCTAGACCAGGGTTTCTCAACCTTGGCACCATGGACATTTGGGGCAGACGATTCTTTGTTATGGGAGCTGGTGAGGGGACTGCCCTATGCATTGTAGGATGTTCAATAACATCCCTGGCCTTTACCTACTAGATGACAGTATCACCCCCTCCACCCTGTTTTAACAACCAGAATTATCTCTAGACATTGCTAAATGTCCCCTGGTTAAGTCACCCCCACTTGAGAACAAATGCTCTAGACCAAGATGACCTGTGTTGTTTGAAATGATGGAGAAAGAGCCCCTGGAGAGGGAGAGAGAAAAGAGATTGAAAACGAAGGGCCTTCATGTGAGGAGCCACGGTCAGGAAGTTCAGCTCGTCTCCCCTGCAGAAAAAGCAGAACTATAGGGACTATTAGTCAATGCTGTGTTTTATGAGTTTAGGAACAAATGTTACTCCAAATTAAGAAGGGAGCATTCAAGCTTAAAATTAGAAAAGAAAAAATATATTTGTTGTAACAGTTTGGAAACCAGCATGCAAACTTTCAAGGAAAAGCAGTATTATTAAAAAAAGAGACACCATCAGTTATCCTTTTACGTTTTAGTAGGATTAAGACAAATGAGCACACAGTTTGAGTTGGAGAGTAGATCCTGTGATTCACAAATTGCCCCTTAGCCTGGGAAGTCCTTAACTTGGGATTGAAGACAGATGTTTCTGATGTGACTCATGTATTTTTACCACTTTCTCATGGGCACAGACCGAGTTTATTCCTTTCTGTGTCCTGGTGATGTCAGTGTCTTGTTTACACAGGATGAGCCAGCCTAAGTCAGAACTAGCCCTAAGTCATGTGGTGTATGGTAAAAATACAGAGGCGGGTTTCTCTTTAGACAGAATATAGTTGCAGGCTCTAGGGGAATAGACTCGATTTCTGGGTTGAATACATGAACTTTAGATATTTGGGAATGTTCTAGAATAACAGAATTTCAGAGTAGCGAAAGATTGTCACAGTTACCTCCACAAACATTTTACCACTTCTCAAGGTGGTCTTTCAAGTATTGCACATTAAAAACACACAAAAGTTGTCTCCTAGGGACAGAACAAATGCGAATATACTACTTTGCAATTAAGTATTTTCCCCCCGAAGTTAAAATCAAATGTTCATCTATACCTGAAAAGACAACTGGCATTTACTGAAAACGTACTATATTAGAGAGAACTACTATAGTTATTTTATGATGTGATTTCCTTAAAGCCTCATGACAATTTAGTGAGCCAGGTATTATTCCCATGGGCAAGCAAGAAAAACTAGCAATCATGCAGAAAATGATACTGCAAAACCTAACAGTGTAGACACAGCTGTTTTATGTCCAGAGTTGATTTGGACATTCCTCCCCCAATGATTTTTACCTCTCTGATGAGATCTCAACTTCTTTTTAACAGTAAATACACAAATTGAGCTACTTTGGAACTGATATTCAGCAATGGAGTTCATCCAGCCAGACTCTGGTCAGTAGAGTTGAGTTAGCAGACATGATTTCGGTTGCCCACGTCCTGTGTAACAGAGTACCCTTCAGCCTCTCCTGGCAGACCTCTCTAGCAACACACTCTGGAAATGATCCCTTGAGGCTCCTATCAGATGTCATGAAGAGGTAAGTTTCTTTGAGATTTAAATTATGGGGCTCCCCTGGTGGCGCAGTGGTTGAGAGTCCGCCTGCCGATGCAGGGCATGCGGGTTCGTGCCCCGGTCCGGGAAGATCCCACATGCCACAGAGCAGCTGGGCCCGTGAGCCATGGCCGCTGAGCCTGCGCGTCCGGAGCCTGTGCTCCACAACGGGAGAGGCCGCAGCAGGGAGAGGCCCACGTACCGCAAAAAAAAAAAAAAAAATTATGGACTTGGGTTTGGCCATTGGCCTCCATATGAGAAGATAGTTACGATCTTTTAATTGAGTATAGTTTTTGTAAGCAAGCTTGTGTTGCAAGATTTGTTGGAATCTATTACATCTAAAAGAAAAAAACCCTCAGAAAATCATTAATTTCTAATAAGTAATTTATTTCAATTGTAAGGACCCTTTCTGGTAGTTCTGGTCTAATCTGTGTACTTTCTTAACTGTCACGGTAACTGTTACCATGTACTTGTTATACTATATATATATATATACATATATATATATACATCTTCTGCTCTTAATGTTTTGTTTGTTTGCTTGCTGCCTTTTCATTTGGCTCTTAAGAGCCCCCATAACCCACAATAACTTGCAGACTCTATTTAGCCCTGGGGGGAGAAAAGAGCATCTCTGATGAGCATCACTTCTCCCAAATATTATAAAGGGATACACTGAAGTGACGTAAAAAAAAAAAGAAAGAAATCTGTGGATATAAGCTTCAGGATACGCAGTGTAAAAGCATCCCAGGAGTCTTTAATCCAGCATCTCACCCAACTGAACAAGGGATCTCTTCCCAATGTGCCTGCAGATGAAATGATTGGGAAGGCACAGTTGGGTGGGCCGGTGGGGAAAGATAGATGAGTTGCCTCTGTGTATGTGAGGCAGTCAGCGAGAGAGGCAAATCCCTCCCCCTACTCCCATGGCTGTGTGTGCCACTCTTCCTCTGTACAGAGACAATTTGCTTTTCATGTAGTAATGAAGAACAATGTTAACAGACAAAGGAGCTTCTAGTTTATTATTGTGCTGTCTTTGACTAGAGCTCGATGCTGGGAAAAATGGTAATTCACAGTGTGAATGCTTCTTTTCCAGCCTTACGGGTTATGGCTGAGCATGTACATTGTATATTGCAGATGGTACAATAGAGAACACTGTGAGAACGAGGAAAGAATGAATTACAGCTTTTTTTTCCCCCTTGCTGCCAAGAAACCAGGAATTTCTTCACAATGACTTTTATTTATGACTGTGTGTATATGGGTTATTCCTGAGCAATATACACCGCTGGATTCTGATAAATGATTTTAGGTTTTAGTGTTTTTAAATTAATGTATAAAATCTACCAAGATGCTCTTAGAACACCTGTGTTCTGCTTTTTGCCCCAGTAAACTGATACAAGGCACAGGTGGTGCCTCATTAACTTATTTCATGCAAATAAAAACATATTGCATGATTTCTTCTCCTTAACTATATAATCACTGAAACATGATCGCGCTGATTAATGCAACAAACTTTGGGAGGGGAGCATTCAGCATCTTTTGTCGGTTCTCTTATGCTGAAGGGATTTGCAGACCTTGTAAATCTGATTTAAATGGAAAAGTAGTGGGAATGTCTCTTTCCCATGTAAGAAATATGTTTTCCTCTAGTCTTTTCTGTATGCTATAGGACCCTCTGCGATATAAAATTGGAAAAAAATTTTCCAAATTTCCCATGGAGGTAGAGGGATTGGGAGCCCGGATGAAGAGCCATCTCAAATAAGCATGCTTAGGTGTCTTGATTCAGTGTTCAGATATTCTTATCGATGATTTCCAGAAAGTGACATTGATTTGCTTTGGAAACAATGATGGAAAAATAGTGAATGTGTACTGGAATGCTTTTAGAGCTCTAAATTCATACTGGAAAATGTCCGAGCATTCCAACCCAACTATAAACAGTACCATGCTGTATTTATGGGGGATGGCAAGTCTGTTTTTAAAAGTCTTTTGCAATATTATTTCTGTTTTTAATTTATTGAATTAAAGCCAGATTTATTCATTAAGATAATACACTTCAAGGTTAACTGCCATTTGCTGTTCATTTAGGCAAGCTATTGTACAGTTATGTAAATTTCATGAACAGAGACACTACTTAAGTGTCTTAATTACAAGCAAAAAGTGTCATTTAAATATGAATTAAGTGAATAGTTGCCAGTATTTCCTGTTCCTGTATTTTCTATCTTCTTAAAATCTAAGGGCTACCCAATGATCTGTACTGTGTCCTAAGATTCTTTTGCCTGTAAAAGAAAAACACCCCTACTACGAAATATTATTTTTAAGGGTAGGAAAACATGCAAAAAATGCCATCATCTCATTGATAATGAATCAGAGAAATATCTAAATAAGAAGGTGACCATTTTTTCCAGTTGGCCCCTGACAGTCATTTTCACATTGTTACTGAAATTAAAAAAAAATTATTCCATCTTATACTAGGGGGGATAATTTGCTGCATGTGTCATTTGCTCAAATTCACCCTACATGTGAATTCGTATTTTTTAAAATACCCTCTTTTAAATCTACCCATTTATAATGCATCCAAACATTCAGTTTTCCGACTCAGACAGTGGGATGAGCATACTTTTACCACCGCTTTAACTTTGGTGAAAGAAACCGTTATTTTAAACTGAGAACTGTCACAACTATAGTTGTGGTTAGCGAAAGTGGCCCATAACCTGATACTCTGCTGATTTCTGTGAAATAATTCCCTATGCGTGTCGGACTTAACTGACAAATCTTGTTTTTGTTTCTCGCTGTGTTTTTGGATAGTTCTTGTGTATAAAAATGATCTAGAGACCAATCTGGCATTAATCACGACGCGGAAGGGAAGGAGTCACAATTAGTTAATGAAAACCACACCTCAGTTCTGTGCAGCCCGTTCGCAGCTCCTGTCCGGAGCCAGAAGGCTGCAGGCTGGGAAGATATTCCCAGCCGCCCCCGAAGGTAGCTCCTGCTTGCTCCCCCAGGAGTGAGAAGTTCACTATTCACTCAATGCTTGCATCATCCCTTCCAACATGTTCCCACTGATACATTAAAGGAATTAATTGCTCATAATGATCTCACCATCTGTTAACAGAGGTTCGTACCTACAGGCTGGTGGCATGCGGTGGTTCTATTCAGGGATCAATAGGCAATGCCGGGCAGACGCTTTCCCACATTGCCTGCCTTTGCGCGCTGAAAGGGGAGGAGAGCTCGGTGCCGGCCATCTGCTCCTTGTCTTTCTGTGCGAGACCTTGATGCGGTCCAGCACAGCTCTGATCTGACTCCAGTCCGATTGGAATGTGGCTGATCTGAGAGCCTCTCAAAGCTGTGAAAGTGAGTCAAAAGGAGATGCCCATTGTCCGGCAGGGCTGAAAGAAAATGATCACTTTAAAATTCATAACTCCCAGGTGCCTGCCATCTATTCATGGGAAAAACCCTCTGAACTTCTCTTCATTAAAAAGAGAGAGGGGAGTCTTGCTAAAAAGAGAGAAAAGGAAGTAGTTTGTGGGAATGTGCAGGGGATTTTCAGGCTAAACAAATGAGGAATTTGGAATTTTTTCACTTGTATCAAAAGGGCTGTATAGGGAAGGGGAAGCTCTTATTTAAAAAAAAGGGGAGTGAGGAATCCCTTCCTGGGGCACCGTAGCAACTAATAAAGAACATTTTAATTTTTCTCCGGGAAAATTCAAAGATCACCCTGCCCTTTTACTTTTATTACCTGAAACTGAGGAAAAAAAAAATTCCTTTTTGATTCTAGACAACATTCCTAGTTGATTTCCATTCTTATTCCAGTGGGATGCAATTTGGGTGGGAATTTAGGGAAGAATGAGAGTCTGGGAAATTCCTGAATATGGTATGGGACATCAGTGCACACGATGAAACTCAAATCTACCAGGTGTTTCTAAGAAGGAGTTTATTCGGCAGGGTTACCTGTACCCACCAAGTTATCTGTCAGGAGCAGAGTTCTCGCTGAGCCTTGATCAACAGAAGAGCCATGAAGAAATAGTAAAGAACAAATTTTAAATCTCTCGGCCTAGGCAACTGAAGATTCAACTGAGTTCCATTACTGCAGGAACTACAGGATTGGTGGATCAACTACTCTTGGTTATTGGTCATCGTAGAAAATGGATGTTGCATCAGAGCCATGTAGGAATTCAAAGAGGATCTGTGGATTAATGAATTGAGAGTCAAACAAAAGTATAAACAGAAAGACCTAAGTTCTGTCTCTCGAAAATCTTTTATCTTACAGATACTGACTTAAGGCCCCTAGAGGTTAAGTGACATGCTCTAAGTCACATGTAGTCATAGAATCTGGGCTACAGCCTTAACCTGATGGCAGTTTTCTTTCTACTGCTTCATGCTACCTCCCTTGATGGGGAGAGTTTGAAATTATTTTTGCTCAACTTTCCCTAATTAAAATATAGATCAGTATTGCCAACCTAAACAATGTAATAGTTCCTTTTAAAATAAACCCTGAGGGCTTCCCTGGTGGCGCAGTGGTTGAGAGTCCGCCTGCCGATGCAGGGGACACGGGTTCGTGCCCCGGTCCGGGAAGATCCCACATGCTGCGGAGCGGCTGGGCCCGTGAGCCATGGCCGCTGAGCCTGGGCGCGTCCGCAACGGGAGAGGCCACAACAGTGAGAGGCCTGCGTACCGCAAAATAAATAAATAAATAAATTAATTAATTAATTAATAAAAATAAAATAAACCCTGAGCTCTTAGGAAGATGACGAATACCAATATTCATCACCAATACATACAGAATAGAATATTGATCAAACGAGGCCCTACTATCATACAGAAAGTATTGTAATAGATGTGGCAGAACCTACTGGTGAAACAGGGTAGTAAAGTCCTGTAGGACATCAATAACCAAATACAGGCAGAAGGAACAAGTGTAAGACTTGGCAATCATGCACACAGAGTCAAAAAATCACTCCCTTGACAAGCAGGGAGTCAAAAGAAGCAAATGGTGGAAAGGAGATAGAAGAATCTAGAAATAACTCAAACTTCTGAAAATGAGAGAAGATATTTCTGACAGAATCTGTGTTGCTTTCTTAACAAAGAAGAGGCCGGCACCTTGATCATATTTTTTTTCTAGAAATTTAGATTCAGTTTATTAAGAATCATTGTTTTGCTTGACTCTTCCTTTGTAGGAACATATCTTTAATTTTCAGTGCAGTGGACGGGTACATAAAATACTCTGAAAAGAATTGTGACACATTGTTTTTATAGCAGGTTGAAGTGAGAAAAAAGTAAGCAAGGTCGATTATAGATTTGTTCACTAATCCAATTTAATTCTTAAGTTACTAAATTGTCTGACTCTATAGCTTATATAGATAAAGTCAGAATTGGTGATAGATAAAGTCAGAATTGCTGAGATATGGGTTGGGAAAAAAAAAACCCAAAAAACTCATGACTAGTACAAGTAGTCTGAGAATTGGGGTGAAGATTAACAGAAGCCAAAAAAGAATAGCTAATGTTTCTGAAGTATTTCATCTTCAGCCTGGAGCTCCAGGGAGACCCCAGAAATTATTCCAGAAAAAGTAAAAAATATAGGTAAACCAATAGAAGAAATGAGTTAAAAGTTACCCACAATCTCCTTACCAGGAAAAACTACCAGTAACTTTTTAGAGTGTATATTAAACAACAAAATGAGATCATATTATCTTGAATAGTATTTAAGTTGAAATTATAGATACTTGACCATTTTTGACCTACCAAAACAATGGCAGTTTACAAATGGATCAACTTAAAAGCTTTTCACTTAATGACATATTGTGCACCTCTTTCCTCTTCAATAAATAGGCAACCAGATCTATTTTTAATGGATTCATATATGCTTCAGGAACTGTTTGAATAAGTGTTCTCTGAAGGTTCTGAGTGTCTCAGCTCTCTTCAAGATCAGATTTAGAGCTGCATGCAGATTTCATAGTAGAACTAAAACAACATGCTGTAGGAATACAGTTCCTCAACGATTTTTCTTAGAAACATATTTGCTGAAATGTATTTGCTATTTCTTTCCTCTTGTATTGAAATGATAGCCCTCTCTCTTCCTGCTGATGCATACTCCTCTTTCATAATTGAAAGTGAGTGAGAGGCCATATTCTCAATTGTTAGGCTAGGAGGACTGTAGTTAATGAGGATGTGCCTTAAGAGTGAGGCATACAAAGGTACCCAACTCAAACCACAACAGTGACCACAAGCAATGCACTTGAAAACAACAACAAAACCCCAAACAAACAAACCACCAAACCACAAAAGATCAATGAAGCACAGTACAGAATTCAAAGGCAGTCCATTTCTTTAGTGGTTTTGGGTGAAGAGAACACAGTTGGTAGGACCACAGGGAACAGCTTGATACCCGGCTCTGATTTGTGGATTATGGTCCCCAAAGTTTTATCTTTAAGATTCAGATTCTTAAGGTGCTCTGACTCCCGGAGGAATATATAACTGTGAATGGGTTTATATCAACTTTATTTCTAGTCATTCTTTTTTCTGTCAAATGTCGTCTGAGATCTGATAACATTGTTTTTCAGGTTTTTTTCCCACAGACTGTTATTAGGGCCAGAAATGCCCATCTTTTCTACAGACGAATGTGTTTTCTTTTTCCTTTCAAGGGTCCTACAGGAAAATTTCCTCCCATTTTAATTATTCGGTTTTTGAGACTAGTTTTTTTTTTTAAAAAAAAACATGCCATTGTAATCACTTTACATTTGCTCAATCATTGGACTCAACTTTCTTCTCAATCCTTGTGTGCAAATCTAATAAATAGAGAAGATTTTGAAAGCACAAAACAAAAGCAAATACATTTTAATGCTACCCTACACCCACCCTCTAATTCTCACAAACACAGGGCTTGTAGGGTTAGCTGATCTCTGGGTTTTATTATTTTCCCTTTCTTTTCTTTCTTTCTTTTTTCTTTTTCTTTTTTTTTTTAAACTGCATGGAAAGTAAAAGTTTATTGGGGGCAAGAGGTTCAACGACTATTTTTCCCTCAAACAAATTAATCTTGTATAACCTGCATTTATAAAGGCTATTTTTAAAAAGAGCAGGAAATAATCATGGGGGCCTTATTTGGAACTCTTGTGGGTTTGAGTTCACATTTGCACCAGCCAGAGATTTTCAATTAGCAGTGCCTTAGAAAACAGGGACCCCTGCCTTTGTCAGTGTCCTGTGCAAGAAGAAGAGCAAATAGATTGGAAATGGTCTTATGGCTCGAACTCCTGGGAAAATGTAACAGGTGTTACAGCTCAGCTGGGTGTGAGATTTATGAAAAAAGCCCACTCAGACTTTGCCCATAGAATTCTGCTTTCTAGCCAGAGCTTCAAGTAGGAAGAAACTAATGACTTCATTACCATCTCAATTCTGGGAAATGCCTGGTCCAGACCTGAATCATTAAAGGAAAGGTATAGCACTCTGGGTGACCTTCCAAGATCAAAATGTTGTTTAGAGCAATTTCATTAGTCTGAGCCATAAACCTGCAAGAACACACCCTTCAGGAATAACACATCAATAAAATGAGAAAAACAAAACCAAAATAAACCCCTACAGAAGAGGAGGGAGAAAGGAGGAAAAAAGCATATTCTGTAATCATCATGCTGGATTATTTCCTCGACTCTCTTTGAAAAGCCCCACTTCCAGCACTTCTTCCCCTCACTCTGTGTTGTGACATATTAAATGGCTCTTGTCACTTTCTCTTTTCCAGTGGATTGTAACTGGGGGGAGAGGTAGAAGCCAGGAATGATGTCAAATTTCCAAGCAGCAGAAGGTGAAGTAAATCTCGCCAATACTAATAGGACTTAATGGTACTAACGGTAGTAGTACTTAACTGGTAGCAATTAACAGTCATTTTTTTTATTAGATAATTGCCTCTTTTATTAATCTGCAGTGGGAAAAACATAGTACATGTGAGTCTGTCTCCTGTGCTATTTATCACTAACCATCCTCCGTAGCCATTGTATTGTGTTTTATTTTACATTTTGCTACGTCACTGCAAAAACGAACTTGGCCAGTGAAAATGCAATTTCGGTAACCTTCTCACAGTCTATTTATCTCTAAATGCCAGTCCCCTAGTGGGGAGGTCCCCCACCCCCATATGACTCATTTTTATTATGCTCCCACATGCTCTGCTTTCCAGAACACCTCTGAGAGAAAAAAAAATGTCAAAAGACAGATTGTTCATAGGGCCGAAGCTTTAAGGCTTGTGAACTTGCTTTAGGAAACCTAGGTGCCCTCCACTGAACCCCATTCCTGAGAAAGTGGACTTCATATTTAATTCTCTAATCATAATTTCTCTTGTGAAGTGTGGGATGATGCCTTCCTGGTAGATCTGAGACCCTCCACATCCTGGGGGACATTATGACCCTTGAACTAGAGCTAGTTACCAAGAAAGCATTAGGCTGGATTTTTCTGACACTGTAGGCATTAAAGCCCAATGGGATGACAGGGTTGGAACAAAGTAATTTGGATGACAGAGGGCAACAAATACTGCTGAGTATGGCAAAATTGCCAATTAAGTGTTGCAGTCCTTGGTCATCACATACCAAACTAATGTCTGCCCATCATTGCAAGTATTAATTAGGGTTATAATATAATTTGGGGCTTATTGTAGGGACCATGTAGTGACCTATTTAGTGGTCAAAACAAATTAGGTATGATGTTTGGGACATTACTTCATGATGAGGGCTCTAGGCTAGAGATTAGAAAGTTTCTGAAAGAAATGTTTGTTAGAAGAATATTTTGCTAAAGAACTATGTCAAAGGAAGTCTTGCAGAGATTTATTGCTATCCCTGTAACATGTCTCGACTTCCCTTGTGTATTTTACTTCTACCTATTTCTCTTTTTCAATGTAAATATGGGTGGATGAGAAGGTATAAAAGTCTTACATGAGTAAATTTTACCATTTATAAATTAATCTCACTGAGCTCTTCACATCTGTCCCTGGAGGTAGATAAATGAGGAAACTAGGCTTAGAGAATTTGTTACTTATTCTTAAAACCAGATCTCCAGGCAAGATGATCCAGTGTTCTTGCATTGTCTTAAACTCCTGGTGACAATCTGGTCTTTGGTCACATTGGCCACCTGTGGTTTTTATATAATCTTAAAGTACTTCATAGCACAGTTTTCCACACGAGTCTTTAATAAATTCTTTATGATGACAATGAAGAACACTTACAAATTGTTTTACTTGCTATTCCTTCAACTCAGAAGCATCAGCACAACTGCAAAAGGAAAATAGAGATAAAGAAGATACTCCCCTGGTTTGAAGGAAGTATATGAGAGAAAGTTTGTAAAGTGTTAAAAATCGCATTGCGCTGTACCAACACAAAGGATTAGCTTATCGTTGTGTTTGGGGATGAGCTTCAGATTCGATTTTGCAGATCAACTTGCAAAAGCTCAGATACTTATCCTTGGGCTAAGAGACTTGAGGTTTGTTCAAAATAAATGTGCAAAGAATAAAACATTAACTAGAAGGTTGTGAGATGTGGGCACCATTCCTGTTCTGCCCAATGTTTTCAACCAGTCATAGGACATTTTTAGTTTGCTGTAAAAACCATGCACTTGACTTACAGAGTAAGCTGTCCTTGCATGAGGATCACTTGAACATTTCAAAATAATGGAAACAATATCTGTATGAGATTCTTGACATTTTTACTCTTGCTAATGATGTGCTAAATATTAAGTAGTGAAAAATGATGCTACTGGCCAATTATCAGGATGGCATTATGGTTTTTCATAGTAGGGTATTTTTAAAAAAAGATATTACTTTATTTTCAGCTGGCATGCTCAATCTGAGTTGATTTTTATTTCAGACATTGGCAGAACCAGGAATTGTGCTATGTTATCATTACTTGTTATTTCTAGGTTGGAATTTTGGTGGCAAAATATGATCAGAGGGTTTGCCATCTATCTCTCCTTCATGCTTATTTTATCCTCACTTGCCAGAATAAACAGTGAAACAGCAAAATCAGACTGCAGTTTTATTCCAATATCCATTTTATGTTATTTGACATAACTTTTCTACAGTTAATATTAGCTCAGATAATGAGGCATGATAATAAGATTACTTCATATTTACAGAGTGCCTTTTCCTCTGAGGATTACAAAGCAGGGGTTTGAAAAGCTTATTAAATTTATACTCCTCTGCAGGTGTAGTGCACCATTGTTAATCCCATTTCACAGATAGGTAAGCTGAGATAGAGAAGTTAGAAAGTTGCATCCAATATTTTGGGTCCTGCTGATTATTTATTTTTAGTTGTTTTCTTAAAATGACAAAAGTTTTTAAAAGTTTTTTTCATGAATTAAAGGAAGAAAATTATTTTTACATGTTTGGTTTTAGATTTTCCATTTTTTTTAAAACTATGACAAGATGGTAAGGAGAGTGATAAATCACACACTCTTAAATGATCTGATCGTTAATTATTAAAATCTCTCAAATGTTGGAGGGGTTTGAACAACCCAGTATTTTTCTATTGTACTTTGTCTTTCCAAAATGCTAAATGTCTCAGCAAAGGTCATTCTTGCAGGAGGCAGTAATGAAGGGGGAGTTCTGTGTGTACTCCATTTCCATGAAGTAGCACTGTGCCTCAGATATACCCTCACAAGTTGAATCTTATGTTATTTGCTCCATAAAAGACTATTTGTAGGTAAAAAATTACACAGTCCCTGACAAATAGGAAGTGCTCAATATGGTGTTCATATATCTTATTATTGCAATGTAAGCTTCTCTCTCCATTCTGAATCTGCTAAGGCCAAGTATTAGATAAATGAGAACAGAGTTCTAGTGGCCCCTGCAGAATCCTGTAGCTGAAGGAAGAGGGATTGAAAAGTTCATATTTCTATGAGTTTTTTCCTCCCTGCTGCAGGTTCTCTTTTCTGCAACTTTGCCATTTTAACTGCCCTTCTAGACTATCTCCAACTGATAAGCTCATGGCCTGGTAACACACTGCTAAACCCAATACATATCAGCAGGAGAAGTGAAGATACTGAAGCCCAGTGTCTTGAGAACATAAATGTGTTCCCAAAGTGTGGCAGGGTAGGGGTGGATTAAATTTTCACTATTATTTTTCATGGTATAATAGTCATAAATGCAGATCAATAGTTTTGTGATACTGAGTTCTATGAATAAAAAAATAAGAAATTTTAAAACTAGTCATATCAGAATAAAAGATAAAGAACATTTGATCACCTCAATAGATGCAGAGAAAGCATGTGCCAAAGTTAAACATCCATTCATGGCAAAAACTCTCCACATATAGGCATAAAAGAGAATTTCCTCAACACAAAAAAGACCAGGTATGACAAGCCCACAACTAACATCATAATCTATGAGGAAAAACCTGAAAGCTTTTCCTCTAAGATCCAGTACAAAGTAAGGATTCTCAACTTTACCACTTCAATTCAACATAGTACTGGAAGTACTAGCAAGAGTAGTCAGACAAGAAAAAGAAATAAAAGGCATCCAAATAGGAAAGGAAGAAGCCAAAGTATCTGTGTTTGCAGATGATGTGATATGATATACCTAAAAACCTAAAGACTCCACACATGTAAAAAACCTGCTAGAACTAATTTAAAAACTGAGTAATGTTGCAGGATATGGAATCAACATACAAAAATCAGTTGCATTTCTTTACACCAACAATGCTCCATCTGAGAAGGAAATCCAGGAAACAATCCACTTATGGTAGCATCAAAAAGAGTAAAATAGTTTGTAATAAACTTAACCAAGGAGGCAAAAGATCTGTGCACTGAAAACTGAAAAACACTGATGAGAGAAATTAAAGAAAACACAAGTAAATGGAAAGATATACTGTGTTCATAGACTGGAAGAATTAATGATGTTAAAATATCCATACTGCCCCAAACTACATACAGATGCAACACAATCCCTCTCAAAATTCCAATGGCATTTTTCGCAGAAATAGAAAAAATATTATAAAATTTGTATGGAAGTACTAAAGATCATGAAAACAGTCTTCAGCAAGAACAAAATTGGCTGCATTACACTTCCTGGTTTCAAATTATATTACAAAGCTATAATAATCAAACAGTATGGTACCAGCATGAAAACAGACACATAGACCAATGCAACAGAATAGAGAGCCCAGAAATAAACCCAAGCATATTTGGTCAGAGTTTTTTCATCAAAAATATGCAATGGGGAGAAGATAGTCTCTTCAATAAATAGTGTTGGGAAAACTGGATATCCACATGCAAAAGGATGAAATTGAACCCTTATTTTATACCATACACAAAATCAACACAAAACAGATTAAAGACTAACTTAAGACTTGAAACTGTAAAACTTGTAGAAGAAAACATAGGGAGAAAACTTCTTGACATTGGTCTTGGCAACAATTTTTTGAATGTCACAACAGAAGCTCAGGCAGAGAAAATAATAATAATAATAAAAGCAAAACTAAGCAGTAGGACTACAACAAGCTAAAAAGCTTCTGTATGGCAAAGGAAACAGTCAACAAAATGAAAAGGCATCTTACGAACTGGAGGAAAATATTTGCAAGTTATCTATGTGATGGTAGTTAATATCCAAAATATATAAGGAACACTTACAATTCAATAACTAAAAACCAGACAACCCAGTTAAAAAAATGGTCAAAGGACGTCAATAGATAGTTTTCCCAAGAAGACATACAAATGGCCAACAAGTATATGAAAAGGTACTTAACATCACTAATCATTAGGGAAATGCAAATCAAAATAACAGTGAGATATTATCTCACACATGTTAGGATGGCTACTATCAGAAAGAAAGAAAGAGAGAAAGAAAGGGAAAAAAAGAGAAGGAGGGAGGGAAGGAGGGGGGGAAGGAAGGAAGTTGGCAAGGATGTGGAGAAAAGGGAACACTTGTAAACTATTGTTGGGACTATAAAGTCATATAACCATTATGGAAAACAGTATGGAGTTCTTCAAAAAACTAAAAATAGAATAACATATGATCCAGCAGTTCCTCATGGGAATATACCCAAAGGAAATGAAATCAGTACTTTGAAGAGATGTCTACACCTCCCATGTTCATTGAAGCATTACTCACAATAGCCATGATATAGAAACAAACTAAGTGCTTATCAACAGATGGATGGATAAAGAACTTTCGGTGTATGCATATACAATGGAATATAATTCACCCTTAAAAAGAAGGAGATCCTGCCATTTGCAACAACATGGATAAACCTGGAGGAATTATACTAAATGAAATAAGCCAGACACAGAAAAAAAATTGCATGATTTTACTTATGTGTGGAATCTGAAGTTGAGTACGTAGAAGCACAGAGTAGAACAGTGGTGACCAAGGACGGGAAGGTGGGGGAAATGAGGGAATGTTGGCCAAAGGGTACAAAGTTGGAGTTACATAGGATGAATAAGTCTAGAGATCTGATGTACAGGATGATGACTATAGTTAATATTACTGTAGTCAATATTGGAAATTGCTAAGAGAGTAGATTTCATGTATTCTCATCACACATAAAAATGGTAACTGGGCTTCCCTGGTGGCGCAGTGGTTGAGAGTCCGCCTGCCGATGCAGGGGACACGGGTTTGTGTCCCGGTCCGGGAAGATCCCACATGCCGCGGGGCGGCTGGGCCCGTGAGCCATGGCCGCTGGGCCTGCGCGTCTGGAGCCTGTGCTCTGCAGCGGGAGAGGCCGCAGCGGTGAGGGGCCCGCGTACCACAAAAAAAAAAAAAAAAAAAAAAAAAAAATGGTAACTGACGTGAGAAGATATGTTAATTAGCCTGATTACAGTAAAAAGTTCATGTATATCAAATTATCATATTGTACACCTTAAATTTTTGCTTAAAAACTGGGCGTATGAAGGAAATCTTTTAATACTATGAGATTTTATGTATTCACTTGTTCTTATTTGCAGATGCAAGTGTATATATATATATATATATATATATATATATATATATATATATATATCGTCTTTACCTGCCTATTTGCTTCTCCTCGGAACTGTGGGGATGCTAATATTTCAGATATTTGTGTGGAAAACTTATCACTAAATTTGGGTTTTACCCAAACAAACTAAGCTTTGCTTGAGTGATTTTTTTGATCGGCTTTTTAAGGTTATTACTGAAATAGTAACCCATTACTATGTCTAGGTGTGGATCCAATTCTTCCATTCACTTGTGTCATTTCCTGTGCATGGTTATCTAGCGTAGACAGAAGAAAAAGACTTAAAATCTGAAAATAAAAAATTCAGAATAACTGATTCTAGAAAATAACAAAAAGCCATAATAATGGAAATTCAGTAATATAGATATAGAGTCATGTGAAATGCAAGACTTTCATGTTAAAAGAAGAAATGCTGAGATTTATGTGAATTAATGTGAATTTTGCTGAGGGCAAGGTTGGCAAAGGAAATCGCCATCTTAGAGTGCCACCTTTGATGATGAAAAGTAAAGAGTCAATCCTCATACACACTGTGAAACCACATCACGCATAGAAAGAGCATGCAACTTGCAACTGGGTGATCTGGGCTACAAGTCTAGCTTTGTACTCACTAGCTCTGTGGTCCTGGAAAGATACTTACTTTTCTTGAACCTCAGAAATGTATATATATTTATATTCTCTAATTGGGGAAAATAATTCCCACTTATCTCAGAGGGACTGACGGAACTGTACCGTACCGTGATGTACTGTATAAAATGTGTTTTCATTACTATATTATTTTGGGTTCCAACATGAGAACTAGACATCAAAAGATGTCAGGTAATTAAAGTTTGCTACCCAATGTGGAAAAATGATTTTATTTCAGTACATTTTATAGTTTGCATATTTTTTTTTCACATAGCCAGCCAATTGTTTAGTACCTACTTACCAATAATTACTTCATTTGGAATGGAAAAATGAAAAATTTCCTTCAGATTTGTAGATATCTGTTTTTCAGGAGGAGAAAACAGGACTGGCTCCTGATAACAGAAAACTATCCTGGGGTTAGGAGGGCTCTTGTTGGCCTGGCACCACTAATCCCCAGCCGGTCTCCTGAGCAGGGCATTTTGAGATCTGATAAACCGACGTGTGGCAGTACCAAGCAGAGAAATGAGAACAATCTTATGCACAAACCTTTAACCTAAGTAAATGCAACACTGTATTCCAGTATATTTCAAAGGTGTTTCTTCTCTCTACCAACCAGTGGGAAAGAAGGGGCTCATTTCTCGTAGGGCCAGGTTCTTATCTCTTTCCTCCGAAGTCTTATGACATTAAACATTTTAGTTTCTTGTTATACTTACCACATGTTGCCTTGAATTCTAGTTATCCAAGCAACTGTCTTTTCATCCACATTAAGATGACTTTATCTCATGGAATCACACAGTTGCGTCTCTACTCCTTACCAACTGTAGGATCTTGAGCCTTACTTAAATTCTTCAAGCTTCAGTTTCTTCATCTGTCAAACAGGGATAATATTTCCAAGCTCAAAATGCTGTTGTATTAGTTGGAATAACATACGTAAAATATGGTACATGGTAGTTATTTAATAAGTATTAGGTTTTTTCTTAAAAACAAACTGTGTCATATTTATATATCTTCCATAGTGCCTCAATCGTAGTAGTTATCTAATAAATATTTGCTGAATTAAAGAATGACAGTGACTTGTAGAGATCCCCATCAGTGCAATGAAAATCCTCCTTGCTGTGGGGATTTGTCTGACTGCACCAGGGCTTCTACCCTTACTGACCCTATGGACACTGTAGATTTGACCATCAAGTTTTCAGTGAAGACTTCAGCACACCTGGCACCAGTGAAGCAAGACATGGAGGAAAATTGCTGGATCTCCTGGGACTGGTAAACTCAGCAACAGCAGTGAGAACTCTCTGAAAATGCCGAGAAACTATCGGGAGTGAGGAAAACAAAGCACACTCACTGAATGACACTGATTACAGCATTGTCTGAAAGAAAGACTTGAGAGAGGCTAAGTTCAAGTTTGCTAACATGAGCCGAACTCTGGACTCACCATTCATCACTAAATATGCTCCAAACCCTCCTAAAAGCACAGTCCTCTAACACCTTGCAAGAGAGTGAATAAGGATCTGGAGACTTCATACATTTGCCAAGTCTTGGGACAGTCTCACAACTGGTCTCATAGGACAGGAAATCCTTCTTTAAAGGGTTTAAGAGGCCTCATTCTTTTTTTTTTTTTTTTTACATCTTTATTGGAGTATAATTGCTTTACAATGGTGTGTTAGTTTCTGCTTTATAACAAAGTGAATCAGTTATACATATACATATGTTCCCATATCTCTTCCCTCTTGCGTCTCCCTCCCTCCCACCCTCCCTATCCCACCCCTCTAGGTGGTCACAAAGCACTGAGCTGATCTCTCTGTGCTATGTGGCTGCTTCCTACTAGCTATCTACCTTACGTTTGGTAGTGTATATATGTCCATGCCTCTCTCTCGCTTTGTCACAGCTTACCCTTCCCCCTCCCCATATCCTCAAGTCCATTCTCTAGTAGGTCTGTGTCTTTATTCCTGTCTTACCCCTAGGTTCTTCATGACATTTTTTTTTCTTAAATTCCATATATATGTGTTAGCATATGGTATTTGTCTTTCTCTTTTTGACTTACTACGCTCTGTATGACAGATTCTAGGTCTATCCACCTCATTAAAAATAGCTGAATTTCATTTCTTTTTATGGCTGAGTAATATTCCATTGTATATATGTGCCACATCTTCTTTATCCATTCATCCGATGATGGACACTTAGGTTGTTTCCATCTCTGGGCTATTGTAAATAGAGCTGCAATGAACATTTTGGTACATGACTCTTTTTTTTTTTTTTTTTACATGACTCTTTTTGAATTATGGTTTTCTCAGGGTATATGCCCAGTAGTGGGATTGCTGGGTCATATGGTAGTTCTATTTGTAGTTTTTTAAGGAATCTCCATACTGTTCTCCACAGTGGCTGTATCAATTTACATTCCCACCAACAGTGCAAGAGGGTTCCCTTTTCTCCACATCCTCTCCAGCATTTATTGTTTCTAGATTTTTTGATGATGGCCATTCTGTCTGGTGTGAGATAATACCTCATTGTAGTTTTGATTTGCATTTCTCTAATGATTAATGATGTTGAGCATTCTTTCATGTGTTTGTTGGCAGTCTGTATATCTTCTTTGGACAAATGTCTATTTAGGTCTTCTGCCCATTTTTGGATTGGGTTGTTTGTTTTTTTCTTATTGAGCTGCATGAGCTGCTTATAAATTTTGGAGATTAATTCTTTGTCAGTTGCTTCATTTGCAAAAATGTTCTCCCATTCTGAGGGTTGTCTTTTGGTCTTGTTTATGGTTTCCTTTCCTATGCAAAAGCTTTGAAGTTTAATTAGGTCCCATTTTTGTTTTTATTGGCATTTCTCTAGGAGGTGGGTCAAAAAGGATCTGGCTGTGATTTATGTCATAGAGTATTCTGCCTACGTTTTCCTCTAAGAGTTTGATAGTTTCTGGCCTTACATTTAGGTCTTTAATCCATTTTGAGCTTATTTTTGTGTATGGTGTTAGGGAGTGATCTAATCTCATACTTCTACATGTACCTGTCCAGTTTTCCCAGCACCAGTTATTGAAGAGGCTGTCCTTTCTCCACTGTACATTCCTGCCTCCTATATCAAAGATAAGGTGACCATATGTGCATGGGTTTATCTCTGGGCTTTCTATCCTGTTCCATTGATCTATCTGTCTGTTTTTGTGCCAGTACCATACTGTCTTGATTACTGTAGCTTTGTAGTATAGTCTGAAGTCAGGGAGCCTGATTCCTCCAGCTCCGTTTTTCATTCCCAAGATTGCTTTGGCTATTCGGGGTCTTTTCTGTTTCCATACAAGTTGTGAAAGTTTTTGTTCTAGTTCTGTGAAAACTGCCAGTGGTATTTTCATAGGGATTGCATTGAATCTGTAGATTGCTTTGGGTTGTAGAGTCATTTTCACAATGTTGATTCTTCCAATCCAAGAACATGGTATATCTTTCCATCTATTTGTATCATCTTTAATTTCTTTCATCAGTGTCTTATAATTTTCTGCATACAGGTCTTTTGTCTCCTTAGGTAGGTTTATTCCTAGATATTTTATTCTTTTTGTTGCAATGGTAAATGGGACTGTTTTCTTGATTTCACTTTCAGATTTTTCATCATTAGTGTATAGGAATGCCAGAGATTTCTGTGCAATAATTTTGTGTCCTGCTACTTTACCAAATTCATTAATTAGCTCTAGTAGTTTTCTGGTAGCATCTTTAGGATTCTCTATGTAGAGTATCATGTCATCTGCAAACAGTGACAGCTTTACCTCTTCTTTTCCAATTAGGATTCCTTTTATTTCCTTTTCTTCTCTGATTACTAGGCTAAAACTTCCAAAACTATGTTGAATAAGAGTGGTGAGAGTGGGCAACCTTGTCTTGTTCCTGATCTTAGTGGAAATGCTTTCAGTTTTTCACCATTGAGGACGATGTTGGCTCTGGGTTTGTCATATATGGCCTTTATTATGTTGAGGAAAGTTCCCTCTATGCCTACTTTCTGCAGGGTTTTTATCATAAATGGGTGTTGAATTTTGTCGAAAGCTTTCTCTGAATCGATTGAGATGATCATATGATTTTTCTCCTTCAATTTGTTAATAGGGTGTATCACGTTGATTGATTTGCATATATTGAAGAATCCTTGCATTCCTGGAATAAATCTGTTTATATTTTCTATTTCTTCCTGATTCAGTCTTGGCAGGTTGTGCATTTCTAAGAATTTGTCCATTTCTTCCAGGTTGTCCATTTTATTGGCATAGAGTTGCTTGTAGTAATCTTTCATGATCTTTTGTATTTCTGCAGTGTCAGTTGTTACTTCTCCTTTTTCATTTCTAATTCTATTGATTTGAGTCTTCTCCCTTTTTTTCTTGATGAGTCTGGCTAATGGTTTATCAATTTTGTTTATCTTCTCAAAGAACCAGCTTTTAGTTTTATTGATCTTTGCTATTGTTTCCTTCATTTCTTTTTCATTTATTTCTGATCTGATTTTTATGATTTCTTTCCTTCTGCTAACTTTGGGGTTTTTTTGTTCTTTTTTCTCTAATTGCTTTAGGTGCAAGGTTAGGTTGTTTATTCGAGATGTTTCTTGTTTCTTAAGGTAGGATTGTATTGCTATAAACTTCCCTCTTAGAACTGCTTTTGCTGCAGCCCATAGATTTTGGGTCGTCGTGTCTCCATGGTCATTTGTTTCTAGGTATTTTTAAATTTCCTCTTTGATTTCTTCAGTGATCACTTCGTTATTAAGTAGTGTATTGTTTAGCCTCCATGTGTTTGTATTTTTTACAGATCTTTTCCTGTAATTGATATCTAGTCTCATAGCGTTTTGGTCGGAAAAGATACTTGATACGATTTCAATTTTCTTAAATTTACCAAGGCTTGATTTGTGACCCAAGATATGATCTATCCTGGAGAATGTTCCATGAGCACTTGAGAAGAAAGTGTATTCTGTTGTTTTTGGATGGAATGTCCTATAAATATCAATTAAGTCCATCTTGTTTAATGTACCATTTAAAGCTTGTGTTTCCTCATTTATTTTCATTTTGGATGATCTTTCCATTGGTGAAAGTGGGGAGTTAAATTCCCCTACTATGAATGTGTCACTGTCGATTTCCCCTTTTATGGCTGTTAGTATTCGCCTTATGTATTGAGGTGCTCCTATTTTGGGTGCATAAATATTTACAATTGTTATATCTTCTTCTTGGATCGATCCCTTGATCATTATGTAGTGTCCTTCTTTTTCTCTTGTAATAGTCTTTATTTTAAAGTCTATTTTGTCTGATATGAGAATTGCTACTCCAGCTTTCTTTTGGTTTCCATATGCATGGAATATCTTTTTCCATCCCCTTACTTTCAATCTGTATGTGTCCCTAGGTCTGAAGTGGGTCCCTTGCAGACAGCATATGTACGGGTCTTGTTTTTGTATCCATTCAGCCAGTCTGTGTCTTTTGGTTGGAGCATTTAATCCATTTATATTGAAGGTAATTATCGAGATGTATTTTCCTATTCCCATTTTCTTAATTGTTTTGGGTTTGCTATTGTAGGTCTTTTCCTTCTCTTGTGTTTCTTGCCTAGAGAAGTTCCTTTAGCATTTGTTGTAAATCTGGTTTGGTGGTGCTGAATTCTCTTACCTTTTGCTTGTCTGTAAAGGTTTTAATTTCTCCCTCAAATCTGAATGAGATCCTTGCTGGGTAGAGTAATCTTGGTTGCAGGTTTTTCTCCTTCATCACTTTAAATATGTCCTGCCAGTCCCTTCTGGCTTGCAGAGTTTCTGCTGAAACATCAGCTGTTAACCTTATGTGTTATTTGTTGTTTTTCCCTTGCTGCTTTTAATATGTTTTCTTTGTATTTAATTTTTGACAGTTTCATTAATATGTGTCTTGGCGTACTTCTCCTTGGATTTATCCTGTATGGGACTCTCTGTGCTTCCTGTACTTGATTAACTATTTCCTTTCCCATATTAGGGAAGTTTTCAACTATAATCTCTTCAAATATTTTCTGAGTCCCTTTCTTTTTCTCTTCTTCTTCTGGAACCCCTATAATTCGAATGTTGATGCATGTGATGTTGTCCCAGAGGTCTCTGAGACTGTCCTCAGTTCTTTTCATTCTTTTTTCTTTATTCTGCTCTGCAGTAGTTATTTCCACTATTTTATCTTCCAGGTCACTTATCCGTTCTTCTGCCTCAGTTATTCCGCTATTGATCCCATCTAGATTATTTTTAATTTCATTTATTGTGTTGTTCATCGTTGTTTGTTTCATCTTTAGTTCTTCTAGGTCCTTGTTAAATGTTTCTTGCATTTTGTCTATTCTATTTCCAAGATTTTGGATCATCTTTACTATCATGATTCTGAAATCTTTTTCAGGTAGACTCCCTATTTCCTCTTCATTTGTTAGGTCTGGTGGGTTTTTATCTTGCTCCTTCATTTGCTGTGTGTTTTTCTGTCTTCTCATTTTGCTTATCTTACTGTGTTTGGGGTCTCCTTTTTGCAGGCTGCACGTTCGTAGTTCCCGTTGTTTTTGGTGTCTGTCCCCATTGGCTAAGGTTGGTTCAGTGGGTTGTATAGGCTTCCTGGTGGAGGGGACTAGTGCCTGTGTTCTGGCCGATGAGGCTGGATCTTGTCTTTCTGGTGGGCAGGTCCACGTCTGGTGGTGTGTTTTGGGGTGTCTGTGGACTTATTATGATTTTAGGCAGCCTCTCTGCTAATGGGTGGGGTTGTGTTCCTGTCTTGCTAGTTGTTTGGCATAGCGTGTCCAGCACTGTAGCTTGATGGTCGTTG
The DNA here is from genome assembly GCF_963924675.1 of Phocoena phocoena. Classification (NCBI taxonomy): domain Eukaryota; kingdom Metazoa; phylum Chordata; class Mammalia; order Artiodactyla; family Phocoenidae; genus Phocoena; species Phocoena phocoena. The sequence continues at coordinate 90,087,590 of NC_089228.1, forward strand.
AGTGAAGCTGGGTGCTGGTGTTGAGATGGAGATCTCTGGGAGATATTCGCCATTTGATATTATGTGGAGCTGGGAGGTCTCTTGTGGTCCAGTGTCCTGAAGTTGGCTCTCCCACCTCAGAGGCACAGCACTGACTCCTGGTTGCAGCACCAAGAGCCTTTCATCCACCCGGCTCAGAATAAAAGGGAGAAAAAGTAGAAAGAAAGAATTAGTAGAAGTAGAAAGAAAGAGAAAGAAAGAAAGGAGGGAGGGAGGGAGGAAGGAAGGAAGGCGGGAAGGAAGGAAAAAAAGAAAGGAGATAAAGTAAAATAAAATTAAGATAAAATATAAAGTTAATAAAATAAAAAAAATAATTATTAAGAGAAAAAAAAAACAATGGACGGATAGAACCCTAGGACAAATGGTGGAAGCAAAGCTATACAGACAAAATCTCACAGAGAAGCATACACATACACACTCACAAAAAGAGGAAAAGGGGAAAAAGTCATAAATCTTGCTCTCAAAGTCCACCTCCTTAATTTGGGATGGTTCCTTGTCTATTCAGGTATTCCACAGATGCAGGGTACATCAAGTTGATTATGGAGCTTTAATCCGCTGCTCCTGAGGCTGCTGGGAGAGATTTTCCTTTCTCTTCTTTGTTCTCACAGCTCCTGTGGTTCAGCTTTGGATTCGGCCCCGCCTCTGTGTGTAGGTCGCTGGAGGGCGTCTGTTCTTCGCTCAGACAGGAGGGGGTTAAAGGAGCCGCTGATTCAGGGGCCTCTGGCTCACTCCGGCCGGGGGGAGGGAGGGGCACGGAGTGCGGGGCGGGCCTGCGACGGCAGAGGCCTGCGTGACGTTGCACCAGCGTGAGGCGCGCCGTGCCTTCTCCCCCACTGGCTCCCGGGACCCTGGCAGTGGCGGGCTGCACAGGCTCCCGGGAGGGGAGGTGTGGAGAGTGACCTGTGCTTGCACACAGGCTTCTTGGTGGCGGCAGCAGCAGCCTTAGCGTCCCATGCCCGTCTCTGTGGTCTGCGCTGTTAGCCGCGGCTCGTGCCCGTCTCTGGAGCTCCTTTAAGCAGCGCTCTGAATCCCCTCTCCTCGCGCACCAGGAAACAAAGAGGGAAGAAAAAGTCTCTTGCCTCTTCGGCAGGTCCAGACCTTTACCCGGACTCCCTCCCGGTTAGCCATGGCGCACTAATCCCCTGCAGGCTTTTTTCGCGCGCCAACCCCAGTCCTTTCCTGGCGCTCCGACCGAAGCCGAGCCTCAGCTCCCAGCCCCGCCTGCGCCGGCGGGGGAGCAGACAAGCCTCTCGGTCAGGTGAGTGCCTGTCGGCGCCGATCCTCTGTGCAGGAATCTCTCCGCTTTGCCCTCTGCACCCCTGTGGCTGTGCTCTCCTCTGCGGCGCCGAAGCTTACCCCCTCCGCCACCCGCAGTCTCCGCCCACGAAGGGGCTTCCTAGTGTGCGGAAACCTTTCCTCCTTCACGGCTCCCTCCCACTGGTGCAGGTCCCGTCCCTGTTCTTTTGTCTCTGTTTATTCTTTTTTGTTTTGCCCTACCCAGGTACATGGGGGAGTTTCTTGCCTTTTGGGAGGTCTGAGGTCTTCTGCCAGTGTTCAGTGGGTGTTCTGTAGGAGTTGTTCCACGTGTAAATGTATTTGTGGTGTATCTGTGGGGAGGAAGGTGATCTCCGCGTCTTACTCTTCCGCCATCTTCCCGGAAGCCCCAAGGCCTCATTCTTAAAACTTATAGAAGCCAATGGAAGTAAAGCTGACAAGGTCGTTTGCAAAGTCATGAACATATTTCCCCAGTTTTTCATGTGAAGCATAAAGAGACAAGAATGAAGTCAGTGGTAGACCTCACTTTGTGAGTAGGAAGTATGGAATGGAAAATAAGATGGTGAGGTTGTATGAAGAGCATGTGTACTCAGCTATCCCCCATGACTCCTCTGACTTCATAAAGTCTTCTCTGACTTTTGACTTCTATTTTCCCTTCTCCAAACAAAAGCATCATAAAAATCTTACGAATCCCTTCCATAGAGAGCCACGGTTGTCGTTAATAAAAATTACAGTAGAAGGACCACGGAAAGGTGTGAATGAATGAAGCTTGCTGTGATCTGACACTGTAGACGTGAGTCTGATTTCTGAATAGATCATTAAAGTAGAATAATGAAGAAAGGAGTACTCTCAAATGATGGCGTGAATGCCTCTTGGCTTTCTTTTTTTTTTCAGGTAAGGAAGGAAAAATCTGTGTGTTATCATTAGAGCATTTGATGTCAAGCAGAATGTCCCAGTATTGTGATTCAATAATCACTCTTACCATCTTTAAATAGAAGTAAAGCTTATTCTAAATTGCTGGTTAGGAATCTTCTCAGAATGATCGACGGTGTATGATTAAAACTGTTGTACAGGCAATTGCTTCCGCACACATGTAGAGGAGAACAGAGCGTCCTAAAGGCAATTCAGTGCTCCACCTTTGAGCCAAGATCCAAGTACTAACTGTCTTTACTTGGTCACTTTTTAAAACTAGCTTAACTAGTTAATGAATACCCCTATCTACCTTTTCATCAGAGCCTGTCTCAACTATAGAATCTGTTCAACCAAAGTATCTAATAACATCATTCTTTTGCCTACTCCAAGTTCTGCATAAGACCCCCTCCAATTTATCTCCCCTACTATGGCCTCGTCTCCCAAGGACAGGTCTGCTGAGAGCCTACGACTCTACGACACTTCCTACCTATGTCCATCCTCCCATTCTCAGCCAGCTCGTCTTTTCCTAGGGGAAGCCTATCCATATTCTTGCTGCAATGCATGATCTTCCTGCTATATTTGGGCCTATTTCTCTTTGGGATCAGAAAAATATACTTTTTAAAAAGCTAAGCGAAAGTATTTCCTCTATCCCAGAAGCCTGTGCTTATTACAAACCACAGTGATTAAAGATCCTGGGGTGCCAGGGGAAACTTGGGTCCACATATGACATGGGTCCATTGACAAGATTTTTACAATGCAGCAGACACAGCAGAAATGATGGGAAATCATGACAGCAGCATGTGAGTCTGTGAAGCTGTTTGGTATCCTGAAGCTTATATCTGCCAGCTGTTGATCTTTTTTGTTTCCTTAGAATGAGTATGCAAAATATATCCTTTGTGACAGCTAAAATAGCACAAAGACTGATACATATTTTAGCAAAATACTAACATTGTAAATAGATTTAATATTATACTTATTCTTAATATGAATTGTTAACTCACATAGTAGCCATTATTAACTAGCCACACATTAATTTCTTATAATAATCATAAGATACCATATATAATATAATATTTGCTCTGCAGTATACCAAGTACATCACACATATTAACTCATTTAATATTCATAATAATTCCATATGGCTATTATTATTACTATATCTCTTTTTCAGATGAAAAAAACTGAAGTGTATAAAGTTTAAATAAAATGCCCTAGCTCTTGTTCCTTGAAAATCCATGAGCTGGGTACCAAACTGAAGCATTGCAATTGCAGGACCTGTACGCTGAATCTCTGGGCTAATGATACCAGGCAAGGGTTCTCAAAGGATGATTTATGTGCTGAAGAAATTTATACTGCGCATAATAAGGATAGGAAGAAGGAGGTCTATGTCTTTGTGACTTGGCTTCCTATAATCTTTTTTCCCAGTTTTACTGAGATAGAACTGACATGTAACACTGTATTAGTTTATAACATAATGATTTAATATATATATATAGTGCAATAATTACCACATAAGTTTAGTTAACATCCATCACCTCGCATAGTTAAAATTTTTTTTTCTTGTGATGAGAACTTTTAAAATCTACTCTTTTAACAACTTTCAGATATACTAAACAGCATAGTCACCATGCTGTACATTACATACCCAGAACTTATTTACCTTATAACTGGAAGTTTGTACCTTTTGACCACCTTCGCCCATTCCCCATTCCCCTGGCAACCACCAATCTTCTTTCTGTTTCTATGACTCGGTTTTTTTAGATTCCGCATATAAGTGAGATAATACAGTATCTGTCTTTCTCTGTACGACTTATTTCACTTAGCATAATGCCCTCAAGGTCCATCCATGTTGTTGAAAATGACAGGATTTCCTTATTTTTTATGGATGAATAATATTCAATTGTGTGTATATGTGTGTGTATATGTTCTTTATCCGTTCATCTGCTAATGGACACTTAGGTTGTTTCCATGTCTTGACCGTTGTAACTAATGTTGCAAAGGACATGGGGATACAGATCTCTTTGTGGTAGTGATTTCATTTCCTTTGAGTATATTCCCAGAAGAGGGACTGCTGAATCATATGGTATTTCTATTTTTAGTGTTTTGAGGAACCTCCATACTGTTTTCCACAGTGGCTGTATGAGTTTACATTCTCACCAACAGTGCACAAGGGTTCCTTTTTCTCCACATCCTTGCCAACACTCGTTATCGTTTGTCTTTTGTATGATAACCATTCTAACAGGTCTGAGGTGGTATCTCACTGTGTGTTGATTTTCATTTCCCTGATGATCAGTAATGTTAAGCACATTTTCATGTATCTGTTGGCCATTTGTATGAGTTCTTTATTTTGGATATTATCCTCTTTTCAGATATATGATTTGCAAATATTTTCTTCCACTTGGTAGTTTGCCTTTTCATTTTGTTGACTGTTTCCTTTGTTGTGCAGAAGTTTTTTAGTTAGGAGTAGTCCTTCCTTTCTTTTGTTGCCTTTGCTTTTGGTGTCAAATCCAAAAAATCATTGTCAAGACTGATGTCAAGGAGCTCACCCCTTATGCTTTCTTCTAGGAGTCTTATGGTTTTCAATTTTTTTTATTGGAGTATAGTTGCTTTACAATATTGTGTTAGTTTATACTATACAGCAAAGTGAATCAGCTATACGTATACATATATCCCCGTTTTTGGATTTCCTTCGCATTTAGGTCACCACAGAGCGCTGAGTAGAGTTCCCTGAGCTATACAGTAGGTTCTCATTAGTTATGTATTTTATACATAGTATCAGTAGTGTATATGTGTCAAACCCAGTCTCCCAATTCATCCCCCCCCTTCCCCATTGGTATCCATACATTTGTTCTCTACATCTGTGTCTCTATTTCTGCTTTGTAAATAAGATTGTCTATACCAATTTTTTTAGATTCCACATATATGTGTTAATATATGATATTTGTTTTTCTCTTTCTGACTTACTTCACTCTGTATGACAGTCTCTAGGTCTATCCATGTTTCTACAAATGACCCAATTTCGTTCCTTTTTATGGCTGAGTAATATTCCATTGTATATATGTGCCACATCTTCTTTATCGATTCATCTGTCGATGTACATTTAGGTTGTTTCCATGTCTTGGCTATTGTGAATAGTGCTGCTATGAACATAGGGGTGCGTGTACCTTTTTGAATTATACTTTTGTCTGGGTATATGCCCAGGAGTGGGATTGCTGGATCATATGGTAATTCTATTTTTAGTTTTCTAAGGAAACTCCACACTGTGTTCCATAATGGTTGCACCAACTTACATTCCCACCAGCAGGGTAGGAGGGTTCCCTTTTCTCCTTACCTTCTCCAGCATTTGTTATTTGTAGACTTCTTAATGATGGCCATTCTGAATGGTGTGAGGTGGTACCTCATTGTAGTTTTGATTTGCATTTCTCTAATAATTAGTGATGTTGAGCATCTTTTCATGTGCCTACTGGCCATCTGTATGTCTTCTTTGGAGAAATGTCTATTAAGGTCTTCTGCCCATTTTTTGATTGGGTTGTTTGTTTTCTTGTTGTTGAGTTGTATGAGATGTTTGTATATTTTGGAGATTAAGCCCTTGTCTGTTGCATCATTTGCAAATATTTTCTCCTATTCTGTAGGTTGTCTTTTCATTTTTTGTTTGTTTTTGTTGTTTTTTATGGTTTCCTTTGCTGTGTAAGAGCTTGTAAGTTTGACAGGAATTTCAAAACTTCAGGGTTGAGATACAAAAAACCAGTATTATTAAAGGGGGAGTGATTCATTACAAATCGCTACCCTTCATCAAATTAGGATATTCAAGCATGGTGTCATTTGAATAAGACCATAATGTCACTTGCATGAGCTGTCACATTACTCCTCTTTTCCCCATTGGGCCACAGTATTTTGAGAAACAGACCATCAAATGTGTAGGTAAAGGAGGGCAGGGAGTATACCTCTGGACAGAAATACCTTTAAGTGACTGAAGCAACAGTAGCTAGTGGCAAAGGAAAAGAACTTGAGCACTCAGAACACTGTTGGAGGCCTTGCACACTTTATGAAAACTTGATTACTTGCCACCTGCTAGGATGAAGGGAAGACAGAAAACTGTTTTTTTTATCTTGATTCTGTCTCTACAAAGACGCTCTCTGCAGGTTTGTTTACTCCTTTAGTTTTGTCCTCAAACTGCAGACCAAGATGATTTTTTTCCTAAATATGTAATTTTGAATTAACACTGCCTATCCCCATTCCAAATTGGCTCCCATTTTTCCTGTATCCTCCAAACACCCCCACCAATCTCTATCCTGCCGTGTAGGAAAACATACCAAAAATGGGTTTGCACTATATTTAGAAAGTATGATTTAAAAAAAATTATCAGTAATTGTATCTGTTTGTATTGTTCCCAGATCATATCCTCCTTCTGTGCTACATTTAGATGTTAGAGAGGAGAATGTGTCATCCATGGAGGGGGAGCTGAGGTGCTGATGTGTACACAGCTATAGCCCCCATGCACAAATCAGATCCTGAACCTGAAAAGTAGGAATATCTTGGTTGGAAACAAAACTGGATGGGAAACGTTGATCAAAATGTAAAATAGCCAATATGTCCAAGTGGTCAAAATGAGTATTTCCAGTCTATTTTAAGTGCATTTTTATGGCTCACAATTGTTATCTAATCATTGTGTTTTCCCAAATGGTTAGAATTTCAGGTCAAAAGAAGAAATAGTTACACCTCAGTAGAGTACACCATTGAAAAGATCATTTAAACAAACATCTCCCTTTCAAAGCTTCCAGAATGATAGATCACCCATTATCTATTATCTGTCTAATTTTTATACCTCCATCTATATGCTAATGCACACATACTATATATTAACATGTGTGTACACACACATCCATAATGACAGCATGGGAATATGTCTTTGAACTGCATTTCTGTCATGCCCTTTTACTAAGTCACTCTCCCCCCAGTCCTGGACTAAGGGAAATTGTTTTTGGAGAAAGAAAAAAAACACCTCTTCATCCTTCCTTTGAATTCTAGCAAGAATTTGATGTATTATGAAGCAGGAAAGCCATTTAATTTTTTTCTCTGAATTTGATATTCTGACTGTCATGAAACCATTGTTTAGTAAAGGCAAAAATTGCAGCTACCTAGATTTTGCATGTTTGTTCACTGTTTTTAGATGGAAATCGAGGTAAAAGTTTGGATGGAATTTGCACACTGACTATTTGACATGCTATGTACTGACATTTTCCTGCTCATTAGTTTGTGCATGTGAGCAGACAGCTTATCATTCTCCACAATACATAGGCACACTGGTGTTTTGTTGTGTGTTTTATGTTTATGGAAGCCTTTCTGAAACTCTCTTAGCAGTTTGATAGCATAAATCCATATTTTAAATTTTTTGGATGATTTTTTGTACTTAATAACTGCCTGATCACCGATCACTTTTATTTTCTTCTTCTTCTTTTGTTTTTTTGCGGTACGCGGGCCTCTCACTGTTGTGGCCTCTCCCGTTGCAGAGCACAGGCTCCGGATGCGCAGGCTCAGCGGCCATGGCTTACGGGCCTAGCTGCCCCACGGCATGTGGGATCTTCCCAGACCGGGGCACGAACCCGTGTCCCCTGCATCGGCAGGCGAACTCTCAACCACTGCGCCACCAGGGAAGCCCTTCTTCATTTTTTAAAGGACTATTATATGTATTTTATTTATTTATTTGGCTGCATTAGGTCTTTGTTGTGGCATGTGGGATCTTTCTTTGTGTCAAGTGGGCTTCTCTCTAGTTGTGGCATGCAGGCTCCAGAGTGCACGGGCTCAGTAGTTGCGGCCCACGGGCTTAGTTGTCCTGTGGCATGTGGGATCTTAGTTCCCCGACCAGGGGTCGAACCCACGTCCCCATTGGAAGGCGGATTCTTAAACACTGGACCACAAGGGAAGTCCTTCACTTTTATTTTCTTCTGACATTCAAACAGACTTTTCACAAAAAGAATCCAAGTTTTAAAAAAAGAAACGAGAAATTATTATACAAAGAGGAAAAGAACATGTTGAGCATTTTTACAAAGATAATAAATATGTCTCTGTTAAGAGTTTCATTACAATAAAATAGATGTTTTCCCCTTTCACCTATTGAGACACTAACAGTTTGGGTCTCCTGAATTATATTATGTTTGATAATTTCCTATTGCATTAGTGAATTTCCATTTGGCTATAAAAAATTTCCTGATAAAGCACCATTATTTCTATGGCTCTGAGGCAAAGCATAATCTGATAATGTAGCTACTTTTATTATAACTGTAGCTAATGTGATAATATACACCATATTATTACAGAAATGCTTGGTGATGTTTTCACTTTTGGAAAAGGGCAGACAGGCTCAGAGAAAGAACAACAGGAGAGACAAGGGATATTCAAACAGAACAGCAAAGTGTGCCCTTAAAAAGCAAGTTGGCTCCACAACTGTATAATGCAATTTGTTCTCCCAGGAAGAATGAAGAAAAGGGGTGGGGGGCGGCGGGGCATTCCCTTCCTCACAAATCAGGGTGACACACCCTGTGTCTGAAATCAGAAATCACCTGTCTCTTATGTTTAGGATGATACCTGTCAACAGGGATAGACAATGAAGATGAGCTCATTAGGACAGACTGGTTATCTCATTTAGACTGAGTTTACCTCTAAACCATTCAATTCCAATCCATATGTTGAGCCCCTACTAAGTCTAAGTACTATGCTAGATGGTGTAGATACAGTGGTGAAAACACCATGATCCCTATTGTTAAGCAGAACATATTATTTAATAATCATAACACAATGTAGTGGGAGGTATGTAAATAATTAATTATCATTCCATGTAACAAGTGATTTTAAGAGATATTGACAAGGCCTCTTGGAGGCTGAGTAGGAGTTCCAGATGGATGAGACAGTCAGGAGTGTGTGGAACAGAAGGGTAGAGGTGATGGTTGCTAGAAGTGGTTGAAAAGGCATTGGGGGTGACAGGTTAAGGTCAGATGTGAAGGACATGACCTGCTCTGAAGAGTGTTTTGGACTTTATTCCATGATGGGGGTGGAGGAGGTTATCCCCAAAGGAGCAGCAATAATAGTTCAGATTTATGTTTTGGAAAGAACATAGTGCAGGATGGATAGGAGCGATAAACAACTTAAAAGAGGGGAAGGCCATGAGCTACACTAAGGTTGCTCACCAGATTTGAGGGATGCACAGATTTGCTGTATGTATTTAAGCCAAAATCAATTGAATGATTGAGGGAAAAAGTGGGAGTCAAGCGAATTGACTTGTGTGACTAGGTAACTGCTTGGCCCCATTAACTGATAAAGAAAAATCTTGCTAATTAGTTTGTTTTGGGATGTATTAATTTTGAGATCACTTCCAGAATATCCAGGTGGAGTTGCCCAGCAGGCTCGAGAAAGATATCAAACTTCTGAGTTACCAGTATATTAGCGGCAGTTAGAGTTTGGGAAACAGATGAAATAGCAGAAGGAAGAAATGGAAGGAAAAATGAGAAAGCTGAGGATGAAAGTCTGGGAACACACATTCAGAGGGCATAAGGAAAAGAACTAGTGAGGGAACCCAAGAAGAAGTATTTAGAGGGGAGGAGGAGAGAAAATAGGAAAAGGTAAAGTAGTGGTTTGACAAAGCAAGTTTCTAGATGGAAGGATCCAACTGTGTTAGAGACCCCCGGGCAGCTAAGAAAAATAATGATGGAAAGTCCTGAAGATGCACAGTTGGGAGGATTAAGAGACTGCGGAGGCAAACTACTTATTTTGAAGCTTGGTAGGCAAAAGAATGGTAAGAGGTAGAGTAAGGGATAAGGAACTTTTGTAACTGGTGAGAGCCGAGCTAGGCTGTGTGCCGAGGAAGAGAAAAACGTGCAGAGAAGGTAAAATATAAGGATTAGCCTTGGACTTGGAGAAGGATAGGTACTGATGTGAATGTAGAATGGAAAGGAGGCATGTGATGCGGTTCACGTATCACGTATCACATGCAAACCCCATCACACATCTGTGAGACTGTGTTACCCATCTCAACCCACCTGTATGTGAAAGTTTGCCTCTTTGTGGCCCCAGACTGACTCACCCCAGATTAATCGTCTTATGAATATCATTGTTCATAACAATCTCTAAGTGAGGGGTTTGTCAAGGTCATCACAAACCCATCAACAATGTTATAACAACAATAACAAAACCTTCAAACCAAAGCCCCTTAACACATACTGTATTTTTTATGAGTTAACAGTATTGTATTATCTTAGTGTACAAGAAATGAAAACAGGGTGATAAAACTTGAATTAACAGATAACCTCATTACTTGAAGTTTTATTTTACCCAACCTTTAGCAAAAAAGAGGCAAACGATAAACATGTTCCTATGAAGTTCTCAGAAAGAAACTTTGCAAAATTTCCTTCCCTAATTCACTCTCTGTACCTAAAGTCCTAGGAAGATATTGTAAAATGTTATTGAACATGATACCCTGAGGCACAGAAAAATACTGGATCATTCAAGAGAGATCAAATTATGGTCATTTTCCTACACAGTAAGGAAAGAAGGGGTAAGCATTTAAAGATTTTCAGTGGAGTTAGAATACAGTGTATTTGTTTGGTTGACCTCAGGTTAAGCAGAAAATAAAATTTATCAGAACCTCTCATTTTCACCATTCTCTGAGCACTCCAGTTAATTTAAATTTTGTACAGGGAAACAGTACAGAGTTGATTTTTATTCTATGGTAGAGAAGTTATACTTGGTTACAGGTATGAACTTTCTAGGTATAAAGCACAGAAAGGTTTTCATCCCTGATGATAAATCTTTTCATAAGTTTTATCCAATTCACTTAGAATTATTGAAGCTATTCCAAAGGAGACACTCTGTCATTCTATACTAGTGGTACATAAGATAATTCTCACTCAGTGGGGTTTTTTTTTTTTTTTTTGGAAAACCAGTGTTTGTCTCTGAAGAAATGAGCTTATCTAAGCTCATTGACCATGTTTCTGGTTCTGGTTTCAGCTTTGCTGTTGACATTGACAAATCCTTCACTTGTTTGGATCTCAGAGTTCTTATCTGTAATGCAAAGAGTTTGTCTAAGATAAACTTCAAGGGCCCTTTCAGATTTAAAATGCTTTGTGTCCATATTCTTTGTATTTGGCCTAAATTTTCCAATTTGGGGCTATTTCTCTTGGATCATTTCCTTCAGCGATCAAAACATCTCCCATCTTAAAATAATTTTGTTCTACGTCCAGCAGTCATCCCATTTCTCATAGAAAACTTCTTGAGAGGGTTGTCTGTATTGGTTGTCTCTCCTTCCTCACTTTCTATTCTGACTTAAACCCTCTCCAGCTGGGCTTCTGCATACACCTATCACTGAAACCACCCTTGTCATAGTTGACAGTGATCTCCATCTTGCCAAATCTTTGGGTTAATTCGCTATCTTTATTTTGCTCATATGACCTAGTTAACTGTTCCTTCCCACTTTAAAAAATTGTTTCTCTAATCTTCCATGTACCACACTTTCCTGATATTTTCTCCTACTCACTGCACAGTAACCCCTGCCGGCTTTTCTTCTTCTCAGTCTCTAAACCAACTTGTCTAATAGAAATATAACATGAGCCACATATGTGATTTTAAATTTCCTAGTGTTTAATTTCCACATTAAAAAAAGTAAAAAGGAAGAGGTGAAATCAATTTTAGTAATACATTTTAGTTAACTCAAAATCTCCAAAATATTATTTCAGTAAGGAATCACTATAAATAATTAATGAGCTACTTTACACTCTTTATATATATCCTTAATCTTCACAATCTGGTGAGTATCTTACACTTATAGTGCATCTCAGTTTGGAGTAGCATATTTTGAAAGCTGAAAAGCCACATATGGCTACTAGTGGCCAACACATTGGAAGGTGCAACTCTAAATGCAGGAGTGGCCTGGGGCTCAGTCCTGAAGCCCTTTTTATTCTCCATGTACAGTCTTTCTGGGTGACCTAGGTGAGCATAGATTATCAGTCTTTCAATAAGTATTTCTTGGGTGCTTAACATGTGCCAGGCTACTGTGTTCTAGGTAGTAGAGGACACAATAGTGAACAAAACAGTCATAAATCCCCTCCCCAACAGAGCCTATTTTCTACTAAAAGAGAGTAGACACTAAACAATATAACTGAGTTAAGTATATCGCACAAGAGAAGGTGATAAGTGTTATGGCAGGGACAGAGGAGTGGCAGAAAAGTGGAAAGTGAAGTTAGAGAGGCAAAGAAGGGGTCAGATGATTTAGGGCTATTTTTTCTTTTTTTTTGTATGCTATTGAAAAATCTTTGGCTTTTATCATATTGAGATGAGGAAACATTAGAAGGCTTCAGGCAAAGAAATACATGATATAACTCAAGCTGTGAAGATGATTTTGGCTGCTGTCTTGAGAATATACAATAAAAGGTCAGGGGAGAAACGTTGTGACCAGATAGGAGGCTGTTGCAGTAATCTAAGCTGGAGAGGACAGTGGCTTTGATCTGTTTGTTACCAGGGGAAGTAGTGAGAAGGTATCAAGTTCAGGCCAGATATATAAACATGGGAATCATCAACGCATGTCTGCTTTGTCCAATAGGATAGCTACTGGCTACATATTGCTATTTAAATTTAAATTAATTAAAAAAAATAATCAGTTCCTCACTTATACCAGCCTAGCTGTATTTCAAGTGCTAATATCCACGTGTGGTGAGTGATACTGCAGTAGACAGTACAGATATAGGACATTTCCATTCTAGCTGAAAGTTCTGTTGGGCAACATTGATACAGATGACATTTAGAGTTTTGTCCTCCTATCTCTCAAATCAACTTCCTGCTAGATGTTTCCACTGAATAATTATATTATTGTTATACTAATATATGTCAAATTAACATCATATACACAACATGGTCAGTATTTTTGATTCCAGTCTTCATTCCTCTGTCTACTTTGACTTCATTTTTGCCATCCCGGTAAATGGGATCACCGTCTATACTACTGAGCCAACTATGAGGTCATTCTTCATTCCTATCTTTCACTCCCCACCCATCCCGTCACTTCTAATCCATTAGCAGGTTGATTTGCTTCTACCTCTAAGACATAGCCTATGACCACTGCTTAGCTTCTCCACGTCAGTCACATCCTCTTTCACGGGACAACTGAGATGGCTTCCAAATTAGTGTTTTTTTCCACTCTTACAATGTGGTAGAATCACCTGGGAGTTTAGAACAACAACAACAAAAAAAAAAGCCAGGAAAAGCAATGCCTAGGTGCTATTCCATGCCCACAAATAGAGCTTGTCTTTATAAAAGTTTCCCAGGGGCAAGGAGGGCTGAGGACCACTTTTACCCTATCCTCTTCCACCACTTCCCATTGTCTACTCACCACATAGGAGCCAGAGTGACCTTTCTAAATAGTAAATCAGATCATGTTATTCCCTCACCTGAAACTTTCTCATCATCTCTCATTGCTCTGAAAAGAATTTGGAGCTCCTGACCGTACAAGATCTGGCCCTGAATGTTTCTCCAGTCTGCTTTTGCCTGGCGGACACCTATGGTTGTCACTTCCTCTTGGAGGTGCCCTGTCCTTCTCATCTTAACCAGCCCTTCTCTCCTCCCCCAGCACCTTTCTCAGTCACTCCCCTTCCCAATTCCCTGGTTTATTTTCTTTATGGAATCTACTGTTCTCTGAAATTGTTACCAAATGCGAGTTCACGTGCCCGACACGTTGTGAGGCCAAACAATACAGAAACGTTGGAGTTTGGAGCCGGGAAATGTTTATTGCAGGGCCATGCAAGGAGAAAGGGGGCTCATGCCCCCTGCAAATGCCTAACTCCCAAAAGGGTTTCAGCAAAGCATTTTTAAAGGCCAGGTGAGGGAGGAGGGTCACAGGGTATGTGATCAGCTCATGCACAATTCTCTGATTGGTTGATTATGAGGTAACAGGGTGTAGGTCCAGGACTACCTGCTCATGATCATCAAATAGTTAATTTCTTACATTTGGTGGTGGTTTTTAGCATCTGAAAAACTCAGTAAATATGCATGAGATACTATTATCTGGGTACTTCAGAGAGGAGCTACAGCAGAGGATATGGGGAAGGGGTCTGTCCTGGGAGGCCTCATAGGTTCCTGCTCGTTTACACAATGATCATAGTTAATACTTTTCTGATCTGTTGTTTATCTCCCTGACTAGAACCTATAGTCCATAAGAGCAAGGAACATTTATCTATTTATCTCTAGCACTAGAGCAGAACCTGGCAACAAATAAATATTTTTGAATGACCCCATTCAATTGCTTCATTTAATACAGATTTTAAAAGATTTAGAATCTTCAGGGAAGAGACAGTGATTACAATGATGATAATAACGTACTCAGCAACAGCTATGATTTATAGAGTGCTTACTATGTGTTAGGCACTGTGTTTATTTCAATATACCCATTTTATGGATAAGAACACTGGGATTTAGAAAGGCAAAGTAACTTGATTGGGGCCACCAAGGTAGTAAGTATGAGAAGCCAGATCTGGAACTGGAACTGAGGCCAAGGTCCTAAATCTTAAAAAACAAACAAACAAACCCCCAAACCAAACTTGTAGCCATTTAATAAATATTTATGAAATAAATAGAATACATGGCAGTTGATGCATTTTAGAAGCTTGTCAAACACTGATACTTAGTTTATGATTAGGAAAAACAATATACTTCATCTTCTCTTCCCATATAGACCTTGGGTCACTGTTGCATCCTCTTGCCCCTGTAAAGAACTCAAGTGCTGGCCTGCATTCCTCTTTTGCCCAGTTATTTTGTGCAACATGCTGTTCTAGCCTGAAGAATTCCATCTCCTAGCAGCTACCAGGGTTACTTGCAGCCTCAACGATCTTCCTTTGAGAGAGGGAAAAATCCCTTAACTTTGTAACACAGTCCAGCGATGCATGAGAAGCCTTTGTCAGACCGTAGGGGGGGAAAAAAGGAAAATAAAAATACCGTTCTCCTCTGGAATGTCTCCTAGGACTAGTGAAAAATGCTAATTCTGACAACAGTGAAGTCATTTAAAAATCAAAGCACCTTTGAATTATATTCGAAATGAGATTAAAATGAGAAGTGGTGCAAGAAAATAATTATATGCTTCGAATCTAGGAGCATCTTATCCCCTCCAGCTCTGTCCTCCTGGTGTATGAAGCCCTCGATGTTTTTCCCCCAGGAATGATTTTCCCGTAACTCAGCCTAGATACGCTTTAGTTCCGTTTGCAGGAAAAGGTAGAGGGCTGCAAGGCTTTTCTTGATTGCCCCAGAATAGGCTGATGGGAAGTTCGAGCCTTCCCTCCTTTCTATAAAAAACCCCCAACGGTGCAGCGTTTTTATTTTTAATTACTCCAAGCTTGGTGTGCATAGGGGGCTTACTGGCCTCGACTAAACGGGCTGGATCTGGAGACTCCAGGAGATCAAGTTCAAAGTGGGTCAGAGCGCTTACAGAATGTGCATTTCTCCTTCCCAGCACAGGCCTTCGCTCTCCACACCCCGCCTCGCGCCTCCGAGCCCCTCACCCTGCTGCGGAGACGCCCCTCTCCCCCGGGCATCCAGGAAGCGGTGGGCCCGGGGGATGCGCCCTGGGAAAAGGGCAAGGATCCCAGGCCGCGTGATCTATCCCCAAGGCACGCCTGGCTCCCACATCCCCGGGCCGCCCCCGCCCCGAGCGAGCCCGGCCCCGCGCCCTAAGGCTCCGGGGGCCCGTCCGCATTCTTCTGCAGCCAGATGACGGCCCTCGGGGCGCCCCTTCTTCCCGGCGCGCGGCTACCAGGGCGCGGGGGGCGGGAGCTGCGCCCCAGCCCGCGGCCCAGATGGCCCGGCAGCCCCGAGCGGGGACATTTTCTCAGGCTTTCAAAGAGAGTACTTTCTTTCCTGCCTAATATTTAGCTCCTTCAAATGCAAATGGAGAGGTTTCGCTCCAAGGTTAGCATAACAATTATGGGAAAGCTTTAAATCTGATGCGTTTGTTTACACGATGAAAGGCCGGCAGGATCCGAAAGCTCGGAGGCCCCGGCTTTTCAGCGACTATTTTCTAACTGGTGCCCTGCGAGTCAATTTTAGATCACAAAGAAAACCAATTTATAGGACGGTGGAGGCTAATTTTGGAGGGAGTTCGACGTTATTATCATGTTTTTTTAAATGACCGCTGCTGAAATAGTGATTATTTTTGTCCCCCTTTTTCATCGTGAAGTTTGGTGGGAGGTAATTGGTGTTGGTGACGGGCAGGAAGGTCTGCATTCCTGGGGACTGTGGGAACTGAGCATGGGGCTAACGCAGGTAGAGGATTTTCCAGGGACCTGGTGGGATTTTAGCCTAACACACGTGAAAGTGTCTTTCAGTGTGCTTGTCAAAGAAGCTGAACTTTTTTCGATTTGGCTTAAATGGTTTGGTGTTTCAAAAAGGGTTGTCTGGTTTTAGCTACAGCCTCAGACTAAGAGTTAGGGAATGCCATTCCCTCACTGTAAAACCATTGATTTCCAGATCTTGACACTGAGAACTGGGCCTGGCCCATTGGAAGTGTCTCAGCTCTGCTGGGAGAGGGGAAGGATGACCCTCAGGGCCTGATGAATCAGCAAGAAGGAAATCTCAGGCTTTTTTTTTTTTTTTTGTCTTTACTCTTAGACCTTCCAGGAGACTTTTTCCAGCCCTCCCTCCTGGCACACAAAGGAGAGCTCTTATATGCGGTGCTGTGAGATCTCCGCCTATTAGGGTCTTCTCTGTGTGAGGCCCAGGAGAGAATGAAGACCCTTGGGAGCTTGTTAAATCTATTGGCTTCATTGATAATATATTAGAAAATGTTTTGTAAACACTACAATCTACAATCCCTGTAACACTGAAAGTTTATGAGTATGGAGTGTTTAAGAGTATTATTCCATTTGGGGAGTATTTATTGACCAACATAAATATGCCATTTTCAGTGTGAAGATTAAGTGACAAAACCATTTTTTTTCTTGAATTATTTCTACAGGTGAACTGAAATACCTGTCCTGACGGTGGGACCAGGGCAAGCATGGATGGTGCTGCTATTGGACAGGTACAAAGCAGTAGTGTTCAACCTGAGTGCGTAGCAGAATCACCTAAGGGTCTTGATCAACCGGATGGCTGGTCCTCACCACCCCCCCCCAGTTGTCTGATGGAGTAGGTCTGGGGTGGAGCCTGAGAATTTCCATTTCGCACAAGTTGCCAGGTGATACTGATGTCCTCTTCCCAGGACCACACTTGGAGAACCACGAGCAGAAAAGAGCCAGACCTGTATTAGTTTGAGAGAACCTAATAGGATAAAGCAGTTTCCTCTTTTTTTTTTTTTTTTGGCCGTACGCGGGCCTCTCACTGACGCGGGCCTCCCACTGTTGTGGACTCTCCCACTGCGGAGCACAGGCTCGGGACGCGCAGGCTCAGTGGCCATGGCTCACGGGCCCAGCCGCTCCGCGGCATGTGGGATCTTCCCGGACCGGGGCACGAACCCGTGTCCCCTGCATCGGCAGGCGGACTCTCAACCACTGCGCCACCAGGGAAGCCCTGATCTGGGTTTTTAAAGATTATTGGCTTGGCCTATTTAGGAGCTCAAAGTGAAGTGAAGTCTTCCTGAATAGTGTTAGAAAAACACTATTTGGCCCTGCTAGCCAGATGAATGGGTTGTCAGCAGGTGGTGGTATATTAATTAAATATATATATTTTTCTGATATTCGGGTACATGGAACTTGCCCCTTGGTCATCTTACTAATCTTGCCCCTCTTACAAATTACCCTATGATATGGCCTTTTCTGGAGTGTTTTCTTTCTCTGAAACCCTAGACTACAGGGTCCTTATCCTTACTAAGACCCCTCTTCAAACCCAAGTGCTGAAATAAGCCTTCAAGACAGAGAAGTTGAGATTTTCATGAAATCTTAACTGTTTTAAAATGAAATCTTAAAACCCCCCTCATTCATCTAACCATTTGATGTAATCAAACATACTTATATGCTTATGTTTAGTGTCTGCGTTTGATCTTAGTGTCATCAGTATGCGTTTTCCTGTTTTATTTTAAATTGCATATCCTGTGAAGGAGAGACATTTTAATTCTCACTTTTCATAGCGCTTAGTATGGAGCCACACGGATGTAGATACATAAAAACAAATGATTTTAATGACGATGATGATGTCTCATTAAGTGGCTTGACATGAAGTTAGGGTCTGTTTACATGCTACTAAAATATATAGATGAAAATATATCTTCTAGATAAAGTCACTTGACCATGGACACGTATCATGCTAGTTAGAGACCAGTAGTAAATTTAAATTACAGGAGAAATTTTTCTCAAGTCATATTTTTATGTGCATTAATATATAGCTCAAGAAATCATATGTAAATCATTCTGTAAGATAAACAAACACCTAAAACTGATGTTTTGTTTAATAGGCACCATAACATGCTGGAGAACACTGACAAGTGAGCCTCACCAGTAACTAGTTTTGTGATGTTGGGTGTTGAGGATGGAGGGCGATGCTGTTGAAATAGAATTCGCTGAGTAAGTCATTTACCCTTCTCTCATCTACAAGCATGAGATATGAATGATCGTTATAGTTGTTTCTGGATTACCCATATAGCATCTGCTTTGGGTTACTTAAACCATATAATACACATGCATGAGGGTCAGCATTGGTTTAAACAGGTGACTATTATGATAATACTGTCAACACCTTTTAAAATTATTGTGATCTCCTCTACATATGTTCAGTCTCCTACATTCAAGTCATCGAAAAGACAGTTAATTTAGAAACGGAGCAGAATTTCTTTACCCTTGCCGTTATCGTATGTCACAGCTGACTGCTTTAGTGCCAATAAAATGCTTAGGGGCTCTGGTTTTTACTGGGCAAAAGTACTGAGTGACAAAGTCATTCCTGTTGAATATTAACATCATTTACTAAGAATATAATTAGAAATAAAATAAGCTAGCATATAAAATTTGTATCTTAATCATCCTCTGTCCTTGTTCAGGTGTTAAAAAATTCTTTTCTTGGTCCTTAATATAGAGTCAGGGTTTTAAGGGCATTAAGCCATCATCACAGCTGTTGAGGCAGTGGACATTTCCTCAGGTATTGTAAGAGACTTGACTATTTTGGAGGTCGAGTGAAGAGTGGGACCCGAAATCTGTGTGTGTTTGTGTCTCTGTATTGTGGGGTGGGGGAATGGAAGTGGAAAACGATAGAGTAAATAAGGCTCACGAGTACTTACTAGTTCTGAAATAAAACCACGGTTTGAATCCGACAGGTCAATTATATATAAATACGGTGTAGAGGGCAGATAGCCAGAAATGACAGATTTTATTCTCCAGAGGGAAAGGGAGAATTAACCAGAGCAGAAGTCTCTGGAACAGGGGTACTCCATTAGATAAGAACGGTAAGGCTTGAATACAATGATTTCATTGTATATTCATTTTATTTACCAGTTCTCCTGCTGCAGACATTGGCGTTGCTTCCATCTATCTTTGCTATTATAAATAATGCTGCTGTGTTCATTATTGTGCTTGTTTCCTGGTACAGAGGTGCCATATTATGTCTAAGGCATATTCATTTTGTGATGCGTTATTAATTTCTATTCTGTCTATAATTTTTATGAACAAAGTAGTAACCCCTAAGCCAATTTCATGTGTTTGCACAGTAGAATTGTTCATTAGAGGGTATGTAGCTCTTCAGCTTTGCAAGCTAATCCCAAAATTGCTTTCCAAAAACTGCATACTCCTACCACAGTGTATGAGTTCCTGTTGCCGTGTATCCTTCCTAACACACTACATTGTCAGAATTTTACCTCATTGTCGTTTTTAATTTCCTCTCTTTGATTATTTTAATGTGGTTGATCATTTTTCATATATTGTTCATTCATGTTTTGTCTTTTTTTAATGTAATTTACTACCCTTTTTATTTTTTAATTTTTTTATTATTATTTTTTACTTTATTTATTTGGTTGCCTTGGGTATTAGCTGCAGCAGGCGAGCTGCAGCAGGCGAGCTCCTTAGTTGCAGCACGTGGCTCCTTAGTTGCAGCAGATGGGCTCCTTAGTTGTGTCAGGTAGGCTCCTTAGTTGTGGCTCACTGGTTCCTTAGTTGTGGCATGTGAACTCTTAGTTGCAGCATGCATGTGGGATCTAGTTCCCAGACCAGGGATGGAACCTGGGCCCCCTGCATTGGGAACGTGGAGTCTTAACCACTGCGCCACCAGGGAAGTCTCACTACCCTTCTTTTTTTTTTAAAAATTAGTAGGAACATTCTCATACTAATCTTGTGATGATTATATGCTATTGCAAATAATCATTCTTACTTTGTGGCTGCCATTTTCATCCTCTATTAGATAATTTTTGATAAGCAGAAAAGCTCTTAGCTTTAAATGACTTATCATTTTCTTTATGTTTTCACTCTTTGTGTCCTGTTTAAGAATGCATCTTTTTATCAAAAAGATGTTGTATCACATTCTTTTTCTAAAAGTGCTAAGCCCTCAACCAATCTGAAATTGTTTTTTTTAGAAGATGTGAGGAAGAGATCCAAGTCCGTGTTTTCCCTAAAGGGGTAGCTGGTTATTCTTGTGTGTTTATTCAGTAGTCCCTGCTTTCCTGTTGGTGTGTGATGCTACCTGTATCGTATATTCAATGTTCATATTTACCTGGGTCTGTTTCGTGGTCCTCATTTGTGTTCTGTTAGTTTACTTGATTCTCTATGCCCTAATTCTATACCATCTCAATTAAAAATGGCTTTCTAGTCTTCATATCTGGCAGAGGACGAACTTTGACTTGACTCTTCTTCAGGAGTGTCTTGACTGTTCTTGGTCTCTTGCTCTTTCATATGCACATAGAATTAGCATGTTAATTTTCACATAAAGTCTTTTCTGAAGTTTTATAGAAAGACCATTGCTCAGTCTGGGAAGAATTGACATTGTCCCAGTATTATAATATCGAATTTTCTAAGCCATGAATATGATAAATCTCTCCATTTATTTACATATTCCTTAATGTCTTCAAACAAAAGTTGATAATTTTCTCTAACAGGTCTTCATGACTTCTGTTTTAAATAGTTAATATTTTGTGCTGTTACAAATGGTATGTTTGAAATTAATTAAATGTTCTATTTGTCATTATTGTACCTAAATGAGATTGACTTTTATGTAACAACTACATCTAGCAACTTTGCTGACCTGTCTTACTAAATTTGATAATTTATCTGTACAGTCACTTGGGTTGTTTTATATACCATCATATCATATGAGAAAAGCAATAGTTATACGTTTTCCTTTCCTTATGCCTTTAACTTTTCCTTCCTTTTTCTTCTCTTCTGTTTTTCTCCTTCTCCCCCTCCATGCATCTCTGCCTGTATTCCTCCCTTCCTTCTTTTTTTTCTCTCCTCCTTCCCTTTCTGGGTTTCCCCTAACCCTATTCCACTGTTTTTATTGTACTAGTTAGACCTGCAGTCTAGTATTATATAGAAGTGCAGGCAAATATGCCTTACCTTGGATTTCAGAAGAAATCTTTTTAATGTTTCACCATTAAATATGTTAGTTATAAGCTCTGTGTGTGTGATGTGTGTGTGTGTGTGTGTGTGTGTGTGTAGAAGATAACCTTTAAAATTTATTTATTTATTTATTTTGGCTGTGTCGGGTCTTAGTTGCGACAGGATCTTTCATCTTTCATTGCAGCGTGTGGGCTTCTCTCTAGCTGTGGCATGTGGGCTCCAGAGCACACGGGCTCTCTAGTTGTGGCTTGCATGCTCAGTAGTTGCGGTGCGAGGGCTTAGTTGCCCCAAGGCATGTGGGATCTTAGTTCCCTGACCAGGCGTTGAACCCACGTCCCCTGCATTGGTAGGCAGATTCTTAACCACTGGACCACCAGGGAAGTCCCAGAAGATAATTTTTAATTTGAGAACAAGGTTTGTTAGGTCTTTTTTTCAGTTAAGAATGAATATTGATTTTTATCAGGTTTTTTCATCTTTTGAGACATTCACATTATTACCTTTTATTTGCTAATGTGGTAAATTATATTAATAGATTTCCTAAAGTTGAACCAACTTTACATTCCTGGGGTAAATTAAAATTAATATTAAAAAAATTATTGTGTTAAGAAAACACATAAAATTTATTATCTTTAATCATTATTAAATGTACAGTTCAGTAGTGTTAAGCATATTTACATTGCTGTGAGAGAGATCTCCAGTACGTTTTCCTCTTGCAAAATTGAAGCTCTGTACCCTTTAAACACTCCCCATAACCCCATTCTCCAAGACCCTGGCAACCACCGTCCAGCTTTTAGTTTCTATGAATTTGACAATTCTAGATACCTTGTATTAGTGGAATTATGCAGTATTTGTCTTTTGTGACTGGTTTATTTCACTTAGCATAATGTCCCCAAGCTTCATCCAGGTTCTAGCATGTGTCAAAATTTCTTTCCTTTTTAAATGGAATAATACTTCATTCTATGTATAGACCACATTTTGCCTGTCCATTCATCTGTCTGAACATTTGGATTGCTACTGTCTCTTGGCTGTTGTGAATAGTGCTGCTGTGAACATGGCTGTGCAAATATCTCCTGAGATCCTGCTTTCAAAACTTTTGGGTATATACCCAGAAGTGGAATTGCTCTATTATATGATAATTCTATTTTTAATTTTTTGAGGAACCGCCATACTGTTTTCCATAGCAGCTGCACCATTTTATACATTTCTTCACATCCTTCCCAACATTTGTTATTTTCTGTGTTATTGATAGTAGCAGTAAGGGGTATGAGGTGATATCTTATTGTGGTTTTGATTTTCATTTCTCTAATGATTAGTGATGTTGAGCATCTTTTTATATGCTTGTTGGCCATTTCCATGTCCTCTTTGAAGAAATGTCTATTCGAGTTCTTTGCCCGTTTTTCAATCAGGCTATTTGTTGTGTTGTTGTTGAGTTGTAGGAGTTCTTTATGTACTCTGGATACTAACCTCTTATCAGATATGTGATTTGCAAATATTTTTTCCCATTCAGTAGGCTGCCTTTTCACTCTGTTAATAGTGTTCTTTGATGAAGAAGTTTTAAATTTTAATGTAATCAAATTTGTCTGTTTTCACTTTTTTTTGCTTTTGGTGTAAAACTGTTATTTTTTTAAATTGCTGGATTTATTTTGTTAATATTCTGTTAAGGAATACTCTACATCTGTATTAATGAGTGAAACTGGCCTGTAATTTGCCTTTCTCATATTTTCCTTTCCTGGTTTTGTATCAAAATTATACTAGCCTCATAAAATGAGTTGAATAGTGTTTCTTTTTGTATTTTCTGAAATACTGTATGTAAGATTGGAATTATCTGTCCTTGAATAGTGAATAGAAGTTGCTGGGGGCCTGGTATTTCATTTGTGGGAATATTTAAAACTACTGATTAAATTTCTTTAATGGTTTTAAAACTATTCAAGTGATCTATTTTTCTTAAGTCCATTTGGCAAGGTATGTATTTTTTTCCTAAGAATCAATTTCAACGTTTTTGGTAGCATAAAGTTGATAATATTCTTTTACTATTTTTTAAAATGTTTGCAGCATCTATAGCTATGCACCCTTTTCATTTCCATATTACTTATTAGTATGCTCTCTCTTTTATTAATCAAGCTTGCCAGAGGTTTGTCAATTTAATTGCTCTGTTCTAAAAGGTCAGGTGGTTTCTGTGATCCTCTATTGTATTTTTTAATTTCATTAATTTCTGCTATATTTTTATTACTTTATTCCATATACTTTATTGGAGTCAATTTTATGTTTTAAAATTTCTAAAATTATCTGCTTTCCTTGCTTTTAATATACACGTTAGATGCATTAATCTTTTTTCTCTAAATATCATTTTACTAGCATTCCTGAGTTACTTAGAAGCATATTTTAATTTTCAAAATATATGAGCATTTAAACAAGTTTTCTGTTGCTGTTGACTTTTGTAATGATTAATAATTATATTTTCACGAAAGAATATTTTATATTTTTGCAAACGATACACATATGGTTTAAGAAAATGTGTATTTTCCAATTATTAAGAATAATCCTATGTAATTCAGAATATTGAGGCTATGTTCGATATTCTTATTCATTTTTTCACTTGTTTATTGATAAGAAAGGTTTTAAGAATGCTTATTATGATGGTAGATTTGTAAATTTACTATGATAGTTCTCTCAATTTTCTTTTTATATATTTTGAAACTGTATTTTGGGTCCATTTATATTTAAATTATTATATCTTCTGGTGAATCTTTTATACTATTGTGCTTCCTTTAACTCTAGAATGTTTTTTGTCTTAAAGTATATAGTTTCTAACATTAGTACAGCCCAATCAGTTTGTTATTTTATGTTGTCTAATGTAAACTACGTATATCTAGATTTTAAAAATTCTGGTCTGAAACACCTTGACTTTTAACATGAAATTTGTTGTGATTAATGATACATTTGGATTTACTTCAAATATGCTATTGTGTATCCGCTATTCTATTTTTACTATGGTATTTCTTTTGGTTTCAGTGCTTATTCTGTATTTTAATTTAAAAATTCTAATCTCTCACTCAACAATGTAGTGATTTTAGAATATTTGAACTCCTGTTACTTTCCTACTGTCTTATTTGCTATTATTTTCCAGTGGCTTTAAAAAAAATAAACCCCACAAAGTAGATATTATAGTTTTACATATTCAATATCTTTTTTTCCAGTTTAATCTATGTTTACTACTGTCTTTTCCCTTCTTAAATTTCTCACCATCCTTTCTTGTCTCTCAGACCTTCTTTTTTGCTCATTTTAATTTTTCTTAAATTAAATCCTGTACCTACATCTTTAGTGAGCCTCTATTAATAGTATATACTCAGACCTTGTCTGATGCCTTTATTTTCCCCATGTTCTTAAATAATAATTTTACTGAGTGTAGAATTCTGTCTTGACAATTATTTTTTTCCTTAGCACATTTTGATATTATTTTGCTCTTTTCTGACTTTTGTTATTACTCTTGAAAACTCCGTTGTCTAATTTTAATTTTTGTTAATTTGCCTTTAACTTCTGCCTTCTTTCAAGATCTTCTTTTGTCTTTGAGGCTCTACAGATTTTTACATTTCCATTTATTTCCATTTATTTATTCTGCTTTAGATATACTGGGATTGTGAGAATTTGAATTTTTTTCTTAATTCTGAAACAAACCTTAGCTAGTATTTCTTTGAATATTGTCTCTTCCACATTCTTCCTTTTATTTCTTTCTAGTATGTCGATTACGGGGTATTAGATTATCTCTTTTTGTCACCCATTCCTTTTACCTTCTCTTTCATACTCTTTCCCTTTTTATAGTTCGGGGTCTCCTTCTGTATAATTTCTCCAGATTTGTCTTCTGCTGCATTGGTTTTGTCTTCAGCTTTGTCTTTCCAGCTGTTTAACTAGTTAACTAAATTTTTAATTTCACTTATATATTGTATTTCTATAAGACCGGTATGGTTATCTTCAAATATACCTCATTTTGATAGTTCTCCTTCTTTTGAAATAATCCCAATACCCTCTTATTATTTATGCATGTTAAATATAGTTAATTTACATTCTGTTCTGTATCTGATCATTCTGATGTCTGTAGTTTTGTGGGTCTGATTGGTTGGTTGTTCTCCAAGTTCAAGTTCGTGGCTGATATAACTTGTATTTGTTTTTTTTAATTCATTTTTATTGGAGTATAGTTGCTCTACAATGTTGTGTTAGTTTCTGCTGTTCAGCAAAGTGAATCAGCTATATGTATACATATATCCCCTCTTTTTTTGATTTCCTTCCCATTTAGGTCACCACAGAGCATTGAGTAGAGTTCCCTGTGCTATACAGTAGGTTCTCATTAGTTACTTATTTTATACATAACGTATATATGTCAGTCCCAATCTCCCAATTCATTCCATCCTGTATTTCCTTTTTAACTGTGGGAATTCAACTTTTTAAAAAAAATTTTTATTGGAATATAGTTGCTTTACAATGTTGTGTTAATTTCTATTGTATAGCAAAGTGAATCAGCTATACATATACATATATCCCCTCTGGGAATTTAACTTTTGATTGTGGATGTTCTAGTTGACCTGGGTTGAAAATGGTTCCTCTAAATGTGGATTTACCTTTGTTTATGCCAGGTTCCTGAAGTCACTACCTATTAAGCACCATTTGAAAACAATTCTTAGCTTGGAGTTTTAAGAATCATATAAATAGTATGAATTCTAACCCAAATGCTACATGAACACTGGTTTATAGTTATGAAAGCTTAATGAACTTACCCCCCTCTATCTCAAGTTGAGAAACTGATAGGCAAATTTCAACACCATCTTCCTCTGTGGATTTTTTTTCCTCCTAATTTACTCTTTGCTATCTCGTCCCAGGAGGATCTAATCTTGCTTCTATTCTGGAACTAACTGTAGACTTTGCTGCTCTCCATGAAAGAATGGAGCTAAATGACATGGGTTGGCAGATTGTCCTAAGACCACTGCTCATTTTAATGCATGATTAACTCTGGATTCAAGATTTCTAGATGTTTTCAGCCTTTGGAGATAGCCATCCAATCTTCTTTTGGGGGGGGAGTAGGGGAAGCTTGGCTGTATATTTAAATATTTAAAATATTTATTTTAGGGGTATTCCCTGGCAGTCCAGCAGTTAGGACCCTAAGCTTTCACTGCCGAGGGCACAGGTTCAATCCCTGGTCAGGGAACTAAGATCCCACAAGCTACGCGGTGCAACCCAAAAAAAAAAAAAAAAAAGAAATATATATATTTTTTAAGAAATATATATTTTTTACTTTTGTACCTGAAATAGTTTTCGTGGTATTTAGTTCTGCCATACTCTCGCACAAAGTTTTTTTTAAAGAAGTAGTCACAAAGTGAAAAGCCAATATTAAGACTTGAATTTATGTTACATGGTTCAGAGAAATTCACTAGCTCTTAGCTACTAGTTTATACAATCATGTTTATGATGACAAATACATTTTATAATAATTTGAAGACTGTTTTCTGAACTTATTACTGTTGTTTCCATTTAGGAGTATAAGTAGCTATGATAAATATATTTTCAAGGATTATAGAGAAGGCCCATGAGACTCAAATGCAGGTGAAAAAAATTAAAATTTTCCCAATTTGCTGACCACATGGAGAACAATACACTTAGCACTCTTACCTGGTTAGGGAAAAACAAGTCTATATTCTAATTCTAAGAATCAAATTCTTATCTTGAGTGTTTTTTGATCATATTTCACTTATAATGGCTTAGCTTTTGTATATTTCATGTGTATAACAAGGGGAAGGGATGAGAATGAGGAATGTCTTGTTTCTTTAAAACATGTTATTTACTCTGAAGACTGGATATCATTGCACTGGTTTGTAAATCTCTCCAAATGTTTGTGTTTATTTCTCTATTGGAGGAAAAAAAGACAGGGAGATTACTTATAAAAGAGAAAGTACTTGGCAGTAAAGGAAAAGAAATCACCTTTTATCCTAGGGAAATTGTGTCTATATCCGATTTCCTTTTAAGCAATTTCAGATTACTGGATATATTTATAATGGGTGACAATTTTTAATCATTGAAGATAATAACCTCATGTTTTTTATTCGTTCCTTGGCTTTAATAGGCCATTCAAATAATGCTCTAGCTAATAGTTTTGTTGTTTTTAGTGAGAAGGAAACGACATTTTGATATTATTCAAGAAAAGCAAATTGCCTCTTAATCTGTTATCAGTGAGTTTCTTGTCATCTTCTATTCTGCATAGTGTCTGCCACTTAGAATTCAGAAGATTAATTATTATTTTTATAGAATTGGTCATAAAATTCTAGTTTGGTTATATGCAATCATTTGATGCTTTGTTCTTTATAGTCTTTTAGAATGACCTTATTTTTAGCTTGCGCTAGTTTAATAGAAACCATGCCATTTGGTCTAGAAGACAAAATATTTATATTTACTATTTGAAAAGGTAAAATGCAAAATTATGGTGAATTGTTTTACAACTTAGTGGCTTATTTTTTTTCTTGTTATTATGTGTTTAGCTTTGGAAATGTCTCACTTAGAGTGGATAGGCTGGGGTTAGTATAGGCAGGACTGAACAGAGACCCCTTGCTTTCAGTCTGGGTTGGAACTGGTCAGTGAATGTCTGAATAAAGTTTAACTTGTATTCTGATTTTACTTTACCTAGTAATGGTATATGTTATCCCAGTAAAATTTTGATAATCCTCAAGCCTGCTAAAATATACAGGCTTTTACTCAATGTTTGCTTGTTTCTTGTGTGAACTGTCCCATTTTTAATAGAGTACACAATAATATCTTTCCTCAAAGAAAGAGGTGCATCAGAAACTATTGCAGCTTTTAAAAAAGTAACATTTGATCAGTTTGGTTCCTCAGTTCTTTCATATTTGAAAAAGTACAAATGTTTGGATATAATGGGACTATGTAGAACAAAGTTACCATAAACCAGAATATAGTGGAATGCATTTAATAAACCCTGAGAAATAAAGTCCTATGTGTGGTGGAAAGGGGGAAAGTGAGCTCAACTGAAATATAGCCCTTGTCAACAGAAATAGGGTTCAGACTGACAAACGCATGGTCATATTTCTTTGTAATAGTGGCTGGGAGGGTAAAGGAGAAAGTGGGAGGAGTGTTATGAGCACATCATACCATAAATTTGAAATACTAACTCCAATATTAATAACCTTTAAAAAGTCTCAGACTTAAGAGATTGGTCCTTTGGCATTTGATTTTTCCATCTTTCTTCTTCCTCATTTCATTGGTTTTTAACATTGTCTGGGTTTCATAGTCACTAGGGTAATTCAAAAAAGTAGATATGATACTCCAGTGCTGTTGAATCAGAATTTTCAGGATATGTGTATTTTAAAAAGCTCCTCCAGATAAATATGATAATTGTGAACCACTGGTCCATTTCCTAATAATACCACCTAAAATCTCTTACTTGTGTTTGCAAATGAGTTCATGTCAGAAGAGCAGTCAATTCATATTACATCTCCCAGTTAACTATTGATCTAACCTACACATTGTAGGATCTTGCCAGAGAGATGAAATACACCATCGTAAATCATCTCCAAAATAAGGAATAAATTGAATTTTTGATTAATTCTGATGTCTAAATAGATCTAGGTAAGGAAAGTCATAGCCTGATTTTAAAAGCTTGCAAAGCAGATGCTCCATCAAGGATGAAGAGGTATCCATTGACTATATCCAGTTTCTATGCCTTTATGTAAAAATGTATTGTTCTTGTCAGTTTTCTAAATAGAAAACAAAAGAATTGTTTAGGAAGTATATTTGGGATCTTCATACAGAGCCCAAGGTTCCTGGAACCTTGGGAGAAATTGCCCATTTGGGGTTTAGCTCTGTATATATGGAACTCGATCACGAGAGAAAAAATATTAACACATATTCAAAGAATTTTCAGTTTTCTTTTTTTAAAAAATGTATTCAGGGGCTTCCCTGGTGGCGCAGTGGTTGAGAGTCCGCCTGCCGATGCAGGGGACACGGGTTCGTGCCCTGGTCCGGGAAGATCCCACATGCCGCAGAGCGGCTGGGCCCGTGAGCCATGGCCGCTGAGCCTGCGCATCCGGAGCCTGTGCTCCGCAACGGGAAAGGCAACAACAGTGAGAGGCCCGCGTACCGCAAAAAAAAAAAAAAAAAAAATGTATTCAGCTGGAACTTGTCAGCATTTCCAGGGAAAGAAAGTCACTCACTAATTAGTGCTGGAGGTGGTGAGTGAAATAATTTGTGTGTACGTGTGTGTATCTGTGTGTGTAGGAGAAGACAGAAATGAAGGAAGAGGAGGCTTTTTCTTTTTTCTTTTTTTTTTTTTTGCGGTTCGCGGGCCTCTCACTGTTGTGGCCTCTCCCGTTGCGGAGCACAGGCTCCGGACGCGCAGGCTCAGCGGCCATGGCTCACGGGCCCAGCCGCTCCGCGGCATGTGGGACCCTCCCGGACCGGGGCACAAACCCACGTCCCCTGCATTGGCAGGCGGACTCTCAATCACTGCGCCACCAGGGAAGCCCCAGGAGGCTTTTTCTTTATTTAATTCCCATGTTCCCACACTGCTTTCCTCAGAATTATTTTTCTTTGTGATTAACTTTCTCAGTCACATTAGTGAGATCTGTATTTTTCCTACCGAATCTGATGTTTATTTGATTTACAGATAACACAGAACTGCTTGTTCTTCTCCATTTTAGTTATAGGTCTCCTGTCTACTGGGTCTTTGGTAAATTTAGTCTCTTTTCTCAGGACTTTTGTCCAGCTTTTAAAAAGTGTAATAGCTCCTTTAGAACTAATCTAGGTTATTACCTCAATAAGTTCTAAATTAAGAGGCTCTCTAATAGTGCATAACAAGAAGACAGAGGAAGTTTTGATGACCTTTAGAATGGGTCAGCTGGGACTTCCCTTGCGGTCCAGTGGTTAGGACTCCATGCTTCCACTGCAGGGGGTGCAGGTTCAATCCCTGGTCAGGGAACTGAGAGCCCACATGCCATGCGGTGTGGCCCAAAATTAAAACAACAACAAAAAGAACGGGTCAGCACTTATGGATTATAAGAGGTTCAGAAAGTCCAATGAGGGCTTCTCTCTCCAACTATTCTATTTATTATAAAGGAAAGGGTTGCCAACCAGACCTGCAAAAAAACAAAAAAACAAAAAAACCTAAGTGTTGTTGGGAATGTGAAGGAGCAAGAACTCTTAGGCATTGCTGGTGGGATGGAAACTTTGGAAAATTTTTGCCGATCTCTAGTAAAACTAAACATACATGTGTGGTATGGTCCAGTAGCTCCACTCTTATGTATACATCCCCTGTAAGTTTCAGCTTATGTATACTAGAATATGGCTAAGACTTTTCAAAGTTGCATTGTAGTGGGCCAGATACATATATTCCAAACGCCCATCAAAATTCAAATGAATAAGTCAGTTGTGACATGTTCATGCCTTGGAATAGTATGCAACAATAAAAAGTGAATAAACTACACATACATGGAAGAATGTAGATCAATCTTAAAGATGAAATATTGAGCAAAAAAAGCCAGGCCTGATGGAATATATTCTATACGAATTGAGTTTCATCAATAAAAAACAGGCATAATTCAACCATACTTTAGGTATGCATAATTATATAATAAAACCTTAAATAAAGTCAAGGAAGTAGACAGAATGCATTTCAGGGATGTTGGTTATAGTTGCAGGGAGGGAGGTATTTATATTCAAGAAGGGGCAAGTCTGGGACTCTGTTATTTCTTGCCACAAGTGTGGGTTATGTTGCTGTTCAAGGGTTCAGTAAAGTGTACATTTGTTTTATGCATTTTTCTGTTTGTATTATATATGATAATTAAAAAGAAAGTACTCGAACTGTTTTTAAAAAGGAAATTAAGGCACAACCACAGGTGTTCGTGTGAAGGAAGTTTCAGGGTCTGACTTAAACTTACAAAAGTAAGGACGGCCTCTGCTGATTGATTGCATTTTGCTCTTTACTCATCCTGCGGTGCCTTGCTATTACGGCACATGCAGCAACCTGTGGCATGCTGAGAGGACCCCTGCAAGAGTTTCAGGGAGGTGAAGTCAGGTTTGAAAGGAAGCCCTAAGTCTGAATCTGATTACTTGGGCAAGAGTAAGTCAGATGCTTCATGTTGCTGTAGCATAGTTGTGTGTGTGCGTGTGTGTGTGCGTGCACGTGCGTGCATGTACATGTTCCCATGTTAATTCTACTCTAGTGTGATGAGGGAAGTGCTGGAATTCTGCACCAGCTAAATACCTAGTATGCACTTCAACCCCTGACCATAATGAATATAAAATGTTGGTAGTAATAGATAGATTGAAATGAAAAACCCCTTCATCTTGGCCTGCGAGAGATTTGCAATCACTTTGAGATTTGGATCTCAAAGTGCTGCTTGACTGGAGATGAACGTGTGGGTTGATTGACCTTTCTTGTGAGAACTGCTGTTTTTGTGCTAAATATGTGAAAAACAAATTTCGAATAGCTGCCCTATTGCGCTTCTCTCGTGATTCATATTATCACCCTTTAAAATTTCTCAGCAATAATGGCACTTATTAAACTCACCGGGGCTTTTTTTCCCTCTTCCCCTCCTCCAAGCACTTTTATTTTTCTTTCATGGGGATGGAACTTTCTACCAACGAAAGGTAATTTCTTCCCCTTTCTCGTACTGTCAACATATGATTCTTCATTGATTGACTTGTGTTTGAGTCCCAAGAATGTCCATTTTAAAATAAAGAAAGCTTTTGGGATACTTTGTAAAGAGGTTGTTCACATTTCCAGGGGGATAAAAACCCATATTTTATTTTCCTCAGCTTTAAAATTTATTAGTTATACAGTTCCTAAATATAAATCTTTCTCAAGTCTTTTTTTTTTAAAATAAATGTTTCCTGTGTGTTGCCCTGTACACAAATATGATGATTTTTCTTGTTATAACTATCGAATTGCAGCAGAGTTGATTTAGATTCTGGTCATATTCTTAAAATTTCTTTAAATGATTAAGAAAATGAAACAGGTGATCAGCCTGACCTACACTTTGAAGAATCTTTGAGAAAAAAAAAATTATCCATACTCTGCTGGACTATCAGTGTGGTTTACTTTATTTTAAATGCTATTTTGAGTCGGGACTGGGATGGAGTGAGGAGAGAGCAATTAACAGTCTCCCAAATCAGGAGCAAGCAGTTATACTCCTCTTTATATTTTGACATTCCTCTATATTTTATGTAGGCTAGGAGGCAAGTCATTTTATTTTCCATCGTGTGTTTGATCACGTAAACAACCTTTAACATGTATAGCTGATTTGAATTCATTTAAAATGTTTGAAAGATATCTAGAAAGTGTTGGAAAATTCCTACCCAATAGTCATAAACACCAACACAAAAATCAAATATACATAAGAAACCTTTTACCAAACCTAATTAGCTAATAAATAATAATTATAGTAAGTTGAGACATTTTGATGTTATACAGTATCTTTTCCTGTCTCATAGGAACATCTTTTTTTTTTGAAGACTGGGATGGGGCAGAAGGGAAGGAAAAAGGGTACTAATATGTTTACATTTTAATTCTGGGCTTCAAGGTTCTTAAGCAGCATCTGTGGAGGAAGGCTTCCTGCTTCAATGTTTCATCTGTATTATTCACATTATTTTAAGAGCATACCACAAAGTCTGTTATTCCAATAGCTATATACTGAATTTGTTATAAGAGAAGCTTTATCTTTGAAAATCAACTTGTTTTGTTTTCCTATTGCTGACTTATAAAAGCACTGTCGTCTTGGTTCCCTTTCTTTTCATGAGCTACCTGGGAAGAGATTTTGTCAGTCACCCTGCATTTAAAAATGGCCCCTTGTTCCTCAAGAATTGTATAGACTAGAGCACATATTAACTTTAAATAGTCTTATGAGCAGATTGATGGTGCATTTGTACTGTTGAAAAACCATCTCACAGGGGATTTGTAGTGCTCTTATTCAGAGAATAGATAGAAGAACTCACTTCTTCAGTGTCACTAGGGAGTAAAATGCCATCCAACCTGACAGTGGCTTCCAAGAGCAATCCATACCTTTGCCATCTGCTAGAACAGGACCACAAGTCACCAACTTTCTGTGGTCCCGTTGCTGCTCTCAAACAGTTGCCTCCTTGGATGGTGGCCTTTGTCACCTGTGAACATGTTTTACTGTGGAGAGGAAACAGGTGACCTGCTACAAGCATCAGATTGGAGTTCATTGTGGCTTCATCAGGATTTTTCAAAGTCAGAAGCTGAATGCTGACTGACGTGCTTGAAGCTTTCTCAGCAGAAACATGGAGGAGAAAATGTGGACCACAGGAGAGGGAGGCAAGATCTGGGAGGATTCACGGGCATTTCAACATCAACTGAACCACATTTGAAACCTGTCCAGAAACATAAATCCTAGATTAACTTAACAACAGACATTGGGAAATACAGAGTTACATATGGGGTAGGGAGAGGGGAAAGTTATAGGGACGTAGATAGTGTAAGGAGATGAGAAATAGACTCAGAAGAGCATCTTCCAACCATGCTAACATAAGCTTTGTTGATTATGAGCTTAAAGATACTTGAAATGATGCTTTCCATGCCATGATTCAGTCTGATTTCTCTGGACAGTGCATATCCACTGGTGTGGGCAACAGGGCATGTCACATAGGAACACACAACAACGTCACAGTGCTGGCGGGATGTAGATGAGTCCTTGTAATGCAGTAAGTGGTCCTGTTGGGGATATCCCTGTTTCTATCCCTGTATGTATCTACATGTAATTAGATATCAAAACATACACAAACACACATCTACACACACACACACACACACACACACACTCAGAAACCACTTGGTGGTGACACACAGGGATTTTCAAGATGCTACAGAAAAGTGGTCAGAACATACTTCCTATTTGTCTTATTTGTCACTGGCAGGGTGCCTGAGGCGTGGAGGATGCTCTGCGCACTGGGCTGATGTTTGGGTGGTCTTGCTGAGGTGAGAAGCTTAGGTGAACTGATGACCAATCTCAGCCTCTGCAGCTGACTAATAAATAATTGTCTTTTAACCAAGTGTTGAACTCTGTCCAAGTCTGTGGAAGGTTAGCTAGTTCTCCTGTAGGAGTTCAAGGCTCAAACAAGTTTTTCTTTGCTTTCCATGAGTTTAAAAAAATTCTGAAAACTTGCTGGCACCTTTATTTGGAAGGAAGTATGGTTGGTCCTTGGAAAGATGCTCGTCCTATGTGTGCCCTCTGTCAGGTAGGAGGGCTCTGACTCTAGAAGAGTAATATGGCCACGAAGGAGGAATTTTAGCAACAACGGTGCCGATAACTGGATGGAGGGCATGTGTCTTGGTCCCTCTGCCATAGGCCCTGGGCTCCCTGCTGGCAATTCCAGAGCTGCTTCCTTCTTCCGGTTCTGTGGCCGCAAAACTGAGAGCCAGAAATAAATGGGAGAAGACAAATCTTTCATCCCCCTGTTTTGAATAGTAGCAAGAGAAAGTTGAGCTTTGCCTAGTGGGGCTCATTGGATGCTGTTTTTCTTTGGAGCTACAGAAAATGCTTTACTTTGAGTTCTTTTTGAATCTGCGGTTTTGCCTATCCCAGTACTAGATCTTTAGAACAACTCTGGGTTAGCCAGTTATAAACAAAATCTTGACATGAATGACTTTCATTTGGGGGGCTTGCTACTCCCTTTTACTTGTGTTTTAATTGTTAAAATGCCTTTTACTCTGGGGCCACCCCACTTTTTCAGATGACTGATTATTCCATGTAGCCAGGAATCCCTCCTCAAACTGATCAAAAACATAAGATAAAAAAACCACAGCTATTCTTAGGATACAGAGATAGCTGAATAACTTTTTTTAAAAATGACATTACAGTAATTATTTTGTTTATTTATTTTCTGTCCCTTAAGTATCTAAAATCCATTAAAGGTAGGAATTTTTGTCAAGTTGATTCACAGTCCTGTTCCCACACTTAGAAAATTGCCTAGCACATTCAGTGCTCAATAAAATTTTGTTGAGTTAGTAACTAGATTTTTATTTTATTTTATTATTTTTTGATAGCTGAATTTCTTGATAAAATCCAGAAGCATTTGTATTATAGAAATGGAGATCTACTTGCTGAGAAATCCAGAGGAACAGAACTTTAATGACACATTGTTGAGTATTTTTATATCTGGGCAAGGGAGATATTTTGGGGCAAGGAAAGTTTCTTGAATTATGCCACTCTGGCACACTGTCTTTATCTATTTGTAAGGTTAGTCCTAGTCATAGATGTAATGCGTTCAAATAAATGGCTTTTTAGCAAACAAAATGAAGGTATGCAAGGTGTCTGTGATTTTCCCACAGTCAGATGAAAGTGACTCTTACTTGTTTAATTTTGCTTTTCATTTTATTGGGAACCTCTAAAATGCTTTCCAGGGGTTATTTTAAATGATGATTAATTACAGGTAAGCATTGATGAGGTTTGGAAACAGCTTGGGCTTCACTGAGGCAGACTGTTCTAGCTAGAGATCCCGAATGGAAGTGGTCATCTTCCTTGTTGTCGTCATCACTATCGATAATAACCGATTGCATTTAATGGTACCCCTTTCCAGAGATGTCAGCGTCTCACAGACAATTTGATTGCTCTCACAACGTCTTGTTGATGACAGAGGGCAGTTGTGGCTTAAGAAACCCTGATGATTATCACTCTCTACATTCTGGCTGTCTGGTTGTGCTGATGCCTCAGCCTTCTCTCCTTGTCTTTTCTCTCCCCCTGAAGTTGTGTAGCCACAGCTCAGTGGATGGAAAGAAACATATAACCTTGACTTTGTGCAGAGCAGAGCTGTCTATCCTCGATCAGTTGCCACTCCACCCGCATCTTGAGGGAACATTATACTTGATCGCAGCTCATTCTCGACCGTCTTCTTGTCCCCCACCATTTTTTTTTCCCCTCAGTCATTTGTCTTTTTCTCTTTCTTTCTCTCTCTTCTCCTAGCATTCCACTGCCTCCCTTATCTCCATTCTGTTCTTTTTTCTATTTTCACTGGCCCTTTCAGATCTCTGTTGTTCCTTATTCTGTCCTGCCTTGGAAGTTTAAGCAAGATAAAATATGTACCTAGAGATTCATATAAAGAACAGCTCTTTAACTTTTAAAAGTGGGGAAGGTTGTATTCTGCTGTTTGTAGTGTACATTTTTTTCAAATTAATATCTCTCTACCTTTGGTGACTATTAGCATGTTTTTAGCCACTTAGTTAGATGGAAGTGACTGACTTTCTTCTAGCCCAGTTCCCTTGTTCTTCCTCCATTAAGTTTCCATAGAATTTAGAATAGGAGAGGAAATCTTGAGAGTTTCAAGGCAGGGCTTTGAGGTTGGTACATTCAAGGGGGTGGTAAGAGGAAAAATTGAGGGCTCCCTCATGGTTAAGTTTGTGCATCCAATTCAGTAGAATAATAGCCAGTAGCCCATGTTTGTTGAGCACATGCTAAAGGCCAAGCCCTGTTGAAAGCACTTTACATCCACTAATGCAGGAAGTAGGCGTGATCTGCCTTTTTGTATTTGCTTTAATTTCCCCTGAGGTTCTTGGCAAAAATTTCTTTTCCATAATTTCAAGCTCATGAAAACTGAAATATGAAGATAAGTATTCATCCCA
The DNA here is from genome assembly GCF_963924675.1 of Phocoena phocoena. Lineage (NCBI taxonomy): Eukaryota > Metazoa > Chordata > Mammalia > Artiodactyla > Phocoenidae > Phocoena > Phocoena phocoena. The sequence continues at coordinate 90,124,934 of NC_089228.1, forward strand.
CACATTGGATAAAGTCACTATTATAGTGGTATGGTATTCCCATGAAGGGTAAATTGAATTGCAGCATTAAACAACTAAATTAGGTAAAACAATGAGCCTTTCTTTTTTTAAAATATTCTTTCTAGTCTATGATTTTAGTATTTCTGAAGATGTTGTGAAAAGAATTTATTCTTTGGTAAAGAATGAATTTTTCTAGATTCTGATAGCCATGAGGAAATTGAGGAGAATTGGTAAATCCCTTGGGCAAAGTTTCTGTGGTGATGGATGGGTGGTGCTGGTGGTGGGGTGTAGATAAACAAATGGTCCTGCCTGTTGGGTGGAGTTTATTCTGGCCACTTCCAAAGCAAAGAACTTCTTAGGCATATTTTGGGGAGATCTGTTCATTTTTGAGGGAGGAAAAAAATTTTCTTTAGATGGTCTGAAGTTGGCGACTACCTTTTGTTTCTGAGAAATGGTATATCTTAAAATACAAAACAAAACAAACAACAGCAGAAGCCCAAAGTACCTTTAAAATATAAGGATTGTTTTTGCACAAGAGAAACTTGATTCTCTTGGTCTGTACTGGTCTGTACTGTTTTGATGTTCTCCTCTTTACTTCTTTTTAAAATAACCTTTTATATTCTAGAGCTTGTGAAAAATACCTTTGATTCTCACTTGGCCTCTTTCACTGAATTGGAAAATTTGGTTCCATTCTCTTAGTAGGTAAATAGCCTTAAAACCATTCATGGTTCTGTCAGGGTAGAGGAGAGCTGAAAAGCATTACATATGTTCCAAGTTAAGAGAGGCCAATCTTTTACTGTTTTCAAGTGGTTCTTTCCCCTCCCTTCTTCTATTAAGGGCTCTACCACAATGGAGCTTTAATCAGCTTCATTGATTTAAAGCTAATTTGCACTTGGCTTCAAGGTTAAGGTCCACAGCACAAGCTGAAGACCTTTAAATCAGAAGTCAGAATGAAAAGCCTTAGGTATATCATATTGTCTGCTGTGCCTAAGAATAACAGCTCTTGATGGCTGTGAATTAACTATTGGGAAAAAAAGGCACAAAGCCAGTTGTTCCTCTGTGTTAATATAACCTCTGCTAGCCGACTAACACAGCATTGCTATCAACATTTCTGCTTCATCATGTAAATTGATGGAGTTGGCTGAAAATCCTTTGGTATTGTGATGTTTGCAGCCGTCCATTTCTGCTTGGTTTCAGTTGGATTTCAACCTAATTGCCAAACTGATTCCATCTGTAATAACTTTTAAAATTTATTTTTCCCAAAGGTAAAAAAAATGTCTTGTCTGTATTCTGCAATTAAGAAGGTGATGAAATATTCAGTGTGTGTCTCCACTCTGACTAAATTCTTTTGTTAACTTTATCAGATAAACTATAAAATATTAACCAGGCTCGCTGTTTGAGCATGTGCAGATGGCATAGTATTTACCGGGCATATTTTCAGTGCACATTTAATTTTATAAATTGAATTAACTATTACATGGCTAATTTTTTTCTCTCTTTTCCAAATTGATGCAGCAAGCATCCGTGTTGTTGGCTGTACGTACCACACTAGAATATTTGAGGATAATTTCATCAGCTTAGCTGTGTATACAGCAAATAACATTTCTCCCAAGCTTAACCACACGGAATCAGATCAAGCAGGAATGATGCTATTTTCTAAGCAAAATTACACTGAGTAGCCATGTGCAGTGTTTTTGCTCTTTTTTTTTTTGATAACTTAGTTTTCCCAATTTTCTGAAACATTTAAATAGGTGAGTTAATTTTACCCACCTCTCTCATTCTCCATGCAACTGACTTTAAATATCCATAGCCCTATCCTCTCTGCTATTCCCAAATACACGAGTTTAATAACCACGTAATACTTCACTTCAAGCAGATTTTCTCAGAATGTGGTTTGGACTGAATCAAGGTCAAATTGTAAATCATGGTATAAAGCTCATTCTATTAAGGATCATGAAAATCCTTAACAACAACAAAAAGCTAATGAACAAAAGGGTTATTAGTGAGCTGGTAAAATGTCTAAATGGGTCTGCCTAGCTGATCATAGATTCCTACAAAGCTGCACTTCATTCAGTGCCCTCAAGGATCTCATGATCTATTTAGTTAAGGAAAAAAAAATGGAACAGTTATAATCCAGTGTGGTCCATGTTATATTGGAGATGCACTGTAGGGATTGGAGAAAGGAGGGTGTATGGCTGATTCTGGGAGTCAGGGATAATGTGATGGAGAAGATTACAATTTAGGTGAGATTTAAATGGCTGTCCATGTGAACAACAGGGGTGCAGAGGAGAAGGGACATTCTAGGCAAAATGAACAGAATATGTGAAGTGATAAATGTTTAAATGTCATGGCAGATGTGTGAAAATGCACAGAGTGGTGAAGTAAGGAGAGCTGGGAGAAGAAATAAGGAGCGTAGTTGCAGCCCAGACCTCAGAGGTGGTATTAAGAGGACCTGTTGATGTCGTGACTCTGTGGTTCATGCAGTCATAGCAGTAGGATGTGCTGGAAGCCATGTGACCACAGGCAAAAGGCAAGCAGTGGAGAGGACAGAGTCAGGAATGGTGACTGAGTTCCTCGAGGTCCCCAGAAATTACTTAGAGGGCTGCATCTTAGGAGCAGAATGGAATGCAGCTACGAGCAGGGTGGGGAGGACCTGGGTGTTCAAACCAATTCATTTGGAATATGGGACCTTATTTTGTACCACAAGTTGGTGAATAGGGACTCAAGAGCTACACACATAAATCTTTTTCAAGTTTATACCAACTTCGAAGTTGTGGAATCTGATTTCATGTTTCACTATGCACTCAAAAGTGGCTTTGAGCGTCCCTCATTCCTCCTCCTCCATTAATTGATTATAAACATGATTACTTGAAGTGTCATACAGTGTAAAGTGATCATTTCCAAAATAACGTAAGCAATACCATCCATGACCGAGGAATTTGTGGTTAAGCCCAGAAAACTCAAGGCTTTTCCAAAGTGAAGAGACTACTGTGGGCACTATGAGGAACGCAGAGGCGAATAAAGCCTAGAGAGCTTTCACTAGAGGTGGGAACTCAGAGCATAAATACATCACATTTTAAATAACAAAAGCATGAAATTACTCAGAAGAACACAATTTAGCGTTAGAGGGGATGGCTGCAGAATCAAAGAGGGTGCTTACAACACAGAGGCAATATCATCGCATGTACTTATTTTAGACTGTATCAATCCATAGTCATGTTGATAAGTCATTTCAATTTGTACATGTAAGTTAAACGTAAGACATGTTTCATAGATAAACTGAAGCGATAATGATGGCTTATATCAAGTGAAGGAAGGGAGATGAAGCTACAAAGACATCTGGGTAATAGAAGTATAAGGCAAAACTGGATGGAAGCTAACATTTGTTCACACAAAGGAGCAGGGTCACGCACAAGGACTCCCCCAAAAGCAAGAGGGTGAGTTTGGAGAAACACTGTTTTAACATTACTGTTTATTTACAGCATATTACATTAAAACATTGGTTTTTAATTCCCAAGGTAACTAAGATCATCTCCCACTGTCACATGCAGTTATTCAGGATGGTATAGGCGCCATGATCCTTATCATCCCCAAGGGCAGCCCCAGGCAAAATTGTATACAAGACCAAGGTTCAGCACCCTAGGCTCCCCTTTTAAGTTCTTCTCTGCTTTAGTCATGGTTGCCGCCCACTTGGGGTTCGGAGCTCTTACCACCTCCCGACAATCCCCTATGGCCATCTGCTCTAGGAAAAACGAAAAGCAAATGGTTTCACACTGAGGTGCTAAAATGTGAGAAGGTTAATTTTTACTCTCTCTGTGCAGAGCAGTTACATTCTCATTGAGGGCAGAGCCTTTAACTACAAAAAGGGCATTGGCTTGGATGTTTAGGCTCCAGTTAGTGCAGGGAAGAAAGTCTTAGCAGGTGTTGATGTTTCCTTCACTCCTGAGCTCACATCATGGATAGTCACCTGCTATCCCTACCACCTTCATCACCTCTTGTCTATATTAGGACAACTGTCTTTTGGTTGGTCTTTTTTTTTTTAGCCTTTCCCCATAATAGGACCTAGTAAGCTAAAACAAATTTTAAAGCATGTATGAGAATACTATTCAAATTGCCACCTCACTCAGGAGCTTCTAGTGGTCCACTAGGACAAATTGGAGTGTTTCAAACCCGTTGATAGTTGAAGCTTCTTCTTCAACTGCTGTGAATAGCCCCTTTCATCCTACTGCATTTCTCTACATTGTCCAAGCTAACACCCACTAAATCCCCACATTCCCCTGGAGTTTCACAATTGCCACCATCTTTCCTCAAATCTGTGTCTGTTGTTTCAGAATACAGACTCACTTTACTCCATCATCTTTTCTTTCTAACCCTGCCCATCCTGATCACTCACTTTTCTGTACCATTTTATGACTTTCTTCAAGTTTTATGGCTTATAACTAGGTATTTCCTGATGTATTGCTTTGGATGTGCAATTTTTAATATTGCTGCTGGCTTGCAGTTCTTAGTAAATAAAGAATAAGCAACACCATCACGGCAGCTTCTTTTTTATAGAGCCTTTGCTACAAGCTAGATATCTTTCATACATTATTAATAATCCCACCAGGAAGTTGTCATTATTCCTAATTTGTAAATAAAAGAACTGAGGCAAAGAGGGGTTAGGAAGCTTGACCAAATTTAGCTGGTAAGTGGCAGAGCAGGGATATTAGTCCCACTCTCTTTGTTGAAACACATATTATTCACATTTGTACTGGTCTGTGTAGGGAGAAGTCTTGCTTTTCTTGTCAAGGATTTCTTTTATGAGTCTTAAAAGCCCAGTAAACATGAATTTCTTAGGACCTGCCCTTTAAAATTAAAAATGGAAGATTTGGACACTATTAATATGACAGGCATTTGCAAGTGTTGCTTAATTTATCTCACATCAGTCTCTGGTCACATGACAGTAAAATAATTTCATCCAATTATAGCCACACAAGAAACTGACAACCTGATGCCCTGGAAACTGAGTCCTTCAGTTAAATTCCCCAACCCTCATTTCGAAGATTTATGCTATCATATCATGAACATGTATCCCATAGCATCAAAAATACAAAATTGTTTGTTGTAGCTCTACATTTCTACTTATTGATCACATACTGATGGACAGTCAAACTTGTCTGCATCAAGCCAAGGATAGACTAGGAGATAAAATTAAAAGGAATAAAATATAACACTCTAATTGCATTTGTGGCCAAGGGACCTACATTATACAGCAACCAGCATGTAACAGTGTACTTCATGTTCCATGATTTACCTTGCTGATAATTGCTTTGCACTCCTAATAAATTAACCCACAGAAAATCCATTCATCTGCATCTTCTTTTTATGCAGAGCTAGAGGAAAAAGGACCAGTATAGCAATTTGAGTGGCAATCATGCACTGATTGTAGCAAAGAATGTGGCATGGTGAGAGTCTTAAGCATTCTGAAAGCATTTCTTTGTAAGAAAAGAGGAAGGAGAAAAGAAGAGAGGGCTTTTGTTAATTAAGTTCTTTTTTTTTATTCGCTGTGGAGAATATATTATATTCTAGGTCAAAAATGCTTGTTTAATACAGTATATTTCCAGTCAGATATTTTATTTTAATATCATTCATTTATTATCTTTAAATATTCATAGAAAATTCTCATTGTTATGTTTAAGATTCCTGGAAGGAAAGAATGTGTAAATATGTTATTGTACTCCTAAGGGGTTCCTTCCATTAATGTTATTCCATAGTAAATCTCATATTTCAATTTGCTCAATTATTTTTTTTTGTTAGACTCTGTAATCAAAATCATTTTACAATTCTTTACTTTTATTCTAATACATCATGTGCTTTTAATACTTTATGTTCTCCCTGGTGCCTTGATGTTCTCCCTGGTGCCTTGATATCACTTAACTTACTTGACCCTCATAGTCAACATGGTAGAGTGGAAAGAAAGTTGAAGGAGTGAGGAGACAGGATTTCTAGTTTCCACACTGCCATTGTATCAGGCTTAATATTGGCCTTATTGTTTTCTTTATCTGAGTCTAGGTTTTCTTTATCTTAAAATAAGAGGATTATAGGAGATGATCTCTAAGGTCCTTTACAAATTCCAGGATATGCAGAAAAAATATTGTGGGTGATTAAGGTTCACAGAGGCCAATGACTTTCCCAGTTTCATAAAGGTTGGTGAGTGGGAGGAGAAGGACAAGAACTAATCCTGCTTCCAGCAGTACGGCAGACTGGATATCCTGATTGACTTTCCTGCAGCAAACAACTGAAAATGCTGCTTGGTATAGTTTTTTAAAAGCCCCTTTCAATGCATCAATGAACTGTCAAGAAAATAATAATCCCATTGGTGGAGTGCTGCAAGAAAAAATATAGGAAATAAAGTTATATTTGAATTTCAGAAAACAATGAACACTTTTTCAGTATGAGTCCCAAATATTGCATGGGATATACTTATACTAAAAAATTATTCACTGTTTACCTAAAATTCAAATTTAATTGGGTTGTAGACAACCTACTCAGAGGCTAAAAACTAGGTGAAAGCAGGAATCTGGAGAAATAAACTGGAACTGAGACTGTTTTCACAATGAAGGTATTTGCTGAATCCAGATGACGTTGAACTTTGGGTTTTCCATTCCCACAGAAGAGGGGAGAGGAAGGGAACGTAATAGAAGATACATTGAATGAAACTAGGATCGCAAATGACTACACCCTCACTGTTTAGGTGACTAGTATTAAACTTGGTTCCTGTCCTGAATTATATGTGTGGAAGAGGGTAGCATTGATAGCAATAAAAATTTCTCATCTCAGAACTCAGTGTTGGCTGGGGAAAAGGGAGCAAGTCCACCCTGAGAGTTCATATCTGAATTATACACCTTGGTGGTCTCAATAAACTCAAGTTAATAATTTTACTTAAAGTGAACCTTAGTTAACAATGTGACCAAGCATCTGGGAGAAGCAAAGGCAAATCCCATGTTCAACCCAGGTCTCAAAAAATTCCCATATATGAACATCCAAGGAAGAGAAGCTCATATCCATAACAAAACATACAGGGAAATACGGCACTATGAATGATAGCAGAAACAAAGGTCAGTAGACTCCCAAAGGCTTCAAATATATGATTTATCAGGAAATATAAACTATCAATATGTTTAAAGAGGTAAAAAGGAGATTGAAAATGAGTAAATCCTTTTTAAAAATTCAAGTATAATTTTTAGAAGTGAAAAATTAAAATTTGAAATTAAACATTTGTCAACAAAGCTAGAAACAAGATTATGTCTATACACATTAGGATGTAAAATGATATGATATATTTGAGGAGTATTAATAATCCAGAAAAAGGAAAAGCAGATGGAAAAAAGAAAGAGGTTAAAATAAATTGGATTTCTCAAGGAAAGAAGAGAGAAAACGGAGGAGAGGAAATCATTAAAAAAAAATAATGCCTGAGAATTTTCCAGAACTGTTTAAGGTCACCAGTCTTCAGAGCCAGGTACCATAACAAATGCCACAGGATACGTAAAAGAAACCAACTCTGCAGACATTAGAAGACAAATTCAAGGCACCAAAGACAAACAGAAGATTTTAAAGTGGACAGAAAAAGATTGTATGTAAAGAAGTAATCAGATAAGTAATAGTGAAAAAACAGTTGAGAGAGTTATATTAAAAAAAGTTGAGAGAGTCAAATAGTTAACTAGAGATAAAGGTTGACTGTGTAATAATAAAATTTCTAGTTTGCCAAATCTATCACTATGGTGGGATATTTAACATCATATCACATAGTAATTGTTAGATCAAGCAGATAAAGAAGTCAGTAAAGCTAGAGAAGATCTAGAGAGCAGAATTAATAAGTGTTAATTGTGAACACCATATCTATCTCAAGTATTCATTGAAGAAAAAATAGACAATATATTTGGCCATAAAATAAGGCTCAACAAACTTCGAAGGATTGAGCTCACTCAGATCATTTTTTTTGAGCACAAAACAACTGAGTTAGAGAGGGACCTTCAATATGGTGGAAGAGTAAGACCTGAAGATCACCTTCCTCCCCACAAATACATCAGAAATACATCTACATGTAGAGCAACAACTACAGAACACCTACTGAACGCTGGCAGAAAACCTGAGACTTCCCAAAAGGCAAGAAACTCCCCATGTACCTGGGTAGGACAAAAGAAAGAGACAAAAGATTAGGGACAGGACCTGCACCTCTGGGAGGGAACTGTGAAGGAGGAAAGGTTTCCACACACTAGGAAGCCCCTTCACTGCTGGAGATGGGGGGTGGGTGGGTGGGGGAAGCTTCAGAGCCACGGAGGAGAGCACAGCAACAGGGGTGCGGAGCGCCAAGTGGAGAGATTCCCGCAAGAGGATCGATGCCGACCAGCACTCACCAGCCTGAGAGGCTTGTCTGCTCACCTGCCAGGGCGGGCAGGGGCTGGGAGCTGAAGCTCGGGCTTCGGAGGTCAGACCCAAGCGAGAGGACTGGGGTTGGCTTTGTGAACACAGCCTGAAGGGGGCTAGTGCACCACAGCTAGACGGGAGGCAGTCCAGGAAAAACTCTGGGCCTGCCTAAGAGGCAAGAGACCGTTGTTTCAGGATGCATGAGGAGAGGGGATTCAGAGCACCGCCTAAACGAGCTTCAGAGACGGGCGCGAGCCGTGGCTATCAGCACAGACCCCAGAGACAGGCATGAGATGCTAAGGCTGCTGCTGCAGCCACCAAGAATCCTGTGTGCAAGTACAGGTCACTGTCCACACCTCTGCTCCCGGGGGTGTGTACAGCCTGTCACAGCCAGGGTCCCGGGATCCAGGGACAACTTCTCTGGGAGAGCACATGGTGCCCCTCAGGCTCTTGCAACATCATGTTGGCCTCTGCTGCCGCAGGCTTGCCCCATATTCCATACTCCCCCTTCCCCCAGCCAGACTGAGGCAGAGCCCCCTAATCAGCTGCTCCTTTAACCTCATCCTGTCTGGGTGGGGAACAGACACCCTCAGGCAACCTACACGGAGAGGCGGGGCCAAATCCAAAGCTGAACCCCAGGAGCTGTGCAAACGAAGAGAAAGGGAAATTTCTCCCAGCAGCCTCAGGAGCAGCAGCGGATTAACTCTCCACAATCAACTTGATGTACCTGCATCTGTGGAATACCTGAATAGACAACGAATCACCCCAAAATTGAGGCAGTGGACTTCGGGAGCAACTGTAGACTTGGGGTTTGCTTTTGGCATCTAAATTGTTTCTGGTTTTATGTTTATCTTAGTTTAGTATTTATAGCTTATTATTATTGGTAGATTTGTTTATTGATTTGGTTGCTCTCTTCCTTTTTTTTTTTAAATTAATTAATTAATTTTTTTTTGGCTGCGTTGGGTCTTTGTTTCTGTGTGAGGGCTTTCTCCAGTTGCGGCGAGCAGGGGCCACTCTTCATCGCGGTGTGTGGGCCTCTCGCTATCGTGGCCTCTCTTGTTGCGGAGCAAAGGCTCCAAACGTGCAGGCTCAGTAATTGTGGCTCACGGGTCTAGTTGCTCCGCGGCATGTGGGATCTTCCCAGACCAGGGCTTGAACCCGTGTCCCCTGCATTGGCAGGCAGATTCTCAAGCACTGCGCCACCAGGGAAGCCCCCCCCTTTTTTTTTAATATATATATATTTATCCTTTTTCTCTTTTTGTGAGTGTGTATGTGTATGCTTCTTTGTGTGATTTTGTCTGTATAGCTTTGTTTTTACCATTTGTCCTAGGGTTCTGTCTGTCCTTCTGTGCTTTTTTTTTTTCTTTGTATAGTTTTTAGCCCTTGTTATCATAGTGGATTTATTTTTTTTCGTTTGGTTTCTCTCTTCTTTCTTTTTTTATATTACTTTTTTATTTTTAATAATATTTAAAAATTTTTTTATTTTAATAACTTTATTTTATTTTTCTTTCCTTCTTCCCTTCTTTCTTTCTTCCTTTCTTCCTTCTTTCTTTTTCTGTTTTTCCCTTTACTTCTGAGCCCTGTGGCTGACAGGGTCTTGGTGCTCTGACCGGGTGTCAGGCCTGAGCCTCTGAGGTGGGAGAGCCTAGTTCAGGACATTGGACCACCAGAGACCTCCTGGCCCCACATAATATCAAATGGTGAAAGTTCTCCCAGAGATCCCCATCTCATACTACCCAGCTCCACTCAACCAGCAAGCTACAGTGCTGGACACCCTATGCCAAACAACTAGCAAGACAGGAACACAACCCCACCCATTAGCAGAGAGGCTGCCTAAACTCATAATGAGTTCACAGACACCCCAAAACACACCACCAGATGTGGGCCTGCCCACCAGAAAGACAACATCCAGCCTCATCCACCAGACACAGACACCAGTCCCCTCCACCAGGAAGCCTACACAACCCACTGAACCAACCGTACTCACTGGGGGCAGTCACCAAAAGCAATGGGAACTATGAACTTGCAGCCTGGGAAAAGGAGAGCCCAAACACAGTAAGTTAAGCAAAATGAGAAGACAAAGAAATACACAGATGAAGGAGCAAGATAAAAACCCACCAGACCTAACAAATGAAGAGGAAATAGGCAGTCTACCTGAACAAGAATTCAGAGTATTGATAGTGAAGATAATCCAAAATCTTGCAAATAGAATGGAGAAAATACAAGAAACGTTTAACAAGGACCTAGGAGAGCTAAAGAGCAAACAAACAATGATGAACATCACAGTAAATGAAATTAAAAATTCTCTAGAAGGAATCAATAGCAGAATAACTGAGGCAGAAGAATGTATAAGTGACGTGGAAGATAAAATAGTGCAAATAACTGCCGCAGAGCAGAATAAAGAAAGAGGAATGAAAAGAATTGAGGACAGTCTCAGAGACCACTGGGACAACGTTAAACGCACCAACATTTAAATTATAGGGGTCCCAGAACAGGAGAGAAAAAGGAAGGGTCTGAGAAAATATTTGAAGAGATTATAGTTGAAAACTTCCCTAATATGGGAAAGGAAATAGTCAATCAAGTCCAGGAAGCACAGAGAGTCCCATACAGGGTAAATCCAAGGAGAAACACGCCAAGACACATATTAAACTATCAAAAATTAAATACAAATAAAAAATATTAAAAGTAACAAGGGAAAAGCAACAAATACATGCAAGGGAAACCCCATAAGGTTAACAGCTTATCTTTTAGCAGAAATTCTGCAAGCCAGAAGGGAGTGGTAGGACATACTTAAAGTGATGAAAGGGAAAAACCTACAAAAAAGATTATGCTACCCAGTGAGGATCTCATTCAGATTTGATGGAGAAATTAAAACCTTTACAGACAAGCAAAGCTAAGAGAGTTCAGCTACACCAAACCAGCTTTACAACTAATGCTAAAGGAACTTCTCTAGGCAGGAAACACAAGAGAAGGAAAAGACCTACAATAACAAACCCAAAACAGTTATGAAAATGGTAACTGGCCAACTGAGGCTCCCGTGGCACTGCCGTATCGTTCCACCTGGGAGGGATTCTGACTTAGAGGTGTTCAGTCATAATCCCACAGATGGTAGCTTCGCTCCATTGGCTCCTCAGCCAAGCACATACACCAAATGTCTGAAAATGGTATTAGGAACTTACATATCAATAACTACCTTAAATGTAAATGCATTAAATGCTCCAACCAAAAGACATAGACTGGCTGAATGGATACAGAATAAGACCCATATATATGCTGTCTACAAGAGACCCACTTCAGACCTAGGGACACATACAGACCGAACGTGAGGGGATGGAAAATGATATTCCATGCAAATGGAAATCAAAAGAAAGCTGGAGTAGTAATTCTCATATCAGACAAAATAGACTTTAAAATAAAGACTATTACAAGAGACAAAGAAGGACACTAAATGATCAAGGGATCAATCAAAGAAGAAGCTATAACAATGGTAAATATTTATGCATCCAACATAGGAGCACCTCAATACATAAGGCAAATGCTAACAGCCAGAAAAGGGGATATCAGCAGTAAGACAATAATAGTAGAGGAGTTTTACACCCAACTTTAACCAATGCACAGATCATCCAAAATGAAAATAAATGAGGAAACACAAGCTTTAAATGACACATTAAGCAAGATGGATTTCATTGATATTTATAGGACAATCCATCCAAAAACAACAGAATACACTTTCTTCTCAAGTGCTCATGGAACATTCTCCTGGATAGATCATATCTTGGGTCTCAAATCAAGCCTTGGTAAATTTAACAAAATTGAAATCGTATCAAGTATCATTTTCGACCACAACGCCAGGAGACTACATATAAATTACAGGAAAAAATCTGTACAAAATACAAACACATGGAGGATAAACAGTACACTATTAAATAACCAAGAGATCACTGAAGAAATCAAAGAGGAAATCAAAAACTACCTAGAAACAAATGACAGTGAAAACACGAAGAACCAAAACCTATGGGATGCAGCGAAAGCAGTTCTAAGAGGGAGGTTAATAGCAATACAGTCCTACCTCAGGAAACGAGAAACATCTAAAACAAGCTAACCTTATACCTAAAGCAATTAGAGAAAGAGGAACAAAAAAACCCCAAAGTTAGCAGAAGGAAAGAAATCATGAAGATCAGATCAGAAATAAATGAAAAAGAAATGAAGGAAACAATAGCAAAGATCAGTATAACTAAAAGCTGTTTCTTTGAGAAGATAACCAAAATTGATAAACCATTAGCCAGACTTATCAAGCAAAAAAGGGAAAAGACTCAGATCAATAGAATTAGAAATGAAAAAAGGGAAGTAACAAGTGACATTTCAGAAATACAAAGGATCATGAAAGATTACTACAAGCAACTGTATGCCAATTAAATGGAAAACCTGAAAGAAATGGACAAACTCTTAGAAAAGCACAACCTTCCGAGACTGAACCAGGAAGAAACAGAAAATATAAACAGACCAATCAAAAGCACTGAAATTGAAACTGTGATTAAAAATCTTCCAACAAACAAAAGCCCAGGACCACATGGCTTCATGGGTGAATTCTATCAAACATTTAGAGAAGAGCTAACACCTATCCTTCTCAAACTCCTCCAAAATATAGCAGAGGGAGACACACTCCCAAACTCATTTTACAAGGCCACCATCACCCTGATACCAGACAAAGCCAGAAAAAGATGTCACAAAGAAAGAAAACTACAGGCCAATATCACTGATGAATGTAGATGCAGAAATCCTCAACAGAATACTAGTAAGCAGAATCCAACAGCACCTTAAAAGGATCATACACCATTATCAAGTGGGGTTTATCCCAGGAATGCAAGGATTCTTCAATATATGCAAATCAATCAATGTGATAAACCATATTTACAAATTGAAGGAGAAAAACCATATGATCACCTCAATAGATGCAGAAAAAGCTTTTGACAAAATTCAACACCCATTTATGATAAAAACTCTCCAGAAAGTAGACATAGAGGGAACTTGCCTCAACTTAATAAAGGCCATATATGACAAACCCACAGCCAACATTATTCTCAATGGTGAAAAACTGAAACCATTTCCACTAAGATCAGGAAAAAGACGAGGTTGCCCATTCTCACACTATTATTCAACATAGTTTTGGAAGTCCTAGCTATGGCAATAAGAGAAGAAAAAGAAATAAAAGGAATACAGATTGGAAAAGAGGAAGTAAAACTGTCACTGTTTGCAGATGACATCATATTATACATAGAGAATCCTAAAGATGCTACCAGAAAACTACTAGAGCTAATCAATGAATGGGGAAAGTAGCAGGATACAAAATTATTGCACAGAAATCTCTGGCATTCCTATACACTAATGGTGAAACATCTGAAAGAGGAATTAAGGAAACACTCCCATTTACCACTGCAACAAAAAGAATAAAATACCTAGGAATAAACCTACCTAAGGAGACCAAAGATCTGTATGCAGAAAACTATAAGATACAGATGAAAGAAAGTAAAGATGATACAAAGTGATGGAGAGATATACCATGTTCTTGGATTGGAAGAATCAACATTGTGAAAATGACTCTACTACCCAAAGCAATCTACAGATTGAATGCAATCCCTATCAAACAACCAATGGCATTTTTCACAGAGGTAGAACAAAAAATTTCAAAATTTGTATGGAAACACAAAAGACCCCAAATAGCCAAAGCAATCTTGAGAATAAAATCAGAGCTGTAAGAATCAGGCTCCCTGACTTCAGACTATATTACAAAGCTACAGTAATCAAGACAGTATGGTACTGGCACAAAAGTAGAAATATAGATCAATGGAACGGGATAGAAAGCCCAGAGATAAACCCAAGCACATATGGTCACCTGAGCTTTGAAAAAGGCGGCAAGAATATACAATAGAGAAAAAACAGCCTCTTCAATAAGTGGTGCTAGAAAAACTGGACAGCTACATGTAAAAGAATGAAATTAGAACACTCCCTAACACCATACACAAAAATAAACTCAAAATGGATTGAAGACCTAAATATAAGGCCAGACACTATAAAACTCTTAGAGGAAAACATAGGCAGAACACTCTATGACATAAATGACAGTAAGATCCTTTTTTACCCACCTCCTAGAGAAATGGAAATAAAAATAAAGATAAACAAATGGGACCTAATGAAACATAAAAACTTTTGTACCATTAACAAGATGAAAAGACAACCCTCAGAATGGGAGAACATTTTTGCAAATGAAGCAGCTGACAAAGGATTAATCTCCAGAATTTACAAGCAGCTCATGCAGCTCAATATCAAAAAACAAACAACCCAATCCAAAACTCAGCAGAAGACCTAAATAGACATTTCTCCAAAGAAGATATGCAGATTGCCAACAATCACATGAAAGGATGCTCAACATCACTAATCACTAGAGAAGCTCAAATTAAATCTACAATGAGGTATCACCTCACACCGGTCAGAATGGCCATCATCAAAATATCTACAAATAAATGCTGGGGAGGGTGTAGAGAAAACGGAACCCTTTTGCACTGTTGGTGGGAATGTAAATTAATACAGCCACTGTGGAGAACAGTATGGAGGTTCCTTAAAAAACTACAAATAGAGCTACCATATGACCCAGCAATCCCACTACTGGGCATATACCCTGAGAAAACCATAATTCAAAAAGAGTCATGTACCACAATGTCCATTTCAGCTCTATTTACAATAGCCAGGACATGGAAGCAACATAAGTGTCCATTGACAAATGAATGGATAAAGAACATGTGGCACATATATACAGTGGAATATTATTTAGCCATAAAAAGAAACGAATTTAGTTATTTGTAGTGAGGTGGATGGACCTAGAGACTGTCATACACAGTGAAGTAAGTCAGAAAGCGAAAAACAAATACTGTATGCTAACATATAATTATGGAATCTAAAAAAACCAAAAAATGTTTCTGAAGAACCTAGGGGCAGGACAGGACAAAGATGCAGATGTAGAGAATGGAGTTGAGGACACAGGGAGGGGGAAGGGTGAGCTGGGATGAAGTGAGCGAGTGGCATGGACATATATACACTACCAAATGTAAAGTAGATAGCTAGTGGGAAGCAGCCACATAGCACAGAAAGATGAACTCGGTGCTTTGTGCCCACCTAGAGGGGTGGGACAGGGAGGGTGGGAGGGAGACACAAGAGGGAGGAGATTTGGGGATATATGTATATGTATAGCTGATTGACTGTGTTATACAGCAGAAACTAACACCATTATAAAGCAATTATACTCCAATAAAGATGTTAAAAAAAACACAACTGAGTTATAAATTAAGAACGAAGTACAACCGACAAAGCAAGAGACATTTGAAGAACAAGAAACATTATTTATAAATAAAGCATGGGCCAAATAAGAAATTATAACAAAATTAGAGAATATTGAAAATAGAACAAAGGCAAAAATACTCTATCATAATTTATGGGATATAGCAAAATTGATACTTAAAGTTTAGTTTTAAATGCTTACATTGGAAAAGAAAATAAGAACGTTAATGAGCTGAGATTTTAACTTATGACACTGTGAGAAACAAGGAAGCAACTACAGAATATATCCTAAAAATGTGGATCAAATGACAATTATAGTAAAGAGGAAAACAAAAGCATAATAGAATCCACAAAGCCAAAAGTTTCTTTTTTGAAAGAATCCACTGGTCAAATTGGTCAAGGAAAAAGGAGAACCCAAAGTAATAATATAGGAAGAGGCCATTGCAGTGATGTCTGCATATATTAAAAAAAAATGAATGACATTATGTCAGTGTTGCAGTCTTATTAGAATTGGAAAAATTCTCAAAATATAATTTGCCATAATTAACACAACAAGAATAATCATAATAATTGTATAATCATTAAAGAAATTGATTCAGCAGTTAAAAATCTCTTTTCTACACACACACACGCACACACACACAAAAAAAATGAAACACCAAAAAATAAAACATTAATCCAGATGTTGTAGTCAGTGAGGTTTATGTTACATTCAAGGAATAAATTAGTCCAATTTCATACAAATTAATCTAGGGAATAGAAAAACTCTTATCCTGCTCATAAGGGTGAATATCTTCTAAACAAAATATTATTAAAATGAATTGCACAATTTATAAAGAATATAGTACATAACTAAACTGGCTACAACGAATGCAAGGCTGGTTTTACATGGAAAAAATTAACCTTTAATTTATTATATTACTAAATAAAAGAATATATTATCATCTCAATAGCTGGAGAAAAAAGCTTTTAATAACATTCAAATTTACCCATTATAAAAACTGAAACTGGGGCTTCCCTCATGGCACAGTGGTTAAGAATCCGTCTGCCAATGCAGGGGACATGGGTTCGAGCCCTGGTTCGGGAAGATCCCACATGCTGCGGAGCAACAAAGCCCGTGTGCCGCAACTACTGAGCCTGTGCTCTAGAGCCCGTGAGCCACAACTACTGAGCCCACATGCTGCAGCTACTGAAGCCTACATGCCTAGAGCCCATGTTCTGCCACAATAGAAGCCATTGCAGTAAGAAGCCTGCGCACCACAATGAAGAGTAGCTCCCGCTCGCTGCAACTAGAGAAAGCCCGTGCACAGCAAAGAAGACCCAATGCAGCCAAAATAAATAAATACATAAATTTATTAAAAAAAAACAACCTTAAACTGAAAGTAGATAAACTTTATCTTCAACAAACACATATCATTTAAGTGGAACAATTCATATTTAATGAAAAGTACTGCAATTATCCCCTTTAATATTTGGAATATGACAAATTTGCATGCTGTTACTATTTTTTTTACATTGTAGTATACCTTCTAACCAGTACATTAAGAAAAATAAATAAATAGTTTAAATATATGGATTGTAAAGGAAGTTATTATTTGCATATAACTGTCTATATAGTAAACTATATATATATTTATGCAAATTGTTTGAATTAAGGTGGCTAGATATGAAATCAATGTACAAAAATCAATATATATATTAATAATGAAAAAGGAATTGGAAAAATTTTAAAAAGAGACTACAATTTATAATAGCCTCAAAAATATAAAGCATTTAGGGAAAAAAATTTACAAAAGATATACATGACTTTTACAGAGAAAATATTAAAGCTTTGTGGGAACACATTGAAAAAGCCATAAACAAATGAAGAACTATATGATATTTATGAACTACAAGATTTAATATCATAAAGATATAAATTCTACCAAAAGTTCTGTATAGATGAAAAGCAATTCCAATAAAAATCATAATATGATTTCCTTCTGACGCTTTACAAACTGATCCTAAAATTTATATGAAAAAATCAAAAGCCAAGTAGAGCCCAGATACACAGATACCTATTCCAAGCTAACTGAAGAGCAGTGTGCAAGGCAAAACTGTGAAACTTTTAGAAGACAATTTCAGAGATGATTTTTATGATCTCAGTGTTGGACAAATTTCTTTAAAAAGAAGAAAAAGTACAAATTAGAAATTAGATTCGATTTCAGAAAAATTTGGAACTTTTCTTCTTTTTTCAGAGAATGTGAAAATGCAAGCCTCTGAGAGAAGATATTTGTAGCACATAGAGCTAAAAATAGATTGTTATTCAGAATACATAAAGAATACCTACAAATCTGAATGAAAAAAGCAACCTAGTACAGAAATGGACAAAAGACTTGCATAAATAAATAAATTTATTTAAAAAAAAAAGACTTGAACAGGTACTTCAAGGAAGAAGAAACTTGAATGGTCTATATGCAAATGAAAAGATACTCAATTTCTTTAGTTTTAAGGAAGTGCAAATTAAAACCATAATGAGGGCTTCCCTGGTGGCGCAGTGGTTGAGAGTCCACCTGCCGATGCAGGGGACAGGGGTTCGTGCCCCGGTCTGTGAGGATCCCACATGCCGCGGAGTGGCTAGGCCCGTGAGCCATTGCCTCTGAGCCTGCGCGTCCGGAGCCTGTGCTCCGAGACGGGAGAAGCCACAATAGCGAGAGGCACACGTACCGCAAAAAAAAAAAACAAAACAAAACAAAACAAAAAAAAACCATAATGAAATACAATTTGGCACTCAGCAGACAGGTAAAAGTTAGGAGGTTAACAAAAACAGTTGTTAGTAAGTCTATGAAGCCACCATAACTTTTACATACTGCAGGATGAGTACACACTTGTCCAGGCACTTTGGAGCATCATTGGGCATTATCTAGCAAAGCTGATGATATGCATTTCCCATAAGCTGGCACATCTACTTGTACATAGATATATCCTAGAGAAATTCTTGCACCAGAAGAAAGATAGAAAAATCTTTAAAGTGGTAATATTTATACTAGCAAAAAGAGCTAGAAGCAATGCAAATGCCCATTAAAATTAACATAGATATGGAGAACAGTAAAAAAAAAAAAAAAAACTCCTTGAAAAACTAAAAATAGAGTTACCGTATGATCCAGCAATCTCATTCCTGAGCATATATCTGGAGAAAACGCTAATTCGAAAAGATACATGCACCTCTATGTTCATAGCAGCACTATTTACAATAGCCAAGACATGGAAGTAATCTAAATGTCCAGCGACAGATGAATGGATAAAGAAGATGTAGGAGATACACACACACACACACACACACACACACACACTGGAATACTACGCAACCATAAAAAATATAATGAAAGAAACATGGATGGAGATTATCATACTAAGAGAAGTAAGTCAGACAGAGGAAGACAAATGTCATATGATATCACTTATATGTGGAATCTAAAATATGATACAAATGAACTTATTTACAAAACAGACACAGACACAGATGTAGAAAACAAACTTATGGTTACCAAAGGGGAAACAGGGTTGGGGAGAGATAAATTAGGAGTTTGGGATTAGCAGATACAACCTACTATATATAAAATAGGTAAACAACAAAATCCTACTGTATAGCACAGGGAACTGTATTCAGTATCTTGTAATAAACTATAATGGAAAAGAATCTGAAAAAGAATATATATACACACACACATATATATCTATAAAATTGAATCACTTTGCTCTACGCCAGAAACTAACACAACATTGTAAATTAGCTATACTTCAATTTTTAAAAATTAGCATAGATAAATACATTGTAATATAATCATACAGAGAACAAATATGTCCACATACATAGAACAATTAAAAAGAATGAACTTCAACTACAAGCAACAACTTGAATGTATCTCAGAAATGTAACGCTGAGTGAAAAAAGCAAGTCACATAAGACTGCAGATGAAAATCCAGAAAATACATGTTCCAAAATATGCACAATGAAGCAATCCATTGTTTTTTATGTGAATTGCCTGGTAAAACTACAAAGAAACAGAGGGAACAATAAACATGAAAGTCAGGAGAGCGCTTACTTGTGGAGAGAAGCAGGGGCCCCATAGATAAAGGTAATGCCCTGTTTCTTTATCTGGATGGTGAATATATAGGTCTGAATTTTACTGTGATTCATTGTGCTACAAATATTTACAAATGTTCTTTGCATCTATTCAATATTTTAAAAAGCAATTTAGGGCTTCCCTGGTGGCGCAGTGGTTGAGAGTCTGCCTGCCGATGCAGGGGACACGGTCGTGCCCCGGTCCGGGAAGATCCCACATGCCGCGGAGCGGCTGTGCCCGTGAGCCATGGCCGCTGAGCCTGCGTGTCCGGAGCCTGTTGCTCCGCAGCGGGAGAGGCCACAACAGTGAGAGGCCCGCGTACCGCAAAAAAAAAAAAAAAAAAAAAAAAAACAATTTAAAAAAATGGACTCAAATCCGAGTTTCTGAGCCCTGTTGCAGTGCTCATTCTAGTGCACTATGCACATGGTCACTGGCTTTTCTCTGTTTTGTGTATCACAGAGCAATTAATTACCCACTTTATTGTCATTGTATGATAGTTGCTTTTCAGTTCTCAATCACCCAGCTAATTTACCATGCCTTCTGAATGCAAACCTCTTAATGCATTTTGAGCTAAGGTTCACTGTGTTCAGTGTGTACCTTGAGAATGAAAAACATTAATTAAAACTGGAATTATGAAAAAGCAACCTGTAATACAAATGAAAAAGAAGTCTTCTTCTGAAGAATCTGAAAGAGCTAGCAGCTGGGATAATGCAGTGTAATGGTTAGAGGTGCAGGTTTGGAAGTGGGACACACATGAGTTTTAATTCTGCTCTACTACGTACTAAATGATGCCCTTTAGCATGTCATTTACTTTTTGAGCCTTTGATTCTTCATAATGTTTAGTATTCTGTAGGCTGGAATAGGGGCAGCATGTATTTGGGTGCCTAGTAGAACTCAGTATTAGATAATTGATAGCTATCAACATTATTATTATTATTGTTACTCTTATTATTTCTTATTGAGTAAGAAAGCTGCAAAGTTAGAATATGGAGCTATGGGAAGTAAAAATATACCTTTAAATTAGCTTTCATTACAAGCGTAAAACTTCCAGCTTTCCTATGCTTCAGAGGGCACTTTGGTATATTCTGAGTGGGAAGTCAAATGAATAGAACTCATTTCCCATCACTGCCATGTACTTATCGTCTGGCCTGACCTTTCCTAATCTCACTTTTCTCACCTGAAATATGATGCTGCTGCTGCTGCTGGGGGTGGTGGTGATGCTGCTGGTGCTGTCCCTTTACATTGCCCTGGGTTTTTGTGAATCTCCAACGGGGTGATATACAGAAAGACTTATTTAATAAATATGTTATTATTATATTCTAAAAAACATTTTTTGGGATACATTCGCTGTAGTTTTCCAGGAACAAAAAGGTGAGTGCTCCAGTTTTCAATGTGCGTGATTATGTTTTCATGACCTCTGGTCATTACCATTGAAACTGCATAAAAGTGGTTGGGTAAAATGTCACGTAGCAATGTGTCCCACCTGCTTAGCAACAGAAAGAGGAGAGGTAACATTAAAACAGAGAACCAAGAGAAAACTAGGGTAAAAAAATAAAGAGCTTCAAATCCTAAACCTACCAATTTTTTTTTTCCCTAAAAAGCAAAATCAAACCCTGAAATTGTTGACTGAAAGAAAATCTACCAAGCTCCCTCAGAGAACTGAATTCCTTCTTGTTGTGAACTTCATCATGCATTTCATTTAAATGGCAAAACTCTAAAGTGTCACAGTAATCTAGATGACTTCCTCAGCCTCCACATGATCGATGTGAAATAAGAGGAATAAAATCCCCTGCAGGAGAAAAATTCTCCTGTGTGCAGATTAACTTCCCAGAACATCAAGATACAATCTGTAAGAAGTGATTTATTAAATGGTGTCAGGAAGAGTTAATTTCCTTCATAGCAGCGGTCATTTGCTACAAGAGAATTGCTTACTCACCTTAGATACTTTGGTGTAAATTCATTATAGTTTTGCTCACCTTGGGGCTAAAGGAACAGTCCACTGCTACTGTAATGATAGAGAATTATATGATACAATTTCTGCATTATTCTGTTTACCATCTAATGGGCCACTGTTCTTAACACTTGTTTTTCTTCTCTTTTGGTATGGATTAAGGAGTTTTGAAAGCATTTACAGGTATTCTTCACTGAGTACTTTATTTCATCAATTCCGAAACATCATTCATTGTAAGATGTACCATTACATTAGGTACAAAGACAGAAAAAAAAATATGCTGTTAACTAAGCCTGACACTATGTGTCCTTATTAAGAATTTTTATTTAATTCTTGTTGAAAGAATTCTTTAGAATTTTTCAGATATAGATAGATGTGTTAATCATACATTACTCTTATACATTCATAAGAAGGAAAATAGAAGTGACATATATTGATTACAGTATTCCCAAAATAGCTTCAAATTCAGATTTTGACTCTTCTGAATTATTTTTTCACTTGGAGTCATTTATATCTATGTTCTTCCACAAAATGTTTTACTCTGTACATCAGGAGGACTAGTGGCAACGAAAGTAGCTTGTATCCTTTCTCTAATGGCCCTCAAATGTTCTCTTGACTACAAACTAAGAAGTTGCAGTTCCCCAGATAAGCCACCAGGAAAAAAGTCAACTTTGCACACCAATAGGCAAAGACAATTAACTCAACAGTCCACCCTGGTTGACAGTGATTTTAAGGTGCGGTTGACTCTAAGATGAACCTCTATATCCAAACATTAAAAATGCATATTTGTATTGATGAAACAGTATGGAGTTAAAAGTTTTTCATTTGAATCTATTATAGATATATTCACTTACGTGAGTCTATCAACGTATTTTTCAAATTATTGTCTTTTGCATTCTTGTTAGTCTCATTATGAGTTGGTAAGAAGATCAGCATTTTGGGTACATTTTTCTCTTTTCTCTTTCCTTATACATTTGGTATTACAGTCGGGATCCTAATTTTGAGCCCTTCTAGAATTATGATCTATAATTACAAACACCATTTATTGAATACTTCCCAGTTGGATGGAGCTGGCCCACTACAAATTCACTTTGACTCTGTTTAAGTGGGCCACTGGTACTGCTTAGAAATACCTTTTTTTTTCTGATGCAAAAGATGCATATTTTACTTTTTTTGCTTCTCTACATATACTCTATAGAAGGATCCACTTTACCTTCATCAAATTTTCCATAAATAATGCAGCTTAAAGTGGTCATCTTTCAGCGGCTTCCCTGGTGGCACAGTGGTTGAGAGTCCGCCTGCCGATGCAGGGGACATGGGTTCGTGCCCCGGTCTGGGAAGATCCCACATGCCGCGGAGCGGCTGGGCCCGTGAGCCATGGCTGCTGAGCCTGCACATCCGGAGCCTGTGCTCTGCAACAGGAGAGGCCACAACAGTGAGAGGCCCGCGTACCGCAAAAAAAAAAAAAAAAAAAGGTCATCTTTCACCACTGTCCTCCCCCTCCCCACATATTGCTACTTTTTTATTTTACACATGAGAAAAACATGGCCTATTTATAAATTTGTGAAGAGACTTGTACGCCCTGCTAAGGAACCAATGAGTGCTAAAGTAACCATAGGCAAGGCAAGATTTTTGATTCCTCAGACACTCTTTCCCCATGTATTTAATGAGAATAGTATATACTCTGCAGGGCTTTGAGATAAAATTATGCGTTTAGAGCATCTAAGGGCCTGGCACCTATTAGTTGCTTCATAAATTACAGTGGTTACTATTATTATGGTCCTATAGGCCATTGTGGGCCTTTGGAAGATTTTTCTTCTAAAAACAATGAGAAGAACAACAGGTCTTGATGAGATTTGCAGGGTATGTGTCATTCCCAATCAAACTCCAAATAAAGGTTGATAAATTAAACCAAGTTGATTTGATAGGGCTGCAAACAGAGTTTGAGGCTTTTCTCTTGAGGTTAGTCTTCCTGGCATGGAATAGTCATACAACTGTTTGTCTTGTGTATCCTCATTTAAGGCTGGCTGGATAGGGTTGAGTCATTCTTAAAGTATTGTGGCTCTATTGGGAGTTCAGTGGGACCGACTGCTGCTTATAAATGCGGAGAGCCATTGGTGATGACAAAAACCACCAGTGCTATAGGAATCCCCAGCCTATTCCAGATATGAGGAGAATGAGGAATTTTATAAACATCATCCCTAATCTTCTCAAGAGTGCTCTGAGGTGAGTAGTATCTTTATCTTACCAGTGAGTCCACTCAAGCCCAGAGAGGTAAAGAAACTTGTCGTGGCCCAAACTTAGTAGGTGGCAGAACCAGAGTGTGATTAGGATCTGTCGACGGCAAGGCTGTCCCTCTGTCTCTGCACTTTGCCAAGTCTTGCTGGTCCCTCTTTTCTCAGTTTATTGCAGGTCATCCTCCGTAGTCTGTTCCATACAGTGAGGCTGGCATTTGTCTGAGACTGAAACATTTCAGTAATATTTCTGCCACATGTTTAAACTTAAGGGAAATACGTGCGGGTGCATTGTCAAAATGTCTATGGTCCAGGGTGCTTCCCTGGTGGAGCAGTGGTTAAGAATCTGCCTGCCAGTGCAGGGGACATGGGTTTGAGCCCTGGTCCAGGAAGATCCCATGTACTGCGGAGCAACTATGCCCGTACGCCACAACTAATGAGCCTGCGCTCTAGAGCCTGCAAGCCACAACTACTGAGCCTGTGTGCCACAACTACTGAAGCCTGCGTGCCTAGAGCCCGTGCTCCGTAACAAGAGAAGCCACCGCAATGAGAAGCCTGGGCACCACAACGAAGAGTAGCCCTGGCTCACTGCAACCAGAGGAAGCCCGGGTGCAGCAATGAAAACCAAACACAGCCAAAAATAAAATACATTTATTTAAAAAAATTATTAAAAAATTGTCTATGGTCTGGCAATCTGCTTTTTCCAGTAATAGGTATGGAGCTGTTGATTTTATGGCAGAATTTTTTTTTTTTTTTTTCAGTACGCGGGCCTCTCACTGTTGTGGCCTCTCCCATTGCGGAGCACAGGTTCTGGACGCCCAGGCTCAGCGGCCATGGCTCACGGGCCTAGCCGCTCTGCGACATGTGAAATCTTCCTGGACCGGGGCACGAACCTGTGTTCCCTGCATTGGCAGGCAGACTCTCAACCACTGTGCCACCAGGGAAGCCCTCTAAAATTGATTTTTAACGGCTATATAATATCCCATTTGATCATCCATATAAAGATAAAGATTTTATCTTTAAGTAAGCCTTTATTTCTATAATTGTGAATACACTTACTGAATATTGTTATGTGTTATGTACATATCTATAATATTTCCTTAGGCTACATTTCTAAGAGTGGAATCGGGGTCAAAAGCAAATATGTTTTTAAAAAGCTTTAGTATATTGTGTTATATTGGCTTTGAGAGAAATTGCAAACTATTTCCACGAGAGACCCACTTCCCAATACCCTTGTGAATGGTGAATTTTATTATTTTCATGCATTATCAATTATGTGAGTGAAAATGGCAACTTATTACTTTGTATATCATTCATTATAAATGACATTGACATTTTCATCTATAAACTGTGTATTTCTTCTGTACATTTCTATTCATGATTTTTTACCAATTTTCAATAGGTATATTTGTTTTATTGTTTTGTGAAAGGTTTTCATAAGTTAAGGATTTGCAATGTATACTATAAATATATTTTTTAGTTTATTATGTATTTTTAATTATATTTATGTTTCTCTTCTCCCCATACCTGCCCTTTAAGTTTCAATGTGGAGAATTAAGCAAGGACTTTATTTTCTCATGGAAATAACTATCTTTGATAGGTTCCATTGAGTAGCAGTAACATAAGCATTAAGCATGTTACTATAATCTTCAGAATCAGAATTAGGACAAAGCATTACCAAAGCCTTATAGCTAGAAAAGTTTTATTTTGATGTGTCATATGTATTGTTATCAAAGTAATATGACAAGTTTTCTGAAATGGCATTGTGACTCACCAAGGTAATTCTGTTGAGGAATAATGTATGTGTTTCTAGGTTGTGGCTGCTATTGGCTTATATTTAATCACATTCTACACTGCATCTTTATCTTACCCATAGTGAATTATCTATCAGTTCGTGAATGACCAATTCCAAGACAATTAGGTAGAAAAAGAGAAAGATTTTAATGTTTAGTTTTGAATAAAAACAATCTAAACTATGAAAACATAAACATGACTATGTTTGGGATGCATTAAAGGATGAGAGCTCTAAATAAGTTTCAAACTGAACAATGAAACATTATAATTAAGTGACTAGCTCCAGACTGCTTAGAATTCAGTCTGATTTCCTGAACAAGATTATCAGCAGGTTGAAAAGCAGATTTGACCCATAACATGACTCAAAGAATGGCAGCCATGAGCATGTGCCTTGAAGACCTTCAGTGAGAACAGACAAAACGGACAAATGCCCTAGCTGCTGGGCTGTGAAATCCATTGCTATGTTTGTGCTGAGAGCACCCTTCCCACTGGCTTCTGCTAGACTGAGTGTGGCACAGAGACAAGGCAGGCTCATTCCTGTGTGATGTGGAGCTCTACTGATGACCAACTTTGGTTCAAGAACACCCCTCCAGGCTTGCCCAACCTTTTGGCCACAGGACAGTCTAGGATGCTTTTCTCTCTGTCCTTCTTTTGGAGTCAGACTTGTATCCTGGTCTGATGGCTCTCCCCATCTTCCCTGAATCTTACCCCATTTTCTCTCACAGGCATTTCCCCTAATAAAATCCTTGCATGCTTAATCCTGCTTTGCATTAACTTCTTAGAAGATCTAAACTAACACAGAGAAAAACTGCTGGCCAATTTTCTTATTTATTAAAAGTTTTAGTTTTTTTTTCCTGTTTCAGAAACTCTTTAATAATCTTCTTAAAGCCTGCTTTCTCCAGTAAATGGCAACAGGGTCCATGCACATAGAAATTTACATGCAGTTTTAGCAGATGCATGGGAACTTGGTAAACCATCCAAGGATCCTCTGCAAATCCTCTGCACACCAGGTCAAGAATCCTCTTAGTTCGTTCTGAAGACATTGATAGTCTGCGTTGATAAGGACTAATTATGTTTTAAGAACTTTTCTTTTCCCTTTATAATGCAGGCTGCATACCCATTCATGACTTGTGGTGATATTCAAATTACTTAACAGCCAATCAGAATAACCACCAGCCTCTACAACATGTACTAGTTCCCACCCTGTTCATTCTCATTATCTTTCTTCCATGAAATCAACAATAACTGTTAGCATGTACATTCTTCTATATTTTTATTAAGAAATATTCAATAACTTTTACTAAATGTCAACAGGGTATGTGGCCTTGGGTAGGGTAAAACCTCAGGAAAAAAAACCCACAAAAATTAAAAGACAGGAAAACTAGCAGTGAAGAGTTTGTCTTTTTCTTAAGAGTTAAATGCAAGCATGACTTGCATGGTTTAAGTTTGAGCAATGGTTTGCACACCATTATTCTTTAAAAAGCCAACAAAAGGTTTTCGAGGCAGCCATTTTTAATTGGTCCAATCCTCATTCATATCTTTTGAAAAACCCTAACAATTTGTGTTGAACTGCATGTCTACCTTCTTGTGTTCCAACTCTTTGGTTCACTGTGTCTGTTGTCTTTCCCATATGGTTCAAAAAAGCACTATGCATAGTGCTTTTCTCTAGCATGCCCTTTTGATTCCCAACATTCTTCTGAGGGCCTTAACTCTATAACCATTACCTGATCATGGTGCTTTCATCTAGGATTAGGTTTTGCACTTCTATTGATCTTCCTCTATGGGGCTGAATGTAGTAAATGAACCTCCTAGCTCCCAACAAATTTGCATGTAATTGCCTGTCCAGTCCTGAACACCGAATAATGGGCTGGAAGAATACACTAGCATTAACAGAGCCAAAAATGTTTTTCTTTCAAAGGCTCTGCTCCTTTGTAAAAGTGGCATATATGGGAAGAATCAGAAAACTTTCTCAAGGTTTGGGAAAATGGTAAGGTTGGGAGATGTCCAGGAATTATTGCCATGCTATCGAAATCATTATAACCTCGCATGCACCTGATTGAATAAGTCTAGAGCTGGCATTAACCTCCTTTTGACCACTGGAATGTATTGACCTACATTTATACATTCCCCAGAGAGAATTGAACTACTTTAATTGTCCTTTTAACTTTAGTTTCTTTAGACTAGTTTTACTACAGAGTGATAAAAATTTCTGTCTTGAACTGTGACTTTGATGGATTTAATGATCAATCACATTTGAAGGGTTATTGTTGAATTATTTTGAATCGAAAAGTATTTTTATTTGAAGTCAGACAACTGTTATATTTAATGTGCTGTATACACTATTCCAAATCTCTTCTGATCTGTCACAGTGGATGATAGGGAATTTTTGGAGGAGATATAAAATTTACTACAGAGATGTCTGATTTTTATACTTTCATCACAGTTAATTACTAAAATTCAGAACTGCATTGTTTCAAGGCTTGATTTTTAATATTATTTTGAAGTGATGACTTCATCAATATTTGTATAATATGCTCCTTATTGACCATTCTCCCCAACACAACCCTGTTATATAGCATATACTCTATCTACCTTAAAACTTTTAGTGAGGGATTTAGAAAAAATTAAATGAAATAAAGCTTAATTTTCTCTGTAATAATTGGAGACCCACTGGGATGTCTCATACCCAGAGGCTTGGGAATTATTTCTCCTAAGTAAACTTTCTTACTTCTTTTTGGAGAACAGAAGCTCTGCATTCTTATAGAAGCTCTGCATTCTTATAGAACACTTGGTATGTGATTGGGAGAGGGGGTCAACACTCTCTCCTTGTTTGTCCTTTTCAATCTGATGAGTTAGTGAAGTCAGCAGACTAAAGACATGCCTTGGAATGATCAAGAGGAATTATTTGGGAGGAGGTGTGGTTTGTGAGGAAATGCTGAAAGGATTTTTAAATTGTTCCAATAGCTGATGAAATTCAAGCATTATTAGCACTGACAGGAAGCTATCTGAGTCTTTAGCAACATCATAACTTTTTATACCATCCCGATGAAAGTGGCAACACTAATTTTCATTTGAGTTAAATTCTTAAGTATTCTAGTTTGAATTTGTTCAAAATGCAAAATATTAACAGCATATTATAAAATTCCTTGAGATATGAAAAATAGATATATTTAAATTCATTTAGAATGAAAATTTCAGAAAATAGAACAAGTTTTGTTGTTTTAGAGCACATCATTGTACCAATAATTATTTCTGCCCCTGTTGCTCTATTAGTCAGGTTAAGGGGTTATCATATAACTAGTAATAGTATTCCCAAGAATTGGGCTAAGCCCTATATGTGTTAACTCAGTTGATTCTACAAAAATAATGAGAATATGAGGTGTGGAATACTTTAAGATGAGGAAACTGAGCTTCAGGGAGGATAAGGGACCCATCCAAAGGATAGTCTCTATCTTTGAACCCTGGTCATCTGACACAATCTTTCTAACTTATGAAATGCTCCAATTTGTGTATTGTTAGCATTATACTGCATTGAAAACCACGTGGTAAAGTGGGAAGGGTCCCAGACTAGGAAGCAGAATATCTGTGTTCTAATTCTAACACTGATCTTACTTGGCCTGTGAAATACTTTTTTAAAAAAACACTAACAAACAGAATTTAATTAAACATATAATATTGGCTAAAATAAGTGAAGCTTTTAAGATGTAGCATGTGTCTGTCCACAGTGTGTGTGACATAAAAACTCCTTGCTTCCTGCAACCTAAATGCCCATCGACAGATGAATAGATAAAGAAGATGTGGTACATATATACAATGGAATATTACTCAGCCATAAAAAGGAACGAAATTGGGTCATTTGTGGAGACGTGGATGGGTCTAGAGACTGTCCTACAGAGTGAAGTAAGTCAGAAAGAGAAAAACAAATATCGTATGTTAACGCGTATATGTGGAACCTAGAAAAATGGTACAGATGAACTGGTTTGCAGGGCAGAAATTGAGACACAGATGTAGAGAACAAACATATGGACACCAAGGGGGGAAAGCGGCGGGTGTGTGTGTGTGTGGGGGTGGTGGTGTGATGAAATGGGCGATTGGGATTGACATGTATACACTGCTGATGTGTATAAAATTGATGACTAATAAGAACCTGCTGTATAAAAAAATAAGTAAAATTCAAAAATTTAAAAACAAAAACAGAACAAAACTTCTTGCTTCCTGATTGTGCTTTTGTCTGAATTACCAATTCTCCAGTCAGTTCACATGAAGAAACATGTTTAAAAATAAAATATGAATAAAACAGTTTACATAGAGACATTTAAAAACATTCATCTGTTGATGGACACTTAAGTTGTTTCTGTACCTTGACTATTGTGAATAATGCTGCAATGAAACTGAGATACAGATATTGCTTCAAGATAATGGTTTTATTTCCTTTAGAAACCCAAACATCTAGAAGTGGGGGTCCTGGATTATATGTTAGTTCTATTTAAAAATTTTTGAGGAACCTGCATAGTGTTTTCCATAGTGGTTGTACTGGTTTACATTCCATACCAAAAGTGTACAAGGGTTCCCTTTATCCACATCCTCACCAGCATTTGTTATCTCTTGTTTGTTTGTTTGTTTTACAACAGCCATCCTAACAGATGTGAGGTGATATCCATTGGGCTTTTGATTTGAATTTCTCTGATGATAAGTGATGTTGAGCCCCTTTTCATGTACCTGTTGACCATTTGTATCTCTTCTTTGGAAAAAAGTCTATTCAGGTCCTTTTCTCATTTTTTAATTGGGTTATTTGTTTTTCTTGCTATTGAGTTGTTTGAGTTCCTTGCATATTTTGTATGTTAGCCTCCTATCACATATATAGTGTGCAGATATTTTCTCCATTCCATAGGTTGCTTTTTCATTTTATTAATGGTTTCCTTTGCTAAGCAGAAGTTTTTTAGTTTGATGTAGTCCCACTTGTTTATTTTTGCTTTTGTTGCCTTTGCATTTGGTGTCAAATCCAAAAAATCATTGCTGAGATCAAGGTTAAGGAGCTAACCCCTTATGTTTTCTTAAGGAATTTTATGGTTTCAGGTCTTTTATTCAAGTGTTTAATCCATTTTGAGTTGATTTTTATGTATGGTGTTAGATACAGGTCTACTTTCATTGTTTTGCGTATGGGAAATCAATTTTCTCAGTGGTGTTTATTGAAGAGACTAGCTTTTCTCCATTGTAATCTTGGCACTTTTAATCAAAAATTGACTATATATGCATAGGTTTATTTCTGGGCTCTCTATTCTGTTCCATTGATGTATGTGTCGATTTTTATGCCAATCCCATAGTGTTTTAATTACTGTTGCTTTATAATACACTTTGAAATCAGGAAGTATATTACACTTTGAAATCCAGCTTTGTTCTTTTTGCTCAAGATTGCTGTGGCTATTCGGGGTCTTTTGTGATTTCACACAAATTTTAGGATTGCTTTTTCTATTTCTGTGAAAAATGCCATTGGAATTTGGATAGGGATTGTGTTGAATCTGTAGATTGCTATAGGTAGTATGGACATTTTAATATTATTAAATGCAAGGATGAAATATCTTTCAATTTATTTATGTCTTCCAATCCGTAAGCATGGAATATCTTTCCTTTTATTTGTGTCTTCCAATTGATGAACATGGAATAGGTTCCATCTCTTTGTGTCTTTTTAAATTCCCTTCATCAGTGTATCATAGTTTCCAGTGTATAGATCTTTTATGGCCTTGGTTAAATTTATTCACGTGTATTATTTGATGCTATTCTATACAGTATTTTTTTTCTTAATTTCTCCTCTTGATAATTCATTGTTAGTGTATAGAAGCACAAGTGATCTTTGTATATTGATTTTGGATCCTGTGAAGGTACTGACTTTATTAGTTCTAACAGTTTTCTGGTGAGTCTTTAGAGTCTCTATTATATATACATATAAATATAAATTCCATTTAGCATCAAAACAGAATAAAATACTTAGGAATAAATTTTATGAAAGACTTGTAAAACTTGTTCCTGTGATCTGAATGTTTGTGTCCTCCCAAAATTCAAATATTGAAATCCTAATGCCCACCAGGATGGTATTAGAAGGTGGGGCCTTTGGGAGTTGTCATGAGGGTGGAACTCTCTTGAATGGGATTAAATGCCTTATGAAAGAGGCTATAGAGAGCTCTTTAGCCCCTTCTGTGAGCCCTTAGTGGGGAAGCACCAGCTATGAACCAGGAAGAGGGCCTTCAGAATGCAGTCATGCTGGCATCGTGACCCTGGAATTTCAGCATCCAGAACTGCGAGTAATAAATTTTTATTGTTTATAAGCTTTCCAATCTGTGGGGTTTTTTTATAGCAGCCTGAGTGAACTAAGACACTTGTATACCAAACTCTACATAATATTGGAAAGAAAGGATCTTAATAAATGGAAAGACATCCTGTGTTCATGGACAGAAAAATTTAATATTGTTAAGATGACAGTACTCCCTAAATGGATCTGCAAATGCAGTGCAATCCCTATCAAAATTCCAGCTGCATTTTTTGTAGAAGTTAATTAACTGATCCTAAAATGTATGCAAGTGCAAAGTCAAAAGGCCCAGAACAACAGAACAGTCTTGAAAAATCAGAAGAACAAAGTTGGAGGACTCACACTTCCTGATTTCAAAACTTAATAGAAAGTTACAGCAACCAAGACAGTGTGGTATTGGCATAAAGATAGACATATATATCAATAGAATATAATTTTAAAGTCCAGAAATAAAGAATATATTTAGGGTCAATTGATTTTCTACAAGGTGCCAAGACCATTCAGTGGACAAAAAAATAATCTTTTCAACAAGTGGTGCTGGGTACCTGGTGAGACAACTGTATATCCACATGCAGAAGAATAAAGTTGGACCCTACCTCACATCATATATAAAATTTAACTCAAATTTCAAACCCAAAGAGCTAAAACTCAACAACTTTTTGCTATAAACTTGACCTTGGATTAGGTGCTTATTTCTTAGATATGACACCACAAAAAGCACAATCAATAAAAGAAACAAAAAGATGAATAGGACTTCATCAAAATTTTAAAGTTTTATTTTGCAAAATACACTATTCAGAAAGCGAAATGATAACCTACAAAATGGGAGAAAATATTTGCTAATCATGCATCTGATAAGGGACTTGTATCCAGAATAAAGAATTCTTACAAATCAATAAGAAGAAACAAGTAATTCAATTTAAAAAAGGTTCATTAAAAAATCTGGATATTTTCCTACAAAGTCCTCAAAATGAATTTGTAATTTGAATGAAATATTCACTTTATAGATATTCTGAGCACTTTAGATTATAAATGAAGCATAGTTTCCTCACTGGATGGTCACACATTTTGAAGATGCCATCTGAAGCATTCTGTAGACCACAACTGGACTTTCATGTTAATGAATCTCGTTAGGGTGTTGATGATAAAACATCAACAGCAGGAAAAATAGTGCTTTTACTTTCCTCATCTTTTACTTCCATCATCTAAAATCAAACAAAAAAAACTCCTCACATTAAAAAGTTAAATAAATTCTCACTCATGACATAATTATCAAATTTAATTTTACATAGAAAAATCATTTTGTTTTTTGATTTTGAGGTGGTTCTGTTTTGTCGAGTTACTTTTTCTTTACTTGATCTGGAATTACTAATCCAGAATAGGCACCACGGAAAGGCTAGTATGGAGAATCTTTTTGTTTCAAATTGGAATTTTTATTACCACAACATCTGTTACAAATTGGTAATAGATGGTAACAGAGGTTTTTGTAAAGCTCCTTCTCCACTGATCATATGCAATAGATTTGGTAAAGACCTGTTATAATATACTTCAGATGCATAGTACCCATTCAGGAATTTCAAAATAAGCTGACTCCAAGGCAATCAATTAATATACATTAAACAGTACACCACAGAATTTCCAGTAACCAGATTTATTATAACATCATGTGCATTACAATGAAATCTCATAAGATAACTGTCAATTATGTTTTCCTTCATTTCATTAGCAGAGTGGTCTGATATTTCTGTATAGCTAACTGAGAATTCATTGGCACTTAGTATACAATTGTATTGTAAATTGCTTTATTTAAAGAAATAGCTGTTTCTGTCATGGCATGATTGACATTTTGGCAGAACTCTGTAGAACTCTGAAAATAATGTTTATTACTTAACTGATGCGTTTACAGGAAAGATTCAAAAATGAAAAAAGTTTCTTGTGGAACAAACGGTAATTGCTTTGAGGACCTGTATGGCTTCATGATTAGAACTGAATAGGGGATCTTCCTGAATTATCTTAATATATTTTTATGAATAAATAAAAGAGACGTGTTCATGCATTCATTCATTGTACAAATATTGTATGGCTGCCTTTTAAGTGCCACATACTGGAATAAATGCTGTGTATGCTGTGGTGACTATAACAGACCTGGTTGATGCCATTGGTGAAGTAATAGTTCTGTAGAGGAATCAGAACAAATGAATATATCTTTACATATAAATACACACACACAATGTTTCAGATACCAAATTCCAGAATGAGGTGCTATTAAACCAAGATTTTTTTTTTTCTTTTTTATTTGCGGTACGTGGGCCTCTCACTGTTGTGGCCTCTCTTGTTGCGGAGCACAGGCTCCGGACACGCAGGCTTAGCGGCCATGGCTCACGGGCCCAGCGGCTCCGCGGCATGTGGAATCTTCCCGGACCGGGGCACGAACCCATGTCCCCTGAATCGGCAGGCGGACTCTCAACCACTGCGCCACCAGGGAAGCCCTAAACCAAGATTTTAAAAGTAGGTGGCAAAAATCATTCAGAGAACTTTTAACTCCCTCTCCTAAATAAGAGATATAAAAGGGTGTAGAAAGGAGAGAATGAGGAGAGAGAGAGAAGTTTTGGAGAGACCTTATTGTGTTCTGTGAGTTCTCCTTCCATACCTCAATTCAATGTAAGACTATGGAGTTCAATTATTCAGTTTAATAAGAAGACTTTCAGTGAGACAATTCTGAGAGTTGATCTATGATCTCCCCAATGGGGAGACCCATTGGATGGTCTAACTCCTACTTAAGAAGCGTCACAGGGGTGAAAGACACTGACCAACTCCTGTTGGACGAGTTGAGCGGGAAGTGATTTCAGTATTATGTAGCCTGCATTATCTGGTGTTGCTGAGATAAATGTATGTGAGTGTTTCCTGTGGACTAAATTTGGGCCAAATGCAAGACAGAATATCAGCTTGGCATCTTCTGAGATTCTGTCGAAGAACAGATTATCTCTGAAGAGACAGACAAACAGAATCTATTGAATTCCGTCATTTCAGAGGCAGAGACAATGGTAATCAATGAGACGGTACATCCCAGCTTCAAGGAACTAGAGGTGAAAGTTCCCCAGTGATGGGAGAACTTTCATGGGTTCTCCTAAGAACCCGTGAAAAGACCCACAAGAGACTTCTCACCACCTGTCTGACTCAGAGAGTGGGATGCCAAGTCACAGTGGTGTCAGCAGAGTCAAAACTTACCCTTTCCTGCGCTCTTTGAAGGAGTCAGATACTACAGATATCAAGACGGGGCAGAAAAAGTGTAAGTGAAGGATTACTTACACTTCTGTCTTTGAATTTCCTTGTCTTTAAAAGTGGAATTAAAAGCACTACATCAAGTAGAGTACATAGGATTGAGAAGATTACATGGGATAAATGTATAAGGCTCTTACAACAGTGACCGACACATATTAAGAAGGGTTACGTATCATTTAAAAAAGAGACGGCAGTACCCAGATACAGCATCAAAGAGATAAAGGGAGGATCGTTTCAAGAGAGACAGTGGCAAACATAAAAGGAAAATTAGGGAGGACAACAGATGAAAAAGAATAACGATTTTGTCCCAAATTGCTTCTGTTCTGTGCTGTAATCTGGACACACAGATCAAGTTTCCATGGTCAAAGGGAAGTAAAACTGTTAGAAGTAATCCAAAGAGGGAAGGAAATACAATACACAGTTTTTCAGAAAGTTTGTATTTATGTATTTTATACAGTGATTTCAGTTCCTCTGGAAACTTTTACAACAGATGTGGCTTGACACAAAACAAATACTGCCAGCCTTATCCGATTATTTTGCTTAAAACAATTCTTTCCCTCTCTTTATTGTAAACATTTCCTTGTATGGAACAAAGTAAAACATTGCTAAAGAGAAAGAAGCCTGATTATCTTTGTTAAATGTAAACATGGTCGCCATATTTCCTTAAGTAAATCCTCAATGTTGACCAACACACTTGTGGGTCCTTATGAGCACCCTGTTGACGCCATTACTTAGAGCAGTTGTTTTCAACCAGTTTTTAGGTAGGTGACTCGGAATCACATCACCATTCTACACTTCCCCATAGAGCAGTGGCTTCTGGCATAGGAATAGAGAGGGCACATTTGTTGAAAGAAGAGGTCTATGCAGTTTCAAAAACTCCAAAGTGATTCTGCTATGGGTCATTCCTTTCTTGCCAGTCAGCCACACTGACTCCCCTCCCATCTCACCTCCATTTATCAGCTTGAGGGGCTGATAGTGAGTGTCCAAGAGGATGTAAGAAATTATATCATCTTTTTTGTTGTTGTTCCCTCTCTGTTTTATTTTTTTTGGAATTTTAAAATTTTACTTTATTTTTTATACAGCAGGTTCTTATTAGTTATCTATTTTATACATATTAGTGTATACATGTCAATCCCAATCTCCCAGTTCATCCCACCAGCACCCCCCCCCACCACTTTCCCCTCTTGGTGTCCATACGTTTGCTCTAGACACATCTGTGTGATAAGACACACCACTTATCTGTGTCTCTATTTCTGCCCTGCAAACTGGTTCATCTGTACGATATTTCTAGGTTCCACATGTATGCGTTAATATACGATATTTGTTTTTCTCTTTCTGACTTACTTCACTCGGTATGACAGACTCTAGATCCATCCACATCTCTACAAATGACCCAATTTCGTTCCTTTTTATGGCTGAGTAATATTCCATTGTATATATGTACCACATCTTCTTTATCTATTCATCTGTCAATGGGCATTTATGTTTCTTCCGTGTCCTGGCTATTGTAAATAGTGCTGCAATGAACATTGTGGTGCATGTGTCTTTTTGAGTTATGGTTTTCTCAGGGTATATGCCCAGTAGTGGGATTGCTGGGTGATATGCTAATTCTATTTTTAGTTTTTAAAGGAACCTCCATACTGTTCTCCATAGTGGCTGTATCAATTTACATTCCCACCAACAATGCAAGAGGGTTCCCTTTTCTCCACACCCTCTCTAACATTTGTTGTTTGTAGATTTTCTGATGATGCCCATTCTAACTGGTGTGAGGTGATACCTCATTGTAGTTTTGATTTGCATTTCTCTAATAATTAGTGATGTTGAGCAGCTTTTCATGTGCCTCTTGGCCATCTATATGTCTTCTTTGGAGAAATGTCTATTTAGGTCTTCTGTCCATTTTTGGATTGGGTTGTTTGTTTTTCTAATACTGAGCTGCATGTGCTGTTTATATATTTTGGAGATTAATCTTTTGTCAGTTGATTCGTTTGCAAATATTTTCTCCCATTCTGAGGGTTGTCTTTCGTCTTCTTTGTAGTTTCCTTTGCTTTGCAAAAGCTTTTAAGTTTCATTAGGTCCCATTTGTTTACTTTTGTTTTTATTTCCATTACTCTAGGAGGTGGACCAAAAAAGATCTTGCTGTGATTTATGTCATGGAGTGTTCTTCCTATGTTTTCCTCTAAGAGTTTTATAGTGTCTGGTCTTACATTTAGGTCTCTAATCCATTTTGAGTTTATTATTGTGTATGGTGTTAAGGAGTGTTCTAATTTCATTCTTTTGCATGTAGCTGTCCAGTTTTCCCAGCACCACTTATTGAAGAGGCTGTCTTTTCTCCATTGTATATCCTTGCCTCCTTTATCAAAAATAAGGTGACCATATGTGCATGGGTTCATCTCTGGGCTTTCTATCCTGTTCCATTGATCTATATTTCTGTTTTGGTGCCTGTACCATATTGTCTTGATTACTGTAGCTTTGTAGTATAGTCTGAAGTCAGGGAGCCTGATTCCTCCAGCTCTGTTTTTTTTTTCCCTCAAGACTGCTTTGGCTATTCGGGGTCTTTTGTGTCTCCATAGAAATTTTAAGACTTTTTGCTCTAGTTCTGTAAAAAATGCCACTGGTAATTTGATAGGGATTGCGTTGAATCTGTAGATTACTTTGGGTAGTATAGTCATTTTCACAATATTGATTCTTCCAATCCAAGAACATGGTATATCTCTCCATTTGTTTGTGTCATCTTTGATTTCTTTCATCAGTGTCTTATAGTTTTCAGAGTACAGGTCTTTTGTCTCCCTAGGTAGGTTTATTCCTAGGTATTTTATTCTTTTTGTTGCAGTGGTGAATGGGATTATTTCCTTAATTTCTCTTTCTGATATTTCATTGTTAGTGTATAGGAATGCAAGAGATTTCTGTGCATCAATTTTGTATCCTGCAACTTTACCAAATTCATTGATTAGCTTTAGTAGTTTTCTGGTGGCATCTTTAGGATTCTCTATTTATAGTATCATGTCATCTGCCAACAGTGGCAGTTTTACTTCTTCTTGTCCAATTTGTATTCCTTTTATTTCTTTTTCTTCTCTGATTGCCATGGCTAGGACTTCCAAAACTATCTTGAATAATAGTGGCAAGAGTGCACATCCGTGTCTTGTTCCTGATCTTAGAGGAAATGCTTTCAGTTTTTCACCATTGAAAATGATGTTTGCTGTGGGTTTGTTGTATATCACCTTTATTATGTTGAGGTAGGTTCCCTCTTTGCCCACTTTCTGGAGAGTTTTTATCATAAATGGGTGTTGAATTTTGTCAAAAGCTTTTTCTGCATCTATTGAGATGATCATCTGGTTTTTATTCTTCAATTTGTTAATATGGTGTATCACATTGATTGATATGTGTATATTGAAGAATCCTTGCATCCCTGGGATTAATCCCATTTGATCATGGTGTGTGATCCTTTTAATGTGTTGTTGGATTCTGCTTGCTAGTATTTTGTTGAGGATTTTTGCATCTATATTCATCAGTGATATTGGTCTGTAGTTTTCTCTTTTGGTAATATATTTGTCTGGTTTTGGTATCAGGGTGATGGTGGCCTCAGAGAATGAGTTTAGGAGTGTTCCTTCCTCTGCAGTTTTTTGGAAGCGTTTGAGAAAGATGGGTGTTAGCTCTTCTCTAAATGTTTGGTGGAATTCAGCTGTGGAGCCTTCTGGTCCTGGACTTTTGTTTGTTAGAAGATTTTTAATCACAGTTTCAATTTCAGTGCTTGTGATTGGTCTGTTCATATTTTCTGTTTCTTCCTGGTTCAGTCTTGGAACATTGTGCTTTTCTAAGAGTTTGTCCATTTCTTTCAGCTTGTCCATGTAATTGGCATAGAGTTGCTTGTAATAATCTCTCATGATCCTTTGTATTTCTGAAATGTCACTTGTTACTTGTCCTTTTTCATTTCTAATTCTATTGATTTGAGTTGTCTCCCTTTTTTGCTTGATGAGTCTGGCTAATGGTTTATCAATTTTGTTTATCTTCTGAAAGAACCAGCGTTTAGTTTTATTGATCTTCACTATTGTTGTCTTTGTTTCTATTTCATTTATTTCTGCTCTAATCTTTATGATTTCTTTCCTTCTACTAACTTTTGGTTTTGTTTGTTCTTCTTTCTCTAGTTCCTTTAGGTGTGAGGTTAGATTGTTTATTTGAGATTTTTCTTGTTTCTTGAGGTAAGCTTGTATTGCTATAAACTTCCCTCTTAGAACCACTTTTGCTGCATCCCATAGGTTTTGGATCATTGTGTTTTCATTGTCATTTGTCTCTAGGTATTTTTTAATTTCCTCTTTGATTTCTTCAGTGATCTCTTGGTTATTTACTAATGTATTGTTTAGCCTCCATGTGTTTGTGTTTTTTACGGTTTTTTCCCTGTAATTCATTTCTAATCTCATAGCATTGCTGTCAGAAAAGATGCTTGAAATGATTTCAGTTTTCTTAGATTTACTGAGGCTTGATTTGTGACCCAAGATGTGATCTATCCAGGAGAACGTCCTCTGTGCACTTGAGAAGAAAGTGTAATCTGCTGTTTTCGGATGGAATGTCCTATATATGTCAGTTAAATCTATTGGGTCTATTGTGTCATTTAAAGCTTGTGTTTCCTTATTAATTTTCTGTCTGGATGATCTGTCCATTGGTGTAAGTGAGGTTTCAAAGTCCCCCATTATTACTGTATTACTGTCAATTTCCTATTTTATAGCTGTTAGCAGTTGCCTTATGTATTGAGGTGCTCCTATGTTGGGTGCATATATATTTATAATTGTTATATCTTCTTCTTGGAATGATCCCTTGATCATTATGTAGTGTCCTTCCTTGTCTCTTGTAACTTTCTTTATTTTAGTCTATTTTGTCTGATATGAGTATTGCTACTTCAGCTTTGTTTTGATTTCCATTTGCATGGAATATCTTTTTCCATCCCCTCACTTTCAGTCTGTATGTGTCCCTAGGTCTGAAGTGGGTCTCTTGTAGACAGCATATATATGGGTCTTGTTTTTGTATCCATTCAGCAATCCTGTGTCTTTTGGTTGGAGCATTTAATCCATTCATGTTTAAGGTAATTGTCGATATGTATGTTCCTATTACCACTTTGTTAATTGTTGTGGGTTTGTTTTTGTGGGTCCTTTTCTTCTCTTGTGTTTCCCAGTTAGAGAATTTCCTTTAGCATTTGTTGTAGAGCTGATTTGGTGGTGCTGAATTTTCTTAGCTTTTGCTTGTCCGTAAAGCTTTGGATTTCTCCATTGAATCTGAATGAGATCATTTGCCAGGTATAGTAATCTTGGTTTTAGGTTCTTTCCTTTCATCACTTTAAATATATCATGCCACTCCCTTCTGGCTTGTAGAGTTTCTGCAGAGAAATCAGCTGTTAACCTTATGGGAGTTCCCTTGAATGTTATTTGTCGTTTTTCCCTTGCAGCTTTCAATAATTTTTCTTTGTCTTAATTTTTGTCAGTTTGATTACTATATGTCTCGGTGTGTTTCTCCCTGGGTTTATCCTGCCTGGTACTCTCTGTGCTTCCTGAACTTGGGTGGCTATTTCCTTTCCCATGTGAGGGAAGTTTTCGACTATAATCTCTTCAGATATTTTCTTGGGTCCTTTCTCTCTCTCTTCTCCTTCTGGGACCCCTATAATGCAAATGTTGTTGTGTTTAATGTTGTCCCAGAGGTCTCTTAGGTCTCATTTCTTTTCATTCTTTTTTCTTTATTCTGTTCTGCAGCAGTGAATTCCACCATTCTGTCTTCCAGGGCACTCATCCATTCTTCTGCCTCAGTTAGTCTGCTATCGATTCCTTCTAGTGTAGTTTTCATTTCAGATATTGTATTGTTCATCTCTGTTTGTTTGTTCTTTAATTCTTCTAGGTCTTTGTTAAACATTTCTTGCATTCTCTCGATCTTTGCCTCCATTCTTTTTCCGAGGTCCTGGATCATCTTCACTATCATTATTCTGAATTCTTTTTCTGGAAGATTGCCTATCTCCACTTCATTTAGTTGTTTTTCTGGGGTTTTATCTTGTTCCTTCATCTCATACAAAGTCCTCTGCCTTTTCATTTTGTCTGTCTTTCTGTGCAAGTGGTTTTCCTTCCATAGGCTGCAGAATTGTAGTTCTTCTTGCTTTTTCTGTTTGCTCTCTGGTGGATGAGGGTATCTAAGAGGCTTGTCTAATGTCTTTTTTCTTTTTTTTTTTGCGGTACATGGGCCTCTCACTTCTGTGGCCTCTTCCGTTGTGGCGCACAGGCTTCGGACACGCAGGCTCAGCGGCCATGGCTCACGGGCCCAGCCGCTCTGCAGCATGTGGGATCCTCCCGGACCAGGGTACGAACCCGTGTTCCCTGCATCGGCAGGCGGAGTCTCAACCACTGCGCCACCAGGGAAGCCCCTAATGTCTTTTTTGTTAAGAGAAATGAGGCTGGTAATTCTAACTCATTTTTAAAAACAGTTTTATTGAGATACAATTAACACAGGATACCATTTGCTCATTTAAACTGCAATTCAGTTTCTTTTAGTATAGTCACAGATATGTGCAACCATTCTCACAGTCAATTTGAGAATATTTTTCATTACTACAAAGAGAAACCCTGTACTCTTTAGTTATTGCCCCTTTGTTCCCTAGCCCCGCATCCCCACCCCAAACAATCCTAAATAATCATTAATTTACTTTCTGCCTCTATAGGTTTGTCTGCTCTGGACATTTCATATGAATGGAATCACCTCATATGTTGCCTTTTGTGACTGGCTTCTTTCACTTAGCACAATGCTTTCAAGTTTCATCCATGTCATACAATATATCAGTATTCTGTTCCTTTTTATTGCAGAAAAATATTCAGCATGGATATACCATATTTGTTTAACAATTCTTCTGTAGATGCACATTTCAGACATTTTTTGGCCATTACATCTCAGCTATGTAATATATCAT
This sequence comes from Phocoena phocoena, assembly GCF_963924675.1. Classification (NCBI taxonomy): domain Eukaryota; kingdom Metazoa; phylum Chordata; class Mammalia; order Artiodactyla; family Phocoenidae; genus Phocoena; species Phocoena phocoena. The sequence continues at coordinate 90,167,277 of NC_089228.1, forward strand.
CCAATGTATGAAATCATGTAATTAATTTTATTTTCGGTGAAAATAATGGATTATCGATGTCTATAATACACCCAGCTAACTCAAGAGAGCAGTATAACTTAGAAAATTATAAACAATAATGGAGTAGTCTCCATAACCATCAGTTAGATGTGCGGCTAATCAGTTTCAAATGCTAAAACGTGAATATAGAGCCAGCAAAACTGGAATGAGTTAGTTGTGCTAAGGAATGCTCCAGGTTTCTGAAAGCACTAGAGTCAGTCTGTGTGTTCCCACTCCTGCTGGTAACTAGCATTGACATTTTATTTGCAGTTTGAAAAACAGGTAAGGTTTAAATCATCAAGAATTTCAAAGAAATAGATTCTTTACTTATAGCAATCATTTTCAACTTGAGCAAACATCTCACTTAAGAAAACATAGCAGCTTTTAAACCACTGCCAAAATATTAGGGCAAATAGTTGTTTTTTTTTTTTTTGTCTTGGCAGAGTGTAATAAACATACAATGCCTCGCTTAAATATTCATAGACTCCCAGCTTGCAGTACAGTAACTTAATAATAAAATATTTTGAAGAGGGAATGATGCTGTGGAGTTTGTGATACCACTAATGGATTTGAAGAGGATGCTAATGCATTGTAGGAGGAAGTGAATTGAGCTCTCGTGTGTAAAGGAGGATTATAAAATATAATTATGAGGCAGGCTTGAGGAAGTTCTGTTGATGGGTGGGTACTACAAATGACATGTTTTGTTGATGAGAAAGAAGGCTTAGATGGATATTTACTGTGCTAGCAGTCTTCTCTATCTGGCAACATGGAATGCATTATAGAAATGGCCATTTTGTGAACTCTAGTCTGAAAATTAAATAGTGTAAGATGGAGGCTGACAGGATCCATGCAGCTTTTCATTTTGAGTAACAGTTGTCTAGGAAGCCTAAGCTTTCCTATCAAGAGCTTCAGGAAGACACTGGAAGAAAAAAAGAGTGATATAACTGTCAAAGTAGATGAAAAAGGTTTTTTTTTGTAAAAAGAAGCTTAAGGAATTCTAGGATTCAATAATTCATGGTATCCTGCTGGTAGTGCAGAAAGCATGAAGATCTTTCTGAATATCATTTCCTGCGTGCAGCACTGACGACTTGTTATAAATAGTGGGCAGTGGTGGGAGCAACTATGCTAGGAAAGGCAATTAGAAACTTGACTTCTTTTTAAGTTTCGAGTTCTAGTCTCATTTCTTAACCTCAGGCTCTGCCCCTTAGGGCAAAATGAAAAAACGTTCTTAGAACATTAATCTGATATTTACTGGGAAAAGAAGTGCAATACCTAACAATTCAATATATGTAAGAACACTGAAGAGACAGACCTTATTGATACAGCTTTAGCCTCAATCCATAACTCCTTCCCTTCATGAGAAATTCTTCACTATATGCTTAAAGTTCAGTGTTTTTCTCCAATCTTTAAACAAGGGCTATATATATAAAATAGCAATAAAGTTTATTTTTCAGAAGCACATAAGTAAGTGAGTGCTGCCCTTTAATGGAGCTATTTGGGAAGACAGGTGTTCTTATAATTTTGATATTTTTTAACACATTATGAGACACTCTATTTCTGTAAAGAAATTGTTTAAAAATTAGGAAAAAATTCAAACGGAAAATATATGCATCTTGAAGTTTAAATAGTTAATATCTGCCACATTTAGTTTAGATCTTCTCTCTCTCTCTCTCTCCCTCTTCTGATACAAGAAGTACTGATATACCCAAACCCTCACTCTCATTTATTCTCTCTTCCTCCACTCTTGAGAAACTGGTGTGAACCTTTCCCACACACTTTCGAAAAAGACTTCATTTTTGTAGAGTAGTTTTATGTTTGCAACAAGGAGATTTCCCATATACCCCCCCACTCCCACACGTGCATAGTTCCCCTCATTATCAACATCACTCACCAGAATGGTGGTTTGTTTTTTTTTTAAACCAGGAATGGGTCTACATTGACACGTCCAAAGTCCTTTGTCTAACAAAGATCGATTGGCCACATTTGTGTGGTTCTATTTTGATACTAGACTGACAACTGTGGTTCATGAAATCACAAAGGGTGAACCCTCCACCTTTTTCTTTTTCAAAATTGTTTCAACTATTCTAATTCCTTTGTATTTCCATATACATTTTAGATTCACTTGTCGATATCCACAAAATTTCTACTAGGATTTTGAGGTGGATCATGTCGAATTTGTAGATCAACTAGAGGAAAATTTTCATATAAATAACATCGAGTCTTCCAATACATGAGCACGACATACCTCTCCATTTTATATAGGGTTCCTTGCTTTCTTTCGTCAGTGTTTCATAGTTTTAGCCTACAGACCCTGCACATATTTTATTAGATTTATATCCACATATGAATGATGCTATTTTAAAATTTCTACTTCCAAATATTCAGGTCTAGTATTTAAAAATATTATTGAATTGCTTTGAATTTATGTATTTATTTGGAGAGAATTTTTAAGATGTTGCAGCTTTTAATTATATGGAATATTTTTCCTTTTATCTAGGTATACTTTTATGTCTTTCAGTACATTTTCTCCTAGTTTTTTAATAATTTTGTGGCAATTACAAATTGAATCATAATGCAATTTTATTTATATTTGTTTCTGGTTGCATAGACATGCTATTACATTTTGTATTTTAACCTTGTACTCAGTAATAATGCTACACTCTGTAAGTCAGCATTGTTTAGTAAAAATGTAATGTGAACCACATAAGTAACTTAAAATTTTTTGGCAGCCACATTAAAATGCAGAAAGAACTTCAAGTGAAATTAATTTTAATAAGATATTCTACTTAATACAATTTATCAAAAATGTTATCATTTTTAACATGTGATCAATATATAATTTATTAATGAGATATTTTCTTCTTTTTATGTTAAGTCACCAAAATCTGGTATGTATTTTATACTGAAAGGAGATCTCAAATTGGATGATTATCTTTCAATGGTTAAAGTAAAATGCAGTTCTGATAAAACAATGAAGTCCCATCAAAACAGTAATATTTAATAAAAATATTTCATACTGCTTCAGTTTTAAAATTTACATTTAGGGCTTCCCTGGTGGCGCAGTGGTTGAGAGTCTGCCTACCGATGCAGGGGACACGGGTTCGTGCCCTGGTCCGGGAGGGTCCCACATACTGTGGAGCGGCTGGGCCCGTGAGACATAGCCGCTGAGCCTGCGTGTCTGGAGCCTGTGCTCTGCAACGGGAGAGGCCACAACAGTGAGAGGCCCGCATACTGCAAAAAAAAAAAAAATTTACATTTAAATTAATTAAAATTAAATAAAAAATTCAATAGCACAGTCACACTAGTCACATTTCAAGTGTTCAAGAGACACACAAAGCTAGCAGCTACCTTATTAGAATTAGCTCTAATTCTAATATGTTTCATTTTTCTTTATAATATTTTGGCCTTATTTTATATTTTTCTTCTGTCTTTTCCAAGTGTATTCCATTGTTCATTTTCTCCAATTGGATGATTATTTCATTAATTTAAATGTTTCCTTTCATGTTAGTATAATCAATTTAAGAAGATTATAATTTTCTTCAAAGTACTGCTTTACGTATATCTCATTGTCATTCAGTTTTACATTTGTTCTAATTCCATTGTCATGTCTTCTATGACTCATGAATAATTTAGGGATACTTTTTCAAATTTCCAAACATATAAGAAGACTTAGTAATATTTGTATTATTATTTCAATTTCACTGCATCACAGAGAACTTAGTTGATATAATATATATACTTTGGTATTTGTTGAAACTTGATTTGTGGCCTAGTATGTTCTATCTGTCTTTATATGGTTAAGCTCTAAATTTACTTGATCTTTATTAATTTTTAGCCAGTGTGGTCTATTAATTTCTAAAAGGCATCCTTTTACAATCTCCTATTATAATTATTATTCTGTGGATTCTTTGTAATTTTAGGAATTCTTTAATAATATATTTGAGATTATATTTTTGAGAGCACACAGTTCAGAATTGTTCCTATCCTTCTGTAGTGGTCTTTATCTATCTTTCTATCCATCCATCTATCCATCTATCTATCATCCATCTATCCTTCCTTCTGTCTGTCCTTCCTTCCATCTATCCGTCCATCCATCCTTCTATTTGTGGGTCTTTTGTTTAGTATTTGTCTGATAGACCCTTCTACATTTCTTTTCTTTTTAGTTTATGTCTCATTACATGTGTTTGTTGTTTACAGCATTGTCTTTTTAATTTCCAGCTTACTTCCTGCAATGCAGACCCTGTGACTCAGATTTGGGTACAGCAATTTATTTGGGGAAGTGAGGCCAGAAAACTTACATGAGAAAATCGGAGAAGTGAGATGGGAGAAAAATCAGTGAAGTTTGCAAATAGTCAGAATAACCACAGTAGAGAACTGGGGCTGAGTCCTGAAGATGCTCGGAGAAATCTTTTCCTTGGTGCGGGGGAGGCTGGGAGATTTATACGATGACTGCATGCTTTTGAGCACTGTCCTGGATGTTAATTAACTCCTTCACACATCCTGATTGATCCTCTTTGACAATGAGTGTCTGTAAATATTTTCAATATACTGTTCCATTGTTATGTGACCTCTATTGTCTGTCTAATTTTTATCCAATTAGAGATAATTTACTCTTCCTTCTGTTGGCGTTTAAATTTGTTTTTCTTTCTTTCTTTCTTTTTTTCCTTTGGTATTCTTTGCTTTCACAATAATGTGTCTGGGTGTGGATTTATTTTTATTTATGCTGCTCTACAGTTATTATATACACATCTTCAACCTGAAGACTTATGTTTTTCATCATTTCTAAAAAAATTTCCAACAGTTATCTCCTTGCATATTGCTTTTCTCTATTCTTCTTTGGGGGGAACTACATTAGCTGTGTGTTGGAATTCCTCATTTTACCTATTATGCCTCTTCATCACTTTTTAATATTTTCTGATTTTGTGATTTTTTCAGTTCTTTATTCCGTGCAATTTCCTTAGATCCATATTTCAGTTTACACATTCTCTCAGCTATCTCTAATCTGTTCTTTTACTTATCAATGATTATACTTTAATTTCAATGATTATACTTTTCATTTGTGTGAGTTCTAATTGGCTTCTTTTCAGTGTCTTATTTCTAGCCTATGTAACTTGGGCAATTGGATGTTACACCTTTAATTTTTTTACATATTTTTAATTTACTTTCTGATTGTTGGTTTATCATATGAAGTTTTGGTACTTATAACCCTTTTTAGTCTTACATATGTTGGATTGATTTTTTTTTTTTTTTAACGTTTGGAAATTTTCATTGTGATCACATCTTTTAGCTGGGGCTCATTTTTCCCATGACAATCTTTTGAGTCTGAGTTTTGGGAGTGTCTAGGTGCCCAAGGACTATCAGTTGTTCATGACCAAGATTTGTATTAATTCTCAGCTTGGAGTTTCTTAGACCATGTGGTAATATCTGACAATGAAGAAAGTATATCTGGATTTGCATTTTCAGGAGGGCTTTTTGTTTGTTTTGCTTTTCCAGCAGAATTTAGACAAAGACAGATAACTTTTCTGCTTTTTTGTTCTCTGTGCCTATGGGCAGATATTTTCTCCTTGTCCTCTCTCGCTTGTATCCTCTCCAAAAATCCTCATTTTATGAGCTAACTTCTTTACTAACTCCCCTTTTTACATAGGGGATGGCCTTAACTTCAGTCATCACATGGATACTAACATCCAGCCCCTAGGTGGATGAAGATAGAATGGATGAAGATAGAATCTTCATAGGATGAAGATAGAATCCCCTCCACAGGGTTTTCCCGTTTCCTACCACTTTGATTTTCAGTTCTTTTTTCCCCTGGCTTCTAGAGGTTACTTCTAATGCCTAAAAGCTCAGCTAAGCATCCAGAAGACTTTTGGTTATCTTGTACACACTATTTCTAAGGGTCTGTGTTGGGAGAACCTCCAGACTTATTTGGCCATATTGCTGGAGCTGAAAATCTTGCAGTAACCCTTTTGAAATAGATTTCAGAATACCTTTATGATCTGCAGACTTATTAATCTTATATTACATGCTCAAGGTAACAGAGGTTCAGATAGCCGCCTAGAGGGACAACGGCACTAAATTTGCCTTCACTTTAAGATTTGAAATAGGGTTTTATGAGAATAAAGTTGAACAGAACATGTATTTTTCCAGTGTACATTTTGCAGTGCTGTCACATTATACAGAACCTGTGACATTAAGTAGACCAAGCTTAAAAACTCAATATTTGTGCATTTTCCCCAGTGTCCAAGCCTGCTGCTGAATAGTTCAGAGTGAATAATAATTCAGAACGAATAATAATTCGTTCTAACAAATAGAACGAATCCATCACATTTTAAACTACACTCTTAGCTGACACAGGGTTCTTGTGTCACAGAGAGTTCTTGTCACAGAGACTCTCTGTGACACAGAGAGTTCTTGTCTTTCTTTTTCCTTATTTTTTCCCTATGTTTTACCCTTTCTGAGATAATTTGACATGTGGCTGACAATGATTTAAATAGGACTTAATCTGGTCAACAGGAAGAAAAAGTGGAAACTTATCCTACTCAAACTCTGAAATCCACAAATTTTCTGTTTGTCATGGTAACTTGCACACCTGTGATACAGGAATGGCATCTTAGGTGTGTATTTAGTTGCCTGAAATGACAAAAGAAGTCAAAAGTTGTCCATTGCAGCATATGGGATAATTACCCTATAAATTTGTTTTAAAACAATTCTTAAAATGACTAATAAAGAAAAAAAAACCTTTGAAGTGTCAAAAGCATTCAATTATTAGTATGTTGAACATGTTGGCATTGTTTACTGCAGTGTGATTTTACTGACCTTCAAAGAGGGTCTTGTATAGAAGAGTCACTCCTGGGTAACTAGAGATGCTTCTACCTGACTTCCGAAGTGCAGATTATGGTCAAGAAGGTTTCCTGGGAGGCTTTTGTCACCTGGCCATGAAGAGACAAGGTATAGAAATGGAGAAATAAGCATAAAGCTTCTTACCTTGAACAGGAATAGACTCTTGTAAAACACTAAAAAAGTAGGATGGATAAAACACCTCAAACTGTGCGTATAACATCCAAACTGTGCATGGATGGAGCCAGGTATAGATTCAGAGGCTTCTAACTCTAAAATTAGAGAATATTTGTACCCAGGATGCTTACAAAAGCTCAGTAACTCACAAAATCCTTGAAGGCAAAGACTGTTTAATTTACTTCCGTGTTCTTCATGTCCAGAAGAATTCTTTATGTACAGAAGCTTGTTAAATTTAATTGAATAAATGAAAAGAAGTACTTGGGTGGAGGCAGTGCCACATCATACTTAAATGTATTCTAGCTTTTAGACTTTGCTCCTCAATGTATCTCTTTATTTGTTTGTAGTTTTAGAGTTGACTATGCTATTTTAATGTTACCCCAAATGCTGTATTTTTAATTTTAGGTAGTATAATGAGCAGAAAATCTGCTTTAATGCTTTCCATAATTATCTACAACTGGAAGATATCTACCTGTTGAAATTTTACTATTTTAAATAGTCAACACCATTCATTTGGTAGAAGTGACCTGACTTTGTAGGTAGGGCAAATTTTAAAACTCATTTCTATATCAGTGACAAATGTATCATATTGACCTAGAACTTTTTTCTTTATTTTAAGATATGGCCTTTATTTCAAGATACTATAAAGGTAAAGGACTGGCAAGTATAGTCTGAAAATCGACTAAATAATTTATACAAGGCTCTGTATATGTGGAAACAATTTAGTCTCATATTCAAAGAGCAACACATAGACAATAATAATGTCATCACCTCCTATTTATTGGACACCCGTAGTGTTCTCAGCTAAACAGAAATGTTGCTCGTTCTCCATTTACTGCCTTACAATGTGTTTTCCTTTGGGGACTAATCAGTGTGATATGTATTTTGAACTGCTTTTCCAATGAAGTGATAGTTTGGACATACTCATCCTAATACTTCCGTCTTGTTTTTGGCAAATGACTGGCCAGTGTTTAAACAGGCAGCATCTAACAATGAAGGAGAGTCTTTTTGTTCTTCTGTGAAGATAAGTGTTTACTAATGAATCAAGCCCTCTTTTTCGATCTCATTTTCACCATACTACCAGGAATGTATATTATTTACCTATATTATGAAAACATGTACAACTATCCATCCGTCTATCTGGTTAGCAGACATTTTGTCCTGCTCAAAATGTCCATAAGACTTTTGGTCCATAAGACATTTTGTCCATGCGAAAGGATCCTTGAAATTTGGTCTTGCCCAAAGTGTCCAGAAGACATTTGGTCCACACCAAAATGTCCTTGAAATATGGTCCTTTCCAGAAAGTCCATGAGCGTATGTGGTCCATGCCAAATGATATTGGACAGGACCAAATATCAAGGACATTTTGGCATGGACCAAATGTCTTATGGACGTTTTGAACAGGACCCTATGTCCTACAGGGGTCTTATCATCTAGTTGTCTATTGCCCTTATCCAGTAGTATAAGCAATATTCTATGATACTGGAATCTAAATACTATTGGACAGTAAAGATAAACATTAAAAAGGAAAAAAAGCAGATATACCCAAGATCATGTAGAGAAACAGGAGACATTTAACAGGAACTTATGATTAATTGGTTACCATAGTTGAGACTGAGTTTGGCTCTGTGCTTCACAAAGGACAAAACACAATATAGGCTTGGCACAAAAACAATGGAGAAAACCCAGTGGGTTAGATGGTATTTATTGAATGGTAATTAGGGAGGCTACAAGTTATTTTGGAAAGACAATTACAATTTTGGAAGAAATCTATCATTTGGATCTCTATGTAAGGGATATTGGGTAACATGATAAACAATGCATTCAGTTATTTTGTAACAGATGCAGAGTCCTTCCAAAAGTGGAAGCTAGTACAGGCATACCTCAGAGATATGGCAGGTTCAGTTCCAAATCACCACAATAAAGTGTGTATTGCAATAAAGCTAGTCACACAATTTTTTTTTGTTTTCCAGTGCATATAAAACTTATGTTTACACTATACTGTAGTCTGTTAAGAGTGCAACAGCATTATGTCTAAAAAATAATGTACACACCTTAATTAAAAAACAGTATTATTGGAAAAGTGGCCCCAGTAAACTTGCTCAATGCAGGGTTGCTGCAAACCTTCAATCTGTAAAAAGCGCTATATCTGCGAAGCACAATAAAGTGAAGTGTGATAAAATGAGGTATGCCTGTATATATAGACTATAAATGCTGAAGTTATAACATGAAATTGTAACTCAGAAAAGGCAGTTTTCAAAAATCTAGGTTAATAGATTGATGTACTTTCTTTCTGATGACCAAACTTAATTGAGAGACAAAGTTTTCCTTTTGCTCCTTTATTTCAAATATTAGAATTATAATCAACTTCAGTATCAAAGTTTAAGTCGTGATTAAAGCAGACCAGACTAAGGGGAGAGGCTTTGCATTGTTTACTAAAAAGAAGTCCATATGCTTTAGCTACCAGACACACAGATGTGAAATGGGCATGACCCTAATTCTTACCTATGGGGGTAGACTGTGAGAAAGGTTATAAATAAGGTCATTATTATTTTTAAAAAATAGAATTCAGTTTCTTCTTATGCTGGAACAAGTACTCAGAGAAGATCCTAGCATTCTGGATGTATAGGATAAAAGTTTTTAACCTGAAAAATAAGTGCAAGCACTGTTGTCACTTACTGAACATCTAAACCATCAAAGAGCCCCATACAGCATCTAACTTTAGAAAAACTCTGCATGCCCTTTTGGGCTCATGTGAATCAGCTCATAAGAAACAATGTTGTTTAGCCATTAGCCCCATACATGGTTAAGTCAGACAGACCAAAATTCAAATCCCAGGTTCATCACTGATCAGCTGTGGGATTGTGGGCAAGCTACTCTCTCAATCCTAATTTCCCTTATCTATAAAGTAAAAACAACAGTACTGCTTAGTTCAGGATGCTGTGTGAGAATTATATACAGTAATGCCCTTAGCATAATGCCAAGTATGAATTAGGAGTTCAGTACCTGTTATTTATAATTATTAAGTGAAAAAGTATTCTCCCCAGTAATTGGATAAGGTGACCTATTTAAAAAAATCCTGTTCAAGTGGAAAATGTTTGTGAAATACACTAATTTTATTTTAACATAGCTAATACCGAAGTATTATTTCGGACAACCATTACCCACCAGGTGCAGCTATTTTGTTAATATTACCCTACGCTGGTGTTAATAAGTCCACTGCATTGGCAGATGAAGGGCTCCGCTAATTTTATAATTCTAGGGATCCGTCTACTTTCATCCAATTCATATGAGGGTTTTATCAAGTTACTGAAAATATGAAAGAAGAGCAATAAGGCTACAGACTTTATTTTACTTAATTGAAGAATTCTTTAGGTGCTAGCTGAGGTTTCAGCAGTTATGGATGCTGGGCAGAGTGGGTTTAGGTGGGCACTTTCCCTTGTGAAGGACAAGTTCATGTCCTCAGTAAGGAGAATTCAGAGGTTCAGCAATAGTCTTCTGCTGTAATTAGGACTGATTTATTGTCCTTTTGGGGGCTGGCAGTGAGGAAGGTGGAGGGAAAGGAGGGAATTGCTGAACAGTTCAGAATCTGTGCTTTTATGGGTGGAATAGTCATCATTTAAAAGGTATCTTAATCTGTTTGGGCTGCTGTAATAAACTGCCACAGTCTGGGCAGCTTATAAACAACAGAAATGTATTTCTCCCAGTTCCAGAGGCTGGGAAGTCCAAGACCAAGGTGCTGGCAGCTTTGATGTCTGGTTAGTGTCTGCTTCCTGTTTCACAAGATGGCCATCTTCTTGCTGTGTCCTCACATGGTGGAACAAGGGTGGAGAGAGTTCTCTTTTACAAAGGCACTAGTCTCACTCATGAGGGCTCCAAGTTCATGACCTAATCACCTTCCAAAGCCCCAACCTTCAAATACCATCGCATTGGAGATTAGGTTTCAACATAGGAATTTTGGGGAGACACAAACATTCAGTGTATTGCAAAAGGGTTGTTCTTAGGCCAAAGATATACTACCCCAAACCAGAACATGAGGTCTTTTTAGGGTTGTGACACTCCAAGGAATGGAGAGAAGCAGGACCTTTATTTATGTTTCTCTTCTTCGAGGCATAAGCTATTGGCAGGACTAATTCTCATTTGTATGACTTTTGTGTTTCTTTTAAAAGTAATTTAAAAAGAAGACGAATGAGTATATAATACAGCCAAAATTAAACAAGGGTAGTAAATGTTAAAGTGATAGTAATAGTAATAATGAAATTCTAACTTAAAAATATTGACCCACCAGTCAACCACACAAAAATCTTTACTATAATGGCACTAAGAAATACCTTTATATGCATTAAAAAGGAAGAACAATCTATCAAATGCCCTGTGTACCCTGAGCAGCAAAGCTGATTTGTTTACAGCAGTCAGTATAGAGGAATTCTATTGGCTGGCAGCACAGCAAGTGTTTTAGGAGCGTTATTTCTCATCCTTGCACCGACACCAAGAGGAAGGAAGTTTTAATCCCGTTTCACAGATGAACAGTGCCACCAAGAGCAGGGTCCATTTCTGGTGAAAAATACTTTGGGGTCCTCCATCAACTGTGTAGCTTTCTATTGGTAGATAACACAGTCAACCCCAGAGCTTGCCTCTGAACCTGATAATTTACATGGGCTTCTTTTCTTCTTGTCAGTCCTGATGGGAAAAGGGGGATCTTCTGATGCCTGGGTCTCTCCCTGTAGACCAGGGAGGGGTTGACAAACTAGAGCCCACAGGCCAAATCTGGCCCACCTCCTGTTTGTGTCTGACCTGTGAGCTAAGAAAGGTTCCTACATTTTTAAGTGGCTGAAAAAAGTCAGAAGAAGAATGATCTTGTATGATATGTGAAAATTATACAAAATTCAAATTTCAGTGTCCATAAGAAAAGTTTTATGGGAGCATAGTCACACTTACTCATTTACATATTTATTTATGGCTGCTTTGGCACTACAACGACAGTTGAGAAGTTCCAACAGAAACAGGATGGCCTGCAAATCTTAAAATATTTACTATCTGCTCTTTTACAGAAAAAGTGTACTGAGCCCTATTCTAGACTCTAAACTCCTTGGAAGATGGAAAAGATGTCTCCTACAGACATTAGGCCCCTAGAGACTAGCACAATATCTATATAGTGAACTCTAAATATAGCTGTTGTTAATGAATGAGTGAGTGAATAAACAAACAAAATAAATAATCTTAAAAGTCTTCAAGGGCTGTCGTTTTCAAATTGCCTTTGTAACTTATTTTTCTGAATTGGTTGCAAGAAATCTTTCCCAGAAGTGTGCAGGATCTGCAGACCTCAAGCTGGTAGCGTTAATGTGGTATTATCTGAAGCAGAACTGAAATGTCCCCTGCACAGAAATCAATCTTTTACCCTCCACTTGCCCTTTCCCTCATCTTCGCATCTTTTGAATGTATTTCCTCTTCTTTTACCCGAAGATACTTTTATACAGGTGGTCATTGCTGCAGTACATTTATCTTTTCTGAGACAGGATTATTTCCTTTCCTAATCTTGTTAGTTAGGCTTGGCAGGAGGACAAAGGTAGGGCAAAGAGAAAGGAGATTAAAGGTTAGGCAAGGCCCAAGTCTAGGCCCTGGGGCAGATGTCAAAGGGCTGGGAGTTCAGAGAGGATCCTGGTGCACATTAGGTGTGGCTTGTAGGGAGGTGAGAGGGCCCTAGATACATGTGTAAAGGAAAAACTATTTTTCTACTACTGAGTGTACGTATTTTTTACACCAAGCAGTTCTTCAGTTCTCTACAGATACTAACTAGGTGTTCTACAATTTCATTCAGTCCTGACGTTATCGACCCGGAGCTGGCACAGACCCCACAGGTTAAGGGCTCAGCCCCACAAGACTGCCCCCCCTTTCAGATGTCAATAACAAGCCAGGCCTCCTGCACTTTTTTTGTCTTTGTTTATTTTTTTGGCAGCACCGTGCATTACGTGGGTTCCTAGTTCCCCAATCAGGAATCAGTCCCGTGCCCCATACAGTGGAAGCACGGAGTCCTAACCACTGTACTGCCAGGGAAGTCCCAGGCCTCCTGTACTTTTGCCTGACCAGCTATGAACTGAGGGCTCCTATGATGCCTTCCTCAGCTTCCATAATTTGCTAGAATGGCTCACAGAACTCAGGGAAACACTTTACTTACTATTACTGGTTTATTATAAAGGATACAACTCAGGAACAACCCAATGGAAGAGAGACACAGGGCAAAGTATAGAGAAGGGGCATGGAACTTCCATGCCCCATCCAGGCATGCCACCCTCCCAGGACCTTGGTATGTTCACCAACCTAGAAGCTTTCACAACCCTGTCACTGAGGGGTTTTTACGGAGGTCCTGTTATGTAGGCATAATTGACTAAATCATTGGCCATTGGTCATTAAATCCGCAGATGCTGGCGGGTAGGGCTGAGAGCTCTAACCCTCTAATCACATGGTTGGTTCCCCTGGTAACCAGCCCCCTATCCTCCAAGAATCACCTCATTAGCTTAAACTCAGGTATGGTTAAAAGGGGCTTATCGTGAATAACAGAAGGTGCTTCTCTCACCCCATCACTCAAGAAATTCCAAGGGTTTTAGGATCTCTGTGCCAAGAACCAGGGACAGACATCAAAAGTATATTTCTTATTATGCCACTATATCACAGTGTGGTGTAGGAAAGAGGTAAAAAGGTGGGCAGGGGGACATCAGGGGAGAGCCTTGTTCTGTGCGGATTTGTCCGGCACAGCATGTCCTGTGGTCCTGATGTTAAAGGACAGCCAGAGATTGGTCGTAGGCCTGTGTCTCATCCAACCAGACCACAGATAAGCTGTGTTGTCAACTCAGTATGATAGAACACCTTGTCCAGACTCACAAGTTTGCTTCTAGGAGAGTGACCAAGAGAAGGCAAGGAGGGAGGGGAGGTGAAGGGCACGTTAATGAGAGCAGTCCACGATGTTTTCTGCATGGACATTTGTACCTGGGTTCCCTCTAATGACTCGTGTTTTAAGTCCTGCTTTGTCTCCTGGAGCTTCAAACCAGCTGTCTGCACCGAAGCACTTTGACACATTATTGTACTGTACACCGGCTTGCTCGTTTCATCAGCGGCGGTGCTGCCCTTCACACGGAGCATGTCACGTTTGACTGATTTACCACAAGACTGTGGGCTCTATTTTCCTCAGCACTGTGGAACCCTTTCCTATTAGTGATAGCAGGAGTCATGTTTATGCATGAAGAGAGACTGTTCGACCAGGCAATTGTAGCCTCCACGGCAGGCATGAGCCTGGCTCCCACTTGTCAAGTGGGGCTAATAGGGTATATGCATATGCACTGGAGAATCAATTCTCTGGACATGGACCTCTACTACAAAAATAATTGCTACTCACTGGTGGTAAAGATCTCAGCAATGTCAGGGCCTTAGTGGTGAGTTTAATGCTCTACTGTTCCTGGCTGGGCCATTTCTCTACAATAACAACAACGACAACAAAGTCCCTGGCCTGAGAGCTTGATGAGATGTTTTTCAGGTGAAATCTGGAGCTGTGCTGATTTGCTGTGCTATTTGGGTGACGCTTTTCTCTGTAGACATTTTTCTCTCCATAGACTGTAATTAGTTGAATCAACTAATGAATGGCTTGGAGTCCAGTCCTAAATATACATATGACTGTGGACAAGCCATTTCTTCTTCCTGAGCCTTGGTGTCTTCAGCTTTAAAATAAGGAAGCTGCATGAGATGGTTTCTAAGCATTTTGCTCCTCTGTCTATTAAACAGGAATCATGTTATTTTGAAAATACATTTGATTTTTGTTTTATTTTTTTCCCTACTAGATTATGATCACATTTCTCATTTTATCTCAAGAGCATAGCCCAGTTCTTTGTACATATCATATGAGTTCAGTAGATGTTTTGTTTATTGAAAGTAAAATTTTGTGATTCTATAACTATAAATCATTTGTCTTCTCACTGGGCAGGAATGCAATTCCTTGGATGACATATTTATTGTTCCTCTTTTTGTATCAGTAAACGTAGAAAAAAATAATGAAATTGAATTTATTGCAATAGTATCATTAATATTATGTTACATTATTATATTATAAAATATTTAGTAAAGAGAGACTTACTGAGCACTTACTATTGGCAAGAATAGTCAGAGAATTCATAGATGAACTTGAATGACAGACTAGGTAGAACTTACTTCGATCTGTGAAGGATTGGTACACTTGCTGAATAGGCAGGAAAAAAAAGGGAAGTCTGTAGATGAGAAGAAAATAAACATGACTGCAAAGTGTGAATAGTAGAGAGAGTCTGTGCAACAACAAAGTGACTTGTTGATTTGCAACCAAAGTTGCAGTTGGAGAATGGAAGAAAATAAGGTTAAGTGTGGTGCCCAAGTGATGAGGGTCTTGGTTGAGACCCAGGTATAATTTAAATTTATCACGGTAACAACAATGGGACCACAGGAATTAATGGTCTTTTCCGAAAAGCAGAATGTCAAAGTGAAAGCTGACTCAGAGAAAAGATAATTTAAAATGTTCACCTGATCAGAAAACAGATGGAATCTGATTCCTTTCTTTTTAACAGGAAGCTCAGCTTCCACCCACTATGGAATAGCTACATTCAAACTGGTGTTCCAACTTAGAACTTAGTATGCTTAGACAAAATTATATCCATTATAAACCACTTCATTATCTAATTGAGTCATCTTTTATTTTCTCTTGGGCTCTCTCTGCATTTGAGTGTTTAGTTTTTGTGGTGGTTAATTTTATGTGTCAACTTGACTAGGCTGTGATAGCCAAACATCTGTCTGGATCTTGCTGTGAAGGTAGTTTTTAGATGTGATTAACCTTTAAATTAGTAGACATGGAGTAAAGCAGATGACCCTCCATAATGTGGGTGGGCCTCGTGCAATCAGCTGAAGGCCTTGAAAGAAAAGACTGAGGTCTCCTGAGGAAGGAGGACTTCAGCCTTGAGACTGACTTTGGACTCTTGCTGCAACATCAACTCTTCCATGAGTCTCCAACCTGCCAACCTGCTCTGCAGACTTTGAACTTGTCAGCTCATCTAATCATGTGAACCAATTCCTTAAAATACATCTCTCGAGACATCCTATCGATTTTGTTTCTCTGGAGAAACCTAATTCAGTGGTTTTTTCCATGGTTAAGCTGCTCTGATACAATACTTTAAAAGTCCAGTTGATAAACTCAGAAGTCACTCAGTCATATTTTTCTGCCTTGGTCCCAATCCCTTTGCCATCCTTGCCCTCAGCCTTCAACTGCTTGATGAAAGAGAGTACATATTTCCTCGACACTGTTTCATCTTTTTTTGCTGATGGAGTCTAAGAGAAAGAAATTTATGTTTTTTTGGTCCATAATATGGGCTGGAAATATCACTGTCATAAAAGATGCTCACGCCGCTTCAACAGCACCTAAAAAGATTCCAGCCGGGCTTCCCTGGTGGCGCAGTGGTTGAGAGTCCGCCTGCCAATGCAGGGGACATGGGTTCGTGCCCCGGTCCGGGAGGATCCCACATGCTGCGGAGCGGCTGGGCCCGTGAGCCATGGCCTCTGAGCCTGCGTGTCTGGAGCTTGTGCTCTGCAACGGGAGAGGCTACAATAGTGAGAGGCCTGCGTACTGCAAAAAAAAAAAAAAAAAAAAAAAAAGATTCCAGCCAATTTAGTGCTTATAAAGCACCAAACTATAGTTGTTACTCAGTAAGTTATTATTTTCCTCCTCTTTCTCTTTCTTCCTTTTGTTATTTTTTTGAAAACAATATCTTGACCTATTCTCACTCCCTTCTGCTGCCTTCTCCCTTTCACCTCACTGTAGAGCTCACCTCTTCCAGAGACGTAAATGTAAAATGGATACTTTTTCCAAATGTTTTATTTGTTTTCTATTTCATAGAAAGCTTAATTTCACTGAAATACGAGTAAAGACATTTCTAGAGTCTGCTTCAGAGTAATCTTCCATCTTTTGAAAGTAGTGAAAACAGATAGCAAGCATGCTAAAATAAGAGCTGTTACACTGTTTATGCCAGGATTTGTAAACAATGGGCAACTAGTTCTTTTCTGCTTAGGAGAACTATTTTGGCTATGGTCTTCTTGCTCTATTTTTGACCATGTAAACTCATTGAATTTTGCTTGGAGCCATGTGCCTGATTACAGATCAAGAGGTACTGCTGGGGAATAAGATATACTTTGGGTTTTTGCTTGTCATCTAATTAGGTTCTATTTTTTCCTTATGTTTTTGCAGTTTTGAAGTTAATGTATATTCACTGCAAAAAAAAAAAACAACACAAAAAACCCCCTGAAAAATTAAACAATGTCAGCCATAATTTACTAGCATATAAATAACAATTGTTAATAGTTATAAGTATGTTTTTTTCTATCCTTTGTGTATATGTATGTGTGTGCATGCCTTTGTGTGTGTGTGTGTGTGTGTATGTGTGTCGTGTGTGTCTGTGTGTGTGTGTATGAGAGAGAGAAAGGTCTAAACTACTCTTAAGATAAAAGTATCTCACATTTCTTAATACTGGGTACAATCAAATTTCATCTGACTCTGTTCTTGTCTATTATGGTTGAAGTCCAATCTTTGTTATTTTCAGCGCCTGCTCCCCCTTTCTTAGGCTTGAACAGAATGACAGCATTTCTGCGATCCAGGAAATTAGGAAGACCTTCTGTTCTTTAGTTTATTTAGAGACTGCCTCCCAGTGCCCCTGCCCTGTTCCTCGTGGAGACCTCCTGTGCTTCCAGAGCCACAGAGCTTAATATTCTGCTTTTAGGGCCATTGTCACACACCATTTGGAGGTCCCACCATTCCTGCTTGCTCTTCGAACACACTTAAAGTTGCCATCTAGAGTCACTCACTGAAGGTATTTGCCACCTTCTCGTCCTTTTCTCATGATCTTGAGGACCCCTCCACTCTTCCAACTGTTGCTTGTCTATCCCCAAATCAGGCCATGCTCTCCTCTAAACCTCAGAAATACCCACCTTTCTTTCCCATTCATTTCTATCGCAGTATTTTAAGGTTCGTCTGAACAACTCCATCTTTAAGATGGACAGATCCCAAGCCCTGACACCCAACTTAGACTATTTAACATTCCAGGAGCTAAGAAGCTTCCAGTCTTGACATCTAATTTCTGGAAACCCATCCCCCAAGGATGTACAGGGAGCTTCTTCTAAAAGCAGCAAAAGATAATAAATTTTGAGTTTTCATGTGCTATTGTATTAAATGCCAACACCTCAATTTGTTTGAGTATAAACAAAAACATAATTGGGGTGATATTATAAATACAAGGTTTGTAACTCTCTTTTTAAAAAAACTAACATCATGACTATTTTCCTATGCACTTTTTTTTTTTTTTCCAGTCTGCGTTGGTTAAAATAAATGAGCATATGTTCAGGGTGTTAGCTGGTATATGTCCAACCAACTTGTGCTCTTCACTTAGGTTATCTCAAACGCTTCATAAAGAAATAACATAAATCCTTTTTGTAGAGCATCCCAGCCCTATTGGACAGTTGGGGAAAAATTAAGTTTTCTGTTTCTGACTCTGCACAAAGCGTCAGAACACTTGCCTTGGGCTTTATTTAACCAACTGTGTCATGTCTGATTAATCTGATTATTCACACACAGAAGTTGTACCAGAGTAGTCTTCATTTGCTTTTTCCTTTTTCACTCTTCCCATTCTGTGGTGGTTAAAGGTGCCTGTAATTCTTGACCGGTCCCTTTTAAGACTGAACTTTATCTTCTCTACCCTTGAATGTGTGCTATGATAGTTTAACCAATAGAATATGGCCCAAGTCATACTTGGGCAATTATGAGTCTAGCTTTTACAAGAACTGGCAGCTTTCATTTCTTCTTTCTTGTAATTCTTGCTGTTGGATACTCCCTCTCAGAACCCAGCCCCCATGCTGTGAGATGCCCAAGCCATTGGGCATTCCTGTCTGTTGCCCATCTGAGCCATGGGCAACATTCCTGTCTGTTGCCCATCTGAGCCATGGACAACTCCGTCTTGGTGGTTCCAGATCAACTGAGCCCTCAGATAACTACAGGCTCAACCAATATTAGAACTGCCTAGTTAACATACAGAATCTCAGATGATAATAAAATAAAATAAAACAGTCGTCGTTTTAAGTCAATAACTTTTGAAGTGGTTTGTTTTGAAGCAGTAAGATAAAAGAAATACATTCTTTTGGTCTCTATTGTTATAGGATCATGAATAAAGTGGAAGTTTAGCATCCCACCAGGTTTGTTATTGGTTTCCACGTGGTGGAGCCATCTTCCAAAAAAGACCAGTTCAGTTTCATAAAAGCTTATTGAGAACCTACTCTGTGCCAGGCAGATGGTTAAGTTTTGGAGATAAGACAAAGTCTGAGCAAGAGGCAGAGAATTTAGCAGAGAAAACATGTGTAAATGAATAATTACTACATAATTAGTAGTGAATACGTGAGATAGAATGAATGAATTACAGAGATAATTTTTTATTTCACAAATACTTGAGCATCTATTACATGCCAGATACTCAAGACACTTGGAATAGATTCAAAGGGAGTTCTTGGTATGGAGAAATTTGCCAACTAGTAAGCAAGATAGATTAAAAACAGATATTTTCAATATAATGTGGCAAGTGCTAGGACTGATACATGAAGTAGTTGGTAACTCAATGTCATTACATGTATATTGCCTAGCAGAGAGAATAGCATTTAAAAGATGCTAAAGGCATTTCATATTCCGTCCTCCTTCCTTGGGGTGACAAATTTTATTTTCCAAAAAGAGCTGCAGCAATATCTTCCATCCCACATGTCCTTCAGTGACGTGACCTCGAGTCTCTCCCATCAAGGGGAAGAGTCTCGTGGCACTCCTTTTGAAGCTGGGCTGGCCTCCAGGACTCACCAATAGAACCAATAGAATAGAACTGTAACCAATAGAACTTGGTAGAAGTGATGCTGCATGACGTCTGAGGCTGGGCCAGAAAGGGCCAAGCACTGTTAGCGTTGATCTCCTAGAATACTCAATTACCAGCTGTTCCGTCTCAGGGCTTTCTCTGGAGCCCAGCTGCCATGCTGTGATAAGCCCAAGCTACATGGAAACACTGCATGCAGGCATGCTGATCGACAGACCTCGTGAGCCCAGCCTTTGGGTCGTCCTAACTCAAGCACCAGACACGTGAGTGAAGGACCTTCCAGATAATTCCATCCCCTGCCTAATTGAGTCACCCTCAACCCACTTGAGTCTTCTGAGCTGAGGTCCCAGATGCCCTGGAGCAGAGACAAGCCAGCCTCACTGTACTCTGTTCAAAATCCTGACCCACAGCATCTATGACCATAATAAAATGGTTGCTATTTTAATGTCACTAGTGTGGAGAGTGGTTTGTTACATAGCAAGAGATAATTAGAATAGATGGGTTCCAAGAAAGAACCACTTCACAATGAATTATATTATTTTTGAATAGTGTTTATGGTGAGGTACCAGTATTTCTGGATACAGGTCGTTCAGTTAACTCAGAAAATGAGAAAACATTTTGTCACTAATTCATCTCTGAATGCAGATCACAGGGTTTTGGGACCCCTTCCCTGACTTCTTCACATTTGTAAAATTATGGGTCTACTTGCTTGAGCAATATTTCATTTCTTTTGGTGAGAACTACTTCTCTTCATCTTCAGACTTAGTGCCAATGAAAATGTTGGAAAAAACTGATTTATTTGATATTCATGTCTTGATTCTGTAAGACAGAGCATTTTAGTAACTGATTAGTGGGAGAGTATGCCTTGCCATATGCAAAGACACTGGCTACCTCAAATATAATGTGTTTTGTGGCTTTTAATCACTAATTAGCATTTGCAGCAGGAATTTGTTTATATGAAGAGGACTTGAAGAAAAATGCAATATTAAACTGTACAGTTCTCTTCCACTTTAGTTATTAGTCCTACCACTTATTAAAAATTAAACCATGTACAGTTCTCAGATTGGCAACTTGCAGATTGTCTAAGGAAGATACTCACTTTAATCATGTGAATTGAAAGAGATACTTTTTTTTTTGCTACTTTTAAAAATCTTACTGTAATTGAGAAATCATTAAAAGTTGGAATACAGTTCCATTAAATTTAGAGGGGGAAAAAGGAGACTGTATTAATATCCAAAACATCTCCTTTCTTAGACGGTAGTCTTGGCAGATGAAATAATGAAATCTGAGTCTTTGTGGTGGTAAAATAGGTGACACAGAAGGAAAACAAGGAGGTGCAATAAATGGTTAATTAATGGATGCCAATTATATCTCAGTCAGGATCAAATGAATGTCCTACAGAAGTGAGAGGACTAGTGGTTAAAGAAGGGATGGAATGGAGCTGGAGGGGACAAAATGTGGGTAAGTCTACTGTTGCCCCCTCTTGACAACCATGTGCTGCTAGGTCAGGATAAAAAAAAAGAAAGAAAGAAAAGAAAAGAAATCTCCTGGGATCATTGCACAGTTGGAATCTGAAAATTCTGACAGTGAATACCTGTTATTCGCAGAAAAGACATACTTCTAGATTCCTAGCTTTCCCATTCTTTGCAGTTGGCTAGAATTAAAAGACTTGTTGGACAGGAGGAAAGCATGAGATAGATCCCAGATCCAGAAAATCTTTCCAGGTCTCAGACTTCACAGCGTCTTCCTATCTCTGCCTGTCCCAGTCCTCAGACTTCTCTGTTATTTTCTTTTTGTTTGGCAAGTAATATATTTTTGTAAGGCCCCTCAGATTTTGCCTGAGTTGCTTAATCACGATTTTCCTTAAAAGACCAGGATGTAAGGTGAGCGCCATGACTGTTCTGTCCATCTTTTGTTCAGAAGTTCATGGGTGAACTGTCTTGGGTTTTCCCAAGTAAAGGAATCATGGAAGATGTGGCCTGAGGCAAGAGAAGTCCAACCAATTTAGGGTTTAGTCCATTCCATGCTGAACATGAGCTGGAATATATTTAGACTTTTCTATGTATCATTTTGGAATATACCCACGTATTAAAAATAATTTTAAAAATCAAATATTCTCAGGAATTTTTTCCTAACAAATTAAAGGAGATTTTCATCGAATGTTAATTTGAATATTTTTGAGGAGATAATACATGTCTAACTATTGGGATGTGAAAGTGCACCTTTGCAGTACTTTTGTTCCATTAATTTTTTTTTTTTTTTGAGTTTGCTTGTCAGTTCAGTCACCAAGCTTCACTAAGCTTCGCTAATTTTGTGAAATTTGGAATAGTGTTTTGCCACTTTAGAGATAATCCCTGAAAGCTTCCTTCTTGCAGATGGCAATAAATCATTCTCTCCACTAAAAGCCTCCATGTCATTTGAAATTTATTACACAGAGTGCGTAGTGGACTTAAAAGCCATTTCACGTGTCTTATTACTTCAGTCATCTAATTTGTGGGTTTCAGCTGCAATTGTAGTTGGAAAAAGTATTTTCCTTGCTCTGATCAATATGAGTCTGGTTTTGCATTCATCCCCACTAACCCTCCCTGCCTGATTTCATCTACTACCCTTCTTGGATTTTATAGCTTCTGTAGTTATTCTTCAGTACCCATCATTCAAGGCAATACAGGTCTGAAATGGAAAGAAAGTGCCAACAAGGCTGATATAGATTGACTAAGCTTTACCAGCTCTTAGCCGCACTTGTCAAAAGATATCTTAGTTACTACTAGTTGAGCAATCTTGCCCTAGGGAAGGAGAAGCTGTCAAAAACTCCTGTATTTAATATGTACATCTCTGGCTTCATGGAGAGAGTATGAAGGAAGCCTATTAAACACAGATGAGGTAAGACTAAGTAACACACACTTAACACAAAGAATGAAAAGGAATTGGGTACTCTTTATTGACATATTGAAAGCGTTTGTTTTTTTTTTTCCCCTTCCACAATAAATAATCTCTGTTCCCTTTCAGTCATTTTCATCCCCATAATGAAAGATAGTATCAATAGATTAATAAAATGAAGAGGGATGTGGGAATATTATAGTTCTCTATAGCAGTCTGGAGTCTCATATGACAAACATACCCATGCAGGTGTAACAATGATTGAACCACTGCAGGGTCCAGGCTTAGACTCAGTCTTTGTCGATGGTTGTAAAAGCCAACTACTGTATTCTGTGATTTCAATATCAGAAAAATCAGATGTGCCCCCAAATATTTCTATCTTGAGTGGGTGATTCAATACCATGTGAATGAATACATCTAACCCTTGTTGACTTTACATTTTAAATCCATTCAACCTCATGGGAAAATTAAAAGTTGATTCAAAGACCACTACATGCAAGATACTAAAAGAAAACCGCACCTTCCTACACAATTCTTAGTCAGCATTGGGAAGTGAGCAATGTTTTGTCTTTTGCACCCAAATACTCCCTCCTTCATTGCTCTTTCCTTCCTCTCCAGAGGATCTTATGTGGGTACCCATCCTCCCCTTTTCTTTTCTTTCTTTTTTTTTTTTTTAATTTTTGGCTGCGTTGGGTATTCGTTGCTACACGCAGCCTTTCTCTGATTGTGGCAAGCGGGGGGCTACTCTTTGTTGCAGTGCACAGGCCTCTTGTTGCGGAGCCCAGGCTCTAGGCACGCGGGCTTCAGTAGTTGTGGCTCGCGGGCTCTAGAGCGCAGGCTCAGTAGTTGTGGTGCTTGGGCTTAGTTGCCCCGCCACATGCGGGATCTTCCTGGGCCAGGGATCGAACCTGTGTCCCCTGCATTGGCAGGTGGATTCTTAGCCACTGCGTGCAGGGAAGTCCCTCCCCTTTTCTTTTGTGACCAAATTGTTGCTTGCTTCCAGAACAGCCTCTTCTCTCTCTTTTCTTGCTTGCGGGAGAACACACTCCCACAGTAGATGCAGAATACACCTTATACTTTTCTTCTCATCTCCTTTGCCCCTATGATGTGGGTATGAGATCTAATTCCAGTGAAAAAGACTGGAGGAGATGTCCACTAGGAGTTCCTGGGAAACATTTTACCTAGTAAAATAGGCATGCGGGAGGAAATACCTCCCTTCCTCTCATGATACAGTCATGTCAGCCCGTGACACCCGGGATCGCTGTAGCATCTTGCCAACACATGGAGAATGACAGAGTGAAAAGATGGCAGGACCGGAGTCCTTGGTAGACCGGCTTGGTAGACCAGCTGCCCTCTATCTGGAACACTTTGTTTTTGAAAAACAATATGTTTTTACAGAGGCAGGTGGTGTTTAACATTTTGGCCAAATGGTCTGGAATTTCTAGCTCTGAGATACTTTTACCTGTCTCCACAATTAGAAGGATACTGTTCTTTCTTGGCGGTTCTTGTCCCCTTCAACGTAAATTAACTTATTGGTCTAGGCTGAGAGGTTAAGGCAGGAGCTCTGTGATCCACATCCATCTGGAAGTTTGCTCATTAAAGACAGCCATGGAAGCTAAAGACAAGAGTCATACTCTTCAGATATGGGAACCTCTACTCTTTCTTTCTTTTCTCCCTTAGCTGAATTCTCTCCCCAAATATAAAGGAATCCATGAGTCCAGACAAAGACATTTTTTAAAGTGGACATTGGACACAACAGACTTCACATACCAACATAATATAATAAAACTGTGGGCCAGTTTCACTTATGAATAAATGCAAACGTCATAAATAAAATAGAACAAATTGAATGCAGCAACACACTAAGAGAGAAAACACCTTGGCCACATGGTGTTCATGCCAGCAATTTAAGAATGGATCAATATTAGGAAATATTTTAACATAATTCTCTTATTTTAAACTGGAGGAGAAAAATCCTTTAGCATTCCCACCCATGGGAAAAAAAAAAAGCATTTAACAACATTTTGTATCCATTCTTCATAAAGAGCTCTTCATAAACTCAGAACAATGGGCCCATCATTAACATGATGGATAGGTAGATAGATGGAGATCCTGATGATATTCTGGTATAATAAGAAGCTGTCATGAGTTAAAAAAAAAAAGAGAAAGGTAAAACTTGAGAAGGAAGCATGATATATATGAAAAGTTAGAAATTTCCAGCTAGAAAACATAGATTTCCATTTCAGTTTTTCTACCTGCAATCTGTGAGACCTTAGGCATATCATGTCACTCTCTTGGATTTCAGACATTTCAGTGAAAAAATGAGGCTGGTAATAGCTACCTTAGGAGGATTAATGTGATCAAAGTACATTAAAGCACTAACTTATACGGGGTTTTCATAAATGGTTGCTTTGGAAAAAAAATACCACCTGTTCTGGAGATTTACCCACCCCAAAACAGAGAGGATAAAAACCAGAAAACATCTGAACATACACTTACTTGAAGTCAATAGATGTTCAAAATTTCCTCCGATTAATCCAGGAGCATGGGTACTTCCTCATTCTGATCCTTCGGCTAAGATCTTCAATGATAAAAATAGAAGTTTCAAAAACCTTCTGTGACCCATATCATGACAGAAAGTTGACTCTTCTGTGTCATTCACGTTGACCCAAAACAAGATACGTGTTTTCTGAGAACGTGCCTGCAACCTATTGATTTGGGATCCATGACATTCTCCAGACAAGAGGACTTCATTCAGGTTCCTGGAACTGCTCATCAGAGTCACCTTCACCATCCTTTCTGTTTCTCTGACCTTCTGCTTCTCCAGTCAAGACGCATAACTTATGGAAAATGGGAGAAGCTGTTAACTTTCTTCCTTTTACCTGTAGCTCTCTTCTGAAATTGCAAATTAATTTCCACAGTATGGCTCTGCAGTTTTTCTAAGACTTTGATCCTATTTATCTTAAGTGTAGCACTAAGGGGAGGAAATGGAAGCTCAATCCAGGTGTCCACATTGACTCTGCACACGTTCATATTTTCGTGAAACCCAATCATGAGTTTCTATGTTTTCAATAGTTTCAGTTTCATTTGGTTCATGCCTTATTGCATTAGTAAGTATAGTTTCTTTTTTTTTTTAATTTAAGTTTTATTTTATATTGGAGTATAGTTGATTTACAGTGTTGTGTTAGTTTCAGGTATACAGCAAAGTGATTCAGTTATACATATACGTAAGGCCAATAGGAATCTAAGGAATTAGGCTTCTGAGGATCCTGAGTCTAAAAAGTGTCTTCAATTGAAGAAGACATCTAGTAAATTTCTTCAACAATTTTCACCGTGTTGTCTGACTATATTAAAATAAACAAATTCTGCTTCAGTTCCTTATAAATATCCCACAAATTCTCGGTGGATAATTTGTAGTTTTTACCTCTTTGTTCATTGCATCATGTAATGAATGGGTCTTGCAAAGTTAACAAAACAGTCTTTTGCTATAAACTATGAAATGTAAACTGTGCTCACCAACCATCACTTTTGAACCGGAATACATTTTGTCTTTGTTGTTGTTCTATGTGCCCCATCTGTGGCATGTGAATTTCTATATTTGGATCAAACTTTTCATATTTCTTGCTCTTAGGCACTTAGGTCATAGATGTTCTTGAATGCTAAAATTATTTAACATTTTTTCCTTGCTAAAAATTTTAAAAAGACCACATGCAGGGGGTTATCAATAGAAAAAAAATAGTGGTATCAAAATACTTTTTTTCTGATTAAAAATAACAGGAAATTTAAGGAGTGGGTAAAAAAAAATAAGAGAAGAAAATAACAATTGTCTATAGTTACACCATTCAGAAATAACTACTCTTGACGGTTCATTTCGTTTGTTTCCCATCTTTCTTGCAATGTGTATATTTGAGGGGGCTTCCCTGGTGGTGCAGTGGTTGAGAGTCCGCCTGCTGATGCAGGGGACGCGGGTTCGTGCCCCGGTCCAGGAAGATCCCACATGCTGCGGAGCGGCTGGGCCCGTGAGCCATGGCCACTGAGCCTGCACGTCCAGAGCCTAAAAAAAGCAATGTGTATACTTGAGATGTATGAATATAGTTATGCATTTATACCTTTCTATTTATAGAAGGAAGTATGGGAAGAGGGCCTGTCTTGGTTTTTCTCAGACAATAAATCTTAGGTTGCTGTGTGCTTCACCAGTTCACAAACAAACACTGGCTTATTTATCAATCATGCCTTTACTGTTATTTTGTTTAATTCATTATCTTTTTAAGGGCTCAGAAAGCCTTTGGAACCTGCCAAATAATCTTCTAAATCTTCTACTATGTTAGGAGCTCATTTATCTAATTCTTTTAGGAAGATGGGAGGAATTAAAATGTCTAGAATTATATACATCCTGCATAAAGAAGGGAATAGACACATATGAGTAGATAAATGTAGACAAATGTTCTACCTAATTCTTTTTTTTAAAAATTCATTTTTATTGGAGTAGAGTTGCTTTACAATGTTGTGTTAGTTTCTGCTGTTCAGCAAATTGAATCAATTATACATATACATATATCCCCTCCTTTTTTGGATTTCCTTCCCATTCAGGTCACCACAGAGCATTGAGTATAGTTCCCTGTGTTATACAGTAGCTTCTCATTAGTTAAATCATCAGATATTTATTTTGTGCATGCTGAAATGTCTGACTAGTAGAAGGCCTGTGTCACTCTTGCTCTGGTTTCATAACTAGTGTATATGTTTCAAATGTACAGGGAAACCCCTTGTCCAGCAGCCATATTGACATGGATTAATACCTGATACTTTGACTTAAGTCATCAAAGATATTCTTGTCGCTAAATGGGTGAAGTGTCTTAAGAAATTAATTGAAACAAGATTTCCAGGGTGATTCCAATGTGAATTGTGGTACCAAACACAAATTAGAGCAAAAAAAACCCCCCAAAACACTTAATAATGTAAACATTTCAAAAAGAATCAAATTGAATCCTTTTCCTTATAGATTATTTTTTCTGTTTAAATTCTTACTCTTGTGTAAATGTGGTCTGTCTGATCATAACAAAGGAAGCAAATCATCCACCTTGTATTGAGGCTTTTGGAGAATTTCTTCTTCAAAATATATTCTTTAAAAACAAGTTCCATTTTTACACTACATACTCACAGTTATCCTGGGGTGGGAGTGGGGAACAGGGGGAAACTTCACACAGATGACCATCGAAAAATTCACAATTCATTAAAAGGACTTCTGCTTTAACCAATATATTCTATGAGCATTGCTAACAAAGGAAAAATTAGATTCACGTTTTCTTTTTTTCCGTGGGAGTATAGCCAAAATTCTATAGAAAAGTGAAGCTGAAGTAAGGCTCCCAGACCACTCTCAAACTGGACTCAACCTCTGTGAAACTTCACAGTGGCTGAACTAGAGCTTTCAACGAGTAGATTTTAGATGGATAAGCTTGGAAATCTCCTTTATAAAATTCAACCTTCCAAACAGAAATTGGAAGTCCGATCTCAGATTGAATTTCAGGTGAGCAAAATAATACAGTATTTTTCTAGAGGCAGAGTGCAATAGGAATTTATGCGATGGACAGGCAAGATTCTAAGAATGAGAAATTTTATTTCTTTTTTTTTATTTATTTATTTTTTTTAGTTTTTTTTTTTTTTTTTTTTTTTGCGGTACGCAGGCCTCTCACTGTTGTGGTCTCTCCCTTTGCGGAGCACAGGCTCCGGACGCGCAGGCTCAGCGGCCATGGCTCACGGGCCCAGCCGCTCCACGGCATGTGGGATCTTCCCAGATCAGGGCACGAACCCGTGTCCCCTGCATCGGCAGGCGGACTCCCAACCACTGCGCCACCAGGGAAGCCTGAGAAATTTTATTTCTTAAATCTCTCTAGAGACTACTGCAGACACATGTGGCTTGAAGAAGTCCTTCCATGTGTCTTCTGATTCTCAGGAAAACACATTTTTAAGCGACAGCAAGAGAGGTGACATTTTATTTTTCTCCATAAGAGACTCTCTTGGAAGGTTATTTTATAGTTTCTTTCTTAGATTCATTCCGAAGAGGTTTTTCTTAGTCCAGGACTCATATCTCTTATAAAAGGTGGAGAGAAGGTGGACTAGGGCTTGGAAAATATGTGAGTGTAATTTAAAGTTCTTCCTTTTAACAGCAGAGTTCTATCTATAGCCTTCTAAAGTTACAGAGCCCAAACTGAAGAATGATTTTCAGGTAGTCTGGGGGATGTGAGATATACTGTTCCCTACTTCAGAATTGCTTTACTTCTGCTTGTGCACCTTACCACCATGTGTGTGCTTCTTAGTTGCTAGCTAATATTTTTAGTTAACACAAAATGTCTTGCAAGTATAAAATCAGCTCTCGGCCTACAAGTCATCATTAATACATCAAACCACTTTTCTCTCTGAGCTCACAAGCCTGAATCGAGCAGCTATTATGATTCAATCAGCACTGTCATAGTAGATAAAATCTGATCACCTGAGCCCTAGATTTCAATCAGCCACCACACTCCTGGCAGGGACTGGAAGACTAAAGATTTCAATGCAAGATGGACTTCAGAATGTAGAGAAAAACCTCGAGTTATCTTTCTGTTACCTAAAACTTTCCAAGCATTAGTTCCCTCAGGTAATAATGTGTTGATATACATGTTCTCAGACATCTTTACAGTCTACAGTTGTACAAAAAGGCTAAGGCACTACTAAGCTAGTGCCACCGTTGTCTCCCTCCACTCACAGATGGGTCAAGACAGTATCATTCTTTGTGGATAAAGATAATTATGGTGACAACTGTGCAGTCCAACAGAATTCTCTGTGATGAGTAAAATATTCTGTGCTGTGATATGGTAGCCACTAGCCACTGTGTCTCTTGAGCTTGAAATGTGGCTTGTGTAACTGAGGAGCTGAATTTTTGTGGATGGACCTAGAGATAATCATACTAAGTGAAGTCAGTCAGAAAGAGAAAGACAAATACCATATGATATCACTTACATGTGGAATCTAAAATATGATACAAATGAACTTATTTACAAAACAGAAATAGACTCACAGACATAGAGAACAAACTTAGGGTTACCAAAGTGGAAAGGCAGGGGATAAATTAGGAATTTGGGATTAACTGATACACACTGCTATATATAAAATAAACAATAAGGACCTACTGTATAGCACAGAGAACTGTATTCAATATCTTATAATAACCTGTAATGGAAAATAATCTGAAAAAGAATATACATAACTGAATCACTTTGCTGGACATGTGAAACATTATAAATCAATTATACTTCAAATAAAAAAAGAATTTAAATTTATTTATTTAATTTATTGTATTTTATTTTATTCATTTTATTTTGGGCTACTTTGGGTCGTCGTTGCTGCACGCGGGCTTTCTCTAGTTGTGGCAAGCGGGGGCTATTCTTCGTTGCAATGTATGGGCTTCTCATTGCAGTGGCTTCTCCTGTTGTGGAGCACAGGCTCGCGGGCTTTAGAGAGCAGGCTCAGTAGTTGTGGCGCACGGGCTTAGTCGCCCTGCGGCATGTGGGATCTTCCCGGACCAGGGCTCGAACCCATGTCCCTTGCATTGGCAGGCGGATTCTTAACCACTGCACCACCAGGGAGGCCCCCAAAGAGTTTAAATTTAAATAGCCACATATCTTTAGTGGCTACAGTATTGAACAGGGAAATTCTATAGAATACTTTCATGGAAGGTATCTATCCTATAGGATGATTGAGAATGTTCTGATTAAAGTGCATATTTGCTTCTCTGTGATTAAAGTGCATGTTTGCTTCTCTGTGATAAGCCTTTATTTTTTTAAATGGGTGCTATAAAAAATAATTATAAAACCTCGAATTGTTGCATGCTTTGGAAGTGTATAGAAATGGGTGACGTTGGGCTTCCCTGGTGGCGCAGTGGTTGAGAGTCCGCCTGCCAATGCAAGGGACACGGGTTCGTGCCCCGGTCCGGGAAGATCCCACATGCCGTGGAGCGGCTGGGCCCGTGAGCCATGGCCACTGAGCCTGCGCGTCCGGAGCCTGTGCTCCGCAACGGGAGAGGCCACAACAGTGAGAGGCCCGCGTACCACAAAAAAAAAAAAAAGAAATGGGTGACGTAATTTTTTTAACTTATGAAATATAAAAAATGTGAGCTGGTCCCTAATAAGTTATTTCTGTGAACTCCTAAAAAAAAAATAGAGACATGATATTTCTGTAAGTATTCTTTTCATTATAAAATTATATGCAGCATTTTTTCTGCCCGGTCCCCCCTCCCCCAGAGTGCCGCTCCAGCCGCACCTCCCTAGCTCTGAGTTCCAGGCTCCTACTAAGCTAGTGCCACCGTTGTCTCCCTCTGCTCACCATCATGATCATCTAACAGGACCTCATCAGCCGTGATGAGATGTTCTCCAACATCTACAAGGTCGACGACGGGCTGTGTCTGGAAGTGGAGGGGAAGATGGTCCGCAGAACAGAGGGTAACATCGATGACCCGCTCATTGGTGGAAATGCCTCCGCTGAAGGCCCCAAGGGCTAAGGTACCGAAAGCACAGTAATCAGTGGTGTGGATATTGTCATGAACCATCATTTGCAGGAAACCAGCTTCACAAAAGAAGCCAACAAGAAGTACATCAAAGATTACATGAAGTCAATCAAAGGGAAGCTTGAAGAACAGAGACCAGAAAGAGGAAAACCTTTTATGACGGGGACTACAGAACAAATCAAGCACATCCTTGATAATTTCAGAAACTACCGGTTCTTTATTGGTGAAAACATGAATCCGGATGGCATGGCTGCTCTGCTGGACTGCCGTGAGGATAGTATGACGCCATATATGACTTTCTTTAAGGATGGTCTAGAAATGGAAAAATGTTAACAAATCTGGCTGTTTGGATCACTTGCTCGTCATAACTGGCTGGCCGCTGCTTTTCATCTACACAACACCAGGACTTAGACAAATGGGATTGATGTCATCCTGACCTCTTCGTTTTGATGTTGATTTATTTGGAGTAGAGGCATTGTTTTTGAGGAAAGAAAAACAAAAACATGTTATGTAGGTTGTCTAAAAATAAAATGCATTTAAACTCAAAAATAAAAAGTATATGCAGAGTCTCTATGGAACTGTGAAATCCTACTGTTTGTTATCAGAAACTCTGTCTTCTGTTGTTTTGATCTTATGTCATCTTGTACGTGGTAAGCATTCAACTTTTTTTTTTTTAATTTTAGAATGAATGAGGTTTATTAGGTTCTATCACCCACAGGAGGTACATCCCAAATCTGCTAATGAGCACAGCTGAGCAGAAAAGGAAAGAAGAGTTATTTAACAACTCATCATTTTCTTGCTGCAAGATTGCCCTTGGCTAATCAGCTCACTGCAGGAATTCAATAAATAATAAATAAATAAATGCACAAACTTTGACCAGCAGTATTTGTTTCACATATGTACAATTCTTTCTTCAAAAGTAACATCAAGTTGTAACCAGTTAATTTGTACTTTGTTATTAGGTTGTCTCTGTGCTGTGCTTGTGAGTAGAGATATCCCAAGTGATTCTACATTTTAATTTAAAGTGAACTAGGTCTATGTGTTGCCTTCACATTGGGTTCTTAGTTTTCAATAGGTGCTGCTGAAAACAAGTTAATGCCAGATGATGAAATAGAATGTAGTTTTTTACATCAAGAAGAATGGCTCTGCAGTTAATTTTCCTGAGAGGTTAACTTTCAATTAAAAAATAGTTAGCATGAGTCTTAGACTGCACATCTTGTGTTCTGGACAGTCTTGGAACCCTCCAGTACCAAGGCAGGAATTCAGTTTTCTATCTGACAGCAAAGGGGTTATAAAAAGTTCTCAGAGTAGGTGCTGGATATTCTCATAAACCTACAGCTCCCTATCGATTGAGACTGTCGAGGCTTGCAAGTCAATTCAGAATGATTGACTCTTGTTCTAGATTATTGAGCAATGTATTGATTCTTGGCATCCTCTAATAAGAAACATCAGGAACTCGTTTGTTTATACCATCTTTACAGCCAGACCTAAAATCCCAGCCATTTGGCATCCAGTTAAAAAATATTCCTATATGGTTTGCATATGATGTCACCAAGACAGTGTGGTGACAGAAATCTAAAATAATATGTGTCTTTCAAAAAAGTTATATTTAAGGCAAATAATTCATGTTGACTATAGGTGAGTAGCTTGAATTTCTTAGGAAGTTCCTCTACCTGCCAAATTGTCCACCTGATATCAGATACAAAACAATATGAAATGTCAAATGGTAGAATAGGTGCTTTTTAAAAATCAGTTTGTTGATGTGGGTTAGGGAGATCCTACACTATGGAAACTTTCCAAGGAACTTGCATAATATAATTGGGCACTTCTAATGACAGGTGGCTCGGAGCCTTAGTATTTTAAATTGTTTTTACTGCCTGATAAATGTGTCCTAGATAATGAGGGTGATTTCAGTATCGTGTAGCAGCAATGTAATTTAGGGTAGAGATTCACAATGGGACAAAAATCCTAACGCAGGTGTGTGGTCAGTTCAAATAAAACATCATAGACCTTAATATGGTCATGGAGCTTCTTGTCTCTAATTTAAAGTCAAGGATTCCTTAACTTTTGCTTTCCTCCATGTTTGAAATGAGACTGTAAGTGGTTGGTGTCCCTGTGCTATCTGGCACCTAACAGAAAGCATAGATCCATTACCATATGGGGAAGTGCCAGTAGAACAAAGCAGTGGTTTCATTTCATCATAACTTGCGGACACGTATAGAAGTAAAGATATGGCTGGCCTTATGGAAAGTGTCTTCATATTTGGTGAGTTCAGTATTGGGGAATGTCTACTCCACATCATGGGGAAAAGAGTTACTCTTGTGTGTGCAGAATAAGGTCTAAAGATACAAAGTAAGCATCTTTATATTTGTTATTTCGGTTTGTGATTGTATTCGTTTTCTATTGCTATAAAAATGACCACAAATTCAGTGATTTACACAACACCCATTTTCTGTTTGTTTTCTCATGGTTTCTGTGGGTCAGAAGTTTAAATAGTTTTGCTCATCTAGTTTCTCTACTTGAGATTTTACATGACTGAAATCAGGGGATGGCAGAGCTGCGTTCCTTTCTTGAGGCTCTGGGGAAGACTGTGTCTGAGCTCACTCAGGTCGTCGGCAGAATTCAGTTCCTTGTGGTCGTAGGACTGCCTTCGCATTTGAGGGTTCCTTCGCTCTGTCAGCCAGGGGCTTAGTTCCTAGAAACCTCTTTGCCACCCTTGCATGTGGCTGCCCTACATCTCAGAACCAGCAGTGGGGTGTCAAATCCTTCTCATACATGGAATCTCTGACCTTCCTTTCTACAGGGTCTCTGGCTCTACCCAGGGAACATTCTTGTCTTTTAGGGCTCATGTGATTAGGTGGGACCCACCTAGATAATTGAGGATAATCTCTCCATCTGGTACGGTTCTTAACCTTAATTACATCTGCAAGTCTTTTTTTTTTTTCATATTGGGTAATGTATACAGCAATCCAGGGATTAGGGTGTGGTTACATTGGAGGGGGCATTATCCTGCTTACCACAGTGATTATCAGTATTAATGACTTATTTTTTTTTTTGGTGTACGCGGGCCTCTCACTGTTGTGGCCTCTCCCGTTGCGGAGCACAGGCTCCAGACGCGCAGGCTCAGCGGCCACGGCTCACAGGCCCAGCCGCTCTGCGGCATGTGGGATCTTCCCGGACCGGGGCACGAACCCGTGTCCCCTGCGTCGGCAGGCAGACTCTCAACCACTGCGCCACCAGGGAAGCCCCAATGACGTATTATTAATGGTAGTTTAAGAAACAATTACCTATTTTTACCTCTCTCTCTGTATTTCATCTAGATACCTGATATACCAAAAAGAAGAACTTTTCCATATGTTTCTGCAAGTTTATTCTCTTACAGTTTCCTCATCAAGCACACCTTAGGCATTTGTTATTATATCTGGAAACTTGAAAAGCATAGTCTCTGTGAAATATGAACAATTTCAAGACAAAGGAAATTATAAATTTAATGTGATTATGAATGCCGTGGGTGCCTTCAGACAATTCCTTTATTACCTCCATTGTTATGGTTTTTAATTTTTAAAAAAAACCAGAGCAAAATTAGTAAAGTCTGTCATATTTGTAAGAACAACCAGGTGTTTTCTATAGATGTGGGATACAGGGGCTGTTTAAGTTCTGATTCATAGTTCATTTTAGTGTCCACAAAATCTTACCACTAGAAATTAGAACAGTGCCAGGTTAAGTGTATTTAAGTAGATAAAATCTTATTTGATATGATACCAGTAACATTGGGATACTAGAACAATGGCCAGTTTTGTTCGTTTTTTTTTTCATTTTATTCTGTGCTAATAGTTCTGTTCATAGGTTTTCTACTTCTCTTCGGTACTTTATGTTTTTCTAGAAAATTGTCCATTTCATCCAGATTTTCAAGTTTATTGGCAATTTTGGAATGTTCTGTTATAATTTAAAAATGAAAAATATCTTTATTTGTAGTTACATTTATTGCTTACGTTTTATTTTGAACTTATTTGTTATTTCATTTTTTTCTTTAATATACTCATAAAAGTATTGGTATTTTAAATGAGGCAAAGGTTTTTTTTGTTTAATCAATTATAATTTTTTTGTGTGCTTATTATCATGTGGGGGTTTTACCTTTATATCTTCCCATTTGGGATTATTTTGTTATTCCTTTTCTAGCATATTCTGTAGAAAAATTTACTTAATCTCTCTTGTTTTTAAGAAATAATTTAAAGTTTATAAATTCTCCTCTGAGAACCACATTGCCCTTATCTCACTGGCCCTGAAATATAGGTTTTTTTTTCTTATTATTAAATATTTTGCAATTTCCATTTTGTTTTCCTGCTTAACTCATTAATTATTTACATGTGGGAAGAAACAAACAAACAAAAAACCTTCCCAGATATACCAAGTTGGGAAGAAAGGATGACTTCTAGTTTCACTATATGTGAATGTGGCCATTTTGGTACTCAACAGTGTAGAATTTGCTGAGACTTCCTTTATGTCTAGAACAGTCTTTGCAAATGGTCTTTGTGTGTTTGAAAAGAATGTACATTCCCTGGTTTTGGATGCAAAGTTCTGTATAAATCTGTTACATCAGACTTGTTCAGTATATTGTTGAAATCTTCCACATCCTTGGTTTTTTTTGTGTACTTGATCTGTCAGTATATGAGAGACATGTACTGTGATTGTAGGTTTGTCTGTTTCTCTTTATGTTTCTATCAGATTTTGCTTTGTACATATTTTAAGCTTTATTCAGGTTCATTCAAGTTCAATACTTTACAGCTCATTAATAGATTTTTTCCATTTATTGATACATGAAATGTCTTTCTGTGTCTCCTGGATTCTATTTTGACAGATTTAATATCATTATATCTTCTTATATCTTATTTCTTTTTTGCTAGTATTTGACTGGTTTGTACTTTTTTCATTTCCTTATTTTCAACCTCTCTAATTCCTCTTGTTAAAGCTGTATGTATTTGGTAAATAGCCCATATTTGCATGTTGTTTTATTCATTCTGAGATTTTCTGTCTTTTGACAAATTATTCATATTTACTATGGTTATTAAGATCTTTAGGCTTATGTCTAGTTTCTTTTTCCATGTGTTTTCTGTTTACCTTGCTTTCTCATTGTTTCATTTATTTTTCTCCTCTTGCCTTCTGTTGAATTGCTTAAGAATTCTTTGCTCTGTTTTTTCCTCTATTGGTTTAAAGCTATACTTTTAATTTCTACCCTTCTGTTATTATCTTTACATTTTTATCACACATAAATAAGCTTATTAGAGTTTCCTAATAAAGTCTCATGTTATTCAGTTAATTTCTCATTCCCTCAAAGAAGATAGATATGTTTTATTCTGGAGTTCTACTCAGTAACCCTCCTGCCCCCAACCCAACTAACCCATGCTATCTTTTGGAATTTTAATTTCAATTATCAAAGTTTATTATACTATTTATTCAGCTATTACTTATAGATTTTACTGCTTATAAGTTGCTTCTCATTGCATTTTTATCTAAATTCTTCTTTGTGTTTTACTTTTTTTCTTGTTAGAATATATCCTTATATTCTTTATAAACTTATAAAGTTTACTTCTGTGTGGGAGAGTCTATAGGTAGTAAAATTTGAGTGCTTAAACATATGAAAATATCTTTCTTAAATGTTTACTCTTGAATAGTATACTTTTACTTTTGAAATTTTATTGTGTATTGAATTCCAGGTTCAAAGTTATTTTCTCTCAGGATTTAGAAATGTTTTTCCACTGCTTTCTTACATTCAGTGGTACTGATAAGGAATCTGATGTCATTCTGAAGTATTATTTTTGCAGTTGATCTTTCTTTCCTCTTTGAGAGAGGTCCCAATTTTTCTCTTTATCATTATGTTTGTGCTTATGGTATTTGCAGTGAGGTTTTATACTTATTCTCCTTCTTGTCACTTAGTGAGTAGTGTCAACCTAATGACTTGTGTATTTTTTTCCCAGTTCTGGGAAATAATTGGCCATTGTCTTTTCTACTATTGCCCCTCTTTCATTCTTTCCATTATTTGCTTCTAGAAATATTTTTAGAGGGATATCAAATTTGGGGTATCTATTCTAAATGTTTTAAATTTTCTTATGGCTTTTCATCTTTTTGTGCTACATGTGAAATAATTCTTCAGTTCAGTCGTTCTAGTGACTGATTTACTCTTCAGGTATTAAGACCATGTACTGAGGTTTTATTTTAAGGATTTGGGTACACAAAATTGGGTTAGTTTGAATCCTTGGTTCATGGCACATTAACATTATTGCTCTAGCCAGTATCATTTTTAATTTATCATTTATTTAGTTTTAAATACAGTAGACATCACGAATATGCCACCAAAGTCAATGACTGCAACATATCCAATAACTTCATATGTCTATATGCCCCTCTCTTATCTGTGTTTCTTCAACCCAACTGTCCTCGATTTTGTGTTTATTTTTCAGTTGCTTTTTAAAAAGTTTTATCATACACAGAGATATATCCATTTTTCCACTAATTAAAGAACCATTTCTGAAAATGTCCATCATTACCCTCAATGATTTGAGATACCATCTTTATCATATACTAAATTTCCATATATATTTGGGTTTATTTCTGGACTTTCTATATTATATTCCACTGATTTATTTGCCTATTTATGTGCCAACCCCATACTGTTTTAGTTATAGAGTCTTTATAGTATGTTTTATTATCTGGTAGCGCTAATCCTTTCTCATAGTTTTTCTTTTTCATTGTTTCCCTAGCTATTCTTGCATTTCTCTTCCATGTGAGCTTTAGTATCAACTTGTTTAACTCCTTATAATCTGTCTTTGTTATCTTTATCGAGACTGTGTTGAATTTATAAATTAATTTAGGGAGAACTGATATCTTCACAATGTTGAGTCATTATATCCAAGAAAAGGGAGTGTCTATTCATTTTTTTTTTTTTTTTTCCGGTACGCGGGCCTCTCACTCTTGCGGCCTCTCCCGTTGCGGAGCATAGGCTCCGGATGCGCAGGCTCAGCGGCCATGGCTCACGGGCCCAGCTGCTCCGCGGCATGTGGGATCTTCCCAGACTGGGGCATGAACCTGTGTCCCCTGCATCGGCAGGTGGACTCTCAACCACTGCGCCACCAGGGAAGCCCTCTATTCATTTTTTAAACCAACTTTTGTTTCTTTCAGGAATGATTTAAATTTGTCATCATATAGATTTTGCACATTTCTTGTTAAATTTAATCCTAAATATTTAATCTCCTCTGTTGCAATTCTATCTACTATATGTCCTCTAACTGTTTATTGTTTGTGTACATGAAGGCTAGTGATTTGATATTCTTACATTTTATTGAATTCTTTTACAGTTTATGTTAGTTTTATCATTGATTCTCTGAGAGTTTACAGGTATGATATCTGCAAATAGAGATAGTTCTTCTTCCTAATCTTACGCCACTAATTGCTTTCTCTTGGCTGATCATGTTGGTTAATACTAGTGTAGTACCGTGTTGACGAGTACTGGAGATAGAATTGTTGCCTTGCTCCTAATCTAGTTGTTTTCCTATTAAATAAGATTCTGGCTTCCAGACTTAAGTATTTCTATGTCTATCTGTATTTCTATCTTTATCTCTATCTATAAATTGATAGAGATGTTATTACATTATGAAAGTACCTCTCAGTTCCTATTTTCTTGAGTATTTTAATAATGAATGGGTGTTAAATTTGGTCAAATGTTTTGTCAGCATCTATGGAGATAAGCATATTTTCCTCCTTATATTTATTGATAAGATAAATTATATTAACCTATTTTAAAATATTGAACCAACTTATATTCCAAAAACGAAAACTTAGCATGCATATTATTTGCTTAAAGTGATGTTGGAATCTACATGTTAATATTTTATTTTAGTATATTTGTACTGATATTCATTAGTGATATTGGTCTTTGGTTTTCTTCTTTGCACAGTCTTTATCTGGTCTATCAGTTTGTATCATATTTACTTAAAAAAAAGAATTTGACATTTTTCCTTCCTTTGCAGTACTCTTGAATAATTCCTACAGCATTGGGATTATCTGGTGTTTGAAGATTTTTTGGAGTACCACTGTGTCTAGGTCTTGTGCTTTTCAGTACAGTAGTTACTTCTAATTTTCTCTACTTCTTCTATGGAAAGTATCTGTATGAGGTTGTATTTGTTTGTTTTCCCTTGGTCTGCCTTTGTTCTTCTCAAAGCCTTGAAGCTGGAGGCAGTGGAGAGGGTTAGTGGAGAGGTAGTATGAGAGATTGAACACTGGGATTTGGTGAGTTCTCTTTTTATACCTTCAGTTATTTTGCAATTTCAGCATTCTCTGCCTTCAGGTAATAGCGTGATGGTTAATTTAATATGTCAAATTGACTAGACCACAGGGTACCCAGATATTTGGTAAACATTCTTCTGGGAATTCCTGTGGACATATTTCTGCATGAGATTAACATGTAAATCCGTAGACTGAGTAAAGCAGATTGTTTTCTCTACTGTGGGTGGCCTTATGCAGTCAGTTGAAGGTCTGAGTATAACAAAGCTGACCCTCCCCTGAATAACAGAAAATTCTTTTCTGCCTGATCACATTCCAACTAGGACATCAGCTTTTTCTCCCCCCTGCCGGAAAGGCAATCCAGTGACAAGGAATTTGGCTGAACTGTGTTCTAGTGTTCCATGGAAAGTAGAATTTATGAGTGATGAAATTAGATATTTAGCAGAGATTTCTAAGCAAAATGTTGAAGGTGGGGACTGGATCCCTCTGACTGCTTATAGTAAAAAGTAAGAGGAGTGAGATAAATTGATAGGCAAAAAGGAACCATAATTTGAAGATCTGGAAGATTCTTAGCTTATCCATATTGCAAAACATGAGAACGCTTGTTCTGAAGACTAAGGGGTATGGCTGAACAATCATTTGATAAGGGGATTAAGATGGATGTGAACCATGAATTTAAGCAGCCATCTCAGAAGAAGCCAGGAATAGAGATGAGATTATATCAGCAGAAACACTGCCAACTTGTTACTAAAAAGGACAGAAAAAAATAGGACATAATAAAAGATGGCTTTCAGACTTCTTAGATTGTGTAGGAGCATACAGTAAAGCTATCCTACTGCAAACATGCTTCATCCTTCAAGAAAAAGGAAGAATGACCCCAAAGGTGATTCAGAGATCAACAGAGCTGACACTGCCACCACAGACCCAGGGGGCAGGGCTAGTTCCTCCTCTGTTCCAAAGGTGGGCTCTTCATTTTCAGGGGCTAGGATGCCACTGCCCTGTACCTCAGGGGAGGGGCTGCCCTCACAGAGCCTTGGGGCGGGGGGTGATATTGTTACTCCAGTGAATCTTACCCTGGCCTTAAGATCTGATGAAAATCTGCCTTGCTGGGTTTTGTTTCTTCTTCCCAATTTCTCCCCTTTGGAATAAGAATGTTCCACCATTGTACTTTGGAAACATACAACTTGTTTGGCTTCACAGGTTCACAGCTGGAGAGGAATTTTATCTTGGGATGAATCATACCTTGAGTCTCACCCATATCTGATTTATGTAATATTTAGATGATACTTTGAACTTTAGACTTCAGAATTGATGCTAAAATGAATGAAAATGTTTGGGGCTGTTAGGATGGAATGAATGTATTTTGCATGTGAGAAGGGCATGAATTTTGGGGGACTGGGGTACAATATTATGGACTGAATATAGATGTCCTTCCAAATTCATATATGAAGCCCTAACCCCCAGGGTGGCTGTAATTGAAGTAGGGAAGTACTTAAGGTTAAATAAGGTAATACTGGATACTAATGGGATTAGTATCCTTAGAAGAAGCGATGCCAGAGTGCTCTCTCTCTCTCTCTCTCTCTGTCTGTCTCTCTCTCCCCCTCCCTCTCCATGTGTGCTCAGAGGAAAGCACATGTGAGGACAAAGCAGCTGTCTGCAAACCAGGAAGAGAGCTCTCACCCAAAAATGAACCCCACCAACCCTTGTTCTGGGACTTCCAGCCTCTAAAATTGTGAGAAATAATTTCTGTCGTTTAAACCATCCAGTCAGCAGTATTTTATTATGGCAGCCTTGGCAGACTGATATAAATAGCAAGGACACAGTTTTGTGTAAAATTTTCCTATAACTAGTTTCCATAACTGTGGTTGTTTCATTATATTTTGGACGGGGGGGGGGATTTGGGGAGGATGATTGTCTTTAGCTATGGAAAAACTGACATTTATTAAATCCAATATGACTGATATATTTTTTAAAATTCTGAATATAGCCCATTTGGTTATTCTGATTCTTAAAATATTTGGACTTTTCCAGTTACTTTCTACTTGTATCATTTTTCTTTCATCTTACCATTTTTGGATTTAACATATTTGGTCTTTCTTTCTTCCTCAATTTTTTTCTCTTCTTCAAATTTATACACTCTACTTTTAATCTCTTTTTGATTACCATTGAAACTTTATTATGCATATTTAACATAACAAAATCTAAATATCTTAATCTTTATCCTAAACAAGCTATGATCTTGTCTTTTCTCTCTGGGTGTTCAAGATATTTTCTTTATCCCGAAATCTTCCAGTTTTACTAAGATGTGCCTTAGGGAATTTCTTTTGATATATCCCATTTGGGACAAGTTGTCCTCACTACATCTATGGATCTATGTTTTTTATCTTTTCTGAGAGATAAAATATTGCTTTTCCTCCATTCCCTTCACGCTATGTGGGGCTGCAAGTAGGCTTATATTGGTCTTTATCATTTTATGTTCCAATGTCTCTTAACTTCTTTTTTGTATTTTCTCTTCTCCTTATTCCTTTTTGCTGTATTCCAGACGAAATCTTTGGATATACCTCTCAGTTAACCAGTGCTCTCTTTATTGCATAAAACTGATCTTTAAGTCATCCCCAGAATTTTTGATTTCTACAAATACATTTTTTCATTTCTAGGAGACTTTTTTTCTAGTATTTTTTCTATTGCCAATAATTTCTTGCTGAATACTCAGCTTTATATAAAATATTTACTTTTTAAATCATTTCATGAAGCCATGAAATACATCCAACCAGTTAAACATCTGCAGTT
The DNA here is from genome assembly GCF_963924675.1 of Phocoena phocoena. Classification (NCBI taxonomy): domain Eukaryota; kingdom Metazoa; phylum Chordata; class Mammalia; order Artiodactyla; family Phocoenidae; genus Phocoena; species Phocoena phocoena. The sequence continues at coordinate 90,209,709 of NC_089228.1, forward strand.
TTTGTGAGTCTAAATCTGTTATTTCTTGTTTATGCTTACAGATGCTAATAGCAGTGATTTTGGTAATTTTCTTTGTGAGTTGATTACTTGATCTTAATTGGGGTGAGTCCTTCAGGACTAACATATTTATTAAATCCAATGTGACTTCTTTTTCCTTAAACCTTTGAGTTTAGTACATTTGGTTATCTTGACTGTTGTTATTATGAACTATTTCTATTAGTTTCTACTTGCCCCATTTCCCTTTTCTCTTACCATCTTTGGATTGAATATATTTGATCTTTTTTCATCCTCATTTTTTTCTCTCATTCAAAATTATACATTCTACCTTTAATCACTCTTATTGGGTAGCACTGGGCCTTTCCATGTATATTAAACATAACAAAATCAAAAGCTAAACAATACCTTTATCTACATCCTAAACAATACAGGGACTTTAGCACACTTTACCTCTGATTGCCTTACCTCAGACTTACATACCAGAGGGTTCCATCATATTAGTTCCTCTCTGATTTACCAATGCCAAGTCTCTTCTGCTCTAGCACATTTCTTCAACTCTGTGGCCTCTGCTCCTGGCTACCCTGGCCTAAATTTCTATGTGTTCCTACCCTGACTCCTCAGATGTTAGCATCAGAAACCCCAGCCCCTGTATGCCAGGCTATGCTCATGTTCATTTCTCTGTGGGCTCTCTTGGAAAATGCTCCTACCTTGTGTAAGACCAACGATACCTCCAAGTGTAAGTTTTTTCCAGGGCCTAGTTAGAGTGAGAAGGAGAATCCCCCGGAGCAATGACCGTTTGTGATACATTGATTATGAACCTTTAATTTTTTATTTCAATCATTATTTCTCTCACATCTAAGATATCTAATTGGTTTTTCTAAATAAGAACCTGTTCTTGTTTCATGACCACTACTCTTGTTTAGTAATCTACTGTTCATTTTTCACAAGTGCAGTTACCTAATTTATTCTTTTACTTAAAAATAAATTGTTCAGTTTTTGCTGTATATGTATAAGAAATTCCTCTAGGTGTTGGAGAATATAGTGGTAAATAAAACAAGTTCTCTGCCTTCATTAAGCCAGTATTGTAGTGAAAGAAAATAATGGCTAGCATTCATAGAGTGCTTCGTATGTGTCAGGCATCAGTCAATGGCATATTTTCCATATTCTGTAAAAAACAAATAACTACTATCTTCCTGGATATTAAATATACATATTAAAAATATTTTCAGATTTCTTTATTATTTCTATTCTTCAAAGTTTAAACTCTTCCATAAGTGTATCCTGTTTTCCCTCCTTCACACGTTAGATTTTCAGATGCTTGGTGTCTTGCTGCTGTGTTTTCATTTTCTAGGAATGACTTCTTCTTGCTCATCATGGATTCTAAATGACCGCCTTAGGAGACCACCTTGTAGCAGCATTAACCCAAATCTTGAGAACTTAAAGTTCAAATTTTACATGACCCTTGGAGTATAAACAACTAGATGGTATGTTTGACAAATTCTTTCCTGCAAATGAGCACATACACGCAAACACACACACACGTACACATATATATCTAGATATAGGCATTTATAGCAATATAGTCTTTTGAAAGCATTGGCCTCTTTTTACCTGTAGCTTCCTGTTTGTTTCCCATTTTGAGATACGTCTTTCTAATCTACGGAGATACTCGTCTTCGGTTTCCAAGCATAAATACGTGTTTAATCATTTTTCTTTAGCTCTTTTCTATCACTTCTATGAGTTTTTTGAAAAAGAAGATTTCATTCTATGCTTAATCCACCCTCTTAAATAAAAAGTCCAATTTAGATTTCATATGTCAATTTAGAACCCCTGTTAAAAAGTTTACCTCTGTGTTGGCAATAGTTGGTCTTTTTTCATTGGTTTTGTTTTGTTTTGTTTTCTTAGGCGTGTCTTCCACCTTTTGTCGCGCAGTAACGTTGTCTCGGTTGCTAAAGCCTTTCCTTGGGTTGTTGTAAACAATAAGGTGCAGTTCGGTATGTCAAGCTGTCGAAAGTCCTCATGATCAATTTTGCGTTCGGAGAGGAAGTATAGCTGAGAGCATTTCAAGATTGCTGTGCCCGAAGTGAGGTGTCACAGCTGTGCAGTATAAACATCATTGTCTTTGCTTGGGTTTTGGCTCTGCTTGTGTTATTGAAACCCTTGAACATTGATACTGGCGCCTTTGTAAAATGGATGTTATATTATCCCGTGTATTCCTCACTTTTAGTCTTCGATGAATGAGAAGTGGTAAAGTAATTTCATTACAGCTACCATATGAGTTTTGTTAAATGCCAGAAGTATGGAGCTTGCCTATTCAGGGCCTCTATACTAACTATTTCATGATAGAATGCTCTCCGCTCAGCATGGGATAGCTCTGAAGTAGGATGAATACCATCAAATTCTTCAATGGATCCTAAACATGTTTTCACTTCCCTCACGTAGATAATGAAAAATGTACAGATCCCTGTAGAGAGCACCACTTGTTATTTTCTGTTCCTTCTTTACCTGAAGATGCCTTTCTGTGAATTTATACTCTGAATAGCAACCTCCAGTTCACTAAGCAGCCACCTCATAGTTGCACAGTATTCCAACTGTGCAAGCAACAGCTGTGAATGAGAGAAATGCATATCATCATAGAGCTTATGGAGCTCAATATGTTAGTTCTGTTTATTCAAAAGACCACCTGTGTTTCTGGGGAAATTGGAGACATTCCAAAGGAGAATGAAGACACAGCAGACAGTAATGAAACCTTCAGAGTTGTAAGCCAAAGCATCAGTGCTTTGGGTTACAAACAAGATGACAGTCCTGTGGGTAACTTGATTTCTAATATCTCTAGCAGAGCATTCTTGGTTAGAATGTTAATTAGCAAGTCAGTGGCTAGAATGCCCAGCTCCATTTTCTCACACATAGAAAGGATATGAAGTCATGACTGTCCTTGGGAGGGAAAAATTACATTGATAGGTGAGGGGAAATGGTCCTACTTGTTCCTTTGTTTTATTTTTCCATGTTTGCTTTAACATTTGTGAAGGTTATTTTATTGACCATTAATATCAGAAATATTCCATTTTTTCTTAAATAGATAATAACTCTGTCTCATCCACGTTGTTGAGCAAAACTGACTTACTCTACTTCTCAAGAATTTTGCTGTCACCATGACATATGGGGAGAGAAAGGTCAAAGAATGAATGAATGAATGAATGATGCATTGTGATAGCTGGTGTTCTTATAATACAGGCTGCCAAAGAAGGAAAAGTGCAGAATTTGCTTGCCAGGATATCTAAATTGAGCATAGCCTCAGGATAGGATAAAGTGCAAGCATTTCCTTCTTTTTCTTTCCTGGTGTGTCCACGATGAGACTGAATTGGAGATCACACTGCCATAGTAACGTAGGGTTGCTCTAGGTGAATAGTGATGTTGTTGCTGGATTTTTCTCCATCTTCCCTCTAGCCCATTAAAGGCTCTATAGCAATTTCGAGGCATCCCTTCAATACTTGGGTGTCTATCCTAGCCTTGACATCGTGGTAACTTTTTCCAGGCTCTTTCTTTACATAGCTTCTAAGTACAGAACAGGCTCCCCAGAGTAGCTTGAGATTATTTTACATTAGAGAAAACAGCTATTTGGGACTGAGTTGATTTAGAAGTCGCTTCTTTTAAGTACTTCCAGAACATACCTTCATTCCAGTTTGCCTAGCTTTGTTATGAAAGCATAGATATGCTGTGGGGAAGCAAGACTTTCCAAATAATGTAATGTGCTCTCTGCCCAAGTTCTTTGATTCCTTGCACCACAATGTGCTTCTATAGTATTTCTTGCAGAATCCATGGACCAGTTTTATTTTTAATTGAAGTATAGTTGATTTACAATGTTGTGTTTGTTTCAGGTGTACAACAAAGTGATTCAGACATATGTATATATATTCTTTTTCAAATTCTTTTCTCTTATAGCTTATTACAAAATATTAAGTATAGTTCCTTGTGCTATACAGTAGGTCCTTGTTGTTTATTTTATATATAACAGTGTGTACATGTTAATCCCAAACTCCTAATTTATCCGCCCCCCACCCTTTTCCCCTTTGGTAACCATAAGTTTGTTTTCTATGTCTGTGGGTCTGTTTCTCTTTTGAACATAAGTTAATTTGTACCATGTGTTTTAGATTCCACATATAAGCGACATCATGTAATATTTGTCCATGGACCAGTTTTTAAAATGAGAGTTAGTAAAGGTGCAAGTTATGAAAAGAGGTATTAGATATAAATGTGTTTTCGCCTAAGATTCCAGGCTACTTCTTTGCCAAAAGCCAGCAGAAAGCCAAGAAAAAAAGAATATAGCCTCAGCAGGGTGTTATAGTGGAAGGCAGAGGGCAAACATACACAGGATTACAGTGTCATGTAGGAAAAAAGTGTGAAAAATGCATGGTGGCAAGAGAAAAAGCTCTCGGTTTTTGAAATGTGTTATACATATGTGTGTTTTTTTTCTTCTGCTCATTTCCCTCTACACTTTCAATGTGAAATTCTCGATGCTATGAGAGACACTGTCTGCCACACGATGAGCTTTTGTGTGGACTGCATTGTGCGCCAGGGCAGCTGAGCGCTCTAGTTCTGGCTAGTTAATTGGTACCGAAAAGGAAATGCCTATGAAAAATTTCCCAACTGTTCCTTTTGCAGCTGTTCTACCTGAGAGCAGGTTTATAAGCCAGCCAAGATCTGTCTGGTGTGGGGTGGCAGCAGTGGTAAGGAGGTCCACCAGAGAAGACCCCTTCAGAAAAGCATTCCACATCAGTGTTTCAGGAAATAAAATTTCCTTTATTATTTTCTCCCTATTCTGTTTCCATTAGTGTAACAGTGTGAGTTACTGAAAAATTAATTGGGGTCCTGTCCTTTTTATGGCCCTACAGTCTTCCACAAAAAGGATGAGAAGGTACGTTTTTCTCCCCTTTAAGCAAAAGTAACATAAGCAGTGCTACTCAGAGTGGTCCAAGGGCCAGCAGCATCACCCGGGAGCTTGTCAGAAATGGACATTCTTGGGCCCAACCTCGGGTCAACTGAAGCAGAATCTCTCAGGTGGAGACCAGCAATCTGTGTTTTTGTTTTGTTTTTTTTTTTCTCTGCGTTATGCGGGCCTCTCACTGCTGTGGCCTCTCCCGTTGCGGAGCACAGGCTCCAGATGCGCAGGCTCAGCGACCATGGCTCACGGGCACAGCTGCTCCGCGGCATGTGGGATCCTCCCAGACCGGGGCACGAACCCGCGTCCCCTGCATTGGCAGGTGGACTCTCAACCACTGCGCCACCAGGGAAGCCCCCTGTGTTTTGTTGGATCTTATATGTGTTCTGTTTTATTTATTTATTTAAAATTTTTATTTTATATTTCAGGTGTACAGCAAAGTGATTCAGTTATACATATACATGTATCTGTTCTTTTTCAGATTCTTTTCCCATTTAGGTTATTAAATTCTCCAGGGAGTTTTATGAACTCTAAAGTGTGAGAAGGAGTACAGGAGGGAGGAGATCACCTTTGTGTTTAGAGCCCATCTGCGTGTATTTTGCTGGATTGTCCCAAAGAGATGAAGGTAGTTGGCAAATGACACCATTTCTAAGGAATGCCCATTAGGTGGCAGAACCTCTGAGGAGAGGCCCTGGGGACACCTGAATACAGATCACCAAATGTGTGGCCTTGAGAGTGGCAGTGAAGATCCTGGCTGCTGACTTTAGCTTGAAAAGTATGGACACTGCCACCTGAGCCATCCAACCAACTATTTGTGTGCCAGGTGATCGTGGGCAACGAGCATCTCTTGGGGAGGCTACTGAAACTGGCAAGCCAGAGCTCCCCCCGTCCAGGGTTCTCAGACTGTGTCAGCCCAGAGTTCTCAGATAATCTCAGGAAAGTAAGGGCAGGTCCCCATAATATGCCTCAGATTGGATTTTCTTCCAATTTTGGCTTGTATGGAGCAAAACAGTTCAGTTCCATTCCAAAAACAAATAAAATATACACTTGAGTGTATCATAAAAACCGCTCATAAACATAACAGTGGGGAGAAATAGTATTCAAGAAGGCATGTCAAATATGAGAATGTCTTTTTCCCCCCTGTTCATAATAAAAATGGAGAATTCTTATATCTGATATCCTCTGAGAACTGCTCTGTAGGAGGTTTTTAGCAAATTCTTTATGGTTAACTAGCTGGCAGAAGCGAAAACATATATTCCCTTTATTTGTCTCTGTATGAAAATTGTTTTTAAAAGCACTTGTAGAGAATAAGAGGAAATGGAAATGCCATGACTGGTTGGTTTAAGGTTGACCTGCAGAAACTTTAAGGTTGCAGTAGAAAAAGGGCAGGACTGAGAGGCCTGGACTTGACTCCCAGCTATACGACCTCAGACTAGGTGACTTTATTTTTCTGTGGCTGGGTTTCACCGTCATCTTCTAAGGATTCATTTCATCAGAGCTTGATATAGCTCACTCTTTCTCCTGATAGAAGTTTCTGCTTTGAGATCACCCGCTGAGAATGGCCTTCCTTGACCTCCATATTTAAAATGTGCCCCTCTCCTCTCCCAGTGCCATTCTATCTCCTTGTTCTGTTTAGTTTCTTCTTGGCATTTACCTGAAATTGTGTTATATATTTATACACTTGCTTGCTTATAGCCTGTTTTCCCCAGAAAGTAAGCTCAATGAGGACAGGAATGTTATGCATCTTGTTCATCCTTCTACCTCCTTGAGTAGAAGATGGCTGTAGGCAACAGTAGGCACTCATATACATTTATTGGATGAATGAATAAGTGATCTGTAATACGGTTACATAGTGTAGACCTTCTGGTACTTTTGTGATAATTAGATCACCTAATCTAGGTGGACGCACATGCATGTCATCGTGGAGGTTACCTAGTAATGTGGTTGAGAACTTGGGCTTTGGGGTCAGAGAGATTGGGGTTTGATACCTGGTTCTGTGGTTGACCAGTAATAGTAACCTGGGGCAGGTTATGTTACCTCTGTTGGCCTGTTTCTTGCCTATATACCTGCAATATGGGCTTGATATGAAAATTAATAAAATAATGTAGGCTTAGCAAAGTGCACAGTATTTATGAAATAGTAGAGTGAATGAATGAAGCTCATGAAAGTACTTTGGAAAAGGCATAAATCTACAGCAATATAAAATGTGACTATTCATATAACTAACAATAATAAGCACCAAAGTGCCTCCTCTTGAGGTCCTAACACCTATTTCCTACAGGCAGAGAAACATACCCAGCAAAATTTGTAAGAATTGCCCACATCGTGTGCTGTGAAACACTGAAGGGACACAACCTTTCCCAACTCCATTGTCCTGTGACAACATTTATTATACCCCATCTCACACGGAGGAAGAGAAACAAACCCAAACTCTGGAATGCATGTCAGGTGACCTCTATTCTGGTTCTAGGTCTGTCACTAATATGGTTTGTAATTCTTGGCAAGTAGTAACCTCTGGATCCCAGGTTTTTCGTCTTCTGAATAATGATAGAGGGATAGATGATCACGATGGCTTTTTTCAGTGTAAATATTCCATTAACTTTCTTTTTTAAATTTTTTAAGTTTATTTGGCTGTGCTGGGTCTTCGTTGTAGTACGTGGGATCTTTGCTGCGACATGCGGGATCTTTTAGTTGTGGCATACAGGATCTAATTCCCTGACTAGGGATTGAACCCGGGCTTCCTGCATTGAGAGCGCGGAGCCTTAACCACTGGACCACCAGGGAAGTCCCTCCATTAACTTACTTTCTTATAGCTTATTTATATGGGCCTTTTATTTTGATTTCCTGAGCCCCCTTCTAACCACGTCATGGACAATCCAGGTGATCCTGAAACATCAGCTTAGCACCTCCTCTAAAAACTCTAGCACATCACAGAGCTTCATTCCTGATGCCATAACTTTTATTAAGATGCCTTATTGAAATTGGAGGTTGTAAATATTTAAGATGCCATCATTCAGTTTCTAGTTTTATTAATATTGGGAGGACATTAAAATATTGATATTTGTTATAAGGAAAACAAGGGGGTATCAATTTTTCTTTTGGCTAAATGAGGTTTAATTTTATTTTGTGAGAGAAATATTTCAAAAAATAGTATTATTATAAAGGAATTGTGGGAAGTAGAAAGTCAGAGTGAGAGATGCTGCCCAAATGGGCTTAGCATCAACACTTCCGTTTGTTTCAAATGCTTCTGTACAACATATGAGTGTGAATCAAATGAAATTAAAAGGGTGCCTATAATGTGTTTTATAAAATAAATTTCTGAAAAGGAGAAACTTTAAAGGGATCTCAAGCTGCCCATCTGCCTGACTCTTCTCAATTCAGAACACAAAGAGCTCGGCACAAAAGACCTGGCTGACCAGCAACTCTTTCATCAGTGGACAAGTTCAGCTCAGGCTTCCGTGGTCTCTGGCCTTCCTAAGCTGCAAAGCTTCAGCTCCTGCTTTGGCTGGTGCCCTCCTCTGAGGGCACAAAGTTTACTCTTGAGCCTATAACAATACCAAGACCCTCCATGGCTTTGAGCCACTTTCCTGAACTGATTTTTCCCCTCTTGTCCTCCAATTTGATAATTGTCTGGATCACACCAAATGGTACTTGATTGTTCCAGAACATAATCCTAATATACATACAAAATGATGCCCGATTTATGATTTACGTAACCCTTATCTTTCCACCTACATCAAAATTTCTTATATTTTATTTTGTCTTCTCACTCACATCAAAAGTTATTATATTTTATTGTTACCCCTCACCAGAATCTTGAGTTGATGATCATAAGAGATTATAGAGAGAGGAAACACTTCAAAAACTGGTTGATGAAGCAATTGTATCTGTACAGAACCAGCATAACATTCCATGTCTCATGGTTACCCAACGTTAATGTGTACTGATGAGCACCAAGGTGATAGAGGTCTTTCTTTAAAATGAGATAAGAGACTCAGTAGAGCATTTTAATGCAGCCTCATCTCACTCATCCTCAATTATTAGGGTTATGTTCACTACTATTTTTAAAAATGTGCATGCAAATGGCATCATTAGTCCATAATTAATGCTTCTTGTCCCGCGGGGCTCTGCAGTGGCCTCTGGGTGATGTGAAGGACGCTGTCTGCGTTGGCTGCCCTGTGTTCTCACTGTGTGTTATTTACTGTGTGCAGTGAGCACAGGCGTTACGTGGGCTTCTGTTCCTTGCCATGCTTCGGTGCTTCCTTACTGCGAGCAGGCAATAAAGTCAGATTTAAAGGAATCCTGCTCTTCCAAAGAGGTCAGAACAAGTGCTCAAAGAGCATTTTATATTTTTCTCCTGCACAGCAAGTGACTTGCGAAGTGCCTTCCTGTATAAAATTGAATCAGGGCTGTTGTCCATTTGGGGGGAAAAAAGTGTCCAACCACAAACAATGGCTCAAACTTGTTAGCATGTGATTTTGCATATGATTTGCATGTTAACGGCCTTGATGTCAAAACATACAGTCATCTACCTGTCCCTGTTCCTTCCCCTCTATTGTCAAGACAGGCTGATTCGTCTTATTAAAGTTAACTCTCAGGCTTCTCCCAGTCTCAACCCCAACAGAATGAAAAGCTGCTACGATGACACAAGATGTTGTAAATTGTTCTGATTCTGCTGCAAGATCTGTCATCGTGATGGTAAAAAGCTAAAGTGAGGAAGTCAGTTGTATGGATGAAATTTTCAATTTGTGAGATGGAAGATTGATTATTGTTAACCTTATTCTCTAAGCCCAGAGAGCTTTTTTCTTCTTATTACCCTAAAACTGCAAAGAATGGCTATTTGGATGTTCTGTCACTTATCTCTTCCAAATGGTTTTAGTTTTAAACAAACAAATAAATAAATCTATGATCTATGCATAAGAGCTGCTCATGTTTCTGTACAACTAAATATTTCAGATGTTTAGGAATAAAAATAAACTAAAGGAAACAAAGCAAGTAGAAAATTCTAATGAGGAGTGTATTTGTCCAAGGATGTCATCCTAGACATCATTTTGATGGGGAGAATGAAGGTTTGTTAGTGGAAGGCATTTTCCTCAAATTAGTAGCCGAGAGAGACACTGCATGTGGAAATACTTGCTAATAAGGGTGAGATGTTTGATTTCAGAGTCCAATTAATTCAGAAGTGACTTGAGCTCTCTGGCGTACTTAGATTTGGTACATACAACTACACACATACACACACACTCCTCCATGATAATTTAAAGAATTGCATTAGGGAAACTGACAATGTTTGTGTATTGCTAAGAGATTTAAAGTTATCGTTAAGATGGTAGGTACTCTGCAGGAATACAAAGAGATATAATGAAATCCCAACCTTCAATTCAACTATGATCTAGCTGGGAAGACAAATCAAACGCATGTAAGAGTACAGCTAACATTTTACAGACCATAAATACATAAGATTCTGAGGAAGGAAGTTATGGTGTTAAAGTTCTTCATGAGTCTTCAGGATATAGCAAAGACAATTATAATATTATTCATTTATCCATTTACTCAGCTAATATTTATTGAGGGCCTATGCATTAGGCACTATGCCAAGTGCTAGATATAAAGCAATGAGTGAGGCACAGTTCCTATTTCCTGATTCAATAATAACTAATAAAAATAATTAATTTGTATGGTATGGAAGGGTTTATGAAACTCTTTTTTTAGAGCTTACTTAATTTTTTTTAAACTTTTAAACAAAATTTGTTTATTTATCTATCTATTTACTTATTTATTTATTTGGCTGTGTCAGGTCTTAGCTGCGGCACTTGGGATCTTTGTTGCGGCATGAGGGATTTTTCGTTGCGGGGAGCAGATGAAACTCTTCTTGTATTTGATGTTTAATTACATAATCAATACAACCTTAAGATGATGGTACCCATTTTTTGATGAACATACTTTCAGAGAGGGAAATGAGTTTTCAAAGTCTCGCAGCAATAAGGTGGCTGAGGCTGGACTTGAACTTCTGATTTCAAGTATATCAGAGTAGAGCAATCTAATTGGAGCGAGGGTTTCATGTATGAGAGAAGTAGAGGGGCTTCCCTGGTGGCTCAGTGGTTGAGAGTCCGCCTGCCGTTGCAGGGGACGTGGGTTCGTGCCCCGGTCCGGGAGGATCCCACATGCCGCGGAGCGGCTGGGCCCGTGAGCCATGGCCGCTGAGCCTGCGCGTCCGGAGCCTGTGCTCTGCAACAGGAGAGGCCACAACGGTGAGAGGCCCGCGTAACGCAAAAAAAAAAAGAGAAGTAGAAAAAGTACCTAAAGAGTTTGTTAAGGGTAAGGCTATGCAAACTCTTGAAGAATAGGTTAAGAAATTTGGGAATGGGTACCATTACATTCTGAAGGGAGGAATCTTAGTAAAGAGAGCACTATATTAATGAAATTGATCCTGTGATGGTAGGCATAGTGAGCTCCAGACAGAGAAATTGTTGGCAACAGATCAGCCACTATCCCATCACAAGGTGACAACTCAGTTTATTCCAACATTGAATTGACCTTCCGGGCTAGAGGTTGCCACAGAAGTGGGAAGAAAGGAACAAATATAAGAATGGTGTGGTTTTTTTCTTTTTTTTGGCATGTACTATAATGCTGTTTATTAAGAAAGTAATTATAGTTTATTAATATATTTATTATGATATGTGCTTCTCGTTTTTTTGTTTTCTTGCCTTTCAGTTTTATTTATTTTTAAATTGAGGTATACTTGACATAACATTTTATCAGTTTCAAGTGTAAAACATAATGATTCGATATTTGTATATATTATGAAATGATCATCACAGTAAGTCTAGTTAACCTCCATTACCATACCTAGTTACAAATTATTTTTTCTTATGATAAGAACTTATAAGATCTACTCTGTTAGCAACTTTCAAACATGCATTACAGCATTATTAACTATACTTGCTATAATATACATTACATTTCCATGACTTATTTATTTTATAGCTGGAATTTAGTAACTTTCGACCATCTTTCCCCACCCCATCCCCAACTCCCACCTCTGGCAACCACTAATCTGTTCTCTGTATCTATGAGCTAGCTGTTATATTTTGCTTTGTTTTTAGATTCCACATATAAGTGAGATCGTACAGTATTTGTCTTTTTCTATAAGAATGCCTACTGAAAAATAATTGACAAGAGTGATAATTGCTTGGATGTGAGATTTGGGGAAAAGGAAAGGTTAAAGTTTGTGTTCAGATTTTGACCTTGAGAATTCGAGAGTGCATAGTAGTCCTACCACGAAAAAGAAGTACAGAGCAATTGGGAGGAATTTTATTTCAGGGGGAGATGATAGGCGTAGTTTGGGGTGTTGAGAAGGAAATGATATTGTAATATTCAGTAGGTAACACACAGTTGTCAGTTGATGTTGAAGGCCTGGGTTCAGGACAGAGGGTTAGAGATGTGGCTTGGAGAGTTGTTTTTCATACAGATCACCATTTCCACAGTGGAAACCTTGCTGTGAGATGATATCTGAAGGAAGTGTAGAGAGTGAAATAAGCAGAGAGGGCTGAGGACTGAATGTTGTCCAAACAACCATGAATTCTTGATGAGTAATTATCCTTTCTGATCGATCCTCAATATTCCAGAGGTGCCAACTTTAGCCTATGTTATGTCTCTGTACACTTCAAGTAGCTAATGAATACGGTCCTGGACAGAGGAATCACCATAAGAAATATTTCTCCCAGGTCATCCTGGATTTTCTTTCTGGGCCAAAAGAGAGAAATGCTTATTTAAGAGCCAGGAGGTAGAATCATGACATGCCCTGATAATATTAGATAAGGTGGCTGTGGTATAATAAAAAATAAATATTTGATCTTTGTCCTGGTTCCTGGCACAGAGCTCCTAAAACACTGCAAATCTCCTGAGTGACAACAGTGCTTTTCCTATGCTAAGGAGATGACTGCTGGCAGGGACTCCTAGATACCTTCTGCATGGGGACTGGTCACCAGAACCAAGGCATGATTAGAAGGTTGGATATTTCAGTGCTTTCTCCTAACCCCCATCTCTGGAAGGAGAGGGAGCTGAAGATTGAAGTCAGTCATCAAAGGCCAACGATTTAATCAATTAAGCCTATGTAATGAAAGCTCCACGAAAACTTCTAAACAGCAGAGTTTGGAGAGCTCTTGGGCTGGTGAACTCATCAGATTGCTAGGAGGATGGAGTGTCTGGAGACGGCATGAAAGCCACGTACTGTCCATCCCCGCCTCATACCTTGCCAGGTGCATTTCTTCGTTTTGACCGTTCCTGAGTTGCATCCTTTATAATGAACCAGTATTCATTATAAAGCACTTTCCTGAATTCTATGAATAATTCAAGTGAATTATTGAACCTGAGAGGGAGATGGTGGGAATCCTTGAATCTGTAGCCAGTCAAGAAGTGTGGGTAGCCTGGGTAACCCCTTGTGGCTGGTGTCGGAAGTGAGAGTAGTCTTGTAGGACTGAGCCCTTAACCTTTGGGGTCTGATAATAACTCCAGGTGTTTAGTGCCAAAATTGAGTTGAATGTTTTACACCCAGTTGGTGTCAGAGAATCGGAGAATTGATGGGTGTTTTGCAAAGACACCACGTATTTGGTGTCAGGAGAAAAAAAAAAATCTGTGGTCCTGGAGGGTGCTGAGCTTGATCAATAATATTAATTAGTTCTGGGAATTCACCATTCTCAGCAATCTGTCCTGACCAACAGAAGCATATATCTGACTCTTAGCCACGAAGGTCCCTTCCCGTAGCCATACATCAACAGTGCTGCAGAGAATTCACATAGAAGGTTGCCAACAATCTTGTAAAATAAGGTTCTTTTAAATTGCATGGTGGCAGAAGCCAATCCAGAGTATAAGGAATGAAACTATGATTGTGAAGATATGGTGACCAGGTGGGCAGATCACTTGCTTGAAAAGCATTAGCAGAAAAGAAAGGACCTAGATGGCCGAAACGATCTGCAGGCTTCCTTGACTCAGCTGACTGCTCTTTGGGGATCCTCTGTAGGGAGTCCTCTAATCCCATCCCCCAAATGTGGTTGAAAGCGGTATTATACGTTTGATTGCTATAAAATGAACTGATCCTGCATGGGAACTAAACTACAATGAGAGATTGTAGTAGCTATGGAGCAGACCAGGAAGGTGTGCCAAAGATGAAAAACAAAGAAATATTTATAAGCATGTAAAATGGCAAACTTCAGTTTCAACTCATAGGATTTGTATAGACTTGGGAAGGAGCACAGAGATTGTTCAACTAAACCTGTTCATTTTACATCTGGAAAGGTGAAGTAGCTTTTCTGGATCTTGCGACTACTCAGTAGTAAGGCTGGGACTTTACTAGGGCTTTGGGACCTCACTCACATATCTTCTTTCCCCTCCTCCCACTGCCACTTCCTGATTTTGTACGTGGCCACTGTGCTTCTGGCCACCTGGATACCGCCTGTCTCCTCACAAACTTCCCACCTTTGATCGTGGTGTTTCCTATCCTCGTTCTACACTCTTCTCTTAACCCTCTGTGTTAAATTCTAACTTTCCTTTGAGATTTATTTAAATTTTATGTCTTCCATGAAGACTTCCTTGAATACGCTTCTTAACAGTTCTCTCCTTCTGGCTCTTCTAGCATATTGATTCATTCTTGTACTGTTCTTATTTATGGACTGCTCCGAATGCCTGGCGAGATTATGAGTACCATTGGAAGGACTATGCCTTACCCGTATTTGCTCTCTCTACGGGAACTCTTCCATCTTTCCATGTGGTCTTTATTTCTATATCTTTTTCTTAATGATGGTAAAGGGTGTTTTTGGTCTAACTGCATTATTTTAGCACCAGCTAACTAGAGTGACCTCTTTCTTCCTTTTTAACTGGTCTTCCTGAGCCATTGCCCACATGGATCCACGTTACCAAAAGCACAATACATGTGGGTAATGGTAACAGGAAGTGAAGGGTCAATATCTTTAGCTTGGGTGAACTGAGGACTGGGGTTAATTTAAAGCCTAGTTAGTACAGACTTCCTCTAGACAGACACATAGACTTAAGTTAATAAACTTCTCGTAACAGGCATTCCTGAAATGGAAAGGCTTTTCTCATGCAGAACATATTTTATTGACTCTTCTGTGGGTTGTATTAATACATTTCAGAGAGAATTAGATTAGAACTGAAAAATTCAGTGGGCTTGAGTCACAGAAGTGTGTCTGGATCCCAGAAACAACCTTTCATGGAGGAAGAAGTGCTACTAATCTTTTGTGGTTTTAGGAGCACAGGACAGACTCTTTACCCACCCATCTCCCGAAGCCCCCAGTACCATTTCTCACTTGATTATTAACATTAGAATTCATATTACAAAGTTTTAATAGTTTTAAAAGATCTAAAAACTTTTCATAGAAAATCATAGAGAAAGCTTACATTAAATACCCCTATTAGAGGTAATGCAATGTATAGAGGTAATACATTGACTTAAATTTAAGCCACTTTAAGATAGAGGGTAGAAGAAGACAGAAAGGAGCTGTGTGACTTTGAAAGATGGTGGCGGGAGGAAAAAGCATTATATATTATTAAAAACACTGTGTACAGGGGCTGGTGAAAGCTCCGAAGGAAACTTCATGCTCGTGACAACTTTGCCCTGCTTAGTGATACACACCAAGGATGAGGTAATAATTCTAGGTCTCCAGCTCTCAGTTCCAAAAAGTTTATTACATAAAGTAAATAAACATGATTCTCAGAAACTGACTCTCTGTAAAAGCTGACCCAATAAATTTGCAACCAGTTATTCCCAGGCTCTGGAAGTTTTTCCCCAGTAGAAGGTTCAGATCTTTAGACTGTAATCTGATTTTCAACCATGTGAGTGAAAACATATTTTCCTTTTCTTTGAGTTAATTTTTGAATTGCTTGACTAAGTCACTTACAAGGGAAGCAATAAATCAACTCCTAAAGATAGAAGTAGTAAAGGCTTCCTTCCTTATTTCCAGAGCCGATAAAGGACTTACCCCCTTTTTAATCCAAAGACAATGTAGCTGTCCAAGGACTCAAAAGGTAAGAAAGGCGTGCTAGTCTCACATCCCTTACTCCACATTAAATGGTCTCATTAAAATACTCCGCTAATGTGAGCACTATTTCACAGTTCAGCCACCTCTGGATAGTATGAAGCAGCTGTGCAAAGGTCAGCTGCAGAAGAGCAATGTAAAAGAAACAATTCTTCCAGAGCTCCTGGAGTTCCAACCATCTCTGTTCACAAAGTTCATGACATGAGAACAGGCTCAGCTGATGATGCCTGTTTCTTCTAAACAGCTGTAAAGCTATGACCCATCTGAGAGTGAAATACAACATCTTACTGATTTGACAAGTAGGATAACAAACACATATATGTTTATCTGTAATATCTGTCTCACAGGACCATTTGGAGAAATGAGATAACAGATGTAGGGGGCTTCCCAGATGTCCTGGGATATCATATAAATGTAATTAATAGTAGCCTCTTTTATCACTATATATGAAAGAAAACCTTATTCTCAAAGGCTGGCTTCGATTCTTCAATGAAATGTTCAACTTCTGTTTCTTTTATTTCCCTTCCTTCTTGACAGTAGTCTTCTTAGGCATTTTGAATTGCTGTTGCATCATCTTTTTAAAAAAATTATAGCCTTCTATTTCTTTCCCTGCCTGGGTTCTGTACATTTTTTCTGCACCCTGGCAAAGAACTGCCTTGAGGAGCATAGCCTTGGGGCTTCCTCCCCTTCTCCGCCTCGTGCCAGACACAATTGGGGGAGCTCCCTCTTTCAACCTGCCCAACGGAGCCTTGCCCAACAGAAATTTTGTCCGTCCAACTCCACATTCTTCTTCAGTAGTTGACTGTGACTGGGAAAATCGGCATACAAAGCATTTTGCATTCTCTGGATGTACCACACAGTAATTCTGCTGTCTGAAAACTCTGTAATGTCAATAATTGATGCACTTGAGAAGTGGTAATTAAATTAGTTAATTATGCTGGTAAAATTACATGCAATTATGTGACTGCAGGGTATGTTTAGTAAATTAGGCTTTCCCATACTCACTACATATTGTGGTGCCAATTTTGTTCCTTGATGATTAGGTAGCTTTTGATACTTCTTAATTGATTTAATACCTGGATCTTCATTAGCCCTTGATTGCTATGCTATGTATGTCTGACATTTTTTCTCTCTGATATTTTACTGAGATTGTATACCAGGGGAGAATATACGTACATACTTGGGGATGATACATACATATACGTAAATATATACACACGTTTCTCATTTCAAATATTTAGATGTTGAAATATCACCTCCTCTACTGCCCTCCCACCTTCTGGGAGATAGCTAATCTTATAATGTTGACTCAAATAGAATCCTAGAATTTAACTCTTCTTGGACATTCTAAAAAAAAAATGAAAGAAAAAGTCATGTTTCATTATTTTGCTTCTGAAATATCAATACAAATAATACTGGGCAGTAACAGAAAGAATCAAACACTGGAAATATTAGGAAAGTTAATCATTTTACCTCTTGACCACGTTTAAATAAGATCCTTTATCTATGAGGAGTTACCTAAAAGGTTATAAAATAATGGAAACTACAAAGTTGTCATTTGACCCGTAGAAGTTTATAGTCTGTTATGGGCTTCTCATATACGTTAGTAAGTCTCCACGGTGCCAGGAGCATAGTGGAAGAAACCATTAGTACTGTGGATGGAGCTTATGGGGGGAGTTTCTTGGTTCAAGATTTCGATTGGCTGAGAGCTGGAAGGAAGCCAGGGAATTGCTTGGTCGACTCCCTTATGTACTAGATGAAGAAATGAAGGTCTTCATTTGCCACCATATGCCTGGTGGATATTCTCAGAGTAAAGCAGGGACTAGGTTGGGTCTGGAATTCAGGTTCTGTTCTTCTGGCCAGTGGTAATGTATTATCCAATATTGCCACTTTTTCCCATTTTGTCCATTTCCTTTCTGTCACTCACTCTAAGCCTTCGAGTTGCTTTTGCTCAGACAGGGACGAGGCACATTTTCAAAACAGCTCCTTCTTTTACTATGAACTGAGTGTCAGGAGGCACCTTGAGTTATTTGGAAGAAAACATATCAATGGTAATGATCTATAAAGAAGAATTAGGAATTTAGTCTTTTTTGTTTGCTCATTTCTTGAGGACTCAGTGCAGTTGTCAGCATCAACTTTCCCCATATCCTATATCCCACCCATAATGTAAACAAAGAGGCATCCTAATGAGGACGTTTCTAGAAAGGAAGACAGTCTTAGTAGTGCTGGAAACAATGGGCAAGGTTGCTCACCATATGGGGCTTCTGTCCTCCCTCAGAAGCCAGAGAGGTGGACAAACAGACCCCCCATAGAGCCTTTGTTGGTGCTAAGATTCCATGATCATCTAGAAAACTTCATCTCTGAAATGAATGAGCAAAGGCTAATTATATTTCTTGTAGTTTTTTCTTATTTTTCTTGGTTTTGTTTTTGATCCTTCCGTAGATGAAAAAGAATACCAGAGATAAATGATAATAATTTTCATTTATACAATGCTGTATACTTTATCTCTGTGGATTCTTATATCCACCCTCTGGTGACAGAGAACAAGAATTAGTCCCATTTCATAGATTCTTTTTAATCTAACCCAGAAATTTTTGCCAGATTTGAGTAATGAATAGATGTGTAGAATCATCCAACCTGTTAAGTAACGACAAGTGATGATCTAATTCTTCTTATGCTTTATGAACTCAAACTTTTAATGAAACGTGCTTTGGGGCTCTTCCAGGAAGCTTTCCCTACTTCTTTCCAGGCTGGAGTAAGTACTCTCGTAATACCTGTGTGTGTCCCCATCACTGAATTTCTGTTTTATTTTATGTTTGTCTGGTCACATATACACATATAACACTGGATGGTGAAATTCGTGACCGGAGGTATTCTGGATGACTTGCTTTCTGCGTATTAACCTTAAGCCCAATGCCTGATCCAGAGTTATTGAATGAATGAATGAGTGAAAGTCAAACCTAGGAAATCAAAATCCTTTTCATCATCAGGTGACATTTAAACTCTTACCGCTGCACTTTCTCCCTAACAGGTGCAAATACCTACTGTTAGGACTAATGTGTTTTTGTTGTACTTATTACCACATGCTCTAGATATTTGAATGCATTCTCTATTTCTTTAAAAAACCCGCTAATACCTAACGGAATGTAAACTGAAAATGCTCTTCGTCATTAGGTTGAAGGTTTTTATTTTATTAACTTAAAATTGACACTTACTCTTCTGGTTCCCAAAGGATATATGTTCTTTAATGTAATGATAAAACGTTATAGTCACACATAAGCATTAGTTTAAAACACCAGATATATTTAAATATCTTTCTTTGTGTCTTATAAGAATAACTTAAATGTACATATTTTAATACTTTCCATTTAAATTGATGTGAACACAGGTGGAACACAAGCAAAACAAAGCAGTATTTGCTAAATCTCACAGATAGTGTAAGGCCTGGGAAAAAGAGGGAGGTATCTTGGGGGATAGAAGAGAATCCTGGGGAATTAGAGGAGGCACTAGGAGAGTATTGATGGAAACCCTGCTGCTTCCCATTAGCCCTGCCAGGAAGCAGGCAATAACACCACCTGTCTGTTTGGCAGCCACAGGTACCTACACGTGGTTCATGTTGTTTCCTCTCCAGATTTCAAGATTTAGATGGGAGACCCAACTAGTTTAATCAACAGGTGAAATAAAATGTCGTGCAGCCAAAATCACCATCAGCAGTGCTGTGTGGGGAGAAGGAGAGGCAATCAGGAATTCTCTCCAGGCACGCTGTGAGTTTCATAAGGGCTTCTTGTCGAAACCATTTCTTGGCCTCCGGGCTTCTGCAAAGCCAGCAAGCTATCCTGTAAGCTGGCATGATGCCATTGTAACAGATGGCCAGCAGTGTAGGCAGCAGAGACCGTGGAGGAGCATGCATGAGAGTGCTGAGGGTGAGATCTCTAGGCATAAGCCTGGAGTCTGTCTGTCCGTTATTTAGTCCTGAGCTCCTGAGCAAAGTGGGGATAGGAAATACTTCTGTCTGGATCCTTGCCTATAACTTGCTTCAGGCAGCAATGCCAGCCTTACCTTATTTGTCTTTTAGTATTAGGTTTTCTGCTCTAACTCTGGTGTGTGTGGGTGTATGGGATATTGCAAGAGGGTGATGGAAAGGTTAGAGACATTCTAAATAAAACCATTAGTGTTTCTAGTTTGCTTGACCTCTCCAGTTCGTTCTGTGCATTCCTGCCAAATTCATCTCAAGGCACAGCTTGGATCATATTCCTTCTTCCCCCAAACTCTTTATGATAATGATGGTGATTTTGATGATGATGATGATTTTGATATTGATGATGGTTTTGATGATGATGGTGGCAGGGGCACACTTACTCTGTGCATAATTTTCTTACTCCATAGGCAACCAGGCTCAGAAACTAACTTCCTACCAAAGGTCAGAGCTGAGATCTGTAACTATATGTGTGTGACCCTAGAGTAAGAACTTTTAACAACTATACTCGATATTTGCACATAAGCAAATTCATCTAAAGTTTCCCTTGGGACTTCCCTGGTGGTCCAGTGGTTAAGACTCTGCGCTTCCACTGCAGGGGGCGCAGGTTTGATCCCTGGTCCGGGAACTAAGATCCTGCATATGCTACGCAGCCCGGCCAAAAAAAAAAACAAACTTAAATAAGGGGTGGGGAGAGGATAAATTGGAAGATTGGTATTGACATATACACACTACTATATATAAAATAAATAACTAATAAGAACCTACTGTATAGCACAGGGAACTCTACTCAATACTCTGTAATGACCTAACTAAAAAAGAGTGGATATATGTATATGTATAACGGATTCACTTTGCTGTGCACCTGAAACTAATGCAACATTGTAAATCAACTATACTCCATTAAAAATTTAAAAAAGAAAATAAAGTTTCTCTTGAAATATCTTGGTTGTCATCAACTTGTAATTTAATAAAATTAAAACTTCTAATTTAACTCAAAGTTTAGTTTAACTAAACGATTTTTCTCTTGTTTTTAGTTTTGAGATGTTTCTCTGTTATTTAAATTCTCAAGAGAGCATTTGTTCTGATAAACTAGATTCAAGTTAATGAGGACCAAGACAAACCATATGTCTTAACAAAAGTAATAGATTGACCCTCTATATCGTGTAGAGTAGGTCAGCATAAAAGAAAGATTTCTTATCTATTTCAAGAAACTGCCATAGAGCCTGTTTTTTTTGTTTTTCTTTGTTTTTTTTTGCAGTACGCGGGCCTCTCAGTGTTGTGGCCTCTCCCGTTGCGGAGCACAGGCTCCGGACGCACAGGCTCGGTGGCCATGGCTCACGGGCCCAGCCGCTCCGCGGCATGCGGGATCCTCCCGGACCGGGGTACGAACCTGCGTCCCCTGCATCGGCAGGTGGACTCTCAACCACTGCGCCACCAGGGAAGCCCAAGCATGTTTTTAATCAGGTGAAATTTCTATTGGATTATCTGTGATTTTATGCCTGGGATCAAATAAGTATGAAGGAGCAAAGATCACTTGGTTTGTTTCTTCTAGAGGCTAATCGAGGCTTCAGCATTTATCTTTCCCATTCATGAAACTCTTTTTTTAAAAAATGGTGCTAACAATACTATTTTTAACCTGAATCTCTTCTAGTAGTTTCTCTTTCCAGGTAAAGAAAGAAAATGTCTTCATACACTTGAAGAGAATTACTCTCTATCAGTTAGGTATTACCTAGGAACAAATAACCTCAGAATTCTTGGTGACACACAAAATAAGAGTTCATTCTCCCCGGTCTAAGAGTATGCAGGAGTTTGGCTGATTGCAGCTGCTGTTAGAGGATATAGGCCCACATTATCTCTCATCCTCCAGCCTGGGCAAGTTCTTCTTTTGCTGAGTTCTTCAGCAATGGCAGAAGAACACCCAATCACTCAAACCTCTTTAGAAGCCTTTGGTCATATCACTCCCATTTACATTCCATTGGTGAAAGTATACCCCAGGATCAAGCCCTAAGTGAGGAATTCTGCCTCTTTTTTTTTTTGATGGTGGGGAGGAAATGCTGTTCACGTGGTAAAGAGTGATGGTAAAGGGAAGGGTGAAGAACTGGGGCCATCAGTCCTCTTTCCGTCTATTCCTTATTGCATCCCCTCCTGTTATTCTTGCTCTACACATTATGTACAGGGATGGTTATGCCTTTCTATCAGACTTTGGTTATTATTTCCACAAAATTGCAAGGCTCAGCTTTTGTATCCACTTGAAGTCCATTGTTAATAATATGCTTTGGTGTCCTTTTCCTCTTTCAGAGGCATCTGATAAAATCCTTTACCAGGTAGTACTTATCATCACAGAAATTGTGCTCATCTCTCAGAACGATAAGGCCCCTCTGGTCTAGTTCTCTGGAGTCTGAACACTGTATGTTCCACCCAGCCACGTATAAAGCATGTTGTTTTGGCGCAAAGAGTAACTTCCTGGTTGGAGTTGATCTGAAAATGTCTCCTCCTTTGGGCAGAAACATGAATGACATCATACTTCCTGTGAAATACATTTACATCTTCCCTGGCTGGCTGCATCATCTCACGGTTTTGCCTTGTAATCAACTTCATACCCACTCTCATTTGTGTTTGAATTCTTCTTTACTAAAGATCATATGAGATGTTTTGGCACGGGGTGGGGGGGAATTTGAGCTTGTGTGTGTATGATTAAGCAAAATGTATTTATCTTATAATTAAGCAGAATATTGAACTTTTTCTATAATAGCAGTGCTGTTCTCTGCTCCCTATGCCCATGAGTAAGTATGAAATAATTTGCGCTTATGTTAATTTTAGAGTGGATACACACACACTTTTATCACCACCACTTATGTTTCATCAAATGCATTTTTAAAATTCCAGATCTGAGGACCTGTGAGAAAAGTTATAATTTAAGATCTCTGCACACATCTTATTTTCATGTTAACCAGGCAGAACTGGCTGATTCAGATGTTTGGGAGCATGAGAGCACTTAATCTGTTACCACTGCTTTGCATCATATCATGTTCTAGACTTCTTAGGAGCAATCTTTACTTATTTTTGGAGCTCACAGATTGCGTTTGAACGAGTCAGGAATATTTTCCAGCTTATTTTAGTGAACTTACTCATATGTCCCCCAAATGGAGAAAAAATGCACTATTTTCCAAAGAGGGGCTGTTAGTGCCATTCTAGTGCTAGACTGTTATTTTATCTGATCACCCCAAGGATTACACACTTGTTTGGTTTTGTACATGCCCGTGAAGGTGTGCATGTGCTCAAACAGCACATTTCTATTGGTTAGAAAAATCAAGGAGACGTCTCACTGAAATCTTGTATTTTAACTCCCCACGCCCAAATACTTTTTGTTCTTAGATAATCCTTCTTCTGCAAGACCTTTAGTAAACCTATAAGCATTAGTTCACGTTTAAGAGCTACTTGGGGTGATAAATATGCACCTTTGACTCAAAGCTTCCACTCCCAGTGATGAGGGATTAGTTGCCTGGTTATTTGCAGTTATTTTTGCAGCACCTGTGGATTCCAAGATGGGTAGTTTGTTTCATCAGGAGCATGTGTCATACATTTTTATTAACTCACTGAACACAGGTGTTTCCTGATTAGCTATTTGATTAGCATAGTGACCAAAATTAAAACAGAATAAACAAGCCTTGCTATAGTTACTTTCTCTTTGCATACCCATTTGCATTGTCATAGCCATGGACACGTTCAAAGTAGAGCTCCATGGTTGGCCACCATCTCATTTTCATTTAGTAGAACCTAAAATCACTACAGATTCTTCCCAGTGCCAAGCATAATGCCTGATGCAGAATAGTCCGCTGAGTGAATAGATAAATATGACTAAACATATACTGATACCATGTATGTATAAATATATTTAATGTAAATGGTCATCGCAAATGCCAGGATCATAGATAAACCACCCTGCTCTTATTTTTACTTTTATTTTAAACTCCTCTCGCAGATATGTTTCCCAAGTGTTCAGAGACTGTTGGAAGCACCATACATCAGGAAGGAATAGAGATAAGGAGCCTAAAAAGGACCAAATCTTTCAGCCCATTAATCAAATCCATAATTCCCACTGAGGCAGGTAAAACAATGCATAGCGCTAAGAAAAAAAATTACTCTATATCATGAGCATATTTAAAAGCTAAAATCGGAGACTGTTGTCCCCGGGCACTCCAGAGACACTTCTAAAAGGCAGAGAAGTTTGAAGACCCTCATTAAGAAGATGTCGCCTGCATGCTCAGATAAAACAGGAGAGAAAAATGTATCTAAGGTTCCAACGAAATATACCTCATATTCTTCCTCCCGCTCTGTCTCTCTGAATGATTCTATAAGTTACAGTATGAGCAAAATGGAGCTGGAAATAGACAAAATGAGACTAGTGCTTTCTTTTTTTTCCCCATGAAATATCTTAATGGAATTGCTACTCCCTGCCTTCTGCACAAAGATTATTTGGTTTTTCCATATACTTAGGAAGGAAATTTTTAAGTTTCCAGTTAATGTACTTATTTTCAATAAGTGCCACCACTATGTTTCTAGATACCTTATAATTAGGGTATTTAGGGGATATATTTATTTGGTTGTGCCTTATCCAGTTAGATTAGGTACCATTAATACTTTCATGGTTTAATGGAAGTGATAGCGAAAATGTGAATGAATGCCTCCTCTGTGGGTAAAAGTAAGCCTAGAAGCCAACAGCTATAGCAGTTAAATGTGCGCCAGTTCTCATAAAAAGAGCAGCCGCAGGCAATGAAGGCTGGGCTGAACGCACGAGACCAGAAAAAACCTCCATGAGTCTCCTTCCCCGCAATCTGTATGCCTGCCTAACCCTTTACTAACGCTGTCCTTTACTCTGTTAACAGATGCATGCACGCATGTACATCCGATAGCCAAAATCAGGGATGTTTTTTGCTTTTTCTCTCCTTTAGCAAAAATATCAACTCTTTTTTCCTTTTAACTACAGTGTTGAAAAATTATGCACCACTATTTGGAATTCTCCAAATCACCATATTTCAGATTTCAGAGAAGAGTGATTCTTAGAATGAGTTGTACTTTAAGCACAAAGGGTGACAGCCAAATGGTTCAGGTACCCAGTCAACCATGTTAGCTTCCAATGTTTATGGCTAAACCTGAAACTCATTAAAAACCAAAACCAAAACCAAACCAGACAAACAAAAAACAAGATTATCTATCATCCGCTGTATGGATGTAAAACCTTCCTGAATTATTGGATTTGGCCATTCTCATGAGGGGATTGTGAAAGGAAGCAGAAGCTTGTTTTTTTAGAGCCTGCACCTTGTTAAGCTCTGTCTCTCATAATACGAGGTGACCTCCAAGCAACATATGGTCACTCATTTTTTTCATTGATTCAATGGGCAGGTACGAGGTCCTGTGTTGGCTTATAAAGACTACAGAATGAAATAAGATATAGTCTTTATTTTCAAGGAGTTCGTGACACAAACATATAAAACTATAAAATTATATATTTATATAAAATATAATATATAGCATATATTTTTATTATGATATATGACTATAATATTATATACAATAATATAATTGAAAATGAGTTATGGAAAGACAAAAGTGGAATCAAATAATTTAACCTGGAGTTGTTGAAAAAACTTTACAGAGGAGGTGACAGCTGAGTCCCGAAAGATAGTCACCCAGTAGAAAAACATATCGTGTGAATGAACAAGTTCACTAGGATTGTCACACAGTGGAGAGGGGATTTTAGATTTGCACCGTCCAAAGAGGTAGTTAGTACCACATGTGGCTGTTTAAATTGAAATTTATTGGGGCTTCCCTGGTGGCGCAGTGGTTGAGAGTCCGCCTGCCGATGCAGGGGACACGGGTTCGTGCCCTGGGCCGGGAAGATCCCACATGCCGCGGAGCCGCTGGGCCCGTGAGCCATGGCCGCTGAGCCTGCGTGTCCGGAGCCTGTGCTCCGCAACGGGAGGGGCCGCAGCAGTGAGAGGCCCGTGTAATGCAAAAAAAAAAAAAAAAAAAAAAAGTCATTCTGTAAATTGAAATTTATTAAAAGGAAAAGAATTTAAAATTTAGTTCCTTAGTAGCCAACCACATTTTAAGTACTCAGTAGCCTCATCTGGCCAGTGGCTACTGTGTGGGGCGGTGTAGGTATAGAATATGTCCACGATAGCCGAAAAATTTCACTGGACAATGCTGGTGTGGAAATCCGGCCAGAAGTCAGGATGGAGTTACAGATGGGCATATACTCAACAAGAGATATCCTGGGATCTGGGGCGTGGGACCCTTTACTGGAGTGCTCGCACCTGCACCTGGACAGACCTCTCCTAGAGCAACAGAATACAAAGAAACTATAAGGGACTAAAAATAACTGCATGCCTGCGCAGTTGGGGCAGTTATGCACAGTAAGATACAAAAAGGCCACAAACCAACTGTCATTTCTGAGGTGCTGAGAGCAAAAGCAGGGTGCCGTGCATGATCGCTGCACACGGCGCCACCAAGGGGGTGGGCCGACCAACTAAGCCGCCCCTCCTGCCTGACCCACCAGTCGGTCCCTACTGTCACCCGATTTAAGGAACCAGCTAGCTTCCCCTCAGTAGTGAGCAAGGGAACCTGTTACTTGTTTTCGCTCCCTCGTGCTGCAGCGTGAGTCCTGATAAAGCCTTGCCTGAATTCCTTGTCTGGTCTTTCGTCAATTTCTATTGATTAAAAGGTCCAAGGACCCGACTCAGTAACAAACACAAAAACTTAGTTGAAGCTCTGTGAGTGGATAGCCTCACCCAGAGAGAGTAAAAGGTAAGGAGGGGACTCCCCTGGCGTTCCAGTGGTTAAGACTCCATGCTTCCACTGCAGAGGGTGTGGGTTTGATACCTTGTCAGGGAAATAAGATCCTGCATGCCGAGGAGCGCAGCCAAGAAATAGGAGGAAAAGAAGGGAAGGAGAGAAGAGGAAGTTCTCTGGAGTATACCAAACTTTAAGAGGTGAATGGAGGAGGAGTGGTACCAGCAGATGAACCTTTAAAGCAATGGTGAGAAGAGTGGAAATCAGGAAGATGGAATCCTAGAAGTTCAGCAAGGAGGGTGGAGAAGTCCACAGCTGTTAAGAATGCCTCGTATTGTAGAAAATCTCATGAAAACTGACCTTGAGACCTAAAAAATAGGAGGTCATCCATCAGTGCTATTAGTGACAGTTGGTTAAGTGGAGGAGGGGTGTGTGTATGTGTGTGCGTGTACACACAAACACTTTGGAGTGGATGTGAGTAGAAGGTAGGTTGAAGTATGTAGTGGACTGAATGGTGGCTCCAAAGGTATGTCCACATGGCAGCCCTCAGAGGCTCAAAAAGGTAAGGAACAGATTCTCCCCTAGAGCCTCCAGAAGGAATGTGGCCTTGCTGATGGACTTCTCCAGAGCTTTGAAAGAATCAATTTCTGTCCTTTGAGCCACACTCTTTGTGTCGATTTGTTATAGCTGCTGCAGGAAACGAATACAAAGGGCATTCAGGAGCAAATGGATATAAAGAATGGAGATAGAAAATTTTGACAAATGATTACAAACTCAAATGTTCTCAAGGGATGGGCAGGTAAAGTAAA
Source organism: Phocoena phocoena (assembly GCF_963924675.1). Lineage (NCBI taxonomy): Eukaryota > Metazoa > Chordata > Mammalia > Artiodactyla > Phocoenidae > Phocoena > Phocoena phocoena. The sequence continues at coordinate 90,237,279 of NC_089228.1, forward strand.
TGGTTGAAAATGAAAGAAGTGTTAAAAACCCGGTGATTTTGAGATTCTGTGTTCAGCCTACCAGATCAGCACACAGATTGTATTTCTCTGCATCCTTCCGCTTCTTCGCCCTCAGCCAACCTGCTGTCCATGTTTATTGTGGTCTTTCCTTCTTTAGTTCCATTCCCTCTTTCATATATAGCCTAGACTCTATGTTTAGCCATTTTAGCTAACTTCTCACATCATGTTAAAATCCCTCTCATTCTTCTGACCTTACAGCATATGTTTCTTGTTAGCTCCTGAACCTGGTTAAATTCTTCTATTTCTCTGCTCTCCAGAGAAATTCTGGTAGCAATGATGATTTTCCCACTACATGTTCAATTCGTCTGACAGCACTTGGGTCCTCCCTGTAAATCAGCTTCACTTTTATTCAGCTCTAGTTCCTCTCTTCTAACTTCCCCACAGTAGCTGTCCCAAAATTTTACTTTTTTTTTTTTTTGCGGTACGCGGGCCTCTCACTGTTATGGCCTCTCCCGTTGCGGAGCACAGGCTCTGGACGCGCAGGCTCAGCGGCCATGGCTCACGGGCCCAGCCGCTCTGCGGCATGTGGGATCTTCCCGGACTGGGGCACGAACCCGTGTCCCCTGCATCGGCAGGTGGACTCTCAACCACTGCGCCACCAGGGAAGCTCCAAAATTTTACTTTTGAGAACATTACCCAGCTCTTTCATTTATCTTTAATGAGAACGTTGGGATTATTCAGACATCTACTGTCTTAATTCTTCCTCCTTGCACTTCACAATTTCTTTATGCTTTTACTACATTCTGTTTCATTTTTATCTTTGAGGAAGTAGAGATCTTTCTCCATGTTAAGGCTAATTTTTCCATTCTTTGACATGAGACTTTACTTTCCCCATCTTTCTGAAGAGATGTGTTCTTCCCCCACCTGCCGTGTTTCCCTGAGATTCTACTCACAGCCCTTATCCATTTGTAATTGTTCCCTTGGTGGATCTCATCCAACTTCTTGTGGGAACCTCAGCCTAATTCTCACCCTCTTTTCTGGGCTCTCTGTTGACCACCTCTAACTATGTACATAATGTACAAAAATTTGAACACTGAGCTTAAAAATACACCTATCATCTTCCCTCCAAACCCTGCTTCTCCCCAAGAGTTTTCTATTTTTATTAATATAGGAACAATCCTCCTGGCTGTGTAGCTTTGAAACCTTGGAATCAGCTTTAAATCTTCCCTGATCTACCTCCCGCCTTGGAGAATCATTGTAGATCGTAGTATTTTCCACACTACAGTTGTGTAAAGGACATTTTTGGTTCCTGAGATAGGCACTGGAATAGCGTGAGAAGACTAGATGTGGAAATGGAAGACTTGAACTTGAGTCCTGGCTTTACCACTTAGTGCCTCTGTGACCTCTGGCAAGTTGCTGAACTCTCTTTGCCTCAGTTTCCTGTCTATAAAGAGAGGACAGAGATACCTTTCTCAAAGGCTTGTTATGGGGGTTTACAGAGGCTACTACGTGTAATATGTAAGTTATTGACAAATTCTAAAGTGACATCCCTTGATTGAATCTTTGCGATAAGCAGGCATATAGTTCCTCAATAGTTCTCACTCTCAGAGGGAAGAGACTTGTAAAAACAAGTAGGTTTGGACCAGCTGAGAACCTCTCTTTTGCAGCAGGCAAACTATTCTCAATGGATCAAGTTCCGTACTGTCTATAAACTATTAGTTTAAATCCATATGAAATTGCTATTCTTGTGGGGGGTTTCCAGGCAATTATTGGAAACTGCAAATGGTCCAAACTAATAGTGGTGATCCTTCCCTTTCAGATTGCCCCAGGGCAGTCCAGACATTGGCATGGGACATGATTCCACTTGACCCTGAGTTAGCAATTCTTTTGCTAAGGATACTGGGGTGGAGGCAAAGGTTATGCCAGCCTCTGTTGCTTTGTCTTCATTTCCAGCATCCTGCCAATCAGGATACTCTGGTAACCTCTGTCTCCCACAGAATGAATGTGAGGAGTGAAGCAGCTGGTCCATACACTTCAGTCACTTGGACTCATGGAAGTTCAAAATATATACAAGGCAAAATTACTTTTATTATTATTTTTTTTAAACATCTTTATGGGGGTATAATTGCTTTACAATGGTGTGTTAGTTTCTGCTTTACAACAAAGTGAATCAGCTATACATATACATATGTTCCCATATGTCTTCCCTCTTGCGTCTCCCTCCCTCCCACTCTCCCCATCCCACCCTTCCAGGCTGTCACAAAGCACCGAGCTAATATCCCTGTGCCTTGCGGCTGCTTCCCCCCAGCTATCTACCTTACTACGTTTGTTAGTGTGTATATGTCCATGACTCTCTCTCGCCCTGTCAAAACTCACCCCTCCCCCTCCCCATACCCTCAAGTCCGTTCTCCAGTAGGTCTGTGTCTTTATTCCTATCTTACCCCTAGGTTCTTCATGACATTTTTTTCCCTTAAATTCCATATATATGTGTTAGCATACGGTATTTGTCTTTTTCTTTCTGACTTACTTCACTCTGTATGACAGACTCTAGGTCTATCCATCTCATTACCAATAGCTCAATTTCATTTCTTTTTAAGGCTGAGTAATATTCCATTGTGTATATGTGCCACATCTTCTTTATCCATTCATCTGATGATGGGCGCTTAGGTTGTTTCCATGTCCTGGCTATTGTAAATAGAGCTGCAATGAACATTTTGGTACATGACTCTTTTTGAATTTTGGTTTTCTCAGGGTATATGCCAAGTAGTGGGATTGCTGGGTCATATGGTAATTCTTTTTTTTTTTTTTTTTTTTTAAACATCTTTATTGGGGTATAATTGCTTTACAATGGTGTGTTAGTTTCTGCTTTACAACAAAGTGAATCAGCTATACATATACATATGTTCCCATATGTCTTCCCTCTTGCGTCTCCCTCCCTCCCACTCTCCCCATCCCACCCTTCCAGGCTGTCACAAAGCACCGAGCTAATATCCCTGTGCCTTGCGGCTGCTTCCCCCCAGCTATCTACCTTACTACGTTTGTTAGTGTGTATATGTCCATGACTCTCTCTCGCCCTGTCAAAACTCACCCCTCCCCCTCCCCATACCCTCAAGTCCGTTCTCCAGTAGGTCTGCGTCTTTATTCCTATCTTACCCCTAGGTTCTTCATGACATTTTTTTCCCTTAAATTCCATATATATGTGTTAGCATACGGTATTTGTCTTTTTCTTTCTGACTTACTTCACTCTGTATGACAGACTCTAGGTCTATCCATCTCATTACCAATAGCTCAATTTCATTTCTTTTTAAGGCTGAGTAATATTCCATTGTGTATATGTGCCACATCTTCTTTATCCATTCATCCGATGATGGGCGCTTAGGTTGTTTCCATGTCCTGGCTATTGTAAATAGAGCTGCAATGAACATTTTGGTACATGACTCTTTTTGAATTTTGGTTTTCTCAGGGTATATGCCAAGTAGTGGGATTGCTGGGTCATATGGTAATTCTATTTGTAGTTTTTTAAGGAACCTCCATACTGTTCTCCACAGTGGCTGAACCAATTCACATTCCCACCAGCAGTGCAAGAGTGTCCCCTTTTCTCCACACCCTCTCCAGCATTTATTGTTTCTAGATTTTTTGATGATGGCCATTCTGACTGGTGTGAGATGATATCTCATTGTAGTTTTGATTTGCATTTCTCTAATGATTAATGATGTTGAGCATTCTTTCATGTGTTTGTTGGCATTCTGTATATCTTCTTTGGAGAAATGTCTATTTAGGTCTTCTGCCCATTTTTGGATGGGGTTGTTTGTTTTTTTGTTATTGAGCTGCATGAGCTGCTTATAAATTTTGGAGATTAATCCTTTGTCAGTTGCTTCATTTGCAAATGTTTTCTCCCATTCTGAGGGTTGTCTTTTGGTCTTGGTTATGGTTTCCTTTGCTGTGCAAAAGCTTTGAAGTTTCATTAGGTCCCATTTGTTTATTTTTGTTTTTATTTCCATTACTCTAGGAGGTGGGTCAGAAAGGATCTTGCTGTGATTTATGTCATAGAGTGTTCTTCCTATGTTTTCTTCTAAGAGTTTGATAGTTTCTGGCCTTACATTTAGGTCTTTAATCCATTTTGAGCTTATTTTTGTGTATGGTGTTAGGGAGTGATCTAATCTCATACTTTTACATGTACCTGTCCAGTTTTCCCAGCACCATTTATTGAAGAGGCTGTCCTTTCTCCACTGTACATTCCTGCCTCCTTTATCAAAGATAAGGTGTCCATATGTGCGTGGGTTTATCTCTGGGCTTTCTATCCTGTTCCACTGATCTATCTTTCTGTTTTTGTGCCAGTACCATACTGTCTTGATTACTGTTGCTTTGTAATATAGTCTGAAGTCAGGGAGCCTTATTCCTCCAGCTCCTTTTTTCGTTCTCAAGATTGCTTTGGCTATTCGGGGTCTTTTGTGTTTCCATACAAATTGCGAAGTTTTTTGTTCTAGTTCTGTGAAAAATGCCAGTGGTAGTTTGATAGGGATTGCATTTAATCTGTAGATTGCTTTGGGTAGTAGAGTCATTTTCACAATGTTGATTCTTCCCATCCAAGAACATGGTATATCTCTCCATCTATTTGTATCATCTTTAATTTCTTTCATCAGTGTCTTATAATTTTCTGCATACAGGTCTTTCATATCCTTAGGTAGGTTTATTCCTAGATATTTTATTCTTTTTGTTGCAATGGTAAATGGGAGTGTTTTCTTGATTTCACTTTCAGATTTTTCATCATTAGTATATAGGAATGCCAGAGATTTCTGTGCATTAATTTTGTATCCTGCTACTTTACCAAATTCATTGATTAGCTCTAGTAGTTTTCTGGTAGCATCTTTAGGATTCTCTATGTATAGTATCATGTCATCTGCAAACAGTGACAGCTTTACTTCTTCTTTTCCGTTTTGGATTCCTTTTATTTCCTTTTCTTCTCTGATTGCTGTGGCTAAAACTTCCAAAACTATGTTGAATAAGAGTGGTGAGAGTGGGCAACCTTGTCTTGTTCCTGATCTTAGTGGAAATGCTTTCAGTTTTTCACCATTGAGGATGATGTTTGCTGTGGGCTTGTTACTTTTATTATTATTTCACTATTAGCTTCATTATTAATACCATGATCCCTAATGTCTGACTGAGACTTGGAAGTTTTTGACTGGGTGAATCAAGATGATATTTATTATGCGTAGTTTGTTAAGTTTATTCTTTAATTCTCTACTTTTTGGTTCTAAGTGCTTAGTGCTTGGGACTACTGTGATTTTCTTTTAGCTGACAACAGGTAACTCTGTTTTTAAAAAAGACATTCTTTCTTATGTAGCCTAATGAATAGCAACGAAATAAAATGAGATAATAATATATTCCTTAAATATATTTGATATGAAGATTGGCCTGATAGAATTATCTCTTGGAGTACAGATTTCTACCTCAAAGTGCTACTCTGCATATACTCAAACATTTGTGTGCAAAATAAAAGCCATAAAAGAGAGCCCTGTTTTATATTGTGTGTTGATGTATATATATGTATATGTGTATATTCAAAGAATGAAATTTTTTCAGTATGGAGCACTTTTCATTTAACAAGACATTACAGATAACCTTGACTCTACAGTGTAAAGAGACATAACCTCTTCGGATTCTGCATCTTCCCGATTCTATTCTCAACTAGGTCCCAAACATATCCTGCAAGTCTTATGTTCTTATATAGTGTTTAATTGTACAGTTTCCATTAAAAAAATCACTTAATATAAAGAAAACAAATACTCTTTTTTATTACCACACTAAATACTTTTTCCAGCAAATGCTTTTGGGGGTGCTTTGTCTTTCTGGATTTTTCACAATGCCAGAGAGCTTTTGTCTTTTTTAGTGCTTTATATTTATAGTTGTGGGATGATCATTTTCTGGTTGGTTTCACATTGAGCTCTTTCAGAACTAATTGGAGTAGTAATAGTTTCATTCCGTTTATACTTTCCCCCCCTGAGTCCTATGTTAAATCTTTTTCACTCTATCAGTGACACTGCAGTATATTATGCTATACATTCTTAGGCTATTAACTTTGGACACTGCTAATGATTTCATATATATATATATATATATATATATATATATATATATATATATATATATATACAGCACATAAAACATGTAAATGTTTCTCATTAAAACAAGAAAACTCAAAACATAACCCTATCAGCAAGGGAAAAAACAAAAAAGAACAGGAGATTTTTTTTGCAAGTGAGATTGCAAGAGAGAAAGAGGTTTGTAAAATACCATTGTTGGAAAACAAAGTAAATTATAAAAGACCCCTAAAGGGAGAGATTTAGTTTCCTTAAAAAACAGCTTGTTTGGTATTCCATTCCTACACTTAAATTTTTTTTTAAAAAGTAACACATTTGAAAAAATCATCAATAGCAACATAACAGTTTTCTTGACTAGAAGAAAATGTCTGAGTCTTTGTGGGAAAGCAGGAAGGAAGAAAAGGAAGGAAACTCAGAGTCACCTGACCTCTACATCTTTGCGCTCAGTTATTTGTAAAGGAGCCCTGAGGAGTAACACACCTTCTGTTCTAGCAGCTCAAAGCCTATGAGGATTAAACCTGGAGGTGGTATCTGTAAAGTAGCTGGGAAACAAACACTCTTGGGGGCAAAGTTTAACAACAGAAGATTTAAGGGTGATTCAGGAATGGCCCCACTAATAGGAGAAATGAAAACTGGTTAGGGTAATAGCAACCAGGATTTGCATCTTCACAGTGAGGCTTGCCTGATCCTAAAAAGAAGTCTTTGGAAGCCACTGGATTGCTGGCTTACTTCACATTTTGGTTTCCTTTACATTGCAACTTTTTGATCAAAAAGGATGATTCAGAAAACACCTTTCATGGAAGCTTAAACACCTTAACTTGGCCATTTTTCAGGCCAAGCAGTCAATGGCTGTAGAATGGGATATGGATGGATGGGATGGAGGAGAGAGCAGAACAAAGAGAAATGGGATAAGATGAGAAGTCGCATGCAAAGAGGATGAGACAGGAGAGAAACAAGTGGGGGAAAAAGTCAGGGAAAAGAAAACTAGATCACAGAGGAAGTCAGCTTTTACTAAATCCTAATCCATGCCTAGAACTACGAAGCTAGGGGTATGGTACCTAGAAAAATAAGGACAGTGCCTTTTCTTAATGCAAGGGGGGGACTGGAGAAACATTTACAAAATATTTATTGAGGTTGCCCCAGCAACATGCAGACATCCACATCTGGCTAGGTCCTTCCCTACCCAGAGTTGCTCCCCTTGGGGCAATGGAAGGAGGAGGCACTGTAACAGCCTAGTTCTCTGTCCTTACAGGTGCTCATCTGCTTCCAGAAAATGGTGTCGTAGAGGAGGGTGGTCAGCAGACAGGAAGTGAGCTCGATGTCAGGTTTCCATGCCAGGAACAGGAGCTCTGGGTACGTAGGAGGGTTACTGCTGCTCAAACCCCAATGCAGTTCATTGAAATGGTCAGAAAGGCTAGTCCCGGAGCCTCTCCTTAAGTCTCCCGTGGACTTTTGACACCACCAACCCCTTCTGGTGGGAAGAGGCTGAGAGAAACAGAGATTAAAGCAAAAAAAAAAAAAAAAATATCCCACTTGTTAAATAATTTTTTCTCTTAAAAATTTTTATTATAATTTATTATTCAGAGTTCTTTACTTAAATTTTCCAGGTTAAGGAGCTAGTTTCCTAGCAGAGATATAGTTCCCAAAATAAAACTGGACACTTGCTTAAAAGCTACATTTTCAAGGTTACTGCTGTGGTGTGTACCTTTTTGCACATTCAACAGAGAGCTAATCAGAGGATCTGTTGTCTCTAGGAAACCAAGAAGGAAAACAATCAGCTCTGTTCTCCTGTCTGAGCTGGGGGAGTGAGCTATAATAAGGGAGGATAAGAATACATCAGGAGCCAGCAAGCCCCAACACACAGGTTAGCACGCCTGGCTGACCTAACTCACAGGTGCGTGGTTGCCAGGTAACGCTGGGGCCTCAGGGTCCTTTAAGAAGGCCTACAGCTGGGCTTGGAGAGGTGTGGGCATGGCCTGGGGCAGTGGTGGGGAGCAGGGCAAACGGAGTCACTGTCAGGGCAGCTGGCAGTGTGACTTCCCCTCACCTGTGTGGCAAGTGGGAACAAGCTGGGTTTGGCCCTGAATGGTCCTTCTTCCCCGGCTGCCTGTGCTGTGAAAGGGCTCTGATTAGCCATGATCATGCAGAAGGAAGGAAAGCCGTGCCATGCATTATATAAAGCATGTATGTATAAAACACAACTCCTGCCCTTTATACAGTTACATTTTAAAATTCCTCTCAATCTTGGACAAATTCAAGGAGCACATTTTTCTATAGGTGAAGAGTAAAATGATTTTTGGAAAGAGCCACTGACTGGTTGAAAACACCTGGATTCTTGTCCCAAATTTGCAACTGTCTTCATCTCCAGTGTCATCCGGAAGTCCCCTCTTCATTTGAGATTCACACAGTATTTTCTCAAATCTCTGCATGTTGTAGGAATTCCCAGAATTCCCCCACAGGCTCTTTAGGAATTCTTGAGGATTTCGTTTTCTTTGCCTTCTATGACCCCTACTTTCTTCTTGCACACTTTAATTCACATCATGAGCCATGTGGTCCCTTGCATATGATCTGCATGTAGATTCTGCCATTTCCTAAACCATTTATCTGGCAAATTCATAAATGTGGAACAGCTTGTCCCCAAATAATGCCAGATGCATAAGGACCTGCTTTGTCCTCAGCTAATGTCGCTTTGTCTTCCAGTGGGTAACAGTAGCTCCTGGTCATTTGTGTACTCTTAGGGATCTGAGTTTCATTCCACCTGAGCAAGAAAAACTTGAAGTGAATGGATAGGGGCAGCATGACATTGTAATGCAGAAGAGGTGGTGGTCCCAGCCTGGAATTCATTTACAGAGACAGGCCCAATGTTTAAGAGCAGAATCTCTTTTAATTTAAAATCTGCTTTCGTGGGTTAGTTAGGTTCAGAGAAGGGTAAGTATTGGGAATCACCTGGTCTCTCCTGGTCCATGGCTGTTCTTTACAGCTGTGTCTTTCCCAAGAATAGAATCTTACTTTTTCACTTTGGGATAGGCATCTGTACCTGAATCTGTTTAGAGAGAAGAAAAGATGAGTTATCTAACAAGGCTGTAGGAAAACTGAGAGCTTGAGGTTGAAGCAGAGGCATCCAAGGTGCTTTGTCACCACCTGGAATCAGGCAGGCAAATGGGGAGATCTCAAAGGCCAACCTTCCTAGCCCAAGGGCTATCATTCTACTTTATGTGTTTGAGTCATTGTGAGAAGAGAAAGATTTAGAGGCATTCTTTCAGCACTTACTCGACAAATATTTATTGAACACCTACCCTATTCTGAGCTGTGCAGTGTGTTCAGAAATCAGGGCTGCAAACAAGTCTTTCCCCCTCACTGTTCTCAAACACTGCTCTTTTTAACTGCCTCTAGATCACATCCTAAGTATCAGTCCATGTATTGATTGAATGCTTACATGTGTAAAGGCCCGTATAGGGCTGACATTGTCAATATTTGCAAAGTCTAAGACTTGGAAACTTGGAGGAAGCTTACTTTCTGTAGGTGTATATGTTCACGTTCCTTATAGTGCAGCTCGAGTTGAGTTTACGTTCAAAAGAAAAAAGCCAAATCAAACAAACTAGCACACAGACGGCGCTCAAAACTGGGGAAAAAATGATACAAAGCACTTCTAAGAAGTCAATCCAGCCTGCTGCCCTGGATTCTGGTATTATAGGATCTCAGCATCAAATGTGTATTGAAAAAATATCTTTTTAAGAAAACCATAAATATTTGTATAGTGATGTTAAGAGCTGGGTAGATGATATTTGTCCTATTTGATCATAATGAATTTCAGGGTCTAAAATATGGAGTAGAGATGACTAGTTCATTAAAGAGATGCTGTATTCGGCAGGTGAAAATGTGACCCTTGGTAATAATAATCATTCATAATGTTATATCTCAAATGTGTCAATAAGGAAAACACAACCTTTGTAAAGCCTTTGGTACGGAAGACGAGGGCTTGGGAGAAGAGTTTCTCTTTCTGAATATGTCAGCTCTCTTCAGGAATACCCCTTAGCCCACTGAACTGAGAACACATGGCTTCAAATGCAGCTCACAGAGTGTGATGGGCTCTCAGAAGGAATTTTGCCACGTTGACTCTAGAGCAGTGTCACTCAGCTTTCCAGAATTCAAAGCTCCTATAATGCTTTCTCATTCTATCTTCTAGAAAAGCCAGGCCAGCCAAATACATATTGACCAGCTGTAGATTCTCCATTACAAAGGCACTAAGTGTATGAATTATGCTTCATCAAACTGCTTATGACTCCCTGCACCAACCTTCTGGAAATACTAATATGGTTTCCTTAACTTGGGGAGCCATAGTCTGGTTTGCCTTGGACAGTTCCAGTTTATTCTTGTTGTCTTGGTGAAAATATTAGTGTATGCCTCTTCTGTTCTCATGTGTGTCCTAGTTTGAATGATGAAAGATGGTCACTGTCTCTTTAACCTGGATCCTAATCTCCCACCAGTTGGGAATAACTCCTCCAGGATCATGCCAACTTTGTCTGTATATGGCTATTTGAATTTAGATAAGTCAATCTAACTTCCGCATGGTTTAGTACAGTCATTGAAGTAATGGTGATGTAAGAACAGACATTATCTAGTTCCTTCTTGTACTAACACTCACATCAAGTGTTAGTCACCTTAATCAAATTATTTTGATGTGAGTGTTTCTCTCCAAGTGAGGTGGGATGACTAGATGTTGGAGGATCCTTCATGCTATTCTAAGAAGTTTGGGCACATCATGCTAGGCAAGGCAAGTGACAAGCTTTGTCAACAAGTGAAGGATGTGCTGAATATTTGCTTCAAACAAGCCTATTGTAGTAAACCAGGTGAGAAGAAATGGGCACGTCAGCAAGGACTTTGGAGAGTTATACCTGTATGTCTGGGAAGTCTCAAAACTAACATCTCCTTGAGTTAAATGGAAGGGAAGAACTTCTGTTCTAAATGGATTTCAATCAGGTTCCTCTCTCCTCAACTCAAATCTAGGCCACTGGCATAGTACTTCCTTGCTTCTCATCTTTCAATACAGTTGTGTGTGTGCTATTAAAAAAAATACCACAGCATCCCAGGGCAAGATGTCTTTCAGAGATGAATCAAGTGATTCCCATGTGCTGGTTTATAAATTGTTAACTGCTTTGGGATTCACAGGGATGAAAGATGCTTTATTTATTGTCCTTTGAGATGAAAGATGCATAATTTATAACAGTAGGATTACTATTTTATTTACCCTTGTGATGCTGAAATCACATTCCTGTCTAGTGATGGAAGTGCAGAATCCCTTTTAATTTGTGGGCAAGTATCTTATTACAAGCTTCGGTGTTGGACGGTTTGGTTACTCCAATGTGGGTGTTGTATGAATGAAACAGTATGATCCTTTTGTTGTTACACAAAGGCTTTATTCTCCTGCTCACAAGCGTTAGCGAGATGTTAGACATGTGTGCATGATGTAAAGATGTTGGCTGTAATGTCTGTTCATGCAGGCTTATGATGACATAATTATGTAGATTCTGTTCAAATAACTTAAAATCTCACAGTTGTAGGCTTTACACAGCCTTCTCGTTCAGTGATCCTAGGACCCACATACGGCGCTATTGTGTTTCCAGGTAATCACATGTTTCCAGCATCCAGAAATATCCACAACTTTGTGTTTAGGAAAACATCACCTTCCTGCTTGATATAACCATTAGATTTCTTCGCTTCGCTGCTTTGTAGGGAGAGCGAGTTTTGGTTGATCACTTGCTTGATTTTAACTAAAGGGTGTGGATCCCTTCTTGGCAGCAAAGTTTGGGAAAATTTCTTTCATTTTTAAAAATATTTGTCCTATGTCATCTCTGTGTCAGATGGATTTGTGTGTGGATTGGGTGAGACAGGAATGTTGGAGTTGTTTTCTACCTAGTTATGTCACCAATTCACTCCTCCTTTTGTGGAACTGATGTCATCTACTCTGTGTCTTAGGGCAGAGCCACAGTGGAGGTTTTGGATATAACAGAGCAGGATCATGTTAGCTGTTAGCTTCTTCTTTTTCTAAATTTTATTTATTTCTTCCAGAGGAAAAGTGCTTGCTTGCCTTTTAACGCTGGCCAAATAGCAATAGTAGGAAAGGAAAGGGATCTATAGACAGATGATCCCAGAAACTGTAGGGTAGCACTGCACAAAGGATCCAGCATGAACTGTCCAGAAAACCCTGGGAAACAGATGAACCAAAAGCAGATTTTTACATCTGAAAGTGATCTCATCTGTTCGGTTACCTGTTTCTGGTTCATTAGGATATTCATTTGCTTTCTTATCTAGACTCAGTTTAGAATTTCTAAGAATGTTCTGTTGGAAATACAGAAAGTATTTCTAGGGAATTCACTGGTGGTCCAGTGCTTAGGACTTGGTGCTTTCACTGCTGAGGGACCGGGTTCAATCCCTGGTCAGGGAACTAAAATCCCACAAGCCGTGTGGCATGGCCAAAAAAAAAAGTGTTTCTAGAAACTATAATTCCCCTGCCTTCCATCCCTATGCAGGGAAGTGTGACGTTTTTTCTATATTTTTTCTACTTGACAGTAGAAGCAGATGAAGGGCAGCTAAGATGAATAACTGTCTTTGTGTATATGGAAAACCCTGGCATAAGATAAGGAGAACTAGCAAATATGTCTTCTTTGAGGACAGAAATGGACTTTAACTAAAGGGATGGATTAGAATCAGGTTTAAGAAAGTCCTTTCTCCCTGAGTCAGTCTATTACGGATGCCATGTTTTATAGACTATGCTTTTTTAGATGCCTCTTGCTCTCGTTCCCAGCCCTTTCGAGGCTATAGTTGTTTCAGCAAAGGAAAGATATCTACCCATTTGGGATGACTTAAAGAATACAGGATTTGGGGCATTCAAACTTGTTGTTTTATAGATCAGAAAATAAGTCTGATTTTCCCTCAAGTCAGTTGGCTGCTACCCAGACAAGAACCCCAATTTCTAATCACCAGCACTAAGGTCATTTCTGTTCAGCGAACTCTGGGGTGGTTCTCAGAAGTAAGAAATCAAGTTAAAGATTCTGGAGCCTTCTTCCAACTCTGGATAATTGAAACTAAGAAAGAAGTATACCTTTACAAAATTTGAAGTCATATTTACTGTATCAAAATGGAAATTCTTCAAAATGTGTATGGCATAAAGTTTTTTACATTTTTTTCTCTTGAGGTTTTTTTTTAAAATTTACCTAGTGATGTATAGTTACCTTTGTTCCCCTCCTTTTTATTATTATTTTTTGGATTAAATTTGCCTATGGAGTATAAAGCAAAAGTGTTTTCCTATTGCTTTGGAAACTTTCTGTGGTGCAGACTGGCACCAAGTCACTGCCAGGTTAATAGAGGTGCTTTAAATATAGCCATATATTATTAAAGCTGTGACAAATACACTGGAGTTTTATCACTTGTGATGAATGTTTCATTTTATTGAGATCAATTCTAATTCTGGAAATTAAGCGCTTATCCGAGAAAGGAACATGACATCTTTCTGAACCTCAAAAAAAGGGAACAATTTTTGTTACAGAAGGGAGGAAATCTTCCCAGTTCTGGTTTCCCAAAGGCCCACTAGTCATTTTAGCAATAAAGTACTATATTTATTTTTCTTCTTAAAACTTTCTGCAGGGTATAAGCAGTGCATACCTCTATCCTGCACTCTGATCGTCTGAGGGGCTTGGCTTCAGGATGATGGAATCCTAGAACATTAGAACTAGAAGGGATTTTAGGACCCATTTGGCCCAGTCTCTTCATTTCACGGATGAGAAATACAGTGTGGCTTGTCCAAGGCCATGTAGCTATTTAATGGGAGAAATCAGACTCGAAACCTGTGTCTGGTCTCCTTTATTACCATTTTTTACTCTTGTAAGGTTTTGTTTCCTTTTTTTTTTTTAAGCATGTTCTGTTTATAACACTGGTTCTAGAGAGCAGGAAAAATACGGTTGCTGTTAGGCAGGAGCACATGAAGACGCTGTGAGGTCAAGAAATTCAAGGTCAATGTCAAGTTCAAGAGACACCCAGTAGCAGAACCTATAATAACAATATATACATAAAATGAGAGAAGCCTGCATGAAAATCATCGTCAATTTGGGCTGCATGTGTGGGCTTTTAGGACCACCCCAGACTGAGACAATTACTAATTGTTGTCTTCTTCCCCACCTGTGCCTTCTGCCCTAGAGCCATTATTGTAAACTGAGCTGTGCAAACCCTACAAATCAAAAAGGAGGTGGGCACACATTTTCCACTTGTCCCTAGAATGCCTCCCAAGTACCTGATCATCACCTACGATAGTGAAGATAATATTCTTCCCTATCTTTGCTGAACTGTCTGCCTGCTTCTTGGTATAATTTTGCAGCTTTTACTTGGCAGCTCTTATAAAACAAGAGAGAAGCAAACGTGAGATCTGCTCCTTTGGAACAGGTGCTCTCTATGTCCAGACAGTCATTATAAATACTAAGCACAGACGACAGAAAAGATTACTCGGGAAAAGGGATCACTTGTGATGCTCAGACCTAAGAACTCACAAATTGCTTGGTGTTTCACCTGAACATAAAGCTATTTCGTGACATGTCTGCTTGGTCTGGCTTTGTGTCTGAGATAACTCCGTTAGGATGACCTCTGTTTTTAATACAGAGCCCTACAGTGTTGTGTTGGCTGCCGCAGAAGCCTAGGTATGTTTCAGCACCCCCGGCAGGCAGAAATGTATGAAGGAAGTTCTCACACTAGCGTATTCCTCAACTCATTTCTCAAGCTTCTAAAAGTCATGATTACTCTCGTCGTCTCTACTTTCAGTTAATGTGTACTGATGTAAGGCCAAAGTTGGAATTGGGACAGATCCTAGCTTTGTTGAGTTGCCTGTAATAAACCAGGCACTTTACATGGTTTCCTTCCTCCCTTTTTTCCTCCCTCCCTCCTTCCTTCCCCTCCTTCCAAGAGTTTACAACTCTAAAGTTAGATATTGTCACTCCCACTTAAATGAAAGCTCAGAAAGATAGCTTGCCCACATTCCCACGGGCCCGGCCGAGTCAGATCTGATCTAAGATGACCGTTTATCCCAGTTTCCCTGGATAATTATCAGTAGATCTTCATTTTCTTCTCTACTCCAGGCTTAGTCAACATATTATATAGCCCTCCCAATTCATTAACACCAGAATTGATCTGAGGCAAAATTGTAAAGTGGGAGAGCTTGTCTTCGGGCCTTTCTTGCATCATCTTTCAGACATCTCCAGGAGGGATGTTCCTGGGAGCATAATTTTCTGACCCCTGGGTCTTTTAACTTCTGTGTTTTCCTCACTTATTCTGTCTCAGCTGGTTATTAACTTGTTGCTGTTAAATGTTGGTGCAACTAGATTCCTGTTGGCCTTCTTCATCCTCAGACCAGCTGAGAGCTCTCAACCATTTTGCTCCGCAAACCTCAGTGAAGCCACTGCCTCCTCATTCTACACAGGTGAGGATGAGATGAAAGCCTCTAACATGAGGCAGTTAAGATTATCTCTTGTCGTTGTGTCATTATATAATTTCTTCCCTGTGCTTCCACAGAACTTTGTATATGGCTTCTCCTCTAAGATTTATATCATATGGTAATTACTTGTCTATATTTCTCTCTTTCCTACAATACTATGAAATTGTGAAGAGCCAGGACAGTGTTTTGTTAATGTATTCTCAGTACCAAGCAATGTGCCTGCAATAAAATAGTCCATGAAAGCTTAGGAATCTAAGAGTTTCTGTTGCTTTCCCTTGCTCTCTCAATTCCTGTAACTTTCTTTTTTTTTTTATAGCTGCTATTAGCTTTGTTAATATTCTTGATTTCTAGTAAACTAGTAATACATCACCTTACGTTTATGCAGTGTGTCCTGTAACTTTCTGATTGCTGAATCTCTTCTAGGACTTTCGGTCATCAACTTTGTTTTTACTTCCAACTTCTGAGGGTTCCCTGATTTCCCCACTATATATTGAGTCTTCTGTTTTACTGTATCTCCTAGTATTTATTTATTTATTTATTTAAAAATATTTATTTATTTGGCTGCACCGAGTCTTAGTTGCGACAGGCGGGCTTCTTAGTTGAGGCTCCAGGTCTCATTAGTTGTGGCACGTGAACTCATAGTTGCAACATGCATGTGGGATCTAGTTCCCTGACCAGGGATTGAACCTGCATTGGGAGTGAGGAGTCTTATCCACTGTGCCACCAGGGAAGTCGTCTTTCCTAGTGTCTATATTGTAATGATGTGTGTCTTTCTTCCTAGTTTTAAATCTACAGTGTAACCTGCCTTTGCAGCAGTTATACCCCAAATTTAGTCAAGGTGAGCACAGCTTGCTTCTTTGGCTTTGACTTCTGATATCTGTCTAAACTCTAATGACTTTTTTTTTCTGTTTGTAAGATCTGATCTTGGAGTTCGAAGACATAGGTTCGAACTCTAACTTTGTATCCTTCCAGCTGCAGGACCCGTAACTTAGCCTCTTGGAACTCACATTCCACATCTGTGAAACCAGGGGTCATAACAATACCCTCTTCTCTATAATGAATGAGATAATATATGCAGAAGAACTTCGTAGATCAACACTAAACCGTTTCTGCCACATCCAAAATTAGTGCTTTGCACCAGTCGAAAGGAGGTTCTTAAACACAAAAATCCTCCTCAAACTCTAATAACAAACTCCCCTAAGGCAAGGAGTGGAAACATTAGGATTTGGCATATCACCTTGGAAAGACAGCCAACTCTGGACTAGCTCATCTTTGGAACCAGTGGGAACTGCTCTTTTATAGTTTGCTACATTTAGATAGGCTAGACACATCTAATTAAAGGTTCTCTAAACTTAGTGCTTGTAAATTATTTTAAAGTGAGTTTCTTAGACTTTTAAGCAATTCTGGATGTTTAAGCCTCACAATATATTTGATACAACATATAATGAGTATAAAAATTACAAACTCTGGGCTGTCTCACACATTAATATTGGTCTGAAATAGCCTTTAGAAACAAGTCCAAAACAGACATGAGAACTTAAGAAAAAGTCAGACACAGAAGTGCCTGTCTTGAGTGAAGTCTTGGTATTAAAATTTCAGATGAATGGGACTAAAAACCTTAGAGAATTCTGTCAATTGGAATATGAGAACATTTTCCAAATTTTATTTATCTCATACTCAAAATACTCCAACCTTGTTTCTGTTCTTAAAGAGGAATGTTATTTTTAAGACTATTACTCTTTTTTACTTTGTGGGAAGATTTCAGATTGTGATCAAGGGAGCTGCTCCTAGGAAATATTAAATGAATGAGAAAGTCTGAGACTATCAAGCATAATTAGAGATATAAAGATGCCATATTTATACTAATTCAGAGGGTTGGAATTGTTCTCTGATTTATGTGTTTTTTTCAAGTTCTTTTGAATGTTGGTCTTCAGTCAAAAGTGCATTTGAAATGATCTCTAGGCTAAAGTGGTTTAAAAGGTTTTGAAATTTGGGGGCCAATAGTGGTGATGTTATAAATACCTCTTGCTGTGCGGATGTGACTAATACCCTTTGCCCTGCTGCACTACTTCATGAGTCAAAATTCTTCCTCATAACGATGTGTTGCTTCAAGCTGGCTAAGGAATAGTTGAAACCCTTTGAAGAGCTTGTGTAATGTTTGGAACATACTCCACTGAAGATCTGTAGATTTCTGGAAGCCCTGTGCTCTGTTCAAAATGGTCAAAGGATGTAAAAGAATCACCAAGCTGACTGTGGTACATGCAACTTTGAGAATCCTTCAAATATTTATTTAGTTAGTTAGTTTTCTTTTTTTATAAATTTACGTATTTATTTTTTGCTGTGTTGGGTCTTCGTTGCTACACGCTGTCTTTCTCTAGTTGCGGCGAGCTGGGGCTACTCTTCGTTGTGGTGCGCGGGCTTCTTACTGCGGTGGCTTCTCTTGTTGCAGAGCACGGGCTCTAGGCACCCGGGCTTTAGTAGTTGTGGCATGTGGGCTCAGTAATTGTGGCCCGTGGGCTCTAGAATGCAGGCTCAGTAGTTGTGGCACACGGGCTTAGTTGCTCTGTGGCATGTGGGATCATCCCGGACCAGAGCTTGAACTCGTGTCCCCTGCGTTGGCAGGCGGATTCTTAACCACTGTGCCACCAGGGAAGTCCCCAAATATTTATTTTTAATCTATGCTTCAGCTAGCCCCCGTGTTACTGATGTCCTTTTAGCAGGAAACCAGTTAAGCACGATTGATGGAAAAGAACTATACCAGTCTAAGGAGACCTGTACTGGAAGATGTAATGCTGCAGAGTCAGGAGTTTGCAAACTTTTTCTATAAAGGGCTAGAGAGTAACTATTTTTGGCTTCGAAGGCCATATGATCTCTGTTAAAACTGCTCAGTACCGCTGTTGTAGTGTGGTAACAGCCACAATCGGTATGTAAACAAATAAGCATTTCTGCGGTCTAATAAAACCTTATAAAAAGAGGCAAGAGGGCAGATTTGGACCGCGGGTTATACTTTGCTCACACGTATTTTAAGCAGTAGTTTTGTCATTGCTTAAAAAATTTTAACTTACTTTTCTCCGTGGAGAGGATTCAGACCCATATAGAAGATCATAGAGAAGTTAATAATCATTAAAATTCAAGATAAGAGCTCAGACATATTGCTATAGCTGAAAAAACTTCTTTGGGAGAGAGTAAGTGATTTCTCTTCTAACCCTACAGACTTTATTCAGAGCAAATAAACAGGTGAGAAATGAAACTATGAAGACAATGTTACCCTCTCCTTCTTGGATGAGTCTCAAAGCCCATCCTCTGAATGTCATTACTGAAGAGTTGACTATATTTGGATGGGTTGTCTATGAACTAAACAGAGACTAGCTTCAAAATCCAGGAAAGTATATAGTCAGATTCTAGGATTGAGGCATCACAATGCCAAGTACCTGATGACTCACACTGTTAGTATCACCTTCTTTTCCTATGGCTTAAATTCAATCATTTTCACCAGGGATATCCCCACCCTTCGTTTTAATATTTAAATATGGCAACTTGAGACTCCATCTCATGTCAGGATGAAAATATCCTTATAATTTCTGTGGATTTCAGGGGGATAGAAATCTCTTGATTGGCCCACAAAGTAATTCACTTTTTAAACATCACTTGCTCTTCCTAGGTTTTCTTTTTCTCTTCCTGGCCCACTGTCCTCCATGGTGGACACCATCCTGATTTCTTCATTCCCTCGTGAATAACTACAGTAATGGTCTTGTGTACAACAGACTATTTCCAAAGGTTTGAAATAATGGTGGGCGATTATAAATATAGGACCATGTAGATATCAACTTAAATTTAATACTAAAATTTGTTACTGAGTCCAAGCTTGCTCTGCTTGCCGCATGGCAGGACAGTAAATCCGGAGATGAGGTGTTGAGGCAAGGAACATGACTTTATTTGGAAAGCTGGCAGACGGAGAAGATAGCAGACCAGTATCTCCAAAAAACCATCTTATCAGGGTTTGGATGCCAGTTTCTTCTCTAGAACGGAGATGGGGAGGAGATGAGGAAGTAAAGTAAAAAGGCCATAAGTTTTGCAAATATCCCCTTGAATGGCCAGCCTCAGGGAGGGGATGTGATAGTTTCTTCTTTCTTATAGCCATCCCCAGGTGGACAGGGGCAGGAAGCTTCACTGAGCAAAGGCACTTTGGGCAGGGTTCCCTGAGGCAGACCATTATGTATAGACAGTATCCTTTTAGTGAACAAAAGCAGCAGAAAGCAAAGGTTAAAGTAAAATAAACAGATCCAACATGTAGTGAGATTTGGCGCTTCCCTGTTACAATGTTACAGCCTCACAAACTCCTCAGTCATTTCTGAGAATAGAATGTTGTCTTCCTCTCTTCTTAGAACCCCTACCTTGGCCCTAGGGTTCTTTCTTTCTTCTTTCCTATAAACATAGAACCTTCTCCCAAATCTGAATTGTCCCATCACCATGGAATGAAAAAGCAGATGGCAGTCAGTTCTTGTGTTATAATAATAGCACATTTTCCCTTCTCCTGCTGTATTTAATTATTGACTATCCAATATTCTCCTAATTACAAAATAATCACCTTTTCTCAGTTCTGCTTCTTAAAATCTTTAGCATATCGAACTATTTTCCACTCTCTCCTTGATGTTTTTTTTTTTCATATTTTGGCTTCCATGACATGGCACTTGCTTGGTTATTTTAAGTCATTGAACATTTCTTTTCCGTTTCATTTCTTGTTTTTTTTTTTCTCTCCTGGTAACCACGCCCAAGGATTATAGGTTAAAATATGAGCTGCAATCTGGGAGTGTCAGGGAAGTTTTATGGTAGGAGTCAGAGGGGGAAATTTTCAATAAATTAGGAAAATTGTAAAATCTGTCCATTCATCTCTGACTACTCCCACATTAATTTTTAAATTAATTGTTTATTTATTTTAAATGGAAGTGTAGTTGATTTACAATGTTGTGTCAGTTTCAGGGGTACAGCAAAGTGATTCAGTTATGCATACATATATATCTATTATTTTTCAGATTCTTTTCTTTATAGGTTAAAAAACACACAATTTAGTATATATTTGGTTATTTATCTTACTTTTAAAATAATAGGCTCTATTAATTCTTTCTATGCTTTATCTCCTCTTCACTTGTCTATTTGCCAGTGGAATTCAGTCATTCAAGCTGGAAATATTGCATCATCACCAAAATATTTATCTTCCTTGCCCTTGAGATTTAGATGACAGGTAGTTCCTTATCACATTTTCATCCCCAGCTTTTCTCGTTTCTATCTTTTCCTCTACGTTTCCATTGCCAGCATTGTAGTCCAGTCCTGTATTACCTTCAACTTCTCCAGTTACCTATGGAGACACGAAATAAAATTTTTCTATTCTCTCAGTCGTGAATGAATGGAACGAGGGATCCTTGAAAGTCAGTGAGCATAGGGTTGTTTCACTACAGATTTTTAGTATTACACAAGCATTCTATTACTTTTGATACAATTAAATCTGACAAATGTTTTTCATGGGCTATTGCAGAATTTATCTGAACTTCTCTCCAACTAATTGGCGAGCCTTGATTTGTGCCCCGGCTGGACTTCAGGAAGCTGGGTCTAGTGTGGAAGTGGATGGGGATGACTCAGTTGCCAGATACGGGGTGAACTGAAAACAAAACAGTATAGAATTGATGTGGTATATTGTATAATTGTATATTATATTCAATAATAATAATATAAAATTATTTATTTCCAGTCTACAGAATATATTTTCTTAGAAAATAAGGATAACGGCTATGTTAAATCAGACCCAATTTTCTTGGTCCTACAAGCATGTCTGGCAGTAGGGCTAGAAGAGATTAGTGCATGGTTTGTAGTCCTTGATGGAGATGTCTTTGTGCATCTTCTTGGCAGCTCTGCAGATAATCTGGCCATATACATCTGGTGTATTGCTGTGAAATGTTGCACTTATAGCTTCTAAAACACCTGTTACTGTTACTTTTTTAAAAATTATTTATTTATTTTAACATCTTTATTGGAGTAATTGTTACTTTTATTGCTGAGAAACAAATAAGGTTTAATTTGATCTTACCCACAAATTTCTGTCTTAGAGGTCCTGGGTCAATCTACTCAGTTACAGGTTAATATTAACACTTGTAGAATAAAAAGACATCCCTAAGATACCAAGCTAGATAGTGGCAAAGCCCGGAATAGAGCCTGCCTGTTCCATTTTCTAATTCACTAATTTTTATAATTGTGTCTGGAGATGGGGGGGTGAGTGGGGAAGAAAATTAATGTAACATGTGGGAAAACTGAAGTGTAGGAATTGACTTTGGGGAGAGGCAGTGGTGAGGATAATTAAGGGGAAAATAGCACATTGAGAAGAAGAGACAATGGAGAGAATCCGAAAAGTGAGAATAATAAGAGGGAAGTATCTAATATAGAAAAGTAGACAATGTGACCCACAAACCATTCTGAAGTTGGTGAAATCCCTTTAGGTCTCAAGTGAATTTTTCATATGGCAGTGTTTTAACCACCTTGATTTCTTTGAAGGGCTTTTTTCATGAAACTGGGAAGTAATCAAGGATTTTCTTGACTGCAGTTCCATATCTGATATAAGTGGCATGGCTTGACTCATCTATAATTGCCTGATGGTTTTCCAAAGATGGTAGATGCAGAGTGAAACAGGCTTATTGACCAGGAGAGCTATACCTCTTGAGTCAACAACTGTCTGCACCCTGTGGGATGATCAGAGTTCAGAACAGGACTGTAGGATTTTCTTCCTTCTTTTCTACTGTGCTTTATGCATTTCCTCCTATAGGGCTTCACTCTGGGGACAAAAGAAGCAAAACCCTTAAGGTGCTTACTCTCTATAAGAAAATAATCTGCTGTTTTATATACAAGATGTGCTCCTCTAGGCAGGGACTGACGAACTTTTTCTGAAAGAGACCAGATAGTAAATATTTTAGGTTTCGTAAACCATACTTACAGGTGTGGGCCAATATACAGTTGCATCCCCTTTAGGATAGAAAAGGCACAGGCTCCATCCCATCAAAGTTCTGTGATTATGGGAAGCTCAGTATCTGGCATATATTAAAAAAAATGGTCTCCGTATTTCATAAGTGAAGACATGCACATTACAGTACCAAAAATATTATTTAAAAGATCTTATGTCCCTCCACAATTATCCTTGAGAATAAATTCCTGGAAGTGGAATTTTATGCCAAAATCTTTTTGTGCAAATTGCCGGCTTCCTCAGAAAGGTTGTACCTATAGACATTCCCATCATCAGTATAGGAAAGTGTCTGCTTCCCAGAAAATGTTTCCTCCATCCCTATCACACAACACTTAATCCAGACTAGTTAGTTTGAAACAATGGTACAGTTCCCTGATGCAGTCACACACTTGGTGCTTTATGATGCCTGTAAGTAGGTGCATTGAAGCTTCCATAGCAGAAGCAGAGGGGCAGTTTATAAAATGATGCCCCAGGGGTGGCAATGTGTTCTTCTGCTTTAACAAATTGCCCCACTGAATCAGAGAGGAAATTTATAAATATGCCCAAAATATAAAGGAAGCATCTTGGAGAGGTTGAGTAGACAGCTTTAAAAAGAAACAATGCCATGAACACTGTTCTCTTTAAAAAGTACCACGGAATTTATTTCATGATTAGTTTAGACATTCAGTCAGTATTTATTGTGCCTGGAACTATACCTGGAGTTTGGAGTGTAGGAAAGAATGAAACCCTCACATCTGATTTAGGAGCTCACAGTCTAATGGGGGAAGAGACATGTGAAGAGTAGACTCAGGAACCTGGCAGCAGAATCCTCACCAGGTACATTAGGCTCTTTCCTCCACGGATATCCTGGTGGAGATGTGCTCTGTCCTCTCGTGAGCACAGAAAGGGGAACATCAAGTCTCTTATTTACTGCTTATCTCTCCCCCAAGGCCATCTATTGCAGTGGCTGGACATTGTCACTTGGCAACTTTTTTCCATTTAAAAATGGTACGTATGAACACATACCTGAACTTATCGTAAGATGTCAAATGTTTCTACAGATCCACGAAACATCGCCAAATAGCAGAGGGAGTTGTAATCACAAAATCCCTAATAAGAGCAAAAAATGAGGAGAATTTTGTCTTTAGCCAAAAGGCCCAGTTGCCTCTTGCTTCTCGCATCTTCTCTTTGATAATCAGCGCCATATATTTTAGGGGCTTTAGTCTATGATTACTGATTTTGGATTGTCAATAAAAACTAGAGTTAAAGCAAAAGGAACCATTTCTCCAATTCCATGATGATTTGGAATATACGGGTTTGAACAGAAAATTTTCATGTAGCTGTCGGTTCCTTTCAAGGGTTTCATTTCTTTAACATCTTTCACCTGAGCACTTCTTGTAGGAATGGCATGCAAATTGCAAAGTATACAATATGGTGCTAAAGTGATAAAACAGAATTCAAAACTTCAGTTATGCCGTGATTACGTCTGTGTTAAAATATGTATGCGTGTGAGCAAAGCCTGGAAGGGAATATCCCCAAGGTGAAATTATTTATTATGATAGTGGCAGGAAGTGGACATGATTTATTTTTCACTTTTGAAACCTCTTTAATAGTGCTATCAGTAGTTGGAAAAAGTTTCACAATAATAATGTTAATAGTAAATACTTTATTTGAGACAAGATCAAGTTATCATCAAGCCCTATAACATTGTACCCAGACTGAAATGTCAAGTCAATGAAACTATAAACAAAAATGTGAACAGCTGACATAGGGGGGCTAGCTTTCACATTTGCAAGTAAGAAAGGTAATGCATCCACCGTCTACTATTACAGTCTTTTCCAAAACAAAAGGCCATTTCAACACCAAAAATTATACCTAATGATGCATCAGAGGGCAACCAGGGTGTTAGTGATGAACACAGAGCATCATCACATGCCTGAGGGCACCTGGCTTATGGTGCTGTGGATACTGAACAGCAAGGTTCCACCTGCGCTTGTAGTCGTAGTGGCCTCCTGTAATTGACATTGTCAGTTGTATGCCCAGTACCTAATTCCCTCCTTTTTTTCTTTCCTAATAGGAGTTCTCTCCCATTTTTAAAAGTTATTTCTCCACCCTGCTTCCAGTTATAGAATGGGATTCAAATTTAGTCTAAGTCAATTATATTATGATATTCCCTGGTTGCTATTTGCATGCCCAAAAGATGGGCATGTGACCTAATTTGATCGAATGAAAAAACTTAAAGATAATGAAAAGACTTAAAGATCTAATGCATAGGGTGACATGTGACCATATGTCTTGGCTTGTCTGAAGCAGCCCAGGTGTTTGCCTTTTTTCTTGATGTGACTATAAATACTGCCCCCTTTCGTTCTTAAAAGCATTGTGGTTTGTAAAATAAATTACAGGCATACCTCGTTTATTGCACTTTGCTTTAGTGCGTTCACAAATATTGTGTTTCTACAGATTGAACATTTGTAGCAACTCTGCGTCAAGTGAGTCTATTCGGCACCATTTTTCCAACAGCATTTGCTCATTTCATGTCTCTGTGTCACATTTTGGTAATTCTCACAATATTTCAAACTTTTTCATTATTATGCTTTTTGTCACGGTATCTGTGATCAGTGATCTTTGATGTTACGACTATAACTCGCTGAAGGCTCAGATTATGGTTAGCATTTTTTATCAATAAAGTATTTTTTAGTTAAAGTATGTACATTGTTTTTTAAGACATAATGCTATTGCACACTTAGTAGACTATAGTATCATGAAAATATAACTTTTACATGCACTGGGAACCAAAAAATCATGTGACTTGCTGTATTGCAATATTTGCTTTATTGTGGTCGTCTGGAACCGAACTTGTAATCTCTCTTGAGGTGTGCCTATGTATGTTCTTTCTTATTATAAACCATACTTGGGGGAGACATTTTCTTTCTTTTCTCTCCCGCTGAATGTACACAAAAATTCATTTAGCCCTGTTTATAGTCATCTTGAAAATATGAGGGACACCCGTCTTAGGATGACCCTGATCCTGAGGTCTGGGAAGTGGAGAGACTAAAAGAACTTCAATTCTTGAAGACACGGTTGAGTTGTTGATTGCATAATGTCTGGATCCTATCCTACCCTGGACTTCTTCTACCTCTATGAGGCAACAAATTTTATTATTGTGTAGGGCAGATTGATTTGTTACTCTGTTGCTTGCAGACCAGAAAACCCTGTTATATATCCCAGTGAATAAGTTCTACTCTCCTTCTGTAGTATCTCCCAAATCTGCATATAATACATGCACATCAGACTCCCTGATGCTTTTTCTTCTTGGATATTAATGCCCTTGTAAGAACTTTGCCAGTTCTATTGAAAGCACTATATTTTCCCCAAAGAAACAATAATTTCCCATCATTAAAGACAAATGGGAAACTCCTAGAGCAATATTTCTTAAACGTCAATGTGCATAAGAATCATATAGAGATCTTGTTAAAATGCAGATTCTGAGGCAGTAGGTTTGGGTGGGGCCTGAGATTATGGTTTCAAAAAGCTCCCAGGTGACACAGATGCTGCCTGTACCGCTGACCACATGAAGGTTAACAAGAGCCTCGAGGGCTCACAGTTTTAAACTATTAATATCATTTAATAATCTCTATGTATTTTAGCCTCCTAAACGATGAATTATTTGGCCTCCCAGTTTCCTCCCAACTCACAAAATCTGTTTAGCTCTGTTTCTAGTCGATAATTTCCCAAGGCTATCCAAAATACACAGATGTTTGATGGCAGGCCTGGAGGATACACTGGGGATATTACTGAATGGAATAAACGTTCCTATTTGTTCGTTGGAGATATAAAAGAATATTGACTTTTTTCCAGAATAAATTTGGGACTCTCATTATGACTTTTTGCTTGGTAGGCAATAGTGCGTGTCATAAACCTGGTGGACTGGTGGCTGACGTCAGTCGGATTCTGACTGACAGTGGCACCCCATCAAATCCCTTCATTTTGCTCAGTGTCTTCTTCTCATCTTCAAAAATGTGGAGATCCGACCGCTTCCAAACTCCGTTTCAGAACCGGAGCTCTGTAAACACAATCAGCAGCTCTCTGCCTGTGGTTTCAGAACCATTGGAGGCTATGGTATTTTTGGCAAAGACCAGCCACAGTCGATGATCCCAGACTTCCTTTCGGGTCCTCTGGCTTCAATGCGTGTAGCCAAACCCGTTAGGATGTGCATAATTTCCAGTGATTGGCATCTGAGGGCTGGAGATTTCTTGCATCTGAAAGACCTGTGGTTCCCAAACTTCAGTATGCCTCAGAGTCTCCATGAAGCTTGTTAAAGCACAGGTTGCTGGCCCTCACCCTCAGAACACCTGATTCAATTAAGTCAGGGGTGGGAACTGAACATTTGTATTTCTAAGTCCTTCCATGATGCTGGTATTCCTGGTCCAGGGACCACACTTTGAGAACCACTGAGCAGGCTGTAAACGGTCAACTTCAGGTTCTTCCTACTTGACTGGGTGATCCTGCCCTTCACAACTCCTCTAAATATGTGGGGTGCTCTGCCCGGGGGGCCAGTGTAGTCGTGGAATTCCCCTACCTGTCTGTTTCTCGGATCCTGACTTACACGCCAGTTGGTGTATTTGTTCGTGCCTCTCATTCAATGGATGTTCCAGTAATTTTTGAAGATATAATTTTTAAAAACAGAAAGAAGTATAAAGATGAGCATGCAAATTACTTGCAATTCTCCCTCAAAGAGTGAGAAAATACTATGTTTATGTATTTTCTCGTAGTCTTTTCCTCTTTGGAATTATGCTATTTATATCCTGTGGCATCCTGATTCTCTTTTCTTTCCACTTCACACTGGAGCATGATTGCTCTCTAATTTATTTGAAATTGTAATATTCAATGGCTTCACAATACTTCAGACATGATTATTAATATGGTTTAATTATTTTCCCCATGATTGAGTACTTGGCTTTTTTTCCTGCCTTTTCATGTAAGTGGCCAAATGACACACATCTTTACCCACAATTCTGATTACGTTCTTGAGGTATATTCTTAGAAGCTAAGTTACTGGTCCAACTTATGAGCATTTTTAAGGTTCTTAACTATAGCTGAATTGTTTTCCAGAAAGGTCACACAAACATACGTTCATGAACAATGAAGGAGTAATCTCTCACCTCTTGCCTCCGGTGAATGTTCTCTTAAAAATCTTTGCCAGTGAAAATTTGCGTTCATTATTGTCTTAAATTTATATTTCCTTGATTATCCTAATAAGTCTAAACCTTTTTGTTTATTGGACATATATATTTTGCTACTGTGATTGTCAGTTTTTATATATATGGTTTTGTAAAAGATATCTTTTATCTTTTCAAGCTGTATATGCCTTCTGAGGAAAAAACTAGAATTATGATTAAACAAAAAGAGAAAAAAACACTCATAAACAATACAAAACTAACCACTGTTAACATACTGCCAGACATTTTTCCTTGCATATGTGTATACATTTGTGTTCATTCGTATATTTCGCTTACAAACATAAGGAACATTTTTTTTTTTTTGCGGTACGCGGACCTCTCACTGTTGTGGCCTCTCCCATTGCGGAGCACAGGCTCCGGACGCGCAGGCTCAGCGGCCATGGCTCACGGGCCCAGCCGCTCCGAGCATGTGGGATCCTCCCAGACCGGGGCATGAACCCACGTCCCCTGCATTGGCAGGCGGACTCCCAACCAGTGCGCCACCAGGGAAGCCCCATAAGGAACACTTTTAAAAGTTGTTTGCCAAAGTGAGGTTGTACCGTACATGATGTTTATAATCCATCTAAACTTGAAAATATAAACATTTTTAATTAAAATATATACCTTTAAATATCTTTTCAATTTACTGAATAAATTTAGTTGTGTATATGCATACAATATTCAACCCATTCCCTATTTAAATCATTCTTTGAATTAGTAGCATATTATCCAGTATTGGGAACAATTTCTAGAAATGGAATTTCTGAGCCAAAGTCTACACATTTACACATATATATTTTTCTCCAGATCATAAATATAAGTTTGCTAAAATTTTACAGAAAAGATATGCTACTATATATTATCAATAATATTAAAAATTTTAAATAGACAATATTTAGCATACTGTTATGTAATTTACTTTTTATTTTTTTACTTGCCATCATGTATTGGACAACTTTCCCACAATGTACTCAGTTATCTCATTTTTGTAATGCCTGCCTACTATTCCATTTTATAGATGAACTATAGTTTAATACTTCCTTTACTGATAGAAGTTGAGATTGTTATGATGTTTTCTCCATATGTGTATAGACACATTTGTGAGATTATTTTTTTAGGTAAACTTCTATAAGTGGAAATGCTCAGGCAAGAGGCATAAACATTATAAATGCTAAAATTTATTTTCAAATTCTCCTTTGGAAAGTTTTACAAGTTATACTTCCCACTAATGGTGTATTAGAATGTCCAGTTTCACATCAGATATGGACATTTAAAAGCTTTGGGTTTATGCTAATAAGTGATTGTTCAGAAAATTTAAATCATATTAATTTCCCTCTACCAATAAAAAAGAATGAAAAAAAGTTAAAGGAAGGGAGGAGAAAGGAAAAATGAAGAACTTTCCTATTTTCTTATTCAATAATTATATCATGATTTTGGTTATTATTTTGATTACTGGGAAAAATGGCTATGTTTAATTTTATAGTACCTTCTACACAGAAAAATAATAGGGAAACTCTATTGTAATTTTTACCGCTGAGCAACTGATCCATTAATGAATACCCTTTGCCCTTTTTCCTACTGAAGTGCTGGTGTCATTCTTACAGGTTTATAGGAGCTTTCTGAAGCTCAAGTCTTTACATCACTAACATTGCCGCCCTTGGTAGACTCCTAACAATTAAAAAAATATTTTTATTCCATGTACATTAGAGTAGATATTTACTCATAAATTGTTTGCCTAATAAATAAAATGCTTCAAGACACATCTCACAAAGAGATGTTTCAGCCATCCAATTCCAACTGATCCTATTGTTGCGTTTTCAACGTATTTTAAAGAACAGAAAAATGCATATTTTCATGCCCTTAAGAGTTCTTAAGGACCATAGTAGTGTTATATAATTAAGCATAAGTACTATTTTAAAAGAATACTAAAATAACGTCTAGCTAACAGTCGTGGTTGGCTTTGGTTTTCCAGGTTTGTGAACAGTGTGTGATTCCTGTGTTATGAGGTAAATTCACGTTTCAAATATTAACTTCAGTTGGAAATTGTCACACTGTGCTCTTTTGTTCCCATTGTGTTAGCATTTACGGAAACGAGAACTGGGTTTCACGTTCATTTGAAAAATAAATGAAAAGAAACTCAGAAAAATTATTACATGTGATTAAGCCTTCTGAATTGTGAATTTGCTAATATTTTCCTTTTGGTTTTTATTTGTTTGAGGTTTGAGTTTACTTTTTATTTGCAGTTGTTCTTTATTTTGAAAAAAAAAATCTATTGTGTGCTATCCTTTGAAATTTCCAAAGGCCAATCACAAATTATAATTTATCAGATGAAATAACATGGGGATATTTGACAAAAATCAGTGGATTTGATGACCTTTGATGAAGCCTGCAACTATGAGATAATATAGAAAGAAATATCTCTGGGAAAAACTCAGTAGACTGGAGTTCATATATAATGCTCAACATTTAAGCCAATACACTTTTTATTAAAAAAAAAAGGATGTCAACCATATAGAGAAGTATTGTTTGAAAAAATAGATTCTTTTCAGGGTGGAATGATAAATTAAAGACTTCAGAAATTCATCATCACACATTTTCTCTGGAACCAACAAACAGAAATAGTCTATTTTCTTTCATTAAAATTGATTTGATTTTAATTTTGACAGTCATTGGAAGTTATCTATCATCTACACTTTTGACAGCGAAGCAAGAGAATGGATCCTCTGAATAGGATTTTTCTGATTTGGGTAGTTGTCATTACTAGAAGGTATTGTGTGAATAAGAGATGCCAAACTTGGCTTGACTCCTCATTTTCAGTCCTTTTTACTTCTTTTGTATCGAATTGCTAATAACTAGCTTCATCCTTTGTCACCAAAAGAGAATGGCTTTTTTGTTTGCCCACAGAACTGTATTACTCGGTGCTGTGCTATGAGTTATCACAAGATGATAATCCACTCCTTTGGAAACAGGTCTGTGAATCCACAGACACTTCCACAAATAACAGACTGCAGGCTTTTGAGCAGTTACTTTTATACCCCTTTTGAAAGCTGTTTATTAGATCTGGAGAGAAACTGGCTGACTGAAAGAGAAAGTTACACCAAATCAACCTGTTTCCCTGACTGTGGAAACATTTTCTTCTTCCTCAGAGGGAATGGTCCATGAGAAACTTGAGTAACTTTAATGCCTTTTAGACAATCTAGCCGTCCATGTATGGTTCATTCCCAAGCCTTCTTTAGTATTAAGGATTTCAAGAGCAACAGTCTAGGATGTTCTAAAAACAGAACTGATGAATGACAGATACTTTGTATTCCAGTCCAACGTCTCCATAAGGAAATCATTTACCAAAAAAAATTATACTTACTGGAGAATCATTTCTCATGTTTTCTTTGTCACTTGGTATGTGTATAGTATATACTTGCATCAGTCAGGGAAGCCCAACCACTGTGAGTTAGGGGATAAGGGATTTATTACAGGAATTGGAGCTTCCATGATGTGGGGGGATGTGGAGGTCCAGGCGGGAGTTGGAGAAGCCGTGAGTCAGAAGCCAAGCACGGCCGGTCACCCAGGTGGATGGGGAAGGGAAAGGTCATGGAGGGCTTTGGGGAGCTGTGCCTCGGTGTAGTAGCTGCCTCTGTGGGTTTGCTGCCAGGTGTCAGGTGGTGGACCCCTGGCTTCCATTGGTGAATAGGGTCAGCTCAGACAGACTCACGAGATGCAGAGTGGAGGAGAGTGAGGATGTGCTGGAACCTGCCAGCATCTCTGCATCTTCTATCACCACTTCTAATCATGATGACCTTCATTCAGGGAGTAGTGGCTGCTCTTTCACTTCTGCTTCCAAATCTCTTGTGAGTTCCTCCTTGGGCCAGCTTTAACTCAGAGCCATGCAGGGAAGAGCCGTCTAGGAAATGAAGTTCCAGCTTATCCAAGTTGACCCATTACAAACTCCCATGGTATTTAACAGAGAGAACAGAGACATTCTATAGGAAAATAATATCTCTACTCTGTCTTATCACCCCCTAGAATAAAAAAGAATGTCTTATAAAGATGTATCTTAGAAAGAAATAATATTAAGATTTTAGAATATGTTCAACAGTCTTTAAGGAATGCCTTGACTAAAACCCTATAGCTTTCAATCTTTATACAGTTCATCATTGACAGATGGCTCTCAAAGTATCGAAGACTTTAGTGCAGTAAATATTTAAAGTCACATTTTCACGTAGGTGACTCTGAGTAGTCTGTATTACATGCTCCAGGACATCTCTTCCTGTCATGGCCTATCATATAAAGCAACATGATTTCCCACGAGTGTACATGTTCTTTTCCATACCGCCATCTTATAAAACCACCAGTTTTGGAGAGATGGGTAAAAGAAGATATTTAGGCAAGCTGCGAACTCTGAATTTTTCTGAGTTCTGACACACTGAGTAAGAAAAAAGGAAGATGCACTGGTTGAGTGTATTTCCTGTCTACATGAAACTAGAAAATAAATATTTTTTCAATGTAAGTATGCAGGCAAATCAAAATTTCTCATATTAAGCAGCATCAGGTTTTGCAAAAGCATTACCTTATTTCCAAACCATCGCAAAGACCAGGACTTTGCTGCATTTGGCTTCCTTGCACAGGAATGCCAGCCATCATCAACTGGCTAGACCAGAGGCTCCCAAACTTACACTATTCACAGCACCCTTAGTGTCTCAGTAAATTTTCAAAGTGTTCTTAGGTCAAAAGAAAGAGCAGTTCCATTTAATTTAGTTTATGTACAAACCAATTTTTAAATTAAGTTCATTCAGGTCCAAGCAGCTTACAAGTCGTAGCTCACGTGGTATTGGGTCAATGACGGTGCGCTTCCCTCTAAAATGGAAGATACGCTGCACGGTCTGTGTGCATGTTCTGCAGCACGGAGGGTACCTCAGCACGTAATTTGGGAACTGCAGGGCTGGACTCAGAACAAAGTCCAAGTCACATGGTCTCTTTTGCCCCGTTTCTCTGCCTAGACTCTTTCCAGATAATTTATCTGTGTGGTTGATATCCTATTTTTAAAAAATTTATCGGTGTAAATGTTGAGCACTATTTCTGAGCTCCAGTCTACTGAGTTTATTGCCATATATATATATATATATATATTCCCCCCCCCCCCCCCCCGCCTACCCTCTGTTGGAGGGTAGTGGTGTGGTGGTACTAGGTATGGTGATTAAAAAATAAACTTTTTCTGGCTCTGCCTTTCTAAGAGCATTTTGCACCCCAGGGACAAAATTATTGTGTAACTAAGATTTCTGTAATGTGTAAGGGCTTGAGCAGTTTTTCTGGGTCTCCTACTGATTGTAACAGAGGAAATGCGCTCTTTATTTTACAAAAGCAAAGATACAGGTTTCTATCATTTGGCTCACTAGCACCAAGCGGTAGCGGTGTTCTGACTCATGGTGGGCTTGGGGCATTTGAGGTCAGGTTCATCAGCTGGAGTGATGATAAGGGTCTAGCTTCTCCTCATCTACTCAAAGGTGATGACAACACCTCAGGCAGTGAGGGAGAAATCCCAGCACAGCCCAGCCTCCTTGGAAAACCCTTGCATCTTGAGGCAGTAGAGCCCTGACTTGGCCAATCAGACCTGTACACAAAAGATGGATCTGATGCATGACTCATGGAGCCCTGTGGGGGGATGTTCCTAGAAACATATTAGGAAGTATCTGTTAAAGTAATAGACTTCCTTAAGGAAAGCAAAGCTCAGAGGCACTGAGATTTGGGTATAAATGTACTCGTGGGTCGGTAAACATTGAGATACTCGTTTCCATATCCAGCCCTTTATGTTCTGTGCAGGAGTCACTGACGACTTCTCCCCTCTCAACGTCCTGTTTCTATCCTTTGCTGGCCTGATGGAGGAGGCTTCTGTCCTATTGGTGATTATAAGCGTTTGGAAGTACAGATAGGTTGCCAGAGGGAGAAGACACACTGCATGAAAATACGTTTTGTCAAGTTCAAAAGCACTGTCCTTCCAGGCCATGCATGATTCCTTGGTAACGTGATACAAGTTCTCCATCCAAACAGAGGCTGGGGAAGCCTTCATCTCCCTTTTTTATTCTAGTTCATTCTGGTCATCTTGGATCAAATGATTCGCCCCAAAGCCACCTTCGTCCCTTTGGAGGGTTTCATAGGAAACCCAGGAGGTTTTGGAAATCTTCACATAAAAAAGAATCTTGGCTGACCACACTGATATTTGAGAATCCCCCTTAATTTAACAGCACCCTCTCCCTTCCCTGCAAAGTTAAAGACTATATATCCAAATGTCCCTAAAATCTCACTTTCTCTATGAAATCTTCCACGATAAAAAATTCTTGACTCCAGTGACTTAATGAACCCTCATCTTCTCGCTGTTCCACCTTCTGAATTGCTTATGGAACAAGCCAAATTCACATGCCCATTGATGGAATTTTTGAATGGAGACAGATGCATGCCAACCATGCCAACACAGGGAAGCAGCATCCACGCTGCATAGGCTTCATTTTGAAAGTTTATGTTAGTTAATTTTAGCACAATGTGGAAAATTCATTAAGGGGTTTATCGGAAGAGATGTGTCTGCTACTCCTGAGGAAAATTCCTTAAGATTCGTCTTTCCTCTTAAGTATTTTAATTCTCAGAGTAACCTTTTATATCTTTACATAAGATGGAAGTAGAAGAGCAGTATGGCAGGTTAGAGCCAAAGTACTTATCTGGAGCAGACTTCTGCAAATCTTTACAAGAATAGGTATAATTCCCACTGGAGTTCCTTTTTTCATAGTTTTGTATAAAATTAGAAAAAAGTATGGTTTGAAAGCGAAGGTGCTCCAAAAAGCTGGAAAACTGTGCCTGGATTTATGAAGCTGGGATTGTTTTGATAAAATTGGTTTTTAAGTGAAATGTTGTTTTAAGTGTCAATGGTATTTGATACTTAGAGGAATTCTGCAACAGATCTTGCTAAAAGGCTGAATGCAGGAGTGCACTCTGTTATTCTGGAGTGTTAAGTCTGTGTGTGTGTGTGTGTGTGTGTGTGTGTGTGTGTGTGTGTGTGTGTGGATGGATGGAGGCCAGGGAGGGGTAGGCAGGAGAAAGGAAAACATTTCTTGAAAGGTTACAGCCAGTCTCTCTATAGTTGTACAAACATCATTTCACTGACCATCAGTCTCATGGGCTTCCTTTTTTGGACTCCAGGCCTCAGAATGGACTGCTATTAATCGCGTATTTCTCAGGGTGACC
Organism: Phocoena phocoena; assembly: GCF_963924675.1. Taxonomy (NCBI): domain Eukaryota; kingdom Metazoa; phylum Chordata; class Mammalia; order Artiodactyla; family Phocoenidae; genus Phocoena; species Phocoena phocoena. The sequence continues at coordinate 90,272,289 of NC_089228.1, forward strand.
TCTGGATTTAATATTCATATGTAGCTACATCCTCTTTCTCCATTTTTGTCATTCTCTGTTTTTCTCTCTCTGTTTCTCTCTCCTTGTCTTTCTCTCCCTCCCTATGTCACGTGTGTCTCTCTGTCTATGTTTCTCCGTCACACACCCACACACACTCTTCTCCCATATGACCTCAGTTGTGTACCATAGCTGCTCAGCTGTTGGCTCAAACCACGCAAGCAGGGGCTTCCCTGGTGGCGCAGTGGTTGAGAGTCCGCCTGCCGATGCAGGGGACGCAGGTTCGTGCCCCGGTCCGCGAGGATCCCACATGCCGCGGAGCGGCTGGGCCCGTGAGCCATGGCCGCTGAGCCTGCGCGTCCGGGGCCTGTGCTCCGCAATGGGAGAGGCCACAACAGTGAGAGGCCCGCGTACCGCAAACAAACAAACAACAACAACAAACAAAAACCACGCAAGCAGCACAGGCTAAAGGGACATTTTTTCTGTGACCTCCTCTTTCACCTAAGAAGGAGAGGAATTATAAATTTATAATCATCATGGACGTTGTTTCCACGAATTCATTGTATTTTCTATCTTGGTGTGAGGGAAAAGGGGAAGCTGGTGGGCAAATTTGAGAAAATTCAAGGCTTTTATAAATTACAGTCCATATAAAGAAAACAAGGTATCAGTATGTTTACTATGAAAACTGAAATCACAGGTAAATCCTCACAGGGTAACTGTAAGTCAAACTGAGACTTGGGTTGGGGGAGAGAGCACCACAGGTCAGATGCTTGGTAAGAAGAAAAGAAAGGTCTAGAGTGAAAGTATCAGAGGATAACTTTAGATAAATATATGGATTTTTAAGGGAAAAACTCACATCTTGGGGCTTCCCTGGTGGTGCAGTGGTTGAGAGTCTACCTGCCGACGCAGGGGACGCGGGTTCGTGCCCCGGTCCGGGAAGATCCCACATGCCGTGGAGCAGCTGGGCCCGTGCGCCATGGCCGCTGAGCCTGCGCGTCCGGAGCCTGTGCTCCGCAACGAGAGAGGGCACAACAGTGAGAGGCCCGCGTACTGCAAAAAAAAAAAAAAAAAAAAAAAAAAAGAAAAACTCACATCTTTCTATTAATTACAAAAAAAAGGTAAAAAGTATCAGAAATGGTATTCTATACACAATATTCCTTAGATAACCTGCTTATGGAGAGAGAGGCTCTCCAAATGTCAAATTACTTCATTTCTCTGAAAATTACTAGAATTAATTTTAAATATTTAAATCATATCATAATAAGTCTCAGTTTTCTTCTATGAACAAATGTCTTTAAAAGTATTATAAAGTGATTTCCAAAGTGTGTGATAGTTGTTTCATTTCAATTAAAAACAGGGGATTTTTAGAAAGTAAAAAATGTGCTAGTGATATTAGCACACATTCACACACATTCTAATTACCGAAGTATCGTGTTCATTGCCACTGAATAAAGACTGTAACTTTTTAATTTTAACCGTAGATATTGGTTTCAAATAGAAAGATTGAAACAGTAGCTCTCAATATGTGCTAATGGGCTTTTAAAACCTAGAATTCCTGAGAAGGCAGAAAAGGTAAATTTGACTTCTGTGAAGAAGGATTTGCAGTCTGATAACATGGCAGTCTACGATATTCTATATGCTATATTGTTTAAATATAATGATGACACAGATAAAGGGTGGTTTCCAGCCGTGCAGTAGTCTAAATGGCCAAGTCATGTTCCATTCTACATTTGTTTCTCTTTCTGTCCCTACCCTCCTCCTCAATATTCATCTCTTTGGTCAGACACACAGTCACTCCCAGAGTGGACCCTGACTCGTAATTATGGAGACTGATGTGTGGCTGGGGTTTAGGACCTGGCAACTGAGAGGTTAGGAGAAACAGTGAGTAAAGAACAAAGCTGATAAGCAGCAGTGACAACAGGTGACAGTGACCAACACTTAGCTGCCCTGTATTGGGTACACAAGGTATCTGGCAGAACTCTTTGAACTATCTCCCTGCTTTAATCTTCTTAATGGAATTCCCACCTGCCTACTGTGCAGCTTTCTTCCTGAATTAATGCTTTAGGAATATCCTCGTTTGGATTTCTTTCCCTCCCATCTCCCTACTGCCTGAGAATGATTTTCATTACCTGCTCCTGTCTGCCCGGACTCACCTCTGAGATCACGGGTTAAACCCATTACCAAGTACTCACAACTGTGGATCCCATTCCCCACCCAAAAACCTCTCATCCTGATCTTGAAGCTTCCCTGTTGTGCACATTTGTCTACTTTTCCTGTGCCAGGCCAGCTGAAACATCTGTCTTTGCAAAAATTTTATGATCGGGCTAAGAGGGGAATCAGCTCTCAAGACAATTAGATGAGTGCTGGAGAAACAGAAAAAGGGCAAGTCAGGGCAGTTAGAGAACTTCCTGCAGGAGTCAGGCGTCAGGGGATCTACAGGCTCTGAAGGTTAGGAACATGACGGGAGAATATGACCATTCTGCAGCAAACATTTATTAAACATTTACAATGTTTCTGGCACCTTGATTGTGAAGTCTGATCAGTTAACGATTGTTTCTACACTTTTTTGCAAGGGCAGGGATTAATTCAGGGCATTAACAGCCCCAAATCCAAATATGTGGATAGAATGAGCACACCTGGCTGAAGGAGAACTGCTTAGATTAAACTAGGAATCGTCTAGGAGTAGCCTTAGGACTGCAGTTCTCCACTTCTGACCTAAAAGCGAGGCCAGCTGCATTGCTCACAGAATGGATGGACCCAGGAATCTGTACCTTTAAAAAGTACATTCCGGGACTTCCCTGGTGGCGCAGTGGTTAAGAATCCGCCTGCCAATGCAGGGGACACAGGTTCGAGCTCTGGTCCGGGAAGATCCCACATGCCGTGGAGCAGCTGAGCCCGTGCGCCACGACTACTGAAGCCCACGCACCTAGAACCCATGCTTCACAACAAGAGAAGCCACTGCATCGAGAAGCCCCCACACCGCAACGAAGAGTAGCCCCCACTCACCGCAACTAGAGAAAGCCCGCACGCAGCAATGAAGACCCAACGAAGCCAAAAATAAAAATAAATAAATAGATTTTAAAAAAAAGTACATTCCAAGTGATTCTGGTGTGCTTTCGAATTTTTAATTACTGATCAGGCCAATAACATTGATTCATACAAAGATATTTGTTAAACACTTGCTACAAGCTTGCATTCAAGGATAAATTAGGACTGCTATTCTCGTGTAGTTTATATTTCTAATAATGTACAAATGTTTTTAACCCAATGAAATTTAAACAACATGAAATAGATACAGATACAACTGAGACAAAGAACTTGCTGATGAAATTTCAAGAAAAACTTTGTGTGGAAAAAGAACATAAGAGCTGGAGTTTGAAAACGGTTCACACTGAAATTATTTCTGATACGTGGATGAAAAATGTTACCTGTCATATCAGGAAACAAAGGACGCTGCAGCCACCAAGGCATCAGCCACTACCGCGGCCCCCAACGGTGCACCCTGAGGGCGTTCAGGATGGTAAAGCACAGGATACTGGCCCTAGAGAGCTAAGGTGCATATCAAAGGAATGATTTCAGTGTGTCCGGACTCTGGCATCTTCCCATACATAGGAAAGTGCTAAATTCATTAACTGGAGATGTCTGATTCTCTAATTAACGGGAATCTTTTGATGTTCTGACTACCTGGTTTTGGTTGCAAAACTCTTATATATCCTGGCTCTTCTCTTACCTCTGTGGAGCTGTCCCTCAGAGCTGTCTGAGATGCTGCCTCGCGGGCTTGAAGTCCTCAGAAAGGCCACCAAAAAGAACGTAATTCTCAACTTTTAGGCTGTGCATTTTTTTCAGTCAACAATACCAAGGCGATCCATATTTACTTTCGAAAGATTATAAAGTACAGATAATCTTAACACATACACAGATACACATAAAATGATTCCCTCACCATAAATAATCCACATGTATACATAGGTGTGTATTTCCAGATTCTCTCTTGATATAAATATGAATATGGATGTATAAAACAGGGATACAATTATACATGAATATATACATAATTAGATATGTTTATTTATTTATTTATTTTGCGGTACGCAGGCCTCTCACTGTTGTGGCCTCTCCCATTGAGGAGCACAGGCTTCGGACGCGCAGGCTCAGCGGCCATGGCTCACGGGCCCAGCCGCTCCACGGCCTGTGGGATCTTCCTGGACCGGGGCACGAACCCATGTCCCCTGCATCGGCAGGCGGACTCTCAACTACTGCACCACCAGGGAAGCCCCATCTGTATATTTTTAATGGATACATAGAAGCACAAGATATATTCCAGGGGTGGAGATAATGTAAACAATAGCTTAGACATAGGAGAGTACAGGCCACTGGGGATGGGCTGAAATGGGTAATATGGTTTGCTTGGAGAATAGGGTATAGGGGAATGTCTAAGCCCTGCTGGGCTGCTGTAACAAAAATAGCACAAACTGGGTGGCTTATAAACAACAGAAATTTATTTCTCATGGTACTAGAGCCTGGAAAGTCTAAGATCAGGAGCTGGAAGATTCAGTGTCTGGTGAAAGCTCTCTTCCTGGGTCATAGTTGGGGCCTTTTTGCTGTCTCCTCACATGGTGGAAGGAGCTAGGGGGTTCTATGGGATCTCTTTAATAAGAGCACTAATCCCATTCATGAGGGCAGAGCCCTCATGACCTCATCACCTCCTAAAGGACCCATCTCCAAATACCATCACATTGGGGATTAGGGTTTCAACATACGAATTTTTAGGGAACACGAACATTCAGACCATAGCAGGAAAGTAATAAAAGTTAAAGAAATACAGCTGAAAAGTTAGGCTAGGACCAGAACTTGTGGAGCCTTTAATAGTAGATCAAAGAACGTAGAGATATCAATAGTCAGTGTTCAGTGGCTTTTAATTTGATGCTGTGGATAGAATCTGCAAGTTTCCTTTCTTCAGAATCACTAAGGGTTTGGGAAAATTCCAGAGTTGTTGGCAATATTGCTTAGTGCTTTATACTGCTGAAGAGCTACGTAAGTGCTTTTGATAAACAACAAAACTACCTAGTTTTCAGAAATCATCAGTGCTTGACTAAATGGCCTCAAATGGTGGAAGTTCTGTCAATGGCTGCTCTCAACATGAGGGTTGGAGTGTTTGATGTCCAAGAAATCGTGGCAGAAGCTGGCTGTGGTATTAATTGTCCCACATTCACCCCCAGCTACTACAAGAGAGCCACATGGTAGCTGACAGTGATTATTTTTAATGGAACATTAATTTTTTTTCCCTCATGTGCCATGAACAAGGTCTTCTAAAGTGGCAGCACCAAAAAGCTTCGTAAACAGTAACAGGAGGGAGATGGCAAATCCACGAGGATGGTCGGAGCCAGCTGTTTTCATTTGGGAAGGAGTTTCATTATCCTTCTTTGAATTTCTTCTCACAGTGGGAAGTCATTATTATTCTGGCATTCCTCCTGACATTTTTATGACTTTGTTTATTTTAATACATGGCTCATTATTTGTTTTGGAACAGCCCTCCAAAAAATTCTTCCAAATGCCACTTCAGCTTCACCAGTGAGATGTTTCATCATCTCCTCTGTTGTCACTTGTATCACGGGTAAGGATGTGAAGCTCTGTGAGACCTTAACATCACAGTCCTGAAGAGGTCTCATTGGATGACTAGGTAAATCCAATAACTATTGATCAGCTCTAGAACGGAGAGATTTTGTATTGTGCCTCCCACTCTCAATGGGGGAAAAATATGACTTTCCCCCCTCAATTTGAAAACAAAACAAAACAAAACAAATCCTGTTAAATTCAATTAAGTAATAGCTACCAGCAGCAGAAGCAGGCCACTAAAAGGCATTTCTTTCTCTCAGCAAGTTTTTCTTTTCCGGCAGCAGAAGGGCTTCTGTGCAGAGTCACAGTTTTGATTGACTCCGCTCTCAAGCTGATGTTTACGCTGCTGCATTCATCTTGCTCCGATGACTGTGACATGCCACCCGGATGCGGTGAGGCTGACAGGGAATGTGAGGGGGACCAGACAGATGACAACGTCTCCGTTCTTCACAGCCAGTGAAGGATGATCTGTCACCTGCTGATAGGCCACAGCCTGTCATTTATTTACTTACAGCTTTAATGTGGGTAAAATGAGCAGGGGGTGGGGGGGAAGTGACAAGAGGCAAAGACAAAGTGAGTGGTTACAGGAAAGAAAAATCTGACAGACCCTTTTTGACATCAAAATATCAACAAGAGCCACTTCATACATCTCAATGGGCATGCCAGCCTAGGAACCAATTATTAGCAGCATTCTGGGCAAGAAATCAGATTTGCAAAACAGGAACTTTAGCCATTTCGTCTGTGGGAGTGGGGCAGACAAACTGCACTTGCCACTTGATTATATGAAGTGCCTTGAATTTCTTGCACATTGAATTTCTGCAGTATGCAGTGATGCTTTTGGCCAGCACGTTTTCCTTTTAGTTTCTTAATCTGCACACATTTTACAAAGTAAATTTTATGTGCTGTGGAAATCATCATCCAAGTATCCTTTTTGCTTTGAAAGTGCTACTGGAAATCATTTATAGACTTGAAGAGAGAACCTTTGAAAACCATTGACCTGCTCGTTTTATGTGATGACATCCTGGTTATGGGAGAGAAATGTCTGAAAATCCAGGGAAAATGACAATAGATATTTTAACTGTGCTGTTCATTCTGTAAGAATCAAACCGTGTGGAGACTTCCCTGGTTGCACAGTCGTTAAGAATCCACTGGCGGGACTTCCCTGGTGGCACAGTGGCTAAGACTCCGTGCCCCCAATGCAGGGGGCCCAGGTTCGATCCCTGGTCGGGGAACTAGATCCCACATGCATGCCGCAATTAAGAGTTTGCATGCCACAACTAAGGAGCCTGCCTTCTGCAACTAAGACCTGGTGCAACCAAATAAATAAATATATATATATAAAAAAAAAAAAAAAAAAAAGAATCCACTGGCAAATGCAGGAGACACGGGTCCGAGCCCTGGTCCGGGAAGATCCCACATGCCATGGAGCAACTAAGCCTGTGCGCCACAACTAACTGAGCCTGCACTCTAGAGCCCCGTGAGCCACAACTACTGAGCCCACGTGCTGCAACTACTGAAGCCCGTGCGCCTAGAGCCCGTGCTCTGCAACAAGAGAAGCCACCGCAATGAGAGGCCTGCGCACCACAACGAAGAGTAGCCCCCGTTCACCACAACTAGAGAGAAAGCCCGCGCGTAGCAACGAAGACCCAACACAGCCATAAATAAATAAATTCATTAAAAAAAAGAATCAAACTGTGACTATTCATGTGTCAAGGGGATTTTGTAAACCCAAAATATTGATCTTTGCCTAAAAGAATGAAATATTCCCGAATGAAATATTCATTAAACCAAATTTAATGAACAGAGTGTGTGAAATATTTTATGTATAAATACAGATTTGAGCTTTAATAAAGTTTTTAAATGGTATGTCTAGTTTGGGCATTCTTTTCTTATTTCACGACAACAAGTCTTATTAAGTTATGAAGCACCTGGGGGAGAGGCTCCAGGAATTCCCCACATACTGATGATCTTGCACTGAGGATGTGATGGTACAGGGACAACCTGCCCGGAAGTGCTCCTTTATGTGCCCAAAGACCGCAAAGCATTCACAATTATTACTAGCAGTGCAGTTGATGAGGCCCAGGTGTTGGGTCCAGCATTACATCAATAAAATCCATCATGCAAAAATACCCAGGAACTAACAGATTTCATAAGAAACATTGCCCCTGGGAAATTATCACTGTAACCTGTAGTAGCCAGAATCCAGCAGTGCCAAGACTGAGCGTTCTCAGTGAGGCTCTGGCTCTGTGTGTGCCATTTCTAAATGCCTCTTCTGGCATGTCGAGATTTGTCCTGCACTCTCTCCATATTAAAGTAATAATCCCTCTTCTAGGCTCTCAGCTTTGCAGCAACCCACTCAGCAGGCAAGCTGGAATACAGTAGGTCTCGCTTTTGTCCTGTGAAGGCAAAATCTCTCAGGAAGTTGGGCATGTAAATGTGATTTTCCAGAATACTGGGAGGAATATTGCATTTTAATAGTGTGTGTCTGCTCTGGGAGAGGAAATGGTTCCAGATGATGCTGAGAAGTTTGTTGGGGCAGATCAGGCACAGTTCACCCCGTGGCCCCATTGGCCAGTCTTCCCTAGATGTCTCCCCTGCTCTTAGATATTCATGTCTGTGGCTGCTTCAGGCTGCAAGTTAAGATCAGAAAAAGAGCAGGCTTTGCCACGTCTCCATGCTGGGTCCCTGGAGCTAGAAATACAAGTTACACTTGACCTGTCACCTCTCCTGCAGGTCTTTTGCCAAAGAAAGTGAGATATGATCATGAACTCTGATGATCAAAGGGCCCCGTGGAATCTAAGACTCCCAACCAGCAGCCTGCTTTGCCCGTTTTTGGAGCTGGTAGTGTCCTCAGTTCCTGATGTGTATAATTTGGCGTATTCTTGTGAATGAGATGAGTGGTGAAGTAGAGGCACTTGAACTCTGAGAACCTTTTGATATTTTCAGTGCATCTTCCAAGGTTTCATTTTGTGTTGGCCAAGAGTCCCACTTCTTTCCTGAAGAATGTCAGGAGAGAAGAGAATTTTGCCCCCTTCTCTGTGTTTGGCAGTGTGTCTTTGAGGCATCCAAGGGCCAAATTACCTGTCCGTGTCCTCCTGCCTTGGCAGGGGAATGTGATGAATCCTATAACCTAGCTGGATACTGTTTGCCTTGGATTTATGTGGACACAGGTGGTGCCTGAAGGGTCCAGGCCTTTATGGGGAACACCTGTTTCCATTTCTTCTGCCTGCATTATTGCTGGGTATGACATATGTGGGGTGGGGCCTTAGGTTATATTTGCAAGATCAGCGAGGTGAAGAGAGTTGAACATTAGGATTTTATTACAGCTAAGCGCTATTGGTCTTCTCAACAGCCCCACATGGTTCTTTAGACCTTTTATGTCTCTTGTTAGGTGTTAATACTGGTGACATGGGAGGAATTAGGAAGAAAGGAGCAGAAGATCCCTGGAGCTGACCCTCCCTAAGAAATTTCCACCTCCAACTCCCCTATATACTAATAAACACACTCCAGTATGACACATAATAATTTTAATAAGAGGCATGTAAAAAATCATTTATTATTGTTCTTCCATCAAATATTAATTGAGGGCCTCCCATGCATAATGTCCTCTGCAGGCTCTTTGAACCATGGCCCTGATCTCAATCCCTTTATTATATAAACAGAGGTAAAAAAAAAAAAAAACTCACATCCTTTTATAAACCAAAACAACCCTTTCCTATTTCCTGTCTTTCACATTCTTTTTGTAGCAAAGGTGAGAAGTAAAAGTAATTATCACCCACCGGGACCTTTTCTGCTGAGACTGTAAGCTATATCCAAATCTTTAATGTGTAATTCTTATCACTCACATTTTTATTCTTGACCCAGATGGGATGCTGGTTCCATCCAGCATCAGTCTATTCATGAAAAGCTCTAAACACAAAATTATATCAAACATAATAATAGATAAGCAGCTTGACTGAATCTTATATTTGCAACTGAATATTGTTGCCCTGTAATACCTGTGAGCAGGGATAATACTGAAGGTATGTATCCTATTTGGCAGCCGAGCCCTGATCAATGGCAGTGGAGATTGGTGACAAACAACTGGTACAGCTTGACGCATGCCACCTGCTGAAACTCACCCAGAAAGGGAGCATCTGGGGGTGGGGATGGAGGAGAGGGGGTCTTGCTGATGGCATAGAGCACAATTGAGGGAGGCACATTGCCCTCTCTGTGGGTTTCCTAGGGCTGCCCTAACAAATAACCACAACTAGGTGCCTTACAACAACAGACATTTATTCTCTCACAGTTCTGGAGGTTAAAGGCCCCAAATAAATGTGTCAACAGGTTCAGGCTCCTCTGAAGCCTCTAGGAAAGAATCTTTCCTTGCCTCTTCCAGCTTCTGGTGGCGCCTGGCATTCCCTGGCTTATAGCAGCATCACTCCAATCTCTGTCTTCACTGTCATGTGACCTTCTTCCCTGTGTGTGCAGTGTCCTCTCCTCTTCTTGTAGGGACATCAGTCATTGGTGTTAGGACTCACCCTAAATCCACAATGACTACATCTCAAAATCTTTAACTAATTACGCCAAAGTCCTATAGCTCAGTAAGTTCCCATTCTGAGGTTCCAAGTGGACAAGATTGGTGGGGTGTGGGGAGGTAACGTGCAACCCACTACACTGTCACTCGCTTTCCGTGTTTCTTAGAATGATGTAAACAGCTGCAGTTTCTTGAATGGCAGGTGCAGATCTTTTCAGTGATTTTTTCCCCCTGAACAATGTGGTGGAGAAGTGTTCATTTTTAATTTTTGATTCGTCATCTATCTACTTATTTTTTCTCCACATAATGAAGACAAATGCAGAGATTTGAAACACTTTCCACAGGGCTTAGAATTTAAGATGATAATTCTCTGATAAATATTCAGATGTTTTTTCCTATTTGTTATTCTCACTTGATCCTCTCGGCAGCCCCGTGAAGGAGGTGGAGAGGACGTTAGTCCAGGTCTCAGCGAGCAGGACATCGAGGCTCCGTGGGGCTGGGTTTTGCCAGTGTTCCATCACTTAGTGACTGATGGAGTGGGGACTGGGTCTTCCATGTCTAGGTTAGATTTCCTCCCATTAGGTCAAGAAACAGCTTGATTTTCACAATTTTTTCTTGTCACAGTACTCAGGAAAACTCCTTCCTCCGTATCCATTTCCATATTCAGATTTTAACTTGACTTTGAGGTTTAGGGATAAGTTAGCTTAGCCTTTATGGCTTTGGAGTCAGTCTGAGCAATGGTCTTGGCCAGGTTTTGCCAGCTTTTAAACGTTAGCTGAGTTATGTAACCTTTCTGGGTCTCGGCTTTCTCATTTAAATGGAGAGAACAGTAATACCCTTGTAGGATTATCTTCCTACAAGGAAAACGAACTTAATACATTTAAGGCATCTAGCAAAGTGCCTCCGAAACAGCAGCCCCTTTTTATAGTGTATATTTTATTATAGCCCAGAAGAAAGAGCGGATAATCTGAAGAATCAGTGTTTGGGGTCTTTGGAACCAGTTGGATGGTCTTAGACATTTAAATATCAGGCATTCTATATCTCAGCTTTAGCATCTATAAAATGATGGGCGTCTCTAAATACATTCAGTTCCATGATTTAGGGGCAGAAGACTGAGAGAGAATTGCAAACAAAGAAGTCTCCAATTTACCTAGTTAACTCAGAGCGATTTAAACTTCAAGTAAGGAACACTTATGAAACTTCTGAATATAGTGTGAGGGGCAGAGAATGTCTGCAAGAAGCCTAGAAAATTCTTGGTGCTGTTTCAGTGTGTCAGATAAAGAAGTGACAAATGAGGCGTTTCTTGCATATTTAAGATTGAGGAGCGGTTATTCTTTTAAAAAAAATAACATTTACTTTCCATTCTTTCAAAAGATAATTACACCATAGTCACATTCCTCGAAGCACTTTGAAGACAACATGGGAATTGAAAGTTTTAGTGTTTCCAAAGGGATTTAGAAGCACAGAACGATGTCAGGCTCAGATAAAATAAAAATAATTTTTTAGGTCTTTGTTTACTAAAAATGTATGTCTTGTTTTCAAGCATTTTCTTCCACAGCAGTTACACACCAGCAGAACACAGTTTGAAGCTTTTTAACTAGTGGTTCTTGACAACTCCAAGGCCCTTTCCCTCCTGCCCAAATGTTGCTTTTTCATGAAGCCCCCCCGCACCCCGCAAAGGAAGCAAACAAGCCAAAGACAGATAGAGACAATCAGCCCTTCTCGTTCAAATGGACATCTTACATTCTTTTGTCAGAAAGTACAGAGACATTTGTGAGAAAGCTGACTGGGAAACAAAATCTACATGGGGTAGCTGTGTCTGATACTGCAGTCTTTTATGGAGATGGTGGATGAGGATCTCAGACGCTCGTTGCACAAAAATTAATATACTTAAAGCAACATTGATAAGTGGTTCCAAGTCCCAGTCCCACTGTAATCTCTTCATGTTCTCTTCTGAGTTGCCCATTGTTCTGGACTATTTTCCAGACTTGTTTCTTGTTTCAACGCACTTTGTCTTTTGTCTGCCATCTTTCCCTTTAAAAATTTGAACCAGGGTAATCTCATTCCTTTCCTAGACTTTGTTCTCATGTCTGTCAAGCATTAGAACACAGTATCATCCTTTTATTATAAAGGAACCCTTGTTTGTTAATCCAACCCAGTATCGACAGGAAGCCAAAGATGAGCATGCTTTAATATCTTGCTGTTGTGTAAGAATTTGTACTATCTCCATAGTTCCGTTTAGTTAAGCATCTGTGGGTTACATCCATGTGCCAACTCTGTGCCATTGACAGAACAATGAATAGATATGGTCTCTACCTTCAAGTAGCTTTCAGTGTATGGGGGAGAAATGAAATTAAATGTATGCCATCTAAACAGTGTGTTAGACAAAGTATCTACTGGGAGGAGTTTTAGCCAAGATCAGTTCAACACAGTGTGATAAAACTCTGTTCTCTCTGTTTTCCTTGTTCACAAAATAAGTCATTGTGATTAGGCTAGAAGATCATTATCCCATTTTGGTTGAGTGATAAAGCCTAATTTGGTTTCCTCACAGTCTAGTTAGATTTTTCTGTGGTGGTGACATTCAATGTCCTGTAGGGAAATTGGGAAGCGGAGGGGCAAGCGGAATGGTCTAAAGAACAGGAATGAAAATTGGAGCACAGTGTTCAACTTTCCTGTATTTTTCCAGTCGAGGGAGTGGAAAGAGCAAATCAAGTCTGCACATATGCACGATTTCTCAAAACAGGCTCATCCCCAGCTTCAATTTTGAAAGTTCAATCAAGAAAATCTCTTCTTGGGCTTCCCTGGTGGTGCAGTGGTTGAGAGTCTGCCTGCCGATGCAGGGGACACGGGTTCGTGCCCCGGTCCGGGAGGATCCCACATGCCGCGGAGCAGCTGGGCCCGTGAGCCATGGCCGCTGAGCCTGTGCGTCCAGAGACTGTGCTCCACAATGGGAGAGGCCACAACAGTGAGAGGCCCGCGTACCGCAAAAAAAAAAATAAAAGGAAAGAAAATCTCTTCTTAACCTCCTCATTTTCACTATGATTAGATTCTATTGTTGCATGATGGGTGAAATGTTCTCCAAGTTTCAGTCACGTGCCATGGGGGCAGAGGTCGGGAGTCTTCCTCGGAGAAGATGCTCTTTCTAAACGCCCCACCATTCATTTTCAGGCATACCTCGTTATATTGTGCTTTGCTTCATGGTGCTATACACATACTGCATTTTTTACAAATTGAGGGTTGCATCGAGCACTGTAGGCGCCATTTTTCCAATAGCATTTGCTCACTTTGTGTGTCTGTGTCACATTTTGATAATTCTTGCAATATTTGAAACCTTCCACTAGCAAAAAGATTACAACTCGCTGAAGGCTCAGATGGTGGTTAGAATTTTTTAGAAATAAAGTATTTTTTAATTAAAGTATGTATTTTTTTAAAAAACATAAGGTTACGGCACACATAATAGACTATAGTATAGTGTAAACATAACTGTTATACGCACTGAGAAACCAAAGAATTACAATATCTCCGAGGTAGGCATGTACACATTCACAAAGGGAAAATGACATCTTAAAGGCAAGAATCCTCTTTCTATATTATATCTGCTCATTGTCAGGCAGTGAGCAAAGAAGCACACATACAAAGATGGCATTTTACTTGCTGTCTTCTCACAAGATGTAGCATAACTCAGTAGCCATCCTACAGTGTGTCTCAAAAACCTTAGTTCATTTATACTTAATTACTTCAGAAGTAGAAATGTACTACCTTATGATAATCTTTTGAAATATTAATTACTTCTGTTCCTTTATATGTGTGCAATTTCGTGAATCTTGAATAATCTTTTCGTGTTATGTTTTTAACCGGTGTGTACCATCTTCAGTACGAGGAACTGGAAAAAGATTAAAATGAAAAAAATTCGCAAAACTGCATAAGTGAAAAGAAAGGTAACCATAAATATTACAAAGAGTGTTCTTTGTAAGTCTGTAGGACTTTTGCATCTGAAGTTAATAAAGCTTAAAAAAAAAGGTTAAAAAAGACTACCATGCCTGCTCCTAAAAGTCAGTCAACGCGTTCACACACAGATTGCACAACTGAAAATTCTGTACAACCGGCAACACGTTTTTCATTTCAGACAGAGACCACAGAATTTGGCTAATTCTGGAGGTCAGTTGGAGCTTTTCTTGGAGATTGGGGCAGGGGAAGGCAGTAGTGCCAAACTCCTCAATTCTTCTGATGTAGCACCTATTCAATACTTAGAATACAATCTAGACTGGGTCGCTGCTAAGTTTTCATTTTAGGCAAAAATGGATAAAAAATATTAGGCGATAGCCAATCTTATGCCTCCCTCTAGAAATGAAGGAGTTACATTCTCCTGTCCTGTCTGACATTTGGTTTACAGAGGGCAGTGAACAGCTCAGGAGTAAGGTATTTGGCTAAGAGGCGGCGCTGTGTATCTATAGAACAGATTAAAGTGTATTCTTATTCTGCTTGCTTTGAGAACAAATATTTTCCCTGAAGTTAAGTCTGTTTGGCTGGATGTGCAAGGTGGGCATGGGAAGCGGGTCACCGTGCCTGGTTCTGTCTATCAGAAGCCCTGCCCTCTAGGAAGCCTGGTCGTGGGAGAGCCACGGCCACCCTTCAGCCTGTCCTTGTGTCCTCCATCATCCCCTCCATCAGCATGAATACTCAAGTCCTCCTACAATCCTCTCTCAGTGGATTTTTAGTGGGAATTACCTACTCACAGACCCACCGTGTATACCTGCTGCTTTGCTCAGTTCTGAATCTTGGTTCAACCAGGTATTAGGTGTATATTTACCAACACAATCCCGGTACAAAGCTGGTACGACAAAGCGCAATGGTTTCGTGACATGTAATGCCCTCGGCTTCTTGGTAAATTCTATACAGTGTTATGCACTGTGATCTGGGCTTGCCATTGGATTTTACTGGCCTTGACTCAATCGAAAGAAATGGATTCAGACCTTGACACACCATTTATGAAATTATGCTGCCCTTTGAGCTCTACTTTACATCCCATATGTTACAATGAAACAGTATCCCTTTTAACCATCACATGATACAGACTTGAGTATGATTTGTTGTGAAAGGAATTCCTTGAAGTGCTGGCACCTCTGAAATCATTCAAAATTAGAACAGACTGCCTGATAGGTGGTGAGCACCCCATCACTGGAAGTGTTCAAGCAGAGACTAGATGACCGTCTGCCAGGAATGCAGTGGATAGAATCCCTGTGTTGGATGGAATACAATACTCTCTCAAATCACCTCCCCGTTTAAGGTGCTGCAGTTGTATTAAGTCTGGCTTTTGTAAGGTTGTAATGGTTCATATTATGGAAGCTCACTCTTCACTTCCAGCTTTTCTTCTTGTAGTCAGCTCTCTCCCTTCTGCAATTTGAAAATGTGCATTTTCCCAGGTCACAGCAATCTTGATGCCGTCTGACCCTTTTATAGCAATAGTAACAGAAGTCTGTGATGACTAGACCCAGAGGGAGGAGTGAGGTGCTGAGGCTCAAATCTAGAGCCAAGCTGCCGAGCTCTGCCATTGGCTGGCAGTTTGACACGAGCAAGGTTCATGAATCCCAAACCTCAAGTTGCTCACCTGCTAAACTCAAAGCCTAACGAGTACCTAATGGGGCTGCTGGAAGGACTAAACAAGAAGATAAAGTATTTAGTGTAAGGCATGACACTTTAGGGAATATAATGATAAATACTCAATACCTGTTGGTTGTGGTAGTGTTTACTGTTCACCCGGGTTGTCTGTTTTCAGTTAGTCAGCGAATCTGTCACTTGCCCGCCACAGATGGGTGACGGATTTGATTTTGAGAGCTTTGTTAATTCTTGGCATTTTTAAGTGGATGCATACATATAATCATTATTGCTATTTATGTCCTTTCACCTATCTGTACGTTAATTCTGTAATTCTGTGAATCAAGTTATTTTAAAGAACGGCTTTACATAAAGTTTGAATTATTCCTTTTTTAAGAGTATAGTTAATTTAAAATTCTTTAAATAGTCCAAAATTACAAAGTAGCTCCCTAAATTCCAATCCCAATTTTAAAAGCCCGCGTTACCTGTAGTCTACCGCGGTTACCATTGTCATCATGGAAGCTTGTTATATTTATCTGACAAAGAATATTTGGATTTAAAAATTTTTCAGATTTTTGTTTTGTTTACAGAGCGCTGATTCATACAAAAGTGGTCGCTCCAGTTTAACGTATGAATTATGCTTGCATGTGCGGCTTTCCTTTCCCATTGAAACAGAAATGATCCCTGTGAGTGAAAAGCAAAGATAAGCTGAGAATAGAGTTGCAATCTTAGTTTGTGCAGGTGCTGTTTTGTTAACATCCTGGTGCATGGGCATTGTATTTTTTTGCACACACAGTAATAGACAACTTTTTTTTTTAGAACATGCATTACAATGTTCACCTTATTACAAGTCATGACAAAGCCCCGTTGGAACCAAAGAGAGGACTTATGCTCTTTATATACTGAGAAGCGGTTCCCACTGTAACTCAAAGAATTTTAGTTCAGGAAATATCAACCGGTAATTTGCTTTGTGGGTTGTTTACAGACCAGCTACTTTCTGCCTTCCATTTCTTATGTGCCGTATTGAGAACAGTCTTATGCTTTGAGGTTAGTCTTCTCAAACGTGTTTTAAGATGATAAAAATCACACCAGGCTCAAGTGGACCTTTATGTCACAAAACTCTGCCTCTTATTTCTCTCTCCGTCTTTTCCTCTATTCAGAGCTAAAACAAACCACTTCATAAGAACCTCATAAATTTTTCCTTCTGTGCACATTAGTTAAAAGACCCTCCTGTGCGGTGACTTCCGCTCTGTGGGGACACTGTCATAAGCTGCTTGTTGGGAGATCAAAGTGGAAATCTTCTGGTGGCAGGACACCTGATGGGTCCCTGTAACGCATCCAGGGGGCCTTCTGCATGTGTGTACTCACCTTCAAAAGGCTAAGGGGACAGGGCATGTCATCACCATCCATATAATACATTCAAATTTCAATACAGTTTATAGAATCAAAAATAATTATACCTTCAACAGATAAGTGGCTTAGGAGCTTTCTCTGGGGCCACTTCCATATTAGAAACTGTTAGCCTTTTTTTTTTCCCCCCTTTGGTGTGGAATAATTCATTCTCTTTTCTTCCAATCAGAAATTTTCTAACTTATAAATTGTGAAGACAGCTTCCTGACCCTTTAAAATATTAGCTACGGAGAGGGTTTGTGTTTGCTACTCTATGCTCCAGTAGAGCAGGCAAGAGAGTGTTTAAGAAATAGGAAAACGTTAAATACTGTATGTGCAGTCCTATTCTGGGCTTCTTGGTCTTCTCCCTTTTAGGGGGTGTGGTCTCGTCCTCAACTAAACTGTTCCCTACTTATTAACTTTGGGCAACAGCTCAGTTTCCTTCCAAGGCCATTCGTCAATAACAACTTATTTCCTTTACCAAATCATCCTTGCTGAGAATCCAGTCAGCAAGGGGGAAGAAACATTAAGAGATCATTTTAGTTAAGTGGTGGCCTTCACATTTTACAGACTAGGAATCTGAAATTCATCCAATATTATTCATTTACTAAGTGCTATATTTTACATAATCTCTAACACTGAAGATTAGAAACTATACCATTTCTTTATGTACCAACAAGACAAAAAGAAACATTACCACTTTAAATTATGAATTCATTTTGACAGTAAGACACGTCCTGATTTCAGAGAGATTATTAGTGTAAGACTACCCCCTTAATACAAACATACCTCTCATTCATGAAATATATAGCTTGCACCCGTGTCTTTCATAAACTAAACAAATATTGTGAAGAATAGGCACATCTATTTTCTTAAGGGGAAATCAGGATCGCTGCTGAGATGGGCCACCTGAAGGGAAGTGGAAGATGGGCAGGTGTCAAGCTTTAAGACGTTCTTTGGCCAGAGGCTGTCCTAGAATTACAAACAT
This sequence comes from Phocoena phocoena, assembly GCF_963924675.1. NCBI lineage: Eukaryota > Metazoa > Chordata > Mammalia > Artiodactyla > Phocoenidae > Phocoena > Phocoena phocoena. The sequence goes on from NC_089228.1 coordinate 90,290,390, forward strand.
ATCACTTGTGCCTACACTCGGCACACATATCCAATATCCTATTCCCATTACAGTTCCTCCTTCTCTTCAGTTTCTGCTGCTTTTTTTTTATAGGGCACCATCTAAATGACAGTGATTGGCCAAAGTTCTTAAATTTCACGAGATTGACGTTAGGGCGGCACTCCTGGTGGCTGTTCCCCGGCCTTGGGGAGAGGAGCGCATCTGGGAGCTACCTGTCTTGCCTGCTCAGTGATTGACTTCTCCACCAAACCATCTCTGGGGCTTGGGAGATTGACATTAGCTTCTTCACAAGGAATAGCTGGGATCCTTGGTCTAAGAACAGGAGACAGGTGTTAGAAATAAAGGAGGACGAGAACTTCGAGACCAGTGATGCGGCGTTTGTTTTGAAGTGTCTGCTAGTGAATGGCAAAGGCTATCACTGTGAAATAACAACATTACAGTAATTTGCACTTGACGCTTCCTTGGTAGGACACATGTTGTCTGTAGGTACAACCTTTGAGGAAATCTGGTATTTGTCATTCAAGTTCTATTTGCTGACTTGCTTTAAACATTTACTTTCCTTATATAGATGAAATGTAACACTTCAGTCTCCAATGACAAGGAAAGACATAGTAAGTGTATCAACAAAAGCCTCAGAAATCACCATCGTTTAGTTAATGTCTTGCTTTTGTTACTCAATATTTTTCATTCTATTCAAAATACCACAAAATTAAGATAATAGCTTCACGAAACTGATTCAGAGATATTAATTACTTCTTAGCTTGTTTCCAGACTTATTACAATTCATTACTTTCTCCTGATGTGGTAAATGTTGTCATACTTTGGAGCTGGTATGCTGTGCCATTACCAATTTTTATAAGGCTCCACTTACATGATTCTATCACTTTGATTTTTTAAATGGCTTCATTTATTTCCTGGAAGTTATTGAGCAGACATAAAAAAGCCATTCTCTAATGGGAGTGAATTTTCATAAGCTATTTCCATCAAATCTCATCCTCAGATGCTGTATTTGGCCCTGTGTCAGGCATTAAATTTCCTTTGTTGCATTGCCTTTCTAAGTGTTTACAGGTAACCGTGTGCCAATTAAGGGTCTAATAAATGTACGTTGTTTATATTGGTCATATATTACGTATTGTAATATAGCGTGCATATTATTGATTGTTTTTATAAATGGTTTCCAGCCTATATTTTAGTAAATAGAAGTGTTTTTAAGCTAAATCTATCCATCACAAAACAAAAGGAAGAAATTGATGGTTTTCCTGTTATACTCTGTGGCAGACAATCACTGTATAATTTCTATCAAAAATTCCCTTTGGTGATGGAATTTAATCTATCAGGTTACCACAGTCTTGTCAGCTCCCTTCTTGCATTTGAGTTAGATTAGCCGGTACTAATTACTTGTCTGTTGGCTCTCAGGTCCATTCCCATGCATCTGTGTTCTTCTCTTTTAAACAGGTTGGAAGTCTGCAAACTTAATTTAACAGTCACCCTTGCCAAGGAGCTTCCTTATATTCTTCTAGCAGGAAACCCTCCAGGAGATTAAGAGATAATAAGGTAGGAATAAGAGATAGAACATTTTCTTTCTTTTTGGTTTCAGGCAGCACTTCTGGTAGCAGGAGCAGAAGAATTAGGCTACGCCTATGGTCTTGCAAAGTTGTGCCAGTGGTGGTAGCTCCACCAGCAGCAAGAGATTATGCAACAGGTTTAATAACAGAGGTCATGGGCTCATAGATAGTATTTTCCCTTTTATTTTTCCTGCTAATGGGGTGGAATTATCGTCTTGCAATTACCAATTACACCCTCCTTTTTTTTTTTTTAAATTCCTTTAGCCCTTCCAATGTTTAGTAACCGATTTCCTGTATTGTTTCCTCCATTTAAATTTAAATGCTTAAAGTTGTTTCTGTGTTTCTGTCTGAGCCTTGACCGATGCATCTTGTAAAACCATATAGAATCTTCGAATACAGAAGGGAAATACCCAAATGAGAAATCCTGGGACCTTGATTGTTCATGAAGGTCTCAGTTAATGAGCAAATATTATGAAACTTCCAAAGGTAACACACTGTACAAAGTTCGTGGAGAACAAAGAATATAAAGAGAGTGCATTTTGACTATATAGTCTGCCAATGTATAATGCAAAAACAATTTTATTTGGATACTACTTATTTATCTTTACTCAGGTCACACCAGCTTAATGGTAAAAATAAGCACTTCTAGGCCTTCACCTTTCTTCTCCATTTGTACAGTACCCGGAGTGACTGCCTGATACTCAGCACTTCCCACTGTCTTATTCCATCAACTACATTAACACGTGTGAAAAGCAGGCCCTCCACAATGTTACGAAGCCTCTTCCTTCCTCCTCTAGCGACCAGTATCTGCGAATTCTGGAAACCCATCTTTCACTTTGTTAGAACCTCCAATAGATCTCTCACCCCAATCCACTGCAGCGATTTTAGTAACATATATATTTCAAGTTTTATTCTTTATTTCAACTCCTTCCTGGGGTGGAGGGTGTACTCAAAACGCTGTCTCCCCTGGGAATGGCTATGCTATTCCCTTCCATGTCTCAGCATGTTCTCCCTCAACATTTGTTCTTACCAAAGAAGCTTGCTGGCTCTCTACCTCTCCTTCCTGCATCCCCCATCACACCAAATGTGTCAATATCCTTTAGTGAGTTCAACCTGGAGCCCTAGTACATGCTAATACCCCAATTTACTGAAGAGTTCAAGTTTCTGTGGTATTATCTGCACATAGGTTAGACCCCATTGTTTGAGATTTGGACAAGACAGTTTGCCTGTACCTGAATTTCCTAAACATGTTTAAAGAGCACAAAAATGGGAGCGAGGATGCATGTATGTGGAACGGTGCGCGTCCACTCCTGACAGCAGGTGATCTCAAAGTGCTTTCTGTAAATACTTGCTGTATAAATGCTTAATTAGTGATAATGAAAGTCCTTTCACTGTTTTGCTGCAATACCATGGAGTCTCAAAGCCCTGTGGTCCCATTTTCCAGTTGGTTTCTTCTCAGTCATCTAATATCATAGTTGCATGGGATACAAGCCCCTTAGTGTTAATTTAGGGAAACAATTACTTCTGATAAACTCACGAGCTTCTAGCTCTTTTAATTTGCAAACCAAGGTTAAAGAGATTCTTTGAAAGAGTCACCTCAAGTAATGTTTAAAAGTAAAACACGCTGAGATTTTTAAAAAGTTACATGGTACTAAATAAAGTTTAACTTCCAGAAGGTCAGTTATTAAGTAGTGAACATGTACTGTCCATGGGCTACTAACTATTCTGTCCTGTGCTAATTATTTGAGAATCATTCTTTGCTTTTAACTGAAGTGCACCTATAGGCGCGCACACACACACACACACACACACACACATAGGAAGTTATGCATTAAATTCCCCTTTCTTATACCATTCACTTTTGTGTGTGCCACTAGGGACCTTTGAGGGATCACATCACAGGGATCCGAGGAAATGCAAGAGAAGCTAATTTTTCAGCCATTTTATTGTTACTCTCGTGCCTGTGGATGAAGCCTATATTAGTAGCACAGGGCTTTAGGGCAAAGCTCACCGCAATATCTTTCTCTTCTCTTCAAGTCCATCTCAGAGTTAATCATTTCCTCCAAGGAGGTGATGCTATAATAAAGATAATTAAATTGAAATTTAATATAGTGGGGCATTGTGCTATAGCTTTATATCAGGTGAGGGTGTGGAGAGAAACCGTTACTGGGAGGGTGGAGTGTATGGTATGTAATTAACAATTATGTTTGTCAGTTTTATGAAACAGAAAATTAATAACACAGAGACTGTAAAATAGTGAACAAAGCTGCAAATTCTGGATTAGGTGGCTGGCCTATCATTTACCCCTACAGCGATGGTGTCTTTCTCTTTGGGAGCATTGGATCATATTGATTTCCTCCAATTTTTTAAGTCCTCTCCCTCCCAGCCTTTGGAGGGTTTTCTCCTCCAAAGAGCAGTGATTCTCAAACTTGGTTGCATATTAAGAATCACTTGGGGGAGTTTGTAAAAATCCTGGTGCCCAGGGCTTCCCTGGTGGCGCAGTGGTTGAGAGTCCGCCTGCTGATGCAGGGGACACGGGTTCGTGCCCCGGTCCGGGAAGATCCCACATGCCGCGGAGCGGCTGGGCCCGTGAGCCATGGCCGCTGAGCCTGCGCGTCCGGAGTCTGTGCTCCGCAACGGGAGAGGCCACAACAGTGAGAGGCCCGCGTACCAAAAAAAAAAAAAAAAAAAAAATCCTGGTGCGCAGGTGCACCCCAGACGATCACAGTAAAACCTCTGGGAGTGGGACCCAGGCCCCTATATTTTGAAAAGCTCTCTGGGTGATCTCAAAGTGCTTGAAGACCACATTAGTAAATGCTTGTTTAGTATAATTGATTTCCCTAGAGGAAAGTGTTAGATTAAAAGAAAGAGGGGGGGGGCGGGAAGAATAGAAAAGAATAATTATATAATAATTAAGTATTCACAGACTGTATTCTTCTTGACAAAAATCTGCAGAATTTGTCCACAAATAGGAGGCATTATTAAGACCGAGTGGCTATTTCTAATGTTTAGACACCTATGCTTCTAGGAAAAGCAGCTCTTAGAAATCTCGGCCCCTCCCTGTCATCCACTCCATGAATGTTTTGAGGTTTTTGAAGGAGGTCACAGAATCCCTTAGATTATTGTGGGCAAATGCTGGCCCTGGCCTTGCCAATCAGGGCCCTGATAAGCTCCATGGCAGGGAGGAAAGCGTGGTCAGAGTGATAATACCTCAAGTGGGAAACTGAAGCACGGATGCTTGGCAAATTCCCATCGTAACCGTGCCTTCCAGAATAAAGGCAGGGAGTGGGGATGTCTGCAGAAATCGAGTGCTTCCAAAGTTAAGTCAGGCAGTTCTGGCTCTGAGGTCTAGGGTGAGAAGCTGATTTTATATGTTTATATATACATGTATGTGTACACACACACACAACTTCAAAATACCCCTGGATAAATAGTATTTCTTTACTGGTCTCTTTAAGAGGTCACCAAACTAGAGTGGACTGAGGAAGGGTGAGTTTGTTATTTATTTATTTGCCTAATTTATCTGCACTAAAATATGTATTTTGAAGTGACTCTTCTGGCGATTTTGATTTGCTTTTATTGAGAAACTTTGACAGCAGTAAATCATTTAAATAAAACGTCTTGCTCCATCATAATTATACTTGGAGAAAACAGCATATTTATATATTTCTAACCATGATCAGTGTGATTATAAAGGTTTTTTTCCCCCCCTCAGTGATATACAATGTCACTACAGGACTCTGATAACATCTGTACTCGCTCAGATCAGTTTTTCCCACAGAACATTTTTCTACAAAGATTATTCAGATTTTTCTGTTATTAAATCAAGAGAATGAGGAAAAGTAATTATGCATGTGACAAAGAACAAAAGACTAAACCTATTAAAATATTAAAGCCTTGAAATTTAAATTGGGTTAATCACATTTATCAATACAACTCATTTTTAATTTGCTTTCTCTTTTATTAAATACTACTGCTTAAATTACTGGACTGTGGCTGCATGTAGGAATCCAAATAACTAGAGTGTAGCCTTGCAGTCTTGGCTCCTTCAGCTATTTTTGGTGGTACCTGGGATGACTACCCAGACATGACAAGTAGCTGTCCACTGATATCAGCTTTGTAACACTTGATTTGATGCCCTCAAATTGTCCTGGTCTCATAGAATCAGACTTAAAATCTCATACTGTCAAACTGACCCTAAATTTCCTTCCATCAGAGTATTTAGATTTTTGAGATGGATACACACTACTGTATATAAAATAAACATCAAGGACCTACTGTAGAGGACAGGGAACTTATTCAACATCTTGTAATAACCTATAATGGAAAAAATCTGAAAAAGAATATATATATATATATATATATATATATATATATAAATAAAATGAAATCACTTTGCTGTAGACCTGAAACATTGTAAATCAACTATACTTCAATTAAAAAAGAATATTTAGATTTTTTGAGCACATAAAGAATGGAGACTTTTTTTTTTAATTAATTAATTACTTTATTTATTTTTGCTATATTGGGTCTTCGTTTCTATGGGAGGGCTTTCTCTAATTGTGGCAAGTGGGGGCCACTCTTCATCGTGGTGCGCGGGCCTCTCACTATGGTGGCCTCTCTTGTTGCGGAGCACAGGCTCCAGACGCGCAGGCTCAGTAGTTGTGGCTCATGGGCCCAGTTGCTCCGCGGCATGTGGGATCTTCCCAGACCAGGGCTCGAACCCGTGTCCCCTGCATTAGCAGGCAGATTCTCAACCACTGCACCACCAGGGAAGCCCCAGAATGGAGACTATTTTTAACAAGTACCTCACATGTATTTATGATTATTACAAAAATAATAAAAAAAAATTCTGAAACTGGAATTACTAGTGATCTAATTTTTACCTCATGCAAAACATACCTTTTCAATGTTAATGCTACACTTAACACGTTAACCAAGATCAAAGTAAAATTTCTATGAACAATCTCTGGGTAAGGTAAAATTTCGGCAAAAGATGTAATTATTTAAGAGATATATTTTTTGAGTTATTTGTAATTCAGTGAATTCACCAAGATTGCAATTTTTATAATTGAGTTATTTGTAATTCAGTGAATTCACCAAGATTGCAATTTTTATAATATCAGCAAATCAAAAAATATTCTTTGATATACAGAAAAGCCTTTTTTTAACCATTAGCAACATGTAAAACAAAACCTAATTTTGGAACCTTTCAATTGTGTATCTGATGTTGATCAGGCTCTGTTTTTCTGTTTTCACAATTGCCCCATGTTCAGGGGAAGCAGGGAAAATAGCCCAGAAATAGGCAACCATAGCTTCCTTGTGTTGAGAGTGTGGTCTACTGGGGAAAACTTGAGTTGTAATGGCTGGTAAGGAGTTGACTTCCTCCTGCACCGAAAGAGGTGCTGGTCCCAGGGCTGCACAGAAAACACCTCCGCTATTAATGTCGGTTACTCAGAGAGTTTGGTAGAATATCTCTTTTACAGAAACTTTCAGGTGGCCTCTAGATTCTCAGAGTTCCGGTTTATCTGAGGTTGGGAAGGGGTACTCTAAGACTGGCCATTGGGTCTTTTGTTTGGGAGACTGGAAAGTTGAGGGACATAGATGGAGCCCTGGCTGGGTGTGGGAAAGCACAGGCAACCACTATCTCACCTCCGTGGACCCTCCAGTGGAGCTGTTTAAAGGTCCACTTGCAGAGGCCCTAATAAAGAAGACCATGAGCAAGATGGCACCCTTGCCCAGTGCAACAGCTGAGCATAGCCAAGGAGATGCTGAAGCACTAGACATGTGCATTTGTACCAGCTGCAGAATCTGTGGTTGCCCATTAGTCACCAAGGAACCATGGTCTTTTAGAACCAGGGTATCAAGTGCCAAAGTATGTGGCACTCATCCCCAAATGAGTCCTGTAGGTGGGAAATAGGGAATCGGGGGATGAGAGGAGGGGGAGCTACTGGTGGGTACATTTCTGAAAAGACCCTGAATCCTTATGTTTATGTACATATATTGTATACTTACGTCCATTTGCTGGATGCGCCTTCTATTGGCATACAAGCTAGCTGCGGGTGACTGCCCTAACAAATGTATGCGTGTTTTGCAAATTGGAGCTTCATTATTTCTGACATAACTGATATTTAAAAAGCTCACTTGGGTTTGAAATCCAACCTCAAGAAATTTCAGTATAGTTGATAATTTAAGAAAAAGAACGATTAGATCCTTTAAGAAAATCAACTGTTGTAAATGGCTGAAAGGTTTTAAAGACATTTAAAAAAAATACATTATTTAGTCATATGGAAGTATTCCATAAATCATAAATAGCAAGAATTTGGAGAAACCATCATTGCAAAGCCTTAGCTAGAATTTATGTAAAGCCACTTCAAGCTTAAAACCTGATATAAAAAGGATATATTCACAGAAGCAAGCTCAAATTTCTCTTTAAATATTATGATATATTATTAGGTTTTATAAAAATTAATTAATCTTTCCTAATACTTTCCATTTTTTCTCTTACCTCAATTTTATAACTAAAATAAAAGAATATTTTTAACCAAACCCCAAATAGATATTCTCAAATTCCTTCCCATTTACCACAGTATATTTTAAAAATATTATCATTTTCTATGTGCTTCATGGGAAAAAAGAGGCTGGGAAAAGCTCACTTATAAAATTCCAAATATCTGTGTCTACGCTTAAAGGATATACTTAAATACCTAGCTATCTTCTATCCGTCTATCTAGATGGCAGGGGTAAAATCATCTCTCTTCTGCATACTTGCTTTTTCCTCTCCTCTCTTATCCACTCGCGAGCACATGAATATGCATTTTTCCTTCAGAGCGTAGTACAGAGTAGAATATTCATTATGAGACATAAGATATATTAATGCCATTCTGATGAAAGAATGTCCCACAAGCCCATCTGTGTGCATATACAAACCTCCAGAGCTGAGGAAGTTCTCCAAGTATAGACTGTAGGTGAATATAAAACTAACAGGAATTTAAAGCCAAGCCAAGCATTGTAGGTTAATTTCTGAGTTTCTTGGTTAATTCTGTGATGTCATAAACTCAACCAGAGTAAAAGGAAAATGGGCAGTGTAAAAGATGATCCATCGACTGCATCCAAAATCCAAAATTATCCAAAAAGTGTATGTATGTACATATGTGTAGTTAGTCACTCATTTGCTTTCTTCCTTCACTAATTTACTTATTCAAGTACATTTCTCTGAAGTCGTCTATCACAGGGGCAATTAGCTCCTGTTATTTTAGATCTGAGACACCTGAATACCTGCTAGCTCTGCTGGCACTGATGTGATTTTGAGGTTGTAAATGCCTCACAGTTAACAAAGACTTTTCATTATTTTGAACTCTCTATGTCACTGCCTTTGTTTCCATAGAAGACAAAATGACAAGATTTTTCAAATGCATTTTCTTATTTTCTGCAATATGTATTTTTAAATCACACTGACAGTTTTATTCCATAGCACAGCAGCAGTTGCCCAGCTCTCAGGAACAACTCTATCCCAGCAAAAGCACTCAGGGAAGAAGAGGTTTCAGGAGACAGATTTCAGCCTCATGCTTCAGAGGGGTTGCTGTAAATCATGGTACGGGAGGAGGAGAACACATGTAAAAATGATGAAATGAGCCTTGATAAGAGTGTGCTTTTAATCACTATTTTCCTAGGCAGGTGCAATTCTCAAAACTTTTTCTCGGTAGGGTTGTACTTTATGAAGTTTGCATGCCAGCATACCGGCAGGATCAATGCCTACTCTCTCTTCTGCTTGGGACCATGCCCACTGCCCTTCGTAGGGAGCAGAATTCGAAGTCTGGACTGTTTCAGGGGACACCTAACCTTTCCAAGATGGGGCTTCTCCGAATCTTCCTGTCTTGTGAAAGGTTTGTTTGTCAGCCTTGAAGCAATGGGACTGCTTCCTGAATTGCTTGGAGTTAGCTACAATTTACCAGCCTCTGAAGCGGCATTAAAGCAGCATTCATTTTTTAATGAGTATTAAATTTACTTTTAGCCAAACCCTCTAGCTGACAATGAAGTGTTCGCTGGGCTTGCTATTGGCTCGCTCTTTGCTAATTGCTCTGCTGTCGGTGATTACTCTCTCTCTCTCTTTGGATGCAGAAGCTTAATATGTTTGAGTCTTGTACTTAATTTCAAAAGTACGAACAGCAGTAAAACTCTCCAGATTTCAAGTCTCTCCTCAATGATGAAACAAACCCACGTGGTGTAGTGGAAAGAACATGGGCCGTGGTAGAAGATCTAGGTCGACATCCTGACCCCCTCACTTTCTACCAGGGATCAGCAAACTACTGCTGGGGGACCAAATCCAGCCCACCACCTTTTTTGGTTCTAATTGCTTGTGGTTTAAAATTTTTACATTTTTAAACATTTGGGGAAGAAAATCAAAAGAAGAACAACATTTCATGACATGAAAATTATATACAGTTCAAATTGCAGTGTCCATAAGTAAAATGCCCTGAAATACAGTCACACTTATTCATTCACGCATGCTCTAGGGCTGCTTCCCTGCTGCCGTGGCAGAGTTGAGTAGTTGCAACAGCAGCCAGACGGCCCACAGAGCCTAAAATATTTACTGTTTGGCCCTTTACAGAAGAAACGTGCTGTTCCCTGATTCAAACCGTTGATTGATCCCAGGCGTATTAATCTACTCTCAGAGTCTCAGTGGCTTCATCTGTAGACAGGGATCAATAACAGTGGCCACATCATAGAGCTATTGTGAAGAACAAATGAGGTCATTAATCTCTCAGCATTTGGACATCTCATTGTTAAAAAAAAACCAAACAGAATTATTGGTTATTAGTTGTTAAAAAAAGAATTACTGATTATTAGTTATTTTGTTCCGATAGCTGTAATTGTCCTTCTACCAATTTGATTGAGTTTATTTTTAAGTAGATGATATATGATCTATTTAATAAATTGATATATATTAGTTATGATTTAGAAATAGGCATTTAAAAGCATTTATACACATACTTATTAGATGTCTCCAATAAACCAGGTACTCATCCCTGAAGGTAGGTTATATAAAAATGCAACTCCTTCATTCTCACAAAATACCTTTGGGAAAAAGTTCTCAAAAGCATATCTACGTGTATAATTTTTTACACTTGGTCTACTTATGATGCATCTATGTGTTCCTTTTAATTGTTCCCAGATCATTAAGTGAAGACAAAGTAAATCCACATTCTTCAGACACATTTGTGCTCCACCTACAATTGCATATAAAATAAAGGGAACAATCAAGGTAATTTTTCTACTCCTCAGACATAAATTATATCTACCTTTTTAACAAACTTTAATAATTGAGGAGGTTGTTTAAATTTTTCACCTCAAATTTTATTCCCCCCCACCCCACGCAGGATTTTGGATAAAAATCCAACAAAGATTTCTCTTCTGATGGGATGAAGGCATTTGCCGGGCAGCTAATGAAGGGAGAAATAGAGGAAATCCATTTGGTTCTTTTCTGATTCTTGTCCAAAAGCCATTGCCTCCCGCTGTGGACTGTTCTCAGTGTTCACACAGTGCTGGTCTAGGTCCAAACCTTCAGTCTATTTTGATATCAGAGAGCTAACTTCTTTGATGTCTATCAGTGGCTTCTAAAGTGCGGTGCCAGGTTTAATCAAAGGTACATAGCTTCCGCAAGAATAAACGGCGAGAAATGATCACAGTGCCGCATGCAGGGTTTTTAAGCAGCCTCCAGACTTTGCTGGGCTGGGCCCCCTCCTCAGAGGACAAATGCAGGAACCCTAGAGGGTCTCTCTCAGATGAAATAATTGCAGAAAAACACAACAAAGGGAAGCAGGGCGATATTCTCAAGCCCTCCGATTTCACTCTGCCACCGATATGCCTCTCCGAGGCGGCTGAGGCCCAACACGGCACTGCAGGATCCTGTCAAGAAGTGTGTGAACTGGCGTGGAATCCGAGTCTGCATCCGAATCTTCGGGGCCTCCGAGGGGGGAGAGGACCCTGCGAGATAACAACATCGATGCTGACAGGACAGAGCCTACCCTTGCCAGGGCCATGCAGTTGAACCCTTAGTGGCCTTTTTAACCACACATCCAAGCACGGGGGATGGCGCTATGTTCCCATATGATCCATAACAAAAAGGGCCAAAAGCCCTTTGCATCTTTCTGCTGATTCTATCACTAGAGTACAGTCTTTTCTGAGCATTTTTGATCTCTCATCTCTAAAATATAGACATCCGATAAAGCCCGTAATATAACAATATATTAAATTTTAACTTCTTGTAAGAGTGATGTCTAATGCTTTCTTCCCATTCCTCAGTGGATTATTTGAGGCACTTCCAGAGGTCTGTGTACTATATTGGAGACCACTGCTATATTATCTAGACAGGTTAGGGTTATTTTCTGAAAAAATCCAAAGTCACAAGGTCTTTCACTCCTTTAGGCCAACACATGATTGAATAACATCCTTCTCAGCACTCCTCTGATCTTATGTTGTTAACCTCTCTTGTTTGTTTCTCTTTTTCTCTGCCCAAGAGAAACTCCTCCACCAAACCCTCCTGAGATGTCATCCTATCATGTCTTTAAATACTATAAATATTCTGACATTTACCAAAATTTTATCTCCAGACTGGGCCACTTCCCTCAGTTGTAGACTCACGTATCCCTTTTAATTTAACGTGTCTGAGACCAAATTCCTTGTTTGCCCCACAAACCTGTCCCTCCCTCAGTCCTCATCTCAGTAAATGCAGCGACGTTCTACCCGATGCTCAGACTAAAGTTAAGGACTAAAGGATTAAGACGGAAGGATTCACCTTTAACTTCCTAGTTCTCTCAGATCCCCCATCAGCAGATCCTGTTGTCCGCACCTTCAAAAGTCACGTAAACACTTTATATCACCTTCAGCACTAACTCTAGTCCAAGCCACCAACATCTCTCACACAGTTTATTGCAACGACTTCTTGCTGATCTCTGTGCCCATCGTTTAAAACATACACTAGGTCAGGTCAAGTCTTTGCTCCGCATTCTCCAGTGGCTTCCCATATCACTCAGATAAAGAAAGGGAATCTCTCTCCCCTTACCTTTGGATCTCACCATTATACTGTCAGTTCTCTGGGCTCCAGCTGCTTGCTATTCCTAGAATCCACTGACCAATCTCCTACCTCAGGACCTTTGTGCTTGCTCTTCTGTCAGATATCCAATCTTTCTCCTCCTTCACTGCTTTCCTGTCTTGGCTCAAATGTCCTAGTCTTGGCGAGTCCTTTCCTGACCACCCTATTTAAAAGTGCAGATCATCCTATTCATCCCTTGTCTTTTTCCTAGTTTACCCTCTCACCATCTGACAAATGTGCATTTTATTTATTTATTTTCCGTTTCCTTTGCCTAGAGTATAAGCTCCACATAGGTAGGGATTTTTGTTTCATACACTGCTGTGTTCCTAGCACAGAGAACAGAGCCTGGAATATAATAACTCCTCCAAAAGTGTATCTGAATGAATGAATGAATGGATGTACATGGACTATGGGTGAAAAGGACAAACACCAAAATGTGGTTATGTCCACTGTCATAGAATTGATGGTGATTTTACTCTTTTTAATATACCTTTCCATAGTTTTTAGGAAATAATGAAGGTTACCATTGTCATCAAAAAAAGAAAATGTCTTATTAAATGCACTTTAATGTTTAAAGAGAAAAGATATGAAAGGATCAAAAAGCAGAGAAACAAAATTGTGTGTGCCTGTAGATGAATATATCATAAATATGAACAAATATATGTACGTAAAGAAGTAAAAATAAAAGGAAATTGGCTAAAATGTTTAGCGTCTTCAAGTGCCAAACCTATGGGTCATTTTTTTCTTATTCTGCTTTGCTTCCTTTTTTTAATGAGCATGTATTCTTTTACAATGAAAACAAATCAACCTTTAAAAAAGAGGTTAAATACATTACCATATATACACACATATAAAAGGAAGAGTAAGTCAATAAGCTTAGCTATCAGTTACTTCTGAGTAGTCCTAATTAAGTTGTTACGACTCTGTTATTTAAATTAAAAAAATATTAATTCCTTCAGCTTCCTGTTCTCCTATTGAGGAGTAAAATTTGAGTCACAGAGTGATTTCATCTCTTTGCCCTAAACTGCTTTCTTATTTCTGTCAAGAATGTTTTACAAATGTGTATTCCTGGATAGTTAAATTAAAAATTTCAGTAGAATGTAGTGGGATCACTTTGTTTTCAATTCTTTAATTCTTTAAGGTGTAACGATGATCTGATAACCCTGTGGTTAAAAACTATTTTGAATAATACCAGATTTTCAAAACATTTTGTGAAATTTAAAATATTAATTAAAAATTTTTTTGGCTGAATTGGGTCTTCGTTGCTGCATGTGGGCTTTCTCTAGTTTTGCCGATTGGGGGCTACTCTTTGTTGCAGAGCGCGGTCTTCTCATTGTGGTGGCTTCTCTTGGTGTGGAGCACAGGCTTAGGCGTGTGAGCTCAGTAGTTGTGGCTTGCGGGCTCAGTAGTTGTGGCTTGTGGGCTCCAGAGCGCAGACTCAGTAGTTGTGGTGCATGGGCTTAGTTGCTCCGCATCATGTGGGATCTTCCTCTAACCTGTGTCCCCTGCATTGGCAGGTGGATTCTTAACCACTGCGCCACCAAGGAAGTCCCAGGAAATTTTAATAAAATACAAATAATAATCCTTTAACAGATTCCTCTGTTGCCATCAGGATATTTGCTAAAATGAAGGGCTCTTCTTTCACCCTTGGCTTTGACAACGATTAATCAGTGTAACAGTGATTAGAGCCTTTCCTGCTTGGCCTGTTGTTTGGATTTGTAGCATCTGTTGCTGGATTGCATTTTGAAAAATAAGCTGGGATGTTTATTTCGCAGAACCCATTTTACTATCACAAAGGAGAAGGATTTATGTTTCCTTCGCTGTGTGAAATCAGACAAACCGCATCCTCCCAGATCTAGGGGAGGTGGCTTACTTCTGCTCCCTCCTTTCTAGACATGGGATTCGTCTTCCAAGCCCAAGCCAAGTGGGTCCTCAAAATGGACATTGCTTCAAGCTGGTCCCAGATCCCAGCTCAAGAAAGAAAGCAGGAGTGTCTGGGAAGCGGATTTACCCAGATGCTCCCCGACTTTGTGGTGGCCCCTTTTGTGAGAGGAGGGAAGCCACACTTCTGGGCTTCAGCCTGTCTGTGGTCATCTGAAAGGTCTCAACTCCTGTTGCTTTCAAAGTGTCAATTACACCAAAGCCTATTGTTAGATACTGTTTAATATTAAATCATTTGTATAATACCTTTCATGGTCATAATAAAATGTCCAAGTTCCCTTAAACAGAAGAAGCTAATAAACAAAATATCAGTGGTAGATGTCCATCTCTTTCTTAATAGAACAACATTTAATTAAAACTTAATATTAAGTAATTTTTACTTTTATTAAAGCAAATCTAATAGAAATGTAATGGTTGCATCCCTGTGTACTCCCCTGGTACGGTTCTCACAGTGAAATCCATCTTTGTATTATCTGCATCAGCTTTATAAAGTTTGAATAAATTCCTGTTACCTTTCTGCTCATAGTACAATGTTTTGGTTTGGTTTCTTTCTTAGGATGGAAAAGGTAAACATAAATCCCAATCGGAGTAGGGGAAGGGAGAAGATACTGGTTATAAGAAATTGTCTTCTTCCAGCTTATTTTTTTTTAATGTCTTAAAAGCTTTATTTTCTCTATAATTTTTAAAAATATTATAAAATGTGACCTATGAACTGCATACCATTGGTTACAGTAGAGGGGGTAGCAGGAAGAAAGTATATAACGTTGGCTATAATAAGAAAAGAATAAAAAAGCCGCAGTTGCAGCTCTTCCTACTGTATTCTTCAGAATAAGAAAGACAGACTACTTGCACGGTGGCACCCAGCCAATCTCTGACTAGAATCAATTACTTTGCCAAAAAGCAACACAAAAGATGTTCCTGTTTGCAAACCCAGTTTCCTGCAAAGGCACCTTTTCTCCAGGCTCGCAAAACAGAGATCAAGACAATTCTTTCTGTTGCTTCTTTATGCTGTTTCTCTTCTCCTCGCATTCGGAAACCCTTCTGGAAGAAGGCAAATCTGAATCTAATCCCAGAGGATAAGGAGACTTTTCACTTCACAGTGTGATCTCTTCATTATAGCTGTGTAACCACAGCATGGAATTGTTCTGAAAGACAGTGGCCAATATTATAATTATCTACATAAAAAATTCACTGGGCAGCCTTTGTTTTTGAAATCTTTTTTAATTTGTGTACAGTTTTTTGTCTCACCATATTGTGGCCAGATTGAGAGAATTGGGGGCGGGCGGGCGGCGGAGGGGGGTTCAACGGGCTGATTCTGGGAGGGGAGGATGGGAGGGGAAAAGAGAAAGCTCTCCTTCACCTCCAGCTTCTCATCCTGACCTTTATTTCATTCTTCACTAACCTCTAGAGGGTTAAAGTGAAAGTGAAATTGGAAACAGCATCCAGACTCTCTTTTTTGCTGTCTTATTCTCTTTCCCTTCCTCATCATTCCCCACGTTTTCTTCACCTTTCTGTCTCCAGCTCGTGTCCATTTTCTTCACACCATTTAGATTTCCCTTCTTTCTCTTTAATTTAAAGCCCTTTATTGGGGTTTTCATCACTCCTGCATCTCAAGTCTCAGGGTCCCAAACAGCCTTCTAGTTTTGCAAGTGCTGTGAGCTCCGTCCACAAGGCAAATAGGTATTTGTATATTACCCTGGGAACCTCTCAGAAACTTACAGCATTGTTTCTATGACAAAACTATATTCTGGGTGTCAAGCTGCCTACCTAGACAAACTTTTAGGATACAGCCAGGTTATAATTTGGATATATGCATTATATATTTAAAGGAACTACATAAAAGAACTAGATATTCAGTGTGAAAATTGCAAAGATGCATATAAATCATTGGAGAAATAACGTCAAGTTCCAAAAAGGGGTTTTAAACCAACAATCATTTTATTATTTATGACTAAAACTAAAATGTATTTAGTGGGCTATATTTCCACATAAAGCGTTTTTGTTTAGATGTCAGATATTGGTTTAGGACACTAAGACAGTCATTGTGTAGATTTGAAATTAATTTTATTTAGTTATTTATTTTTGCCTATTTTGAGATGAGCCATAATTATTATCCGAGAAATCTGGAATATATTTATAAGTTTCCAGAAGGAATTTTTTTTTTTTTTTTGCGGTACGGGGGCCTCTCACTGTTGTGGCCTCTCCCATCGCGGAGCACAGGCTCTGGACGCGCAGGCCCAGCGGCCATGGCCCACGGGGGCAGCCGCTCCGCGGCACGTGGGATCCTCCCGGACCGGGGCACGAACCCGCGTCCCCTGCATCGGCAGGCGGAGTCTCAACCACTGCGCCACCAGGGAAGCCCCTCCAGAAGGAATTTTGAAACTAAAAGCTTTTTTTTTTTTTCTTGTATGCAGGGAGGGGATTTTAAGACAACAAACATTTATTTCATTGGCAAGTAAAAGGACATTCATATGATGCTAAAAAGAGAAATCAGGTGAGCTTGTTGGAGTTTATTATTCTGATTAGTAAGAGCTAGCCCAATACTGAGACAATAACAGACCATCTCTACTCTTACATTAAAAATATCTAACATTTTTCTGAGTGATTCTATCTATAGAAACTCTAATGTTCACATATATAGTCCTGCAGTGCATTTTCCAATCTACATATAAGGAATTTACAAAATAATTATCCCAGGACTAATTCCTCATGACAACTTGTGAAGCAGGTAGATTGCCAGTTCTGGTTTTCTTCTTATTGCAGAAAACGCACAAAAACAAAAAGCCACAAGTGCTCAGGATTACAGTATCAACGAGGATGGGCTAAGTTATACCAGGATAACAAACTCTGAAATCTTGGTGACTTAACCAAACAAGGGTTTTTCTTCCTCATGCTATATTCCAATGTAGTTGGGTGTGTGGAGAGAGGTGGCATGAGTTTTTCCACTTATGGAAACTTAGGGACACAACTCCAACAAGCTCACCTTGTTGTTCAAATAAAGGTGTTATTCAAGTAAAGGTCTTCAATTTGGAGGTTAGTTATCTGTCCTCCCTTCCCCCAATGTACACCTATACTCATTGGCTGCCTCTGACCTCCGTGATCACACACATATCACTAATCATTTTAATAAACAGATTATGAAATTGCATGAATCGTCAATATCTTATTCTCCAATTATGGAACTTTGGGGAAGAAAGAAAAATGCAGGCTGAATTATGAAAATTTCACTCAATTCCTCATCACGTATCTCTCCAGAGACGGGATTTTTTTCAGGACTGTAGCTACCAAATATAAAAATAAAAGTGAACCCTGAAAATGACTCAAGGCTTCATCATTTTCAAAAGAAATCATACGATCAAGCGTATCGCTCGTGAAGATGGATGACTTTTTCAAAAGCAAATTCTATTATTTTCCCATGGAGTTTCAGCAAAAGAAAGAAAAGGAAGGAATGGGAGAAGCTCGTTGAGAAATTCTCTGAAGAGACGACAGAGTATCTCTTGAGTAAACAGCACCCAGCCGGGCAAAAGCTCTTTTTTTTTTATTACTACATTAGCACCACCTTGGGAAGTCAAGACATCTATAGATAGATTGTTATTTTCCTAACAAGCTCCTTAGGGCCCAATGTTTGAGAGGTTAGCAACCATCACATATACAGAGTGAAGCAAACATTAATATGAATGGATCAACTGTGTGTTAAAGTATTATTTGGTGACTGATTCCAAACATCCTTACCCACAAATACATGTTCAGAACTGTATAAACAGCAGCGTCTCCCTGAAATAGAAGAAAACAGAAACAATGGTTATTGAAAAACCAATATGTGTCAGCATTATGCTAGGCAATTTCTACGTAGTAAATCATTTGTTACTCATTATAATGCTTTAAGTTTGATATCATTATCCCCTGTTATAGAATACTAAACTAAAGCTTAAGACATTGAAGGCAGTTTTTCAAGTCCCCAACCAGCCAGTGACTGAGCCAGGATTTGAATCCATGCCCAGTTCTACAGCGACTATCCAAAAGACCTTTGTGAGTCCTGGGTACTCTTACCCCAGCGCACATTATTTCAAATATGTTAAAATACACAGCTCACTTCAAACTTTATTTATATATTATGTTGCAACTGATAAGTTGAAATAATTTTCTGGCTTTAGAACTTAATTATAATTTTTGATTTTATAATTAAAAAAAGTTGTACACCACGTAGTCTTTTGCTTTTTGTCTTTTTCAGGGTGCAAACTGTTTTGTAGGCTCTTGAAAAGTTCATGGTTTCATGTTGTAGCTGTGGTAGCTACCAGACATGGCAGCCTGAGAATGAATCTGGAGACTCTCCTTCTACTCCAGCAGGCTGGGTAGTCTTTGGTGTCTTACCCCAAACTTCACCTTCAATGGTGTATTTGCATCGTGACTGAAATGCTTGAGTGGAATAGTTCCAGTGATACTTCCTTGGACAGTGAGGAATGTGAGGCAAGATTCCCTCCTTGCTTCAGCAATACTGGTAGGTAGTGCTACCCTGAAACGAAAGATGTTCAACAAACACTGCTGTTATTTGTTTTTCCTTCTAGATGGGGAAATATTTGAGGCTACTGGCCACTTCTAATTAATTCTTACAATCTAGAACTTATCATTTTTGTTAGCACATACTAATAAACATTTCAAGAAATACATGTTGAATGAACACAAGAAAGAATGGATGGCTGTGAGTGACTGTGACCTGAAGTCTCTTGATAAGTTCATGACAACCTTCATCTTAGAATCTAGTTTCCTGGCACCTAGCTCAGTCATTTTCAGAGCTGATCATATTTTTTTGAGCACTTCCATAAAGTAGAGTCCATTTTGCTGAATGCAAGTAGAGAGTCTTTTTTTATTTTGGCCGCACTGGGTCTTCATTGCTGCACATGGGCTTTCTCTAGTTGCAGCAAGCAGGGGTTACTCTTCGTTGCAGTGCACAGGTTTCTCATTGAGGTGGCTTCTCTTGTTGCAGAGCACGGGGTCTAGAGCGTGGGGGTTTCAGTAGTTGTGGCACAAGGGCTCAGTAGTTGTGGCACATGGGCTTAGTTGCCCTGCAGCATGTGGGATCTTCCCGAACCAGGGATTGAACCTGTGTCCCCTGCATTGGCAGGTAGATTCTTAACAGCTAGACCACCAGGGAAATCCCAGGTAGAGAGACATTATACTGCTAACTGCTGACAACATTAGGAAAAATATTGCTATTCTTCTGGCTGCCAAAACACAAAAGTTACATACACTTAGATAATTTCTCCTCCGTTCTTAAATTCTTGTCTCTTTTCTGGTTTGAAAGCTTAACAGCTTCATATCAACATCTCATTCAGAATGATCCATTTGGCTATTTTTGGATGGTGTGTTCTTTTTCTGATTTCTTATGCTGATGAATCTTAGAATCTCTTCTGTTCACCATTCTGGTGATTTCTACCATTTACCTTTACATTCCTCTTGCCCTGTCTTGCGTACATTACAACATTATGTGTATAGCTTTGGATTGTTATGCCAGTGAGCAAAAGGAAACAGATTAATCACTCAACTTATGGACAGAGGAATAAACAGAAAAGATTTCAGAAAATAATAAATGATTGGGTCAAACTCTTTTTTTTTTTTACATCTTTATTGGAGTATAATTGCTTTACAATGGTGTGCTAGTTTCTGCTTCATAACAAAGTGAATCAGTCACACACACACATATGTTCCCATATCCCTTCCCCCTCATGTCTTCCTCCCTCCCACCCTCCCTATCCCACCCCTCTAGGCAGTCACAAAGCACCGAGCTGATCTCCCCGTGCTATGTGGCTGCTTCCCACTAGCTATCTGTTTTACATTTGATAGTGTATATATGTCCATGCCACTCTCTCGCTTCGTCCCAGCTTACCCTTCCCCCTCCCCATATCCTCAAGTCCATTCTGTAGTAGGTCTGTGTCTTTATTCCTGTTTTACCCCTGGGTTCTTCATGACATTTTTTTTTTTCTTAGATTCCATATATATGTGTTAGCATATGGTATTTGTCTTTCTCTTTCTGACTTACTTCACTCTGTATGACAGACTCTAGGTCCATCCACCTCACTACAAATGACTCAATTTCATTTCTTTTTATGGCTGAGTAATATTCCATCGTATATATGTGCCACATCTTCTTTATCCATTCATCTGATGATGGACAAATAGGTTTTTTCCATCTCCTGGCTATTGTAAATAGAGCTGCAATGAACATTTTAGTACATGACTCTTTTTGAATTATGGTTTTCTCAGGGTATACGCCCAGTAGTGGGATTGCTGGGTCATATGATAGTTCTATTTGTAGTTTTTTAAGGAACCTCCATACTGTTCTCCATAGTGGCTGAACCAATTCACATTCCCACCAGCAGTGCAAGAATGTTCCCTTTTCTCCACACCGTGTCCAGCATTTATTGTTTCTAGATATTTTGATGATGACCATTCTGACTGGTGTGAGATGATATCTCACTGTAGTTTTGATTTGCATTTCTCTAATGATTAATGATGTTGAGCATTCTTTCATGTGTTTGTTGGTAGTCTGTATAGCTTCTTTGGAGAAATGTCTATTTAGGTCTTCTGCCCATTCTTGGATTGGGTTGTTTGTTTTTTTCTTATTGAGCTGCATGAGCTGCTTGTAAATTTTGGAGATTAATCCTTTCTCACTTGCTTCATTTGCAAATATTTTCTCCCATTCTGAGGGTTGACTTTTGGTCTTATTTATGGTTTCCCTTGCTGTGCAAAAGCTTTGAAGTTTCATTAGGTCCCATTTGTTTATTTTTGCTTTTATTTCTATTACTCTAGGAGGTGGGTCAAAAAGGATCTGGCTGTGATTTATGTCATAGAGTGTTCTAGCTATGTTTTCCTCTAAGAGTTTGATAGTTTCTGGCCTTACATTTAGGTCTTTAATCCATTTTGAGCTTATTCTTGTGTATGGTGTTAGGAAGTGTTCTAATCTCATATTTTTATATGTACCTGTCCAGTTTTTCCAGCACCAGTTATTGAAGAGGCTGTCCTTTCTCCACTGTACATTCCTGCCTCCTCTATCAAAGAAAAGGTGACTATATGTGCGTGGGTTTATCTCTGGGCTTTCTATCCTGGCCATTGATCTATATTTCTGTTTTTGTGCCAGTACCATACTGTCTTGATTACTGTAGATTTGTAGTATAGTCTGGAGTCAGGGAGCCTGATTCCTCCAGCTCTGTTTTTCGTTCTCAAGATTGCTTTGGCTATTCGGGGTCTTTTGTGTTTCCATACAAATTGTGAAATTTTTTGTTGTAGTTCTGTGAAAAATGCCAGTGGTAGTTTGATAGGGATTGCATTGAATCTGTAGATTGCTTTGAGTAGTAGAGTCATTTTCACAATGTTGATTCTTATAATCCAAGAACATGGTATATCTCTCCATCTATCTGTATCATCTTTCATTTCTTTCATCAGTGTCTTATACTTTTCTGCATTCAGGTTTTTGTCTCCCTAGGTAGGTTTATTCCTACATATTTTATTCTTTTTGTTGCAGTGGTAAATGGGAGTGTTTTCTTAATTTCGTTTTCAGATTTTTCATCATTAGTGTATAGGAATGCCAGAGATTTCTGTGCATTAATTTTGTATCCTGCAACTTTACCAGTTTCATTGATTAGCTCTAGTAGTTTTCTGGTAGCATCTTTAGGATGCTCTATGTATAGTATCCTGTCCTCTGCAAACAGTGACAGCTTTACTTCTTTTCCGATTTGGATTCCTTTTATTTCCTTTTCTTCTCTGATTGCTGTAGCTAAAACTTCCAAAACTATGTGGAATAAGAGTGGTGAGAGTGGGCAACCTTGTCTTGTTCCTGATCTTAGTGGAAATGCTTTCAGTTTTTCACCACTGAGGATGATGTTGGCTGTGAGTTTGTCATATATGGCCTTTATTATGTTGAGGAAACTTCCCTCTATGCCTACTTTCTGCAGGGTTTTTATCATAAATGGGTGTTGAATTTTGTCAAAAGCTTTCTCTGCCTCTATTGAGATGACCATATGGTTTTTCTCCTTCAATTTGTTAATATAGTGTATCACATTGATTGATTTGCGTATATTGAAGAATCCTTGCATTCCTGGAATAAACCCCACTTGATCATGATGTATGATCCTTTTAATGTGCTGTTAGATTCCGTTTGCTAGAATTTTGTTGAAGATTTTTGCATCTATGTTCATCAGTGACATTGGCCTGTAGTTTTCTTTCTTTGTGACATCCTTGTCTGGTTTTGGTATCAGGGTGATGGTGGCCTCTTAGAATGAGTTTTGGAGTGTTCCTACCTCTGCTGTATTTTGGAAGAGTTTGAGAAGGATAGCTTTTAGCCCTTCTCTAAACGTTTGATAGAATTCACCTGTGAAGCCGTGTGGTCCTGGGCTTTTGTTTGTTGGAAGATTTTTAATCACAGTTTCAATTTCAGTGCTTGTGATTGGTCTGTTCATATTTTCTATTTCTTCCTGATTCAGTCTTGGCAGGGTGTGCATTTCTAAGAATTTGTCCATTTCCTCCAGGTTGTCCATTTTATTGGCATAGAGTTACTTGTAGTAATCTCTCATGATCCCTTGTATTTCTGCAGTGTCAGTTGTTACTTCTCCTTTTTCATTTCTAATTCTATTGATTTGAGTCTTCTCCCTTATTTTCTTGATGAGTCTGGCTAATGGTTTATCAATTTTGTTTATCTTCTCAAAGAACCAGCTTTTACTTTTATTGATCTTTGCTATCATTTCCTTCATTTCTTTTTCATTTATTTCTGATCTGATCTTTATGATTTCTTTCCTTCTGCTAACTTTGGGGTATTTTTGTTCTTCTTTCTCTAGTTGCTTTAGGTGCAAGATTAGGTTATTTATTCAAGATGTTTTCTGTTTCTTAAGGTAGGGTTGTATTGCTATAAAGTTCCCTCTTAGAACTGCTTTTGCTGCATCCCATAGTATTTGGGTCGTCTTGTCTCCATTGTCATTTTTTTCTAGGTATTTTTTGATTTCCTCTTTGATTTCTTCAGTGATCACTTCGTTATTAAGTAGTGTATTGTTCAGCCTCCATGTGTTTGTATTTTTTACAGATCTATTCCTATAATTGATATCTAGTCTCATAGCGTTTTGGTTGGAAAAGATACTTGATACAATTTCAATTTTCTTAAATGTACCAAGGCTTGATTTGTGACCCAAGATATGATCTATCCTGGAGAATGTTCCATGAGCACTTGAGAAAAATGAGTGTTCTGTTGTTTTTGGATGGAATGTCCTATAAATATCAATTAAGTCCATCTTGTTTAATGTGTCATTTAAAGCTTGTGTTTCCTTGTTTATTTTCATTTTTGATGATCTGTTCATTGGTGAAAGTGTGGTGTTAAAGTCCCCTACTATGAATGTGTTACTGTCGATATCCCCTTTTGTGGCTGTTAGTATTTGTCTTATTTATTGAGCTGCTCCTATGTTGGGTGCATAAATATTTACAATTTTTATATCTTCTTCTTGAATCGATCCCTTGATCATTATGTAGTGTCCTTCTTTGTCTCTTCTAATAGTCTTCATTTTAAAGTCTGTTTTGTGTGATATGAGTATTGCCACCCCAGCTTTCTTTTGATTTCCATTTGCATGGAATGCCTTTTTCCATCCCCTCACTTTCAATCTGTATGTGTCCCTAGATCTGAAGTGGGTCTCTTGTAGACAGCATATGTACAGGTCTTATTTTTGTATCCATTCAGCCAGTCTGTCTTTTGGTTGGAGCATTTAATCCATTTATGTTTAACGTAATTATCATTATGTATGTTCTTATTGCCATTTTGTTAATTGTTTTGGATTTGTTTTTGTATGTATTTTTTTCTTCCTTTCCTCTTTTGTTCTCTACTCTTGTGATTTGATGACTAACGTGTATATTTGTAAAAGCATGCTTTTAAAAAGTGATTTCTCAGTTTATATTGAACACTGTTGATTGTCTACTCATCCTCCATTCCCTCCCTGTGTTTCCTCTTCAAAAAACCCCCAGTTCTGTTCATGTGTCTTCAAGTCCCACACAAAGCCCTTGCAACTCATGAGAATCTCCTTTTTTAGCTTTAGGAATGGGTCCTAATGGATCAAAGCCAGAACCTTTCAGGAATTCAGGTATAAGTCAGTCATAGCACTGTTTGCTGATCATTGTTGTTGGTCCACAAATGAGTATCAGCTTAGAGTGAAAGACTTTTACTTTCTCTCTGGATATAAACAAAAGAGGTAAGGATTTTCTTATAACAATAAGTAGGAGAATAAGCCCATGGATTAAGCCAAATCTGTTGACAACATAAAAGATCATTGAAAAGAACACGTGTTCCTGTCAGGGAGTTACTGAAGCAGTCAACCCAAAAGTTAGCCTTACCTCTGGAAGTCACATGAGAAGAAGTTATCTGACTCTTCAAGCCAGTTTAAGTTTGGGTTTCTCAAAGCTGCTCAAAAGCATCTTAATGATATACAGGCATATTTTGCTGGATTCTTACAATATAGCTCTGTGAGGTAGGTAGGACTGATATGATTATTTTTAGAAAACAAGGATATAAGCTCAGAAATGTGGAGTAACTTTCTCAGGTTACTATTCAGGATAAATTTCCGAAACTGCTCTGGAATTCAGCTAGGTCTTTTCTGAGTCTTAGGTTTACTTCTTTTTACCTTGTGATGGTAGTTTACAGTCATTCCCACCTAGGTTAAAAATGCAATGGTATGTTCTTGCCAAACAAAAAAGCAAAATCTACAACTACTTTAATATCCTAATTATTCCTCATTCTACTAACCTGCCTCAGATGTCCAGATTTCCACTTTAGTTTTTCTTTTGAATCACAGAGAGAGACAGAGAGACAGAGAGAGAGAGAGGAAGTTGCTTTTCATACATTTCCATAGTATATTTCTTATATATCCAAGATAGGCCTAGTCACATGCTACATAAATGGAGTAATACAGAGATTTTACTTGAAGCAAAGGAAAACTTTGATTATCCTCTTACACGAGGACAAACTTTGTCCAATATGTTGGCCATTAAGGCTGCTTATACCTGTGAAATTCACATATTGTTATAGGTCTCATTTTTCCTGGATACTTTAACAAAAATTGGCAAAGATTACATCATTAGAGATAACCTGAGAGAGGGAAGAAACTGTAACGTTGGCAGGGACAGCGTTGTTGGTAGCACTAGCTCAGATCTTGGAGCCACAGAAATAAATGTGGATTAATAAATGTTTCCTCAAGAATCAGAATGAGACCTCTTTCAGCTCTAATCAAGTCTTTTTGGAATTCTTAATTCTCAGAAAACTGATTTGAATCATCTTTCCAAGGTCAGTCATGGGCCACCTGCTTCTCACAAAGGAGGACATGTACTACATGGGACAACCAAGGTGATTCATCTAGGCACAGACTAAGTACACACTGATAGAGAATCATGCTCAATTCCCATTAGAACTGGGTTTTTATTTCCTCCTAGGTAAGTGAACTTAGGTAGTTATTGTATTCTGTTCCAAATTTTTCTTTATCAGATGCTATCTTCTTGCTTTTCAGAGTTCTTTAGAATCTTGAGATGGAAGAAGGAAAACTAAAAGTAAAATATTTTAATGAATAACCTTGTCTAGTGCTGCTTATTATGGCAGCAGGTGGTAGTAAATTAAAGACAGGCACAAGTTTTTAGACTCTCCTCTCATTAAGAGGTGGAGTATATGATTTCTCCTTTGCCTTTGGGTGGGCTCTGTGACTGCTTGACCAATAGAATATAATGGAAATGATGCTCTGTCAGTTTCCAAGTCCAAGCCTTAAGACAATGCTAGTTTCCTGTGGCAGATGGAATTCTTAGATGTCCTCCGAAATTCTCACCCCTTAGAGTACATGCCCTATACTACACCCTCCTCTTGATTATGGGTGGGATCTGTGACTATGAAAGATCTCACCATATGTGGAAAAGGTAAACTGACTTGCAGATGTAATTAAAGTTCCTAATGAGTTGGCGTTGAGTTAAAGGGAAGTTATCCTGGTTAGGTCAGCCTTAATCAGATAGACTTTTTAAAAGAGGCTCCGCCTTTCCAATAAATGGTGCTGAAACAACTGTATATCCATACAAATGAGTGAAGGTGGATCCCTCTTCACGCCATACGCAAAAATTAACTCAAAATGGATAACAGACATCATTGTGTTAAAAGTATAAAACCCATAGAAAACGTAGGAGTAAATTTTCATGAATTTGGATTAGGCATTAATTTCTTAGATACAATTTTGAAAGTACAAGTGGCAAAAGACATAACAGACAAACAGTACTTCATCTAAATCAAAACCTTGTGATTCAAAGGTCATAATCAAGAGAGTGAAAAATCAACTCACAGAATGGGAAACATATTCACAGATTGTATATCTGGTAGAGGACTTGTGTCCATAATATATATATAAAAAATTTACAAATCAATAATAAAAATATAAATCACCCAACTAAAAAAAGGGCAAAGAGTTTGAATAGACATTTTTCCTAATGAAGATATACATGAAAAGATGCTCAGCATCAATAGTCATTAGGGAAATGAGACACAAAACTACAGTGAGATACTACCCACCCACTAGGATGGGTATAATAAAAAAGACAGACAACAACAAGTGTTGATGAGGATGAGGAGAAATAGGAACGCTCGTACATTGCTAGTGGGAATGTAAAATGATACAGAGACTTTGGAAAATGTTTACCAGTTCCTGACACTGTTCGACTTAGAGTTCCCATAGAACCCAGCAATTCCGCCCCTAGATATAAAACCCTGAGAAAGGCAAACGTATATGCACAGAAAATCTTCTACATGAGTGTTCACAGAAGAATTATTTACCATAGCTCAAAAGTAGAAGCAAGCCAGGAGTTCCCTGGTGGTCTAGTGGTTAGGATCCAGCGCTTTCACTGCTGTGGCCCAGGTTCAATCCCTGGTTGGGGAACAAAGATCCCACAAGCTGCATGGTACGGCCAAAAACTAAAGCAAACCAAATGTACATCAATTGATGAACAGATGAATAAAATGTGGTATATCCATAAAAAAGAATATTATTCAGCATTAAAAAGGAATGAAGTACTAATACAGGATACAACATGGACGAACCTTGAAAACACTTTGCTAAGTTAAAGAAACCAGTCATAAAAACCACGTAATGGATGATTCCATTAATATGGCCAGAACAGGAAGATCTATAGACCAAAACAGATTAGCAGATGTGTAGGGCTGGAGATAAGGCTGGAATGGAGAGTCACTGCTATTGGGAGCAGTTTCTTTGGGGATGACAAAAATGTTCTAAAATTAGATTGTAGTGATAGTTGAACAGCTCTGTGAATATATTAAAAACCATTGAATTACGCACCTTAAATGAGTGAAATGCATGGGATGTGAATTATATTTCAATAAAGCTGTTCTTTGAAAAAAATATTAGTTGAGACCTTCCCTGAACTCAAATTCACTCCCTGTTGGCCTTGAAGAAGCAAGCTGCCATTAGTTCTACAGGAAATGAATTTTACCAACAACCATCAAGCTTAGAAAAGGACCCTGGGCCTCAGATGAGACTGTAGTCCTGGCTGACACCTTGATTGCAACCTTCTGAGAGCCTGAGCAGAGGACCCAGCTAAGTAAGATGTGTCCAGACTTATGACCTACAGAAACTGTGAGATGATAAATGGGTGCTTTTTATATACCAAGTTTGTGGTAATTTGTTATGCAGCAATAGATAACTAATATATTTTTACTTTGGGTCTTTTGGAACACTTGCTTTTAGAACCCAGCTGCCATGATGTGAGAAGACTAAGATACATGGAAAAGCCCTACATATGCTCCCAGCCAACAGCCAGCATCAATTCCCAGCCATGGGAGTGAACCATCTTGGTCATTCAGCCCAAATGAGTCTGAGAGCAACAGCCTAAGAGACCCCATGCAAGAACTATTCAGTTGTGCCCAGCCAACTCACAGAAATGTGAGAGTTAATACCTTTAAGTGTTAGAATAGTTGTTACACAGCTAATGATATCAGGGTTTTTTTTTTTAAATGCCTATTTTATTATACATTCAAATGAGTCTTTGTCTATCCTGTCAGTCGTATAAGGGTAGCTCTGTTTTCATACTTCTCCATTTTTCTCTTGGAATCCTTCTAACTGTATTGAAGATTGACAGGTGGGTTCCCTTAGGAGGAGCTGAAAGACATTGTTAGATATATCTTCGATTCAAAATGAAACACTTATTTTAGTGAAGTGGAGATGTGATTCTTGCTATATTTAAAAGGAAACCCTAATGAGGGTTACTGGGGATAAATTAATTGAATAATGTATTCTCATTATTAGATAGGTATAAATAGATATATATTTGTGTTTAGGTCAGTAAGACAGAAACAAAAGACAAAAAAATAAAAATGAAAGCAATGCAGACACACTGAATCCAAATAAAGGAAGCAAAATAAGTACCACAAAACACATTCATTTCTATAATATTATAAATATGGAGAAATTGCAATAACAAACGAATTCCTTATGCTTTTATACTTCTGGTTGATTAGTATTTCAATACTCAATAAAAAGTACTGTGTAGTAACATTTTAGTCTCTGTGCCCATATGTATTATTCATTGTGGCTAGAGGCCAATTTGCTCACAAGTATGATAATTATCTAATTCTGTGTAGGGAAAGCTCTCCTCATTACGGGAACAAAGTTTCTAATTCCAGTAAAAACAATATTCAAATATTCTTGGGCAGAAAGTCAATGCATGGGCTTCAAATCTGCTTTGTTTTGTTAAAATTAGAATCAACAGTTTGAGAGCTACAGATTCATAAGAAAGTAATCCCATTAGTCACCCTCTTGGCACTACATGGATATTAATCTTTTCCTCTCATCAGTCTCTCTGACTCTTCCACAATTTTATAAGTTCCCCCACAAAGCCAAATTAATAGCGTTTCTTTCTTCAAAACTCATGAACGTGCAATTAATAATCAATGATCTTGGAAGAATAAAAGAAGCAACTTTAGGATTTCTAGATTATTTGATGGGCAGCTCTATTCCATGGGATATTTGAAGAGGTACTCTCCTACCTGTTATATCCTTATTACAGACAAATTGGTTGTAGTTGATAATATTAAACGCAAATCTAATTAGAAAAATTCGCTAGCTGAGGGAAGGTGCTTGGGAAGCACCCCTAAGCCACATCCAATTCACAGTTAGGGTCACCGATTTCCTTTGCTGAAGTCAACTGGCCAGTGGAGCTGCAGCCAATCACAAACCAAATTTCCAATTTGCCCTATCCACTGAATTCATATAAAGTGCCTCATTGTGACCACAAGCTGGTAGTGCGCTCTTAGGTATCAAAATTCAGATAAGCAAAGTGTTATTTTCTGTAAAATCTTTAAGACCAAACTCGTTTCTGGCCTGTGTCCAGCCTTGCCACAATCGTCATTAAATTTTATTATGCTTTATAGTGGTAATTGGAGTAGGAGAGGCTACATTGAAGAACTTTCTATGTGGAGAACACTACATAAACATAGCATTGTGTAAAGAGCGTGGGATTTGGAAGCTGACAGACGTGAGTTTCAGTCCCAGTTGCACCACTTCTTAACTACATGACCTTGGGCAAGTTAATTAACATCTATAACCTTTATTTATTTGTGAAATGACTATAGTATTACCTGCCTCCCAGGATGCTTTTAGAGGAGTAAATCAGATAACCCTATGAAAAATGGTTAGCACAGTATATGACATATAATAACACTCAATTATTATTGCTGTCACTATTATTATGTTTATCATTTATATCAGACACGAGAAAATGGTTTAAATAGATGAAAGTTTATTTTCATTTGTTTAAGTCTTCTTTCATTGCACTGTCCCTCTTCAGTTTGGAATTTCTCTATCCTTTCTAGGTTTATTCCTTCTTTTTTTTTTTTAACATCTTTATTGGCGTATAATTGCTTTACAGTGGTGTGTTAGTTTCTGCTCTATAACAAAGTGAATCAGTTATACATATGTCCCCATATCCCCTCCCTCTTGCGTCTCCCTCCCTCCCACCCTCCCTATCCCACCCCTCTAGGTGGTCACAAAGCACCGAGCTGATCTCCCTGTGCTATGTGGCTGCTTCCCACTAGCTATCTATTTTACATTTGGTAGTGTATATATGTCCATGCCACTCTCTCACTTCGTCCCAGCTTACCCTTCCCCCTCCCCATGTCCTTAAGTCCATTCTCTACGTCTGTGTCTTTATTCCTGTCCTGCCCCTAGGTTCTTCAGAACCATGTTTTTCTTTTTCTTTTAGATTCCATACATATGTGTTAGCATATGGTATTTGTTTTGCTCTTTATTCCTTCTTACTCTCACTTTCCCTGATATTACTCATCCAAAAAAAAAGGTCTTTATGGAAAGCTCTGATCCCTGCTTACTAATTCCTACTTATCGTAATGTTAAATCAATGTGCTCTTTTCTCAGTTGGGTTTTACATCTTTCTCCAGTTGTGAGAGGATGATATCTGTCTCAAACTGAAGGACTCAAATTTAAGTCCTATCAGGGCCATTAGTGGGGAGAGATTACCTCTGGCAGAGATCCATATCTATGAATGCTGAGAGGGCTGATCTTGATAGAACCTGAGAGACTCCTCCCCAATCCTAATATGGCAGAAGTACTGTGGCTTAGCGGTGCCTCAAGGCTCCCATGTGACTATTGAGCCCCAGATCCCCAATGAAAGATGCTAAGTCTCTTTATGTCATTCATTCATTCAAATAGAAGAAATGTACTATGTATCTACCGAATGCAATACTCTTTTCACAGGTCATTTTCAATCAAATAATAGAGTTCTTTATTAGGTCCTTCTGAAGAAAGCATACAAGTTGATGTACGTATACAAGCAAGGTATTCGCTATGTTAGATACCATGAGGGGCTCAATGTAAAGGATAACAGAAGTGAGTTAAAATTGTAAAAACACAACTATGACCCTTTGTTGTCTGTATACAAAGGCTCAATTCAAAGATCTTCAGAAGACATAGGATTATTTCAAGCAGACTACACTATTTTCAGTTTTTGAGAACAATTTGACTTTCATTCAGTTGGAAATTAAACTCTTTTTTTTAATTTAATTTTATTTTTGCCGTGCCGCACGGCATGCAGGATCTTAGTTCCCCGACCAAGGCTTGAACACCTGTCCCCCTGCAGTGGAAGCGCGGAGTTCTAACCACTGGACCGCCAGAGAAGTCCCCTGGAAATGAAACTTTTAAATTACTTTATTTTGCTGATGGAATGAAGGAAATATAGATAGATGTACATAATGACACATTCTGAATATATACACCTATCTATTACTACCTATTCAGAGGATTGTGATACACCATCAATAGAGAAAAAGTAAATAATTTCCAGGAAGAAAAGTAGAATAAAATTTGTCCCTACCCCTACCCAAGTGCTCAATTATGTTAACATAGTTTGAAGTCTGTGCCAAATCATTTTTCATTTAACTGTAGTGTTGAAACTGTACCAGTTGTTACTTGCTCCTGCTTAGATAAACAACTGTGGCCAGCACTCTGAGTGTACCTCATGCTGACCTCATCAGGGAAGCATGTGTAGGTGGACTTCTTGGAAGCTTATGGTTCAAGGTCAGAAAAGTAAAATTGTCCAAGTAATTCTCACAGATATAAAAACAAACACTCTTACCTTCTCTCTCTCTGTCTCTTCTCTCAGCCTTTTGCCCTGTTCCATTGTGGACATGGGTTTTAATAGCAACAATGCTTTGGTCACTAGTTTTTTATAGTATATTAAAGTCTTCCAGACTTTGGTGAAAACATCCTTCCACTCCTTAGTCAATTCAGACTTAGAGTGTCTGTTCTCAGTGTTCCAGACAAGGGCTCACTTTGAAACATGTACTGAATGACCACTATATGCTACACTCCTGTTTGAAAGTGGGGACAGGAAAAATGAATTTAGCAGGATTATTCCTTTAAGGAACTCACAATGCAGCAGGCAAAATGGACATCATAAAATATAAAAATTACTTGAGAGAATGCTGGACAAATTGCTATGTGCACACAGAGAGCCATCCATGGAGATCATAGAAAACCTCACAGAAGAGATGGTATTGAGTTGCCCTGCCATGAGACAAGAGGAGTGGAAGGGTATTCCAAGCAAACAAGAAGGGCTGAGTGAATCTATGGGAAAGGGGGAAATGAGCACTGTGGTTAAGAATGGAAGCAAGTCCAATTGGCTAGAGCATAAGGTTTATCATGAAGAAATTGCAGATGGTCAGAAGCTCTTGGGCTGAAGAGTGTGGAAGGCCAACAGGAGCTTTCCCATGGGTGAGTGACATGGTCAGAATTTGTTTTGGAAAGATAACCCTTATGGCAATGTGGAGGCAAAAGTGGAGGATGGTCTACCATGAGAGGACGTAAGAAACCAAGAAAAGAAAGGTCCAAGGCAGAGACACTAGAAATGGAGAAAAGAGGATGAGCTCCAGCAGTGCTTCTGGCATAGAACTACACAATTTGGTAACCAAATGGATAATAAGAGCAGGGGAAAAGAATGAATCAAGAATTTATTAATCTATTGATTAGATATTTATTAAGCACCTGCAATGTGCTGGGTACTTTGCTATGCATTGGGTGTACAAGGGTTACTAACAAAGTCCTGTCAGCTACGCTTCTTAGAGTCTAGTGGAGAAGGCAGAGTGATCCCAAGTCTCTAGTTCAGATATAGATGCTGTTGATTGTGCTTAGAAACATAGGGACGGAGAGATGAAAGCTTAAGGACAATGAGATTTTGAGTTTGGTTTTCTTACGTGTGTAGATGAATGAGAGGTCTGATCTAGAAAACAGAACAGAATTGATGCTGTATATTTGATATCATGAGTTTAGGCATTAGTCATGAGAGTAAATTAAATTGTCCAAGGAGAGCAAATAGAAGAGAAGAGATTAAAAGATGAAATGCTAGAGAACGGTATTGTATCTGGGTAGAGAAAAGGAGTCTAACATATGAGAGTTAAAAATGTGGTAAGAGAATTAAGAGAAGAGCCCTGGAGAAGAGAGGAAACAAAAAGGTCAAAACGATACAGAGCAGTCAGGTGTGTGAGGTTTACTTAAAGCTTCCATTGTCCTTGCTTCTGTGTAAGAATGATCTCCTTGGCTATAAATGACACTAAAGCTCAGAGATATTTTTCCTCCCCTGGATTCTATTTTGTGCATCTTCTTTTACTGTAAATAATCCTCTACTAGGAAAAGAATACACACAACTTGGGGGGAAAATACTCTCTAGGAATTTCCCAGACAACTTGCCCCCAATAGGTGGTTAGTTCTTACTTCATAGACAGAGGTCAGCCAAGTGACACAGATTTAGCCATGAGGACCTACCTGGACCGGATAGAGCTTTTGATCTGAAGAGATAGCCAGAAATAGCTTTGGAAATCTAGAAGCTAATTCCCTTGTTTCAGAATCATCAGTAATTTCCCATCCAATGTCCATTCAGATGAATGTACTATACATGTTTCCTCTTACCAGTAGTTATCAGCTATTATCCCTAGGAACGGATGGATTGTGTTTGTTGTTGTTGTTTAAATACGGTGGAACTGCCGCAAAGGACAAGCAGGTATTTTTCCAGTGACCTATATACCATGATGACCTTTCTGAAGCCAAAATAAGAACACATTGTAAGAGGATGTTGAGTCGTTTTTCACTGTGAGAGGCAGACTAGGAAATGTATTTTAGATACTTAAGACCTTTTCAATATTTATGGAGACAGGGAGGTGATATTGCAATAGTTAAGAGCACAGACGATGATAATAGGATACAATATTTAAAGTGGAGAGTGTCTTAGATTTTGCTCAGTGTTGGTCAAGATACAGTAAACCTTGTTGTCATATCATTTCCATGTGGAACAGGGGAGCCTGACCTCGGAAATTCTACCTATTGTTTTGGCAAAATGGGAATTATTCCAGCTTGCACATCCATCTGTGTGGCAGCGGAGACAAATTTGTGTACTTATGGTGCTAAAAGTGAGCCACTGAAGCCTCTTCCTCATACTGGATCCTAGTTCTTAGACTCTGATAACACCAAATAAGCCAACTCAGTTCTCTTTAACACCTGAGGTCATATGAATGGCTTGGTTGCAGTGCGTTAGCATTGGGTGGCAGGGTTACTTTTCTGGAAGTACATGTAGCCACAAATAATATTGTCTTGCCGCCTGTTTCATTTCTTCATGTTTGTGAAGCAGAAAGAAGACTGCCATCATTCTAGGTAGTCATTCCTGTGTTTCTATACATGTGACGGTGGCCAGGTAGTAATATGAAAAAGATACCATGAAATTACGGCAAATGACTCTACTTGAATGTCAACAGGAAGCTGATAATAAAAGCAAATTTCCATCCTTTTTAAATCAAGGAAGGTGTTTCTGGGAGGGAAGCGGGGCCCATTTATTTCAGCTAAAAGTAGAAAGTATTTCTTTAAAATAACTAGCCATGATATGACTTCTTGGGGGTGTTATCTTGTTCTTCTTTCCTCACACCTTAGCTTTCAAAGAAAATTCAGTCTTTTGGAAGAATTATTTTCGTTATTGTTCAGCTCTTGGTGCTGGTGATCCCCGAAGGTGGACCACCTGCTGCTCTTAAAGTGATGATGTGAAGCATGGCTGAAAGAAGCATCTTGTCACTAAATTCCATCTACTTCTGCCCCAAGTAGATAATGATTGAACCAGATAAACTGCATCTTATGGGGGAGGGGAGGAGAGAACTTGAGAGGAATTTGGGTGTGAGGCGGTACAGGTAGAGTTGTCCTTAACAATGCATTTAAACAGGCTAGAGGTGAGGTGGGGTCTTTGTATCTTAGGTATGGGTGCAAATTCTCAGTGTTTTTCAAAATAGAGTTTGGACCAGATAGAATTAGAATTATCAGTGATTTCTGGAATCCTGATCTTTCCAGGACCATCCATCTTTTCTCATTTTTGCCACAAGGACTTATTGAAGGGTTGACTTGAGACAGCAGACAGGATTTGGCCCCAGACTGTGTTTCTTCTCCCCCATAAAGAGGTTCCCACTGTAATCATTCTCTGCATGACAGATAGTACTGGGAGACAATGCATACGAGTCAAGATGAAACTGTTCTGTTTAATCAAGAATGAGCTAAATGTCAGACACTCAGTGTTCTAGATCAACAATTTCCAGGATTGATACATCTTAATCAAGTAATTAGGTGACTCTTCCGGTGGTGGTTTCCACATCGTAGAGAGGAACAGATTTGCCGCTTTGCTCCGATGGCTGCTAGCAGCAGTGTTGGTTGTTAACAGAGACATTTACACGGAACCACCAGTTGGCAGGGGCTAACACTTTGTTACTTGCTATTCCCACATGCTGAGGATTTTGGGAAGGCTGCCAAACTTTGTGTCTCATGTAGCTCTTCAGTATAATAACAGCAACAGAGAGCCTTGGGGAAAAAAAGAGGAAAAAGAAGAAGAGGAAAGGAAACAATGGAGCAAAGTCCCTGGCTTCATACTAAACGTGAATGGAATGAGAACATTTTAGTGGCACTTTTCTTTCCTTCTCTTTTCTTCCTTCCTTCCTTCCTTTCTTTCTTTCTTTTCTTTCCCTTCCTCCCTCCCTTCCCTTCCTTCCTTCCTTCCTTCCTTTCTTCCTTCCTTCCTTCCTTTCTTCCTTCCTTCCTCTGTCTCTGTCTTTCTCTTTCTCTCTTTCTCCCTCCATTTAAATAGCATTTTTAATTGAGGTGGATGCTTCTCAAACTTAAAAATTTTTTCAGATCACCTTGGGGTCCTGTTAAAATGCAGACTCTGACTCCGCCTGTTGGAGGTGGGGCCTAAGGGTCTTCTTTTCTAACAGCACCTGGTGATGCAGATGCTGGCCGGGACCTGGACTATTATTTGGCTGTGGGCGCTGAGGGGTTGGTAAAGGAAATAACACCAGGTCTGGTAGTGATGGTTGTGGTTGTCTGAGAAGCACGGGCTCTGAAATGACACTGATACCTTTCTGCCCCACCCCTCCTAGATACCTGAGATTGAACCCTTTCTATATTATTATCCCAATCAGAAACATCACCTGTAGTGGAAGAAATATTAGGAGTCAGAAGATCTTGATCCTAGTTCCAGTTCCGTTACTACCTAGCTGTGTGATAATAGGCAGGTCCTGTATCCTCCCCGGGGGTCCATTTGCTCATCAGTACCTAAAGGAATTACATGTTATGTGCTTGACCTTTGTTTCAGGGCTAACTCGATGAGATGTTATAGCCTGTCTATTGAAAAGGTGGAATCAGGGTTGTACTTGAAACCAATAACATCTGAATTTGCTCTGAGTTATTCTGTCTTCAAAAAATATAAAATGAGCAAAAATCAGTTTCAAAGAACAAATGGGTCTTTTCTACTGTGTGTCCCTGACCACATAAAACACTGGAGCCCAATTCATTGAGGGCTGGTTATTACAAAGTCCAGGAGCTGATGACTAAGCAGACTCTGTACGTAGGAAAATGATACATAACCATCCCAGAAGCTGAAGGTGACTGGGAAGGTGACGGTCACATTGGAATGACCTGAGAAGAGTCAGAGGTCCAGTTTTAAGGGACATCAACCAGCAGGTAGGGGATTGACCACAAGGACTCCAGCCTCAGAGCACTGGTGTGCCAAATGTGGGACACCAGGCAACCACACAGGTTGAGTGTCCGTGAAGCTGACTCTGGTTGTGGGAACAGAAAAATGATTCAGGCAGTGATTGGCTGAAGACGTCAAGAAAAGAATCTGGTAACCAGAAGTGCACTATCGTGTCATAATGAAAAAGGGAGATTAGTCTGATTCAATGTGTAGCCTCTGACTTCAGAGGAATTCTACCAGATGAAGTAAAAGGTTGATCTCGAAGGTGGAAGTTATATAAACTATGAAATGTGGAGCCATGTGAGATAATTGGGTACTCTGAGGTATCTTGTCAATGGCTTTCACTTCATGGAAGTTTGTGTAAAGTGTTTCTCTCATTGTAGAATGAAAGAGTTGAAAAAGACATTGATTGTACAGATGAAGAAACGAAGACCCACTGGCATTAAGTGAATTGACTGAGGTCACAAAGCTTGTTAGTTACAGAATCAAGATTAGAACCTAAATTTCAAGAATCCTAAGTCAATGTCATTTTGAGTCTTCCAAGCTAGTTCCTTTCATCCCTCATTAAGGTGGCAAGACGTCTCTACTGGCAATGCTAAAAACAGTGAAAAGATAATAAAGAGAAAATTTCCAATTTTAGCCCACTCAAAAATTGCAGAATGAGTTTTCTCTTTCTCTGACTTTAGTGAAATGGTTTTAGAGGTCGTATTCTTCCTATAAGACTTCTGCAGTGGTAAGTTGAGTAAAGTTTCAGAAACTAGCTTATTCAGAAACAGTGATTAGACTTAGCACTGAAGATGGGAATAAAGCAGGGTCACAGAGTCATGTTATGTAGGTGGCTGCTGACAGGTTAATGTGAAATGAATGAATGATGGCTTTAAATGGCCACAAAGAAGGATTTTAAAGGTCTTCCAGTTTAAAATGCTTTCTGATAAGCTGTCCTTCACACAGCATTTCTTTTTTTTTTTAAACATCTTTATTGAAGTATAATTGCTTTACAATGGTGTGTTAGTTTCTGCTATATAACAAAGTGAATCAGTTATACATATATATATATATATATATATATATCCCCATATCTCCTCCCTCTTGTGTCTCCCTCCCACCCTCCCTATCCCACCCCTCTAGGTGGACACAAAGCACCGAGCTGATATCCCTGTGCTATGTGGCTGCTTCCCACTAGCTATCTGTTTTACATTTGGTAGTGTATATATGTCCATGCCACTCTCTCACTTCGTCCCAGCTTACCCTCCCCCCTCCCCTTGTCCTTAAGTCCATTCTCTACATCTGCGTCTTTATTCCTGTCCTGCCCCTATGTTCTTCAGAACCTTTTTTTTTTTTAGATTCCATATATATGTGTAAACGTACAGTATTTGTTTTTCTTTTTCTGACTTACTTCATTCTGTATGATAGTCTCTAGGTCCATCCACCTCACTACAAATAACTCAATTTCATTTCTTTTTATGGCTGAGTAATATTCCATTGTTTATATGTGCCACATCTTCTTTATCCATTCATTTGTTGATGGAAACTTAGGTTGCTTCCATGTCCTGGCTATTGTAAATAGAGCTGCACTGAACATTGTGGTACATGACGCTTTTTGAATTATGGTTTTCTCAAGGTATATGCCCAGTAGTGGGATTGCTGGATTGTGTGGTAGTTCTATTTTTAGTTTTTTAAGGAACCTCCATCCTGTTCTCCATAGTGACTGTATCAATTTACATTCCCACCAACAGTGACACAGCATTTCTGAATTTTCCCTAAAATTCCCGAAAGATATAGGAAAAAAACAAACAAAAACCTAAAAACAAAAATAAAAACAAAAACTGTAAGGCCACTTTTGCCAAATCTGAGAGCAAATTCCACTTACTAAAATAACTGTGGAGTTTAACAGGGAATGCCGTGAACTCTTCTTTAGAAACCAAGACTGCCAGCCTGTAAAAGTAGGACACTGATTCAGAGGCTCTGGGTTTGTACCAAATGAAAGCAAGTAGTTTGCTTTGTGAGCACTGCATCTGAGGCAGAGTACTTCTACGTGTCCCCTTGCCCACTGGCATCTTGTCTTGTGTGTATACTTTGAAACAACTCCCAGAGAACAACATGTAAGGAGGCAGCAATCGGGGTGGATGGGAAACAGTATATCATAGTATATTGTGTCCCGAGAGGTATGATTCCAAGAAGTATACCACACTGATTAGCATATAGACAAAAAGAGCATTGAGAGTGGAAATTTGGCACTTTTGGGTTTTTTTTGCATGTATTCAGTAGGTTCAGGATGGGAAAGAAATAGCACAGATAGAATTAACTCCAAGTAATTTAGCAGAATAACATGAGTTCAATGCGGACTAGGTTCTGGAACTTTTACTAGGAAGAGTGACCGTGAATATTTTCCAGACTCAAATTCCAAAAAGGATTTTACCAGTACTCAAGAAGACACTGAGTGGGACCAAGAGAAGTCTACAAACCATTTTTATTAAAAAATATTATTTCTGGCTAGAAATCTCATTACAGGATGGCTGGTATGCAAAAAACACACGGCAAATAAAGAAAAAGCAAGCATCGTTACAAACATTCAAAACACCAGCACATCTTTTAATGTTATTTGCTAGAGAAGCCAGAATATGGTTTAGAAAACCCTGGATGGCCTCAGTAGAATGCAGAAGGAAACATGTGAGAAAAAGACCAAAGAACTGAGCAAAATGTATTGTGATGGAGAAAAAGCTGTGAGATTTGAAAAAAGAATTGCAAGGACGCAGTCAGCACAAGAGCAGAAATAAAAATCTTCATCAAAGAGAGCACGGAAGCAAATGAATAGTCAGGAGATTGAATTTTTTGATCTTCAAACAAACCAGAGAAACCCTCTAAGAATACAGATAATAGGACAGATAGTTAGAAAGATGATAGACATTGAGGAAAAAGAACTTATGTCATACCCATAGAATATTGGTATTCCTGAAAAAGAGAAGGAAAAAGGAATAGATGCAATAATCAATAATTTATCCAAGAAGATACTCTGGGAAAAAATGACCAGTGTCTTCAAATCAAAATGGCCCCTTACATTCCAAGCAAAATTAAAAGGAGCCAAGCTAAAACCCATCTTGGCAAAATTTTGAAATGTGAAAATTAAGACCAAAAATTTTACATGTATTCTGATAGAAAGATAAATTGGTTATCTAAAAAATTCTTTAAACATGGTTGACTTTAGATATCTCTTCTAAAACTTTTAGTGTAAGAGTAATTGGAAAGCAGTGAAGGATTTCTCTAGACAATCTACAGAGTTTTGAGGGGCAAAGTTTTGGTTAAATCATTTAAAAGCAAAGTTTTTCTCTTGTGAAGGCAATAGAAATATATTGATTTTAAAAAATTTTTTGCTATAGAAACAGGCCTTAAAATGTACTACCTTAGTGAACTTTTTAGAAATAAAATTATTTAAAGACTTACTCTAGTTACCTGAGAAATGATTCAAAAGAGAAAACATAAAATGAGCAAATCATCATAGTAAAGAATTGATTAATTAAGCCAGCTAAGTGTGAAGGTAAGTGAAAATAATTTTTGTAAATATTTTATAAATATTACAAATCTAAATGTCAAAAAAACTGTTGAAAGAGTAGGTATTCATGCTATACATAAAAATAGTATTTAAAGTTATAGATAATGCATCCAAGCACTATTAAATGGAAGCATGGGAACTAAAAGCGTGTTAAATTATCCTGCTATGTAGTAGGTTTCATTCTTGCCTTTAATATTTAGAGATAGAATGATTTTAAAATGGTTAAGTAATAGGTTTCATTCTTTTACTTTATTTGGAAATAGAATGATTTTTAAATGGTCTTAGAACTGCTAAAAATTATAAAAGCGATAACAAATCTCTACAAAAATATAGAAGCAAATCAATTATAATCTACATAGAAATTTATTCAAAAACCACTAAGAGCACAGAAAACTGAAGTCATTAAATCAAGACTGTATAAGTATGATAAAATATTGCAATTATTAAAAGTAAATTATTTAACATATTAAAATTTGTGAGATCTAGCTAATGCAGCATTCATTAAAAGGAATGTTTACAACATTAAATGCTTGTTATTAAATGAAGAAAATTCACAAATCAATGACTTTAGCCTTTACCTTAAGAAACTAAGAAAAGAGCAACAAATTAAACCTAAAGAAAGAAGAAAGGAATTAATAGCAATACTACACAAACTTTTTCAGACAATTGAAAAGGAGGGAATACTTTCCAACTCATTCTGTGAGCCAGACGTACTGTTACCAAAGGCAGACAAACACATTACAAGAAAAGAAAACTATAGACCAATATTTCTCATGAACATAGATGTGACATTTCTAAACAAAATTTTACCAAATGAATTCAACAATATATTAAAAAGATAATAACACATCAGGACCAAGTGGAGTTTATCCCAGGAATGCAAGGTTGCTTTCATACTTGAAAGTCAATTACTAAATGTACTTGAACATATTAACAAATTCATATGGTAATTTCAGTAAGCACAGAAAAAGCATTTGACAAAATCCAACACTCATTTCTCTATTTCTATAAAACCTCAGCCAACTAGGAATAGAATGGAACATCCTCAACCCAATAAAGAGCATCTAGGAAAAGCATACAAGTAACATGATACTTAATAGTGAAACACTGAATGCTTCCTTCCTAAAATGAGGAACAGACAACAAATAAAAATGCTTGCTCTCATCATTTTCACTCAACATTGTCTGTAAGGGTCTAGCCAGTGCATTTAGGCAAGAAAAGGAAATAAAAGACAAAGAAAGAAGTAAAACTGTCTTTGCTCACAGATGACATAATTGTCTATGTAGAAAATCCAGTGGAATTTATATAAAGCCACTAGAACAAGGGAGTTTTGCAACTTGCATGATACAAGATTGATGTATAAAAATCAATTATACTTTTATATACTATCAATAAGCAACTGGAAATAGAAAATGAGAAAAACAATACCATTTACAATTGCATCAAAAATACGAAAGGATAGATTTGACCTAAGATTTTCAAGGTTTGTACACTAAAAACTACAAAACATTCCTGAGAAAAATTAAAGAGGGTCTAAATAGATGGAACGATATACCTTGTACACAGGTCAAAAATCTCAATATTTTTAAACTGTCAGTTCTCCCTAAGTTCATCTATAGTATAAGTGCAACCCTATCAGTATTCCAGAAGTTATGGGGTTTTTTTGTTAGAGATTAACATTGATAAGTTGATTCTAAATTTCATATGAAATTCAAAGTAACTTGAGTAGCCAAAACACTTTTGAAAAAGAACAAAGTTGGAGGATTAGCATTATATAATTTCAAAACTTACATTAAGCTGCAGTAATGAAGGCAGTGTGGTATTTGTATTCAGATAGAAAAATGGATCAATGTAACACAGTAGAGAGTCCAGGAATAGGGTCACCCACATACAGATAACTACTTTTTGATCATTTAGCTTTTTCACAGAAAACATAGGAGAGTATTTTTGTGATTTTAAGATAGGCAAAGATTTCTTAGAAAAAATACAAAGAAAATACAAATTGATAAATTGGAATTCATCCAAATTAAAATATTCTTCTTACTGTACACTCAATTAAACATGGAAATGCAAGCCTAAGACTAGAAAAACATACTTGTATATATTTCACAAAAGAATTTTATCTAAAATATATAAAGAACTTCTACAAAACAACAATAAAAGGCAAAAAAAACCAATATAAAATCATTAAAAGGCTTAAAAATATACTTCTCAAAAAAGGTCAATAAACATTAATATATACTCAACATCATTAGTTGTAAGGGAAAAACAAATTAAATCCATAATGAGGTTCTATTTTACACCAAATATGTTGACCAAAAAAAAAAAGACTAGCAATTCCAAATATTTGCAAGAATGTGGAACATTTGGAACTCTAATACTCTGCTGATAGGAGTGATCCAATCATACTGGAAACAGTTTGGCAGCTTTTTACAAAGTTAGACATATATTTACCCTTAATCCTGTAACTTCAATCCTAGATATTTATACAAGAAAACTAAAAACATATGTCCATACAACATCTTTTATAAGGTGTTGATATGAGCTTCATTGTGAATAGCCAGAAAATTTAAAAATACATATTTATCAACAGAAACATAGGTAAATAATTTGTGGATTATTCATACAGTATGCCAATAAAAAGGAACAAATTATGATCAACTCAACAACACAAAATGATCATTATGTTGGGTAAAAGAAGCCGAAAACATACTGTATTTTTCCATTCATTTGAATTTCAAGGACAGGCAAAACTAATCTGCAGTGATAGAACTTAGAAAGTAAGTTGTCTCTGGAGAATGGGAATTTGGAAGGGCACTCAAGTGTACTTTTCTAGTGATGGAAATGTTCTATAACTTGTTTGGATGGTATCTGCATGCTTAGATAGGACTGCCAAAAACATCAACTGTGAGATCTGTGATAAATATTAATTTTTTTAAAAGGACACTATATTTTTGGTATAACTTTCTTCCTTTGCACATATGTGTTTGTGTAGGTATATGTGGATATATGCATATATTTATATATGTGTGTGTGCACGTGTGCGTATGTATACATATATATGCACGTGCAAAGCTAAACCTAATCTCCTGAAATAGTAAAATGATTACTTTCTGTCAGATCATTTGTGTTAGCAAAGACATGTGGGTATATTAGAAAGATACGAGATATTTTTCATTTATCATTGATATCTAGGCACCCCTGAGTCGAAAATCACACTATATAAGATAAATATGAGTTTTCCTGAATACTACATATTTAACACAGTTTTATTGCCATAAGCAAATGGAGGACACTGAGATAGTGGAGATTACAGTGTCTGAAGTTAAGTTCATTTTATCTTAATGACTAAGTTGTTGATTATTTTAACTCAGAGAGAGGTTTGCTCATGCAAAACGCCTAGGGTTTAATTTTCTATTTTTGCCCCTCCCCCACTTTTCACCAAACATGATTAAAAATTTAATAAGTCAAACAAAAAAACTAAAAAGGTAAGTGTATTTTTCTCTGACAAGAATCTTGAGAAATTGTTCTTCTCTAACTAGTAAACTTCTTTTTTTCATTTTGAACTTTATATTTTGCATTTTGTATATGGAAAGTGAGACAGAGAGAGACAGACTGATGGACAAAAATTGAAAGGGGCTGGACCAATTAATTACTCATCCCAATGTCCCTGAATGAGGAATGATGGAGAAGCAAAAGTGGGAA
The DNA here is from genome assembly GCF_963924675.1 of Phocoena phocoena. Lineage (NCBI taxonomy): Eukaryota > Metazoa > Chordata > Mammalia > Artiodactyla > Phocoenidae > Phocoena > Phocoena phocoena. Next base: position 90,334,818 of record NC_089228.1, read on the forward strand.
CATTCCATTTAGGAAGAAGAAACATCAGACTTTGGAAATATATTATCCTTTACAGCTAACATTTATAGAACATCTAATATGTGTCCATCACTTCTAATTTATTTGACGTTATTTCATTTAATTCTAAAAACAACACCCCGTGGGTTTCTCTAACCTTTTCAAATACCATAATGAATGTGGACCATACCAAGGACATGGTTATATATAAAATTCTGCTTTTGCTTCTATAAGAGGGGGATTAACTCCTAGAAGGGTAGTCACCAGTTATTAGTTATTCAAATACGTTTCTTGACAAAGCCCCAATACCAATTGATCTAAAATAATACAGAAAACCAAGACAAAAAATCATCATCGTGACATCAACAACAAAATATTTGTTCTTAACAATACCTTTCCAGTGAAAAGTCCTAGAGTCTATTGCTGCCGTTAAGGGCTCAGATGAACTTCATTCCATATCTAACACTTGTGCACAGACTGTTAAGTCATCTTCCTCATGTGTGTAATACGATTTTCACTCTGGTGTGACTTTCACTCTCTCCCTATGTACACAAACAAACCACTCGGCAGATTCGTAAAAATAGCTGTTTCTTGCTCAGCTTGCAATAGAAAATGATGTGTTTGTAGTTTCAGCAGTGCTGATATTGTGTGAGTAATGTCTGTATTTGATCGTCTGGGTGCTTATTAGCAGAGGAAGAACATTCAAATTTGCTTTTAAAATTTACATGGAGTGGCTACCCCTTCATTAGAGGTGGGTGGGGAGAAAGGAGAAAACAGAAGACCCTGGTTTATTGCTCTACACAGTGGCCTTTTTTGGAGTATCCCCAGAATTAAATTAGATGTCGCAGCTCAGAGACTTAGTTCTTATGCTTTCATTCGGCTGGTGGTTATGGTTGAATACAGCTAACTCTTAATCACGAATATGCAAAATCACAGATAATCCCATACCTTATTTGAGACACGCCTTTTAATTTCTAATACAGCTGATCTTTCTACCAAAACACTGAACAGATTTTACTGTCTCTTCCTTCATCTGTGGTCAGAGTGCAGTGCTAATGAGAAAAAAAAAAAATGGGTAAAAGTTAGGAATGAAGGGAAGGGGGAGGACATTTACAAACCCTGCATACTTCACTATATGGATAATCAGTCCCTGAACATTTTAAATGAAGGTAGATGAAGGACAGAACTTGGAAAACACAAAGCTGGTGTTTACCTGTACATTGGAGTCTGTGTCAGGAAGGGCTAAGTGAGTGAGTTTAAAGAGGACAGCTGGACTCTGGAACTTTGCTGCTTTGCCCTTTAGAGGCAAAAGGCAAAGGAAGAAACAGGGAAATCATAGACAAATAATAAAAATAAATGGAAACCTAATTTTCACTTTAAAAGAAAAAGCTGTCAGTTTTCTTATGTCATGTTCCTTTTGTTGAAATCTCATTAAGAAATATGTATATCAAATACATAATTTTTTACTCACTATATAGAGTGAAAAAGAGTGTTCCACAGAGTGTTCACTGAAAACACATCTTTTCTAGATCCCAAGAAATAATCAGTGAATTTCTTTTATCTGTTATTTCTTCTACATATGTCTAACTAATGTCTATATTTCTAAGTCTGCATCTACTAGGACAAATAATAAAAAATTAACATACATGATGGGGTTTTTTTCACATAATTTGCCAAACAGCTTTTCTGACAGAGGTCTTCACTGGCTAGAATATTTTTCTTGATGAACAATTAATTAAAAGGTGACTGGTTCTATGTCATACAAACATGGTCTCGTGTCCGTCTCTTGCTCTGAGTCTTAGCTCTCAGGAGTATGATCTCTCCGGAGCAATTTCAATGTAAAAGGGAATTGGTTGAAACTCTGTACTTGAACCTTTCAGAAAAGTCAGAGCATTTGTGAATAGAGCCATCAGGTTGCTCATTTTTTTGTTTTTTTTTTTTTATTAGTTAATTTATTTTATTTTTGGCTGTGTTGGGTCTTTGTTGCTGCATGTGGGCTTTTTTTTTATTAGTTAATTTATTTTATTTTTGGCTGTGTTGGGTCTTCGTTGCTGCACGTGGGCTTTCTCTAGTTGCGGCGAGCGAGGGCTACTCTTCGCTGTGGTGCGCAGGCTTCTCACTGTGACGGCTTCTCTTTTTGCGGAGCACGGGCTCTAGGCACGTGGGCTTCAGTAGTTGTGGCTGGCGGGCTGTAGAGTGCAGGCTCAGTAGTTGTGGCGCACGGGCTTAGCTGCTCTGCAACTTGTGGGATCTTCCTGGGCCAGGGCTCGAACCCATGTCCCCTGCATTGGCAGGCGGATTCTTAACCACTGCACCACCAGGGCAGTCCCCATCAGGTTGCTCTTGATTCAAAAACTGCAGATAGGGAGACATGCCTAAAGAATTTGTAAATGCAGAGAAGCGCTGCGTAGGCACAAAATTAAGTCAAAAGAGATGAAGCAAACCCCAAGGAATGAATGAAAGAGATTCATTCAATAGGAGAAATCAATGAGTGAAGCAGCCCAGGTTTACGTTGTACTGATACTTGCCTTGAAACTAAGAGATAAAAATCATACCATGTTTTGTTGTCTGATCACTGCAAACCATTTTATCGTCCCTATTTCTCTTGACAGAGGCAACCATATATGTAGGTATAGTGCCAAACTGGCGGGGAGGAAGGGCGTACTGAACAAAAAATTATTCTCTCTAATTACTTAGGACCTCACATAGCAGCTCTGTCACAATGGCCCAGCCAGAATGCCAGCTCAGGCACCTTACCTCAACTTCCTGCTCTTTTCAGATTGTACTACTTTCTGATATATTTCTTGTTGGGACCCTGACATTGAGTTGTCTTTTTAAAATTTATTTGTTTGCTTGTGGGGAGAAGAGGAAAAGAACATAAGAGCAACAGAATGAGAGTAAGGAGTATTGGCAGACGTCTAAGGAATATGTAAGGAAAAGAGAGCGGGTACATTTTCCACACAGTAATTCATCCAACCTCTGCAGTTCTAGGCTCTTAACTAACCTTTCTCCCTCATCAGGATGGTCAAAACTTCATTCTGATGGTCTTCTGCTCCTGCAAGTACTGTTTTCCTCCTTTCCCAACCAGGAAGTTGTCACCCCAAAAAATATATATATATTATGGAAGCGAGATAAAAATAATAGCCACAGTGTCTCAATACTTCTCCAATATTATTTGAGCAGATAACTGGCACCTCTTTGTTTCTTTTATCAGTCATTTGTCACAGCCTATACCTAATTCTTTATCAGCTTACAAAAGTGACCAAGTTGGGCCTGATTTGGATCAGGTAGAAGCTGGAAGCTGGGGGAAGCAATCCTGAATACTGAATTGGGTAATGGCAGGAACCCTTCAGGAAAGCAGCTCTATTTGAATTAAAAGGCCACTGGCAGAAAGAAGAGAAATCTTACAGGCAGCATGAGACCTTCAGTTGGACTTTCTAGCTCATTCTCTCACCTCCTGAATGTTAAAGAGATGATGGACTCAGGGACTTGGTGTGCCTACAGAACTCCTGTGTATCAAAGTCATCTACTGATTTGTACTAAATAATTAGGTAGAATCTACAGTCCATGCCCTGAATAAGAATGAACAGTTTCTTTCTTTTTTCTAACAGCCACATCTTTGTGCAGATTCTTGGCATTTTTTTCTTTGTAGAAGTGAAAAAAAGATGCTGCAATGGAATGACAAAATAAGGAGACGGGCGGGTGAGAGGGGTTTGCTGGGCTCTGAAATCCCGAGGAGAGAAAATAATGCAACTGTCTTAGTAAATGCTTGTTAACACTACTCATTTAGAGCACAGTCTCACAAAGATTAGTTTGGATTTGTTGTAAGCCTATCTCAGAAGCAGAGTCATTTGTATTGCCTGCCTATGGGAACAGCTGCTATTTAGCCACTCGATTGGGGAGAATCGCACCCTCTTTACCACCCCCCATGGGCGCTGAAACTATCTCACGGGGGCACTGGAATCAGAGTCAGGAGCTTCATATTTTACTCAAGCCAATTTACTGCCTGAGCAATGTCTTTAAAACATGGCAAGACTGTAACAGTACCATTCATCTTTTGCCTAGAAACGTGACCTGGTACATTGGTGGGGCCCCTGCCAGTCTTGAAATAGGAGTTTCTGTCACTGCAAATGAGAAGAGGTCATCATACCTCTGGAGCAGATCCTGATGCACTCAGCTACACTCTTCAGATGTTCAAGGTTTGCTGGCGCCTCTGTCCTGTCTCCATAGTGTTTTCCAGCAACCCCTAATAGAAATTTGAATGAACCAGAAGCTCAGTGTTTGAGGAAGGTCTCCTGTGAACTTGTCCTTTTTGAAGTGCTTGGTGAAGAGGTGTGGGCTGTGCCCGGGGAGCCAAGACATGCCTCCACTTTCCATGGGTAACGGGTGCTTAGGTGGGACTATTAATTCTCTAAGCTCTGGGGATGACTCGCAATTATCTAGACTTTCAAGGTGAAGATTTCTAGGTGTCAAAAGGTAACTACTACAAAGATAACCAAGAACTAACATGAACTTCATCTCATCTCTCCTCCCCAAAACTTAAAAATTCCAAACTTGTTACATTAGGGTAAATCATGCAGAAACACTCCAGCTGTTCATTACTTTGTGAAAGCTGAATTCAGCATTTCACCACCACCCCCCCCCCCGCCTTTTTTTTTAAACTTTGTTTTTCAGAGTGTAGTTTTAAAAGGATGTGTCTGGTATCAGGGACCTTATCTGTCTATAATTCTCTCTACATTCTTGCCTTTTCTCTTCCACTTCTCATTTAAAATTTTTCCAACTGTAGTATTTGGTTCAACCCAGCTTCCAAAACCCTTAGTCATCTTAAAGAAAATTCAAATTGCATTTTCTAAAGGCATTTGGCATCATTTGTTTCTCTCAGCATTGGTGATGAGGGGAATATGTTAGTTTGTGGAGACAGCAGTGCAGTGGAAAGTACATAAGCTTTACAATTAGACAGACCTGGTTCAAATCCACCTGATTCAAATCCATAATCTTAAGCAACTTATTCATTTACTTTTCTAAGGATTATTTTATACAGCTATGAAAAGAGGGAGGAGAGACAATAATCAATTAAGAGGGTTGTGAAAATAAAATAATATGTATAACTTGTAATGTAATATGTATAGGATATATAATGTATTTGTATACATAGGATATATAATGTATTTGGCCGATCGTGAGAGTTCAGTACATTTCAGCATCTTCCCCTGTTTGCGTGGGAGATCACTGACTCCAGATTTTGGGGCATATGCCCAGAACACACGTGTTGAGTTATATTTTTTGTTCCAGGAGCTGTGTTGTTCTTCAATGCATATCTTGCTTAATAATATGAGATATGCCTGAGAAGAAAGTGGAGCTGCCCTGGATTTGGTGGATTAGAGCTCTGATATATCAGTCCCTCTGAGGCCACTTGTAACCACCCTCCAGGAAACTCAGGGTCTGCAAAAAGTTGAACTGGGTGCCACCAATTTGGACAAAAGCAGAATCGTGGTTTTCAGAGCTGAAAGTCACCTTAGATGTATGTCATCTAGGTCCATAACCTTCAAATTTTGTTGTAACACACACTAAGAAATCTTAGAGAGTTTGACCCAGTACTAAAAAATTTACTTCCATATTTACATGTATGACAAGTAAAACTGTACCACAACAATACTTATTTTGACTATGGGCAATATACTCTACTATTTTCTATTCTATTTTAAAATAATAGTTGACAGTGCCACTAGATGAACGATATGACTGGTGATTTGAAAAACACATGCTAATAGACCTATATTGAAGACAAAAAAATTAGAATTTGGAACTTTTCCCTTTTTGCCTTGTATTTCTATCTGGTCATCCTAAATAAAATCTCTGTGATCTATTTTTACTGCTTATACATAAATATTGTCTCTGAGTGTTTTGGAGTTTAAATCTACATGTTCTTTACCATGGACTGATTTCTTCTTTTTTTTTAATGTTTTTTTAAATTAATTTATTTTATTTTTGGCTGCGTTGGGTCTTTGTTGCTGTGTGCGGGCTTTCTCTAGTTGTGGCGAGCAGCGGCTACTCTTCACTGCAGTGCGTGGGCTCCTCATTGCAGTGGCTTCTCTCGCTGCGGAGCACAGGCTCCAGGTGCGCGGGCTTCAGTAGTTGTGATGCACGGGCTCAATAGTTGTGGCTCGCGGGCTCTAGAGCGTAGGCTCAGCAGTTGTGGCACACGGGCCCAGTTGCTCCATGGAATATAGGGTCTTCCCGGACCAGGGCTTGAACCCGTGTCCCTGCATTGGCAGGTGGATTCTTAACCACTGTGCCACCAGGGAAGCCCATGGGCTAATTTCTAATAAAATTCATGGTGCCAAGCAGAACCCACTTAGGGTGCTTACCTGAAAGTTGTCCATGCCGTCAGTCCAGGACCCCTAGTCTTAGTACTTGGTCTGACATGTCACCAAGGGCTGCCTTTGTATCTTGACCTTGTGAGTAACACAATGATATAACAGGTCTGAATCATCTTTTCTTGAGAGAAACATTTGGCAAAATCCTGAAGATAACTTTACACTTTAATTGTTCTGTTACTGAGCAAGGGCTCATGTTCCTGCAGTGCAGGTATTTGCAGCAAAGTCAGGGGTTATTTGCAGGGCACCAAGCAAGGAGAATGGGCATCTCATGCACCAAAGACCTGAACTCCCCAGTGGCTTTCAAGCAAGGGTTTTTAAAGACAGTCTTAGGAGAGGGGGGCTATAAGATGTGTGTTCAGGTCATAGACCTTCTTCTGATCAGTTGGTTGTGAGGTAACAGGGTGATGTTTTGGGAATCTCAGTCATCAACCTTCTGGTTCCAACCAGTCTAGGGTCTACATGCTTGTGGTCAGGATGTAGTTACCATCCTCCTCTGAGTGGGGATCTTAGTTTCTGCAGAACAACTCAGAGATACGTGTCAGATTGTTATGTATATCGCTTCAGGAAGAACTAGAGTCTATTGTTCTAATAATAGTTAGCTGCTTGAATCTGCTCTTTGGAACTGGGAGACTAAGCCTTTTTCCTACAAAAATGAAACAGAGAACATGGAGGGGTGTTTGTACCTGGGAAGGCCTGGCGGGGTCCTGCTTGGTTTCAGTCCCCCCTTTTCTTTGATACTCCTTAATTCTGAGGGGAAGAGGGGCAGGACAAGAAAGGGAATAAAGTTTTCGATAGAGAGATTAAACGTAACCTTGGCAGGGGAATTCAGGTTTAGGGGGACACTGTTTCAGTTCCTCTAGCCCACCTGGTTTGATGGCTGAAGTACGATGAACTGAATAAAATGAAAGCTGCTGCAGCTGTTTCCAGCATCATGCCAGCTTTTGGTTATTCCTAAGCTTCTGCCTCTGCCCAGTGACTTGTCTGTTTCTGCCCCAGCTTGGTGCTCTTCTCAGTTTTCCTTTGAAAGTTGCCTTGTAACAATAACAAAAAAATTTTTTAACTCCAGTGAATGGGGAAACACAACATAAAGTAGCTGTCACAAGCAAGAAATATCATTGAAATATCAGTTTATTTTGAAAAATCCATGTGACTGCTGGACTCGACTCTACATATAGCTTGAAATGAAATATTAGTTTAATGGCTTAATTTTGGTTTGTTTTGTTTTTCTTTTCTTTTATTGAATTATGTCATGGGTGCCCTTGTCCCTGGCACTCTGGTGAACTCTCCTAGTGAAGCAGATACCCTATGTTGGAAAACACAGGAAGAGCCTGGGCTAGTGACTCTGACTCAGATCTGGGTTCCATCCTGCCTGTATCATTGATCAGCTCAGTGAACTGGGCAAGGGTCTTTATTTCTCAAATCTTCATCTTACTCATAACCAAGGGCTAAGAATAAAATGGTTGTGAGAATTTAGGAGAAATGTTGACTTGTTTCCTTGTCTTTTTCCTTTCCTGTAGTGAAGATGTTGGAATGAGAAGTGTGAAATGCTATCTGGTTGGATTATATTTGTTTTTAAATGAATTAGGTTGTTAGATGTTCTGTACATAAGTAGTAAATTATTTTGATAGTTTATAATCCACAGACCCTGTAAGTGTATATGGTTATAAACTGTGATTTCCAGTGACTTTTTTAATATTAACATTAGCCTGTGAGAAAAACTGGCTAATGGGATGGAATTGACAGGCTCATCATTGGTGATAAAATGTGGATTTGAAACACACACTTAATTTTCCTGGGTAATAATTATTGGGTCAAATAATCCCTAAGAATAGATATACTCAATTATTCAGATTTAATAATTATTACTCATCAAAATTCCAACTGTGTTTTTGGCACTTAAATCTCTACAAGGTGATCGTGTGTCAATTCATCCTGTTTGAGGCAAATCATCACCTTGTTTCCTATCACAATGGTCTCTCACTTATGGAGCTTAGCTGCCTGCCTAGTCAGAAAAGATGATACAGAGAGAAGAAAATTGTACCTGTGTCCCCAGCTGGGTTAGCTCATCCACTGTGACTTTTGGAAAGGTTTCCATGAAAGTAAAATCTTCGGTTCTTGTGATGTCAATCACATTGATCTGTATTGTTCTTCTAAGAACAGTAAATAATTCAGGGTCAAAGACAGATTGAAAGGAAGAAGGCTTATTCTAGCCTCAGTTACACACATTTTCTCTTGCCACTGCCAATGTCATAGAGGCTAGAGAACGTGACCGCAGCCTGTACTCATATGCCTATCACTGCAGATGCTGCTTTGAAATTCCACCTTCTTCATCCTCTCTGCCCTGTCTTCCAGAAAAAAAGAAATCATATTTGAAAGAAGAAGCAAAAACTATTCATGTTTTTCCAAGTTTATCATTTTTTTTCTTTTAGGCTTTTCTAGATTTCTCTTACAATTGACCATGTGCTCATTTGTAGGATAGGATCAAATAATATTAGTGTGAGGACCATTCTTTAGTCAATATTGAAAATTCCTGTTAGAGAAGAACAGATAATGAAGAAACGCCACTCCTCCTTGGCACCCATACATAAGGATGACCTTTTCTGGCTCTAAAGGGGATCCCAGACTGTGGACACTACAAATCCAGACATCTCAGGAAGGCCAGTTATGGGCTAAGACCATGGAACCTAAAGGAAAAGAATGATCTAGGAAGCTTTTCCCCAGAACATAGTCAATGTGCAGCAAGTGAAATAAAGGAGTATTTTAAGTACATAGGGCTTTTGTATAGTGTTCGGATCGTCCTCAAGTCCTGCCCAAGTTTTTTCCCAGAGAGCTTTAGGTAGAGAAGGCTCTGGATAATAAAAGCAGAGAGAATTAAAAGGAGAAACAAAGAATTCCATAAATATCTGTTAAGATATTGGGAACTCAAGAAGTCCCAGGAAAGTGGAGGTGAAGGGCAATTCTCCTCTTTGGGGAGAGGACTGCTCAAGCCTGCCAGAGGACAGAGAAGGTGGAATGTGTGGATCTCACACGTGGGAGGCAACAGCCAGATTGGAGCACAGCAGGCTAGGCTAAATGGACCATTTATGTGGCCAGAGAGCCCTTCCCTAATGTCAGGAGCAAGAAAGAAGAGCTTGGGAAGCAGAGAACTTTTATCTCATGCTGGTGTTCCTGGAGCGAGAATCCGGGCCCCATGTGTATGGTTATGCAAAATTCAGATGCAATGATAAGACCTAGAGATGGAGGAGATGGTGACAGGGGTGAATTTTGGAGAGAAGGGCATAGCCCACATTGCTGGTGGTAATGTCAATTTCTTCACACTTACGGAAAACTATTATAGAAACATCTGTTTAAAAAAATACACGTACCTATTGACCTAGCTATCTCTTCTGGGTCTTCATCATGTCCTAGAAATAAAAGCACCTGTATATATGGATATTAGAAGTTTAGAAATAATTTAGAGAGAATTAGTTTAAAGCTAAGATGTTTAGATAGATAAAAGGATGGTTATTATAGCCTTGTTTATAGTGACAAGAAATTGGCGTAAACCTGAATAATCATGATTAGGGAAATGGTTGAATAAACTGTGGCATGTTCATATGGAGCTTTTACAAAGAATAGGCTTTATCTATATTTATTGACTGGAATTGTTGCCAGACTGCACTGTTAGGAGAGCAGAGCAAGACAAAGAAAACTATATACACTATGATTCCTTAAACAAAACCTTTAGAAAAAAACAATAAATCAGTGCACATGTGATTCTAAAAGCATGGAGAAAGTTGTGAAAAGGATATATATCAGGCTGTTAATTTTGATGGGATTGGAAAAAGTAAATAGTAGAGATGAAAAAATTTGCAAAATGAAAAGATTATTTTTTTTAAATCCGTAACAAAACGTCAACATAAAATGTAGTCTATCAAAATTTTATGACATTATTCTGTGTATCCATTAGCAATTGATACCTCACAAATTCCCCCATACTTAATAGCTTAAAAACAATCATCAAATATTTCTCACAGGTCTGTGAGTGGGTTTGGTGGTTCTTCTTGTCTGGACTGTGCTTAGTTTACCTCAGGTGGGCTCAAATAAAATGACCAAGATTAGTCATCTTGTTCCTTAAGTGACTTAAGTTTTGTGTATTTTCCAAGTCTCCTATAAGGATTTTAGGGTATGTCACGTTTCAGTACCTGATGCCAGGGTGTCTACTACTACTACAACAACTACTAATAATAATAATTATAACACATTGAGCATCTACTGTATGCAAGAAACTACAAAAGGACTTGCACATACATTTTCTCTGTGTCTTCATAAACAGCACTATGAGATGCATTCCAAGTATTGATTCATGGACAATCAAACGAAGACTCAGGGAAGTTAAGTAACTTACCTGGTTATAATGAGGAAAGACCATCTTAGTGTTCTGGAAAAAACCTGGATATTGAAATCAGATGCAGCGAGATGATAAAGATAATAAAACACAGACAGATATAATTTGTCACATTACTCAGTATGTGAAAAACCTAACAGAAATTTTAGTTAAAAATATAGCAATGATAAAAATTAGATGATTTTATTTTTTAAATTTTTGAATTTTATTTTATTTTTTTATACAGCAGGTTCTTATTAGTTATCTATTTTATACATATTAGTGTATACATGTCAATCCCAATCTCCCAATTCATCCCACCACCACCACCCCTCCCAGCCACTTTCCCCCCTTGGTGTCCATACACTTGTTCTCTACATCTGTGTCTCTATTTCTGTCCTGCAAACCAGTTCATCTGTACCATTTTTCTAGGTTCCACATATATGCATTAAAATATGATATTTATTTTTCTTTTTCTGACTTCACTCTGTATGACAGTCTCTTGGTCTATCCACATCTCTGCAAATGGCACTGTTTCATTCCTTTTTATGGCTGAGTAATATTCCACTGTATATATGTACCACGTCTCCTTTATCCATTCACTTTGGGTTCTGTGGGAAAAGGACACTAAGACAGAATTAGAAATTCAAGAGATTTATTGAGGGAAATGACTGTAAAGTATAAAGGGCAAGAGGAACAGGAATAAGGCTGGCCTTTCAGATCGTGATGCAGGTGTGACATCTGTGAAAGAAGAGGGGAAACGAAGGAGGATTGAGTAGAAAAAGCCTCAGATAGCAGTCAGCTCCAAAAACATCTCTACCAGACCAATGGGTGTGCCTGCAACAAAGATCGCCTTGTTAGAGTCCCACACTGGGCACATGGCTGCTGATGGTATGCCTCCCTCCTCCACCCCATCATGCTTGGTCATTGAGCAGAGGCTGCTTGAGAAAAGCTTGACCTTGAAGTGAACACTAAGGTCGGTCATGCAGGCGTAGCAGTTGCAGACCATCCACCAGCCGCACTGCTCACAACAGTCTTCTCTTCGTGGGTGATGGGAGCAGCTCACGTCTGGGGCTAGAGCAGTCCATCCGGGGCACCACTCAGATCCACCTCTTCATACACATTTGGGTGGCAGCTCCTCCACAGCTCTTACAAGCCTCTGTCTCTCCCGTTGCCAAGATCTGTGAACACATCTACTGTCAGCCCTGAGCTGCAGAGAAGTGTCACCACTGACCTTCTTAGTGATGCGGTGCCTCTCAGTGCCACACTCCCAATGGTCTTAGCGGATGGTGTGTGCACTGGGTCCTCCTGGGGAGCTACAGCTCTGGGGGGTCTCCTGACCTTACGTGATCTATCCACCCCAGTGTGCCCGCGCTCTCAGGTTCCTTATTCCTTCATGTGCCTTTTGTTATGGCAACTCAGACATTTCATCTTTGCTCAACAGGGACAAATACTGCTTCCTTTGGGCCTCTAAGAGCCATCAGTCCTGGGGATTCTTTCCAAAGCATTGTATCCTGTGTCCCAAGAAAGTGCTCCCAAATCAATAAATTCTTGCTCTTCACATCCTGGTTCCTTTGAACAGGTACCTGTAAAATCCAACAATGGCTTCTGATAGTTCTTTCAGCTTCTTTGAGGTGCAGTCTCCTTGCTCACTTATCAGTCTAAGCGATCCCCCAGAAGGGTTATGCTGGGATTTAACTGTCATGATCAGTTTGGCAGCCAGAAGAGGATGTGACACGTCCTGAGGGGACACCTTTTGCTTCGTAGGGGAGAGACCTCTGCAGTGTCTTCTTCCACATGGAAAGTGCTAACTCTTAACAAGGAGGGATGGGGCACGCCTGTGGATCCTGAGAGGATAGGTAAGTCTGCAGACGCAGTCATCAAAGCATCCAGTCAGGTAACCCTATTCCATGGTGCAGGGGCAGGACTTTCCCAGGCAGGACTCTAACTTTAGCATAAAACACCCATCCCATTTTATCATTGGCTTTCTCAAACCATAACCAGTGCTGACTGAGTCATTTTGAGCTCCCTGGGAAGCAGTTGCCAAGACTGAATTAAAAGTACACGAGATTTTTAAGGAGGACTGTCTGTGAAAAGTAATGGCAGAGTGAACAGAGGTGGGCAAGAAGAGCCTTAGACCACGAGGCGGAGGGCTGACACCTCTTAAAAGAACAAGAGGACGATGGAACACTGAGCAGAAAGAGCCCCAGACTGCAGCTCTGAGAAAGTCACGGGCAAGCTGATGGGAGCCCGAGGGCCACGACTGCCTACTAGAACATTTCTGCAGTGGCAGAAGTGGCCTGACTTGAGCACTCTCAGCGTGCTCAGACATCAGCTCAAATATTTGGGAAGAATGGGACCTCTACGCGAGGGCCTCTGCGGATCCTGAGGGTGTGGCCCTGGAGGTGGTCAGCTGACTCTACTCACAGCAGTTCCTCACTTCAAGGGAGTTCCCAGTGGCTCACCAAAGACCTGCAGAAGTGGCTCAGAGCCATTTGGGGTCTACCCCATCTAATCTTCTTTTGATAAAGTCCAAGTTTCTCAGACTGTCTGCATTAGATTTAGGTTGGCACTACTGTAAAGTCTGGAGAATTCTCAGTGCCTTCAAGAATCTGCATCGTAATCTCTGTTTCTTACTAGGACGTTCTATTATCACCCCCCAAAGACTCCTCCAGGTTGTCCATCCCCAACCTCGTGCAGGTGTGTTGACTGTACCTGAAGCTCTCTTAGGTCCTAGCTCCCAGAAGTCAGGCAGAGCTTGACTTGAATATTAGTTGAGTGATGTGAGCCTCGGAAAAACATTTGACCTGTGTCACCATAGATTTTCCATTGGCAAAATGGGAACTATTGTCCCTTCCTCAAGAAGGTTGTTATGCAGTTTAAATAATATGTGTAGGAAGTGCCTAGTACAGCACCTGGCACAAAGCCACTATTTCAATATTAGTTTCTGGTGCCCTCCCTTGCTCAGGTGGCCTGAAGAATATTCCCCTGGTCCATTGTTAAGTCTGTTTCTCATGCTTTTTATAAGGAATTTCACCTCATCCTCCTTTCCAAGGTAATATCCAGAACTATCTGCTTTACGTTAGTAGATTCCTGAGTTCTATCTTCTATTTAGAAGTCGCTTTCCAAGTTTAGCCCATTTCTACCTTTCTTTTCTACCCTGGAGGGATATTTCTTGAGATCAGCTCATGTTTATATCAAGGAAAGTTGATGTCACCTTCCAGCAAAAGAGTGAACCTGTGACTCAGGCCACCAACTCTGCCCACATCCCCACGTTCTCTCAGGGTTCTCCCTTCGGTACCCACATCAACCTGCCCATCTCCCACCCTCCTGAGTAGATGTAAAAACCTTGTGATGTTAAAATGCTCTCAACTTACTGACATTACAACAGGCTTTTTTTTTTTTTTTTTTTTTAAAGAGCACTGTTGTTCCTTTCCTCATTCCTCGTCACGTTTACCACTCAAAATACACACGTTCTGGGCATATGCCGGCACAAATACGCAGACATACTGACTTGAAAAGAGGCATATTTTTGCACTCCTTGACATCTGCTTATGTTGGTTAAACACACAACTCTTCTGTTCGTGTTTCAACATGGTCAGAAAACACACTTGAATGTGTCAAGCCTGTATGTGTCTTCCTTAATAATTGATGGAAATCGTCGCAGGCACAATCCAGCATCACTTAGGTCACTTAGGGACGATGGCTGAGGTGAATGGGGGGTGCGGTTGGATGAGCCCATCACTTGTTGGGTTGGTGGGTGGCAGGTAGACAGTCACCCTTTCTCTTGCCCCTCCTCTGCTATTTCTCTTTCTATGCTTTTCTTATTCCTTAAGAGAAATCAGGTCAGCTTTCCTGTCAAGACTAAAGTAAATTAAGAAAAATCAGGATTGATTTCTCACTGTGGATAAATTGAGCCATAAAAGAGACTCCTTTTCACTCTGTTCCGCCATTTTGCCATCAATCTATAGAATAACATGGTTGCTCTGATTATATACATTTGAGGACAGTACATACTATCATAGAGACTTAGCTGGGTTATTGTAAACTTAAATGTTACGTATTCTTATTTGGGAGCCCCTAAATTTACAACTGTAATATGGCATCACCCCTGGCTTTTATACACAGAGAATGGCACAATTTTCTTCCATTTTCTTCATTTGCATGTTGAAATTCTATTCACAACTCTCATTCATTTACATATATATATTCAAATGGTTGTTGGATTCTTTTCACAGCATTGCATTTTATGCAGCAGGCTACCTTCATCCATATTTTATTGCAAAGAGATTACCATTACTCTTAGGTATTTTAAAATATGAGCTTACAAATATGTTGCTTACAAAACAGAAAAAAAAATTAAACAACCTGAAACACACAAAGACAACCCATCAAATTCAGATGACTAGATGTATGGCTGGAAGGTTATAGCTCCTGTCCAAACTAAACCCTTTAGTAATGATTGCGTTGCCTTTAATTCTGTAAATGACAGTCTCCCAGCAGGCTGCACTATTCTGATCGCACTCTCATCATTGCTATAATTGGCTGCCTGTGAAACTCTCGTCGCAGACAGCCTTGTTAGCTCACAGGGAAGAACGGTACAGGCAACACATCAAAAGGTTGAATATGGAAAAGGCATGAAAGAGCCTAGCAGCCTGCTGCATCCTGGTCATTGAAGAGCAGGAGAATCTTTGTGTGCACGTGCGTGTGTGTGTGTACACGCACACAGCAGCCCCTACGCTGAGGACTGCCAAACGAGGGGAAAATAATCAGCGGGAGAATGGAGATACTGTGAGACAAAAGCACACAATTCACAGAATAACTTCCTAATCTTTAGATGAAATCCGCTAGTGCTGCTACCAAACACCTGTGCAATTATCTCTCGATCGTAGTTATCAATGGATTTGATCGTGACAGTCCAGAGGCTCTGAGGCATTGACTTTTGCCTTTCCTTTACATTGAGAGTTGTGACGGAGAATAAAAGCACTTACAGTTGGAATTCTGATTTCCAAGTGGATTTGAAAGCATAGGAAAGTGCAAAGAAAATTGCTCTTAGAACCAGGGAGAACCAGGGTTTTACCCCAGGTTTACTGATTCTTGGCTGTGTGACGCTGGGGGAAAATATCAACCTTCCAACCAGCGGTTGGCTCAGCCATTAAATGGAGATAGTGATGTCTACTTTGTAGGGTTTTCTGGGGACTAGATGACTTGGTGTGGCAAGCACCATGTGGGATCCTGTTTCTTTCTTAGTAGACACTCGGTTAGCTGTTGTTGTAGATATTGCTGTTTCTATTTGTTGGGAGAAAATATAGGCACTAAAAAGAGTAGAGACTCCCTTCAGCCTGTCCTTGTAGATAACTTTAGCATGGTTGAATAACTGATGGTATCTTTCCTGTCCTCTTTACAAGGAAATGAGGAAGAAACATTTCCCGACGTGCCGTAGAAGCACAGAACATCAGGAAGAAATACAATCCATACAAAATTCACTTCATCGGCGTGTGGTGTATCTCTTGCTCATGGGATTGTCTTCCTGACCCCAAAACTAATCCCAGAAATATGCTTTACTCATCCACAGAGTTTTATAAAATGTGATATCCTCCCTTTACAAAGAGGGCAGAAAGGATTACCATTGTCCTTTAATCAGAACAACAGTTTTCAGTTTCCTCTTTGAAGTAGAAGCTATGTGCTACCCAGATTATCCCCTTGGGGACCAAGGCACTTCTTCCCTCAGCCTGCCAGGAGTGTCTGCTGCTAATGGCTCACAGCTGAGTCTTTCCCTGGGACTTTCAGCCAACAAGAGCTGATTCCCCCAAGATAATGTCCATTTCTTGTGGCAGCCTTTATCCAATGACTCATGGATGCAGGGTATGAGGTTTAGCCCTCTTGTCTCAATATGGGACTACTCTGAAGGGCCATCCCAGGCCCAGAACTCCCCATAATATCAGAGGATCCCTTTATTGGAACTGCTTTGCAGTCCAACTTTTCCTTCCTTGAGTCACTGATAGGAGCTGTTCCAAGAGCACTCAAGTGTCGGTTAATGTCCTCCAAGAAGAAGATGCCAAACTAGAATTAGACATGCTTGTGAAAGAGAAAGAGCAGAAGCAGCAGGAGGAAGCAGGAGGGCCTTCAGTGTGGGCTGTAGGCCTGACACCTATGGAAGGAGAGAAGAAAGGAAGTAGGATTGAGTAGGAAAAGCCTCAAACTGTAGTATAATTCTCAAAAAGTCTTAGCGAGGCTGATGAGGGGTCCCAGAGCAGTGACTGCCCATTAGAGGAGTCCTGAGTTGGGCAGAAATAGTCTAGCTCTAGTACCCCTGCTATGGTAAGTAACTGGCCTGGAGGACCCCAGGGAGACCATGGTTACAGTGTGAATGCTGCACAAAAGAAAAAAAAAAAAGTCATGTCATCTAGAGGTTCTCATCCAACTTCTTTCCTTGTAGCTGGTTGTTCTGTGGGTAGATCTGAGTGACATCACCATGGTCACCACATTTCCTGGATTATCTTCCTGCAGTGAAACTCTCCATCTCATGGTCATCTTTCAGGGAACCTGATCTGAGACAGTTGGTGTCAGGAGTGTTCTGTGGGATTCTAAAATGGGATTTTGAAGCTGGATTATGTATGGGCTGGCTGGGGATGAGGACCCTATCATGGGTGGTAGGTGAAGCGCTCACACTCCCTGGCATGCGGCAGCTGTGCAATTGTTAACATTCCACTGATGGTAAACTGGGATGGGATATTGATGGAAGGGGTGCAATGGCAGGTGCAATATCTCAGGCATGTGAGAGGATGGAGCAGTAGTATTACAAACACAAAGGAATCCGAAGGCTGTTGCCGAGTGAAATTTTTGCACTGGAGAGACAGTGAAAGGTGAGAGTGATTAATCACCAACTGAAGGCGAAGTGTGAAAGTCAAAGGGTCTCTGGCAACACATAAAGGGACTCTTATCTCCTAGAGCCAGAGGGCAGAGCAGGCCAAAGATCAGCCCCAAGACTTAATTATAAGGATAACAAAGATCCAGAAAGGTTACATTCTCAACTCTGGGAAATCTGCTTTCCCAAGGTCAGAGCCCTTGTTGAGAAAGAGTTAACCCTGAAGTATCTAAATCAATGCACCCCAAAATATGAAAATCCCAGATACTTACAAAACTTGGGACCTGCAGAAGTGGCCTACGCCTCCCTATTAAGCACCAACACTCCCTTCTTTCTTGAAGGCAATGAGGACACTTCTGTCTTGCAGGACAGCATTCAATCATGTTAGAATCTACCCCTCCTCTGTTTTCCTGGCCACTAGACCAGAAATTAGGGCCAAGTCTTTATATAACATGCTGGGAAGTGCTGGGCTTGGTAGGGAAGGACAGAACTATACTCTGAAAGGGTCATAGAACCTAATGAACATACACTGGTAAAAGCAAGGTGAGTATCGTGGAACTGAATCCTGAGGGTTCTAGACCACAGGGTTAGGACATAAAATTAGTTAAGGGAGAGTTTACTGATATGGGAGCACTGTGACACAGGATTTAACAGCCTTATAAAGCCCCAAGAAATGTCGCTGGGATGGCTTGTAGAGCTTGGATGTTGCAATGACCAATGCTTAAAGAAGAGGGATCACAGAGCTGCCTTGGCAGTGATGTTAGTGGAGGCTGGGACACTTGGGTGGGAAGTAGAGGAGCATTGGGAGTGATACAGAGGTTGAGGACCCACTGCAGCCGTGGGGGCTCTGGTTCACCTCACTGACCTTCCTCCTGTAAGTTTCCCCACAACACAAGACCATCAGAAATTCTGAAGGGGCTGCTCCCAGATGGGATAAACTTAATATACAAAGCAAGTCGATCTGAGTGGCACAAGCAGTGGGTTGTGGATGCACTGTGGAGAACTGCCCAGCCCCCTTCAGGACCCAGGCGCTCATTCTTCCACCTGCCAGGAGTGCTGGTGGCTGATAGATCGTAGAGGAATCCCTGCCCGGAATTCATCATTGGCTGATGGGAGTTGCCTTTCTCAAGACTAGGCCTGCATCCAATGACTAGTCGATATAGGTGGTACAAAGGTCTGACTTTTTACCTCAGTTCAGGACAATGCTGAAGGGTCATTCCAGCTTCAGAGCTCCCTCTGCAATCAGCTGAGACCTTTCTTGCAGCAACGTCATTGACGTTCAATATTTCCCTGTACTCAACCCCACTTCCTCCCCTTTCCCATGGGTATTGGTCCTGTGAGAACTCCTCAATAAACCTTCTTAATTTAAATTTCCTTTTCTAAAAGGAGAAAGTCAAAAACATTTATGTTTTTTCCATCTTATATACAAGGGGACTAATACTCCATATATGGCATGGGGGCAGTGAAGAGGGCTATATGACAGGCAGAAGAGTAGGGTCAAGTTACCAGAGAAATGGCACAACATTTATTATTGTGGGACGTCTGAGTTGGCAGAATATGTTGGAGAACTGTGCCATCTGAAGGGCATTTCTAAGGTGGCAGTGAACATTTGGAACCTCTGAGCATATTCAGAATTGCTCCTTGAGATCCATCTGTGCTTTACACTCTTTGTGCCCACGTGCTTGCAGAAGCTAGACAGACAGGTGACTGCAGTTGTCAGTGGGTGCCCGCAAGGACTAGTGAGGCTGCTGCAGCAGAGATCTCAGAAGTATTCCTGGTCTCTTCCATTCTCTCTCTTCTGCCAGAGCATTTCTGTCATTAACAACTTTGTTTTCTCTAATTTTTCATGCTGGAATAGAGAGAAAACTAAACTTAAGATCAGAAACCCTGGTTCTTGTCTGAATTCTCCATTTGTGGGACTCTCCAGCTTCACATTTATAAAATGGAGTATCCTACAACACCAGTTCTCCTGGGATAGGTTACAAGCTGTGGACCCACGGTCTCCCCAGAAAAATGTGCAGACACTGTCTTATACACGTTGATCTTCCCTCAAGTCATGTTGAACATAATCTTATCTAAAGTGACCTCTAAGTTTGATGGCTGTAACACTAAACCTTAAAGTCCTTGTTAATTCTCCAGTTCACACCTGTCCCTACTCTTGCCACCAGATAGACCAGTGCCGATTGTTAATGAGGGCAAGAGTATTTATTGAATGCGTACCTGCTGAGGACCAAGAATGGAAATAAGCTCTAGGGTATAATACTTTGTAAGATAAGTCTTGCCCCATGAAGTAAAGACACTTCAGGTGATACAGAGTAAGGAATTTATTCTAGGGACTATGCCTTAACCAATTGCAGGTGCTGGTGAAGAAGCCTTTGAAAGGCTATTACTTCTGAACCTGGTGATGAGCCTGAAATCATGGCAGGTCATCAAGGCCAGCAGTCGGGAAGAAAACATGCATATGAAGCAGGGGAGAGTGAGGACAAACTGGAGCTTGTAAACAACAACCTGAAACACATGAAATCAATGACATTCATAACCTGCAGAAGAAGGGCTGTCCTTTGCCATGGAGCTGCAAAAGTGCCTGGACCCGGATGAGAAGTGACGGGGGGAAATCTGGCAGGAATTGGAGGAGCTGTGAGCTCAGCTGCTGTCCCACCACAGCATCAGTGAGGATGCCTGTGAGCTGCAGCAGCCATTGGTGCCCGACACCAACCTTCAGAGATGGATGGTTGCTGATATACTTCTGCCGCAAACTCTCACACTATCTTCTCTGATGGCCAGTAGAGGGGATCTTGGAACCACAGTTTCAGCTAAGCTAATGTGACAAAGTGCACATCTGCCCCAAATACGAGTAACATAGGGTCTTTCCCTCAAGTGTGGAGGGATGAAGGGAAAAAACCAAAAACAAATAAATGTCTCAAAAGGTAAAATACAGATTTCCTTTTCTAGAGTAGATGGGGCATAGAGGGAGTGGCCAAGTTCCCTGGAGAGAAGTGGAGATTTCATGGAGAAGAAAACTCCAAGAGCATCACAGGCAGAGGAAAAAGCAAGAGATAGGAAACCAAGGGCTGAACAATCACGGTACTTTCAAAAATCAGAAACGGTTGGGCTAAGCCTGGGGATAAAGATGAGGAGATAAATAATTGGAGAAAAAAACAAAGGACAAGATCATGGAGGATTTCATAGACCACGCTGAGGTGCAAGAAGTTTGGACTTGATTCTGCTTCGTGGTTGTTGATTCGAGTTTTATATTGTGATATGTAAAACTATTTTAATAACTAATCAAAGAAGAAAACCCCAGGACTTCCCTGGTGGTGCAGTGGTTAAGAATCCAACTGCCAATGCAGGGGACACAAGTTCAAGCCCTGGTCCGGGAAGACCCCACATGCCGTGGAGCAACTAAGCCCGTGAGTCACAATAACTGAGCCTGTGCTCTAGATCCTGTGAGCCACAACTACTGAGCCCGCGTGCCACACCTACTGAGGCTGCGTGCCACACCTACTGAGCCCGTGTGCCTAGAGCCCATGCTCTACAACAAGAGAAGCCACCGCAACGAGAGAAGCCCTCGCACCACGGCGAAGAGTAGCCCACACTTGCTGCAACTGGAGAAAGCCCGCGCGCAGCAACAAAGACCCAGTGCAGCCAAAAATAAATAAATGAATAAATAAATAAATCAGTAAAAAAGAATAAAGGGCCTTAATTAGAAAAAAGATATGTAAAAAATATGTAACAAAATATGCACAGCTTTCAAATAAAGCTGCTCCTGTCATTTCCATTTAATTGAAAAATATCATGAGACTGCAAGAGTAGCTATTAAAAACCAGTTCCTAATTTCAAGTACTTACCAGTGTGAATTAGGATTTAAAAAAAATTTTCTTAAAATTCTAAACCAAACACAGAAATAAAACTGGACATCGAACTTGCTGTAAGAGTAAAATTTTATTCACAACTAAAACTTTATTCCCAAACCTGATTTTAAATTTTGGTAATAATCTTAATAATCTCAATGTTCTCATTGATTGACCTAATAATCAACTAGTTGGAATTCATAAAATAAATTCCTGTTTCAATACTTAATCAGTTTAAAATACTTACTACTTTGAGGTAATATTTTGTTTTCAAACAGTATCCCACCTGTACAAGATAGGAATTAAAAATTGTGAACATAGGTAATGGTGAGCCGTAAAGGATTTTAAGAGCAACATGATAATTTTTTTTAATTTGAAAAAAAATTACGTTGATGGTGCGGTTAGAAAAGAATTGGAGAGAGACAAGTCTGAAGCACAGTTTTTGCAGTCCAGGAACAAGCTGGTCCTTTGACTAAAAAGTATTGTTGGGATTAGAGAGGAAAATGAGAGAATGGTGTGGAGTTACTGAGAAGGTAGAATCTACAGCCCTTAGGAAGGATTCAGATGCAGAGAATGATGAAGGGATGGGGGTGTGAATTCAATGACTGGGTGGGTATTGATGACATCTTCATCTTTGACTTTCTACAAGCCTAGCACAGTAGCTCTCGCATAAAAAATGTTCACTAAATATTTTTGAAGTGTTAAAATGCCAAATAACAGTGTTCTGGTTGACTCTTGATACCTTGAGAAGTCCCATCCAAAGACTTTTATGATTCTGCAGAATGTCCTTTTTTCTCTTAAGAGGTTTTGTCAAAAATAAGGACTCAGCTCTAACTCCTGTAATTTTTTTCCCCATGGTGGCTTCTTCTAAATCAAGGGATGCCTTCTACTAAGAAACCTCACTTTTAAGAAATCCTTTTTGCATTATTATAATTGGATGGCATATAAATGGAAAATCCTCTTGCACCCCGATCTGGTGGGTAGTATTTCTACTGCTGCATTTGGAAGGCAATAGAAATATTTAAACCAGAGCTCCAAACAAACTTCCTGTGCTCTTTTATGTATTCCAAATATTTAGGGAAAATAATTATTTTTTAAAGCAATTACAGATTCACAGGAAGTTGCAAAGAAACGTAGAGGGATTTTCTGTGCACCCTACAAGGGGAGATATATTTTAAAATTACCTAGGAATTAATTTCCTAGTATTAAGGAATATATATAATTTTATAAAATATATAAAATATGTATTTAATGAGACTGGGTGAAGGAGGAAGATGGGATATTAAGGCAGAAAATAGCAGTATTGATACATTAATGACTCATTAGGTTTTCCCAAGAGCAGCTAAGTGTTGCTACGTTTCTAAAGGTGTTCTGTTTGGACCAAAGTCAACGATAAAATCCTCACAAGTATGTGGAACTTGAGACAGTAAACATATTTCTCTGGTATTTAATTAACTCTACAGAACATAAGGCAAATAAAATCCATTTCTAAAGGAAAAACGGCAATCACAGCTATTAGAAAGCATCATTTAAATGCACACACGCCCACTTGCGCGGACACACACATACATACACGTGCAAAATTTGTAGCTGACTGGATTTTAAATTTGAAATGTGCTCAATTTCTTATGTGCATTGCACTTCTAATTATCTTGGTCTTTTCATTGGCCCAAAGTACCAAATATTATAGAAGAGCTTCATACAATGTTGGCAAAATTCCTTTGAAACATAAGACTAATTCTGACATCTGATTTTTTTTTGCACCAGAATCTTCTCCTAACTCCAAATAGTTCTTTTGTCACAGGGTTAAACCTCATGGTGTTTTTTAGCCCTTGCTCTTCTATCCCATCACTAACCAAAGTGACCACATAGCCCAGAAAATGTGAAATGTTCATATTCTGTACATTTTCCAGGCCAGTGATATAGTTTTACCTTATTTGTATAGTACTTTGCAGGTTCAAATGCTTTTCACATACATTATCTTATTTCATTGATCAACAACACTGTGGGACAATATTATTTCCCTATTTAACTGCATAGAAAGTTGAGGGTTGGAAACAAGTTACAAAGATGCTATATACAGCACAGGGAATACAGTCAATATTTTTTAATAACTTTGAGTGCAGTGTACACTTGAAACTAATATAATATTGTAAGTCAACTATACTTCAATTAAAAAAAAGAAAGTTGAGGGTTGAAGTGATGGAGAGATTTACCCCAAATCAAAGAACTGGTTAGTAGCGAGGTCTGGATTGAGATTCCTCGATTTCTACTTCTAAGTCCAGTGATCTTTCTTCTCTACCACAGCTATCCCATTTGTACCTGAAATATTCTCAAAGTTTCATGCTTTCTGAGATTACCTTCAGTGAATATTCCAGTAAAATGGCTGGATGCCCCAAATCCCAAACTCTGGGCACCACGCATACCAGAATATCTCCAAGACTGATGAAGGCCTTCCCTTTTGGCTCTAGCTCCAGTTTTTTGTTTCTACTGCCTTCTGAATCTGTGCTCTGCACTGTGTTTCTTCAACTCAAGTCCTCTTTCTAGAGGTATGGGCACATAACTGAGTTCTCCCCAGTGGAAGGTGGGTGGAATTGACAGGTGCCTCTTCCAAGCGTGACCTAGAAATACTCATATGTGTGTCCTCCTCTGTGCCTTTTCCTTCTTCCCCAAGGGTAGGAATGGCTACAACAAGAACTATATCAGAAGCCACATTTTGCAGATGCAAGAGATGACCTTAGCCTGGGTTCATGAATAATCAAGTGGAAGAGAGCCATGCTCTGAACGGATACATCCTAGATCACGTGAGCAAGAAATAAATTCCTCTATCCTTAAATCACTGAATTACTATTGTCATATCCTAACTAATTTAACCTTCCTCACCAAACATACCCATTTAAAGTGGCTTCCTAACCAAGGGTAAATTTCTCTCCCTAAAAGGAAGTCTAGCTTTACCTTAGTGCAACCAGCTTTTTCAACAGTATACTGTGTTCTCATTATACTATGTAAGATGGTATAGAATGTTGGAAAAAGCATAGGCCCTAAGGTCAGGCAGACTTGGGTTCAAGTGTGAATTACATACTTTTTAGTTATGTGACATCGAATAGGTAGGCTAATCTCTAAACCATAATTTCATCTTATGACAAAAATAGGGTATTTAGGGAGAAATAAATACGATAATATTATAAAATACCATATCACAGGTTTTCTGAATATTTGGTACATGGTATGCAAACAATAATATTAGTAATAGTTATTACTCACGGAGTACATGTTTTAGGTTTTCTCTTGGTTAAAAAATATATATTGTGGATCATGTTCCAAGAGGAACAGAGAGTCGATCGATCCTCAGAGACCCAGCCTCTAATGTGAGAGCTGTGGATATTTAATTTACCCTGCTTATTTTCTCCCAGATTATGGTCTCTTTTAAATTTTGTTTTTACCATGAAACACTCCTTTCTAACCTATGTTTTCATAATGGCATAGTCAGTCCTTTACTCTCCCAGAAACTTTGGTTTCCAACTCTGATACTTTGTCCTTAATAAGCATTCAAAAGTTTTCATTAATCTTAACGCTGATACACTTACGTGATAATTGACGAATCATTTGAATTATTAATGCCTTCATTTTTCAACCTCTGAAAAGCTAGATGAAAACCTTGGTGGACAAGAAAATGATTCATAGAAAGATGTTGCAAATGTAGAAGGTGCAGTGTTAATATGTTAACCCAGTTAAGCCTTCAATTCCTTAGAAGTTTTTTTTTCCCTACTTAAAATGTGTTTAAATATGTATTTTGTATTTTCTGGTAAATACAAAAAAGATGTTTTTTAAAACATTAGTATTAAAGCTAACCATAGATAATCTCAATACTCATTATTAATATTTTGGTCTAATTACTTTTATTCTCTTTTCAAACACACACACATTGTTTTACTTTGTCTTTGTTTCTGCTCTTTTCCAAATTTGAGTTCATACCATTCAGTTTCGTATTCTTCTCTTTTTCACTGAGTATCACGTAGTAAACATTTTTCCAACCAAGGAACATTTCTAGGGCCCAATTTACCTTATGCCAACAGTAACCATTTAAATGTGCAATGAGAGTCAGAGAAAGTTTTGAATCCCTAAATTTTCTTTTGTAGCAGCCTTTCTGCAGCTGTTATGAGAAATACTGCTTTTGTCAAAAAATTCTCTTGGCTCTTATCACCTGACTGTCACTTATTCTACAGAGTTAGTAGTGCTGTTAGCCAGTGGGGAATCCACAGGGCTATTCTCTGTAGTGGAAATAGGGAGTCCTGTAGCTCAGCAGCAGCAGACTTATCTTTAACTTTCCCCTCAAACACTCGTAAATAAAACACAAAACTCTTATGTCCCTGCTTTGAATTACCTTTTACTTTTCTTTCAGGTATTATGATTAAAAAGTATGTCTTAATACCAGAAATACTGTAATATACAAAAGGTAACATTATCAAGAAAGGGCAATAATGGTGACTTTCATAATCTGGTGGTTTAGGTATTCTACAGAAAGATGGGACTCGAATCAGACCCTAGAAATGTCCAAAACCCCAGATTACAAGTCTTGGAAGACTGAAGATTTCGAGCTAAATGTGAACATACATGTCTTATGTAAGATGAGAGAGTGAATTATTGCATTGCAGCTAACAGATGCAGAGGGAGGGTAGGGAGGAAAGGGTTTTTTATATTTTTAGCCTTCTGTTTATACCATCTCTCCCTTTCCCCACCAGACATGCCAAAAACACTTAGTAGATTCATAATGCTGAACTGGCAACTGAGTTTGAAGGCGGGGGTGGGTAGGCGGGAGATGAAAACCAAGGGACTCCATTAGAAATTGCCTCTGCTATCTCATTAATCTCTTACAGCAAATAATACATGCAGAACTCAGGCTACTGTGGTCTCCAAAGAATATCGTTTTTTTGTGGGTTATAACAAATTAAAGAAATAAATTAAGTCACTAACCCAGCAGGGAAGTGCTTGAAATCCTGGGCTCTAGAGTCTTTGCTGCTGTTCTGAAATTACAATAACAAAGAGGCCTTTTCCTGAAATATATATATTTAAAATGTATATTACATATATATGTAAATTGTTAATGTAGCTTTCCCTTTAGTTTTGTTATTAGCTTTAGCGTACTCCAAAAGTCCCTCCCGTGCCCCTAATCCCAAAACTTGTACCTGCTACTTGCTAATTCCAAATAGAGAATAACAGTCATCGAATGGAGTGGAAGTAGTAGAAACTTGGTGTTCTTTTATATAGAAACAGAGAGATACACAGTCCATCTTTGGCTTTTTTTTTTTGCTTGCTTATTTGTTTCCTTGTTTTATGACTTGCTTGGAATAATTTGTGGAATCTGTCGCATCACAGAGTACAGCCACTGATGTCTCCGCTCAGTTTTTTTTTTTTTAATCATTGTTTTTATAGTTAAGTGTAGCTTTCTAGGGTCTGTATAATAGTGTCCATTAATAATTGGTCAGAGGTTGTGCTTAAATGCTTTTAGTTGGTAAAGCTTCCACCTTTAACCAATGTAAAGGTATGTGGGTTGGGTTACACTTAAATGTAAGGAAGTTTACTATTCTTCTCTTGCTGTTACTTGTTGCTGAGCTTCCTCACGTCCCTTACACGTGCATTTACACATTCTGGGAAGGACATGTAGAGAGCTTGGGGCCCACTCTAGTCTTTCTGGTTGTACATACACATTTCAGGAAACTCATTCTGGCAGTCTTATGGAGAGTGGGTTGGAAGAAGGATGTCTGGACTCAAATTAATGGGACTACTTAAGCGATTTATTTTAGAAAACAAAAAGAGAAACTCACTTGAAGGGCCACAGAACCACAACTGTGTGTAACTCGAAGGGTCATAAGCCACAGATTTGTCTATAAAACAACATAGGTTATGTAAATGGGACCCCCTGGAGTTGTTCAGTTGGCAGCATGTGTGGTCATACGTGGAGGCTCTAAAAAGACATTTCAGCAAACAGTGATGACAATGAAAAAGAGCATACTTTGTCAAGTCTTGACACAGAAATACAGTATAAAGAACAAAGTGTATAAAGGATTTAAAATCCATTGTTCTAAAGCAAAGTTTCCAGTGAGCTGGCCTAAAAATAGTTTTCATGTGTTTGAGATATCATTCAGTGGAAGAAAAAAAACACACGTTTCCTTTTCCAAAGAGAGCAGAAAAATTAGAAATGGCTACAACAGTAGTGGTTATATTGAATTTAAGATAATGTTTCCTGTTTCTTCTCAAATAATGAGTCTAGATACCTAGGTGAATCTCCTTTCCTAGAGATCTTTAAGAAAAAACATAGATAGTTGGCTCTCTATCTGATTTAAGTAAATGGCTGCATTGAGGTCACTATCTCTTCCCTTATATCTTATTCTATTACATACAATATAATTATACAATAGTATATCCATTTCCCTGATACTGAGGAAAGGGATGAATAGAGTGTCAATCATTTTTGTTTCTAGTTATCTATTATTTTTCATATAAAGGGGGAAAATTACTGGACTGGGAATGAGATACTTCAACTATCTTTGATTGACCAACCAGCTATCTTATTTTGGTCACCTGTAAAACAAGAGAGTTAAATTAAGTGATTATTTCTCAATTCCTTTTTAGCTACAAATGTAAAGTTCCCATGCACCATAGACACATCATTACTATTGGTTTATTTTTCTCTTAAAACAATACAGAATCCATCTTCATTTATGATGGATTAGGAAATTATGACTAACTCATTTTCTCAGACCAACTAGAAAACCTGGACAAAGCATAGAATATATTTTACTGATGCGTTAGAAAACTAACAAGGTAGTGAGGAATTAGAGTCAAAACCAGGGAGAAGAATGAAAACCAGAGAAGAATGCCTTGATTTTAGAGGTTTTTTTTTTTTTTTCTCCTAAAGCCATACACATATTTCTAACATAGATTCATAAAGTCAAACACTGGAATGGTGGTTACTAGGGTCTGGGGGTGAGGGGAGGGGTGGAAATGGAGAGTTATTAATCAATAGGCATAAAGTTTCATTTAAGTAAGACGAATAAGCTTTGGAGATCTGCTGTACAGATAGTCAACAGTTATCCATAGTCAACAGTTAAAATTTGTTTAGAGAATAGATTTCATGTTAAATGTCTTATCACAATAAAATTAGAAAATTAAAATAAATATATACCAATAAATATAAATAAATAAACAGGTATGGAGAGCAACAAAAAGGGTAAATATGCAGCTAAATCTAAATTGGTATTGATTATATGAGATAATAACAATGTCTTATGGAATTTCACAATATGTAGAATTAAAATACATAATAATAATAGCATACAAGATGGGAGGGGGCTAAATGGAATTAAAATGTTTTTAGGACTTTGCATTGTCTGGAAAGAGGTAAAAGTACAGATTTATATTAAGCTTTTCTAAGGCAAAGAAGCATTTTTGTAATCTTCAGGAAATAATGTTTTAACTGAGAAATTTGTTAAGTAAAAACGTTTCTGGAGGTCTAGTAACCTTGTGCCAATTTTAAATCTTGATATTTTTCCTCATTTGGTTATGTTACATGTAAAAAAAAAAATTGACCTTTCAAGGAAAACAGTTCAAAGAATCATGCAAAAGCTCAAATTCAACTTCATATTTATTTATCTGTTCAGAGAAAAATCTCCGAAAGGTAACTTTGAAGCAGAAGAATATCCCTTGTTTTAAGGTTGGAAGTTTTGGAAAGGGAACAGCCATTTTTAATCCATTGCTGGCTGAAAAGTATAAGGCATAAATCCAATTGCTATGCTTCTAATGTAGTACATATGAACTAATTCTTTTCACAGGTCAATTTGCTTGAAGGGTTGTGAACCATTTCCTGGTTCTATTTCCTGGATACTATTATTTACCTTTAAATGAAGGCAGGTACAGAAGAGATAACAGAAAGAGAAAGATCAGGTGACTTGGTCTAGATTAAACAGTTCTGTGAGCCAGCTGGGTTCACAGATTCTCGAAGGTAAGAAGCAGCATCTATGTACATTTTTAGTACCTGGAAGGAGCTAGCTCTTCTGTAGAGGATAGGATGCTGCTTGGGCTGAGACTCAGGTAAAGAGGGTTGTAATCTTGATCTACTACTTACTACCTTTGTGACCCTTGGCAAGTCACTTTGTAACTCTAACCGTTAGTTTTATTTTCTGTAATATGGGCAGAGCAATTTAGTGTAAAGCAATTTAACTCATAGGTGTAAGAATTAGAAAAATGTTTAAAAGTGTTTTGTAAAGAGAAAAGTATACGCAAGTATAGGACATTATTCTTATTTCAAATGATATGTCACACAATCAAGTCAGTAGCATTTATCACTGGTTACAAAGAGATGGACACATTTATAGTAAGCATGAAAATGAAACTAAGGCCCTGTCCATTTGGGTTAAAAGCAGTTGCTTAAACAATTACAATAAATTTAGATTTTCACAGTGAGTAGGCCTTGGTAAGAATTTTAATTTTGTCATGTATTATACACTGATAATAAAGTACCTGTCAGATTTTACATTTATTTTCTTTTCATTAAGTATTCTTTTAGATTTGGTGCCTATTTTACTCTGTTTCATATAATAGGCACACAGAACATGCAAAAACATAATGTTAGCATGACCAGATTTTCAATAATGTATGCATTTGGATGATTTGGGGTTGCATATTTAAAGTTATAGATTTGTTATTCTGAGACAACAGACAACAAAACTTTCCTACCTAATTCTAAATAAGTGTTTGAGAATGTTATTGATAGTTATAGATTGTCTGAGAAAATGTAAAGGTATAAAGTTCACACACAGCAACGAAGACCCAATGCAGCCAAAAATAAATAAATAAAATTAATTAGGGCTTCCCCGGTGTCGCAGTGGTTGGAAGTCCACCTGCCGATGCAGGGGACGCGGGTTCGTGCCCCGGTCCAGGAGGATCCCGCGTGCCGTGGAGCGGCTGGGCCCGTGGCCCATGGCCGCTGAGCCTGTGCGTCCGGAGCCTGTGCTCCACAGCGGGAGAGGCCACGGCAGTGAGAGGCCCACGTACCGCAAAAATAAATAAAGTAATAAATTAATTAATTAAAAAAATATATATAGACTTGATGTGATATTTTCCTTATTAATGTCACAGAGAAATTTGTATTAAGTTTAATACTTTGGGATACCAAGTCATATCCTTAGATCATAGCAACACATTGATCATCATTAAATAAATAACTTAGTTATAATTTTTGGAGAAGAACTTGAAGAGATAGATGAGGCCTAGATGATGGTTTTAGAGAGTTTATGATCCATGAAGTCTTATACCAACAATAATGAGGAAGTTGTCACTACAGCTACTTAGGAGATTCAAAGTATTGCTAAGCTTATAAGAAAGGATTTCTTAGTTTGAGTAGTTTTTACTCTCCTTGTGGGCTTTCTCCCTACTCAGCCCCTGTTTGTTTGATTTTTTTTTTCTCCACGCTTTCGCTTTCTCTACCTCCCCTCCCCATTGGTATTTGCACCTTAACTCCTCCCAGCCACACTCCCCAATTCTAACCACTCCTCTTCCACTGCTTTTTAGACCAAAGCAGTCATATATATTCTGAGCCATACTAACGTGATAGCGGATATTGCAGAGCTCCCTGGATCTGTTACGGTCTTATCTTCTTATTTACTCACCTAGTTAATTTCAGCTCTTTACCTTGCTTTGTTTGTGTAGGTCTAGCTACAGAAAACCTATCAAAAACATTTTTTCTTTTTGATTCTTCCTTCCTCCTTCCCCCCTTCCTCCCTCCCTCCCTCCCTTCCTTCCTCCCTCCCTCCCTCCCTCCCTTCCTTCCTTCCTTCCTTCCCTCCCTCCCTTCTGCCTGGGCTGAAATTAGACTAATACTCTCGTATATATTAGTTTTCATTCCCAATCCTTCATGAGGTCTCTCGTTTTGAGCTTCCTTCCTGGGGCTCTGAGTGAATATCAGAAGTCCCTAAACTGTCTTCAAGGCGAATGCAGAGCTCTAACTGGTAACAGATTCTTATAGTGACAGAGTTTTACCCCATGGAAATAGAAGGACTTACTTCTATCATATATGTTTATCTCAAGGTGCCAGACAGGGGATGCAAGCCAAACAGAGAGAGGGTAATGACACCCCAGACACTAAAGTGCTTCCAACCTTTTAGGTCACTTAATCCATTTGGTTGCAGATTTTTAAAAGTTTTAATTTTCTGTTGCTTTATGTTTTAGTTTTATTTTGTGAGAAAAAGAGAGAACCTGACTGTCTTACCCAAATCCTCAAGAAAACTAAAGTCAGGTCAATTATTTCTGGAACATAGAATACAGAATTACCACCACCATCACCCTCCAAGTAGCCAAATGAATCCGTTTTCTTTGAACACAGCCGTATGTATTCTACCCAGCCCCCTTTGGATGTTCTCTTATAGTGACAAGGAGCTGGGGTAGAAATCAGGCAGGCATGATTCCTACATGTGCATGTGTCATCAAATACACATGGTGTATTTAACTTGGTGGGGCTCAGTTTCAACATTTTTAAGAGAAAAGGAAGAAGGAGGAAGAGAGGGAAGGAGAACTGAATGGAGGGAGGGGAAGAGAAAGAAAAGTTATGTATGGCAGATGCATAGATTACTGAGCAACTTGAAGAAGGAAATGTATGCAATGTTCCTGTTCACACTTAAGTGCTCAGTAAGTTTTAGTTGTTATATTATTAGCAGTAAAGTTTGACTAAAACACACAAAACAATTTATTTTTGTATCTTTTGGTATATTTTGTTTGGGTAAAAGATATTGGAAGACAGTCCACTGATAAGAAAGCCAGGATATTGTCACAACAGTGGGGAGAACTACTAAGGGGAGGTGATAGTTCATTGTAATTGATGCCGTAGAGAAGAGAGTAGGACTAAGTGTAGAGAAAGCTCTTTCCCTAAACACCGATTAATAATGGGACATGTGCTTCAGACTACTCTCTAATAACTGCTCTGTGATTGATGTGCTTTGGAACTGGTGACCATGTCACATCTGTTGCACAGCTTCTTGGTGGAGGAAGAAGTCTCTTCATTTTTAAGTGATCTGTGTTCTAATTACTTTGCCTAATTCATGTCTAATGGCTTTTTCATGACAAGACTCAAACAAAGCTAGTTTTGGTGGGACAAGGATAACAGCCATTTATGGTTGTGTATTATAGTTGGCCAGGAAAAGCAACTGAAAATGACTTTAAGAAGACTGAATGCATCCCCAGTTATTTTTTTTCCTACATGAGGAGCAAATCTACCATCTATGTGGTAGTCTGCAAAAATCAAAACCAAACAAAACCAAAGAGAAACAAAAAACAAACCTCTTTTTCCAGATCTCTAAATTAAGGAATTTACTTAATTATACCATTTTATATGTAACTTAAGTTGTCAAAATGTATCTCACATTTGGACTTCCCTGGCGGCCCACTGGTTAGGACTCTGCGCTTCCACTGCAGGGGGCGCGGGTTCAATCCCTGGTTGGGGAACTAAGATCCAGCATGCTGTGCAGTGTGGCCAAAGAATAAAAATTAAAATTAAAAAAAAATGTATCTCACATTTAAAATAACCCCATAGTCCTTACAGTATAAAAGGAAGAAAATGGACTTTGGAGTTGGAGCTGAATTCCAAATCCAACTTCTTAACTACCCAACCTACCTTTATTCTTCATCTACCAAATTAGGATAATAATACCTTCATCATAGGATTGTATCAGTGATTAAATGATCGAAAGCATATGAAATGCGTAGGACAGTAGATATGGCATAGTAGGCATGCAGTCGCATTATGTATAGTAATTCCATTTTGTTTCCTGATGCTCAAGCTATTTCTTGGATTCTCATTAACCCTTACTTTTTTTAATACCCTCAAATAGATAGCTATATATTCTAATGGAGTCTTGCTAATATGATGAACTCTGTGAAAAATATTTCATCTTAATCTCCAAGGTGAATGAATCTATCTAATGCCAGATTTTGTTCTTAGTGAAATCTGTTATATCAAAGTTCCAGTTTTTGCTCTACAGCTCACAAAAGAAGAAACCTAGACACATAAAAGTTACCCAAATTTCTTCTTCTTGGTCCCGTAGATAGTGAGATAAAAATAAATGTTTGCTGTTATTCAGTCTTTCTCTCCTTATGAGAGGTCTACAACTTGTGCGTCAGAGGTCAAATTAAGCCCAGGAGTGTGGCGGTCACCTGGCTCTACTAAGGAGATGTGACATTCAAGCCAACTCCAGACCCAAAGATGACATAAGAAAAGTGTAGCTTTGGAAGGGTCTCATCCTCCATTTTGCTGCCAGTTTTCTCCATTCTGACCTTACTCCTTCTTCAACTCAAGCTTTTATGGCAACCCGTCTCTTATCCCAGACTTGTCATCTTAGTGTGGAGTAGAGTGGGAACTTAGCCTGAAAAATAGTGAGGCAGGCTCTAGTTTCAAGTCTGTTACTAAGCACGTAAGTCGTATTTAGGAAGCCACTTCTCTGGGTTTCTCTAGTCAGCAAGGCAAATGAGATTAATTAACTTTTTAGTTTTATTACATTTTTGACATGGTATATTACTCTGTTAAGGGTATATGTTGTTCCCTTAGGTATATTTGCATTTCAGTCTAAACTTCTAAAGCCTGTCTAGCTGACTGGTTCTAGTGGGGAAAGAATATAACAATCTCCTGGACTCCTTAGTCCCCATTCCTATTTTCCTTAATTTTTCAGAGGTCTGAGTAGTATTGGTTCTCTAGACTGAAGGCAACCTATGATCACATCAGAATCATTGGAGGAGATTTTTCAATCTGTGAGTGCCCCACCTTTAGAAACCGAGTAGGTCTCGCGTTGGCTTGAGCAGAGGAGGTGGTGAGAGGGACTGCATTATTAATAAACGAGTCACTCTGATACCCACTCAGGGCTAACGATCCTAATGGCCGCGGCAAGCTGGTTGGGCTCCCTTCCTCCTCCACATCTATAGAAAACTTTGTGTCTTATCTTGAGTTCTCTAAAAGACAGATCCTGAGACAAGGAACTGATGCTAACACTTTCCTTGGAGGTACATGTCCAGGGCAGTGAAGGTGAGAGCAAAAGATAAGGAAAGCAAGGTGAAATGGAAGCAATGTATTATCACTTTATGACAAGCCATAGCAGATTACTTAGTAGAATCATTAATTTTGTACATGGGGATATTCTAGAAGGTTTATGCAAAGAAACTTCACCCCAGGATAACTCACAAAAAGAAGGGGAAACTTATTTGTCCGGCTCTCTCCTATCTTCCATTTCCAACTGGCAAGGTTCTACCCCATGAGGAGCTAACTCTGTCTTCTAGGCTGTGTCATCTGGGCCTTCCACCACTTCTCTAGAAGCTGATACTGCACCCCATGGTGTGGTGTTTTATTAAAATCCAGTACTGATGGAATCTAAGAAGGTTAAAAAGCGTTGTGTCTTAATATATATGGCCATAACCTATCCTTTGGAGAAAGATAGCAGCCCAGGGCTTAAGCAATTGTCCTAACAATATGCAAAAGCTGGTGCATTTATAGCACATGCATTAAAATCCATGAGAGATTTCCAGGAAATCCAACTCAAAAGAAAATGGCAATTTCTTGGATATTTCAACATATACATTTGGTGTTGTGTATTATTAAATAGAGTTTGAATTGGAACCTAACCAAGAACAATCTCAAGGTCTAAAGTATCTGCCACAGAAGCAAAAATTTCAGGGAAACGCTACATTCAAAATAGGACTGTTAGGGTTTATTTAACTTGTCCATGTACAGCTTGAAAGCTGTGTTTGAAATTTGTGCACACATGTAAATTGACATGTAGCCCTGGGTCATCAGTACAACTGGGTCACTACAAAATAGAATTGTAAACTCCATTATCTTCTTCTGCTCTTTTAACTTGAAGTGAAATATTTGATCTTCTCTATTTTTATTTAAGAGAGGCCCATTTATTCCATCTGTGTGTAATTTTAGCCCCTGTACTCTTATGACGAGGTCCAGTCATCACAGAAGAGAGTCGAGCCTTCCTCCAATGACCTGTGAATAGTCTATGCTCCTCTTTCCTCTCCCAGCTCCCTCAGTTTTTTAAAAAATGGATGGGTTGGAAAGTGAGTGGCCTGACACTAATAAAAACTTCTGCCTTGGTAGCCTAGGATGATAGAAGTTTATGAATGATAGATGTCTACCACAAACTCTGTGGGGTTAACTTAATATCCTCCCACAAATTATGTGGTTATTCCATCTTATCTAACTATGCAGCTCATTGCTAGACTCTCTCAAAAAATACAGGGAGAGAAAAGATAACTAAACCTTTGTGATCATTGGAAATATAATTCAAAGTGTGTATCAAAAATTGCATTATTATAGCATAAAGATTAGGTAGAATCATGTCAGAAGTAGCCCATGAATTGCAAAAGAATTGCAAAAGAAAAAGACCTCTTCCTCACTCCCTTTGGATGTATGTTTATTTTGCAATTAACAATGGGCTAGGGTACCTTTCTAAAATCCTGTCCTGTGACTTCAGAATTTAATCTCACAATGGACTTATTTTTATATACATTCTTACAGCTTATATTCCATTGAGCTGTCAGAATGAATCTTTTAAAAGGGTGAGTCAGATCTTGATGATCATGACATCTCAACACTTGAGTGACTTCCCATCATATTTAGAATAAAATCCAAAGTTGAAGGCTTACAAGGCCCTACTTGACCTGGTCCTTGGCTATCGCACAGATTTGAACCTCCAGCTGCCTCCCACCCATTTTGCTGCAGCTACTCTGACCTCCCAGGTGAGGAATTAAGGACTTAAGCTAATGGATATGGAAAGAAGTAGATGGTTTTGAGATATATTTTGGATGCAGGGTAGACCGGTCTTGCTGTTAGATTAAATACGAGAGTGGAAGAAAAAGAGGAATACAGAATTATTTTAAGTCATAATGGACACAGTAAATGTTAGCTCTTAACTCTGAGTATTATCAAATATTAATAATAACTGGATAAATGGTAACTCATGAAAATGTGGCAGTGATAATCTTGCTTTAGCTTGCATGTTAGGTGCCCATATAGGGGTCAAAATTTGGTGTTCTCGTCTTCACCTGCGAGTCAGTAGTTCCCCAATTTTATGGAGAATAGGACTGCTGCTCTTTGGAGGAGCCGCCACTATTCAAGTACATGATTTACTTTACACTTTCAAGACTTCTTGAAGTTGATTCCAAGGCCATGGCCAAAGGAGTCTCTTATTCATTTAAAAATGAGTAACAAATTCCTCTCTTGGAGGAATTTGGGAATCTTCACTGTAACGAGATCCCACATCCTTACAGATTCTAAGCCTAAAGATAACTGCTTTAATAGATTTCTTTGGAACTGTGTACCTGGTTGGGTGTATTAAAAGTTGAACCTGAGTTACCTGCACTCCACCTTAACAGAGAAACTAAGCATCTCTCAGATGCCGAAGATAAAAAATATTTAACTGAGAGGCCTGTGGGTGATGAATGAGATTGAGTTCCCTGTGGGAAATGGGTCATTTTTCAGACCTTGCAGGAAGTGTGTACATCGGCACCTTTTGATTCATGGGGAGAAGACTCTCCAGACCCAGACAGCTGGGGTACTCAGATGCTGCTGCTTCAGGGGGGTAATCTAGTCTCCCAGAAACTGTGTGGCAGGCCGCTCCCCATCTCCCTCTGGAATATGAATACTGTCTTACTTTTATTTGTTCTATCTTTGTGACAGGCTTTCTCAGGGATACGGCGGAATGCCAGGTAGTGAAAAGGGGAAGATAAAAAAGCAAGCATTCCCATCTAGTCTTCTTTCTTTCTCAAACCTCATTAAGGCTGAAAATAATCCCAGGATTCCTTTTTTCATCATTTTCAAAACCAAAAAAAAAAAAAAAAAAGTGCTGTAATCTCCAATTTTCGATACAAGACAAATCTCTAGCTGCTTTAAAGTCCCTCTCCTGAGGGCGGGCACTGGCCATCCCCAGTTCAGTCCTCACCTAGGGAATCTGTCACATTCACAAATTTAAATTCAATTTACCACATTCTCATGAAAGGGGACTGAATTTCTAAGCCCGATGATGGGAGTGACATTGAATACAAGATTGTGTAGCACTTTAGAGAACTTTCCTTTTATTAGCAGCTCCATAATCACATTAACTTCAACTGAAAATTTGGACTAATTCTTTCCCTAGAGGCCCAAGCGGTAATAATTGTAGAAATCTGTGAAAAAGGATAAATACAATTCAATAATTATATTGATAAATAAAATGAAAATCAACTAATTGTGTCATTCACTCAGATGCTCGCCTGGGCTGTTGGCGGCTTTATGCTCCACTGGCTGCTAAACTTTTCTGTCACACTTCAATAAATTTAATTGTGCAGAATAAATGAGCTAATTTTTGAAGTCACAGGCTCTGTTCACAAGATAAGGGTAGTGATTTATTGACCTCTTCTAGCTCTGTAAGAGCGTCACCCTCCTTTTCTACTGACAACTGGGCATCAGCCGTTCCCTCCCTTGGCGTGGTTCCCCTCACAGCTCATGCTAAGATCTATCCCAGTCTTCCCTCTTCCCTCTCATATTCTTTCTTGAAATCACTGAGTGCCTATCTGAACAGTCTGGAAGGTTGCAGGAGAAAATTCTGTGGTTTCTGTCGTGGCTCTCCACAGGGTGATGGGTTCTTTTCCGTTTCTGCAGCTGTCTGAATCCACTATTCAGTTTGTTCAACTGAAGCCCCAGGTTGTGGGTTGTAAACTTAACGCCTTCCAATGCCCCAAGGGAAAACCCAGTGTCTCTGTAGGTGTGACCTTGTTAATGGAGACAATAGTTTATCTCCTTGGACCTAAAAGAGTTTCTTGTGACAGGCACACTGACGTCACACCAGATCAAAACTCCTGATAAAACACAGTTTTAAAAAACGGGCCCACTACCTGAATGTTGGGTTGAGATAGGACAACTTAAATGTAACCCTTCAAAATTCCAAGAATTATTTGAATAAGCAAAATAGAATCTGTAACATAGAGAATATGCCTTAAACCACACGCCTTAGGGTCTGCAGTGGCTTTTTCATATATTTTCTCCTGCATTATGTCCAGTTTACTTTAACGACTGATTATTTCCCATATTAGCCCCAGATTTTTAATACATACCAAAGAACTTGTATTATTTATGCTTTGTCGCCGGTGTCCAGCTTCTAGTGCAATGCCTGGAATTAGTAGGTGTTCAATAAAATAATTGTTGAATGAACACATTGATTGATTAATAAATGAATCACATTGATACAAAGCTGTCAGATTAAAAGGAATATATGTGT
The DNA here is from genome assembly GCF_963924675.1 of Phocoena phocoena. Taxonomy (NCBI): domain Eukaryota; kingdom Metazoa; phylum Chordata; class Mammalia; order Artiodactyla; family Phocoenidae; genus Phocoena; species Phocoena phocoena. Next base: position 90,373,577 of record NC_089228.1, read on the forward strand.
ATATATTTTAGCTTGTTATGGGACAATCTGGAAAGCATGCAGTTTTAGACAAGAATTGTGGCATATTGATATCTAGGTAGTGAAGCCAAATTCGAATTTATAAGAATTCCCTAAAGGGAGAGTAGAAAAATAACTGTTGTTTTATAGAGCAAGTGTTGTCAGTCATCACTAGGCATCTAAATAAATGGTGCAGACAAAGAAAATATGGCCCAAGCCACAATGCAGCCATCTATCTACTGGAGGGGTCCCAAGGACAGAGCTCAGAGAGGGATGTCAACCCTTGGCTCAGGGTGGGCTCTGTGTCTGCCTCTCCTGGAATCAAGAACAGTGATGGGATTATCAGTATTGAAATTTGGGGTTCCTAATAGTACAGCTTCAATCCTGTGATAAGGAAAGTTCAGAGTTACAAATTTAGTGCTGGGCAAAAAAACTAGTAAAATATGAATGTGAGTGTATAAATTAGCTTGCTCTCTTGAACACAAAGAAGACAAATGGATTGTTTTTTAAACTTTCTTCTAACTATTCTTTTATTTTTCAACCTCGTCTCCTCCAAATCAGCTCCTAGCGGTCTGAGAACTCGGCTTGGGAAAGGGGAGAGCTGGCTGTATTGCTTTTTTTTTTTTTTAACATCTTTATTGGAGTATAATTGCTTTACGGTAGTGTGCTAGTTTCTGCTGTATACCAGAGTGAAACAGCTATACATATACATATATCCTCCTATCCCCTGCCTCTTGCATGTCCCTCCCACCCTCCCTATCCCACCCCTCTAAGTGGTGAAGACACCCTGATGGCACTGTCCTGTGCTTGGCAGTACCTCTAGGAAAGAGTCTCCAGGTGTTTGCCTGCAGGAAGTCATGAAGTCAGTGCAAATCGGGACAAATTCCCCACTGGCAGGACAGAACTTTCATACACTGGGTGCTTTCCCTGTCATTGTTACCATCTTTGTTGCAATAACAGTCATTTATCGATAATGGCACTTGAAGAAATAAATAGCCTTTGACTAGGGATTAGATTTTAGTTACCTAGTGTATCAGCCAAGGACAGAGGTTGTCCCTCATCGTATTGACGATGCCCAATTTGCCTCACATGAAAATATCCACCTTAAACTAGAACTGGAAGAAAAACTAGGTCTTTTGTACACTGCTTTCCTCATTCCTGCCAAAGTGTTTATTGAATCCCTAACTAAAACCACTTGTGCTCTTGAACTCTCCTCCTGGGGAAAAAAAAAAATCGTGATTATTGTTTCTTTCTCAGAGGGATGCAAAGAGGGATCACCACAAGAAATCCAGAGAGGCTTTAGAGGACTAGCCCGCACTGAGATAGAAGCCAGAAGCCCACTTAGCCAATGGCCTCCCCGGGACCTGGCACCGAGGTGGGTAGAAGACAGTAAATGCCACAGAGCCCCCATGTGAAGAGGAGAATTTGGCATTTGTGCTTCTAAACCCTGAGTCCCTCAGCCCCAAGTACTTGGGAATTCTGTGAATCGTTGCCTGTGGCAGTGACACTGATTTGTATCTGGGTATGAACTTAAATGAAAACATGAACTCGTTACATGAGGAAGGAAACACTGCCAAATTTAACAGGATGAAATTCCAGCAGGGTGTCAGGTTTTAGGGGGCTGTAGTGAAATACCTCACAGAAAGGTTTCCAGTTCATAAAACGCTTTCAAAACATGCTCAGCTCTTTTAAGTTGAGGGGACATTATCATTTCTATCTATAGCGTTTCTCCGCAAATTGAACTCAAATATCCTTTGGGCTGACTACACAGAGAACAGAAGAAAGATGTGGAAGAAACTTGGACTCGAGATTGCCTTCCTGAAAAGGTTTCCTTCAGGCGGAATTATGTGAGAAGAAATGACATCAGAAACCAACGTGTCAGTATACTTCTGCCAGCTCCATACGGTCCAGCTTGTTTTCACAGGTACTTAATTAATTCAACAAATATTTAGTGAGTTCCTATCACGCGTGGGTACTGTTCCAGGCGTTGGATGTATGGTGGTCAGTTAGAGAAATCTACCCTCACAATGCCTACATTCCAGAAGGAGAAGTAAACAACAAATAAATGATCAGGAAGCATATTGTAAAATGTCAGGTAGTGATCATTGTTATTAAGAAAGTGGGATCAAGGGTGTGGGATCAAGGATAGTGTGTTTTGCAAAGGCCACCCTGAGGTGTGACATTTGAACAGAAGCTTAAACGAAGTGACCTACTGAATCCAGGAAACTAATTTTATAGATTTTTGAAAGGGGTGAGATAGCATAAGCTAGTAAAAGGGTTAGGAAGTTATTTTGATTCAGAGATGCCCAGTTTAAATAACCACGGGACTGACCCTCTTCTCTCTTTCAGTGGGAATTTGGGTAGAGCCTTGAATGTTTTCTTGGGCATTTTCTGGTGTGTGTGGCATAGTAGCCAGTGTGTTCTGCTGTCTTCTGTCTTGACCTCTTTTTACTTCCTAGAAAGAAGCAAAAGCTGTGGGAGTGGGCATGAAAAAATACAAAAGGACTTTATATCTTTCAGCCTGGGCAGAAGGTGACAGAGAAAAGGAGGTGAAAGAAAAACAAGATATGAGAAAAAAAGGCAAAATCCAAGTGAGTTCTCTTTTTGGTGTTCTATCTATCTTTCTATATAGCTTTCTCACCAGCCTTGTTAAAAAGTAAATATCTCTGCAAATTTCATTTCATTTTCCTTCAGTGGATACAATAAGGCTTATTAAAATGTCTTTCCCTTCTGCAAGGTGCAAACTCCACATTCGATTTGAAAGCTCTCACATAATTCAGACGGCAAAGGAGGTTTTAACTTGGCTGACATCAACATACAAACTAAGAATCCTTCACACGTGGAACACGTGCTTCGAATGAAATTGAGTATAAGAATGTTTGCCAAACCTGACTACAAATGGTTTATTTAGAAGTATAGAATGTGAAAAATATAAGTTGATTTTCAAAGATAGTTCCATGATGATTACTGACTTTTACTCCTAAATTACTGATTTGTTTAAATAGCAAGATGAGGCTACATGTTTAAAAGTTTCTGTACCTTGGAAGTATTTATTGTCTAAACTAAAGCTTATTCTCATTTCTAAGAAGAAAATTAGGAGATAGTGCTTGCACGTGTATGCATGTGCAGTAATCGGTTTTTAGTGATACACTACTGCATGGGGCTAGGTCTAGGGGTCGGGATGTCTAGAAAACATCTCATCTGAACATCAAGGTTGAGAATATAATATTTAGGTAACTAGTTTCAGTCCAGGTGCTCTTCTGCCTGTGGCAAACCTTGCAGGTGAGCTCACTTACCTACGTTCTCAGTTCTAGGGAAGGAAAGTCGACAGGGATATAGAGCCGGATGGTAAATGGCAAAATGGGAGGCAGGGTGATAATACTCTGAGTTAAGAGCACCACTTTTGTTGTCTGACACACTTGGGTTTTAGTTTTGGTTCTTCTAGGTCCAAATGTAACTCTGGGCAAGTTGCTCAAATTCTCTAAACCTCAGCTTCACCTTCCGTAAAATCCTTCCAAATATTTTATAATAAGTATTTAAAGAACTTCTACAATTTATGAAATTTACTTCATGAGCAGTCACTATGGTCTATAGTTATGATCAAATGTGCTCTCAGCAACACTGAATAGAAGCTCTTGGATAACCATGACTATTACTTTGGAGTTGCCGAAACTGCCCTTTCCCTTGAGACTATCATTAATGCTTTCCATGAACCAGGAGTCATCTGTGATATCCGACAGAGATCTTATTTTCTGTTACTCATCAAAACAGTGATACCCTCATGTATACATTTCAAAGTCAGAAGGAAAGTAACTAGGGAATTGAATATAATGATAGCGTTCCCTCTTAGAATTATGCCAAATCCAATTTAATGGATTGAATTTTGCTTTTTAAATTAAAAAAGTAAAAAAATCTATGTTCTGGGTTGGCTAATAGGACACTGGTTAAAGCAAATAATGATTATTTGTTTTCTGACGTAGGAATGATTTGCACCGGACTGAGAAGAGCGTGAGATGAAACCCCAAATTCTTAACTGGTTGAGTTCTAGAAAGAGCGATGGTAGTAATTTGGGGGAACTGGTGGTGCCAAGTTCACTTGATTCTACTTTGAAAACTCTCATTAATTGTGCATGGCTGTGCACATACACACACCACAGAAACAAAATTCCTGGAATGTGAGTGAAATTTGTGTCAGAATTTCTATCTCTGGATGTGTAGAGAATTTAAGTGCTATTTAAATGGAAGAATCCTGTTGTAGTAATAAAGAGAAGAATCCAATGGTAGTAATGTTGGTTAGTGTTGAGAAGAAGAATAAAGGAGAGATAAAATATTTTAAGTACAATTATAATCTTTTTATTCAAGAAATTATAATCTTCTAACCTCTAATATGTTAATAATACCTCACTTTTTTCCTCAGTGGATTCAGACAGTGCAGTTCTATTTCTATGTCTAAGGAAAGGCCTATAAGTACATCAAACCAGCACAATGACTTATTGAGTGCCTACTATATGGCTCTGAGAGACTCTGAGAGACAGAGACTGTCTGAGAGACAGACTCTGAGAGGCACTTTAACCTATATTGTTTAATCCTTTCAACAAGCAGCAGTGTAGTATTATTATCTTTTTTTAATAGAAAAAATAAAAGAGACCCCAAATGCTTAAGTAGCCAGACAAGATCATATAAGACAAAAATCCTGCATAGGAAACCAGGTTTTCTGATTCCAAGTTTAATATTTGATACATTGCCTTCTACATAAAATTGTTAGACATAATTTAATAATCACGTGTAAGGTATTCTCCATTGCTCCTTTAGAGTAATACTGCCAAAGAGCTGAAATGCAATTAATGAGGTAAACCTTTAAGCTTTATTTGGTCCATCTTCAAGACTTTTGCTCAGTAAATTTTTGTTGAATAAATAAATACTAGAAAAGTAATTGCTTAATGAATTATTTCTTGAGCATCTATGACTGACTATCCAGTGCCATCATCGCCAAAATTTGGGTCTCTAGTAAACTTAAGTGGTGGTGGGGGGTAAGAGCTTAGAATTAGCACCCCAGCAGTCTCTCCACCCACCCACCCACCCACCCACACCATGTCCAAATCTTTCCACCAGTTGCCTACTAATTCTAAAAACAGAACTGGCTATATAATTTGCAAGGTCAGTGCAAAATGACAACGTAGGGTCCCTTGTCCAAAAAGTATCAAGAATTTCAAGACAGCAACAGTAGAAAGTTAAACAAAGCCCAGGACCTTTTTGAGCTTGGGGCCCTGTGTGAGTGAACAGATTGTATGCCCATAAAGCCATTTAGGTCTAAAGAGATTGGATGTTCACTTTAGTACCCTGAAAATGTACCTCAAAGAAGTAGACTGTGATGAAGTTTATTGGTACAGCAGCATCAAAATAAAAATTGGAAGAGAGTATACAAAGTGGATTAGGAGTACATGTAAACCAACCTCAGTTTTGGAATCAGATTCGTCTGTTAATATCACCTCCTCTTAGGGAAGAACGAAAGGAGGGTGGAAGAAAGACTTCCTCTTCTACACACAGGCTCTGAGAGCAGTATAGACAGTGCTTCTAGAAATGTCTTCCTGAACAGATTACTCTATTTGGAGGATATTTATCCCCTTACCACCTCTCCTTTCCCCAGAGACATGGTATTGTGCCCTAGTTTTAGTGTCTACAACTTAGATTGAGGGATTTTATGGTAACGACTCTTGTATCATCTCTTTAATTGAAAATCCTCTAGGCTAGGAGGGTGGGAACCGTGCCTGTCTTATTCACTGTCATATCCTCAGCACCCAGTACATGCCCGCCACATAATAGGTGCTCAATAAATACTTGTTGAATGATTGAAAGGAGGTTGTAGGGGAAGTAGTAAGACTGACATTTAAAATAATTACAGGAGTGAATACCACGGTAGAAGGATTATTCCTATTCCCCAAACTCTGCAAGAGACCAAGTTTAAAAAGTTGTTTTTTAAAAATTATTATTATAAATCTAGTGACATCAATACTAGCTCTATCTCTGCATCCACATATTTTATGGATTGGCTTGTTTTCCTGTTTCTTTTCCCAAGGGAATTGCTTCAGCGATAACTAAAGTCAATGAAGAAAGCGAGGGACTTGCAAAAGTTTCCCAGCTGATTCTGCCAACTGAAATGCCTTTGTTGTGCTGTTTTGGTAAACAGAATGAGTCTCAACACTGAAATCAGGTCAATGTAAGTTTGTGCACATGCATGTATTCACACACACACACACACACACACACACACACACTCACACGCTCTCATCAGTAAATTATTTGAAAAATAAATGAAAATGAAATCGGGGTCAAATTTGGAACATGAAACAGATAGCATGCTCTTTGTGCTACCAGAGTATATCTGAAAAGGAAGCAGGCAAGCCCAACCAAACTTAGAGACCTCAAAAAGCCACCAATATACACAGAAGACTGAAGCTGGTTTTTTTCTTTTCTTCCCCTCACATTAAGTCCAATAGCAACTAATCCTGGGGAACTAAAAATATTCGAGGTGTACAGTGACTCCCTTCTTTGGCTCTTTCTATAATGTATACAAATCTGACTGATAAAAGGCTCAATTCACTCAGCAGAGAACTGGCTTCTGTCTGATGGAATTTCACTGTGGAGTTTTCACAAGGAGAGAGGTTGGAGCCTTTACATCTCCCATCCTTCTCTATGGGAGACAGAGCCTTATGCATCTGAGTGATAGCAGTAAGCAGTCTGGGACACGTTGGTCGCTGTGTCTGCAGGCATCTGACAAGAGGAGGATATGATTGCAGCAGTGTGTTTGGGAAGTCTGGCTTTCTCCCTCAAAGCCCTCTTTATTCTACGGTTACCTGGCTTTGCATAAGAGCCAAGCAGGCAAATTAAATTCCTTCTCTTCAGCCTTGAGGAGAGGTGAAAAGACTCCTCTCCGAGCTGGCGATATTTGTCACTTTGCTCTGTCCTTCCCCATGGCAGGGTGTTGGGCATCCAATAGACAGGCTGGTCAAGGGTGATGTTTTTCATTTTTATTTATATATCGGTTCTTTTTAACTCTTTCAGGATTGTCCAAATCAATTTGAGGCTCTGTGTCTGTGTAAACTAATTTCCATGGCTACTCCTATATAAATGACTTTGCTATACTCTTCCTCCAAAAGGACTTGGATCTAGGATGACCATAGCATCAGGTATTTCTCAGAGTGTTTTACACTTATTTCTCACTTTTTATATTTAAATTTGGAGTTATTCAAATAATTGTCTTGTTATCTTTGAAACCATTAACCTTGTAACCACTGTACATTTTCTGTGTGCCCGTCATATTGGTCAGTATCACTGCGTTGTGTTTTGACTTGTTCTTACAATGGCCAGGTTGAGATACAAATTTGTCAAAGTGAAATTATGTTCACCAAAAGAAGAAGGACTTTTAAATTAGTCCAGGTCATTGGTTGGTTTGCAGTTTTTGATGGGCACTGTAATTTCTCAGGTGAGGAAGCTATAGATTATCTAGCATCTGTAAATAAATTCAAATTTCTGTCCAAGGAAATTAGAGTCGGGCTAGGAGAGAACTTCCAGGGAAATGTTATGATCTTTAAGAAATCATGGAGCAGGGGAGAGTAGACTAGAGTCAGGCAAATACAATTCTCTTTAAGAGAGAAAGTAAGGAAGAGAAAGGAGGGAGAGAAAAAGAAAGAGGATGAGAGAAAAAGAGAGAGGGTAAAAAAAAGGAAAGAGGGGAGGAAGGGAAGGAGGGATGTAGGAGGGAAAGAAGGAAGGAAGGGTGGGAAGGAGGAAAGAAGAGGGGAGGGAGGGAGAGAGGGAAGGAGGAAGGAAGGAAGGGAGGTTGATTATACAGGACAAAAACTATGAGTTTGACATTGGTCCAAGAAAGAATTCTAGATTGGATTAATAAAGTGATGCTTTGCAAGTACTTAAAACACTTAAGCTAGAAGAGTGTATCTGGGCTTCAGCAAAACGTATGACGTTTTCTTTTTATATGTTTATCATCATATAGTTAGGTAGAGTAGTAATTGATGGAACAAGAAATACACAATGAGTGCTTGCTGTGTACCCAGGCTCTTGTGGGATGAGAGAGAGAGACCCATGGTCTCTCTCCTTGGCCCTGTTCTGTTCCATGTCTTAGCAATCAATGAATTTGATGAGAATAGAAAGGCGTGGGAAAGCACAGATTCTGGAGCCAGATGTCTAGTTTTGAATACTGTCTCTGTCACTTACTAGCTCTGTGACCTTAGGAGTTTACTTAATCTTTTTGTACCTCAATTTCTTCATCTGTAAAATGAGAATAATCATATCCATTTCATAATTTTATTGTGAATATTAAGTGAGTTTAAAATGCTTAAAACAATGACTGGCATAAAAGAAGCACTGTTAGCTAATATCAACATCAATAATAATGATACATAGGTGATATGCTTATTAAATTCATAGAAGAACAGAAGTTGGGAGAAATGATGATACTGTGAGATATAAACTAATATAGTAGATTGAAAGTAACAAGATGAACTTTAACACAGAGAAACAAGAGGTCCCATATTTGAATCCTCAAAAGCAAAATGGATTATAGCTGACTTCCAGCTCAAAATGAGCCATGTATTCATTGGTCCTTAAGTACCAACCACCTGCCAGGCACAATGTAAAGTGCTATTCAAGAGAGAGACCCAGAGCTAGAGCGAGATTCAATTTGAGTTTGCATCAGTGCGATCAATGGGAGTGTATTCTCCAAACCAAGTAATGTGGTGCCCTTGTCAACCACAGCTGGAGCACTGGATTCAATTCTGGCTTCCACGTTCTAAGAGAGACACTGACAAATCGCCAGATATTCACAGAATACCTATCAGGGTGGCAAGGGGATTTGTAACAAAGCGTGAAGGAATCAGGGATGCGTGGACTGGAAAGAATAGGGGTAGGATGGCTAACGATAAGTTCACTGGAACGGTCCAAGTTTATGGCTGTTGTTCCCGCATAATCGCAAGTTGTGTTGTATTTCACTCTCAAAATTGCCCCAGTTTGGACAATTAAAATATGATCTCTCTAATGATGGCTTTTAAGAGCTATCTGAAAGAGGATGAATTAGACTTGTTACTCACCCAAGTCTCATGTTTGTGTGTGACAGCAAGGTAACTTGAAATATCAGTATGTTAAGCAAACAGGAGGGTTTAAGGGCTCACGTAACTAAATTGTGGGAAAGGCAGAAGCAGGGCTAGCCAGAGAGGGCACTGGAACCAAGGTGTTCTCTTTCTCTGTCTCTCCTTCTCGCCGCTCTTACTCTGATCCCTGCTTTTGGAACAGACTTCATATTCTCCTACTGCTGCCGGGTGATCTGAACTCTCATCCATCAAGCTTAGAAAACCAGAGAGAAAAGGAGCTTCTTCACTGTCAACTCAACCAGAAAAATACTTGGAAAAGACTCTACCTCAGTGTGCTTGAGTCATGGACAAGGTGAGGGGTGAGGTGTGGCGGGGTGTGTGTGTGGGAGGGGGGATTCAGGTCAGATTAAAATAACAACTGCTGTAAACGTCTATCAGCCAGTGAAAGGCACAAGGAGACCGACTCCAGCTCAGTTTGATGATGGGGCAGCCTCCTGAAAGTGACTTTCTGATCATTGGAAGTGTTTAATTAGCAGGTGGGTGACACGTTGTGTCGAAAGTGTTCACGTGTCGGGTTTAGAATTTTTTTTTTTTTGCGGTACGCGGGCCTCACTGTTGTGGCCTCTCCCGTTGCGGAGCACAGGCTCCGGACGCGCAGGCTCAGCGGCCATGGCTCATGGGTCCAGCCCCTCCACGGCATGTGGGATCTTCCCGGACCGGGGCACGAACCCGTGTCCCCTGCATCGGCAGGCGGACTCTCAACCACTGCACCACCAGGGAAGCCCTAATAATAAGAGGTCGGTGCCTCTTTTTTTGCAGGGGGATGGTTAGCATTTGACTAGAAGATCTTTAAGTTTTCATACAGTACCAAGATGCTTTACTTCTATAAATTTTCCTTATGTTTTTTTTGCATAATTAATTTCAAAGAATCCAGTTCCAAGTATAAGAAATGAAATAATCACCACTCTTAAAAACTGCATTGAATCTCAAGGGACTTGAGGATTACAGCAAAACTATGAGAATTGACCCAATAAAGCAACATAATAAATTTAAACCATATTCTCTAGGGCCCCTTTGTATTCTGCAATTTTGGGATTCCATAAAACCAGCTTCTGTGATGCTGAACATAGCTAAAATTATTTAAAAGTCACATTGAGTACAAGACGAAAGGAAAGCTCTCTGAACTGACAACAATGAGAGCTGTAGTCATGAAATCAAAATGTTAAGTGAGGGTTTGACAAGATCTTGCTCCAAATTTTGTTCAGTCTCTTTCGATGATTACAAAGCAGGGAGATGCTTTAGTAATATATGCTGATATATATTCAGTGGGAACATATTCTCCAAACCAAGGAATCTGCTGACCCAGTCAACTCATGTTGAGTACTGCATTTTCTCTCTCTGTGTGTGTGTATGATTCTGTCTCTTTTTATGTGTTTTATGTGACATGGGAGTCTTCATAAGGAAATTAAGACCTGAAAAAACAGACCTTATATTTTATGCTAGGTTTGATGAAGAGTGGACATTCATGAGGAACATGATAGGACAAAGGGTATAAGTGCAGTAGACTGGGGGAAACTTAGCGAGATTTTTTTGTTTGGCTTCTACTTGGTGTCCCTTTGACTTCAGAGATAAGGATCTTTCTTTCCTCCAGGTATAGAGAAGGCACCTCTCACATGAGGGTTTTATGATCTGTTTCAGAGAAGGGCAGAGTGACCTTCCTGCTTCTGCCATTTTCTCAGAAGTCCTTTAGCTTAAAATATTCAGTATGCCAAGGTTCCATGTTTCAGGGTAGTGTGTCCTGAGCACAGTCATTCCTCCATCTGAAGCTTCCCTAAGAAGTTTCACAGTCCAGAAACTGAGTTAGTAAATTGTCTCACAATCAGTTGAACTAATCTCTTAGGACTGGGCATTTACATGGAAACAAAAGAAAAACAAAGGTTAATGGCTAAAACAAACTACTATAAATTCAGCTTTTGAGTCCTGAGGGCATTTCTAGATGTTAGGCTCAAAGTATGTCTTCAGGAGTGAGGGCAAGCAGTGGCAAATCTTACAGATTTTCCTGGTTTGGAGTTTGAATGTCTCTGGGAATGTTGTTGATTATTCGGTAAACTTTCTGAGCGGCCCACACAACAACAGCTGTAAAAATTGTCCAAACATGAGCTGTTGTGGTGATTTCTCTGAAGTTTATATCAAGTTGTCCAACTTCAGCTTGCAGGGCTGCAGGAAAAAGGGCAGAATTGGAAATAATAGTTTTGGAGAGAAGTAGCTAGATATTGGAGGAAACTAGAATTCAGGATCCATGCTAGTGTACAAGTAGGTAACAAGACCTAAAAGACCATGAATAGGACTAGAATTTAATACCCACAAGCGTGTGCTATAGGTTTCCATCAAAATATAATTTTTTTTGTCTAGTCACCTCCATTTCTATCAAAGATAATTGAAGTAACACTAATTTCTTTGCAGTATAAGCCAAGCGTTATGAAACTTGGCCTGATTATTTACATAAGTGCAGCAAGAATAGTGAAATCTGCTTTGCTGGAACTTTTCATAAAGAGTCTCAGTTTGGACTTTTGAAAGCCTCTAGAGACTGGGAAGCTAAGCTAAGAACTCACCATCAGACTTTGCCTGTATTACCTATGGATTTGGGTAAATTCCTCTCTTCTCAAGGTCCCCAAAATATCCTTACATTGTGAGCCCTACCAGGAAGTGACCTTCCTTACTTACCTGGTAAGGCTGGAATCCCTTACCAGGGATTGGTACCTGGAAAAGTATGAGGAATTTCTTCAAGGGGCTTTATTGGCTCAAAAAAGTCAACCCGAGTTCCTAAATATCCAAATTCCCAAATATGACATTCCAGTCAAAGCCTTGGTAAAATAACCAATGTTTCCTTTGTATTCTGTTACCAGGACAATAGATTCTTATTGAGCGTATGCAAATAACTATACTGCCATAAAAATAAGAATATATGGTAAGAGTTTTTGAATTCTGGAGGAATCAGATAGGGAGAAAAAGCAATTGTTTCATTTTTGTTCACAAAGTTATACTTTTATCAAATTGCTCTAAGTTGCACGTAGCTTAAGAGAAAAAAGGTTTCCTTAAATGTGGAAAACAATCCATTAAAGAACCAGTCATGTTTCACACAAAGTCATTTAAAAATTATAGTCATCTTCATTAATTCATTCAGTTCCATGTAATTAATCCTTATTCTGCTTGATCTTGAATTAGCAGTTTTATGAATCCATCCGTTTTTTCATTAATTCTGGAATCTCTTGCCCAGTCCAGTGGAAGGGTCTCAATGTTATTCAGGTGACGCCATCATGGAGCATTCTCACCTGTAGCTGATTGTAAATGCCTTCCAGGAAGAATCAGAGTAAACTAGTAACTGTCTGTGAATGGTTAAAGATGGCCATGGTTAAAGATCTGATGAAAGTTCATCTGATAAGGAAATTCAGGTATTTCTGTGACTACAACATTCTAACATGGTAACCAGATGATGAGGGTATTGACAAATTTCTACGAACTTTATACAATTTCCAGAATGGTCATACACATATGACCTAAGAAAGTTTACCATCACTTCTTATTTGACAATGCTTCCCATGTAATTTAACATCCCCAATAAACCTAATTAGCTTTTTTTTTTTTTTTTTTTTTTCGGTACGCGGGCCTCTCCCAGCTGTGGCCTCTCTCGTTGCGGAGCACAGGCTCCGGACGCGCAGGCTCAGCGGCCGTGGCTCACGGCCCAGCTGCTCCGCGGTATGTGGGATCTTCCCGTACGGGGGCACGAACCCGTGTCCCCTGCAAAGGCAGGCGGACTCTCAACCACTGCACCACCAGGGAAGCCTCCAAACCTAATTAGTTTTACACCTCTTTTTCACAAGGTAAGAGACAAATTCTTTGAGATTTTCCAGGGGCCCTCTGGGAAATCTGAAAGTCAGGCGCAGTCAGAAAGACTTCATTTAGAATTTAATTTGGGGAAGTTGTCAAAAATGCCAAAAAGTATGGAAATGGGCTTCCCTGGTGGCGCAGTGGTTGAGTCCGCCTGCCGATTTAGGGGACGCGGGTTCGTGCCGCGGAGCGGGTGGGCCCGTGAGCCTTGGCCACTGAGCCTGCGCATCCGGAGCCTGTGCTCAGCCACGGGAGAGGTAAAAATCAGGAAGAGGAGCGTCAAGATGGCGGAATAGCAAGACGCGCAGATCGCCTTCCTCCCCACAGATACACCAGAAATACATCTACACGTGGAACAACCCCTACAGAACACCTACTGAACGCTGGCAGAAGACTTCAGACCTCCCAAAAGGTAAGAAACTCCCCAGTACCTGGGTAGGGCACAGGAAAAACACAGACAAAAGAATAGGGACGGGACCTGCACCAGTGGGAGGGAGCTGTGAAGGAGGAAAGCGTTCCACACACTAGGAAGCCCCTTCGCGGGCGGAGACTGCGGGTGGCGGAGGGGGGAAGCTTCGAAGCCGCGGAGGAGAGCACAGCAACAGGGGTGCGGAGGGCAAAGCGGAGAGATTCCCGCACAGAGGATCGGTGCCGACCAGCACTCACCAGCCCGAGGGGCTTGTCTGCTCACCCGCCGGGGCGGGCAGGGGCTGGGACCTGAGGCTCGGGGTTCGGTCTGATCCGGAATCGTGGCGTGAACACAGCCTGAAGGGGTTAGTGCACCACGGCTAGCCGGGAGGGAGTCCGGGAAAAGTCTGGAGCTGCTGAAGAGGAAAGGGACTTTTTCATCCCTCTTTGTTTCTTGGTGCGCGAGGAGAGGGGATTAAGAACGCTGCTTAAAGGAGCTCCAGAGACGGGCGCGAGCCACGGCTATCAGCGCGGACCCCAGAGATGGGCATGAGACGCTAAGGCCGCTGCTGCCGCCATCAAGAAGCCTGTGTGCGAGCACAGGTCACTGTCCGCACCTCCCCTCCCGGTAGCCTGTGCAGCCCGCACGGCCAGGGTCCCGGGATCCAGAGACAGCTTTCCCGGGAGAAAACATAGCGCCTCAGGCTGGTGCAACGTCCCGCCAGCCTCTGCCGCTGCAGGCCCGACCCGCACTCCGTGCCCCTCCCTCCTCCCGGCCTGAGTGAGCCAGAGCCCCAGAGTCAGCGGCTCCTTTAACCACGTCCTGTCTGAGTGAAGAACAGACGCCCTTAGGCGACCTACACGCAGAGGCGGGGCCAAATCCAAAGCTGAACCCCGGGAGCTGTGCGAACAAAGAAGAGAAACGGAAATCTCTCCCAGCAGCCCCAGAAGCAGCGGATTAAAGCTCCACAATCAACTTGATGTACCTGCATCTGTGGAATACATGAATAGACAGCGAATCATCCCAACTTGAGGAGGTGGACTTTGGGAACAACGATAAATATATTTTTTTCCCTTTCCTCGTTTTGTGAGTGTGTATGCATATGCTTCTGTGTGTGATTTTGTCTGTATAGTTTTGCTTTTACCATTTGTCCTAGGGTTCTGTCTCTCTGGTTTTTATTTATTTTTTTCTTTAGTATAGTTTTTAGCAGTTGATATCATTGGTGGATTTGTTTTTTGGTTTGGTTGTTTTATTACTTAAAAAAATTTTTTAATAATTTTTATTTTAATTATTTTATCTTCTTTCTTTCTTTCTTTCTTTTTTTAATCCCTTTTATTCTGAGCCATGTGGATGACAGGCTCTTGCTGCTCCAGCCCGGCGTCAGGGCTGTGCCACTGAGGTGGGAGAGCCAAGTTCAGGACACTGGTCCACAAGAGACCTCCCAGCTCCACGTAATATCAAACAGCAGAAATCTCCCAGAGATCTCCATCTCAACACCATGACCCAGATTCACTCAGCGACCAGCAAGCTACAGTGCTGGACATAAGGCAAATACTAACAGCAATAAAATGGGAAATCGAAAGTAACACAATCATAGTAGGGGACTTTAACACCCCACTTTCATCAATGGACAGATCATCCAAAATGAAAATAAACAAGGAAACACAAGCTTTAAATGATACATTAAACAAGATGGACTTAATTGATATTTATAGGACATTCCATCCAAAAACAACAGAATACACTTTCTTCTCAAGTGCTCATGGAACATTCTCCAGGAGAGATCATATCTTGGGTCACAAATCAAGCCTTGGTAAATTTAAGAAAATTGAAATCACATTGAGTATCTTTTCTGACCACAACGCTATGAAACTAGATATCAATTACAGGAAAAAATCTGTAAAAAATACAAATACGTGGAGGCTAAACAATACACTACTTAATAACCAAGAAACCACTGAAGAAATTAAGGAGGAAATCAAAAAATACCTAGAAACAAATGACAATGAAAACATGACGACCCAAAACCTATGGGATGCAGCAAAAGCAATTCTAAGAGGGAAGTTTATAGCAATACCTTCCTACCTTAAGAAACAAGAAACATCTCAAATAAACAACCTAACCTTGCACCTAAAGCAACTAGAGAAAGAAGAACAAGAAAACCCCAAAGTTAGCAGAAGGAAAGAAATCATAAAGATCAGATCAGAAATAAATAAAAAAGAAATGAAGGGAACGATAGCAAAGATCAATAAAACTAAAAGCTGGTACTTTGAGAAGATAAACAAAATTGATAAACCATTAGCCAGACTCATCAAGTCAGAAAGAGAAAAACAAATACCTTATGCTAACACATATAAATGGAATCTAAAAAAAAAAAAAAAAATGGTCATGAAGAACCTAGGGGCAAGACAGGAATAAAGACACAGACCTACTAGAGAATGGACTTGAGGATACAGGGAGGGAGAAGGCTAATCTGGGACAAAGTGAGAGAGTGGCATGGACATATATACGCTACCAAACGTAAAATAGATAGCTAGTGGGAAGCAGCCACATAGCACAGGGAGATCAGCTCGGTACTTTGTGACCACCTAGAGGGGTGGGATAGGGAGGGTGGGAGGGAGGGATACGCAAGAGGGAAGAGATATGGGGACATATGTATATGTATAACTGATTCACTTTGTTATAAAGCAGAAACTAACACACCAGTGTAAAGCAATTATACGCAATAAAGATGTTAAAAAGAAAAGAAAAAGTATGGACATTTGACTAAATAGAATCATAGATTATTATAAAACAATACTTAATTACCTATTTAACCAAAGTGACAATAAAAGACTTTAAAAGATAAATATAGAAGGTTACATGATTTTTAAAAACAAAAATCCCATAGCTCTTTAATGTTGAGAAGATTTGGTTTTCTCAAGTAATCAAAGGCCTGATAAAGACAATATAAAGAGCAGCAAATTATTTTAAGACAAGAAATATTGGTTTCCCACACAAATTACTTAAAAGGTAAAGACCCCCCTGCCCCCCACTTTTTAAAATAGTTTCTTATCAAGAGCAGACCAGTAACCTAAAAAAAGTTGGTTGTTTTAGCCAAAGAGAAAGCCAAATTCTAGTTTTGTACCAATGTATTTTTGATATTTAGGTTCATTTTTTAAAAACCTATAAATCTGTTTAATCTTAGCAGCTAACTCACAAACAAAATTTCTTTTCCACAACTGTCTATGTGTTTTTAATCTATCCAGTTTTTGTCATATCCGTTTTCTCCTCATTCTGCAACAATCAATCTTTCTACTTTAGGACAAAATTATTCTCTTTCCTTTAAATATGTCTTTAATAACTTCCCTTAGCAAAAATACATCTTCCTTTCCTACATGGGCCATTTTTTTATCCTTATTATTTGTCATAGTTTTATTTATATGTATGGATTAGAGTTTTTTAACCATCAGTAATCTTCCTTTTCAGTGAAAACTAGGAAGTAAGCAATTGGGAACTGTCTTCCACATACTGTAATTCTGTAGTAAATTGGAAATACATCCTTTCATAATTTCTAGAGGCATATGTATTTTCATAGTACAATTTCTCATGTTCATTACTGACCCAATATATTTACGTTCTCTATACCACATAAAAACAAGATGCCAAAAGTAGATAAATAAACTTTTGTTCAGCTCTTCATGTTTTATCTCATTTGGAAATAATCTATACATTCAATGAATATTCATCATTTTACTTTGTATAGCTTTAAGGTTTTAAGTTATCAGAAAGATTTTTGAAATTATTTTTAAGTAAACGTACTATAAAACATAATTATTGTTGAAAAGTTCACTTATAAACTTTTATCCCACAGACATCTATTTAATGCACATGTTCTTAATGTTCTTAACTATACTAGAATTGCTGATGAAAATTTCATGAGACACAGAACAAAGCTAGCCATCATTTTAAGTTATTTTTCTTGTTGACAAATCAAAATATCACTGAAGAAAGACTCTAGAAAGTTAAACATATGGTTCTTCCCTTCCTTTTTTTTTATTTTAAACTGCTGTGCTTGACGTGCATCAAGCCGTTCATTTTTATTGTACATTTGGTTCTTGGGTTGGATTTATAGTTTTCTAATTTTAAATATCTAGTAGAGATAACATAAGCTTATTTGAGAGGCAAACCTAGGTAGAAAAAAATTGTATCTATGCCTTATATATAATGCTGATGATGCTGAAGAAATGCCTATTTTAATTTTACCAACAATTTTAAAACTAGCTTTATTTATCAAAGAGTATCCTAGTTCATGTGAACCTCAAAACACATTTGGGGGCTTCCCTGGTGGCGCAGTGGTTGAGAGTCCGCCTACCGATGCAGGGGACACGCCGGCCGGGAAGATCCCACATGCTGTGGAGCGGCTGGGCCCGTGAGCCATGGCCACTGAGCCTGCGTGTCCAGAGCCTGTGCTCCGCAATGGGAGAGGCCACAACAGTGAGAGGCCCACATACCGCAAAAACAAACAAACACACATTTGGGTTAGATTCTATATTTCTGAGAGTTTTAGGAATCCTTAATTTACATGAGTGCTCATTTATATCTAAGCCAACTTGAACTCCTTTAAGGGATTTAATAAGTTAATTTGGTAATACCATTTAGAGGTAGAAAAATATCACAAATTATATATTATATCTATATAAAAATATATAGACAGTTGCAAACAGAGACCTTATAGTTTTTGTTTTAAAATTTTAGCCATGTGTCAGGTACATTAATATCTGAAATGTAGTGTAATTATTATTTAAATTTTTCCCTTTTTCTCTTAAGTGCAGGGCAGTTCTCTTTCCAATATCCTGGGCTTTTACAGTGTCTTCAAGCATTTTGAGATAAATAGGTGAGGTTTGGGGATTGGTAAAGCTAGGTGGGCACTGAATTGCTCTTAGAGCCACATTTCTGTTTTGTAAAGAACTGACTTATAAGACAGTGACAGTTGTTTATAATTCTGCAAAGAACTGGGTCACAGCCTGAATGTTATCAAGGGGCTGACCTGCCCTTCCAACTACATTGTATTCAATTTGCTTCTTTATGTCAGGGAGAAGACTTCCAACTAAGATGAAAATCAAAAGATACCTATGTTCCAGATTTAAGCTTCTGTAATCTACCAGAGTAATTTTGAATTCTGTGTCATAGTTGAATTAGGTGATATCCTTTCATCCATAAAATATAAACCACCCAGTGAAGTTGGTGTTATCACCCCAACTTCATACAAGAGGAAATTGACTCCCAGGAAGGATAAATGAATTGCTAAAGTTATACATTTAAAATGTGACAAAGTTTACATGTTTAAAGTAGTATGTGTGACTGCAGAACTTAGGGTCTTTCCAATCTATTTGGTGGTACAAGTATCTTCTACATACTCATTTCATAGGTCACCATTTCCCTAATCTCTCAGAATTAATAACCTGAAGTCATCTCTCTCGCTCTCCATATCTAATCAGTCATCAAATCCTATTAATTTTTCCTTAATGCTTTTATTTTGCTTCCAGTTCTTTTTACTGCCAACATCAAATTCAGGCCCTGTACGTTTTACCTGTTGCCTATTGAAATAGCCTCCTAAATTGTCTCTTAGTTTTTCTCTCTCTTCACTAATTCAGTTGCAGTTCTAAAGCAACTTTTCACTTTGTGGATCCCCCTGTTTCATCACTTCCTTGTTTTCTTGTTGCCAAAGAAAGTGTTATGGACTGAAATACGTAACCCCTGCCCCTAATTCATATGTTGAAGCCCTACCCCCTGATGTGACTGTACTTAGAGATGGGACCTTTAAGACGGTCATTAAGACTAAATGATGTCATAAGGGTAGGGTCCTGATCTAATATGACTGCGGTCCTTACAAGAAGAGAAAGAGACACCAGGGATGCACACACAGAGGAAAGGCCATGTGAGGTCACAGTGAAAAGGCAGCCATCTGCAGGCCAAGGAGAGAGTCCTCAGGAGAAACCAAACCTACAAACACCTTGATCGTAGGCTTCCAGCCTCCAGAACTGTGAGAAATAAATTTCTGTTAAGTCCCCCATTCTGCCGTGTTTTGTTATGGCAGCCCTAGCTAACAGGAAGGAAGTGTCAATTCTTCATCCAGACAATCTAGCCCATCAACAATTTGATTCTTACTTTCAACCTCATTCATAGAAGTGCACCCTATTCCAAAGAAACCCCTCAACATTTTGTTCTTTCTTTTCTAGGCTTCTGTTCCTTTCTGGGAGGGGCTTCTTGCATATTTTCACTTATGTAGGTCCTACCTGGCCTTTAGGAAGGAGGTCTCGTCTCACTTGTGTTTCCCTATGTAGATTGTAAACTCCTTGTGGGGACTATGCCTCCAAATTAGTATCACATGAGGGACCTAATGCACTGTCTGGCTCTGATGTCTAACAAGTGTCTGTTGATTGAGTCATTAATTTATCTGGATTGTCATGATTTCTCTGATACCTGCTCTTTTCTTACAATCTTCTGGCTGTTTTTGCAGAACCAACAGTTTTAAAGTATTATAGCCTGGATGATAAAAGCAAGCATTGCCTGCTTAGAAGTACAGGCTGTCACCTAAAGAAAATGTGCTATGATCCTTAATATTCGCAAACAGCTATGGAATTGTGAGACAGATTTCCTCCCAATAATGAGCCCTTCTGTCATCATTTTCCATTTTCCAGCTAAAGCTGGGGTACTCACCCATAGCAAGAAACAACTAGAGTACACACACACATCTGCCCTTTGCAATGTGGCAGGGGACAACCAGAAACAATCTCCCTGAGTGTCAGATAGAGAGGGGCACATGGTACCCGCACCTCATTGTTAGCTCTGTGGACACTTAAACATTTAGTTTCTGGGGGAAAAATGTTTTGGGAAAAGGGGGAATGATCCTTTTCCTATTTTTTCAATTGTAGGATTACAATGATAGGAAACTCCTTTCACTTACCTCTCCAGGTTCTTTCATTATCTGCTGTTAAAGTGTTTGGAAATGAAGCCTCACTTCCATCTTTCCTTTCCAGCTGAAACCTGAAGGCTTAAGAATACCTATGGGCTAGACTGAGGTAGGGGTAGTTGAGGAAGTTGTTTAGAAGCTTGTTAAGTCTTTTCTCAAAGGCGGTGAATTAAATACACTTTCCACTCGTCAGCTTTAACAAAGAAACCCAGCCATTAACATAGGAAAGCTTTTTGTTTGCATTTTTTAACAGCTGACATTTGTACCTTTTGGAGGAGTGGAGGGCATCTCATTGCTTCCTTGTTTAAATCAGCCTGGAAATAATGGGGATGATAGGGAAGCAGGGCTAATTTCCTTTGTCTCCTATTCAGCAGATAATGGTGGTCTGTGTGGGGTGTTAAAGGCCAGGCTGCAGCGCTGACCTGGAGATGACTTCATTCTTCAGAGGTTTATCAAAGGCCCCTGTCAGTCAAACTCATGCTGGGAGACTGGGGAATGGCCATCTGGTTCACTGTTCATCAGAGAGCAGCAAGCCGAGCGACGAGGTGAAAAATCTCTCTGTCAGTTCTGAGCCAGGTGGAAGGGTGAGGCGATGCCTGTGGAGGTGGGTTTAGCAGCTCTTGGGCACATACACAGAAGAGAAGTAAACGTGAGGGTATGTGTGTCTGTGTGTGTGAGAAAGAGACCAAGACAGAAACGGAGAAGGTGAGAGAGATGGAGAGAGTGGGAAGCCGAGTGGATGGAGACTTTTATTTAAGCCAGTGTGATCGTCTTGAATCGATTTTAAGTGGAAAGACTGAAGGTCACTCATGCTGCTAACCCTGCAGAGAAACCTCTGAATTGTTTCCCTGGCTGTGGGGAAGAAAGGGAGTAAGTGGCTCGCAGCGGGGATCTGATTTAATTTAAAGCACGATGTCTCTGTTCCGAAGCCAGCATTCTTTCATCCTAGCCATGTTGATTACAAGCACTAACAAGGCATTACAAGAAGCACTACCAGGAAATCTTCCCCTCTCCCCTCACCCCAAGTCAACTACTGGTGAACTAGGTTTTTGTGGGGCTACACAGCAGGGTCTGCTCAGGGCAGACGTTCAGAAAGGCTTCTGTTGTCAGGAAAGGCATATCCTCATGGCACCCAGGTTTGGGTCTGTGTTACTGTGAGAATTCCTACCAGTAGCTGAAATTTACACAGTCATGGGAAACACAACATTTTTACCCGTGGACATTGCAAGTATTGAAGGATGCTTCAACATTCAAAGATCAGAATGACAGAGACCTGGTGCCTGTCTTCCTTTCTCCCTCCCTTCCTCCCTCCCTCCCTTCCTCTCTCCCTCCCTTCCTTCCTTCTTTCCTATTGTGGTAAACTGTATGTAACATAAAATGTTTACCATTTTAACCATTTCTAAGTGGCCTTAAATGCATTCACGTCGCTGTGCAGCCATCACCATCGTCCATCTCCAGACCTCTTTTTGTCTTCCCAAACTGAAATTCTATCTCATTAAACAATAATTCCCCATTCCTCTTACTCCCAGACCCTGGCAACCACCCTTCTACTTTCTGTCTCCGTGAATTTGATTATTCTAAGTACCTCATATAAGTAGAACCATATGGTATTTGTCCTTTTGTGACTGGCTTATTTCACTCAGCACGTTTTCAAGGTTGATCCTTGTTGTGGCATGTGTCAGGATTTCTTTCCTTTTTAAGGCTGAACAATATTCCGTTGTATGGATGTACCATATTTTGTTTATCCACTCATCCATCCATCCATGGACATTGGGTTATTTCCACCAAGGCTCTCTTTTAAATTATGCTGTTCTCATATCTGTCCTCTCCTACCATCACGTTAAGCCAGTGCCCTTTCTTGGTAGACATTATTTAGTTGCTATCAACAGAAGTATCACCTCAATTTAGAGTCCACTGCCCTGTCACAAAAATGAGGCTATAATTGTGGTTGGTTTTCTGGCTATTTAAAGTGGAGAGGGGCTCTGATCCAAACAGAGCATGGGGGAAAACTAAGAGATGGGGTGAAGAGAGAATATTCCTGCTCTATTTAAAAAAAAAAATTTATTATAGAAACCTCTAAAATATATGGAAGTGGAAGAAAGACTAGTTCGATGAGCTTCCCATAAATCACCATAGTCAATCATTGACAAATTACAAATATTTTTTCATCTCTACTTCACACACTGCCTCTCCCATCCTGGGTTGTTTTTCAATTTCCCCCTAACTCTTTTTATTTTAAAAAGTTCAAACCTACAGAGAAATTTCCAAGAAAAGTGTTAAGAGCAACCATTTGTCATTACCTTCACACTTGTCTTGGAAATCACCAATTGTTAACATTTTGCCACCTTTTCTTTATATTTGTCTGTCTATCTATCATATATCTGTACTTTTTTTCTTGAGTCATTTGAAATTAGTTGCCTACATGATGACATTTTATCTGTTACTACTTCAGCATCTATCTAAAAACAAGAACGTTCTCCTTCATAACCAAATGCAATGATCATACTCAGGAATTAAACATTTATACATGATTAGCTAATAAACAATCCATATTCAATTTTCCCCAATCATCTCAACATATGCCGCCATATATATCTATATCTATATATCTATTTATTTATTTTAGAAAATCTAGGAAGGGACTAAGCATGACATTTCCTGGTCATTTCTCTTTAGTCTCCTTTAGACTCCTGACCCTTTTTGTCTTTGATGCCACCCAGCTGTTTTGGGGTGAAGGTCTTGCAAATATGTAATTTAATCTCTGAGATGGTGAGAAAGAGGATGATGATTGTTTCTGAATCTAGTGTCATCATGGACTCATAAATGTTTACATTGTTGTTAGCAGAGGTAATTCGGGAGTCGATAATATTTAGAACCTTCTGTTTGGCATCCAAATGTCTTCTGAGATATTTGCAAAGAGCAAGAATGATGAGCCATTAACTAATTCCAATAAATGAGTCACACATTAGAGAAACTTTTCACTTCTGCCTTTGGAACTGTTCCTGAAAGAAGGGCAGGTTTGCCTTTCATCTCGGCAGGGACTTACAGTTAGCTCTTTCTAATGTAAGTCTAAATTTATTTTTGAACGTTCACTAATTAAATCTTGTAAAACTCCCAAAAGTCATTTCTCATTTATATGTGAAGGAAGTGAGCATGGGGGCATCTAGGGTATAAGACATCCAGACAGAGAAAACTGTCTCTGATTTGTTGACTATTTCCTAGGACCACATAATCTACATGAGAGCACTTAACAAGTATTATCTCTCTATTAGTGTGCCCAAACTCAAACCAGTGAGAATGCAAGATGGTTCCTAGTTATTTGTTTTGAATGGTTAAGGCTAGTAAGGTATCTGGATGCAGCAGAATTCTGTTGTCATGTAAAGATGTATTGGTTTTGTATATAATATTATTTATAATTTTGAAGAGTCAGAAACATCATTCTACTTAAATGCTCACTTAGGTCTTTAAAAAGGCCAAATAGACATTTCTAAAAACCATCCAAAAAGAGGATAAAAACTTTAAGTTTGGCTCTTTTGAAGGGCGAGTATACATAGCAGCCAGAACACAGACCTGCCTATTATAAGGTAGTGGACAAGGTTATTCTGATCTTTGTACCCATGGTTTAAATAATGATAAAAGAGTGTTGGCCTAGAATACTTGTTAGATGAAGTCTGACATTTTGAAGTTTATGTTTGTGTTGGGTACCGAGAGAAAAATGTTTTGTTCAAATTTTTTTCATTTCGCTGATGAGAGAGGTCTTGCTGAGGTCTGTCAACTGGGCCATTTAACAAAAAAACAAAAACTCCTTTTATTTTTAAATTCACCCACCATGTACCTAAAGTATTACCTTAAAGGACCCCTGCCTGTGGTGTCCAGCATTTTAGACAAGAGCCTGTGGACTCTTGCCACCGTATGGCTTACAAACAAAAAACTGTGAGCCTTTGGGACATTGAGATCATGAAGTAACACCAAAACAGTGAGCCAGGGAAACCCATGTGGCTGGGAGACAAGCAAGGAGGATAGTTCCTGAACTGTCAAGATGCCCTTGCTTAATGAAGGGTGGATTCAGAGGAAAACTGCTGGAGAAGTAAGAAGTTAAGATCGAAAGAGAATATGAACAGAGCTATTTACAAGGATTATGTACCTGCATGTCTTTCTGTGTTTTTGTTTTAAAAATTTATTTATTTTAACAAGGTTTGCTTAACTAAGCCATGGATTACCTAGAGTGGTTTTATTTTACATGTGTTTTGAACTTACATTGTCAATCTTTCTATGCCTCTTCTTGGAAATCTCATGGAAAACAGGGATTACCTTAATTCCACTTGGTGTCTCCTGGGAAATCAAGATAGTTTTCATATAGTTCTCTTTAACTAACTACAACATTTTATAGGATTCTGGGATTAATCAAGACTCATGACACAAACGTCTTCATGCTTATGTTGGTTTGGGGTAACAGATTTCCTTGTAGAAAGGAGGTTGCGATGAGCTGGGTATTTGGCAAATATAGGGAATATGGAGATGGTCACTTGCCCCAAAGTGTTGGGACTTCACTCTCTATGTTTACCTTTATCTGTTTGGGATTATTTTGTTTCCTGGCAGTGCTACAGCTGAGTGAATCTCAGAGGCACACACCTAGCCCTTCATTCCGTATAAGCTTCTTGTCTTACCCTCTCCACCAACAGAAAACTCTAATTGAGAAATCTGTTTCTTTATTACTTATTTCTCTTCCACAGTAAAAATGTATCGTTCTTTCTGATCCTGGTATTACACTGGGAAATAATAGCAGTAAATAATTATTAAATGAAGCATTTCCAATAAGGTACTGATGGACTAACAATGGATTGGCAGTTTCTATCTATCTCCAGACTTTCAAAACTTTAATAGGTCTATAGGAGATATAATGTTGTACTCTAAAGAAGTACGTGTGGTTTAGCAATGGAAACGTAGAAAAACAATTATGTAAGTTTGGATCTGTGTCCAAGGCCAAGTTCGTCATATAGGGTGATATGTGTGTGTTCAAGCTGTGAAGATTGAAGCCGTCAAAGTGGGATGTGATGTTGGTCATTATCATACTCCTCCCAGGCATTAGGGACCTTCCTGCTTTATTCCTGAGTGCCTATCCTCACACTACATTGAATACCAATGGTGGGGATTAGTAGGATAATCAGCATAATTGACCCATTCTGACGCTGGCCATCATGTCCCAAGGGGGATCTAGGGCTCAATACTCTATTAAAACTGGTGTTTAGCTGTCATTCAGACAGATAGCGTGGGGCTAGGCAAAAGCTGAGCATCTAAACATGGCAGCACGTGATTCCAATGGCAGGAATATGAGCTTAAAGTAAGCCTACAATTTCAAGGTATGGAGGAAAGGAAGATATCTTTGTACAAAGTCCAGTTCAAGTCTAGGATCTGGAGAAGCCAGTAATCAGGCAAAAGGAGAGCCACAGAAGGCCCACAGGAAAAATCTGAGATGGCAGATGCCTAAAAGAGGTTTAATAAACTCAGGAATTAGGAGACTGGATAAAAGGGTAAAATCACTGTGGGACCTAGAGAAAAGATAGAAACCCAGTTTTGAAGAGGTCTAAGTACCAAATCTAGGATGGCACCAGCAAGATAGATTTGACACTGGTTAACAACCTCCCTCCTTCTCTCCTTGAGATTGGTCCCAGAATTTGGAAATGTGTATGTGTTTTCAGTTAAACAATCTCAGTTTCTATATTAGAAACAAAGGACAATGGTTATGATAGGGATTCAGGCAACTTTTACAGAATCGAAAGGCATAGATATGGGGGTTAGTGTTCTATGCCCTGTGTCCAGCTTCTGAGATACAGTCTGGCTTTGTGGTATTCCTGAAGTCACACCTAATGGTAAGACATAGATTCTGTGCTATGGGCCTTCTCTCATAAGCAAGGTCGCTGATCTCAAGTCCCCTAAGCCCCTTTGCTGTCCTGGAGGTCTAAGTGACTTTCTGAAGCCTAGACAGCTTGGCCTTATCAGATAAATCTGCCTCCTGTGATTCAAGGAGGGGGTTTGTCAGACTGAGCATTTCTGTGAGGTGGTCCTACCTGCCTCATGAGAGGTGAATCCTATGAGGCAGAAAGGATCTGGGAATTCAGCAGTTGCCTTGGTTTCCAAGAAATGTCCCCACCCTTCAGTTGGTTCTGAAAATAACAGTCTGTTTCACTTGAAAAGGGAATGCATGCTGAGTTCTCTTCTCGGCTGATAAATTATGCTGTATTAACACTGGCATCAGTTTCATTTTCACTGTGTAAACATGAGGCAGCCCAGAGTGGAAAGAGGGTGGGAAGGGCCGGCTGCCAGGCCCCAGCAGAGATGCGTGTGCAGCGCTTTGAATGTTGGATGGTGTTCATGCTACGTTACAGTTGGCTTCCCCAACACCTGTCCCCAGCGCTCAGGCCTTTTTAAAAAAAATTATGAACACTTCGCCACCTAGGTTGGTTGGTTTAGTGCTAGGTGATGTACATGGTTAAGTAAATGCTATGATTCAAATAGCCCTGAGAAAGGGGGCTCAAAAATGTCCAGTGTCTGGTCACTGGGTCTGTGATTCTATTATAGATTCATCTGTAAGGGTTATGATGTAACATTTTAAAACCTCCCTCTTCTACCATAAATATACTAGGGATGGAATCACATATTTATTTCACTAACCCTTTTACTGAGCCAGATCTTCTGTTGTAGGCAAGGCACCTTGGTCCCAAATTAAAATTTCTATTGCCATTATTGGCCATGAAGAACTTAGCATGAACTATTTCATCAATGATTCCAGTCAACCAACTTGACAGGTGCAACACAGGGTGACTAAATGGATAGTGAAGATTAAGGCACAGGAATAGCAAGATACATATCTAAAGGGCACAGACCTAGGTAGCCTGGCCAGGATCGTTGGTGGCCCAGGGACAAAGTGAGGGCGATGATGGACTGAAGGGAAGGAGTGGGGGTGTCACAGAGGGGAAAAGGACATAGAAGATGTAAAAATGGAAAACAATAACAAAACCCTTTCTCGGCTACACAGTTTTGTTTTAGAGGTCACTTGTACAGCCATACACTTTGGAGTAAGATGGTCCTTTTGAAACAAGAGAAGGACTTCTAAACATGAAAACTCAGTATATTAAAATCCATAAAAGTTAGAATTCTTATTTAGAATTAGAAAAGTAAAAACATTTAGTCAAAATGTCTATCTGAAATGTGAAGTTTTGTAGAAGATTCTCTAAGGCAGTGTTTTTCGAGGTGGAACATATCAGTCGTGATGGTGTCTGCTGTAGGTAACTGAAGATCCAACTCCACAAACAGGCTTAAATGAGAGGGACATTATTACCTTATGTAAAAAGACACCCAGATGTCAGAGTGAGCTTTAGGGTTAGTTGAGTCAGTTGTTTAATAATTTCATAAAAAACCCAGTTCTTGCCTTCTGTCTACCCTAATAATGCCAGTGTTATTTAATCCCAGAAATGATCCCCCAGTAGTCATCAGATGGCTACTATGCACCAGGCTACAATATTTTCCTTGTTCACAGCTGGTGGGAGAGAGAGTTTCTCTCTTAACATGGAATTAGCTTCTTTCCCTTTCGTCTCAGTGAGCCACCCACGTTCACATACCTGCAGGGAATGGCATCCACTGATTGGCTTCTGCCTGAGCCCCTGAACCAGTTAGTAAAAGGGACTTTGAGATTATGTGATTGGCTGGAGGACTAATCGGGAACTAGAATCAGTTTCTCATAGTGCAGAAAGAGAGACCAGTAGAAAATGGGATGAATGGTCCACACCCTAATTACCGACGCCACTATTGAGGTGGGAGTGGAAGGCACAGTCACTCCTCCCCCTTGCTCACGCCTGCCTCTCATTTATCTTTACCCTTCAAACACTACTTTGTACTTTCTAGGAGCTTCTAGGATTCTAGTTTGAAACCACTGTCAGAGCAAGGGCGGCATCAACCCAAGAAATCAAATAGGTGTGAAGTCTGAGTAATTACCTTCTCTAAAGGCTTAGAAATTCTGAGCTTACATCAGAGACTCTTTTACCACATATAAACGCTTCCTTGTCTGTGCAAGGAGAAGTAACCCAGAATAATGGGTAGGAAGTTCCCGGCCCCAAAAAAGAAAACAAAGCAAAACAACACAGAATTCCATAATTAAGAATTTCTTTAGAAAAGAAGGAACATAAGAATCCCGAATAGACTCTTATGTACGTCAACAAATATTCTATCCTTCATGTGCACTATTGGGAAGATTTTTTGTTTGATTTTTTTTAATGTTTAAATTTGTCAAAGGAACTTAAAAATAAAAACTACTTGGATGCAGATTGTTTGAAAAAAAATAGTTCTAGTTTGAAATCATGTTTTAGAACTGCAGGCATGGCTCTCAGCATCCCAAAGCACATGGCCTGGCAACTGCACTGAGCACCAACGAAGCCCACAGGAATCTGAAACAAGGCCACCCCAGGAAATCGGGAAGGCCGTGTTGATACTTACAGTGAGCTTCACACCAGAGCATTGGAAATGGTTAGTTTTAGCCATTAACTGGCAAAATGGGTCTCCTTTATGAAAATTTTCTTTTTTCTTTTTTTTTTTTTTTCACTTCTTGAGAAATCTCTAAGGAACTGTTTTGGTTGACCACTAGAGTGAACCAAATAACACTGTCTATTTTAACGTCATAATTTAATGCTGTTATTCTCTTGCCTATGTATCCTATTTGTAGAACTTAACACTAGTGTTTGCCCCAGATTGCATGTTCTTATAGGAACTTACTGCAGGTCATTTGCCTCTTTGCTCTCAAATGTATCCCATGCGTTTTCCCTGTATCACTGGGGCTGAATCCTTCATCAACATTTCCGGACTTCTTGGCCAACTTGCTTCCAGCTAAGTCCTAACAACAGGAGGCCCTAGTGGGAGATTGGAGGATCAGAGGGAAGGAGACATCAGATTATTTCCCTGATTCTCTCTGCCAGGAAGGGTCTCTTTTGTGTCTTATCAGTGCCTTCAGTTCCCACTAGTCAGTTCCTCCCTTCGTGTTCCCACCTCCTACCAGGCAGACATGCTACAATTTCAGCTGCCACCGGCTGAACTGTTTGGGTGCAAAATCTGACATACTTGGTTGAATAATTAGTTTGATTTCTTTGAAATCATATTTTATAAGAGCACCCGTGGCTCTCAGCTGCAACATCCCAATGCACATGTGTGGGCAGCTGCAATCAGCACTGAGGTCCCAGTAACGTCATCCCTTCTCGTTGTCCCTCTAGCCCTATGGGTGGTAGTAAGTAGCTC
This sequence comes from Phocoena phocoena, assembly GCF_963924675.1. Classification (NCBI taxonomy): domain Eukaryota; kingdom Metazoa; phylum Chordata; class Mammalia; order Artiodactyla; family Phocoenidae; genus Phocoena; species Phocoena phocoena. The sequence goes on from NC_089228.1 coordinate 90,403,211, forward strand.
ACTATGGTTTCTACTCACCTTCCTCCCCTGGTTGCTCCTTCAGCTATTGTAAAAACATTGAAAACATTTTCTACTATTACATTCCCCCTTTTGAATTATCTGACATAGGTTTGTTTTCTGAGTTGGAACCTGATGAATACTATAGGGAAATACTAGTTGCTTTAATAGGATGTTCTTTTGATATACCCGCCATGCTACCAACAGAACTACAAATGATAATAACATTCTTTGAAAGTGGAATCATCTTGTGCTAAATTGACTTCTGTTTTTCTTTGTTTCCTTTATAGAAAATTTAAAAATTTCTCCTGCAGACTATATGTTTTGCATTGATGCTTGTCCACATGTTTGGGTAGTGAGGACTTGAAGTCCTAAGTGTATCAGATAAGCATGCAGACTATCAATATGGCAGAAAAAATAATGCATTGAGTCCCTTGTGTGGCCTTAGTTTTTGCACCAATGTCTTTCAAATTTCATGTTAAATGTTTTAAGTGCTTTTCAATACCAAGAATGCTAGAAGAATCTTTTGAATTTAACTTAAAATTGAAAAAGCCAAATAAAGAAACTATGTTCAAAATTGACATATCTCCCATACTTTCCATTTAAAATACTGGCACATATTAAAAGGCATACATAACTTGTAGTTTTTGACCAAAGATCAGTTGAATTAAAGGGCAGCAGGGAGTGAGTATTGGTTAAGTCTGAAGCTTTGGTTGAAAATCCCCAGAGGGGTCTCAAGTCAAATTACATGGAAGCAGAAGCAGACATCCCTGGCAGGACTTGAAACACTCTGGGGTCAGCCATCTTGAGCACAAAGGTGGGATGGCTGAGTGCTTGTCTGTGTTAATTACTGCTTAAATCATTGGGTAGGATTAGCAGAATATGCATAACTCAGGTGGGTCTTCATTTGCACCTAATGACTTTGGTCTTTCCCATAGCAAATGCTGAAGTGTACTACGAGAAAGAAAACGTCCATAATTACTTTTTTTTTTAAAATAGAATGGCTATAATTTCTTTAGAGAAGGAGTTCAAGTTTTCCATTTTGCTTTTAAGAAGGACTCAGGAAAAGGTTACATTAGACAATTTTGCATAGGGCTGCTGACAAAAACCAAAAAAGTTAGAGTTGGTGGGGTGTAGAGAGGATGCCCCACCCCTTGCAAAAAAAAAAAAAAAAAACCACATAAAGCAAATTAAACAGAAATACAAGCAATCGCTCTCTCCTACACCCCACACAAAATAACAAAGAAAAATCTGTATTTTGTTTTTCAAGGTATAGTAGAGAGATTTTTTTTCTTTTAATATGCTTTCAAATCCTCAGGGACTTTATAATTTATCAAGAAAACACATTCTTCCTAATGAAAGGTTACTGACCTTCATGAATGTGACAGTTCAATTACAGCCCATTCATATGCAGAGCAGCGCTGATAAAGGATTTGGGAAATGTGACTAGCATAGCAAAAGAAGAAAAATGTCTAGGAAATTATTATTAGTTTAAAAAAATTTTTTTAATTGTGAAACAAGAATAATAAATAAGATTTGCTCAGGTAGTAGACCCTTCTGGGCCCCAGCAGCCCATTAGATTTGCTTCAATGGGTATGCTGCCTCTTTTTTCTTCCTAATATATCTGCCTTTTTAATCCTCTGAGCCACTAAACCTAACAAATCAGCAAGCCCTTCGGGTTCTGAAATGCAGGGTTTCAATTTTTTTTCCTTTTCCCTTTGACTGGCAGGGCAAGGTGGAACGTGTCTTAATGTTATTTTAAGTGCTTGACTACTATTTAGATGCTGAAGGGATGGAGAGTTATAAGAGGGAGTGTTATATACTCTCAGCCACCCACATACATGCACTCCAGCCCAAGCTCACAGGAGGCAGGCAGCAGAATAGTTAAGCCAGATCCTGGCTAGACTCACTGGAGCCAGCCTCAGCCAGACTTGGGTGACACCTGTGAGCTGCTATGTGCTGAGCCCCTCCAGGTGTGGGAAAGAAAATCCAACTGCCACTTTGTAGCCCAGAATGCCCCTCTGCCAGAGATCTCTGGAATATCCCAGAACCAGTTTCTTTTTTAGCAGCTGTTGGTAGGGATTCTCCTTTAACAATACCTTCTTCATTAAAAATAAGACAAAATGCATCAAAATATAAAATTCTCCTTGGGATATAACCAATATAAATATTTTAAACAACTCTGAAATATAATCGTTGTTTTCATTTTTAATATTTTACCTTGGAAATGAACATCAGCCACACACATGTGTGGTGTGAGTTGTCAAACGGTAAACTTTACTGAGAGTTTTGAGAGAACATACATGTCCCCAACACCCATCATACTGCCTGGCACATAGTAATAATTCAATATTTGCTGAATGAATCCCCGTTCTTATAGCATTTCTCTCCACTCTGTTTTTGGATAAGTACTCTAGCCTAATTAGCAGTTATTCCTCTAAGATATTTACCCACCCTAATTTGCTCTTACAGGTTGCCTTCTTCCTCCACCACTTCTGGGCTATTTGACTTCAAATCACTTTCAGTCACATTGCATTTTTTAACATAAGTCTACTACAGAAGGCATTTTTAAGGGAAGGATTTGAAGAAGGAAAAATAAGGAGAAAGGGTATCAGTGTCACTTTTGTGCATTCCTAAACCTGACAAAGCATAATCCTTTTCCCTTAGGCATTAATATGTGAAGTCATACCTTACTGGCAGAAAACTTTCAAACAGACAATGAACAGCAGCAAAGATGGTACTGTTGAGTGTAGCCTAACTTTCTCCATTTCCGCTTCTCTTGAGCAATATTCTGAAAAGCTTTATCAGGTCTTCTTTGTAAATCAGTATGTTAGGAATTTGTGTGGAATGGAATTCAAATAAAATCACCTCAAAGTACTATTTCTTGAGTCTGAACATCCGTTTCAAAAAGACAACATTTGAATATAATATTCTGAGAAATTAAGATACTTTGAGAATATAATAATTTAAAGACTAGTAGGGTAGTCTAAGGTTTAGATTAGCTACAGTAAATATTTTAATGTGTGTCTCTTTTTATTTTGTCCAGTTTTTATTTTGTCCCATGTATAATCTGACTTATTCTATTTTTAATATGAAGGGAGGAGGTAAGTATGCTGCATCAGACACACACACACAGACGACACGCACACACTTTTATATACTAACACATACCTTAGATGGCAAGGAAGTTAGTGATTTGACAGTAAGATCTTTTTGAATTTTGAAATAAATTTGTGCCACTTAAACATGATTGATATATGTTTTTAATTAAAGTTCTATAAGCTTTATTTTCTCAAAGTTCACTTTTGTTTAGGTGTCTTATTTATTTTTTGCATAACCTGAAGGACATAGCAACATGTTGAAAGATGGTCAATAAAAATTTCCTTCAATTACTATTTTTCTGTGTGTCAGACCTAGACACATTCAGAACTCTGGTGTAGTTTTGGGAAGCTTATCAGTTCGGACTCAATGCTGTGAGAAAGTGAATTTGGAATTTTAAAAAGTACTCTAGATCAGAGTTGCCTGCTTTATACCTCTTGATACTGTTTCTGATGTTTCTTCTAAATATCCTTTTTTACTTTGTTAATTTTTGATACCACCCAGAACCACTATTTAACTACTAACAAACTTTCTTTGAGCAAATACTATGCATACAACACTATATTATTCATTTTTTTTAATGGATAAAAAACAGAGATAGTAAGTGGTAGAGCAAACCCTCAAACCTGTGTTTGCCCGACTCCAAAATCTTTTCACTTAACCAATTCACTACAGTGTCAGAAAATGCACTTAGCAACATTTAACAGGAAATCTAACCCGAAGTGGCTTAAATAATAAGAAAATTGTATTATCTCATATAACATGTGATCACAAGTAGGGTGGCTGTATCATCGGATATTCAGTAGCTCAGAAATATTACAGAGAACAGAAATTCTTTCCGTCTCTCTTACCTGTTATTCTCAGTGGATATGTGGAGTCTCCTCATGGTCTTGAGATGGCTGCTATAGCTTTAGGCATCCCATTCTTATATTTCAATGTCAAAAGTCAAAATATGGTACGAAAAGCTCATATTTTTTCTGGACACTTTTTAAGAAGCATTTCTCTAAAACTCTCCCTCATATTTCATTAGCCAGAGCTGGGTCATATGGCCCTTTCTAAATAGATCATTGATAAAGGAAATTAAATTACCACAATTGATTTAGACAAATCAAAATTTATTGGAGCTAGAGCTGTCCTTTCCTCAAGGACACACTGCATGGAAAAAATGTGGGTATCAGAGCAAAATTTTGTTTCTTTATCAAAAGTGGGGCATAGTTCCAGTAGGCAACCAATAAAGTCCGTTAGAGCCATCTTGTGATGGCAAGGGACAAGGAGAAAGACAGGGAAACACTAAAAGGGGAAAGTTGGAGATCAGTGGGAAAAGAAAGAAAAAAATAGAAATCTTGTGTATAGCAGGTGTTCAATAATTGCTGATGACAGAAAATGAATGAAATACAATTTACAACAAAGTTAATCTGACACATATTTAATGATATGTGTTGTTCCATGACATTTCAGGCCAATAGTTTAGTAGTCCACATAAATAACTGTAATTAGTACTACTTTTTGACAGATCTTTATAGCTTATAATCTTTTCTGTTGTGAATTAACTAGTTTAAGAACAAGCATCAATGTTCAGAGGCTTTTTTTTCCACTCTTCTTACAAACGGTTGACCCTTAATCATGTATTTGCTGACAAGTACTGGAATGATTCCCCAAGAAGTGGAGTAGCCCATGATTCCTCTGTTCTTCTCCACCTACCTGATGGGGTTCAGAAATGACCCCCTCTCTCACCCCCCTCATCTCAGAGAAGTAACCAGTGGCGACTAGAACATGTCAAAGTCTCAGGACCTATTGTTATCTGACTCAATCAGATCTGGAGGCAAGGCTTTCAGAAAGCACAGCAACAAATAACTGATTCCAGATCTTTCCAATTTTGGTAAGAAAGGAGAAACCAGAATCATAGTGAAAGTTCATAAGAGGTTTCCATCCTGCATAACAGAAACTGCACTAGATAATAATCTGGAAATTTGGTTCTTCTTTGGCCAAATCCTTTAATGGTTAAAGCTTTGTTTCCTTAAATGCAAAAACAGTGCTTGGGAATAACTGATCTCTAAGATTCTTTCTAGCTCTACCTTCAATAATTCTACCTTACAATTTTGCTTCGGGCCAGAATAGTTTAATTCAATTATGAGCAGACATATAGAATTGTATCTGAGGTGATTTCATATACTACTAGGAATCCTGATTTCAATTGGTTAAGTAGAATCCTGGAAATGTAGGCTACTCTCTGTGTTTTGGTGTTGCCAATAAAGGGCTCTACTATAGCTATAGGCTCCATCAACTCATATAATCTAAACGTGTGCTAGTTTCTTGAGAAAAGGTAAAGCATTTTGTTATATATATTGTTCTCTTTTTGGAACCCTGAGCCCAAGTTTGAAGTTTTTAAGCCAGTCCAAAGAAAACGGAGATCAAATATGACAATATTATTCTCTGTTATTATTACTGTGGTTGTTATTCTCTATTGGTGGCATAAGAAACTCCTCTGCTGCAACATCATTAGAATGCCAAAAAAAGGGAAATTTCTGAGGAATGTCCACCCTTTCCTTGATCCTGAGGATGCATCTTCTAGACAATCCGCAGCTTCAAAAGATGAGTTATTCTTGCCGATTAGCCTTGAATTCCTTGGTGGACCTTTCCCAGGCCATCTGAGATGGGACTACACTTGTCAGGGAAAGTGTGGAAGTTCTCCATCCCAAGTAGCTCTCTCCACATGCCCTTGCCCTTGTACTGCTATCCGTCACCCTTCTCTCCCACTCAGTGTGTCACTGGTCCTTTTTATTATTTCACTGTTGATCTCAAATCCTTGCCTACCCAGTGTGCTGACCAAAAACCATGCCCAGGGCACAGCGTGCCCCCTCCCTCTGCTGGGTGATTCCACTGCCAGTGCCATACATGTGTTACCAGGGGCAGGCTCTACTGTCATCCCCACCTCCACCTTCAGCAAGACCACTCTGACCTCTGGGCTCTTTCTCAGAGAAATCCTGAATAGTTTTACTGCCCTCGGAAGAAATGTGGTCCCTGGACACAACCTGGTTCTGCTAGCTCTTCCCACCTTCCCTCTTGTCCATCTTTTTCTTGGGGGAACTGAGGAAAGCGGGAGTCTTGGAGTTATGTTTTCTCTTTGGGGCTGTGCTCTCACATGGGCAGGAAGAGTCTAAGGTGAGAATTCTAGCTCTCCTGGAGGAAGGGTTCAGAAATGCTCATCTGTCTTCTTGAATCCCGAGAGCGCATTCGAGCTGTCTCTGAGCAGACTTGGCACAATTACTTTGGACACCAACACGTGTGTGCTTATGTTATTCGCCACCCCAAATGCCCAGCTTTCCAGAAGGAGAGGCTTCTCTTTCCAATCTATGCTCAGCCCTGACCTTCCAGACCTGTGCAGATTATGCATCCCATTCAGCTAGCATCTCTCTTTGTCCTAAGCAGTTCTCAAGTACCAGATTTTACATTCATCTAGTTCACTGATGTAATTTAAGCAAAGGAACCATCATGCACATAAATTTATCTGGGAAGGTTGAGCCCACAAGCACAATTTCACCTTTCTTTATGCTTACCTACTCTTTAGAATATGTGTTATTACCAAAAAAAGTACATTTCAAGGGTAGAAAATCTGAAATAATCATAGCATCTTGGTCCAAAAATGTGTACAAGAAGAAAAGGGGAAATGCTAGTAAATATTTGTTAATTTTCACACATTTACTGATTGTCGTTTGAAATGTTTTGCTTAATGTTACTTGATTTTAATAAAATATTCAGTCTAATTGGAGAAGATACGCATACTGGACGCAACCTCAGCATATGCTTTGCGAAATTAATTAGAAACTGGCTAGCGTGACTTGGTGAGACTAGGTTATATTCGCTGAACTTGAGATGAGAAATTTTCTTTTGTTTCTTTTAAGCAAGATGCAGGTGGTTCAATAAATGCCACTTAACTGGGGCAGACTTGATCGGGGAAGTTGCTGAATTGGGAAACCAATTAAGTCTAATGATAATTAGCATGCACTGCTGCTTAATTGGGATAGGTGGTCCATTGAGTTGGTATCACTGTAAGTAATTAAATGATGCTCTTGATGGATAAGAGATAGAGTCTTCTTGATGGTTTAAAGACTGAAGGCAATTTATTTCCTCTCTTGATCATGCTATTGGTGGTTGAGGAGAACTCAATTTCTAAATGATGCCTTCAAAAGTTCTACTTGTTTTAAAAGGCCCTCTGTGTGTGTGTGTGTGTGTGTGTGTGTGTGTGTGTGTGTGTATTTCTGTCTCTAACTGGACTGACAAGAAATGAAGGATTATGTATTTTTTTTTCAAATGCAAAGAATGAGACATGGAAAGTTTGAGTGACTTCCTCATAGTTGTAACCATATAGTGTTGGAACACAGATAAGAACAGGGAACTTTAGTATTCCTCTCGAGTGATTCAGCACGGAGTTTTCATCAGTTGCCCACCAGGTTCAGAGGGGCTCGATGGGGCAGTGGGAACAGCCTGCCTGGGAGTTTGCCGCTGCCCCGCAGAGATAAGACACTTTGCCTCTCTGGGCTTCAGGTGTTGCTTTTATTAAGTGAAGGTGTGGAACTAAACAGTCACTAAGACTCCTTCCGGCTGTAAAAACAAAAGTGCTTCAATTTAGTGGCTTTACTTAAAAATTGTTACTGGAGAAAAAAACTTCACTGTTGACATTCAAAATTAATAATAATCTTGGGCCCCATTTTAAAAAGTATTATTGCACAAGATGTAGCTGTGTGCTTTTTGTAAGGTTGGGAGAGAGGTGGGGGTGGGTACTCATGGAATGATTTTTGTCTGTGCTATGAACAAAGCATAAATCCACAGAGAGAGAAAGAACATGAAAGAGATACTCATGAATCTGGACAACCTAAAAAATATGTGGAGGGGGCTTCCCTGGTGGCGCAGTGGTTGAGAGTCTGCCTGCTGATGCAGGGGACACAGGTTCGTGCCCCGGTCCAGGAGGATCCCACATGCCGCGGAGCGGCTGGGCCCGTGAGCCATGGCCGCTGAGCCTGTGCGTCTGGAGGCTGTGCTCCGCAAAAATGAAATATAAACAGAAAGTGGAAGAGAATGAGATGTATTAAGCTCTGTGAAAGGGAGAAGAACTTGGGTGAGGCGATGATGTAGAACACTGGTTCTAGGAGTCCTGCAGGACAAGACAGTTGAATAACCTTGGACAGAGCATTCGGGAAAGATGGGAATGGGGAAACCACGCTCCTTTGGGAAGCATGTCCCAATGGCCGAGTTAAGACACAAACAGCAGTTATTAGTGGGATCTACTTTACTTTTTTTTTTTTTTTTTTTTTTTTTTTGCGGTACGCGGGCCTCTCACTGTTGTGGCCTCTCCCATTGCGGAGCACAGGCTCCAGACGCGCAGGCTCAGCGGCCATGGCTCACGGGCCCAGCCGCTCCGCGGCACGTGGGATCTTCCCGGACTGGGGCACGAACCTGTGTCCCCTGCATCGGCAGGCGGACTCTCAACCACTGTGCCACCAGGGAAGCCCCTACTTTACATTTTTTTGACTTAGATATGAGTTTAAGATATTGGATCAAAAACTAGTTTCATCTATATTTTTCCTATAAAAGTCAGCATAATACCAAGCATTTGGACCAAGATACTCAATCATAATAGAAATGTGATGGTTAAACAATGTGTAACAGCCAGCCTCCCCTAGCTCTTTTTTTTCGTTTCTTAATTTGTCTCTCTAAGCTCATCATTTACACATCACCTCAAAGTAACATCACCATCAATTCTAGATCGCTGATGACTCATTATTATACTTGGAATACTATCTAAATTTTCAGAGTCCTACATTGTCTTTTGAGTTTGCAGACTGCTTTAAATGTCTCATTGACCTGCTAACAGTAAATTCTGTCTAAATATTTATTTTGGGGTCATGGTGTGGAGATAAATATAGAAATATATGTAAATACATGCACATATATACACACAGAGACGAAAATATAATTATCTCATATTTTGGGAATAAAATAATATGTACTTGAAAATGTGTTTATTTTTTTAACATCCTTATTGGGGTATAATTGCTTTACAATGGTGTGTTAGTTTCTGCTTTATGACAAAGTGAATCAGTTATACATACACATATGTTCCCATATCTCTTCCCTCTTGTGTCTCCCTCCCACCCTCCCTATCCCACCCCTCCAGGTGGTCACAAAGCACGGAGCTGATCTCCCTGTGCTATGCGGCTGCTTCCCACTAGCTATCTACCTTACGTTTGGTAGTGTGTGTATGTCCATGCCTCTCTCTCGCTTTGTCACAGCTCACCCTTCCCCCTCCCCATATCCTCAAGTCCACGTGTTTATTTTTAAAAATGATTTTGCTTCACCTATTAGTCACATCCCAGTTAAAGCCAGTGACAGGGCACATTTAGGTTACTTTACTCTTTATTCCTATTTGTGTTAAGTTATTACATGCAGGCTTGTAAAAAGTCCATAAAACATTGCCAACTACAGTTTGAGAGAATGCATGTGGTTGACTTAAGAGTAAATCAGCAAACAAATAGACATAACATTGCCAGTGGACTCATTCAGGTTCAGTTGCCATTGCCTTTGTGGAGGAGTTATTGATGATCATGCACCCAATAGGAATCTGATGACAGTGGCCCCAATGGCATGAGTTCCAAGCTCCACTGTGAAATTTATCTACTTCTGTTTCCTTTTTTTTTTTTTTTACTTTTGTAAATATAAAATCTACTTCTGGTGTTAACTTAGCATTATCCTATTATTATTTTATTACTCAGGTGGCCCTTGAAGAAAGATATCTTCGGCACATAGACTTTCTGAACCTTTCCTTCATTAAGAAAAAAACCTATCCATCTGGAATTAAGGGCCCTGGTACAAATAAATCAACAGTATCTCCTTTAAGTGTGTTCTTTGCTGTCACTTGGGAAGTGCAGTCAGGCTTACAGGGAGCAGAACTTTGGGGCAACTGCAGCAACCTCTCCAGCCAAGCTCCTTCACCAGGGGAACAAAACAGTTCACTGCAGCTTCAGCTTTGGTGACCTTTATACTCTGAATGCTTTACCGCTTGATTAAAAATGTGCTCATTTTTAAAGGCAGATTGCCAATGGGGTTTATACTAAGGTATAAACGTGGAGAGATTTATTAGAGGTACTTTATGTAACCATTTTTCGGGAATATGATTTTGTTTGAGAAGTTACCAGAGGCTGGAATGACAACTGCTATGTAACTCCCCAGTAAGTTTTCCAAATCAATTCATGTGGAAATCAAATTGCACCTGAGCAAATATTGAAGGGTGTAGCAAAAGGAAGGAATAGCTTTCATTTTGCAACCACAAATATTACAATAGCTTATGCACATATTTTAGGAAGACATTTTTTTCTTATGTGAAATCACTTTGCATGAAATTGCAGGATCAGTTTTGGTGGTGCGGATAACCTGAGTTGTTCTTTCACAACTATAGCCTCCAGGAGAATTCGGATGTAACTCCTTACAGAAAAATAAATGGGGAAAAGAGCTCATCTTATGTTTTGCCACCTAACAAACAACGTTAGTGGTATCATTTTACAACAAGATAGTAGATGGAAAAACACAACCTAGAAATTGATAAAAGCACTCCAAATCTTGCTATAAAAAAGATTATAATCATAAAACAGGGCCAATATTTAAAAATTGATAATGATAATAATAGCTACTTGTAGAGTGTTTAATGTTCCAAGCACTGTTCAAAGAGCTATACGTGGCTTCTATCACTTAATCATCACAGCATTTCTATGAGTTAAGCACAGTTATCACTGCATTGCACCACTAAGGAAACTGAAGCACAGAGAGATTAAGCATCTTGTTCTGTTATACAGACATTATGGTAGAATTAGAATTCAAACTGAGACGGTCTAACTCTGAAGACCTTTCTCAAGCCATATATGACACACCCTCCTTACATGTACTTTATAAACAAAGATGGCCTTAGTGACCGGAGAAGATCAAACCATCGATACCAGGGTTTCTATTTTGAAATAAGCTTCAAAAAGTAGGAAAGATCCCACGAAGTTCTCCCTGAGTAGCAAGACCACCCGAGTAAACTTGTATCTCTCTCTCTCTCTTTTTTTTGCAAAGAAGACTGCAGAGGGTGAAAACATGAACTTCTGGAGCCAGACACACCAGCAATAAACATTTGGTAAGTTATCTAATTTTATCTATGCATATTTTCCCATCTAGAAAACGGTGATAAAAATAGTCACCTCAGATACTTTTTTAAATCAGGACTAAAACAGATGATATTCCTCAGCTTCTCAGTACAGTGTTTGACACTTAATATACAACCAGTCAATGGCAACAGTCACTATTATTAATTAAAAACATTTGAACGAGGAGCCTTAACTAGAACTGAGAATTCCAACTTATTTGCCATTTCTTATTTTCTATTCATATATTGTTTTTCTTTTCTCTCTCTCTCTTCTTTTTCCTGTGGATATTATGAAGGGGAAAGATCTTCTTGGAAGAGTATTTTTATAACATCATGTTTGAACTCTTTGGGCAAAAAAAAAAAAAGTTCAGATCTACTTATAAGTAGCAATGAGGGATTAAAGAAAGGATTGAGACAAAAGTCAGTCTATGGGCAAGGAAAATGGCTTATTTGGGGAATGGTACTAAATTAAATTAATAAATTGAAAAAAATGCATGAAAAAGAGAGAGAGGACATGTCTTATACCAAGAAAGGGCATGCTTAGAAAGATTTTGACAGGGGGAAGGTGTTGTTAGCTAAACTGATAACAAGTGAAATGTCACTACTTTAGAGCCTAGATTCAAATGGCATCTGATTGCATATGAGTAAGTGGTGGCATTTCAGAACACTGCCTTGGACCATAACTGAGAAACTGTAAAAAAACATCCCCTCCACTGATTGTGTTTTTAAACCATTTTTAAAAAATTTTAGTCAAATTTTAGTTTTCCATTGACGTCTACTAAGAATCTGTTAAGAAAATTCATCCATTTAATGGCCATCTTCCAGAGCATAGTGAAATGGCATGGTTGTGGAGTCAGAAAGACCTGGAATGTAATCCCATCTCTAACATCTTGTGGTGCGTGATTTTGGACAAGTCATTTCATGTCTCTGAGCCTAACTATGATAACTGCCCCAAAGGTGGTTGTATGTCCTGTGATAATGTGCAAAGTGCTTTGCACAGCGGTGCTCGGCCTGTGGTCCCCAGCCGAGCCTCATTAGGAAACTTATTAGAAATGTAATACCTCATGCCTAACTCTGCAGGTGGAGTCCAGCAATCTGAGTTTTATCAAGCCATCAGGGGATTCTGATGCACTCTAAAGTTTGAAAACGACTGGCCTAGCATAATTTCTGACTCATAATTGGGGTCAGTAAAAAGCAAATAGGATTATTGATATTATATGGCAAGCTCTGGAGCTGAGGACACAGAAAGAAAAACAATGTTTGTGTTTCTATCTAGAGGACTCAACTGTCGAGTGTGATCAGAATACTTGAGACTATCCTTTGGTCTAAATCCATGGATCTCAGATTTAGCTCTACTGAAACAGCTGGGAAGGCTCTACACTTTTTTCTTAATAGTGGAAAATATATATAACATAAAACTTACCATTTTAAACATTTTTTTTGGTGTACAATTCAGTGGTATTAAGTGTATTCACACTGTTGTGCTACCATCACCACCAGCCATCTTCAGAGCCTTTCAATCTCATCAAACTGGCCTTTCTTCCTCACCCCGACCCCTGGCAACCACCATTCTACTTTCTGTCTTTGTAAATTTGACTATTTTAATCACCTCATATAAGTGGAATTACACAATATTTATCCTTTTGTGACTGGCTTACTTACGTAGCATAATGTCTTCAAGGTTCATCCATGTTGTAGCATGTGGCAGAATTTCCTTTTTTTTAAAGGCTGAATAATATTCCATTGTATGTATATATCATATTTTGTTTATCCACTCATCATCTGATGGACATTTGTCTTGCTTCCATCTTTCGGCTATTGTTAATAATGCTGCCGTTAATAATGAGTGTACAAATATCTGAGTCCCTGCTTTCAATCCTATTCAGATTTCCCACTTTTTCCATAATTCAATCATGGAAGGTTGTGTGTTTCTAGGAATTGGTTCATTTCATCTAGCTTATCCAATTTGTTTACATATAATTGTTCATAGTACTCTCTTACAATCCTTCTTGCTCCTGTAAGATAGGTAGCAATGCACTCCTTTTTTACTTCTGACTTTTTTACTCTTTTTTTTTTAGCCAATATAGCTAAAGGTTTGTCAATTTTGTTGATTTTTCTGAAAAACCACTTCTTGGTTCTGTTGATTTTCTCTATTGTTGGGGAAGCTTTTTAAAAAGTGCCGATGCCCTACTCCAGATGTCCTGCTTTAATTTAGTGTGAGATGGGGTTTGGATATCAGTATTTTCTAAAAGCTTCCTAGGTGGTTTTAATGTGCAGCCACATTTGAGAATCACTGGTATAAGAAATTCTTGATTCTGGAGGAACTTAATGGCATTTTCATAATTCACTATTTAGGTTTATACAGGGAAATTCTTGTAGAAGATAATGTAAAATAATGCTATTATATGGAATTGGTCAGTAAAAAGTGGTAAGTTGGAATTTGAATGCTGGATTCCTCTTTTTCTTTTCAGTGATTTTGTCCCCTCATAATGAATGACTACTTGTGTTAGGATGATGTAGTTAACAAATATTCACAATAGATTAGGTATTGTATTGAATAAGTAAAGTGTACATTTAATCTCTGCACTCAAAAGAACTGACAAGAGTCAAGAGAACCAAACGTATATCATTCAAGTTGATTGATAAAACTTTTATCTCTAATACTCCTGAGTTCACTTCCTAAGTTTACTTCCTATTACCTCCCCATTCCTAGAACTACCAAAACAAAACTTTCCAAGGAATTCCAACTTCTGTATTTCATGTAATCTAAGACACCATCCATTTTAAGATGCAATTATTTTTAATATTTTAATAAAATCTCCCCAAACAGAACTTTCAATAAAGATTGTGACACAGCATCAATTGTAAAATGCATCCTAGTTTAAGACCTATTAAAATGTGGAAAAAACTAGCATCTTTTGATCAATGAAATCTGCAGTTTTTCTCCTCACCTAAGCAGAGAGATAAATTGATGGGGACAAAATAATATAATGTATCTTAAGGCCCAGTATATTTAATTCATTGCTTTTTTTGCTGATGTGGGTTGTTTATGCCAAGGGATGCTTGCAATTATATGGCTAACCAAAGGATGGCTATATACCTATTTATCTGGGATAGTGGACTTTTGCTATAAGAGTCAAAGGGGACTTCCCTGGTGGCGCAGTGGTTAGGAATCCACCTGCCAATGCAGGGGACATGGGTTCGAGCTCTGGTCTGGGAAGATCCCGCATGCTTCGGAGCAACTAAGCCCATGTGCCACAACTACTGAGCCTGCGCCCTAGAGCTCGCGAGCCACAACTACTGAGCCCACGTGCTACAGCTACTGAAGCCTGCGTGCCGAGAGCCCTGCTTCGCAACAAGAGAAGCCACTGCAATGTGAAGCCTGCGCACTGCAACGAAGAGTAGCCCCTGCTCGCCACAACTAGAGAAAGCCCGCGTGCAGCAATGAAGACCCAATGCAGCCAAAATAAATTAATTAATTAAAAAAAAAGAGTCAAAGGAGCACAAGAGATGTGTTCTCGATGTCTCTTCCAGTGCTCTTAATATAAATTCAAAACCTTAAGGCCTAAATGTTTACCAGCTAAATCAAGACATGTGCTTTCAATAGAAGGGGCAGTCAGACTGTCTATTCTAGATATTTGCTCTTGCCAGGGTGTATTTGTCGTGTCCAGATTGGGATGAAGCCAGTTCATCTCAGTCCAAGTCTCCACCTCACTTATGCTGAGAAAGCAGACAAAATGAAGCATCTGGATTAGATGAAATACTAAGACCACAAATCTAAATCTATGCCCATGATGGTGGTCCTGCAGAACCAAATGCAGTGTGAAGAACTCTCCCGTGTTATTTGGGAATTTGGCCAGGTCACAGGAGGAAATTCTGAGTGGAAGATGTGAACATTAAAATACTACAGGAGGAATTCAGAAGATCATGATCACCTTCAACCCAAACAAATGAAATGACTTGCCAAGTTATGTGGCAGTGCTTCCAGATTAGAACTCAGGTCAAGTTGTCTGTGTAGAAAATAAGGACCCCCTTGGCTCATTTGCTTTTCCCCCCTCACACTTTTCTCTTCCCATGTACATGTTTTGTGAAGATTCTTAAAGTTTCCTCATGTAATATGCCACCCTCACCCCATTATTTTCTCCTTTGAAAATGTAAAAGACTCCTTTAAATAGAATTTGCTTTGTTGAATCCAAGATAACAAAGGATTAAAGAAACAGCCAGCTGTTTTCAATAGTTAGGAGCGGAGAAGGAACAAACTAGAAAAATTCCTGTTTTAGGCATGTTTAGCTGCTCTTAGGTGCCTTCTTCTTTACTTTATTGTCTTCTTCCCTTGGGCTGGGGCACCAGGTTATCATCCTCCACCCATGATCTTCAAATCTTATGAGGAAAAAGCAGCGTGACTAAACTGAACTCTATTTAAGTCCTCTCAAATTATCCACCCCCCACTGTCTTCCAGACACAGACATGCAAACTCATAGTTTCATATGTAGCCTTTTAGTTTTGCTTTTCAACTTGGGGGATATAATTCTTTTCAACTTCTCATTGATATAACCCTAAAAGTGCATGAAAAGGAGTGAAAGTAGCTGAAAATAACAACAACCAAGAATACAAAATTGGTTCTTGGACAGACTTCTGGAACCCTGAATAGCCAAAGCAACCTTGAGAAAGAAGAACAAAGCTGGAGGCATCACTCCCATATTACAGAGCTATAGTAAACAAAACAGTATGGAATTGGCATAAAAACAACACATAGATCAATGGACCAGAATAGAGAGCCCAGAAAGAAACCCACATATATATGGTCAATTAATTTATGACAAAGGAGCCAAGAATTACAATGGGGAAAGGACAATTTCCTCAATAAATTGTATTGGGAAAACTGGACAGCCACATGCAAAAGAATGAAACTGAACCTCTTGTCTTACACCATACACAAATATGAACTCAGAATGGATTAAAGACTTGAACGTAAGAGCTGAAACCATAAAACTCCTAGAATAAAATATAGGCAGTAAGCTCCTTGACATTAGTCTTGGCAGTGATTTTTTAGATTTGATAACAAAAGCAAAGGCAACAAAAACAAAAGTAAACAAGTGGGACTACGTCAAACTGAAAGCTTCTGCATGGAAAGGAACCCATCAACAAAATGAAAAGGCAACCCCACTGAATGGGAACAAATATTTGCAAATCATATATCTTATAAGGAGTTAATATCCAAAATATATAAAGAACTCATACAACTCAATAGCAAAAAACAAATAATCTGATTTAAAAATGGGCAGAGGATCTGGATAGACATTTTCCAAAGAAGACATATAGACGGCTGACAGGTACATGGAAGGATACTCTATATACTACTCATCAGGGAAATGCAAATCAAAACCACGATGAGATATCACCTCACATCTGTTAGGATGGCTATTTTCAAAAAGATAAGAAATAACAAGTATTGGTGAGGATGTGGAGAAAAGGGAACCCTCATGGTGCACTGTTGATAGGAATGTAAATTGGTGCAGGTACTGTGGAGAACAGTATGTGAGTTCCTCAAAAAATTAAAAGTAGAACTACCATATGATCCAGAAATTCCACTTCTGAATATTTATCCAAAGAAAATGAAAACACTGACTCAAAAAGATAGATGCGCCTCATGTTCATTACTGTACTATTCACAATAGTCAAGATATGGAAACAACCTAAGTGTCCATCAACAGATGAATGGATAAAGAAAATATGGAGTATATATAATGGGATATTATTCGGCTATAAGAAAAAGGAAGTCTTGCCATTTATGATGGACCTTAAGGGCATTATGCTAAGTGAAATTAGTTAGAGAGAGACAAATCAATATTTTGTCATGTATGTCTGGAATCTAAAAACAAATAACAAACTTATAGATACATAGACCAAATTGTTGGTTGCCAGAGATGGGGGTGGGGGTGGGTGAAATATGTGAAGGGAGTCAAAAGGAGGTACATACTTTCAGGTACAAAATAAGTCATGAGGTTGTAATGCACAACATGGCGACTATAGTTAACAATACTGTATTGCATATTTGAAAGTTGAAAGTTGTTGAGAGTGGATCTTAAAAGTTATCACAAGAAAACAAAATTCTGTAATTGTGTATGGTGATGGATGTTAACTAAACTTATTGTGATCATTTCAAAATGTATACAAATATATATCATGTCCTATCTCATGTCAATCTGTCAGAGCTTCTCTCTGGAGCTGTTAATTCCCTGGCACTTCTAGGCAAGGGAAGAATAGCCTTCTATGGATTGGGAAAAATCCCTTGGGCACAGAGATGCAGACCCTGACAGTTGGAAAGCATCTAGAGCATGTTGGAAATACACAGTAACTTTAAAATTCTCCAGTATCATTAATATGTCATTTCAAGTTATTTAAAGATTCAAATTACATACCACCATGTACAGTTCTTGAAAAACTTACCCAGAGTATATTCTAGCTATTAATTTGATGGACTATGTTAAAATGCAAGAAAGGAGAAAAAGCAGTAAACACAGAAATGTATTTAATTACCAGTGAATGTGGTAACAAATGTAAATTCAAAAGAAAAAAGTGATTTTTGAAAGAGAATATTTAATTTTTAAAAGCCAAATTAATTCAATAATGTCAGCATTCTTGGCTGTTACCAACAGATTTTATTCATCATGATCAGAAAGGGGAAGTAGAGGTGAATCAAAGTAAAATTATGTTAAATTTCTCTTTTTTCGTACAGAAGAATTTTAAAGTTACAATATATTTCAAATATAAATGCAAAGAAAACTGTAAGCATAATAGCAAAAAACAAAACAAAACAAAAAACCTAGGTCATATTTAAATAAATACTGAAATAAAATCACACTTTCCTGGACACAAGTGACAAAAATCAACTGTAGGTTGCCTTCATAGTGAAATAATAGTGGAGAGTCTCGTGAGACTCAAGGGCAACAGTGCAGTGGGGCCTGAAGATTAGAACTGGAGAGCCAGACACCTTTGGAACTCACTCCTGGTCCCACCTTTGCTCCCCTCTCCATGAAGACTTATCTCTAACTCTGCAGACTGATATTCTCTCTTTCCCTGGCCCATTTCAGAAAACGTGGCCATCGAAATCTCCTGCTTTCAACATTTCAAGTGTAAACTTTTCATGAGCTTTTTCACTAGCTTTTTACTTTACACCTGGAAGTCTTTCAACCCAGAGCAGTGGTTTGTTTGCTACTCGATAACTAAGATCTGATAAAAATGCAATGGATTGCATTTTCCCAGGCAGATAGCATAGTGGATCATTGAAGAATCCTTAACCACTATCTCATGAGCATTGAGCAAAGAATGAAGATTCAATCTATATATAATAATTGTCCCTATAAAGGAAAACAAAACAAATGGAGAAGCAATGGCAATAACCACGTAAAGAAGGAACCAACCCCATGCCTTCCAGATAGGGGTTCTCTAAAGAGAGCACTTAAACAAGAGGTGGAATTTAGCTACTTAAAAAGGGGCTTGTCTCCCTCCTTCCAAAAAGTGTGGACTAAGCAAAATATCCTATGATTTGTTAGGAACTGCTAGCAAATGGCTAATAAACTGGGGAACCTCTCTCAGGGTCTTTGGTAGGACTAATAATAGTGATATTAAAGATGCTAATGATAATAACAATGGCTGTAGAGATTTGAGGAAATGACATCTAAGCTGAGAGTTGAAGGATCAGAAGAATTAAGCCAGATGAAAGAGAAAAGGGAAATGTGTTCCTGCCGAAGTGAATCTGATACAGGGGTAAAGACCTAGAGGATAAAGCACAATATATTGAACATAAATATAGAATTGAGAATTGAGGTATGGCTGAAGGACAAAGTGGTGAGAAATGAGGATTCTCTTCCTGGCTTGTAGAAGGCTGGAGATTGAGAGAATGAGAAAGGTAGAAGGCTGGAGATTGAGAGAGAGGGAGAGAGGGAGAAGAGAGAGAGAGAAAGAGAGAGACTTGCTCGATCTCTGGTGTCTTTACTTATAATGGCACTAATTGCATCCTGAGGGCCCCACTCTCCTGACCTCATCTAACCCTAACTACCTCTTAAAGGCCCCATGTCCAGACACCATCACATTGGTGACAAAGGCTTCAACATAAGAATTTTGGGGGGACACAAACATTTCTGTTATATATGTATTCATACACACACACACAGAGTCCTAAAATGTTAACAATGGCTATCATTGGAACTATAATCTAAAAGTCCACAATAGGTTCTATAGGTTTTATATCTTTTTTTTGCCATCAAAGGTGCTCTCTGGTATGTTTTTGTCTTTATGTTATTGCATTGCCATACACATATCTGATTCATTTCCATCTGCCTTTCTTCCCTCCTTCCTTTCTTCCTTCTTTTAGTTACCTCATGACATACCTTCTTTAAATGTAAAGCTGTTACAGCTTACTCTAAAATCAATTTCCTTTGAACAACACCCTTCCACTATTATAGTACAGCTGCACCTTTGTAATGGTCTCATGCTATATGAGAGATTTTTCCAACTTTCTAAAGATACATTTTCTATTTATTTTATTATCTTTGTACTAGGATAAGGTCACATAGCATAGAAGTTAAGACCATGGATTCTGAAATCAGATTTCCTGGGTTCAGTTTCTAATTATATTGTTAGTAGTGTTGTAACCTTAGATAAGTAATTTAATCTAGAAATGCCTTGGTCTCACATCTATAAAATGAGGGCAGTAAACGTAACTACTTTACAGACATGCTGTAGGAAATCAATGAGTTCATGTGTATAAAGTACTTAGAACAGTGTCTGCACATACAAAATACTCAATAAATGTCAATTACTATTATCATATTCTATCGTGATTTCTACTTTTAAGGAATTGTTTCTTAAGGAATTGTTTCTTACCACCTTGTAGACTGTGTTTATTTAAAGCTATCTATTATTGTTATTTTAAAATGTATCTGTTATCAGTTATAATACTTGGGTTTAGAGCTTAACTGCCCCCTCTCCAGAGATATCTAGTTGATAAATTTTTTGTGAAAAATATCTTTCCTGATCTGCATAGCTGTATTACATTCCTTGCCAATTTATCATTCCATTTTCGTAAGCTAGAAGAACTAATCCTAATTTTTGATAACATATATAGAATCAGCCATTCTTTTCTATAATTCTCTTTTAAAGGTCATTATATTTCAACTAGAAAAGTGGAAAAAAAATGCTTCTCTTCCTTCCTTCCTTGATTCCTTCCTTTTCAAGGCTTTCAATATATTATCCACTCTTAAATCTAACTTTAAAAAATTTACACACTGCAATTTTATTTGGTCTTGTTTTTCACTCCTCTGTATTCACAGAATATGATTGTGGTCAGTAGGTTTGGTGAATCTGGCAGATACTTTATGATGCAAACTTGCAGCCATAATGCACTGGAAAGAACAGGATACAGGGAGTTAGGACATCCATGACCAAGACTAAAGCTTTCCAGAGTATAGCCTGTGCAAGTCACTTAATTTCACAAAGCATCATTTTTTTTCCCTCTAAAAGATGAGAAATGCAACTGGAGATCTCGAAAGTTCCTTTCAGTTTGGAAACACTTTGACTGTAGGAAGATGGCATATGTCTATGATCAAGCCACAACAGCCTGAACTACACTGAGTTCTGAACCCCAAAGCAGGATAGCAATGCTATTTGTCCCCATTCTATAGTGTTAATAGCAGGATTTCTTGAATTTCCTATACCTATAAGTTTTACTTGACTTTGGTGAAACATGGATGGGGTAACCACTGTAGCTTATGAGTGTAACAGTGGGTGTGAAATAGCTAAATGGTAAAATCTTAAGCTTCTACAACCAGCAAATGCCCCTGCAGAGGGTTCCTTCCCAGCCCAAGAATGATGCTTATGCTAAGAAAGAAGGAACACTGATAATTAAGAACATTTTATTTAATTTACAGCTATTCTAATGATTACCAAGATTATTCTTAGTGCTCGCTTCTACCTAATGAACTTGCAATTTGTTTAACTAGAAAAGAGCAAAATTTCAAAAGATGGTTTATATTTGCCCCTGTTGTTCTGTAAATGGGATCACCTTTATAAAAGCGTTCTTTCCTTCTCTCTGTTTAGGTTGTGCTTAAATTTTGTCCAGCAGAATTCTATGAAGTGTATTTCTCCCTTCTTGTCATAGAAACATAATTTTATCAGTGTTCAAAAAGAGAATTTTTCCCCTTTCAAAATTGTGTGGGTTGAAAAATTCTCCTTGCTGTCAAGCTCTTCATGACTAATAAATGTTACCTGTATCAAGTCTTCTAATTATCTCCAAGATTTTGGATTTTAGAGCCAGCAATTTTATTATTTTACCATCTGTCAGAATGTTTTTGGCAGGGTTCAGTAGAAAAATAGGCAATGTGTATGAAAGCTTAACTAATTAAATACTAAACCTAAGTATAAAAATGATACCATGAAGTTTTGCTTAAGCCAACCTGCAACTACATTTGGTACTACTAGGTCCACGTGAATTTAAGTGCTTACCATGCCTTACCTCCTGACCATGTCATTCACACCAAAAGAAATTAAAGAGGAAGAAAAAAACACTTGCTTTTCTTAAATTTATTACAAAAAAATTTTTTTTAATTTTTTTAAATGGCATTTATATTCATTTATTTATTGTATAACCAATACATATTCTCATGGAAAAATGAGCAAATGCAAATGGTTAGAAAAATTTACATCTAATATCATTCCATGATATACCCTCATTTTGATTTTCATCCTTCTAGATTTTCTCATATGCCTATACATAGGAATAAATATATATTCACAAAACTACGATCATACCATAACTTTGGAAACCTGTTTTTGTCAATTTATATGTTTATGATCATAAATACAGATCTACGTTATCATTTTTCTAGATGCTTAGAATTTAGGCAGACTCCCATTCTTCCTGTGATAAACAGCGCTGAACTGGGATGACTGTTTGTGGTGCTATTATTGTGCACTTGTCCAGCCATTTCCTAGGGCCTCATTTCTTCTGAATTTTATTTTATTTTTTATACAGCAGGTTCTTATTAGTTATCCATTTTATACATATTAGTGTATATATGTCACCCCCAACCTCCCAATTCATCACACCACTCCCCACACTGCCACTTTCCCCCCTTGGTGTCCATACATTTGTTCTCTACATCTGTGTCTCTATTTCTGCCCTGCAAACTGGTTCATCTGTACCATTTTTCTAGGTTCCACATATATGCGTTAATATATGATATTTGTTTTTCTCTTTCTGACTTCACTCTGTATGACAGTCTCTAGATCCATCCACATCTCTATAAATGACCCAATTTCATTCCTTTTTATGGCTGAGTAATATTCCATTGTATATATGTACCACGTCTTCTTTAGCCATTCGTCTGTCAATGGGCATTTAGGTTGCTTCCATGACCTGGCTATTGTAAATAGTGCTGCAATGAACATTGGGGTGCATGTGTCTTTTTGAGCTATGGTTTTCTCTGGGTATATGCCCAGTAGTGGGATTGCTGGGTCATATGGTAATCCTATTTTTAGTTTTTTAAGGACCTCCATACTGTTCTCCATAGTGGCTGTATCAATTTACATTCCCACCAACAGTGCAAGAGGGTCCCCTTTTCTCCACACCCTCTCCAGCATTTGTTGTTTGTAGATTTTCTGATGATGCCCATTCTAACTGGTGTGAGGTGATACCTCACTGTAGTTTTGATTTGCATTTCTGTAATAATTAGTGATGTTAAGTAGCTTTCCATGTGCTTCTTGGCCATCTCTATCTCTTCTTTGGAGAAACGTCTACTTAGGTCTTCTGCCCATTTTTTGATTGGGTTGTTTGTTTTTTAAATATTGAGCTGCATGGGCTGTTTATGTATTTTGGAGATTCATCCTTTGTCTGTTGATTTATTTGCAGATATTTTCTCCCATTCTGAGGGTTGTCTTTTCGTCTTGTTTGTAGTTTGCTTTGCAAAAGCTTTGTAGTTTCATTAGGTCCCATTTGTTTATTTTTGTTTTTATTTCCATTACTCTAGGAGGTGGATCAAAAAAGATTTTGCTCTGATTTATATCAAAGAGAAAAAATACTTTCTATGGCAGTTAATATATAATTTCTTCTGAGAGTGGCTTCTTACTTAAATGACATAATTTTAGGTTATTAAAAATAACAAATTAACAAAGAAAACTAAAAACACAAAGTAATACATTAAAAAAAACATTTTATATTTGCCCAGAAATAATGTCTGCAGCGAGACCTAGGGTATCTTTTGTGATCCGTATAAATTCTTTTCTATCCATCACGCAGGGAATGTAGGCATATGAATTGCAGACTGCCTGAATAGTTTAGATACCTCATCGATTGAATCAGTTGCTTCTAAACAAAAATGCTGCATGTATGCTCTTTTACCTAAAGTAGATACCAGTTCTTTCTCTGCTATGAAGGTGCCACACTACCATTTTAATGGAGAATTGATGTGATAGCATGCCCCATGCATTATCCTGAAAAGACTATACTGACACTCAGTGCTGGTATACCTGTTCACAGGTGCTTCTACATCTTTGGAGCCTGTATTTGAACTCCAACTCTGCCACCTCCCATTTAGCCATCAGGACATTATTTAACCTCTTCACTGTGCCTCAGATTCTGCCTCTATAGTGTAGGGATGATAAGAGTACGTATTTCAACAGACAGATGTGAGGATTAAATGAGTCAATATATGTGAAGCATGTAGAACACTGGTACATAGTGATGCCTCAATAAATGTTACCTATGTATATAAATATTATTTGTATCACTTGACATAGAAATTATATTAAGCAAAACTTCTTAAAACATATACGTATGCAGAAATACACATTGCAATGTTTATAACAGAATAATTATGGAAGCAATTATTGATATAATGACCAAATATAAGATAAATAATAAGAGAAAGAATAAGCAAGTGATGGTATAGCCATGTAATGGAATATTAAATGAAGTATGTAAAGATTTAAATAACATATAAATCCCAATATTATAATATTAAATAATAGAAACATGACATAAAATTTTGTAAATATAATTTCAGTTATATAAATCAATAAGGAAAGAATGAAATATAAAACAATGTTTGACCAGATTTATGGGTGATTTTATTTGTTCACATCTTTGTGTTTTTTTCTATAATAAATATGACTACAGAAATTAAGAGACAGAGAGATTTTACTGTTACTCCATGTCTCTTTACCTCCCCAGGCATCTCTTGACTGTAGAAATAATCACCCAGTGCCTCTGACCAAGCTATGTTTTAACCTAAGAGTAGCTACCCTCTGAGAATACTGCCTGCATCAGGGAGTGGGGAGAAAATGGTCTGGACCATGCTGACATTTATTACTATTGGCTGCCCAGTGAAGCAAATGTGCAAGCAACAAGAGAAAGGGGAACGCCTAGAAAGCTCTCCCTAGGCCAGGCCATATATGTGCACCCTGGAGCTCTCCCACTGGAAGCTGTTTGCCACACATTGGGACTCATTCACTTTTTTTCTCCTCTAGGTGTTTAGTCAAACTTTTTGTTAGTTGCAGTGGCATCTCCAAATTTGAGTTGAAGGGAGGAAGCCAGAAGCCTGGACTTGTTATTTGCTTATAAATACCTACTATATCATACTATATTGGATGATGATTATTTTAGTATGACTACAGAACAATATAGATGTCACAGAGGAAACAAGCTTGGATAATTACTGTGGAAATTAGGCTATGAGTATAATCATTATGGAACAGCATGACTTTTTTTGAATAAGAGTAATATGAAACAATGAATTATTTAGAGAGATATTTCTAGTAGGCATTTAAAGAATCATACATGTGCTAATTTAATTCATAGGTAGAGTGAATTTTAGTTCTCTCCAGTGCACTCTTATGGTCAAATTGTGTTAACAATGGAAGTCTATTAGAGGAAAGAAGATGTAATAATCTGTATGAAGAGACAGAAAGAAATATTGTGCAAATGACCTCTTCTCCTAACAAATGCCACTTGTTCACAAGAAATATACATATATATACTGTATCATTTATATGTAAACTATAAGTATGTTGACTTGTTTCTTGGCCAAAGTAGGAATCTATAATTTAATGTCAGAAATACACAGAAATTTTAACTAAAAAAAGACTATTGTGAGCACTATAAGAAATTAACATAGTAGTAAAAATTTTAAAGATGCAAAGTATAGGTACAGAGAACCCCCCCAAATATAATAATAATATATTACTATAGAACACATGTTAATTTGTATTCTACAGAGAGAAGATGCTTCATTTTTAAAGGTATTCATTGCATATTGTACCTATAAAGCTCCAGAGGAAACTTCAGTAAATTTTAAAAGGTAAAATTTTAACTGATCACATTTTCATATTGAATTGTTGCCAAACATTTTTGGAACAACAATCATTAAAGGTTAAGGAATCACCAGCAACAATAGAAAAAATCCAGCTTCTTAGAAATTAAAAAGTATCTGCTAAATACCACTGAGATCAAATTACAAATTAAAATGCTGGTTATATATTAAGATTGGCCAGAGTGTAGGAAAATGGGCATGAATATATACTATTGTTGTACAAACTGATACAACCTTTTGTGGAGTGCAGTGTGAGAGTGCTTATCAAAATTAAACATGTACATGCCCTTTGACCTAGGAAACGCACTCCCTAGAATCTACTGTAGAGAAATATTTATACATGCAGGCAATGACATGCGCACAAGAGTGGACATTTACAGCCTTTTTAATGTAACGTATATTTATATGAATAAAAGAATATTTGAAAGAATAAAGAGACTATTAGCAGTTGGTACCTTGAAAAGTTGGTTTGAGGTAATTTAGAAGAGAAAATTTATTTATTCATAGTTATCTATTTCTGTAGTACTTAAAATTTTATAATTAATAAAAAATGAAATACTGATATTTTCAATTTTAGAATATTTAGGAAATAATCCTACTGTGATTTAAAAATATTATTATGATATGTGGCTAAAGATAGAGTCAAACACCAATTTAGATCCTTCAATGCCAACATTATACTAGAAAGAATAAAAATATATAACTAAAATATTTGATGATATAAATTAAATATGTACAACAAAGCAAGTCTAATGAAAATAAGAAAAGTTTTAGAAATGAAAGTTGACAATTAATGTTTAGCATATATATCCAAGCAGTGGTTCTTTGAAAAATTTAATAAAATGGAAAACACTTTGGGAAGTCTAGAGAAAATGTAAATGTTCAAAATTAGGAAAGAAAAAGTATATAACTACAGAGAGAAAAATACAAAAATAATATTTTTATACCTTTAAACTTCTAAATTTATGTTTTGATGCAATTCATGACTTTCTAGAAAAAAATCACAAATTCATCCTTTTACCTAAACTATTGAAAAAACAAAATAAACCAAAAACCAAGACCTACTAAAGGTTCCAGGACCTGATAATACTTTAGAAACTAGTTTTCAGATTTTTAAGGAACTTAAAAATAAGTTCATAAAATAAGTGCCTATGAATATTTATTTTATCCTTTGGATTATAATCTAACACTAATATTATTGTTCAAATTGTTCCAGTTTTGGCCATTGGGAGCATTTTCAGGTTTACTTTTTGTCCTTTAAACATGCTGCCATCTTTTCATATTTTCTTTTTTAAAGCATTTTCTTAATGTAATGCTCAAGGCTCAACTTGTATTTGCTTGTTCCATCCCTGGGATCAACCACTTATCGAAGGAGCCCTGGTTCCTTTTATTGGATAATGGTATTTAGAAGTCAAGAGCTGGGCACTAGGAGTGTTCATTGTTACTGAAGTGTCACTGTTTCTATGCCTTCTCACTAGACAGCAGTAGGAAATTTATCCATGTATGTATGTATCCATCCATTCAGGTGTATCAATGCATCTGTATTCATACCTATCTATCTACCTATCATCTATCTGTTTATCTACCTATATCTATCATCTATCTAATCATAAATTTATCCTGATATTTCTGGTCTAGTCCAGCACCATAGAGTAGACTACTCTTTGCACACAACATACAACTATATTTGCTAAACATGTGACAGATTTACCAACTATACCACACTGTTTGCCTTTAGCCTTTTCCATTCTTAATTGAATTGTTTGTCCCACTATTGAGTTAAAAGTCCCTTGCCAGATACACAATTTGTAAATATTCTCTCCAGTTCTGTGGATTGTTTTCACTTAACTGATAGTATCATTTGCTGCATAAAAGTTTTTAATTTTGATGAAGTCCAAATTATCTGTTTTTCCACTGTCACTTGTCCTTTTTTTTTTTTTACATTTTTTTTTTGTGGTACGTGGGCCTCTCACTGTTGTGGCCTCTCCCATTGCGGAGCACAGGCTCTGGACACGCAGACTCAGTGGCCACGGCTCACGGGCCTAGCCGTTCCGCGGAATGTGGAATCTTCCCAGACCGGAGCACGAACCCGTGTCCCCTGCACTGGCAGGTGGACTCTCAACCACTGTGCCATGAGGAAAGCCCATGTCACTTCTGCTTTTTAATTTGGATTTCATTTATCATAGTTTTATAGTTTTCCTCATATAGATATTGTACATATTTTGATAGGTTTATACCAAGTATTTCATTTTGGTGGGGTGCAAATGTAAATGGTATAGAGCTTTTTTTTTTTTTCCTTTTTATTGGAGTATAATTGCTTTACAATAGTGTGTTACTTTCTGCTGTATAACAAAGTGAGTCAGTTATACATATACATATGTTCCCAGCTCCTCCCTCTTGCGTCTTCCTCCCTCTCACCCTCCCTATCCCACCCATCCAGGTGGTCACAAAGCACTGAGCTGATCTCCCTATGCTATGCGGCTGATTCCCACTAGCTAGCTCTTTTACGTTTGGTAGTGTATATATGTCCATGCCACTCTCTCACTTTGTCACAGCTTACCCTTCCCCCTCCCCATATCCTCAAGTCCATTCTCTAGTAGGTCTGTGTCTTTATTCCCATCTTACCCCTAGGTTCTTCATGACATTTTTTTTCTTATACTCCATATATATGTTAGCATACGGTATTTGTCTTTCTCTTTCTGACTTACTTCACTCTGTATGACAGACTCTAGGTGCATCCACCTCACTACAGAAAACTCAATTTCGTTTCTTTTTATGGCTGAGTAATATTCCATTGTATATATGTGCCACATCTTCTTTACCCATTCATCTGTCGATGGACACTTAGGTTGCTTCCATGTCTTGGCTATTGTAAATAGAGCTGCAATGAACATTTTAGTACATGACTCTTTTTGAATTATGGTTTTCTCAGGGTATATGCCCAGTAGTGGGATTGCTGGGTCATATGGTAGTTCTATTTGTAGTTTTTTAAGGAACCTCCATACTGTTCTCCATAATGGCTGTACCAATTCACTTTCCCACCAGGAGTACAAGAGTGTTCACTTTTCTCCACACCCTCTTCAGCACTTATTGTTTCTAGATTTTTTGATGATGGCCATTCTGACCGGTGTGAGATGATATCTCACTGTAGTTTTGATTTGCATTTCTCTGATTAATGATGTTGAGCATTCTTTCATGTGTTTGTTGGCAATCTGTATATCTTCTTTGGAGAAATGTCTATTTAGGTCTTCTGCCCGTTTTTGCATTGGGTTGTTTGTTTTTTTTGTTATTGAGCTGCATGAGCTGCTTATAAATTTTGGAGATTAATCCTTTGTCAGTTGCTTCATTTGCAAATATTTTCTCCCATTCTGAGGGTTGTCTTGCAAAAGCTTTGTAGTTTCATTAGGTCCCATTTGTTTATATTTGTTTTTATTTCCATTTCTCTAGGAGGTGGGTCAAAAAGGATCTTGCTGTGATTTATGTCATAGAGTGTTCTGCCTATGTTTTCCTCTAAGAGTTTGATAGTTTCGGGCCTTACATTTAGGTCTTTAATCCATTTTGAGCTTATTTTTGTGTATGGTGTTAGGGAGAGTTCTAATCTCAGACTTTTACATTTACCTGTCCAGTTTTCCCATCACCACTTATTGAAGAGGCTGTCTTTTCTCCACTGTACATTCCTGCCTCCTTTATCAAAGATAAGGTGACTATATGTGTGTGGGTTTATCTCTGGGCTTTCTATCCTGTTCCACTGATCTATCTTTCTGTTTTTGTGCCAGTACCATACTGTCTTTTTTTTTTTTTTTTTTTTTTTTGCGTTACGCGGGCCTCTCAATGCTGTGGCCTCTCCCGCCGCGGGGCACAGGCTCCGGACGCGCAGGCCCAGCGGCCATGGCTCACGGGCCCAGCCGCTCCGCGGCATGTGGGATCTTCCCAGACCGGGGCACGAACCCGCATCCCCTGCATCGGCAGGCGGACTCTCAACCACTGCGCCACCAGGGAAGCCCCATACGGTCTTGATTACTGTAGCTTTGTAGTATAGTCTGAAGTCAGGGAGCCTGATTCCTCCAGCTCCGTTTTTCGTTCTCAAGATTGCTTTGGCTATTCGGGGTCTTTTGGTTTCCATACAAATTGTGAAACTTTTTGTTCTAGTTCTGTGAAAAATCGCAGCAGTAGTTTGATAGGGATTGCACTGAATCTGTAGATTGCTTTGGGTAGTAGAGTCATTTTCACAATGTTGATTCTTCCAATCCAAGAACATGGTATATCTCTCCATCTATTTGTTTCACCTTTAATTTCTTTCAAAATTAATTTATAATTTTCTGCATACAGGTTTTTTGTCTCTTTAGGTAGGTTTATTCCTAGATATTTTATTCTTTTTGTTGCAATGGTAAATGGGAGTATTTTCTTGATTTCACTTTCAGATTTTTCATCATTAGTGTATAGGAATGCCAGAGATTTCTGTGCATTCATTTTGTATCCAGCAACTTTACCAGTTTCATTGATTAGCTCTAGTACTTTTCTGGTAGCATCTTTAGGATTCTCTATGTATAGTGCCATGTCATCTGCAAACAGTGGCAGCTTTACTTCTTTTCCGATTTGGATTCCTTTTATTTCCTTTTCCTCTCTGATTGCTGTGGCTAAAACTTCCAAAACTATGTTGAATAAGAGTGGCGAGAGTGGGCAACCTTGTCTTATTCCTGATCTTGGTGGATATGCTTTCAGTTTTTCACCATTGAGGACGATGTTGGCTGTGGGTTTGTCACATATGGCCTTTATTATGTTGAGGAAAGTTCCCTCTATGCCTACTTTCTGGAGGGTTTTTTTAATCATAAATGGGTTTTGAATATTGAGACGATCATATGGTGTTTCTCCTTCAATTTGTTAATATGGTGTATCACGTTGATTGATTTGCATATATTGAAGAATCCTTGCATTCCTCAAACCCCACTTGATCATGGTGTGTGATCCTTTTAATGTGCTGTTGGATTCTGTTTGCTAGTATTTTGTTGAGGATTTTTGCATCTATGTTCATCAGTGATATTGGCCTGTAGTTTTCTTTCTTTGTGACATCCTCGTCTGGCTTTGGTATCAGGGTGATGGGGGCCTCGTAGAATGAGTTTGGGAGAGTTCCTCCCTCTGCTATATTTTGGAAGAGTTTGAGAAGCACAGGTGTTAGCTCTTCTCTAAATGTTTGATAGAATTTGCCTGTGAAGCCACGTGGTCCTGGGCTTTTGTTTGTTGGAAGATTTTTAATCACAGTTTCGATTTCAGTGCTTGTGATTGGTCTGTTCATATTTTCTATTTCTTCCTGATTCAGTCTTGGCAGGGTGTGCATTTCTAAGAATTTGTCCATTTCCTCCAGGTTGTCCATTTTAGTGGCATAGAGTTGCTTGTAGTAATGTCTCATGATCTCTTGTATTTCTGCAGTGTCAGTTGTTACTTCTTTTTCGTTTCTAATTCTATTGATTTGAGTCTTCTCCCTTTATTTCTTGATGAGTCTGGCTAATGGTTTATCAATTTTGTTTATCTTCTCAAAGAACCAGCTTTTAGTTTTATTGATCTTTGCTATCATTTCCTTCATTTCTTTTTTATTTATTTCTGATCTGATCTTTATGATATGTTTCCTTCTGCTAACTTTGGGGTTTCTTTGTTCTTCTTTCTCTAATTGCTTTAGGTGCAAGGTTAGGTTGTTCATTCCAGATGTTTCCTGTTTCTTAAGGTAGGATTTTATTGCTATACAGTTCCCTCTTAGAACTGCTTTTGCTGCATCCCTTAGGTTTTGGGTCGTCGTGTCTCCACTGTCATTTGTTTCTAGGTATTTTTTTATATCCTCTTTGATTTCTTCAGTGATCACTTCGTTATTAAGTAGTGTGTTGTTTAGCCTCCATATTTTTTTTTTTTTTTTTACAGATCTTTTCCTGTAATTGATATCTAGTCTCATAGCATTGTGGTCGGAAAAGATACTTGATACAATTTCAATTTTCTTAAATTTACCAAGCCTTGATTTGTGATCCAAGATATGGTCTATCCTGGAGAATGTTCCATGAACACTTGAGAAAAATGTGTATTCTGTTGTTTTTGGATGGAGTGTCCTATAAATATCAATTAAGTCCATCTTGTTTAATGTATCATTTAAAGCTTGTGTTTCCTTATTTATTTTCATTTTGGATGATCTGTCCATTGGTGAAAGTGTGGTGTTCAAGTCCCCTACTATGAATGTGTTACTGTCGATTTCCCCTTTTATGGCTTAGTATTTGCCTGATGTATTGAGGTGCTCCTATGTTGGGTGCATAAATATTTATAATTGTTATATCTTCTTGGATCGATCCCTTGATCATTATGTAGTGTCCTTCTTTGTCTCTTCTAATAGTCTTTATTTTAAAGTCTGTTTTGTCTGATATGAGAATTGCTACTCCGGCTTTCTTTTGGTTTCCATTTGCATGGAATATCTTTTTCCATCCCCTTACTTTCAGTCTGTATGTGTCTCTAGGTCTGAAGTGGGTCTCTTGTAGACAGCATATATATGGGTCTTGTTTTTGTATCCATTCAGCCAATCTGTGTCTTTTGGTGGGAGCGTTTAGTTCATTTACATTTAAGGTAATTATCGACATGTATGTTCCTATTCCCATTTTCTAAATAGTTTTCGGTTCGTTATTGTAGGTCTTTTCCTTCTCTTATGATTCTCGCCTAGAGAAGTTCCTTTAGCATTTGTTGTAAAGCTGGTTTGGTGGTGCTGAACTCTCTCAGCTTTTGCTTGTCTGTAAAGGTTTTAATTTCTCTATCAAATTTGAATGAGATCCTTGCTGGGTAGAGTAATCTTGGCTGCAGGTTTTTCTCCTTCATCACTTTAAATATGTCCTGCCAGTCCCTTCTGGCTTGCAGAGTTTCTGCTGAAAGATCAGCTGTTAACCTTATGGGGATTCTCTTGTGTGTTATTTGTTATTTTTCCCTTGCTGCTTTTAATATGCTTTCTTTGTATTTAATTTTGGACAGTTTGATTAATATGTGTCTTGGCGTATTTCTCCTTGGATTTATCCTGTATGGGACTCTCTGTGCTTCCTGGACTTGATTAACTATTTCCTTTCCCATATTAAGGAAGTTTTCAACTATAATCTCTTCAAATATTTTCTCAGTCCCTTTCTTTTTCTCTTCTTCTTCTGGAACCCCTATAATTCGAATGTAGGTGCATTTAATGTTGTCCCAGATGTCTCTGAGAGTCTCCTCAGTTCTTTTCATTCCTTTTTCTTTATTCTGCTGTGCAGTAGTTATTTCCACTATTTTATCTTCCAGGTCACTTATCTGTTCTTCTGCCTCAGCTATTCTGCTATTGATCCCATCTAGAGTATTTTTCATTTCATTTATTGTGTTGTTCATCGTTGTTTGTTTCATCTTTAGTTCTTCTAGGTCCTTGTTAAATGTTTCGTGCATTTTGTCTATTCTATTTCCAAGATTTTGGATCATCTTTACTATCATTATTCTGAATTCTTTTTCAGGTAGACTGCCTATTTCCTCATTTGTTAGATCTGGTGGGTTTTTATCTTGCTCATTCATCTGCAGTGTGTTTTTCTGTCTTCTCATTTTGCTTATCTTACTGTGTTTGGGGTCTCCCTTTTGCAGGCTGCAGGTTCGTAGTTCCCCTTGTTTTTGGTGTCTGTCCCCAGTGGCTAAGGTTGGTTCAGTGGGTTGTGTAGGCTTCCTGGTGGAGGGGACTAGTGCCTGTGTTCTGGTGGATGAGGCTGGATTTTGTCTTTCTGGTGGGCAGGTCCACGTCTGGTGGTGTGTTTTGGGGTGTCTGTGGACTTATTATGATTTTACACAGCCTCTCTGATAATGAGTGGGTTTGTGTTCCTGCCTTGCTAGTTGTTTGGCATAGGGTGTCCAGCACTGTAGCTTGCTGGTCGTTGAGTGAAGCTGGGTGCTGGTGTTGAGACGGAGATCTCTGGGAGATTTTCGCTGTTTAATATTATGTGGAGCTGGGAGGTCTCTTGTGGACCAGTGTCCTGAAGTTGGCTCTTCCATCGCAGAGGCACAGCACTGACTGCTGGCTACAGAACCAAGAGCCTTTTATCCACACGGCTCAGAATAAAAGGGAGAAAAAGTAGAAAGAGAGAAAGAGAAAGAGACAGAGAGAGGGAGGGAGGGAGAGAGAGAGAGAGAAAGAAAGGAAGAAAGAGGATAAAATAAAATAAAGTAAGGTAAAATAAAATAAAGGTATTAAAATAAAAAATAATTATTAAGAAAAAATTAAAAAACAACAATAAAACAGACGGATAGAACCCTAGGACAAATGGTGAAAGCAAAGCTATAGAGACAGAATCTCACACAGAAGCATATACATACACACTCACAAAAAGAGGAAAAGGGGAAAAAATAATAAATCTTGCTCTCAAAGTCCACCTCCTCAATTTGGGATGATTTGTTGTTTATTCAGGTATTCCACAGATGCAGGATACATCTAGTTGATTGTGGAGATGTAATCCGCTGCTCCTGAGGCTGCTGGGAGAGATTTCCCTTTCTCTTCTTTGTTCACACAGCTCCCGGGGTTCAGCTTTGGATTTGGCCTCACCTCTGAATGTAGGTCGCCAGAGGGCGTCTGTTCTTTGCTTAGACAGGACGGGGTTAAAGGAGCAGCTGCTTTGGGGGCTCTGGCTCACTCAGGCCGGGGGGAGTGAGGGGTACGAATTCGGGGCGAGCCTGCAGCGGCAGAGTCTGGCATGAGTTGCACCAGCCTGAGGTGCTCCGTGCGTCCTACCGGGGAAGTTGTCCCTGGCTCCCGGGACCCTGGCAGTGGCGGGCTGCACAGGCTCCCCGGAAGGGAGGTGTGGATAGTGACCTGTGCTCGCACACAGGCTTCTTGGTGGCAGCAGCAGCAGCCTCAGCGTCTCATTCCCGTCTCTGGGGTCCACGCTATTAGCCGCGGCTTGCGCCCGTCTCTGGAGCTCCTTTAAGCGGCGCTCTGAATCCCCTCTCCTTGTGCACCAGGAAACAGGGAAGAAAAAGTCTCTTGCCTCTTGGGCAGGTCCAGACTTTTCCCGGACTCCCTCCCGGCTACCCATGGCACACTAACCCCCTGCAGGCTGTGTTCACGCCGCCAACCCCAGTCCTCTCCCTGCGCTCTGACCGAAGCCCGAGCCTCAGGTCCCAGCCCCCGCCCACCCCGGCGGGTGAGCAGACCAGCCTGTCGGGCTGGTGAGTACTGGTCAGCACTGATCCTCTGTGCGGGAATCTCTCTGCTTTGCCCTCCGAACCCCTGTGGCTGTGCTCTCCTCTGCGGCTCCGAAGCTTCCCCCCTCCACCACCCGCAGTCTCCGCCCGTGAAGGGGCTTCCTAGTGTGTGGAAACCTTTCCTCCTTCATAGCTCCCTCCCACTGGTGCAGGTCCCGTCCGTATTCTTTTGTCTCTGTTTATTCTTTTTTCTTTTGCCCTACCCAGGTACTTGTGGAGTTTCTTGCCTTTGAGAGGTCTGAGGTCTTATGCCAGCGTTCAGTAGGTGTTCTGTAGGAGTTGTTCCACGTGTAGATGTATTTCTGATGTATCTGTGGGGAGGAAGGTGATCTCCGCGTCTTACTCTTCCGCCATCTTGCCCCTCTCTCTACCACACTTTTATTTCTTTAAGTTGGTTTCCATTTGTTTTTTGAACATATTCATCGTAGCTATTTTGAAGAATTTGTGTGTTATATATAACACATGGACCTTCTCAGAGGAGTTTCTTTTACCTGTTTTTCTCGTGCTGCCTATCAATCACAGTTTCCTATAGGTTTGCATGTCTTGTACATTTTATTGATTTGGGGGCATGTAAATAATATATCGTTGCACCTCCAGATACAGATTTCATTTACCCCTTCCTGGGTTTTGTGTTTTTTGTTATTGCCTGCGTGTTTATTTAGTGACTTGACTAGATATTTAAGTGAAGTATACTTCTCCGACCATGTGCATTCTCTGACGTTGCACCTCAGAGGACGCAGCTTTGAGCATGCACACAGTCACCCTGACCACCCTGCCCCCAATGCCCAAAGACAACAGTGGTTTTAGCTAGTCTCACTTGAACTCTCTTCCTCTGTTCTCTCTGTTAAGCTTCTAGCTGGTCTGCCTAGACTGATACCACACCCAGGCTGTTAGCCTCCACTTATTGCACTACTGTTTACAACAATGACCTGGGGCACAAATTCCTCCACAGTCTGATCCAGTTTAAATTATACCCTTGGTAGGACTAGTCTTTGAAGCCAGTCATTGAGGCTTTCTCTGACTCCAAGAGGTTTTCCTCATTTTTTCTCTTAAACTTCTAACTGGTTTACACTTAAACAGGGTTATGTCTCTTTATGTAATATAAGAAGCTTATAACACTATATTTCCAATTCCCCCTTTTCATTCATAGTGCTGTTATCATATGTTGCACTTTTTTATATGCTATAAATACAGTATATATTCCTACTGTCTTTGATTTATATAATCAGTTGTGTTATAGAGTAATTAAAAATAAAGCAATTTCATTTTACTTCCATTTCTAATGCTCTTCTTTTTTGTGTAGAGCTAAGTTTCTTTATATTGTTGTATTCCTTCTGCCCAAAGAACTTCACCCAATATTTATTTCCTGTTGATTAGGTCTTCTGTCAGATTCCCAGGATTTACTTTGTTTAATCTAAAAACATTTTTTTAATTTTTAAAATACATTTTTGCTGAGTAGAAAATTCTGGACTGACAGAATTATTTTTCTTTCAAAAGTTTAAAGATGTTACACCATTATTTTCTAGTTTGCATTGCTTCTCGTAAGAAGTCTGCCCTGTTATCCTCAATCTTGTGTAGGTAAAGTGTCTCTCCCTCTGATTTCCTTCAAGATTTTCTTTACCTTTTGTTTTTAACAGTTTGAATATGATATACTTAGGTATGATATAGTATGTGTGTGTGAATATGTGTTGGTATGTGTTTGGTATTTTTCCTGCTTGGTGGTCCCTGAGCTTCTCGTAACTGAGGTTTGATGTCTGTCATAAATTTTTAAAGATTCTTCAGTTTTATGTCTTTAAATTTTTTCTCTACTCTGTCTCTTCACCTTCTGGGATCTTAATAACATGTATGTTAGACCATTTGATATTGTTTCACAGCTCTTGGTGATCTCGTCTGTTGGGTTTTCCTTCCCCTCATTTTTTATTTCAGTTTCAGTTTGTATAATATCTATAGACTTATCAAGTTCACTGAAACTTTCCTTGTGTTACAGGCTGTTATGTTGTTCTCTCTC
Organism: Phocoena phocoena; assembly: GCF_963924675.1. Taxonomy (NCBI): domain Eukaryota; kingdom Metazoa; phylum Chordata; class Mammalia; order Artiodactyla; family Phocoenidae; genus Phocoena; species Phocoena phocoena. Next base: position 90,440,085 of record NC_089228.1, read on the forward strand.
AAAAGGAAAGTTATATTTTGAAGTCCTAATCCCAGCATTTCAGAATATGACTGTTTTGGGTATAGGGTCTCTTTTGGTGACCTCTTTAAAGAAATATTAAGTTAAAATGAAGTCATTAGCTGGGTCCTAATCTAATACTGCTGGTGTCCTTTCAAGAAGAGGAGATTAGGACATATAGACACAAACAGAGGGAAGTTCATAGGAAGACACAGGGAGAAGATGACCATCCACAAGCCAAGGAGAGAGGCCTCAGAAGAAACCAACCCTGCCAACTCCTCTAGACTGCCAATTTATGAGAAAAATTATGTTGTCAAAGTCACCCGATCCATGATACTCTGGTAGGGCAGCCTTAGCAAACCATGACAGCTTGGCCCTGCCAAGTCTACTAATAAGTCTGTCAAAGGTACTTTTTATCTCCATTACTTTGTTCTTCATTTCTAACACTTCTATTTGATAATTTCTTATAGTTTGCTTTTCTCTCCTGAAATAACCTAACTGATATTGCATGTTATCTATCTTTTCAATTAGTGCTTTTGCATATTAATCATAGTTATTTGAAATTCCTTGCCAGATAGTTCCAATGTTTGTGCCATATCTGAGTTTGCTTTTAAGAACTGCTTTGTTTCTTGGGAATTTTTTCCTTTCTTTTTTAATGCTTTGTAATTTTTATAAAGATAAGATATCTTATGTACTACAATAAAGACTGAGGTATATAGTGTTTACGCCTAGAAATGGGTACACCGTTTTTTCTGCTGGGACTTTACTGTGGGAGTTACAGTTAATCTAATTAGAAACTGAGCTGGATTTGAGATTTGTTGTTGCTATGGTTATGCTCTGTGCACTACATATTTTTTTAGTGAGTGGGGAGCGTTCTGTCAGAAGGTTTTTGCTTTTTCCTAATGTCTTCTCAACCCTCAGCTTTTAATCTTTCTTTTGTGCAGTGCCTCAAAGAGGGTCTATCTCTTGTAGGTTCCTTCTTACCCAGAGTTGATTAGCCTGGCCTAGAGGTTTGGGGTCTTCTCTATTGCCTGACTAAGCTTCTGTCGACATTAGGCCTAGACTGATACTTAAGCATATGCTCCTTTCTCTCCCATCTTGTAGTCCTGAGCCCAGTATGTATTCCTCCTCTTTCTCTAGTGGCAGAGGTTACTTTTCCATTCCTTTCCTCTATTGGCAACAGACAATAGTGTTTGTTGTCCTTCTCCCTTGAGAATCAAGCCTTTTGTTCTATACAGAAGATAGGGAAGAAGGGTCTTGGCAAAGTTCTCTCACTACTCCAAACCCTTTCAGAATATTTTTCCTATCTTCTTTTAGGAAGTACTATTATTACCACTACATGTAAAATATATCCTATGAGGTTTTAAATTTTTTTTTATTGAGAGGTCAAATTAAATCTTAAAAAGCTATGGAGAAGTCCTTCTCATTTCTCTATCAGTAACATAGAACAGAAATACAATGAAATATTAGCAAATGTGTTCATTTCTGGTAGTCATTAGGACTGTTCAGTGATAACTCAGTTCTTTCCATTTCAGTCACACTGTGAGTTTGCATTTTCCCACCCCCATGAAGTTGGGTATGTTACTTTCCTTGCTTTGGCCATTGGAAATTGAGTAGAAGTGTTAAGAGTTTGAAATTCTGCGTACTCTCGTCTCCTTACCATCAGAGGAACCTGTTATACTCTAGGTAGTGACAGGGCTTCCAGCCTGGCACCTAGAGTGAAGACGTGTGAAATGGATCCCACAGTCAATTTGTAATAAACATGTAATGTAAACAAGGAAGAATCTTTTGTTGTTATAAGCCACTAATATTTTAGGTGAGTTTTTTACCTCACCATTATCTAGCTATTCCAACCAATACTGCTGCATGTTTCAGGGAAATTAACTTCAGCAGTACTATCTACATTTCAGCCAACATCTGGGCTACCCCTGAATGTGGAAGACCCAGCTCTCGAATTACATATTTTATCAACAATCGATGGTATTCTTATTGTAAAAATGACACATTAGCATTTGCATGAAGATTGCAAGTTTTACTCAGGGACGTAGGAAGTTGGAAATAGAGCTGGTGTCTACTTTGTACAAATATCTTACCAAGGGTAACTAGGTTTCCTTAAATGTAGTGTCTCTCGGCTTGTGTTTTTATTTTCACAAATCTCTCCAAGTTCCTGCTCTTCCTTCTCCATTTAACACATGTAACAAATAATATCCTTTCTTACATCCTTTGGGAATAACCCTTTTAGGCTAATGTGTTTGCTCTTATAAGTTATACTCTTCTCCTGTTTTAAATTGCCATATTACTCCAAAATGATTATGGTGATGTATGTCATTCAACCATTCACATATTTAATGAGAGACATGTTTGTTTGGAGATATAGATACATAGATATATTACCCCCCATATCCACTTAATGTCTACTCGTACAGAATTGCTGTGAAAAACCATGTACAATTATGTTTTCCGAACTTCTAAAACTTTTAGTTATACATATGGCCACTGTAATTTTCCTTTTAAAAAAATATATGTTTATGGTGAGATACATGATTATATATAAGGGAGAAATTATTTTGTTGTTTTTCAATAATCACCAGTAGCTGACGCAGTAGTAGGAAAAATTACACTTTAATTAGATAGAAGATCTAGCATTCCCATTCCTTTAAGGCAACAACAAAGAAGTTCGTGCACCCTGTTCTGAAAAGCTTATGGTGATATAGACAAGAAACTTGGGGAGGCAGGGACTCATACTTGCAGGGTAGGTTGACAATGAATACAGCTCTCTCTCCACTAGTGATTAATTTTCAGATGATCTTATCACCGGCCAGTGCAGAAAGAGGTTCTGAGGGTGCCTTATAGGGAAGAAAAATCAGCCTTTGAGTTCTGGGCACCCGGATGTTTGACTTTTTCAGGTACTTTGCTCATTTGGTGATACCATTTCATGAGGGATTTTGTTTAGTTTTTCTATCAGTATTTCCCCTCACACTTCAGTAAAATGTAAAATAAACTTACTGGCTGCCAAAATCAAGCTTATAAGTAAACAGTGGTGGAGAGAGCAAAGGCAGAGTGCTGCACCAGAGGCCATGGAGAGGAATGAGGGTCCAGCCTTCCCTAAGCCTTTATGTGATCCTCCTTGAAATGACTAACAAAAACAGACTAAAATATCTAGGAGGAAAATATAATTTTTAAAAAGATTATAAAGCAAAGATGCCAGAAACAAATATGTGGCACAAAGTGTTCTGAAGCGACTTCACTTCTCTCACTGTCCAAGCTGTTTGGGCTTGATTTCAGGCTCCAGGATATGGCTCAAAGGCACTGCTGTCTTTTGGAAATTTTGTCTGTGCCAAGAACCCATGGTCCAGAATGCCGCTGAGAGCCTGGCTTGGTTCTGGGGAACTGGCATAGACTCTGGGGACTTAGAGAGAAAAAACGTATTTTTTTATTCTGAAACCTTCTTCCTCCCCCTAAACTAGTTCTATCTCTTTCCATTTTCTTCACCGTTTGAGATATCATGAGATAGATGGAAAGCAACCAGTAACATAGAATGGTAAGTGAGAATGAATTTTCCAAAGTTCTTAGACCAGAGTTACAGGGAAGAACACAAGTGAACTTTGCTCAAGCCTCCAATGAATCCTTTTAATCTGTTCCCATATAACCCCTTCAATCATTGCTCCTGTCGACACAATTTTATCTTTATCTGAATTCCTGTGGTTCTTACAGCTTCTATAATTTATGCTGATTCTTTATTTTTACTCTAGGATTATTCTTGGAGATTTCAAATTTTCATGGTCTCATCACAGTTTTGTATTCGCTTTTTAGCGTTTATACTCCATCTGTTGGAAGCTAGACATAGGTTCCCTTTCTTGCTTAACTCTTTCAAAGTACAACGTTATAGAATCCCTGTATAAACATGGCTGAGAAAGTTATCATAGTACACTCTTTGCTCCTGGACATCATACAATAGCAACAGAAGAACGATAGCAAAAATCCTCTAGAGCTCTAATTTTTTATCAAACCTGGAAGACAGGTATAATCCAAAAAAAGCAGGGATTTTGGAATTGTAAAAAATTGTTAGGATTCTCTTGGGAGGCAGTGAAAATATGAAACATCAAAAGTGAGAAGGGGCCCAACAGAAGTAGAGCTCGGAGGATAATAGCAAAATTATAGTTCTTGAAGGCAAGGGGTTCACCTTGAATTTAAAATTTAGAATCTTTCTTTTTTGGAAAAAAAATTCTGCTGGAACTGCAGTCAACAAGCTTTTGACAGAACCCCACCCTTCACAGTTTGACTCAGAGAATCAGAGGGATTAGGGGTACAACACATTCACACACAGTTGAGCCAAACTTGTATAGAGAACTCTCTATCTTTGTGGCAGCAAATTAAGATCCTTTTTGTAGTAAAAATTCAATGGTTACTCCGGCAGCAGCTTCCTCTCTTTCCCACCAACTCTGTAGAGATACAAATCCAAGAAAATCCAACTCATTCAATGACAAATAATATGAAAAGAACCAGCACAGCAACCATACAAAATTCTTACATGAAAACTAATGTGAAAAACAGCATCAAATCTCACTCCAAAATGAATACTCACAAGAAAAATGGTGACACAGGGACTAAATATTTGACCTCAAAATTTACCAATAAGTAAAATAATTAAGCAGTACCCTTTATAAATTTAGAGCACTAGCTAGAATTCAGAGAAGAGAGGGAATTACAACAGGAGGAGATGAAAGTTGAACTGGTAGAACTCAGGAAAAAGTGAAGAAAAACCAAAATCAGCACATAGACAAAGAGGAAAATGCAAGGAGCTCTATCCAGGATATACATACACTATGGCAAATATAGTAAAGGAAATAGATGATAGAAATGAGAAGAGTAAACAAAATGAATTAGAAATAACAAAATGACTGAAAGAGGGTAGAGATAAAATGAGATACAGAAGACAAGCAAAAATAAAAAATCCAATGTACATATAATTGGAATCTCTGAAAAAAAAAAGCAACAAAATGGAAAATAATTTAAAGAAATAATTCAAGAAAACATCTCCAAAATTAATATGTCTTGAATTTTTACGTTGGGAGGACAACATACTAGGGAATACTAACAGATCAAAGAAACAGATCGAGCAACACCATAACTATGCTAATAATGTCAATAATGCTAATAATGTTACTGAAACTTCAAGATTTAAACAAAAGGATCATTTTAGTGATCAAGAAAAAAGATTACACTATATATAAGGATAAAATAAAACAACCAGGCTGTCTGCATGTTTCACTACAGCCACAAACAAGGTCAGAAGTCAGTACAGCAACGTATAAAAGGCATTTAGTAAAAGAAAGGAAGAGACCCATATCTTATAACCAGGTAAAATTATCTTCAAGATTTAAGTTTTAAACATATAAAATCTAAGCTCCTTTTAAGGAAAATACTAGAGGATAATCTTTAGCCAACTCAGAGGTGAGTGGGATATATGTGACAATAAAACTGGTGGTCAGCATTGAGTTTATTTACTGCCCCCTCCCCAAATTGAGGACAGAACAAATGTTGGTAGAATGTGGCAAAAAATAATAATAATTATTATCATTGCATCATCTGACAATGTAGATATTACATATCAAAAAAACTGGAGAGGTGAAAGAAGATGGGTACATTTTTGGGTTAACTCCTCTGTGACAGCTCAGGGTCAAAGATTATCAATGCTCATAACTCACATAACGGAAATATAGGCTTATTTAATATACAAAGTAAAATGAGGAAGAAAATCTTGATAAAGAAAATAAGATGGAGAAAGGACGGGTATAGGAAGAAAACACAGGAAAATTGTCATTATTATTCATATTAGGGAACTAATAGATACTATGTAAAGAAATATGTATCTAAAGATATATTAGGTAGAGACCAGCAAATCACAGCTTATGGGCCAATGCCTATTTTTGTACAGCATACAAAATAAGAATGGGACTTACAGCTTATGTGATGGTTGGAAAAAAAGGAACAATAATAGTTCACATGTGAAAATTGTATGAAATTCAAAATTCAGTATCCATAAAAAAGTTTTATTGGACCACAGACATACTTATTCATCTACATATTGCCTAGGGCTGCTTTTGTGTTAAAATGACAGAGTTGATTAATTATGACAGAGACCCTATGGCCTATGTTTTCTAATGCTAGTGAATTAGAAAAATGGTAGATCTAATCTACAAAGACAAAATCTGGTTGTTTAGAAAAACAGAAAATCATTAGCTAACTTAATCAGGAAAGAGAAAACTGCAAATGAAAACAAACAAAGAAACAAAACTAAACAGTAAAGGGAGAATTAGCCACACAGGAACTAAGGAAATTAAAGAATCTTAAGAGACTAAATTGAAAAACTTGGATGAAATAGATTTTTCAAGGAAAATATGATTTACACTAAATGACATCAAGAAATAAGAATCTAAACAGAACTATTTCAATAGAAGCAAAAGATAAAATGATCAAAAGGTTATTCCCAGCAAAACTGCAGGTTTAGACACGTTCACAGGGGAATTTAAAAGCAAATAAAACCAAGGCTATTTCAACTTTTCTAGATAATAGTAGACAAAAGAATTCCTTAACATTATTTTTGGGAAAAAATGGTATAAAATTGATAATAAAACTTGACAAAAATGTTTTATACACAAATAAAATTATAGATTAATCTCAGTTATAAAAAAAACTCTCAGTTATAAAACCATTCCAAAGAAAATGTTAGCAAATGCAATCCAAAAGCATATAAAAAGAATAATTATGACAGAGGAATTTATTCCAGAAGTACAAGGATGGTTCATTATTAGGAAATGTATAGAGTTTATAATGTTAGAGAAAAATTATGATCATTTTCATATATGATAAGTCATTTGGCAAAATACAAGAGCCATTCTTCAAACACAGTCAGTTAAATAAGGATAGATGGACACCTTTTTCACACAGTGAACATATATTTATCTCAATCCAGAAGTCAGCATCAGGCTCAGTGGAGGTAGACTAGAGGCATTCCTATTAAAATCAAGATCAAGACAAGAATGCAGACCATCACCTCTATTTTCCCACAAAGTACTGGCATTACTAGTTAATACAGTTAGACAAGACAGAGGAAAACAAGAATAATAAACATTATAAACTGTAACTATGTGGAAATGACATGATGGTACGTTTGAAAATCCAAGAGAATCAACTGAAACACTACAAAGAGTAACAGAATTCAGGGAAGTAATAGGATACAAACATTAATAAGTAGAAAGCAATAAATTTATTATGTACAAAAAGCAAGCAGTTAGAACACATAATGGGAAAAACGTTTAAAACAGCAAAAACAAGCAAAACAGTATCTCTAGAAATAAACTTTAAAAAAGTGTACAAACCTGGGACTTCCCTGGTGGTCCAGTGATAAATAATCCGCCTTCCAATGCAGGGGACATGGGTTTGATCCCTGGTCGGGCAACTAAGCCCGTGCACCACAACTACTGAGCTCTTGTGCCTCAACGAGAGAGCCCACGTGCCGCAAAACTACAGAGCCCATGCGCTGTGGAGCCCGCATGCCACAACTACAGAGCCCACGCACCCTGGAGCCTGTGCTCCACAACTAGAGAGAAGCACACTTGCCCCAATGGAAGATCCTTCATGCCTCAATGAAGATCCCCCATGCAGCAACTAAGACACGATGCAGCCAAAAAAATAAAATAAAATAAATAAAAATACTTTTTAAAAGTGTACAAACCCACGTGAAGAAAAATTAAAGCAAATGTGAAGGCAAAGATGGATTTTTCAATAAATGGTGTTGTAGTATAACCCGTCTGGGGTAAAACAAAATGTTGAATCTGTATTTCACACCAAACATCAGGAACAATCCCAAATCGAATTTTTTTTTGAAGAAGTCAAGTCTTAAAAACAGTAGGAAAAAGTGGAAAAATTCATTTGTAAATCTGAAGTGGGGAAAGTCTTTTTTAACCAACAACTCAAAATCCAAACAAACATAAGAAAAGACAACATAAGAAAACAGAAAAGAAACTTCTGCAAGCAAAAGTAACAAAACAAAATACCATGAATAAAGTCGAGACAAATATAAATTGTGGGAAAATAGTTGTAATTCATATCATAGGCACAGAGATTTCTTAATATACAAATAGCTTCTTAAAGTCAATAATAAAAGACAAACAGTTGAATAGAAAAAAAATAGATTGAACAGTTCACAGTCAAAAAGCTTATAAAAACACTGAAACATACAGAAAACAGATATACCATTATTTTAACCTATTGGGTTAACTCAAATTCCAAAGTTTATAACTCTTCATATGGTGAAGCTAAGTGGAAGAAGGCATCATGCACTGCTGACAAACATGTAGCCACAGAACTTTCCAGCCCAGGTTCTGGGAGATACTGATCTCGGGCCTATGGCGGCTGGATAGATCCTGGTCAGTTAGAACTAGTAGGCTTATTCCCTTTGGCCACAGGCAATCTTTTGTAAGGCTTCAAATCTTTTCCAGTTTATACACTTTGACTGTTACAATGGGAAAAAGCTTGGGAAGCCCTGAAATAGTACAACTGCTACAGATAGCAATTTGGTTATATCTATTAAAAATTATAAATTTGTGTAACTTTTGACACATTTTCAGTTTGGGAATTAATCCTATAGATATACCTGCAGATGTGTTCAATGAAATATATTCAAGGTTATTCAGTGTATCAGTATTTGTAACAGTAAAACATTGGAAACAATCCAATGTCCATCAAGAATTTACTGGGGATTAGATAAATTATAATCACTCAAACAATGGGACACTAGGCAGTGACACTAACAGAGAGCGAAACCATATACTGATACAGAAAAATCTCCGAGTAAATTATTAATCGGAAAAAAAGGAGTGTGCAGAACAATGTATACAGAATGCTAACTTTTGTCTAAAAACAGAGAAATAATACATATTCATATTTGTTTACATATGTATTAAGAAGCTGTGGAAGAATACATAGTAGACAGTGCTTTCCTGGGGTCAGGCAATGCAGGTTGAGGACTGCTGGAGAGAAATGGGGATCAAAGGTAGGAGGAAAACATTTCACTGTACATATTTCTGTATTTTGTAATTTTTTTATTTTTGAATAATGTAAATGTATGGCCATATCAAAACTATTAAAATGAAAACAATGCAGCCTTATCTGTCTCCAAAACTAGGAATTAGGAAAAGTGGTAGAATTAATGAGGAAACCTGTTACATAAAATTTCATATGCAGAGGAATATACATTGAATCCCTCAGGGCATATCGTGGTCAGGAAGTGGTAAATGTTCTCCTAAACATGTTTTCCCCCATACTGCTGGTAATGGCACACTCTGCTCTGATGTTTTAAGGAAATGAAAGAGTGGTCTCCTTTCTGAGCTATTTGCTTTCCCTCAAACAGGTTCAAAGCAGCTACATATTGGGAGTATACTTTTAAGGAAAGCTAGAATCAATTCCTTTGGATAGAAAGTCAAGTCAAATCATTATTCTAAGGCAATAGAGTGTGGAGATCCCAGACTCTGGGAGAGTCTGTTGGGCAGGAGTTTAGATTCTACCTTTAGAAACTTTCTTATTGTGCTATAAGATTAAGATCGCCTCATCAGAAAAAGAGAGATCATAATATTACCTACCTCCTGAGTGCTTATAAGAGTTAAAAATACATCTAACATGCCCAGGAGAGTGTGCACCACTTAGAAAAGTCTCCACAAGTGTTAGTTATTCTTTTTGTTATTCAGCTCTTGTAATTGTCAATAATGTCTTATCCTATGAGTTCTACCGTGTATTTCTTCTTTACCCTCCACTGTGCCCTACAGAAGGACTGTGTACAGCCTGCTGTTTTTTAAGTTAACTTGGAGAGCAGCCACCAAACTAGTTTTCTGACATTTTAGTTTTTATTCAAAGGACAGCTAAGTCTGAAGGTGACAGATTGTCTCCGAACTAGTACAGTGCAGTGACCAAACATGAGCCTGAGGATCAGCTAACTAGAGATCATGTCCCAGCTCCACAAATTACCTACATCTTCTCTATCTCAGTTTCCTCACCCCAATCAGCGGAATGCCAAGCTCATAGGGGTGTTGTGACAGTAAGCAGATGCTGCTTGCACGGTGCAAGGCAAATAGGAGATGCTGATTAAATAGGTGCTTTTATGTTTCTCTTCTACTATGTCATCATGACCCACCTCAGAGACATCTAGCACACAGTAAATAAGGAGAGAAAAGTTGCAACCCAAAGACAGATTCCCAGAACTAATGCCTAATATTTACATTGAAGGGAAGGCTGAGGTTAATTTTTTGGAAAACTTCCATCTCATCCATCGCCAGATTCTATTCCAGGGCTTAAAGGTCAAAACTGGTATCATTTTCTAACTTCAGAGGTTCATTATACCGTCTCCAAACTCTATGAAACATCAATTGTGCTTTATGTTTTAGATCTTGGCTCTTAGAGGAATACTCTCTTTTTTTTCTAAATAGTACAAGGTCACGTGTTATAAAAGCCTTACAATTCACAGGAGAGAATCTTGTGAGGGCTGCAGCTGTCCCAGATTTTACCGATGAAAGCTTTGCTTCTTTCCCTTGCCCCAATACCATTAAGTGTTCATTTGGTAAATTTTATTTTACTATAATAATAGTAATTCAAATTAAGTTCAGAAGTGTAACCATCTTGCTTGCTACTGCTCTTGCTGTCTCCAGACCTTCTGGTAAAAGGTTTTTATACAATTTGCCAAAAGGCAGATATTCTTAAGCTGCCTTCCTGCTGTTTGAGTTGAGTATATCAAAATAAATGTACAGTCCATGATGACAACTTCTTTGAGAGCCATTAAGTAGAATGCTGCTGCCCTAGCCACATCTCTGGAGTCCTGGCTATCTAATATATGGACTTCTGGGGTATGAGGTGCTACTTTTTTTCAGTTTCAATCTGTTCCAAGTCCATGGGGAGACCCCCGTGATGAAAGTTATTGCTAATGAACATAAAACTAAATAATCTACTGTACCAATACAAGCCTCAGATTATTAAATGTATCAGTGGATAGACCATCTGTCATGATATAAACTGATCAAAAATAGGTCTGGGAATTTATAACAAATTTCATAACATGGTAAAAGATTTGTACCCCAATGATAGAGATGCATAGTATATAGCTATGTATCATTAGAAATGTGTATATGCACATCTATCACTAGAAATACATATATATCTGGATTTCAATTTTACCAGTTTTGTAATAGGGATAATAACATCTCATAGTGTAGGTATTACATGCTGTCTTTATAAGTATAGGTATAAAAATTGAGTAAGAAAGTCAGTTAAAAGTTTCATTTCATGTATCTCAGTCAGAATGTAAGAAAATTTTAAAAAGTGTTTTCAGAGCCTGGGTATACCCTTTAGTAGGCATTCATCACAGCACCTTTAAAGTTCTACTTCTTGAGGCAAAAATGATAATCTAGACGGGCTTGCAGAACTAACTAATTGGATAAATTAAGCATTGTTAACTGTAGTGACATCAGTAACCTTGGAGTGAAAGGCAGCTTAAATGTCATCTTTTCAACCAAATGCTTTTTATAAAAGTAAGTTATAACTTGGGTTTCTTAACTCTATTCCCTGTCCTTACTGTTTCTTTTTTTTAAGGAACTCTATTGGAGGGATTTCATGTCAGATAGAAAGGGTATCATGGAGCCATGAAAAACCATATATTCTTGGGTATATAGGTTTGCCCCTTATTTGAATCATATGACAGGATAACACTGAGTAGAACTTGTTGTAGTACCACACATAAACACTCAAAATGGATTATTTTTATTTTGTATTATGTTCAAGTTGGAGTCTATTAAACAAAAAGTCACCATTTTTCTACAACCACCAATTCTATAGCAGATGGTGTACATTCCTGGAAAGCAAAGACTGTGACTTATTCATATTTGTATTTCTATCAGTGCCTAGGTAATTTCCATATACAAGATTTCTAATAAATGCTTGATGGATATATTAACAGTTTCTTTAGAAAGTCCTTCTTGATAACTCATATATTTAAAGGAATATACTACTTGGTGTTATAACTTAGTACAGATTTATATTGTTTAATAAAGGATGTAATTCATAAAATAATTGGAATTTGCTATTTTTCCATGTGGCTTTGATGTGGATAATTCCCACAAGGAATGGATGGAAAGATGAATTTAATTAATGTTTCTTTCTAGGTCAATTTTTTCTGGAGGAATTTGTCAATGTTTTAGTATCAAATACAAATGTTACATGACTCCTTCCTCTCAGTGTTTTTCCTATTGATCTTAATTTCCAAGTGATAAATGTTCATTAGAGTTGCAGCATAAAATTCAATTTTTATTTACTAGCACAACTGCAGTGTTATGAAGGACAAAATTCACACTCCATCTTTCTCAAAGCTTTAAGAGACATTTTGAGGCTATTCATCAGTTTTCTTTGAAACCTACAAAAAAGAAACAGCCAAAGAGATGACACCATTTTGAGTAAGAATTACTCTCAACAAAGAGCAATTCTATCCTATCTATCTATCTATCTATCTATCTATTTGCCTATCTATCTATCACCTATCTCACTGAGATAGGTTCATTTAGCTGATGAGAGCTTGGGATCCCTAAGGATAAGCCCACAGATTAACACACAAGGGATTGGTTATATGACCATGAGCAGCTCTCTTGATCATGGGGACCAGGCTTGTACGTACACGTTCTGGTCACCAAAGGGCTGGGTGATGAGTCTGTGCACATGATCACTACTAGAAAAAACAACTCAGAATGTGAGCTCCATGTTTTGTGGATCTATAGTTTATACTTTGTTACTTATTTCTCAGTACCTCTACTTGGTACTATTCTGGGTGTTATGTAGGTATGTAGAATACATCAAATTGACCCAGGTACACAGGTAACACCCTCACTCTCCTATGCTCTCCATATTCTACTGTTTGCTTTTCTTCGTCCAGTGCTCATTTCCACATCAAGGCCTTCACTCCCGTTTTTCCTTCAGGTCCAAATATTCTCTTCCTTCCACTCCCTTTATTACCCTTCCTCTTTTCACCAGCCCAATTTCTAATCAACAATCAGCTCTCACTTTGAATGTCATTTCCCTTCATTATTTTCTGATAGCACCTTCCCCACCCCCAGATTTTATAGACTCTTAAAACTTTATATATGTCCTTTGTAAAACTTATCATTATTATGGTAGAAGAAATTGAGAGATTGTTATAAACTGTGTCTTCTCCATTGGATGTTAGCTCCATGAGGGCAAAGACAATGTTTTCTTGTTCTTCTACACATTCCTAGCATATAATAGAGATTTAATTATTATTTTTGAATAAATAACTAAAATTATGCTATTCTTATACTTGTAGGTTGCTGGAAAAATTGTATAATACTTCATACACAATAATTAAGCTTTCAGTAGGTTAGCATATACTATAATATTTTGAATCTGTGAGAAAAGGAGTTTTGAAATATAAGGAAAACACATGGGTTGGAAAGTTAAGTGAGGAAAAAGCAGGATACAGCACTGTAAGAACAATATGACCTAACTGGTGTATGCATAGGAAACCAGGAAGAAAATTCACTGAAATGCTCAAAGCATTTTTTCTCAAATGTTCAAAGATGAGATTTTAAAAATACAGTTCTGTAGTTTCCATATAATTGGGAAAGTAAAGTTATTAGAGAAATAAATATTTTAATTATTTATCCATTATTGATTAAACACTTTTTCCAGACTCTGGGCAAAAGCAAGCATTTGCAATAAAAACAGAGCCTCTGCCTGCTTGAACTTTCATTCTTATGGGAAGAAAGATCAATAAATCAGTAAATACACAAATAAATAAGAGAATGTCATATAGTAATAAGTACTTTGAAGAAATAACACAGGGCATCGTGGCAGAAAATGACTGATGGTAGAATTTTAGATAAGGGGCTCATGATGAGCTGCTCATGACAAAAATAACAGCTAACAATATGTAAACAACTGCTCTGGGCCAGGCAACCTGATGGACATCTCAAATGTCTGACCTCATTTGCTTTTAATAATCCTAAGAGACAGGTGTTGTTCTTATTCCCATTTTAATAACACAAGGAAGTGGACATTTAGAAAGATCACATAATCAAGATTTAACAGCAACTTTGTGGCATACCTCAATCACAGTATTTATCATATTGTACTCACTCATTTAATTCCCTGTCTTCACTGTAATACTCTCTGCTTCATGACTGGAGCACATATTTCAGAGGCTGAAACATAATTTAAAAATCACATGTTTGTTAAGTGAACAAATATATGAATTAAAAAAATTTTAAAAACAAGAGGAAAATTCATCATTAGAGAAAGGAAGTATTATTCTGAAAATTCACAAAAAAAGTGTTAATTCACAAAATGAGTGGAAAATTATTCTGTAACATGTACTCTTATCTGTTCATGTTCTTGTATAATAGAGGAAAAAGTGTCTATGAAATAACAGAAATTCATAAAAAAGTGTTAAGGTGAATCATGGATTAAAGAGAGCTAGTTGGTTTTATAAAAAAACCTACAAGGTAGTTTAAAACATCATAACATATTTAAAATCCAAATTGCAAGATGTAGAAACTTTAATGGGGTAACTTAACACACTCAAACTTTGTCAACCTAAGTATCTGAAAACTAAACAAGGAAATTGAGCATTTGCAGTGTAATACAATTAATAAATTCAACATGATAGCCCATAAGAACCATACAAAGAAAAAACTGTAAAATTTATGAAAGATATCAGGAAAGGTTAATCAATAATGAGTCACATGTTCTTGTAAGAGTGACTGTTATAAAGATATCAATTCTTATATATTAAATTTACAGATCTAAATATTGTTCCAAGTACCACTTAAATATATTTAATTCTGGGGTTTTGACAAAATAATTAAAAGCCTTCCTGAAGGGCTTCCCTGGTGGCGCAGTGGTTGAGAGTCCGCCTGCCGATGCAGGGGACACGGGTTCGTGCCCCCAGTCCGGGAAGATCCCACATGCCGCGGAGCGGCTGGGCCCGTGAGCCATGGCCGCTGAGCCTGCGCGTCCGGAGCCTGTGCTCCGCAACGGGAGAGGCCACGACAGTGAGAGCCCAGCGTACCACAAAAAAATAAAAAAAAGCCTTCCTGAAAAATAAAGTTTTGGATACATTAGAAAAAACATGAATAGAGAAGACATAAGAATGGGATATTAGGTATTGGTATGTTTTGAAGCTGTAAAAATTTAATCAATAGAATGGAAAGACCATTGGGATAGAAAGCAGTATAGCATGGTAGTTAAGAGCACTGGCATTGGTTTCTAAAAAATCTAGGTTTAGAGACATCTGTTTTCAGCCTTATCATGTAAAAAGCTTGGAAGTCATTACTCCCATTCTTAGAACAAGCAAATAACTGACTAATCAGAAAATCATTGACTTAGACTCATCACAGAATTGAGGTCACAGGGTAAACTGCCACCTTGAAATCTACAGAGACTGAATAAAGAGTATCACAGCTAGGGTAAGTTTACCTGTGGCAGAAGATGCTAGAGCCACTGGTAGAAACACTTAAATAGTAGTTTAAATGAATTGCTGGAGGCTGAGTGTGGATTAGCTTGAGAATGAGAAACTCCTAGGGACCCAGTCTTAGGCCACCACAGTTTCACCTCCAGGAATCCCACCAAGGTCTCAAGAGTTGAAGATCCAAGAAAAAATCCCCTTGTGTCTTGGGCAGGGATGGTGAAAAGTAAACATTTAGACATATACCTAGAGTGTTTTTTCATAAGAAACACCTACTCTCCAAGGGAAACCAGAGCCTCATCTACCTGATAAAAGGTCAATTAGCTAACTCCAGCCCTGTCTAGGCTTCCTATATTACATAGGGAAGAGAAAAGGGCCAAGAAACTTCTCAAGGTCATGATTCAGGTACACAGGCCCAGAAAAAGACTGAGATATAAACGTAAGATTATTGGATATTTTCCCTCCCTGACACCTTACCACCACGTCAGCAGGGCTCCAGTAAAATAGCAGTAATTTACAACCGATAGAGTTGCAAGACAGAAGCCCTATTTAAGAAGGAATTCTTAGGGAAAACCAAAGACGTCAGAGAGAACAACCACAAAAATACTAGAGGAAACTGAAGCCTCTGGCAACTACAGCTGCAGCAAACATCACACACAGCCCAGCTCCTAGGCAGATTAACATAAAACTTCACTTCAAAGGCCAACTTACCTTTACATTTACCATTCTTATTACTTAATACGTTATGTTAGGACTTCAACAAAAAAATTACAAAACATGCTAAAAGGCAAAGAAAAACCACAGTCTGGAGAAACAAAGCAAGCCTCAAATCCAAACCCAGATGTGACACAAATATGGAATTATCAGATAGAGAACTTAATTATTAGTAATATGTGGAGTTCTAATGAAAAGGTAGATAATATGAAAGTGCAGACACTGTAAACAGAGATAAAATCCTAAACAATAATCAAAAGGAAATGCTAGGAATCAAAAACAGTAACAGGAATGAAGAATTCTTTTGATGGGCTCATCAAGAGACTGGGTATGGCCAATGAAAGAACTGATAAGCTTGAAGATATATCATTAGAAACTTCCCAAACTGAAATGCAAAGGAAAAAAAGATGAAAAAAAAAAAAAGAATACCTAAGTCTATGAGATGATTACAAATAGTATATCATACAGGTAATTGGGATAACAGAGTAGAAGACAGAATGTAACAGAGGAAATATCTGAATTAATAATGGCCAAAAATTTTCCAAAATTAACAACAGACAGATCCAGGAAGCTCAGAAAACACCAAGCATGGTGAGTACTAAAAAATATACTCCTAGGTCTATCATTTAAACTGCAGAAAATCAAACACAAAGAGAAAAATTTGAAAGAAGCCAGAGGGGAGAAAATATCTTACCTTTACAGCAATGAGGATAAGAAGAAAAAACACAAATTACTGACATCACAAATGAAAGAAGAGTCATCATTATTACATATCCTTGATATGATGTCCTGAAGTGGCACTTTATGGGATCTATATGAGGAAAACTATAGAATTCTGATGAAAGAAATCTAAGATGATGTAAATGAATGGAGTGTTATTGCAAGTTCATGGATAGGCAGACTAAATATTGTTAAGATGTCAAGTCCTCTCAGTGTAACCTATAGATTCAATAAAATCCCAATCAAAATCCCAGAAAGTATTTTGTGGATATCAACAAAACTATTCTGGAAAGACAAAAAAAGAATTAATAGCCAACATAATACTGAAGAAGAAGAACAAAGTTGGAGAGCTGACATTATCTGACTTCCTTACTATAAAGCTACAGTGATCAAGAGTGTGGTGTTAGCAATAGATACATAGATCAATGGAACAGAATAGAGAACCAAAAATAGAACCACACAAATATAGTTAAATGATCTTTGATAAAGGAAAATAGACAATTCAATGGAGAAAGAATAGTCTTTTCAACAAATGGTGCTGGAACTATTGGACATCCATATGCAACAACAAAATAATCTAAACACAGATCCTACACTTTTAACAAAAATAACTCAAAATGGGCTATAGGCCTATATATAAAATGAAGAACTATAACACTTCTAGAATATAACACAGGAGAAAATCTAGTGACTTTGGATTCAGTGATGAACTTTTACATATAAGCCAAAAGCATGATCAATTCAAGGGAAAGTCTCTTCATGACTTTGAATGCTTTTTCTTTACAATTTGCTGAGTTTTTAAATTTATGGATGCCCAGCAGGCATACGTAGGAACATTCTTATCTGTTTTCCATTTCTATTAGCTTTTGTCTGTTGCTTTAATCTCTGTATTTTTTCATGAGCCTTCCCTTTGCTTACCTTAAACTTTTCCTCATTGTAATTATCAATTATGTGTGTTGTGGTTCTTGCTGTTTCTAATTTATTTGTTAGTTGTCTAATGATGTTATTTTCATCCTTAATTTGTTTGCTTAAGCCTATGATCTCTCTTCATTCTCGATATATTAAACTTGTGTTCTTGGGAAGCTTTTTTAATAGAACAAAAGATATATATATATATATATATATATATATATATGATTGCATAATGTTAATTCTCTGAGGTAATTTGCAATCTATCTTAGAATACCCGGTCTCTGGCACTTACTAGGTTCCATTAAATGTACAATGCCAGGGTTCACCCCATCTAATAAGGAGGCATGCCGCATTCCCACAGAGGGATAGTCTTAGGGTCTAGATATCTCCCCCAAGTGATATAAGGTTTTGACATCCTTCTGAGTCAGTCCCTTTGGACCTTTCCCATTTCATTCATTTCTCCCTAGCAGCTACTGCCACTACCTCCTAGGAGGAGGAAGGAAATCCCAGATAAGGGTATCTTCTCAGAATGGATCTCTCACACTTGTGGGTGTTGGAGAGAATGCTGAAGTTTGGGTTGACTCATCAGTGCAACATTTGTGGGCGAGGGTAGTAGTTATTGGAGCCACGCTCATTTGCATTGTACTTTTGCCAAGTTCCTGAATTTCTTTCCTTGGTTTTTATTCCCTGACATTTATGACGTTGGATCATCCTTTCATAATGGGTCAATATAAGGGATTTCTGCATTACTACACTCAGAACACCATCATTGCCCTGGATCCTGTTCTCCCATCTGTGGGCGCCTGACTCTTTGGAATACAAAGACAAAATAGAATGAGCCATGCAGTTATTTCAGGTCCAAACCATGAACTCTAATTATAAAGTATCTTTCTTCAACAAGTCTTTGAACCCAACATGAAAAATTCTCCCTAACAAATCTGTTCATTCACTCTAGTACATGAAGTGTGTATGGTGGGGGAAATCATAAAAAATGATTTCTGGTGAAATTTAGAATGGCACTCTGAGGAATATGCTTTGTTGTGCTGATACTTATTGGGGATAATGAATACACTCTGAGTAGTTCTTTACTCTAGGAAGTTGTCCTCACCTTATGCTCAGTTCACTACATAAACACATTAGCCAGATACTTTCTCAGATATATTCTACTGCTGTTGTTTTGACATGACCACTGACAAAGTGCTTCTGGCTTCCAGCATTGGGTCAAATCTAACATAGCCAAAGCTTTTCGTGCAGCTGTATTTTCCCATAGTTGTAATGCAATAAAGTTTGAGAAGGCCACATAAATATAGTCCTGTCACAAAGCTAGAGGTCACGGGTTGATCTGCATGAAGACCTTGTGGGAGGTGCTGAGCCTTGAAGGTTAATCCTGTAGAAAATTTGGGAGCCCTGAAGGTTACGTTGGAGACTGCTGGTGTAAGAGTTCACATTGTAGGCACTCAGTCTATACTTCATAATTGATTGATTTTCCTTCTGGAAGCTTACAAAGACCTATGGCAAAAACAAATAAGAGGATCATTTCCCTTAACTTCACCCTAGCGTGCTTTTAAGTTTAGAGCAATGAAAACCAACCAATTTATTATTCTTGGAATGAAAACTTCACATTTTGTTTTGATTTTATATATGTAACAAGCCAAATTTAAGAAGGTGTTTATAATCAGGTATGAAACCTGAAATAGATTTACAAAGAGAATTATTTTGCCCTATCACCATTCCCCTCCAAAACAGACTAACACAATGAAAAATTGCAAATAATTCGTTGAAGTTCTTTCTAGGTTTCAAAGATAAATGAAGCGTTTAGTATCATCTCTAGAAAGTGCTCTTAAAATTCAGTCTTTGTCCTACTTTCTTCTTACATAATGGATTTCCAGAGCTGCGGAAAGGACAGCTTTGTGCATGGTAGGCACTAGAGTGCGGGATATTAGTGCTGGTGAAGGGAGTTTTAGCAACGCTCTCTCCTGTCCTTCAGCCTTCTAGCCCCTTCATAACCACCTGACACTCTTCTTCTGGGATTACAAAGAGCGATTGCTGTGGTCAGCAAGATAAGGCAATGCAATTCTTTTGGCCAGTCCCATACTGTTAACCACAGTGAAGACTGATGGAAGTGAGAGAAGAGGAGATAAGAAAAGAGTTGCTTCTTCAAGGCCATCCTATACAAGCCGTTATCTAAGTTACAGGCTGTATCCACCTGCTTCCTTGGGAAAATGAAATTTAATCTCTTTGCATTGGGCTTAGGTCTGCAAACTTAAGAGAATGGAGATGTATCTTCCAACCAGAAAAGGATTTAGAGGAAGGCTTTTCTCCCGGACCAAACAGGAAAGGTCCATATAAGCCCCAGTCCCTCCCTAGTCTGGGCTATGTTCACTGTATCACAGGTAATTTGCAGCATCCTGGTTGAGGTAACACAACAGCAGACTTCAGGGCTGGACACACATGAACCTTGTTGAGGAGTAACAGGGTGAGCTCTTATGGCTATAAAAAGAAAAACATGCTTTCTCATTCACTTCAGAACTGTAGGAAAGAAAAAAAAAGTTAACAGAGACAGTAGGCTGAATACAAAAAAATGCAATTATCTTTTATTCATTCATATTCCATTTGGTAAGAGAAAAATTATATGCTGTTGGGCTTGGTACCCTTTAAAACATTGAAAAATCAATCAACCACATAAATTAGGTACTTTGGAATTTTAGAGCCAATGCCAAGGACATGCCGTAGGGATTGCTTGTGAATTCAGAACTATTTTTTAATAAGATATATCACATTAAAAACATTTTGAAATGATTTGAAACAATACAATATAACAAAAATAAATGTGGAAGGAGAAATAATAACAACTGTGGGAAGGGCCTTCATTTGGGAAGGGAAAAAAAGTCCATGCAAAGCTTGGCCCTGTTCAATTTTAAATGTGGTATCAGGGCTTTATTTTTCAAAAGAAACTTCAAAAAGTCAAGCGTGCTATAAAGCCTGTGGTGACCTTATTGTACAGTGTGGGGATAGTCTTTGCCACATATTTTGCCTGAGAATTCATTATGCAGGGTTAACGGCTCCTCCCCAGCTAATGTCCACATTCCCTGGCAATTCTAAGGTCAGTCCTTGTACTAAAGCCCATGGCAAATGCTTCATGGACTTAGCTGCCAATGTGAAGGCAACACTGTGTGGATCTTCGACTGTCTATCCAGCTATCTAGCATTGCAACTATTCAGTTATAGGCTGATTGTCATCGGTGGACATTTGCATACACATTTTAAGCCACAAATTTATCAGTTGCTTTGTATATTTTCTGTTATCAGAGCTTTAACATCTTAACATAGTTATTAGTTAACACTTTTTTGTACTCTTCTAGTACAAAGCCCAACATATATAAAACAAAAGTGTAGTACACAATGCCAAAATATTCCCTAGCTTTTCAAGAATAAACAGATTCTATTCAGTGTAATTTTAGTAGAAACTGTATTTTAGTCATACTCTAATATTTTAAAAAGATGTTCATCCATATATGTTACATTTGGGAATTGCCTTTATCTGATATTTGATTATTCATGATATGTAACTTCTTAACTCTTTCTGGTAACAGAGTTTATTTTACACTGTGATATCTACCTATTTAAATAGTCATGTCTTAGTTATTTATGTCATCTGACAAACCATATCATGATACTTGAAATGTGTTTCTGGATTCTTTAAGGACAGAGCACAAGGGCTCTCTACATTAATGTAAACGGGGACATTTTGGTCATGGGAAAATCACCATCAGAAAAATAGAAGAGAGCAGAAACTCATAGGAGGGAAGGGGGAGCCCAACACCATGGTGGACACTGAATCCAAGAAGATGAGGACGATAGGGGACATTTTCTAGAGGCAAGAGGGTGGGATTGGCAAAGTTAAAAAAGGAGAAGTAGCTTTCATAATTTTTCTGCACTATAACAGCACTGTGTAGCCCCAGGCCTTCAGTGATATCTGCTGTACACTTACCTTTAGGCCAGTGGTACTCTGGGAATTGAAGCCATCCTGGCTTTTCCAGTGATAAGATAGAATGTTGAAAGAAAGAGTACATTCAAGATATTGAGTGTAGAGACTGAGAACAGAAGCAGGATATAAAGCCAAGTAATTAGGAGAAATATTGCTCCCTAAAGAATCTTTAGCAATAGTGGATAAGATGCTGGGTTTCCCATTTTACATGGGATAGGGGCGTAAGCCAATATATCATTACATTTAAAAATATTTAAAAGCCTTGAGAGGATCTGAAAATGTATAGGTTACATTGTTATCTCAAAATCCTTAGTAAAATTCTATTTAGGAGAAATATAAGAATGTGTCAAGGCAGGGGGAAATGTATTGTAACTAAAGTAAAACCTCAGAGTTCTGGTCATATTAATCTAAGTACTAAGTAAGGTGGGTCAGAGGGCACTGAATCCAGGAACTCTTAGGAAAAGAAGGTTGAAGTTAGCATTGAAATGAAAGGTGAGGCTTCTGAGATCAATTTGTTCATATAAACGTCATTATGTGTTCATTCTAACCCGAAGATGTGAAAGAATCCTACCTTTCTGCCCTTATACTTCTGCCAAAACTTAAAGCACTTGTGGGTATGAAATAGTTGTTTGTGATTAAATTATGTTTATATGATCAAACTGCAATGGTTTGACCTTTGTGAGGCCAGCCCACCTAGGATGATTAGCTGTGTGACAGGACAAGTTACTAACCAATCTGAAGCTTAGACTCCTCATATGCAAAATACTATAAACAGGCAACTCAGCAACTGTTGATAGGATCAAATGTAAAAAGTGTCTAGTCCAGGTCCTGGTTGAACAGTGATACCTTTTAATCCCCTTCCTCTTTTCTCTGGGAGTCCTCACCAAAAGTTCCCAAGGAAGAGGGGTCGTTTAGAGTCTACAGTCCAGGCAGAAAGCATTGACTGGGCCATTTACCAATCGCCACAGTTGGGATCAGGGTATGAGGGCTAGGGGAGATATGGGAGATACGAAAATAGTAATAGGGAAGAGTCAGAATGTCCTAGAATATGGCTTGACTTCAAGGGTTCGAAGTCCAGGAAAGCCCCAGAGACTTTCTGGACAAATAATCAAAGTCTGTGGATCTAACGGCCAGAAATCTGAGCAAGATGGGCTCTTGGGGAGTATTTTTTTTTTAGGACACAGAGATTGAATGCTTAGTAAAGTAAAAAAAAAATTGAAAACTTTATGCTTTGGCCAGTCTATTGGGAAGTTCCAGTGCCTGAGAAGTTCATCTCATTAGAGCCATTTCAAAAACCAGCTCCCAGTTGGTTAATCAATGGAAGCAGTGCACTTCAACATTTTTTGAGTCATCATCAGGGCCAAATTTTATTACTTCTCACGACTACCTTAGGTAATCATTAGTAATCCAATACTTCCCATTCAGTCTGCAGAATTACTTTCCAGAATCAACTGCATCTATCAACTGCATCTGCCTCACGCCACAGCCTAGGCCAAAACTGGAATATTATGGCTTCATACAAACAGCACTGTACCAAGAGGAGGACGACTCGACTCTTGTCTTCCCTTTCACTTTCCTTCCAGACTTTCTCACCTTCTACCTGCCTTGTTCTGAAAGCTTCTGGGACTTATCACTGAGACTTATATGTCTTTGGCAAGCCTCAATTTCTTGGCCAATGCTATGTGATTTCTGGAGGACCAGATGGCAACAATATGCTGGCAAGTGCCTTGGAAAGTAAACGTGTTATGCAAAGAGAAGCCACTTAATACGAGAGAGTTTTGAGGGCAAGTGGTAGATGAGTGTTTCTCCCAGAGGTAGAGGAAAGGCTTGTGTTCCTTATTCAGCACCTTCCCGCTTTAGTTTCCGACTCTCCTTTCTGCTCTTGTCTTTACACATACATTTGTTCATGATTAGCCTCAGATTAGCCAGGTGCCTCTGCTAGGGATATACAATAATTTTTTTTGTTTATTTTGTGTTTGTTTTGTTGTTTCATCCCTACTTCAGTACATCATTAGGAAGGAATGGTGACTAATTGAAAACATTACTTCTCTACGTAATGGTCAGCACACTGCTATCAGGCACCATCTTACTTATGATGCTCTAACTAAGGGTAACTAAGGGTGACTAGAAAGAGTGACACACAGGGATGGTTTTCAAAAATGCCAAACCTGGATGCAGGAAAGTATTTGACCACTTTAGCAGAAGGACTTTAGAAACCAAGGCCAACTCTTCAAGAATTTACTATCAGAATATCAACTGAAAAGTGTCCTGGATAGCATCAGAGTACCAAGATTTTCAACAAACGTCCTCCAAGAGGGTGGGAGAACATTATGATGTGCTCATAAAAAGTAAATGTATTAAGTTAAATTTATAGGCAGTACCTAAAATAACCACTTCTGCTGTTTAAGCCCATATATCTTGGAAAGATGTACCATGGCTCATTTACAGAGCTGTATGACCCATATGGACACGAATGCCTGGTATATAATAGGTCCTCAACAATTTTTGATACATTAGTAAATGTTTGTATAACTTGAGTGAGTAATTTCTCATTTCCCAGACTTAATTTAAAAGGGTATTATAGGGGCTTCCCTGGTGGCACAGTGGTTGGGAGTCCGCCTGCTGATGCAGGGGACACAGGTTGGTGCCCCGGTCCGGGAAGATCCCACATGCCACAGAGCGGCTAGGCCTGTGAGCCATGGCTGCCGAGCCTGCGCGTCCGGAGCCTGTGCTCTGCAACGGGAGAGGCCACAACAGTGAGAGGCCCGTGTACCGCAAAAAAAAAAAAAAAAAGGGTATTATTATACTTATGAACTGAGAAAATCCTTATATGCTTTTACAGTTATCTACCTATCCAACAATGGCAAAAGCACTGCACTTGCAGTCAGAAAGAAACCTAAGTCTGCCACTAAAAAATGATGAAACTTCAATTTCTTTATCACTAAATTAAAACAGTTAGCTTGAACATTCTGTTCTGCTGTATACCATACAACTGTATACAAATACATACAAACAAATAGATCCTAGTTGATAAAGGAAAATCGTGGACTCTGCCAATGGCACAGGCCAGGTGTGGGTGCCATATTTAAAGGTGTGATTCAAGTTCATGACCATCTCTTTAATGCAGAAGAAATTTGGAGCTAATTATATTTTTAAAAAGTGTTACCAGGCTTTCTTGTTTAAATACTGATAGGGGCCTTGTATTCAACCTTTGAACATTCCCAGTAAATCCTCTATGTTCTGTTACTGGGTTCTCAAGGCAAACCTTGTACCTCCCACTGCTCCTAGGTCTCCCAAATTACAGAGAAGTGGGGTGGTTTTGTAGAGATAAGGAAATAAAGAGCAGCTGAGTTCCCCAAGGAGAAGCAATGGCTGCTCTGGTGAAGATGATCCAATTACGGAAAAAGAAATCAGAAGAGAGAAGCAGCTGCAGCTGGAAGCATGCTTATGGGATTGGAGAGTGTTTAAATCTGTGGTTCAGGAGGACCTTCAAGATGGCCTCGGAGTAAGACGTGGAGATCACCTTCCTCCCCACAAATACATCAGAAATACATCTACATGTGGAACAACTCCTACAGAACACCTACTGAACGCTGGCAGAATACCTCAGACTTCCCAAAAGGCAAGAAAATCCCCATGTACCTGGATAGGACAAAAGAAAGAAAGAAAAACACAGACAAAAGAATGGGACCTGCACCTCTGGGAGGGAGCTGTGAAGGAGGAAAAGTTTCTACAAACTAGGAAGCCCCTTCACTGGTGGAGACTGGGGGTGGGTGGGGGGAAGCTTTGGAGCCACAGAGGAGAGCGCAGCAGCAGGGGTGCTGAGGGCAAAGTGGAGAGATTCCTGCACAGAGGATGGGTGCTGACCAGCACTCACCAGCCCGAGAGGCTTGTCTGCTCTCCCCGCCAGGGGCTGGGAGCTGAGGCTCGGGTTTTGGAGGTCAGATCCCAGGGAGAAGACTGGGGTTGGCTGCGTGAACACAGCCTGAAGGGGGCTAGCTAGCCGGGAGGGAGTCTGGGAAAAAGCCTGGACCTGCCTAAGAGGCAAGAGACCATTGTTTTGGGGTGAGTGAGGAGAGGGGATTCAGAGCGCCACCTAAACGAGCTCCAGAGATGGGCGCGAGCCGTGGCTATCAGCGTGGACCCCAGAGACGGGCATGGGATGCTAAGGCTGCTGCTGCCGCCACCAAGAATCCTGTGTGCAAGTACAGGTAACTATCCACACTGCCCACCTGGGAGCCTGTGCCACCCGCCACTGCCAGTGTAAAATGATCCAGGGACAACTTCCCCAAGAGAACACACAGTGCGCCTCAGGCTGGTGCAACGTGATGCTGGCCTCTGCTGCCACAGACTCGCCCTGCATTCCGTATCCCTCCCTCCCTGCCCACCCCCCCCCCCGGCCTGAGTAAGAGCCCCCTAATAAGCTGCTACTTTAACCCTGTGCTGTCTGAGCTAAGAACAGACGCCCTCTGGTGACCTACACGCAGAGGCGGGGCCAAATCCAAAGCTGAGCCCCAGGAGCTGTGCGAACAAAGAAGAGAAAGGGAAATCTCTCCCAGCAGCCTTAGGAGCAGCGGATTAAATCTCCACAATCAACTAGATGTACCCTGCATCTGTGGAATACCTGAATAGACAACAAGTCATCCCAAAATTGAGGTGGTGGAATTTGGGAGCAACTGTAGACTTGGGATTTGCTCTCTGCATTTAATTTGTTTCTGGTTTTATGTTTATCTTACTTTAGTGTTTGGAACTTATTATCATTGGTAGATTTGTTTATTGATTTGGTTGCTTTCTTCCTTTATATATATATATATATTTCCCGTTTCTCTTTTTCTGAGTGTGTATGTGCATTCTTCTTTGTGTGATTTTGTCTGTATAGCTTTGCTTTTATCATTTATCCTAGGGTTCTGTCTGTCCGTTTTTTGTTTTGTTGTTTTTATAGTTTTTAGGGCTTGTTACATTAATGGATTTGTTTATTGGTTTGGTTGCTCTCTTCTTTCTTTATTTTTTTAAACTTTTATATTTAATAATATTTTTATTTTAATAACTATGTATTTTATATATTTTCCTTTTTTTCTTCTCCCTTTTCCTCTGAGCCGTGTGGCTGACAGGGTCTTAGTGAACTGGCTGGGTGTCAGGCCTGAGCCTCTTAAGTGGGAGAGCCAAATTCACGACACTGGTCCACCAGAGACCTCCCGGCACAATGTATTACCAAACAGTGAAAGCTCTCCCAGAGATCTCCATCTCAATGCTAAGACCCAGCTCCACTCAAGGACCAGCAAGCTACACTGCTGGACACCCCATGCCAAACAACTAGCAAGACAGGAACACAACCCCACCCATTAGCAGAGAGGCCGCCTAAGATAATAATAAGTTCACAGACACCCCAAAACACACCACCAGGCATGATTCTGCCCACCAGAAAGACAAGACCCAGCCTCATCCACCAGAACACAGGCACCAGTCCCCTCAACCAGGAAGCCCACACAACCCACTGAACCAACCTTACCCACTGGGGGCAGTCACCAAAAAAAAAACGGGAACTACAAATCTATAGCCTGCAAAAAGGAGACCCCAAACACACAAGTTAAGCAAAATGAGAAGACAGAGAAATACACAGCAGATGAAGGAGGAAAGAAAAACCCAACCAGATCAAACAACTGAAGAGGAAATGGGCAGTCTACCTGAAAAAGAATTCCAGTAATGATAGTAAAGAGGATCCCAAATCTTGGAAATAGAATGGAGAAAATACAAGAAACATTTAACAAGGACTTAGAAGAACTAAAGAGCAAACAAACAATGATGAACAACCCAATGAATCAAATTAAAAATTCTCTAGAAGGAATCAATAGCAGAGTAATGAGGCAGAAGAATGGATAAGTGACCTGGAAGATAAAACAGCGGAAATAACTACCACAGAGCAGAATAAAGAAAAAAGAATGAAAAGAATTGAGGACAGTATCAGAGACCTCTGGGACTACATTAAATGCACCAACATTTGAATTATAGGGGTCCCAGATGAAGAAGGGAAAAAGAAGGGGACTGAGAAAATATTTGAAGAGATGATAGTTGAAAATTTCCCTAATATGGGAAAAGAAATAGTGAATCAAGTCCAGGAAGCACAGAGAATCCCATACAGCATAACTCCAAGGAGAAAATGCCAAGACACATATTAATCAATCACAAATTAAAAACAAAGAAAAAATATTAAAAGCAACAAGGGAAAAGCAACAAATAACATATAAGGGAATCCCCATAAGGTTAACAGCTGATTTCTCAACAGAAACTCTGCAAGCCAGAAGAGAGTGTTAGGACATATTTAAAGCAATGAAGGAGAAAAAACTACAACAAAGATAACTCTACCCAGCAAGGATCTCATTCCGATTCAACAGAGAAATTAAGCAAAATTAATTTTAGCTTTACAGACAAGCAAAAGCTAAGAGAATTCAGCACCACCAAACCAGCTTTACAACAAATACTAAAGAAACTTCTCTAGGCAGGAAACACAAGAGAAGGAAAAGACCTACAATAACAAACCCAAAACAATTAAGAAAATAGTAGTAACATACATATCGATAATTACCTTAAATGTAAATGGATTAATGCTCCAACCCAAAGACACAGACTGGCTGAATGGATACAAAAACAAGAGCCGTATATATGCTGTCTACAAGAGAACCACTTCAGACCTAGGGACACAGACGGCAAGTGAAGGGATGGAAAAAGGTATTCCATGCAAATGGAAATCAAAAGAAAACTGGAGTAGCAATTCTCATATCAGACAAAACAGACTTTAAAATAAGGACTATTGCAGGAGACAAAGAAGGACACTACATAATGACCAAGGGAACAATCCAAGAAGATATAACAATTGTAAATATTTATGCACCCCACATAGGAGCATCTCAATATATAATGCAAATTATAACAGCCATAAAAGGGGAAATCGACAGTAACACAATCATAGTAGGGGACTTTTAACACCTTACTTTCACCAATGGACAGATCATCCAAAATGAAAATAAACAAGGAAACACGAGCTTTAAATGGTACATTAAATAAGGTGGACTTAATTGATATTTATAGGACATTCCATCCAAAACCAACAGAATACACTTTCTTCTCAAGTGCTCATGGAACATTCTCCAGGATATATCACACCTTGGGTCACAAATCAAACCTTGGTAAATTTAAGAAAATTGAAATCATATCAAGTATGTTTTCCAACAACAACACTATGAGACTAGATAACAATTACAGGAAAACGTCTGTAAAAAATACAAACACATGGAGGCCAAACAATACACTACTTAATAACCAAGAGATCACGGAAGAAATCAAAGAGGAAATCAAAAAATACCTAGAAACAAATGACAATGGAAACAGGACAACCCAAAACCTATGGGATGCAGCAAAAGCAGTTTTAAGAGGGAAGTTTATAGCAATACATTCCTACCTTAAGAAACAAGAAACATCTCAAATAAACAACCTAACCTTACACCTAAAGCAGTTAGAGAAAAAAGAACAAGAAAACCCCAAAGTTAGCAAAAGGAAAGAAATCATAAAGATCAGAAATAAATAAAAAAGAAATGAAGGAAACGATAGCAAAGATCAATAAAACTAAAAGCTGGTTCTTTGAGAAGATAAACAAAATTGATAAACTATTAGCCAGACTCATGAAAAAAAAAAGGAAGACTCAAATCAACAGAATTAGAAATGAAAAAGAAGTAACAACTGACACTGAAGAAATACCAAGGATCATGAGAGATTACTACAAGCAACCATATGCCAGTAAAACGGACAACCTGGAAGAAATGGACAAATTCTTACAAAAGCACAACCTTCCGAGACTGAACCAGGAAGAAATAGAAAATATAAACAGACCAATCACAAGCACTCATTGAAACTGTGATGAAAAATCTTCCAACAAACAAAAGCCCAGGACCAGATGGCTTCACAGGCGAAGTCTATCAAACATTTAGAGAAGAGCTAACACCTATCCTTCTCAACTTTTCCCAAATATAGCAGAGGGAGGAACACTCCCAAACTCATTCTATGAGACCACTATCTCCTTGATACCAAAACCAGACAAAGATTTCACAGAAAGAGAAAACTACAGGCCAATATCACTGATGAACATAGATGCAAAACTCCTCAACAAAATACTAGCAAACAGAATCCTACAGCACATTAAAAGGATCATACACCATGATAAAATGGGGTTTATCCCAGGAATGCAAGGATTCTTCAAAATATGCAAATCAACCAATGTGATAAACCATATTAATAAATTGAAGGAGAAAAACCATATGATCATCTCAATAGATGCAGAAAAAGCTTTTGACAAAATTCAACTACGATTTATGATAAAAACCCTTCAGAAAGTAGGGAACTTACCTCAACATAATAAAGGCCATATATGACAAACCCACAGCCAACAAAGTTCTCAATGGCGAAAAACTGAAACCATTTCCTCTAAGACCAGGAACAAGACGAGGTTGCCCACTCCCACCACTATTATTCAACATCGTTTTAGAAGTTTTAGCCACAGCAATTAGAGAAGAAAAAGAAATAAAAGGAATCCAAATCAGAAAAGAAGTAAATCTGTCACTGTTTGCAGATGGCATGAAACTATACATAGAGAATCCTAAAGATGCTACCAGAAAACTACTAGAGCTAATCAACGAATTTGGTAAAGTAGCAGGATACAAAATTAATGCACAGAAATCTTTTGCATTCCCATACACTAATGATGGAAAATTCGAAAGAGAAATTAAGGAAACACTCCCATTTACCAGTGCAACAAAAAGAATAGAATACCTAGGAATAAACCTACCTAAGGAGACAAAAGACCTATATGCAGAAAACTATAAGACACTGATGAAGGAAATTAAAGATGAAACAAACAGATGGAGAGATTATACCATGTTCTTGGATTGGAAGAATCAACATTGTGAAAATGACTATACTACCCAAAGCAATCTACAGATTCAGTGCAATCCCTATCAAACTACCAATGGCACTTTTTACAGAACTAGGACAAAAAATTTCACAATTTCTCTGGAAACACAAAGGACCCCGAATAGCCAAAGCAATCTTGAGAAAGAAAAATGGAACTGGAGGAATCAGGCTCCCTGACTTCAGACTGTACTACAAAGGTACAGTACTGGCACAATAACAGAAATATAGATCAACGGAACAGGATAGAAAGCCCAGAGATAAACCCACACACATATGGTCACCTTATCCTTGATAAAGGAGGCAAAAATTTACAATGGAGAAAAGACAGCCTCTTCAATAAGTGATACTGGGAAAACTAGACAGCTACATGTAAAAGAATGAAATTAGAACACTCCCTAACACCATACACAAAAATAAAGTCAAAATGGATTAAAGACCTAAATGTAAGGCCAGACAGTATAAAACTCTTAGAGCAAAACATAGCCAGAACACTCTATGACATAAATCACAGCAAGATCCTTTTTTTTTTTTTTTTTTTTTTTTATGCGTTACGCGGGCCTCTCACTGTTGTGGCCTCTCCCGTTGCGGAGGACAGGCTCCGGACGCGCAGGCCCAGCGGCCATGGCTCACGGGCCCAGCCGCTCCGCGGCATGTGGGATCTTCCCAGACCGGGGCACGAACCCGTGTCCCCTGCATCGGCAGGCGGACTCTCAACCACTGCGCCACCAGGGAAGCCCAGCAAGATCCTTTTTGACTGAACTCCTAGAGAAATGGATATAAAAACGAAAATAAACAAATGGAACCTAAAGAAATTTAAAAGCTTTTGCACAGCAAAGGAAGCCTAAACAAGATGAACAGCCAACCCTCAGAATGGGAGAAAATATTTGCAAATGAAGCAACTGACAAAGGATTAGTCTCCAAAATTTAGAAAGAGCTTATGCAGCTCAATACCAAAAAAACAAACTACCAAATCCAAAAATGGGCAGCAGACCTAAACAGAAATTTCTCCAAAGAAGATATACAGATTGCCATCAAACACATGAAAGGATGCTCAACATCACTAATCATCAGAGAAATGCAAATCAAAACTACAGTGAGGTATCACCTCACACCAGTCAGAATGGCCATCATCAAAAAATCTACAAACAATAAATGCTGGAGAGCATGTGGAGAAAAGGGAACCCTCTTGCACTGTTGTTGGGAATGTAAATTGATACAGCCACTATGGAGAATAGGATGGAGGTTCCTTGAAAAACTAAAAACAGAACTATCATATGACCCAGCAATCCCACTACTAGGCATATACCCTGAGAAAACCATAATTCAAAAAGAGTCATGTACCACAATGTTCATTGCAGCTCTATTTACAATAGCCAGGACATGGAAGCAACCTAAGTGTCCACAGACAGATGAATGGATAAAGAAGATGTGACACATATATAGAATGGAATATTACTCAGCCATAAGAAGAAACGAAATTGAGTTATTTGTAGTGAGGTGGATGGACCTAGAGACTGTCATACAGAGTGAAGTAAGTCAGAAAGAGAAAAACAAATACTGTATGCTAACACATATATATGGAATCTAAAAAAAAAAAAAAGGTTCTGAGAAACCTAGGGGCAGGACAGGAATAAAGACACAGACGTAGAGAATGGACTTGAGGACACGGGGACAGGGAAGGGTATGCTGGGACAAAGTGAGAGAGTGGCATGGACATATATACACTACCAAATGTAAAATAGATAGCTAGTGGGAAGCAGCCACATAGCACAGGGAGATCAGCTTGGTGCTTTGTGACCACCTAGAGAGGTGGGATAAGGAGGGTGGGAGGGAGATGCAAGAGGGAGGAAGTATGGGGATATGTGTATACGTATAGCTGATTCTGTTTGTTATACAGCAGAAACTAACACAACATTGTAAAGCTACTCCAATAAAGATGTTAATAAATAAATAACTGGGGGAAAAAAATCTGTGGTTCAAACTCTAAGAAATCCTGTAATCCTTTCTCACCTTCCTGTCCTTCCTCCTCAACCTAACCCTATCACAAAAAACTTGGAAAGATCTCGTTTGGCAAATTGGCATGGGAACTTTGGGATGCAGTGGGCAGAATGTACTGCAATCTGAAATCAGCATGGCCACAGAAGTGGAGCTGTGGGATTGCGTGGGAATAGGATGTCCCAGAAATGTGCTCAATGCCTGTGTGTCAGATACTGTGTGAGAGACTCTTACATACCTTGTCACTTTACTCTTGAAAAATTATTTTCCTAAGTATTAAATATTTTCAAACATACAGAAAATAATATAACATCACTGTATTCACCACCCAAATTCAACACAGGTTAATATTAATACAGGTAAATATTAATGCTAATGTTTTGTGACTTTGACGAAGACCTTTCTTTTTTAATGCAGAAATAAAATCTTCTACACTCAGTTGAAATACTACCTCTTCACACATCCAATTTTGTTTCCTCTCCCCTTTCTCACGATTCACCTGAAGAACAGAGGTGCTGTCCGTCTGTCAGAAGCACAGCATCTGACGGGGGAGTCAAAGCTGACCAAATGGGGGCCAGCAGGAGAGGTGCCATGATCGTGCCAAGGTAACTACAGGTGAGAGATATCCAGGGTTGGGGAGTTTCTGAAGAATCCATAAATATGCCCTGTGAAAGAAAGGGCAGCAATGGAGCATCTGCCAGATCCAGTTGGCACCGATGTCCAGATTGTAGTTATATCAGGAAAGCAACACCATTTCTGCCCTTACCTTACTCTCTCCCTATCTCCAAGAGTGCACAGGTCTTATAAATTAAATCTGTATCACTGATTCAGTCATGGTCCAACAGGAAACAGATGGCACTCTCAAAACAGTATAATTTGAGGAGGGTTTATTTACAACAGGACTGTTTACAAAGATATGGGTATAAGGGAAACCACAAAAGACAGCAAAGTAACCCAGGACTAATAGCAGCTGGGTAGTTAACCTCCAGTTCCATAGAAATAAGGGGAGGGAACACTTACTGGGACCCAGAAGAAGAGAGAGTTAAGTAGAGTCTCCTCCTTTGAGAGGAGTAGTAAACTTGTGGGATATAGCCAGCCTACCTCTTGGGCTGAATGCCAGAAGAATAATCTCTTAACATCAATTTCCTAACTCAGTCTGGTCCCCTGCTGTGGCTCCGTTATGAAGCCAGAGGGCATTGGAACCCATTTACATAAATTTATACAGGTCAGCCATAAATTTACATGCCACTAATATTTTAGCTGCATTACAAAGTTTGGCTATGTGATATTTCATTGTTTAGTTCTAAATACTTTGCATGTTCAATTACCATTTCTTTGACCCAAGGATTATTTAAATATGAATTTCTAAGTTTTCAAATTTGTAACTTTATGATTATCTTTCATAATTGACTAACAGTTTTCTTGCTTTAAAATTGGAAAGCATAGTCTTTCTTATAAAATTTTTTGTTGTTATTTCTTGAGTCTTTTGTGACCCAATAGATGGTCAATTTAAAAATGATCAATTTAAAAATGTTCATTGTGTGGTTGGTAAGATCGTATAGTCTCTAATCGTTGATTATAGAGTTCAATATATGTCTATTAGACATAGTTAATTTTGTTGTTCAAATTTTATATATTCTGACTTTTTTCTTTTATATGCTTTAAGACTTTTAAAGTTTTATTTGCTTGGTGATTTGGTTTTTGTGGGTTTGGTCAACATTTTTAACTTTGCTTTTTTCAGTTTCTTATTGCAATTCTGTCAATCTATATGTTTATAAAAAATACAATTATGTAACTAAAATTAAAGTAACTGCCAAAATAATTTAGCATAGCTATGTAAATCTTACTATTTCCTTCTATTATTATAATAATCCTCTTTGTCCTTAATGAGCCTTTTTTGTCTTTAATAACTTTTTCCTGGAATTCTATTTTATCTATTACCATAGCTAAACAAGCTTTATTTTTGACATTATTCTGTCAGATATATTTTTCATCCTCTAATTTTCAAGCCTTTTGTGTACTTACAATTTGGATATCTCATAAATAACATACAGCTAGATTTTATTCTATATTTTGGTCACTGAGAAAAAATAAGAGGCAATTTAAATCTCTCCACTTTTATTGAGATTACTTATACATTTGGAATCTTTTTTTGTTTGTTTGTTTCTGCAACTATGCTTTTCTTTGCTTTACTCTTCTCCTTTCCTATCTTATATTGGATTGACCAAACTTAACTCCTTCCTCTCTCTTCCTCCCTCCCTCCCTTCCTTTTTTCTCTTTATATCTGGATTGAAATGTATACATTTATTGACTTGATTTCTATTTTCTAATGGCATTCTTAATTCAACAATGCCTAAAGTTAGGCAATTACTCTACTATACTCTCACAAAAATAAGGACCTAAAAATACTTTAAACTTTCCATTTTCCATTTTGTTATTATTTCTACTTTGTTCATAGACACCACCAAATTATTTATTTTTATTATTGACTGTTTGGAACTGACGCTTCCTTAGTTTTACCCATCAGTTTCTTTGCTCACTTTTGCTTCGTAATCACTTGATTCTTGAACTTTTGTTTCTTCCTTCAGGTTGAATTCCTCTCCTACTGATGTTCATTCTTCTGCAGTTTTTACAGCAAGGGTTTGTGAATGGTAAATTCTCCCAGTATTTTTTTTCTAAAATTATCATTATCTCACTTTTATGTTTTGGAATAGTTTGAAAATTTTAAGTTCATAGTTATTGTCTCTCAGTCCTTTGGGAAGTCTCATTTCTTTGTCTTTCGACTTCTTTGTTACTAATTTTTTTTTGTTGTAAGTAATCTGCCTCATCTCTCTGGTTGCTTTTAAGATTTTGTAAGATATCAGTTCCTTGAGTGTCATCACATATGTTTAGATGCAGAATTGTTTTTTAACCTTTCTCAGTGTGCTTCTTCAATCTGAGAACTCATTACTTTCTTCAGTGCCAGAAAAATCTCAGCCATCATTATTTTGAAAAGTGCCTCATGTCTTATTCTATCCAACTTATTTTTCTGGAAAGCCTACCATTTGTATTTTGATCATTCTCATTTTGTCATCTATAAATGTTGACCACTCTTTGCTATCATTCTTATTATTTGCTGTAGTAGTCTGTGTAATTTCCTCATATCTATCATCCATCTCTCTAACTCTCTCTGCAATTGTGTTTTTCCCAGCTGTTTAACCTGTGTGTTGAGTTTTATTTCAATGACTAATATTTCTACTTGGATATTTTACAAATCTGCTTTCCCAATGGAATCATTTTTTTATTATGGTTTTTATGTTCTCTTTTGTCCCTTTATCATGTTCAGTGTACTTATTGTGTCATCTATTTTAGATATCCTATTATCAGAAGTTCTAATTTTCCTTTTTGTTTTTGCTGACTCTTTTTCATGGCTGACCATTTCCTTGGGTGACTGATTTTTTAAACTTATCTTCCATGGAGCTTGTTCTTCTGTGGTAGCCTCATTCACCCTGGGTTGTGTCCTCATAGGAGAGTTATATTTTTTTCTCTTATGGTGTCTGGGATATCTTCAATTTAAGATCAATTTTTATGCATTCATTTATCACTTGTGATTCTTGAATTGGTAGCAGAAATTCAGACCCTTTTTTCCACCACAATCTCAAGGTGTACTTTTTCTAGTCTAGTTTCCATATAGAAGGAGCAACTCTTCCAAGGACCCATCTTTACAGAGAGGTTTCAGTTATAGGTCTTCACCTTTCATGGGTTCAAGGCCACATTTGTTTTCTCCAGCCTGGGCATTATAACCCTTTTTAGTTAGCTGTTTGATGTATGTTCTCATTTAATGTCCCTTAGGTGTCCTTAGCATTAGCCAAGTTCAAACTCTGGCTTTGATTTCCCTATTTATTTTAACAGCATGAGGATTTTCCGTTCCTCTATTTTGAGCTTTGTTATACTAAAAGCATCATTTTGTTATATCCTGTATTTCTAAGTGTTTGAAGGAGAAAGCAGGTGCACATTCCAGCAACTGAGCTTGCTTTTAATGTATTTGACAACTTTGTGAGGCAGGGATATTTTTAATTCCTTTTACAAAACCTCACGGAACATCTACAATGTGCAATGTTCTAAATCCTGGGAATACAGAAGTGACTAAGAGGTAGTCCGTGATCTAAGTTACATGCAAATAATGATTACAATTAAAGGTGAAAATTTATGAAATAAAGGTATGAATAAAATGATACAGAGAGAAAATCTGGCGCTCCATTTTTTTCGAGGGTAGAACTGAATTTCAAGCTATTGATAATGACTTGCCCAGTTTCAAACAGGTAATAAAGATAGAACCAGGATACATGTTCCACTTTTCTAACAGAAAATCTTGTGCTTTTTAAAGCATAAATAGCAGCTGCAGCTTCAATGTAAGTGTTACTTTGTGAGCAGTGGGGGAGTTCACTTAGAGTGCTGGTTACATATCAGATTTATGATGAATAAACACTTATTAATTAAATACTCTTCAGAGAGCCTTGCATCTCTCACCCCGAGCCCCATTTGAGAAAAAAATTTTTTTCTCTAAGCCTGAGCTTTCTCCAGCCACTGCTTTCACAGCACCGAGGACAGAGAACTCAGGGGCTAAATGAAGGTAGATTGCAAACCAGAAATTGGTGTTCTAAAAGTTCTGAAGTGATAGAAGGCAACAGAAAAAGCCCTACTAGGATGAGAATTTAATTCTAGAGCAGAGGCTTGATAGAGTTTTATATTCAGTGGGAGGGAAGGAGATAATATCTAGGACAGTTTATAGCCTCACTAAACAAGGACTTCACATTGAAAACATGTAGAGAACCACAGCCAAGCCTCCTGCTGTTCCCTGCTATTGAGGAGCAGAGTCTTTTCAGAGACCTTACCTTAATTTCCTGTCCAGTTGGCAGCCTTTGAATTTTTCAATAAGTTTTATGTTAAATAATGTTGGGTTTTTTTCCTCTTTAAATGCCAATTTTGTCATGTGATTGTGTGTCTGCTTTTGATCTGGAAAATGCTCTGAAAGGCGTTGTTTCATCTGATACTAATTTGAAATGCAAAACAGAAAGAAGGGGCAGGCAGATTTGCTACACTGATGATGTTTTGTAGCTAATTTGATTTATGGGATAGAAGGGAATGTCAAGAAAATCTTAAGTATTCAGTTCAGCAGGTATGTCTGATGGCTCTTATTTAACCCACCGCTATTTTCTTTTCAGAAAATACTATATGCATAGGGGGAAAAAAAGCCTATGGCTATCTGTGTAGCCTGTTCAACTTGGCCCAATAGTTCAACCTTAGCTGAGTCAGATTTCACAAACTTGTCCACTGGTGCTTTGTTTCTTAGAGTCTTGAAAGAATTTCAGTTTTCTTAACATTTCCAGTCCCTCACTATTAAAATACAATTCCTTATCAGCTAATAATTTAGGATTTGACAGCTACGGGTGATAGAAATATGGACTGAAGAAAAGGAGTTTTTCAGAAGGACAACATGGGACGATGAAAAGAGAAGACAGGGCATTATTTTAGGATCATATTTGTGTGAATTTGAAAGTATATCTTCCCCCAGATCTCACTCCTTTACTCCAGATATATGTATATTAAACCACCAACCAGACACTCCACCTGCCTGTTGTATATATGCCCAGTGTGTCCAGATTGAATTTCCAAAGCCAGAAACTTGGGCAACAGTCTGACTCCTGTGTTGTCCTTTCCAAGTCCTGCACTGTAATATAATTGGCTATCACTTACTGAGCACCTCCGTATCACCTCCTACATGTCGGGCTATGTAGCAGGTGACAGATGTATATTAAACTATCTCATTTAATGGTAAGAACAGCCATCTTTGCAACCTGTTACTGTTCCATTTTTCAGGTGAGAACATTGAAGCTCAGAGAGCTTCAGTAACGTGCTCACGCTCAGCTCGGCAATAAGTGACAGAGTTATAATGCATTATCTTCAGTTTCCTGAACGTGCCTCAAGTGGTTTCTAGAAATTCCCTTCTCCACTTCTTTGTCTGACTATCCCTTATCTTTCTGTCAGGACTCAGCTTAAAATGCACTTCCTCCATGATCTCTGGGTTTTCAAGTCCGGTCTGAATGTCTCTCCCATCCCCATCACCAATATCTCTTCCACTATGATTATCCTTATTGCATTAAACTTTGTTAAATTGTCTGCATCCACCATTATTTGTATATGAAGGTAAAGACTACTTTCCTTGCCATCAAATCCCTAGGCCATAGCATGTAACAGATACTAAGTATTGGTTTAAAGAATGGAAGAGTGTTAGGAGAATAAGAAACACAAAGTCTGTTGACTTCTGAATTATTGCCTTGGGCTGGCCCTTTCAAATTTTCCTTTTTCTAGAACGATTCCTCGTCCTCAGAGCTGTTCCATCTTAGTTCCCATGTGTAAAGCTCACTGCCAGATTCTACAAGTTGCTCAACTGCAGGGAGCAAATACAAGCATTTACCTTGTTTAACAAAGCAGAATGTTTGCATTTTGCTGTTTTATCCTATCAGCTTGGTAGGGACACGGCTTTCTTATTTATCCTTCCTTCATTATGCCATTTCATAGGATTACGGGGTGTCAATGTTCAAATGGAACTTAGAGACCATTTAATGAAGTCCCCCAGAGAAAACGTAGTCCCAGAAAGATAAGGCAATTTAACCAAGATCCTGCTGCTAACAAGCAGTAGCCTCTTTCTGTTTTATTTATTCTGTGTCTCTCCACAGTTTTCCCTCTCTTGGGGTCAGATTGATCTCCATTTGGGAAGGTGGTCACACCTACTAGTCTGAGGTCTACCAACCTACCTTTGGACCCTCAAAAGGACTTTACTTCTTTGCGGTTTGCCAAAAATCTGACTTCAGTATTAAAAGAAGGTGTCCCCTTATCTGGTGTCATAACCTTAGAGCAGCCAGCAGAGTGATCAGTCACACACTAAGAAGAAAACACTGGACAGAACAACAGCCAATTCTGTCACGCCTCCAAGGGTTTGTAGCTCAGCCATGACATCTGGCTAAAGTATTTGCAGAGACCAGTACTGAACTCACTGAAGCCATGTACTCCATCTGGAGTCTAGACTGAGTGGCTCTCTCATTTGGGCTCACAGACTCTTCACACCTCCTGCACCTCTCTCTCTAGCTCTCTCACTTTACTTTTTCACTTCGCCAACTTTTTTTTTTCTATCTGCCTCTACTGATTTTTTTTTATTCTTTCATTTATCCTTTCATTTTTCTTTTCTCAAATTACTTCTGGCTTAAGTTTTTCCAGATATTCCTGACAAACATCTTAGAGAAAAGGTTTTCCCAACAATGAGGAGTCTATCAGGGCATGATGTCAAACTGTATGGTGTCTTAGAAAGGTTCAAGACCTTCCACTAACCAGCTGCATCTCTTTGGAAACTCAGTATCATTGGGGCTTGATTTTTCTTATCTTTAAAATGAAAAAGTTGGATCACATTTGTCATATTCCAACTAATTTTAAAGTTGCAGAATCCTTTCTTCAAATAAAATCTTACAAGAAGCATCAAGATGGAGAAAATATTGGAAGAAAAGCTTTTCTGGCTAACATGGGAGTGTGGGGAGAATAACTGTTTCACCTTCAAGAGTTCCTTATGGATGCTGGGAGCAGTAGAGGTCCTGAAATGCACAGTTGGAAAACCCCTGGCCCAGATGATCTTTAAGGTGTCTTCTATCTAGTAGGCATGGAAAAAACAATAATGATCATCACATATTCTTTGCTCCCTTACATACCTCAACCCCTTGAGTTAAGTATTGCAATGTGAATGATCTGGCTAACATGGGCAGAAATGATTCATCACCTCTGAGTTGAGACAAAGGAAACTCATGTGTGATTCTTCATAGTTTCTTCCCTTGCTACTGTGACAAAAGAAGCTGCCTCTTGCACAGGGTGCAGCTATAAGATTATGGACCCCTTGTCAGTCTGAGTCCTTGAATGTGCTGAGCAGAGAAACCTGTAGTGCCACGATGGACACGTTGTGATTGAAAAATAACCCTTTGGTGTGTTACGTCATTGGGATTTGGGAGTTAATTTTCATGCTGGAATAAAGCTAGCCTATGTTGATTAAGGTAGCAGGCAAGGACAACAAAATTATGAGAACAAGATCAAACTCTAATATTAGATCTTATTCAACCATCTGCTTGTGTGCAACCATCTCTTTCTACTGCGTCATACTGGCAGATAAAACCAGCAGTCCCTGTACTGGATTATTTGAATGAAATTCAGCAGAAAAGGGGTCTACTGATTAACATAAATGGGAACAATTTCAATGTCATTAATCCTGAACTCTTCAAATCCAAATAATTTTTAAACAGAATACTTTCCCCAAATAGAAGCCTATACAATTGTATAGAAGCCTATACAATTGTACAGAATCCTATACCTTGGAGATTAAAATGTTAGACCTCTGGATTGGCTGGAGCAGAGGCTGACTTCTCACTGTAACGCATGATGTCTAATGTCCTTCCTGAGGCTTTGGCTCCCCTCTCCCTTCCCATTCCTGCTCATTACCACCTGGGGGCAATGCTAGCTGAGGATTATTATTAGCACGTATCAATGTAAATACTCCAGCTTCTTCTGGGGGCAAGGGGAAAGTGGGGATAACTCTGAGTCATCAGAGTCTACGTTGATGTCTAGGGTCTATGCTGAATCCCTGAGTTTCCCAGTAGGATTAAGTTCCAGTTATTCAATGGGTTCACTGATAAAATAACATATCCTTTACTGGCTGCTTTCCTTTCTCTGTCTCACCCCTTTTCCCCCCAGTTGTTATTTCCTGGTATCACACCCAAAAAGCCACTTAGGGGCTTCCCTGGTGGCACAGTTGTTGAGAATCTGCCTGCTAATGCAGGGGACACGGGTTCGAGCCCTGGTCTGGGAAGATCCCACATGCCGCAGAACAGCTGGCCCCGTGAGCCACAACTACTGAGCCTGCATGTCTGGAGCCTGTGCTCCGCAACAAGAGAGGCTGCGATAGTGAGAGGCCCGTGCACTGCGATGAAGAGTGGCCCCCGCTTGCTACAACTAGAGAAAGCCCTCACACAGAAACGAAGACCCAACACAGCAAAAATAAATAAATTAATTAATAAACTCTACCCCCAACATCTTCTTTAAAAAAAAAAAAAAAAAAGCCAGTTAGACTTGAATCCCTATCTCAAGATTTGGGTGGAACTCAAACTAAAACAACAGCCATCTATCCCAACCACTCTGGCTTCCATGGGCTCAGATCTCACCTCTCTCTAGGAGCTGTCTAAATGGATTTATTGGATAAGAGGCAATTTTAGGCAAGTGGGTGGGTTTTTTTTTCATGGATATCACAAAGGGCTTGAAGGTTTTTAAATTAATTAAAAAATTTAAATTAATTTGGAAATGTTATACCTTCTACTATGGAACCATAGATGTGCCTCCTGATGTGTTTTGCAGTTAAGGAGATTGCTAGAGCTCATCCCTCACTTGTTAAAAAAAAGCTTGTAAGAAGAGGTGGCACCATGCTTTTATTTTGAGTCTAACATTTCCATTGGTTCACAAGTAGAGGTACATTGTCACACGACCAGTGTCTCCAGAATGTTCCTCTTTTCCTAGGTCTAAGTAGTTCAGGGTTCTTGGGAGAGTGTTGAACTGTGGAATGGAAAGGAGTAATGGATAGAAAAAAAAGGAGTCAATTTATAGAAGGGCTTAATATCAAATAGTTTAGTGCACTGGAAACATTTGAGCGCATGAGATGGGAGCAATGATGTTTCCAGTCACAGTGTATTGACTGAGTTTATCATTTCAGGAGTAACACAGTAACAAGTCGTAACAAATCATGAGGTGTGGCCACAGAAGGGAGTAGCTAAGATGAAGTGGGGACAATGGAAAGAAGATCAAAGAAGTGTGGAGCCTCAGAGGGGAGTTGTATTTGTAATATGTGTTAGTAATGAACTTCATGTTTTCAAAAGCAATGTGCATTTTTCAGTCTTTGATTTCTCAGAAGTATTATCATTGTCTATTTCCTTTTTCTGGCAATATACTCCCCTTGGCTCCATGGCTCTACAATTTTAAGAGGTTTCTTTCCTACTTTTCTCTTTCCATATCCTCTTTTTAACATGCTGGAGTTCCTTAGGTGTAAGTCTTACACTATCAGTAATTCTCAGTCAGCCTTTTGCTCTGGGTAATTATATCCACTCCATGGTGTTAACTCCCGCCTGGATGCCGATGAGGCCCAAATCAATGTCTCCAGCCCGGACTTTTTCTTGCGCTCTTTCAATAACTCTCTACTCGGATACCTCACTGGTACCTCAAACCCAACATGTTCATAGCAGAATTATACTCAACTTCTTCCCACTTCCCCCTCAAAAAAAAAAAAACAAACCTTACAAAACATTGTTTCTATTCTTCTTTTCTCTATCTTAATAAATGAGGATGCTGGGACCCAAGTTACATGAAGCC
This sequence comes from Phocoena phocoena, assembly GCF_963924675.1. Classification (NCBI taxonomy): domain Eukaryota; kingdom Metazoa; phylum Chordata; class Mammalia; order Artiodactyla; family Phocoenidae; genus Phocoena; species Phocoena phocoena. The sequence continues at coordinate 90,483,319 of NC_089228.1, forward strand.
AGGGATAGTTAGAAGTTTTGTCCACTGATGTATCCCCATTAGAACCATGCCTAAAAAAGAGTAGTTATTAAAAAAATACTTGAATGAATGAATCCTTGGCTTGTCTATCCTCTATAAAATCAATTAAATTCCTAGCTCTGATTAGCTGCTAGCTAAATTTATGTCCTCATCAGAGCGCAAGAACTTAGTAAGAATCCAAAAATAGGAAATAAGTTTATCACGTCATTATTAGTGGCACCAAAATTTAGTATCAATATATATGACTTTCAATAGAGAAATAATTAAACATATGACATTCCAAGACTAATAATAGTGCTTAAAAAGAACTTTGAATATGATGGGAAAAAGAATAATATATAATGGTACATTTTATTAAAGAAGCATGGATTATTTTAAATATCGGATATCTTGAGTATACATACATAATATGCGTGTACACAAGATCTTTAAATAACCCATGTTAAACATGATTCATGTTGTGCACAGAGGAAAGGAGTTTATATCTTAATTTCAAATATTTTGGATTTCAGAGAACAATATCCAGGAACCAAACGACTCTCTTTGGTTACATCAGGGTTCAATACTGAGAAGGAAGATGCAGCATATTCTTTCTTTACTCTCCTCCCAAACACCTACAAACTTAGTCTTTCATGTTGAGCAAACAGAGTTTTACGTAAGCCTCTTCATTGTTTCCATTAAGCTTTCCAGCACACACTCAATCACCCTTCTGTACTATTTTGGAATAAGCAGTGGTGAAATTTTGCTGAAAATTTCTTACTATGCCTTCAAGATTAATTCTCTCCATTAAGTGAACACGGATGGAAATAATTAACCTTTTACTTGGTATTAATAGAAAAAAGTAGAATTTCAGTAGTGCTAACCTACTTTATAGGCTATTACTTCTGTTGTCTCCATCCCATCTCTGTTCCCACATGTGACCATCTGGCTTGCAGAATGCAGCTGTTCGCTGGTGCTATTTGCATGACTACGGGTCCAAAGAGCATTATAGGAGATTAAGGAAACCATGCACATGTTGGAAGGAGACAGCTGAGTTATGTACCCCAGGAGTTCTCATTTTGGTTAATTTTGGAAAGTACATAGTACATCGCTGCTCGGCAATGGGATGGTTAAATCGCTGCTCTGACCTCAGAAAGAGACTGTGGGTGCAGCAATTGGTGTTTGGGAAAAGAAATATGTTTACAGTATTATATGTTCAAATGACATGTGAGATTTAGTAAGTGTGAATACAATATCCCCTGACTTTACTATACATCTACTCTAATCACAGGAAATGCAGTGTGGTGCTTGATATTGTTAGACACATAATCCTGCCTTCTATGGAACTGAGAGGACTTCTTGGCCCCTGAACTCTGCATTGGGACCAGAAATCTGGGTTTTAACAAGCCCAGCAGAAGATTCTCATTCATGCTCGGATTTGAGATCCACAGCCATAATTCTTCAGCCATTAACTCCAAGTGATGTTTCTTCCTACTGTTTTAGGTCCAACTGTGCTGGGGTTTTTTTGTTGTGGTGTTTCTTTAACCTCTTCCATTCCTTTTGCTTTTTCAGATACTCAATAATATCTCCTCCTGGAAAACTGAAATAATTCCTGACAAATTTTTCTGCCTCAAATATCCATCTCCTTTGACCTTTTAGTCTTTCTTAAACAACCGTTTCATCATGGCCCCTTATTTCAAATCCCCAGAGTTTCTTCACTGCCACCTGGATGAAGTCCAATTGTCCTACACCATTTTTTAACATTCCATATTGTACAAATTTCTGACCTAACTTAAGAACTTATTTCTCCTTTCTGCCCAAATTGATTCTCACTCTGGTGAGGTTTATTTTCTTAATTTCTATAGCATTCCTTGCACGGATTTTTCCTCTGTGCTTTTGTATATGCTCTTCTCCCAGATGTAGATCAGTCTTCCTTAACCCTTCTTACGCTTTCAAATCCTAATCACCTTTCAAAGTTCCCTTCCTCCAGGAAGACTTCTCCATCACCTCATCACACCTTGATCTCTCCCTTCCTGTTCATTCCTCTCCTCTGACAACTACTTATACACTACCTTGTATTATTATATACATGCTGTCCTCATGAACTAAAATTTTGATTTCTACATCTTTGTATCTTTTCACCCAATAGCTTACATGCAACAGCCTTGTGTTCAAAAACTGTATTGGCCTTTGTGTCACAATACCAAAGTTTTGAAAAATTGACAAAATGCTTATCTTCAGCCAAAGTGTTATTCAGATGATTGAAACATTATTATTTATTACTTGGTCATAATTCACTGTACTAAGTGGAAATTACTGTAGTGCTTTGGGATAAGGGTAACTGTGATGAGAGGTCATTCTCTGTAGAGGCAGAGGAACTATGATGCCCAGTGGTAGTGAACAGCTCTGAGGATGAGTTTTTGGACCAGGATAAGGAAAATGAGCATTGTCGTCAGGGTGTATCGGAGAGTTGCAAATAGTCCAGAGACACAAAGATAATGTTCTGGGTTTTTTAGTTTGTTTGTTGCCAGTGATATAAAGACTGAAAAGAAGAAGGGAGGGAGGGAGGGAGGGAGAGAGGGAGGGAGGGAGGGAGGAAGGAGGGAGGGAGGAAGGAGGGAGGGAAGGAGGGAGGGAAGGAAGGAGGGAGGGAAGAAAGGAGGGGGGAAGGAAGGAGGGGGGAAGGAAAGAAAAAAGAAGAAAGTTTACCCCTTCTTGCCTTTTCTGGAACAGAGGAAAAGTATTTTGGAAAATGATGTATATTCCCATCAAATATACATCATATGATAAAAGAAGTCCTGATTGTAAACTCCCGACAAAGCTCTGACTTGCTACAAGGTGTTGGTCAAGTTACTTTCTGACTCTCAGATTCTTCATCCATCAAATGAAGATCCATAGTGTTAAGTGCCTGACATTAAGCTTCTGATTACCAATGCACCCATTTCAAAGACATCCATATCGAATAAACATAGTGCCAGCTACACAACTAGATAAATAGCCAGGTCACTCTACCCATGAAGTTCCCCTTTTAGAAAGCCCCTGGCAACCTAGGTAACTGACCTCTTGAGTGACCCTGCTTTTCCCTTCCCATGCCCTAATTCCCACTCTTATGCTTTAAATTCTCCAGTAAAGAGTAAACCTATGAAACCTTAGGCACCCCACCCTAGATCCCAATAAAGGGAGCACCCAGGTTCACACTCTCTCTCTCTACCCAGGACCTCCCTGTGTGGCCCCAGGTGTGCTATGTACCATCCAAGAACTGTGAGGAATCAATCTTGTTTTTCAGAGTTCCCAGGTGGTTGTTTCTGAGGTGCATCTTTCAATCATAATAAGAACCACAAGGCCCAGTCCAGCCACAACACTGGCTCCATCCAGTCCAAGCAGGGAACTCCCTGTGGGGACTCACCACAAGTAGTATGGGCCCAGGCGAGTGTTCCCAGGCATTTCTAGTCATAGCATCACTACTGATAGTCTGACACCAACACAAAACAAGATCATACATCTTTTCCTTGAGGCTATTGTAAAGATTCAAGAGATAGTGGCTATTCTTGGATCAGAGTTTGGAAAATTAAATCCTTGTTATTTGGGGGCTAGTTTCAGGACAAGGTGTGAAGTGCGGAACACTCATAATACCAGAGGACGTGACAGCCTTTATTCCTATAGTCTACGTTCCACGCTGACCATTGGAGCTTTCAGCCCTACAGGAGCTGTGAAGAGGAGAAAGTTAAATGCTTGAATAGATATGAGAAAAATATCAGGGCTACCCCTGTATCTGGAACAACAGATGTTCTCCCTGAGTCTCCCTGGATACAGAAACACCAAGGTCCATTTATTTTTAGAAGGTATCATTGCACAGAACCTACAGATTTACAGAGTGCCTGCCATGTGCCAGGCAACATGCTAGGCACATTTGTATGTGTTATCTCATTTCATCCTGCTCACACTTCCAATACAGGTAGCCCAGACAGGAAATAAGTCAAAAGAGGATAAGTTGATTTCCCAATAGCCAAACAGAGATTTTTTTTTTTTTTTTTTTTACTTCAAAGATGATGTCTTTTCTGCTGTGCCAGGATGAGATTCTGAAGTCAGCATAAGCTAGTAGTAGAAGGAACCTCACCCAAGAGAAGGTGAACTTATGCTCATTGTACAGAATATTTGATACAAATGGGAAACTGCATTATAGAGCCCTGAGCTCCCTACTTTATTTGGGATAAGCTATGCCAAGACATATAAGCTAAGAATATTGAAGAGTGGACATCAGTAAAGATATCACACATCCATGCCTAGGATACAGTTCCACAAAACGGTCAAGCAGTAGAGGATCCAGTTTCATGAATAACTAGCATAGCTCACTCCAACTCTCAAAATCCTGGGGTTTTTGCTCCTCCGCTGCTCCATTTGGTATGTAGTGGACTTTGGACATCAGAGATAAGCCCCTACATGGTGGTTCATTAACTATTAAGGAATCATAGGTATAAGTATGAGATAGGTCCTCTAGCCCAGCCATTGGTCCTAAGCACTTATAAGGGGACGTTCCTGCATACTTCATTTGGTCCATTGGCTTCAGCATGCCCCTGGCCTTAGAATATCATTAAACATCCTGAACCTATTTCTTTTTCCTATTTTGTCCTCAGTGTCCTGTCAACCCCTGATTATTTTAAGATCCTCACAAAAAGAGCTCCTTCATGACTTTCCTCTTGCAAAAGAGCAGATTAACTCTCCTAGAAGAGATTGATAGCACATTCAGAAAGGCCCAATTTCTATAAACACAAACCAAGTCTTACGTCCAGCTTGGCAAGGAGATGGAGCAAGTCCCTATTATTTGCTCCCAATGCTTCACCCCTCAAAAGACCAACAAAAAGGTTGCTTGCTATAGCTATGAAAAATAAAATACAAGTTAAATCCTCAAGGCACACCACAAGACAAGCCTTTGGCAGCATGCCTTCGTTCATTTATATTTCAACAGAGCCCATTTTTCCATACTAAAATGAACATATGGAAATTAGAAGAAGGAAAAGGAGAGGAAAGGATGAATGCAGTAGTAAAAAGAATCCAAATGGAAGAATTTAGGTATCAGATTAATAGTGTATTTCTGAAATTTTGTTCTGTCAGTGCTTAATTAATCTGTGTACTAATCAAGGTAAACACTTGCTACTCTAACCTTGAAATTTCAGTGACTTAACGCAGTAAAAGCAAATCTTTCCACACACCACAGCCCAATGCATATCAGCCCTTGGGAAACATGGGCCACTCTGCTCCACATGGTCATTCAGGAACCCAGCCTGCCACCTTTAAGAATTTCATAGTCTTAAATTACATCAACTGCTTTTGGCAAAGTGAAAGAAAATCAAGCACAAGTGGAGAATATATTAGGAAGTTTCTAAGAATCAGGACTAAAAGGGATATCCATCACTTTCTCCCACATTCCATTGGCCAGAACTCGGACACATGATCTCATCTATCTGCAATGAGAGCTATAAATATGGCTTACTTGTGCAAACAGGAATAAAAAGAACAGGGTTTAAAGAAAACCAGTTTTGTCTGTGTAACAGTTAGGGACCAGAGCTAGGAATTATTCCCCCCCAGTAGTACCCCTGGCTGAATGAGAGGGGAGTATCCAGCCAAACTATAGAAGTCTCTGGTTAGTTTTCTTACGTTCAAATTGTTATGTGGTAAAAGTAATTCTGACTCCCTTTTGCACTTAGTACAAATTCACAAAATGTACTATTAATTTTTTTCAATGTAGATGAAGAGGTTTTTATGTACTAGTTCAAATCTATATACCTGATGCTATGAAAACATTTGATAGGTGTCTATATTTGTGCTGGCTTAGAAATTTAAGAGATTTTCATGGGAAATTACAATTTGGAATGTACCTGGGATGGATTTTTTTTACTGGATGGTTTACTAACCTTGAACACTATAAAAAACAAACAGGCAAAAAAAAAAAAAAAAAAACCCAAACCAGTGTGTTATTTTCTTCCAAAAACTCATTTCAGCAAGATATATTTTCTTCTACTCACTCAAAAATGCATGATAGGACTTCCCTGGTGGTACAGTGGTTAAGAATCAGCCTGCCAAGGCAGGGGACATGGGTTTGATCCCTGGTCCGGGAAGATCCCACATGCTGCGGAGCAACTAAGCCCGTGCGCCACAACTACTGAGCCTGCTCTCTACAGCCTGCATGCCACAACTACTAAAGCCCAAGCACCTAGAGCCTGTGCTCCGCAACAAGAGAAGCCACCGCAATGAGAAGCCCATACACTGCAACGAAGAGTAGCCCTTGCTCGCCGAAACTAGAGAAAGCCCACGTGCAACAAAGACCCAACACAGCCAAAATAAATAAATAGCTAAATAAGTGTTTCTTTAAGAAAAAAAATACAAGATAGCAAATACTCCATAATTAATTATAGCTCAACATCATGACAATAGTTAGGTTTGTTGCAATTTTCCCAATACTCCTCTAGGTTGTTATCAGAAGGCACTAAAATAACCCTAAACATGTTATTAGTGCTAATGATAAATGTTATGTGCATAGAGGTGTAGAGGTCAAGGTTTAACCAGAAAAACAAAACCAAGTTCAGATATCTACACTCAGGGACTTGGTTATACAAGTGATGGTTATACAAGTATACTGAAAAATAGATAGTCAGGTAACCCAAGAGATTCTCACAGCAGGAAGTCACTCCCACTCCTAGGTTGGAGAGACAAAGTGAGGAGATGGTGTTCCCTGAGCCCATGGACCAGCATCGCTTGATGGAAACTGGAATCATAGCAGTTATGTCTGGTAGGAGCTAATGATGTGGAATGTATGAAGCCAACACCCAAGAACCTGCCCAAAGCAAAGAAGGGATAAAAATAATTGGCTTATTTTCCCTCTTCACCTCCCACAAGGCCCTTTCTCTGCCTGCCATTGATCAAACACAGCCAAAGGGTGGATGGCAGACTGACTGGAAAATGCTTAACACCTGCTCTTCCCCTGATGCTACAGAGGACAGGAGAGTGAAGAGGAATGCGTCTGAGGACAGCAGCAAAAGTGATGAATGTACCAAGGAAGAGAGCATCGTGATTTATATACTGCACTGATTTAACTTACTCAATGCAAAGTGATGTCCTCCCTCCACATAGCTGTCTAAAGAACACTTGCCAGTTCAAAAGGATTCCAAATCCTTCCAGTCATGTCTGAGTAAAAGTAATGTTCAGTTTAACCAAATTGCTACCTAAGGTTTCAAATCACATCTAATCCACTCAATGTTTAGATTTCTGTCCTTTCTGAAGAAAAACAAAATAAAACAAACTATCAGTAAAGTAGTTGGGTAAGTGCATTTAGATTTAGCACATAGAAGGTCTTCTCCAAAAATGTCTTAGAGATGAACATAGGAAAGAGATTGTGTTCCTTGAGAAGCAGAGTGGCAAATACTTTCAACTAAATGTCGAACCGACAAAACAAGCTGATAAACCCTGGGAACTCATTCTCTAATAAATTTTAAGTTAAAATTACACAAATAAATCCCCACACTTCCTACAGATCTCTGAAAAGCTATAACCGTTCTTTGGAGTTAATTCATAATAATGCAAATAACCTAAAAAAATAAATAATTTCCGACAGGCAGCTCTTTGAAAGGTGATAGAAATGAAACCAAGGTAGCAGAAATAAAGAGTTGGGTGCAAAAAGAGTCTCAGTGCAGTAATGAAAATGACACATTTTCAACCTGGCAGTGCTAAACCTTATTAAAGAAATGTCTAGAAACATGTAAAATGCTTTAACCGTTCATAAAAATAATTATGGTTCTCAGCAACTTTAGCCAAATGGATGTCACAGGAATTCTCTAAGGATGATGTCTAATGTGTACTTTGTCGTTGAAAGGATATTTTTTCAGAAAGTAGTGTGGTCTAAATGGAAAGAGACTGAACTATACGGCCAAAACAACATAAAATTAAAATTCAGATTAGGCATATGCAAAATGTATGGTCTTGGAACAAAGCATTTTACCACTTGGACCCTCAGGTTTTTCTTCAGTGAAAATGGGATATTTCTTCTCCTATGATTTGTAATAAGAATTAGCAATAATGCTTATAATGGATGTGACACATAATCAATGTTCCATAATTCTTGGTTATAATTATCTTATTATTTGAACATTTGCATATCACACATTGACAAACTAACTTCTTCTAATACTATATTTTTCTTCTCATCAAGAAATTGTACCTTCTCGGAAACCACTTCAAAAATGCAAATACTTTTGGGGGGAGTTACTCTTTTAAGCAGTATCTGTGAACAATGTGATTATTTTTAACACCTCTGCAAAGACTGATTGACAGCCACCTAAGAGCAAATTTGGCAAGGGTAGTTGGTTGGAAGAACTAGGACTTAAAGAAAGCTTTATTTCACGTATTAATTGAAGTGTCTGTCGAAAGTGCAGGCAAGTAAGTGCCATCCCTGGCGTATTAGAATCCAGGAATCCTCATTTTTAATATCAAGCCAGTTGAATCTGATTCCTGTGGTGCAGGATCCCACCTTGAAGATCACTGCTTTAAAGACAATATGAGGAATTAGGCAGGAGCTATTGAGGGGCTTAGTGGTTATCTCACACAGACTACAGCTCCTTTTTACGATAAAACTGGGTCCAGGTTTTGCTAAGCTTCTTGGTTCTGCCCTATCTCATCGCTAGGAAAACAAGAATAGGCTGAGGGTAACCCAAAGGTTCATATGGCTTGATGCTAACAGCAGGGAGTTCAGTAAATCCCTTGAATGCTAGGCCCTGGTTGGGGGTGGTGGTAGGGGTCCTATAATTACATATTTAGAATTGCATTTGGCAAGATAAAAAATTCACTCTCTGCAAAGTATATTGAATTTATCAGTACAGGTAGCTCTGATTACCATGGAATGGGCAGCCCTCATTTTGCGCAGAGATGGAGCCTTTGCAGGCTGTTATATCCCTGACTCATGCCTAAAAATAGTTAACTGTGCTTCTTGCTGGCCACTTGACCTTGACCTTTCTTTCCTTGCTTTTTCTATTTCTGACTTCTCTCTTCTACATTTTGTACTCCCCACATCTGCCACCCTCACTTCTAATCTATCAATGACTTGAGTTGGCCTGTGGCTACAATGGGCACTGACCACTCCTATGCATCCTAGCCTAAATGAAAAACAGGTTTAATCACTGGTTTTATAATAACTATTATTAACAGTAATAAAAATTAATAGTAATAATCATGATTGCTTCCTTTATTCTTACTCCGGCCACTACTAGAAATATAAAAAGTAAATGAAAAGTTATGGTAAGAAAATTAAAAACAAAATTTTAAATGTTCTTATTATGTCTCATATTATCACCATTAAAAACTTGAAAATACATAGATTCATTGTTATAAAACCATTCTTCAGGGCCAAGATGAAGAACCATCAGTAAATTCATACCAGATTCAAAAGTATTATAAAGCAATTATACTCCAATAAAGATGAAAAACAAAAAAACAAGAACAAAAAAAAAACCAAAGTATTACACATTTGTAGTTTGCCCCTTCTCCTCTAATGACTGTCTTTCTGTGACAGAAACACCTCAACTGCTAAATCAGAGAATAAATATGCAAACTTCCTTTGCTGGTAGAAGTCCGTGAAATGCATTCCTCCTGCTTTTTCAATTTCTGCACGTGGAATTGAGTACCTTGTTCTTGGATCCAGTTGACAATCAAGAGAAGCACACTGTTCCATATATTAGCCTTAGCTACTCTGATTGCTTCAGACCTGGGTGATTTATGAAACCGATAGCAGACCTTCAGAATCAGAACGGGGCTAAGGCCCAGGTTCTTATTTAATCTGATTTCATGGAAAGCCCTCTTTTCCTTTTGGTTCAGAGGTGCTGTGAAGTATAAAACTTGAGCTGTATATCAATTTACGGTTGATGCAGGCTAGCAATTTTACATACCATGATCAGTTTCACAGCTGATTCTCTTCCTTACCCAAAATCTGGAGAAATGGTAAATTTACTGACTCTGGTTCTTAGTAAATAAGAAAAATATTTGATAATGTTTGTTAAAATCCTTAAACTCAAATATAGCCACTAATTTTCCTCCTTTATCAGAAATATAAAGGTTTCACTGTGGCTTAAGTTATAATAATAAAACTACCATTTATTGTGTGTCATATGCTAGGAGATGTATATCCACTTATTCCTCCCCAAAACCCTGTGAGGTAGTATTATTAATATCCCCATTTAACAGATCAGACCACAGCAGCTTAAAGTTAAATAACTTGTTCATGGTTACCAGCTAGTATAAGGCAGAGCCAGGATTAGAAGGTACCAGATGATTCAATGAATGGAGGTCTGAACCACCTTGTGACACTGACTCTATGTTTCCCTCTGAAAGTTATAACTCTTCACCTCAGTGGTGTTCTCCAAGCTGGTGGTAAAATCATCATGGGAGTTCTGCACCTCACATATATTGCAGTAGTTTTTTTTTTTTTAAATCAATAATCTTTTTCTCAAATGACCTTTTAAATTCCCTCCTGCCATCTCACTGGCCCACTTGGATCATATGCCTACTGAGGTGGGTCATATGCCATTGCTAAAAACATCCCAGTGGGCTGGGGAATGATGAGTGCTGATTGGCTGTGGTCTATGTTCCTGAACCAATTATTTTGACAAGGGAACTGAAATTATCCTTAGAAATACAAAACCCCTTTTGCTGAAAATGGTCAGATTTCCCTACATGGGGTGATGATGTTAGGAAGACACCTATTTGGAAAGGAACTGGGTTTTGAGTGGATGGCCAACAATTTCCATTACATCTGTTTGTACACTTCTGTTGTCATGTTTCACCTTCCAACTTTACCTTCTGTGTGCTTTCCTTATCTTCAGTGAAACTGGACTACCACTGTTAGCAAACATCCTCTTCCTAAGCCACTTCTGTGTCTTTGCTACTTTGTCGAGGCATTAAACACGGGCTTTTGAGTCAGCAATACCTAGTTTCAGATTCTGGCCCTACTTCATACAGTATGAATAACTTACCCTGCCCAAGCATGAGTTTCCACCACTGTAAAGATAGGAACAATATTGATTTCAGAGAGTTATATTAAGTATTAAATTAAAAGGAGAACTTATCACAATGCTTGTAGTAAAGAATAATAAATGATTCCTCGTCCCTTAAAGTTCCCTTGAAATACCTTCTTGCTAATACTGCAGAAACCGCTTCTGGTTTTTCATCCCCATTTATTCTTATCTTATTCAAGAGTTAAAAAATAACCAAAATATAGGAAGTGGGAAATACAGCAGCAAAAGTGCTTTCCTTAAAGTCTGAATTTAGACAATTGGCAAAAAGGACTTTAAAGTACATCCAGAATACTGGCAATGAACTCTAGGCAAGAAAAGAAGCTGCCTCGTACATCACTTTACATTCCCTCCAAAAAGTGGCTCATGGTGCCTAGAAAGCCTGACTATCCTTCCTTCTCCATTTCCCATCTGGCCAATCCCTTTATTTCTCACCACAAATGTCACTTCCTCAGGGAAGATGTTGCTGATCTTCCAGTCCTCCAAACTAAATTAAGACCTTTGTCACTGGTTCAGCAAATGGCATCTTTCCCCTTCCGTAACCCTCGCCATATTGGTAATTTCAGATTCTCTCTGTCTTCCTCCCTGCCCTGTGATTTCTAGAGGACCCGAATGACTTTATCTATTTCACTGCCATAGTCCCGTTGCCTATTATTGTACGTACTCGGCACACACACAAAAGGCACTCAAAAATAGCTCTCAATTAAATGAACGAACAATTACAACATGGATTGAAAGGTGACAATGCTCAGAAATCAGAAAATTTGTTTCAAAAACTTGTTTGCTGTATATGCATGGAAAAGGGTAAGAAAAGTCAGCAGAAATAAAATATTCCTAAAATAGAATACAGATCTCTTTATAGTCCTGTGCGAGTACCCAAGGTCCAGGATGTCCAAAGACAAGTTAAAAGAAAACTACATTGGGCAAGTGTTGATTCCAGTTGACAGACACTTTCTTATTTAATAAGCTCCATATCACTCTTACTAGATCAAACTATAGTTCACAGATGCAAAAAAGAAAAAAAAATAAAACAAGGAAGAAGAAAATGGAATATAAAAGAAAATGCAGGTAGACATGACAAAATTATTTAAATTAAAATCAAGCATGGAAGGCAAAACTCCCTCAAATATCTCTAAAAATTCCACAAAATATTAAAAAGAAAATACTTAGAATCACTTAAGTCCAAATGAAGTTCCTAATCTGATTAATATGCCAATCATATTAGACAGTGCTTTGAAAAATAACGTATGCAAGTCCTGCTATAAGACTTGCTGATTTATTTTCACTGGTTCCTGAAAGGTAGCACTGAATTTGAACACTTCAAATGACTAAAGATCCCAAATGCAGCTCCCTGAATAACTGATAAAATCCAGTATAACGCTGTGTAAAGTTCCATGTATTTTCACGTTTTCAATTCTCCTTGAAAGGGGGAGGAATGTAAAGACTATAAGGTGATTCTGATCAAGAGATCTGCAACATGTGATTAGTCTACACTCTGTATTTTGAAAAGTTGAAGCCTGAGTGAAACATATTCAGAGAACCTTTATGGTAAGAGGGGTATGGTACAGAATACTGATTTTGAATTCAGATTTTCTTGAGTTTAAATTCTGATTTTCTATATGGTTTTTGGTCACCTATTTAATTACTCCGACATTGTTTTTGAAGCTATTTAATAATGATGATAATAATAACTCCGTATTATTTTTGTCTGACTCCGAACTGAAAATGTGACACACAGTGACCAAGCACCTGACACACAGTGTGTACAACAGCAAGTTTAATTTTATTATGTAAGAGGATAAGAAGCCGCCTCTGTCAGCCAGACAATAGGCAGCTTCCTTTAACATGGAACCCTGTTCATCTCAACATTAAAGTTGGAACCACCAGTGGTTACAAATACCCAGGTAAAAAAAGCAATATATTTGGCAGGTGTAGAATAAAGGAAGTGCTTTTGTCTGCAACAAGTTGCACATGTCACGAATCCTACTGACAGCTTTGGTGAGAAGACTTCAAAAGGAAAATATCTGTAAAACTGAGAAATGCATTGAGGACCCAAAGGAGAAAAGGACACTATTGCCAGCAAAAATGCCTGCAAGAAAGCTCTGTTTTCACTTGAACGTTTTCCTGCCAATCTCAAAACCACCAGTTTCTTGCACCAACTGCAAAAACAAATAGAGAGGAAACAAAACTGATGGATGAGTTCAAAATAAGATTTCTTTGAGTCTGTGATGGCAGGGTGGTTTCAGGGATAAGGATTGCTCCTTCAAGAGATCTGATTTCTTGAACTTAATTTCACAGTCTATCAGCTACCTGAGAGACATTATTTTCTTCGGCCTGGTCAAGTCAAAAGCAAGATTTCACAGATATAAAGAAAGGGAGGGAATAATGTCTTCTCTCAAGGGAATATTAACCCCTGGAGACATGAGCCAATTCCTTATAGCTTCTTGCCCCTCTAGTGTTTTCTGAGACATTGGTTAAATCATAGAATACCTTTAATAACTTTAACTTCTCCATGTGGAAAAAAAGACCCAACAATATCTTAAAGGTACAAAGAAGGACATTGCACCTCTATAAATGTAACTGTAAGACTGAAAATATCAGTGGTGTTATTCTTAGGTATATTAGCATGCTTTTAACACATTTCTCTTGAATACATTGGAAAACAGACCTCTTTGGCTAATAGACACAATGGCAAAATAATTAAACGATTTTCAGAAGATAGTAACCTTCTGTGGTAGATTTGTGGACTGTGAAATGTAAGAAGGCTAGTGGTGGTAATTTTGATTTATTTATATGTTAATTCATTTTTATGTATTTACATCTTTCCTTGTGCCAAAAAGGATTTAAGATGTCTAAGAACAATATTTATATGATTTTTAAAAATTAAAAATGACTTAGTGAGGGTAGCAGGGCAAATAAGAGTAAGAAAGATAAGACAGATTTGATGTCAGCACAAAGGCTGCTGCCCACGTGGTTTTGTATATGTGCTGGTTTTGTCTGACTCAGAATTAATTTACAGTCAGTAAGCAGTTGACCAAAAAGCTATGGGCCAGCAGAGATTTTCACTTTTCAAAGACCCAGAAGAGAGAAAGCAGCCCTGAACGCTTGCTCCTGGAAACCCTATCTTGGGCCCCACTGTAACGGTTGGTGGCCCAGTCTGTTTTGATGAGGTTACTGCATTTGACAGCCTGTAATCCCAGTTTGATAACTGGTGAGACTTCAACATAGGGAAAAGTGTATGCTACAGACAATGAGAGTTAAACTTATTTCTCTGTCATGCTCTTTATTTTTCATGTGATTATCACAGATGTGCCTGCCAGGAAGGCATCAAAGCTTCTTGAGGCAAAGTCAAATCAGAAGAAAATAACCTCAGAATGTAAAGGGCAGCTTCTATGGTAGAGATGACCACTTGAATCTACAGAGAAGTTTCCAAGATCATGACTGTAACTTTTCTTTCCCTCAGATTCTTACCCAGGGATCTCCTATGTCAGGAATGACAAACAGATTTTTATATTGAGTTACAAATTAGGTCAACTGTCAGTTGGGAATAGATACCTAAAGCTTTATGTTGAGAACAATTCTGTGCTCATATCTGGGCCCAGTGGGCTAATGTGATCAATGAACAATATTGGCCAAGAGAGTGGGAAGCAGAGTGGTGGTAGTTGTATTGAACATGCGTGGTTTCGAATGCTTTCTGGTTCTTTGATTCTGATTATACTGCAGAGTTGTAGGAAATCTACTTTACGGTACCTGTATTTCTTTCCTAAGACCCTGTTAGAAAGGATAATCAAGAGTCAAACATTTTTTTCCTCTTTACAACATGCAGACTGACGGTCCTCTCCCATCCTGTGATTCCTCCCATCTGTATTTATTGTTGTCAAAAAAAAAAAAGTGTCAAGATGCACACAGTATATACTGTATATTGAAAAAAATCCCTAATTCAAATAGGATTGAATTGAAATTGGATAAACACAGAAAAAGAATGCCAAAGCCCCATATACCCAGGCCTATGTCTTTCACAACTTTGCAGATTCTTCCATTATATTAATTTGCCAGAAATATGCAGTTTAGACAATCTTCTGCTTCCGGTTTGTAAGTGATTTCCAATTTTAGACTCTTATTATGGATGGTAGGATGATTCCAGGTCCAACATAAGTCATGTTTGCCTTCTAAGGTTCTGAAGGTATTACTCAATCCTTGAGGAATAGGAAAATTATTGTGGACATTGTCATTATTAAAAGGGTAAACACAGATGTGTGTTGCCAGTGAATTTTTGAGCATACATAGTGTGAGAACATCATCAGTGGAATTCTAAGAACTTGAAATGCTGTGGGAAACTGGCTTCCAAGGAGTTATACAACATCTGACATGCAACTGTCCTTTCACTAATCATTTCATTAAGAGTCAAAATGTTCATAAGGCTAGCGGGCTGCTGAAAAGTGTTCAGGGAGAACATTTGAACTCTAGTGAAACTGTAACTGTAGGTTAAGATTTTTAGTTGACGATAACGATAATAGAACCTGACAGTTATTGCTAGTTTTCATGTATAAATGTACAGTATATTGCTCCATTACTAGAGTCATGCATGAGGTTGCTGGAAGGAATCAAACTTGCTCAGAGAGCTAAGATATCCCAACACCGGTAGCTGAACTTCTTTTACTGATGTTGGATGTATTTACATTTTAATTATTGGAATAGAAATCTGTTTGGTAGGATGTGAACAGGTGTCTCTGAAGAGATATCACAGTGGGAAACGTTCATGGAATTTCCATACTTGGTTTCAACCCAGTAGTACATATTTCATAACATTTCAGCTAAATTAGCACATCCATTTTTGTATTATATGGGGGTGGAAAAAACTAACCTTTTCGAGCTCTTGAAAATTAATCAGACTGTTTTAGCTTTCGTTTTGTGTTGAAATGAAAAAGAAAAAAGTTGCAAATATGAACTTCCACCTTGGCAGAATTATAAAGCTCATTCAAGCATGAAGAAAATCAATGCCAAGTCAGGAGAAAAAGGAAATGAGAAGACTCAGTTTTGGGGATCTGAAATATAACTCCCTGTGTACAATGAGTCTAATCTTTTAAATGTCATCCCTGGTGGCCGGTGATCCCTACAGAGGCATGGACTTTTGAATCAAGAAGTGCAGTAGAGCATGGTGGACGGGAGACACTCAGGGGAAAGGCCTCTTCAAGGCTGCTGGGCTTTTGGGGAATTTCATGGCCTTCACAGATACGTCTAAGGTGGGTACTTGGGAGACAGAAGCTTGATGCTAATGTTTATGCCTCACATTCCTTTCAGTGGAATGATCAAGACCTGGAGGCTGGAGCTGAAGTTCGTAGCTGAGATTGCTGGCTGATCACCAAACCCATTTAAAATTATTCTTGGGGCTTCCCTGGTGGCGCAGTGGTTGGGAGTCCACCTGCCGATGCAGGGGATGCGGGTTCGTGCCCTGGTCCGGGAAGATCCCACTTGCCGTGGAGCGGCTGGGCCCGTGAGCCATGGCCGTTGAGCCTGCACGTCCAGAGCCTGTGCTCCGCAACGGGAGAGGCCACAACAGTGAGAGGCCCGTGTACCGCAAAAAAAAAAAAATTATTCTTGGACACACAGCTAGACTACACTTCCTAGCCATGTTAATGAGACCCAGCCAAGGGGATACACCACTTTTAGGCCTGATCTATTCAAAAGGAAACCCCTCCTTCCTCTTCCCCTTTCACAGCTTGATGCTGAAAACTTGGTGTCCTTAGAAGCCGTTTGTTAAAGATGCTGAAGCTCTAGGATAGAAGGAGCCTGAGCCAGGAATTAGTACTTGAGGAAAAGCCACTGGTCAGAAATATGCATTAGGCTGTTATATGAATAAAAAGTAAACTTTTATTGTATTAAGCCATTGAGATTTTGGAATTTTAGCTGCTAGTATCACCTTAAGTAGTAGAGACAATTTTCCTCATAATCTCCAGAAAGTCCTCCAAAGCTTCTCAAAATAAACATGCAACTGACGTGAAATGATGTACTTGCTAGAAAAGCCAGCTTTCAGGCAAGTACTCTTGAACTCAAGTCTCTCCTGTATAGAAATTGTGGAATAGCTTCCAATACCCCCCACCCCCTCATGCTTCCACTAAGGGGTACAGAGTGGAGAAAATGCCAAATACAACGGTATATTGTGATCCTACCAAAGGTAAGATCTTTAACTGAATTCTAGGTACTACTTTTATTTTTCTAAAAAACAAACAAAACACCTTGACAATGAGGTTAGGAAACTTTAACCAACTTAAGGCCTAAGAAAGTCAACGTGCTTTGTCTAAGGTGAAAGTTGTTTATTAAAATTGATCTTCTTGAATACTCTGTTTGCTGACACGCTTCTTTTCCTTTCGCATGGAGTATTGAAGCAGTGGAAAATCAGCCTAATCATGCGGCTGAAACATAGAATTTACAGAAGTCGTGAAAGCAAGGATTTATGCTTCCAACTTAAAGGGTAACCTCATGAGCCCAGACTGGCAGAACCAAAAGTCCACATCACTGTCAGTCATCTGGAAGTTTCCAAATGTTCACATGTTTGGCACTAAGTAAACAAAAGATTTGGATGAGTCACGGATTTTTTTTTAACTTTTGGGGAAATTCAGTACATAATGTTAAATGTTAATTGAGACCAGATAGTTCACATAGCATTATAATTATATAACAATGTAGTAGCTACCACTATATAAAAACCATCAGGGATAGCTTTGATAAGAGGGTTATTCAGAGTCTACTTTACATGTTTTATTGTCTGAGAGATTCTGCCCACACATTTATAAAATATCTCTCCAGAGATATGACAATGGAGTCCTGAAAGATTTCCTATTAAGGTTTTAGTGTTTTCCAGTATATTCTGAATATACTTATGCTTATATGCTTATATGGAAATGTGAGGACTTGTATTAATGGGTGATATTACTCCTAAAGAGCTGACTTTTTGAGGCTGATCTTAAAGAGTATGATGGCATAAATTAGTGAAGGGTAGGGCGACAGAGTTCCAGCTGTCGTGGGATGAGAGCAGGGAGGAATCACTAGTGGAAATTCACATTACAGAATCTTCCATTTAGGTGAGAGTTTAATTTACCTTGAGAAGGAAGCATCTAGGTATTGTCCTTTTGTGTCACTTTCAGCAGATTTTTTAGTTCATAATTTTCCTCTGGCCATGGTTGTAAGATATTTATGCTCGACTGTGTTCACTGTTTTTTGTGAACTTATAAAAATTGCTTTTTTATTAGTCTATAAAAGCCATGTTTGGAGACAGACTAAAATAAAAATTAATGCAACTTATCACCCTACAGCACGGAACAAGTGCCTATTTCAGTCCCGTATTTAAGTACCACAGATGCGTTGAAACCTAATAAAAATTGTTCCCTGGTCCATCAACCCTAACCAGGGAGCAAGAAGCTGAAATCTGTGCATTGCCCACAACCAAAAGGGAAGTCTTTTGAGAGCTGCATTGTAAAACCTCTGAGAACTGGTATGTTCTGACTTGAAGCATAGAGTCTGGGCTTTGTAAAGAAGTCCAGACTTTATCACTTAATAAACACCTTCTTCCTCCGTTACCTTGACTTTAAAAAAAAAAAAAGTCCTCTTGATTGTGATATGCCTCACTTTGGCTTTAAAGTCTATCTTATTTTTTTAATTTTTTTAAAAAAATCTATCTTATTGAACAAAAAAGTAGGCTGCATTCTCTCTGGTCCTTAAGTAATAATTGCAAGCAGTGAGATATATGAGATTTGCTAGTGTAAAGCACGTTCAGCAGCTATATTCCCATGTCCATGAGGGCATTCACAGTGTGACAGGAAATATGTCAAATGGACCCGTTTGACAAAATCATAGCGACCACAACAATGAGAACTGTTATTATTACTATTACTATATTACAAACTCAAAACCAAGAACTTGGCTCACAGCCCTGCAGATGGGATTGTTTCCCAGGAGATATTTTGGGCAGTGGGATAGCTCCCGGTTCACTTCTCAATGACACCCAGGGGTGCACTGCTGCTCGCCAGCACTTGCTGTGAGCCAGGTCACTGGCACACAGAAAGCTGAAACCTTCCTCAGGTTTTCCTATGTAGTCTTCTCATGAGACAGAAAGGCCAATAGCTTCAGCATGTCGATGCGTCCTCAGCGTTCTCACCTCCTTCGGTCTCTAGCCCCTGCTCTGGGCCAGGAATCTTACTGTGTGTGTCGTGCCCTTATTCTCATCAAAAGCAGCCCTGGGTTTGGGGATGAGGGCGGGGTACAGAAGGAACCGATAGGGAAATACTGCCCCAATACTTTCTCCCTCAGCTTGCTTTTTAGATGTATTCTCAAGGACATGTCCATCTCTGAGTGAGTATTTTTATTCCTAGACCCCACTCTTTTCAGCTGGCTCTCCCAATCCCTTATTTGAACTGTGAAAATTAAAAACTGTGTCTGGTTAATCTTTAAGAAAAGTATGCTGGCCCTCCCAACTGTGATAAGAAGCTGTTTAAAATGATCTGGGTGTTAAAGCAATCACAGCGGAAGAACTCCAGCTGAACAGATACCATCTGTACCCCCAGAGTGAGCACGTCCTGTCTAGCTCCTGACCCCATCATCTCTGAGGTGTTGCTCTTGGGGCTTAGTCCCTGAATACATGCCTGGGGTTCCCAGGACACAGACCGATTGGTTGTGCAATGAACACTTTATGAGAAACTCTTTTTCCCCCCTTTTCCTCAGGGCTTGAAATCAGCAAGCCGAAAAACATTTTATCCTAATATAGAAAAGAATTAGACAGCAGACGCTTCTTCACAGCAGCCTGCGTGCTGGGGAGAGGGAAAAAAATGGCGCAGCCCTCCCTCTGGCAAGAGTTAAGGCTGAATCATCATGGGAGTGTTTGTGTTAAAATTCACATTTTTCTTTTAGATAGTGGAACTATTATCACTGGGCTATGGACAGCTAGTCCAGAGTGACTTTGGTGAATCTACTCTTTTTCACCACATAAAGAGTGTGTCTTTGGCTCCAAGGGAACAAAACATACAAGACTATTATCGTGGGAGGAGAGCAGATAGAAGGAGACCCTGGAAAAAGTTGGCTGAGATCAAGAAGTGAGGAGAGCCAACAAAGTAATGAAGAGAATTTGTTTTCTTTTTGAACTCAGGGTAGGGATTTGGGTCATATCCCCATAATCATGTGAAAACAAAAGGTCACCCCAACGAATTATTTTCCCAGAGGCCCCCATGAGACAAGCTACAAAATCAATTCTACATTTCTATCTCATCCAACCAAAGACCACCGCTAGGTGCTGGGATAATTTATTTGGCTTGGTGAGTGAAAACATATTTTTATCTATATTACCTCATTACCCAGAGGCTTATTCAGACCAGGAAGGGAAAGAGGAAAGAAGAGACAGTTAGTGAAGAAGCTCCTTCAATATTGGATTTTTTCCATTTCTAATGCTTGAGGTCTTCACCTATACACGACAATTGCAATAGATGTCTACCTTGACTCTTGCCACCTGTCTTTGTCTCATTTAATCAGTTCTTCCAATTGGCCCTTGTTTGATCTTTATAAATATTGTCTCCTATAATCCTTTCCCATTGCTAGTTCCCCACTATCAAGAAAAGTCCATGTTCTTCAGCCTGAACATGTATAACGTATGGATGCTCCCTGATTCTTCCAATCCTACCTCCCACTAGTGCTGTTAACAGTCTCTCTAATCCAAGAGGCCTTTCTTCTCACTAGTCCTGGGAGATGTCACCTTCATTTCTATGGATTCACTCCCTTGATGATCCTGTCCCCATCAAAAGTCTGTACTATATTCTATACATCTGTCCATCCTGGTGTCTGTTCTCCAAGCCTCTCCTTCAAGATCAACTTCAGGGCTCCTCCAGTTGTAGATCATGTATCTCTGAATCCCTATAGCAGCCAATATTTATACTTCTGTAATGTTAGCACTTCATTCAGGCTTATTTGGATTTTTACAGCATTATTGTGTATTTGTACAGAACGTCTTTCCCATGGAGAGTGAACACTCCTCTGTGACATGGACTGTGTCACAGACATTTTTATATTCCACATAATATCTCAAAGAGTTTATATAAATATTCCAAATATTTTCCCCCAAATCCTTTCAGCATGTGGCCTTTAAACCTCATTGCCAGGCTCTGCAAATGGGAAAATACATCCAAATGAGGCAAACAGTCAGAAGCTCTTTCAGAGTCATCATCAAATATCGTTATGCCTCTGCCTCTCTTCTCCCCACTGGGTCACGAGATCATAGGAACCTTTGAGCTGGCCGGGGTACTAGATGACATCAAACCAAACACTCATTTTAGAGATGAGTACGTGGCCGGTCTTGATTGAGGTCGCACAGTCATTAGTAGAGTGCCGACTGAGAAATCACGTCGCTAGACTCACAGCTCAGTAGTCTCATCCCTATTTGTTTATATTGCTTCTTGTCTTAGCTTTCTCATGGCTGCTGGAACAATAAATATTATTAATCTGATTTAGGGTTTGCCTGAAATAGCCCTCAGTTTTTCAGTGCATGTTTGTCAATTATGATTGTTTGCACTCTGATTATGTTTCAGTCGTTTCTTTCTAACATTTTAGAAGTTGCTTTGGATCTAATTAGCCATTTGCTTATGTCACTAATTATGCTCCATCATCAAAGAAGGGCCCCATTCTGTCTTCCGTGTAGTTGGGTTGCTGTTCATTTTTCTGCCCTCTGAGAGACAGCAAAAATCAAAATACTAGGCTTAGAAAAGATACTACCCAGAGGGAGTTCCTGTGAAAATGTTGATGAAATATTCAAAAGTAGACAAATGCTTACAATGTAAGAAGAAGAGTAGGTATTTGATGCACTTCAGAGGTATTCTAAGATTACTACTTTTATGTCTTGAAATGCCAAGAGGCATTCCTAGAAGGAATAAAATAAAAATATCAGTATGGTTTTAATAAAAGAATTTTAAAGCAAAATCCCAAAGTCCTGGAATCCAGCTTTTTATCAAGGCATTGGTCATTCATTTCCTTGAGTGCCAGTTTCCCCATCAGATGAGTTACACTTGTTCTGCACAACTCATATATTTGCTTTTATTGTTGGAAGTACATATAAAGTGTGTGGAAAATTTATTTACATATCAAATTTACTTTCTGTGGGCTTCAAGAAGATTGTGCCCTGGGCTGGAGTTTATTTTGCAGGCTTTGTTATACAAATTCCATGTGTATTAGCTGGGAAGAAAATAATAATAAGATTTCTATTATTTAAATGTGTGACTTACCACTCAAGCTACAAAACAGACGGAATCAACCACATAGCGCACAATTTTGAATTCTTTATGCTTCTATGCTGTCTCCCCGCCATTTCTCTCCAATCCCCACCTTCCATCACCCCATTCTAATCACTTCAATCAAGGTACTATTTTTTCCTTGTTCTTGTCCCCTAAGCAGTTAGTTTCACAACTGACAGGAGCTACTTAGGAGAGATCCAGCACCTCACAACACACAAACCATATATGATTCTGACAGTCCCTATTAGAGGTGGATGCACACAGGATAATGACAGAGCAGCAAATAAATAACTAGCAGTTTGGCTTATTTACACTGAAGGAGTTTTGCATGGTGGGGTAGTTACATACCCATTTATTGCACCCTCATTTGTAGCCACTGATTTAGTCTACTTGACCCTTTATTTGAGTTTTGCTGTGAATGCCCACATAGTCTCATGGTAAGAGAGATTCCCAGACCTGAGCAAAAATCCCTCACTTTCTCTCCCATAACTATCTTTAGGATCACTATAGGGCAATATAATGTGTTTCTGCAGAGCAACTTTCTCTTTTCATATGTACAAAACTAATCCTGTTAATATAGCCACTTCTAATCTGAGTCTCAATTTCCACTTTCAGTTAAGATATTTTATAGTAGACTAAACTTTTCAGTGATGAGCTATGGGAAAAATGGATCAAATGAAACAAATGATTACAAAATTTAAATTTAAAAATAATATATACTGTTTACAATAGCCCAAAAATAAAAAACTGTCAAATACCTAGGAAAGAGGTGCAAGACTTCTGCAGTGAAAATTAGAAACACTAATGAGAGAAATTAAAGAACATCTAAATAAATACAAGCATATTCCATGTTTACAGATTGAAGACTCAATATTTTCAAGGTTTCAATTTTCCCCAAATTCATTCATATAGTTACCACAATTCCTATCAAAATCTCAGGATTTTGTTGCATTGCTGCAGTGGGGGGAGGGGGGAGACTGTCAAGCTTATTCAAAAATGTATATGTAAATGAAAGGCTATCTTGAGGAAAAACAAAGTTGGAGAACTTACAATACCAGATACCAAAACTTATTGCAAAAACTTTATAATTAAGGTAGTGTGGTACTGGCCTAATGATAGACAAATAGGCCAACAGAATAGCATCGAGAATCCAAAAATAGACTGGCAAATATACAGTCTCCTGAAGTATAGCAAAGATGTCACTGCAATGCAGTGAGGGAACAGATTGTATTGTTAATGAATGATGCTGAGTGAGACATATATTTATAGAGGAAAAATCAATAGAATTCATATTTCAAGGTGGCTTATAGAGCTAAATGAAAAAAGTAAAAACCTTAGGGCCCCTAGAATGTAACAACAGAACATTTTCATGAAATTTGGGTAGAAAATGATTTCTTAAATAGGACCCCCAAAATTACTAATCATAAGATAAATTTTGGTAAAATGGACAAAATTTAAATTAAAATGTATGCTTATTAAAAGACACCATTAAGTGACAAGGCAGGCTACAGAGACATTGGCAATGCATATATATAACAAAAACATACTGGAAACACATAAAGAGCTACATATCAATAACAAAAAGACATGACAGTAGAAAACTGAGATTTAAGATTTTAACAAGCTGTTCCAAATGACCTATAGGCATGTGAAAATTGTCCACCTTCATTAGTTGTCAGGGAAATTCTAATTAAAACTAAAATGTGAACCTCCTACACACCCATCAACTGGCTAAAATAGCAAAGACCAGCAATACCAAGAGATTGTGAGTACATGGGACAACTGGAAGCCTCATGTACTTCTGATGGGTGTGTGAACTAGTAAAGCTGCTCTGAGAAATACTTTGGCAGTATCTACTAATGTATACAATATGCACACTTTATGACCCCAAAGTATATGCTCAACAGAAATGCCCTTGTATCTGTGCCAAAACAAAGATGATCATAGCACTACTTGTAAGAGTCCAGATATTAATGGACATTTGACATACTGTAGATATTTACAACAGGATACTGTACAGCAAAGAGAATAGCAACCTACTATCACAGGCAACAACCAGAGTGAATCTCTGTGAACATACTATATAGTGAAAGAAGCCAGACACAAAAAATTACGCACTGAATAATTCTGTTTCTATCGATTTCAAACACTGGCTAAACAAAACTATGGTGATAGAAGTCATGAGAAGTGATTACTTCGGCGAAATTGCATGTATGGGCAGGGAATGCGGGGAGGCTTCTTGGGTGATGGTTAATGTTCTATTTCTTCATCTGGTTGATAGTGAAGTTAGGAGAGTGTGTTGACTTTGTATAATTTCATCACACTGAGTAGTTAACATTTTTGTTCTTTTCTGTATGTGTATTACGCTTCAGTAATAGTTTACCGAAAAACAGCCCAGATCCCCTAATTCCCTTACTTCTACTATTCACTCTAAGTCATTTAATTCAATTACTGTTGCTCTCTAAAACTGCTGTGCAAGATTTGTGTAGTATATAGAACTTGGCCTGAAATAATCAGGAAATTCCAGCTTTAAAGGTTTCATGTTGTTGTCTTTTAAAAATCAACACACATACAATCAAGCTGTTAGGACCCAGCTTGTCTACCAGAGATACGGAGATTCAGATCAGGAAGAGAATTTTAATATGGTCATGCATTATCTACAACCTGTAGAAGGAATAAAGGTAAGAATGAGAGTGGACTTCACTGAAACTAGACTTGTGATAAAAACAAGTCACTTTATTTCAATGACACTCACTTGTACTGTGATTTTTATCTGGTGCTTATTTAGTTTCCAGGCCCAAACCAAAAAGGCTTGTTTTATTCTTTCTTTTCATTCTTTTTTTTTTTGATTCTTCACTTCTGCAAGGTCAATGTAACCTATGGAAATTAAACTGCCCTTGCAGTTGCTTTGCAGAAGGTCACCGAACACGTAGTTCAGAAGGAAAGCCGCTGTGAAGCTAAAAGTATTTGTCGTCTGAACTACTTGTTCTGAAGTTGAATTTCAAAAACATTGTTTGAAGTGACTGTGATGTTATTTTGATTTACTACCCTTAGAAACAGCCCTTTTCTCAGTTGGTTCAGATTTGCAAGCCAGCCACATAAATTAAACAAAACAGAGTCTCATGGGAGGATTGATGAGGGAGAGAGAAAAGACTCTGGTATCATCCTGCAGGCCAGCAAAAGTGAATGTTTTTATGTAAAAGTTCTAATGTATGATCATTGCTGATTAAAAGTTCTCATTCTTAATTTCCAAATGATACTCTCGTCAGTCAGTTTAAATACTACGTGAAGTTTGGTTCATTCAGATGCATCACCTACAACAGTTCATTTGATTGTGACTGTATTCCTCTCTGGTTTCTCTTGTTTTGTTGCCCTCACTTTATACTTGGTCATCAAAATATAAAGACCGGGCCACCTTGAAGCAATATCCCCAAAGGAAGAACAGAAACAAAATCATTTGGGGGCATTTTTAGTGTTAACTTGAAATTTCTAGGTAAGGAAATATAAAACTGGTGGGAGTGAGAGATGAGAGGGCGAAAAACCATACTTAAGCTAATCCTAAGGAAACAGAATGATGACATCTTGTAACCAGGATTCTCTGAATAGGTGATAAGCGAATAAATGGATTCACTGGTCATTTAACTTAAGGATGTTTGCTCTACTATAGTTCAATGTGTGCCTTTAGAAAACTTCAGTTTCCTAGAGATGTGGGTAGATACTAATGAGGCCATGTTAAATTTACTGTGATCAAATTCCTCATTGTAGGTGACTCTGGAATTATACTTCTCTAATTTAGCAAGCAATAAACTGGAGTTGTCTGAAAGTAAGAAAATAAATCTATTTAGTAAAAGGACATTCCACAGAAGGGCTGTTCATAAAAAATATAACTTTATATTCTAAACATTTTTGTGGCTAAAATTGCACTTTTTAATACAATGAATAGCCTCACTAGAAAACTCATACCACTAACTTAGCCTTACTTACTGACAAAGCAATTTTCACCATCTCTTAAGGGACAACAGCTGATTCTTCTGATCTATATGCTTTCTGGAGAGACGTCCACTTTCCCTGAATTAGTTTTCTGTTTGGAATCATAGCATTTTTTTCTATCCACAGTCTTTTCAAACAAATTCAGCATGCTGACTTGCTCTAATGTATATCACTGTATGTTCTAACACTAATAAATGCCCCTCCCCTTACCCTCACCATGACAGTGTTTGATCACATGGCACAGTGATAATTATGGTATGGAAAGAGGCACAAGTGTGTTAAGCTATTAATATGAAACACACCCTTGCTGCAAAGGGAATGGTTATACCAAGGCTTAAACCATATTCTGCAACTTTCTCAATGAAACATTGAGATATGCTGCTATTGATTCATGCCTCCCTGTAACCAACTTGGCAATACTGGAAAGTTTTTAGACGGCAGCTTTTTCCAGTGCTGATACTTTGTGATATGCATGTGTGCATGAGTACCTTTGCGTGAGTACTTTAACCAAGATGAATGGGCATTCATTGTGTTCCATTCAATGAATAAAACATTTAGAAAGTAATGCACTGTTACATCTTGTATCTGGCATGTAAAATTTTAATCAAGTGTATGACTTTATGAATCTATATTTGCAAATAATCAGCTCTATTGATAAACCAGAAAACTTAGATATAGCTTTCATTTTCATGTTTTTGTAAATCAAGCGTTGCTGACTCTAGATTTTACGGAGTGGTTAGACAACATAAGTTGTTCCATTGAGTGGAAAATGAAGAGCCTCTGGTCCCAGCCTTCTAATGCTGTACTTGGCTTAACACATGGAAGCTAAATCATATACACATAATACTCTCATTTACATCTTGTTTTTAAAAAGGTTTTATTTTAATTTAATTTTTTTATACAGCAGGATCTATTAGTTACCTATTTTACATATATTAGGGTATGCATGTCAATCCCAATCTCCCAGTTCATCCCACCACCACCATCCCCACTTTCCCCCCTTGGTGTCCATACGTTTGTTCTCTACATCTGTCTCTATTTCTGCCTTGCTATCCGGTTCATCTGTACCACTTTTCTAGATTCCACATATATGCATTAATATACGATATTTGTTTTTCTCTTTCTGACTTACTTCACTCTGTAGGACAGTCTCTAGGTCCATCCACATCTCTACAAATGACCCAATTTCATTCTTTTTCATGGCTCAGTAACATTCCATTGAATATATGTACCATATCTTTTTCATCCATTCATCTGTCAATGGGCATTAAGGTTGCTTCCATGATCTGGCTACTGTAAATAGTGCTGCAGTGAACATTGGAGTGCATGTGTCTTTCTGAATTATGGTTTTCTCTGGGTATATGTTCAGTAGTGGGATTGCTGGATCATATGGAAATTCTATTTTTAGTTTTTTAAGGAAACTCCATACTGTTCTTCATAGTGGCTGTATCAATTTACATTCCCACCAACAGTGCAAGAGGGTCCCCTTTTCTCCACACCCTCTCCAGCATTTGTTTGTAAATTTTCTGATGATGCCCATTCTAACAGGTGTGAGGTGATACCTCATTGTAGTTTTGATTTGCATTTCTCTAATAATTAGTGATGTTGAGCAGCTTTTCATGTGCCTCTTGGCCATCTGTATGTCTTCTTTGGAGAAATGTCTATTTAGGTCTTCTGCCCATTTTTGGATTGGGTTGTTTGTTTTTGTGATATTGAGCTGCATGAGCTGTTTACATATTTTGGAGATTAATCCTTTGTCAGTTGCTTCATTTGCAAATATTTTCTCCCTTTCTGAAGGTTGTCTTTTCATCCTGTTTGTGGTTTCTTTTGCTGTGCAAAAGCTTTGAAGTCTCATTAGGTCCCATTTGTTTATTTTTGTTTTTATTTCCATTACTCTAGGAGGTGGGTCAAAAAAGGATCTTTCTGTGACTTATGTCAAAGAGTGTTCTTCCTGTTTTCCTCTAAGAGTTTTATAGTGTCTGGTCTTACATTTAGGTCTTTAAACCATTTTGAGTTTATTTTTGTGTTGGTGTTAAGGAGTGTTCTAATTTCATTCTTTTACATGTAGCTGTCCAGTTTTCCAGCATCACTTATTGAAGAGACTGTCTTTTCTCCATTGTATATCCTTGCCTCCTTTGTCATAGATTAGTTGACCACAGACACGTGGGTTGATTTCTGGGCTTTCTATCCTGTTCCATTGATCTATATTTCTGCTTTTGTGCCACTACCATACTGTCTTCATTACTGTAGCTTTGTAGTGTAGTCTGAAGTCAGGGAGTCTGAGTCCTCCAGCTCCGTTTTTTTCTCCCTCAAGACTGCTTTGGCTATTCGGAGTCTTTCGTGTCTCCATACAAATTTTAAGATTCTTTGTTCTAGTTGTGTAAAAAATGCCATTGGTAATTTGATAGGGATTCCATTGAATCTGTAGATTGCTTTGGGCAGTATAGTCATTTTCACAATATTGATTCTTCCAATCCAAGAACATGGTATATCTCTCCATTTGTTGGTATCATCTTTAATTTCTTTCATCAGTGTCTTACAGTTTTCTGCATACAGGTCTTTTGTCTCCCTAGGTAGGTTTATTCCTAGGTATTTTATTCTTTTTGTTGCAATGGTAAATTGGAGCGTTTCCTTAATTTCTCTTTCAGATTTTTCATCATTAGTGTATAGGAGTGTAAGAGATTTCTGTGCATTAATTTTGTATCCTTCAACTTTACCAAATTCATTGATTAGCTGTAGCAGGTTTTTTTTTTTTTTTTTTTGTGGTACGCGGGCCTCTCACTGTTGTGGCCTCTCCCATTGCGGAGCACAGGCTTTGGATGGCACAGGCTCAGTGGCCATGGCTCACGGGCCCAGCTGCTCCGCGGCATGTGGGATCTTCCCGGACCGGGGCACGAACCCATGTCCCCTGCATCGGCAGGCGGACTCTCAACCACTGCGCCACCAGGGAAGACCTGCAGTATTTTTAACATGCATTTCTGATAATATGTCTCTACCCTGGAGTTTGCAAGCTTGTTAGGAACCGGAATGAGATTGCCTGTTAGCAGACGCCAATGCTTTACTGTCCCAATATTTTCTCTTCCTGTGATAACAACCATCATCATTCTCTTTTTAGGAGACAGAAACCCATGCACAGAAATTTGTGTGCTGTTATTTGCAAGGTAACGATATTTGAGTAGTTACTCTCACACTGGTGTTAATTAGTTCACAGCATATTTAAGTCTGGGAACAACGCAAGTCAGCTAACATCTCTGAAGGACATCTTTTACACAGCTACATTATGTTCTGACAAAACCCAAGCAGCACTGCCAAGACACCAATGGTGCCTGGTAAACACAGTTTTGGCAAAGAGTGTAGAGGGATTTTTCTCAACTGGCAACCTGGCAAATCCAAGTTTACAAATGTGCCACCCTTGGTTAATCAGTGACTGTGTTGGCTTTTAATTTAATTTGAAACAACGTGAGAAAAAAATCAGGGGGAAAAAGTAGATAAACAAGCCCACTAGTCTCACTGCTGGAGAAATGAAGTTACACAAGCATGAATGATCCGGTCTCACAAAGAGCTTGATGGATGTGGTTGCTTCTGAAACACAAGAACATCTGGCTACAGTGCACAGCTGAGGGGGGAAAAAAAAGAAGAGTCCAAATTCATGGACACATTTCTGTCAGAGACATCCGGCAAACAGATGGCACTGATACCAAATAAAGTCCCATAGACATGCTGAGACGTTTTTGAAAACTCATGTGTTCATAAATGCATTCTTTTTACCCCTTTATTTCCAGCTCAGTAACTTGTCATCAGCTCTTCTCTACTCGCTATCTTCAGAGTGATGGTATTTCTGTAGACAGAGGACTGAAGAGGGTCTGAATTATATTCGCGACCAAGTCTGGCCTGCTGTGATGGGGAAGAACGGTTCACCCTAATGGCAGGTCTCAGTCTAGGCTACAACCTATTGTTATGAGAATGAAAACTTTCCACTTAAATGATAGGTTAATATATTGTACCAGCCAGCAATAATTGAACACTTGCGTGCCAGACCGTGGATGAAGTGCTCATCTTATCTCGTGTAATCTTTGTTGCAGCTGTTGGTAGTGGCTACTGTTATGACCACAGGTTTGAAGATGAGGAAATTCAGGGACATACCTGAAGTTTTCCAATTCATCAGTGGCAAACATAACATTCACCCTTAGGTCCCTCTTGGTGAAAGGATGGATTCTTAATCACTTCCCTGCTTATGAGTATTTTGGGAAAATGATGCACTCTTTGTCTGTGGTGGGCAAGACTCAGGCAACCAGATGAGATGTATCAGTCAGAACAGTGAGTTGCTATAGTCTCCTGAACAGAGAATAATATATTGTTGGGCAAATACATATAGAACCTGAAATTTAAGAGGGATTTTTGCTTCTTGCTATGATCCACTTCTTGTCCAGATGACGCTTTAAGCGTGGAAGGGGGTGTGGGGGACAGAGTGCAGCAGTAGAGACTATCTGGAAGCACAATGGAAATTGGTATTTGCCGGAGGACTGCAGGCCTCTGATGAGTATGGCCAGCACCCCAGGGACTCACACATTGCCCCTCATCTGCCCCTAACTGAAACCAAACAGGAACGGGGTAATCCTAACAGAAAGGAAACACCCCTGGGTTTACTCACTCCCTTTCTCATAGGTGATCACAAATGTCCACAAACATCAACAACATCCATGCAGACGAGATGTAAGAGAAATTCGAAGCATACATGTAGAAATCTTAAAAGTGCCTTGCACTCCATGACGTATAACGGTATCAGCAATCCTACAGTTCTTAAAATCAGACATGACACTGGCAACTGGTGATGCTGAAGCAACGTATACTTTCAGTAAGTGTGACTCTAATGGTCTAATTCTTTCATGCATTAAAAGGATCTGGTAATAAGACCTTCTGCAGAAAAAGGCTTAAAAAGGCAAGAGTGATGTTAGTCCTGTTACATTATGTGTGTCATACAATTTTTGAGACACAGACTTGTGGCCTGAACTGATAGTGGAATCTGTATACGGCAATGAATAGCTTGCATATTTTCAGACTTCTGAGACAGTGAAAAAATCCACAGAGTAATTTGGTTCAGTTTTTAGATATTTGCAGCTAACTTGATCCCTTAGAGTGGCAGCAAACAAAGTTAGAGGACTTGGATTTCAGGTCCGAGAAGACATTTCACAGAACTGTATGAAAAAGACTTTATTCTTCCAAGATTCATATCGTTACACATGTAACAATACATGTGAAGATAAGGAAATGCCTGGTAAATGTATACGATGTGAACTCAGAATGCGGGTTTTGTAGCTTATTGAGCGTGTTTACAATTGTTGCTTCTATTTCTATCCTCACTTTAGAGTGGGTCCAGGAGCTCTTACCGATTACCATGGAGGCAATAGCAAGCATAATGTTGGGATAAACCCATACAGGTGAAAAATGATTAAGGGGTCTCCTAACTGTACCTAACACCAGGGGAAATGTCATCAGCAGCGGAGTTTTTGGCATAGAGAGAGGGGCACTTCCCTTGTAAGCTGAAAAAACCCACAGCTTCAAATAAACCCCAGTCTGTGGAAGTGCTCTGGATGGGGGATGACAATAATAATCATGATAATAATAACTGGTAACATTTATCAAGTGTTTATGTTCCAGGCAAAGTGTTTCAACCCTTTATGGACATTAACTCATTACAATAACCCTATACAGTAAGTTCTATAATTATTCTCATTTATCATTTGAGGTAACTGAAGTCCAGAGAGGTTAAAGAGCAAATCTCGAGAATCTTCTGCCATAGCAAGAAGCAAATCCCAAAACCAAGCTCGAAAATGACAGAATGTGGATTCAAATTCCAGTCCATTTGAATGTCAGAACCCTCAAACTTCACTATTATTTTTCCACTGAGTGTATGAGGGACCTAGGAGCAGAATGAACATATAATTTAACATCCTCTCTGGGACGTATCTGAAAGTGAAAGGAGGTGCTATTGGTAATTACACCAGGACAACAGGGCAAAAGGGGTATATGACCATACCACTGAAGAAGGAAGTTGATATGAGACGGACACTTGCCTGAGAGATGAAATGACAAATCTGGATCCGGTTGGATACGACTACATATCAACTCAACGCAGATTTTAGTAGGAAAATTTTCAAAAGAGAGGCCACTACCCCCAGACAGGCAGCTTCCTCTCATCTGCTTGAGATGAACACCTGCTTAAAAAGTGGGCATCTGTTTGCCTCTGCCTAGTTTTCAACACCTTTTTCTTAGTTTCATTTTGTGCTGTCCCAAGCATTTTTTAAAAATCAAGAACATTTTGCTTTTAAAACATTTATCTAATACTTTAATATACATTTTCTAGCTCAGGTTGTCATTAAAATAAGTTGTTTTATATAGAGACACTAAGGCAGAACCACAGAATCTTTACACCCAAATGACCATTTTCAAATGGTTTGGTTTTTAAAGTCTTGGCTCTAACAAAAATGTGCTTACAGCACCTGACTTAAAATGTTAGTTATCCCAGTACACAGGAAGCTGACGTTGGGGGAAATATCAAAGAAAGCAGTATCAATTCTAGCTATTCTCTCCCCACACATTGCCTGTCCCAAGGTGGTACACACATAATAGTAGCACAACTCCCAAACACAGCTCCAATACTGGAACCTCTGATCACATCTGACACAGTGGACCCATTGCCCGTTTTTCCTGAAACTTTGCTCTACTGACTTTCTGGCAGCTTCTTCTTCCCTCTCTTTACCTGCTCCTCTCTGCTCCTGTCTTTTCCACCTGCTCTCCTACCCCTCTAAATGTTGTCCCTGCCCCCATGTCTCACTATTGGCTTGCTTTTACTTGTTTTTCTCTATATGTCGTGTCATTTGTCAATCTCATCTGGTTTCATGTCTGTGATCAATATTTCCACGTGGTATAACACTTCCAGATCTTTACTTCCAGCTCTGGCATTCTCTCTCTCCCAAACTGTAAAACTCTGTCTATCTGAAACTTCCTGTCAAGATATCCTTCTGGCATCTCAAATGCAATGCATCCAAGCTGGTCTCCCCAGCTCTCTCTCCAGAGCACAGACACACATCTCAACCTCCCTCTATTCCAAGCATCCTCCTGCCTTAAATTTCCTCTTTGCAAATTGCACGTTACTTAGGCTCACAATCTTTTCATTCTTTTCTTTTTCCCATCTAAAATAAAATTGGTTGACAAATTCTCCCAGGTCTATAACTGCAGTACATCTAAGATCTATCCATTTCTCTAAATTTTTCCGGACAAAATTGTTCAAACACTTACTACTTCTTACCAAAAGTGTGCTAACTGGTCTCCCCAACTCAGTTTCTCCCTTACTTATATTCATCCAATGTAGCAGCAAGATCAGACGTCATAAAGAACTGTTTGGATCATATCATTTCTTTGTTCAAATTTCAATGCAAACAACCTAACTTATTCTACACTGTTCATATTTCTCAGCCTGGCACCCAAGATTCCAATATTGCTGTGACCCTACATCATTATTCGGATCTTACTTGGCATGACATTTCTTCTGAGAGTTCTTCCCTGAGCCCACAAGCGGGTTATGTAGCTCTGCTCTGAGCTTTCACAGCACCTGTTTCCCCGAATGTGCCCTGCATCATACCGTATTTTAAAGATTCATTTACCTGTTTATCTTCCCTTAGGCTTTATGAAGTCCACAAGGGCAGAAAGAATAGAACACCTATTTACAGTTATATTCCCAATCCTGGACCATGGGAGGAGTTTAATATACATTTGTCGAATTAACTAGCAAATAAATGAAATTACTCACATTAAACAAATAAACAGATCTACTCACTCCAAAACTCCGTGACTCTGGACCAAGTGACTCACTGTCCCCAGTTCAGCCATTTTCCTGTCTTGATGTGGTCCTTAGCTGGTCCTACTCACCAGTCTCCACAAGTTAAATTTAACCTACTTTGGCAGAAGTGTAACTCAAAATGCTCACTCCACCCTGAAACCTTCCTTGAGTCTCTTAGATATGAATGACCTCTTCTACTTCTAAACTCCTGCAATATTTTCTTTGTACCTCTTTTATGATACTAAATACGATATTCTTTTTTTTTTTTTTTTTCCACGGTACGCAGGCCTCTCACTGTTGTGGCCTCTCCCGTTGAGGAGCACAGGCTCCGGACGCGCAGGCTCAGCGGCCATGGCTCAGGGGCCCAGCCGCTCCGCGACATGTGGCACCTTCCCAGACCCGGGCACGAACCCGTGTCCCCTGCACCGGCAGATGGACTCTCAACCACTGCGCCACCAGGGAAGCCCTGATATTCTTTTTAAATTTTATTTTTAAAATAAAATTGTATACATTTAAGGCATACAACATAATGATAGGATGCACATATACATGGTGAAATGATTACTACAGTCAAGCTAAGTAACGTCATCTCACACAGTTACTTTCTGTTTTGAGAGCACCTGAAATCTACTTCATAGCATGCATTTCTTACCTCCCCAACAGCTCTGCAAGCTCTGGGAAGACAGGGCTTTTCCTTGTTTCATTTTTAACTAAGTATCTAGTATCATGCCTTACAGAAAGGAAAAGCTGAATACATCAGTATTTATTGCTTGCGATGACTGAATGAATTAACTATATCAACAAATTATGACACTATAGTATCTCAAACCATCAAATCTGTATTTCTCAGAACTCTTTTGTAAATTTTTGTCCAGAGGCAGATTTTTAATTTGAGAAATAGTGAGGTCCCCTCCCTCAGTAACTTTAAGATTTGCACTTAACTCCTCAATAAAGATCTTCTACTTGAGGAGCTGATTTCTGTGTGTGCATATGTGTTTGTATGTGTGCATAAATTCTATTAAGGTATAAAAGACAAATAAAAGTTCAAATATCACAGGTGGACCATTTGATGAATTTTCATAAAGTAAGGGCATACATGCAACCACTACCCAAATGAAGAAACAGAAAATTGGCACTTTTACAAAAGTCCCCTCATGGTCCCTTCCAGTCACTACCTCCCCAAGTGTAACCATTATCTTGACTTCTAATATAGATTATAGATTACTTTTTCCTGTTTTAAAATTTTATGTAGATGGAATAATAAAATATATACTTCTACGTCTGTCCAACATTTTATTTGTGAGAATCATCCAAGTCGTCGTGTGTAGCTATAGTTCTTTTTCATTCTCACAGATGATTAGAATCTACTGCATTAATATTCCATAGTTGGTGTATTCATTTTACAATGGATGGACATTTTGGCTGTTTCCATGTTGGTACTATAGTGTGTAGTGTTGCTATGAACATTCATGTTCTTTTGGCAAACACATTTAATATGGTATAATATCTAGGAATAGAACTGTTTGGGTCACAAGACATGTGCATATTAAGGTTTAGAGGATGCTTGTAAGTATTCTTACAAAATGGTGGTATCAATTTATACTCTCAACTGCAGTGTATGGGAATGCCAGTTATTCCTCAGCCTCATCAAAAGTTGGTACTGTTGGAACACATGAAAGAATGCTCAACATCATTAATCATTAGAGAAATGCAAATCAAAACTACAATGAGATATCATCTCACACCAGTCAGAATGGCCATCATCAAAAAATCTACAAACAATAAATGCTGGAGAGGGTCTGGAGAAAAGGGAACCCTCTTGCACCGCTGGTGGGAATGTAAATTGATACAGCCACTGTGGAGAACAGTATGGAGGTTCCTTAAAAAACTACAAATAGAACTACCATATGACCCAGCAATCCCACTACTGGGCATATAGCCTGAGAAAACCATAATTCAAAAAGACTCATGTACCAAAATGTTCATTGCAGCTCTATTTACATTAGCCCGGAGATGGAAACAACCTAAGTGTCCATCATCGGATGAATGGATAAAGAAGATGTGGCACATATATACAATGGAATCTTACTCAGCCATAAAAAGAAACGAAATTGAGCTATTTGTAATGAGGTGGATAGACCTAGAGTCTGTCATACAAAGTGAAGTAAGTCAGAAAGAGAAAGACAAATACCGTATGCTAACACATATATATGGAATTTAAGAAAAAAAAAAAGTCATGAAGAACCCAGGGGTAAGACAGGAATAAAGACACAGACCTACTAGAGAATGGACTTGAGGATATGGGGAGGGGGAAGGGTAAGCTGTAACAAAGCGAGAGAGAGGCATGGACATATATACACTACCAAACGTAAGGCAGATAGCTAGTGGGAAGCAGCCACATAGCACAGGGAGATCAGCTCCGTGCTTTGTGACCCCCTGGAGGGGTGGGATAGGGAGGGTGGGAGGGAGGGAGGGAGACGCAAGAGGCAAGAGATATGGGAACATATGTATATGTATAACTGATTCACTTTGTTATAAAGCAGAAAGTAACACACCATTGTAAAGCAATTATACTCCAATAAAGATGTAAAAAAAAAAAAAGTTGGTATTGTTGGGCTTCCCTGGCGGCGCAGTGGTTGAGAGTCCGCCTAACGATGCAGGGGACACGGGTTCATGCCCCGGTCTGGGAAGATCCCACATGCCGCGGAGCGGCTAGGCCCATGGGCCATGGCCGTTGAGCCTGCGCGTCGGAGCCTGTGCTCTGCAACGGGAGAGGCCACAACAGCGAGAGGCCCGTGTACTGGAAAAAAAAAAGTTGGTATTGTCAATCTTTTTTGTTTGTATCATTCTGGTGGTATGAAGTAGAATCAATTTGGGGTTTGAATTTGCTTTCCTCTGATGAGCAATGATGTTAAACATCTTTCATAACTGGTCATTTGCATATCTTTTTTGTGGCATTCAAGACTTTTCCCCATGAGATTGTTTACTTTTTCAGTTTGATTTGTTGGAATTCTTTACGTATTTTGATATTAAGTCCTTAGTCAAATACACGTATTGCAAATATATTCTCCCTCTCTGTGGCTTGCTTAGCACGCTCTTAAAGAGGTGAACTTCTGTTTTTCCTCTTTGATATTCTGGTTCAAGGACCATACCATTCAGGAAACATACCTGAATTTGGTAGATCGTACCTTGAATCATGGCTGCCTCTCGGTGCTTCCTGAGTTAGATGATGAGAAGGATGTGTCAGCCTCCATGGTAACTGGCGACTGTCCCAGAACTACTTGCCATCCATGCCCTTTGGGAGCTAATTATCCTGGTCACACAGAGTCACATAACATGTAGACCATGGAGTAAACTGAGTGGGCACTTGGTTCAGTATATATAAATTGGGATCCTCTGAGTTCCAGCGTCCCTTACATGTTAGGTTTGGGGCTGATAAGGGAGACTGAGCTGGGACTTCACGTCTTTCTTCAATCTATGCAGCTTTACTTTCATCTTTCTTTTAAAAAAGAGGGTTGCTTAAGATTGCAAAAGTGGAATCTGTGCTTGAAAACCTAGATCTTGTTCAACCATCTAAAACAGTGCTTGCTGAACAATGGATTTCCATGTGTAGCTGCTGGGTTAAGTAAAGTTGCGTTTAATTGGTCAGAACACTGAGGCCTGGAAAAGTTGAATGATGGAGTGACCTTTATAGAGTGGATTTGGCACCTCTTATCCATCACTCCAGGGCATCCATTGCTTCAGTGACCACTTCCATGCTGGCTTTGTCCAGACATGCAGGTACAACAGGCAAAGCCCTGCCTTAGGCCTGGACTGTATCTCTTCCTGTCCTGGGACTTCTATGATATCAAAGTAGGAAATACCTCATGGGAACCCACTTCACACTCATACAGTGCAAGCCAGAAGGGCAGAGGAGTTAACAAGTATGGGTATCAGGTGCCAGTGGCTGAAGGCTTCACTCTTCTGTACTTGGATGGGCAGTTTAAGACCCATTTCATAATGCTCTTTTGATGCTAATGGGATGAAATTCTAGTCACCCTTTCTGGTAGCCAACTTGATAACACTTCCTTATATTGACTTTTTTTCTTTCCTATTTCATTCCCTCTGCCCTGTACACTTGCTCTTTACCATTACATCCCTCAGGAAACTACCTCAGCTACCTCTCATAAGACATGGTCTCAGTTCAGAGCTATTAATTTAGGACCAGACCCAAATCTTTGGACTTTAGCTCTAGAAGTTTAAAATGCATCTCTGTAATCCTCCATCCCAGTGAGTGACAGCACTGCAGTGAATCATCAGATTCTCATTTTATTATCTCTTTAAGACACATCACACCTAGAAGTAGAATTAAAAACAAAGAATTTTTGCTGGTTACTATGACTTCTTTTCCTAATAAAAAATTAAATACCCATTGTCCAGAAAACTTACAAGCACATGTGATATCTATGTGTATATTGCTTTTTAAATGTTTTTTTAGCAGAGCTGATTCTCTGGAAAAAGAATAGATTGTGGCCTTAAGTGCAGACTTGGACTGCTATGGTTGTGGGTTTAAAAGTCTGTGGTTAACTGTGATTATTAGTGCTGAACTTACATATTAATGGAGAGAAAAAAAGAAATGAACGGAAAGTAAATGAAAAACTCTCTAATGGATATGCAAATACCATGCAGATAACCAGGAGCAGACATCAAAGAAAATAAACTGACTAAAAGCCCAATGGGCCATATCACATGGGCAAGCCATCACATTCGAGGAAGAGGCACCCGAGAACATATACCTTGTCGCTAGTTTGTGCCAGACATTGTCTTAGGTGCTTCGCTCACATACTATGGGCCTCTGCAGGCACCCCTAAAATGATATGAGTAATAACGTATTTATCATAATTGCAGCTGTCCTTTATTAAATATGAGCCATGCGAAACATTTGAAACCAAATGTTATTTAATACTCACAAGAACCTTATGAGGTAAGTACCCTTATTATTCCCATTTGTCAGGCAATGAGATTAAGGCTTAGGAAAGCTGCTGTAACTCATCTGAAGTCACACAGCTGGAGAGGGAGAGAAACAGAAAATGGGTCCAGGTCTATAAGTCATGACCCTGTGTTCTTAAATTCAATTATTTCTGGAACTCCAACGACTTGCCCTCCCCTGGTGGACCCCCAGATATTAATCTTTCTCATCTCAGACGTTCTATGCTAACACATTTCAGACATGCTCCTTGCTGCAAAACTCTGTTCTTCATCTGTCTGATCACCTAAGTCTGGATCAGTTTCACCATCTACTGCTCACTATTTCCCGACAATCTCAACTATTCTCTTGCCTGTCCCATCCTCTGAAGTATCACTCTGGTCAGCAGTGTTTGGTGAAAAACTGCTCAGTAATGTGGGCAAGCAGACTTCCATTCATCCTACGCAGATGGAGTTTCAATGTAGTTCTTTTTCCAAGGCAATTTCTTCACCATGGGGAAGCAAGGTTAGCAAGTGAATGATTTACCATTTGTTTATGCTCAGGCTTCCTGAGAATTTGAACCATTTCTAAGAATTTCTGTTGTGATATGTCACAGACAGTCTCAAATACAAACGTTTATTTGCCAAATAGCCATTCTTGACCATTTTCTGGTGGGCATGCTTTGCGGGTTTATTTAAAACCACTCTATTGCAAGAGCCACTTTCAAGTCCCAAAGTATGCTGACCTTTATGTAAGTACATTACAGAGATACATTAATACACACTTCCTTCATATACCATTTTTTCCTAGCACAACAAAATCCCTTTTTTAAAATAAACTTTTATTTTAGAACAGCTTTACGTGTACAGAAAAGCTGTGAAGATAGTACAGAGAGTTCCTGTATACCCACCTTCAGTTTCTTCTTTTATTGACATCTAACACTAGTATGGTACCTTTGTTATATTAATGAACCAACAGAGGTACATTTTTATTAACTAAAGTCCATACATTATTCTGTCTAAGACCCCTTTTTCTGTTCTAAGATCCCAACCAGAACACCACGTTAAATTTAGTTGTCTCCTTAGGTTCCTCTGGACTGTGGGAGTTTCTCACACTTACTTTGTTTTCGATGCCCTTGACAATTTTTGAGGAGACTGCTCAGGTCTGTTGAAAGCTGTCCCTCAACTGGGACTTGCTGGCGCTTTTACTACGCTTAGACTGGGGTTATGGGGTTTTGGATGGAAGACCACAGAGGTAAAGAGCCATTTGCAACACATGAGACCAAATGCACGTACCATCAACATGACTTATCACTGTTGACGTTGATCTTGACTGCCTGGCTTGGGCAAAGTTACTGCTTCTTCCTTCTTTCTATTCTCTGCTCTTTGGAAGAAAGTCACTACACTTTCCCCACTAAACGTAAGCACTGGTGAGTTATGCACTCCTTCATTTAGGGTAGAGCATTTACATAACTTAAGTGGAATTCTTCTGTATGGGTAATTTATCTCGTCTTCTCCATCTATTTATTTATTGAACCATTTATTGATATCAGCCTGGCTTCGTGGATATTGTCTTTGGGTTATGAGCCAATGCTACTTATTTATTGTGTCGCTCCAAGTGTTCCAGCTTTGGTCACTGAGAGCTCTTTCCGTTGCCTCCTCTGTCCCTTCAACACACCCTCGTTGTTGTGAGGTACTTTTTGCTTCTTTGTTTTGCTTTTAGCACTACTTTACTTTCTGGCACTATAAGATGCTCCAGGCTCATCATCTCATCCTGTGTCCCCAGGCCTAGAAATAACCATTTCTTCAAGGAGCCATGGTTCCTTTTACTGGAGAATAGTATTAAAAACCAAGATCTGGGTGCTAACTGTGCTTGTTGCTACTGGTTGCTTTTAGGCCCCCTCATGCCAGTAATATGTTTGTACACTAACCCTTGGATATAGACATATCTATAAACATTTCTACATGTAGCCATCTATATCAATATTAAGTTTTACATGAGTCCGTAATGATGTCGCCAACTCTAACCCATTTCTTCATGGATCATTCTAGCCTCTTTCCCTTGTTTACCTATTAACTCCCACTCCTACAGTGAGAAACCTGGCTTCTACCATCTGCCAACCATTTATTTCATTGTTCAATTCCAGTACACATGTATAACGGTATCAGCATTGTTAACCCATACCACATGGGAAACAAAGTTATCATCTAGAGTATGGCACAATGCCATGTTTTTGAAATTCATGTATGAAAAAAATAATTCCAAAGAGATCCCTCCATGCTTTTGTTTGTTTATTTCTTCCTATTGATTTCTGCCTTTGGTCCACTTTGTAAAAGGAATAAAAGCTACAGACCAGAATAAACCACAAGTTATCTAGAAAAGGCTTAAGAACAAGCAAAAATGAAACCCACAAATACAAATAGAGAATTGACATGGCAGGGCTGTGAGAGGAGTCAGTGCAATTTCAGACACAGTTTTACCAAGCCCAGTACAGACAGGGGCATTGCTTGCTGATGAGCAGAGGACAAAGCTGACTTTGGAGGACACACTATCTGAAAGCTCGTGACCAGCAACAGCACCTGTTGCTTCCCTTCTCGGGTACCTGGGCTTCAGAAACAAGCTTGACCCTTTTGATTGCTGGGTGAAGTTAAATGTAGATGACAAAACTAAAGGCTGTTTTTTTCTAATAGACTTGATTTTTCAGAACAGTTTTAGGTTCACTGCAAAACTGTGTACAAAGTACACAGTGTCCCCATGTGCTTCCTGCCCCACCTCCCCACCGCCTCCCTCACTACCACGATAAGGCACCACAGTAATGGATTTGTTAAAATCCGTGAACCTACACTGACACGTCGTTATCACTCGAAGTCCCTAGTTTACATTAGCGTTCACTCATCCTGTTGTACGTTCTATGGGTTCTGACAGATACATAATGACATGTATCTACCATTATAATACCATACGGAGTAGTTTCACTGCTCCGAAAACTCTCTGTGCTCCGCCTATTCATCTCTACTTCTCCTCTAATACTTGGCAACCACGGATGTTTCTACTGTCTCCATATTTTGCCTTTTCCACAATGTCATATAGTTGGAATCATACAGTCTGTAGCCTTTTCAGATTGGCTTCTTTCACTTCAAAATATACACTTAAATTTTCTGCATGTTTTTTCAAGGCTTGAAAGCTCATGTCTTCTTAGCACTGAATAATATTCCATTTTTTTGGAGGTACCACAGTTATTTATCCATTCATCTGCTGAAGGACATCTTGGATGCTTTCAGGTTTGGGCAACAATGAATAAAGCTGCTATAAACATCTGTGTGCAGGGTTTTGTGTGGACATACTTTTTCAACTCATTTGGGTAAATACCAAGGAGCACCCTTGCTGGATCGTATGGTAAGAGTATGTTTAGTTTTATTAGAAAAAACTGCCAAATTGTCTTCAAAAGTGGCTGTACCATTTTGTATTCCCACGAACAATGAATGAGAGTTTCCTTGGCAGCATCTGGTGTTATCAGTGTTTTGGATTTTTCACTGTTGGAATAGGTCTGTCGTCATAATTTGTTTTACTGTGCGGTTCACTAATGACATATGATATGCAACATCTTTCCCTATGCTTATTTGCCATCTGTACATCTTTTTTGGTGGGGTGTCTGTTCAGATCTTTTGCCCATTTTTTAACTTGGTTGTTTGTTTTTTCCTAGTAGAGCTTTAAGAGATCTGATTTATATTTTGGATAACAGTCCTTTATCAGATATGTCTTTT
This sequence comes from Phocoena phocoena, assembly GCF_963924675.1. Taxonomy (NCBI): domain Eukaryota; kingdom Metazoa; phylum Chordata; class Mammalia; order Artiodactyla; family Phocoenidae; genus Phocoena; species Phocoena phocoena. The sequence goes on from NC_089228.1 coordinate 90,526,176, forward strand.
GCAAATATTTTCTCCCAGTGTCTAGCTTGTCTTCTCATTCTCTTGACAGTCTTCCCCAGATCAAAATTTTTTATTTTTAAAATCCGACTTATCAATTATTTCTTTCATGGATCATGCCTTTGAGGTTGTATCTAAAATGTCATTACCAAACTCAAGGTCATCTAGATTTTCTCCTATGTTACCTTCTAGGAGATTTTTGATTTTGCATTTACCTATTTTACATTTAGGTCTATGACTCACTTTATGTTAAATTTTGCAACCAGTGTTAATATCTGTGTCTAGATTCCTTATTTTACACTCGTATGTCCAGTTGTTTTAGCACCATCTTTGAAAAGAGTATCTTTTTTCCATTGTGTTGCCTTTGCTCCTTTGTAAAAGATCGGTTGACTATATTTATGTGGGGCTATTTGGTCTCTCTAGTCTGTTCCATCGATCTATTTGTCTATTCTTTCACCAATACCAAGACTTTCTAGTAAATCTTGAAGTTGAGTAGTGTCAGTCCTGCAACTTTGTTCTTCTCCAATATAGGCTCATTTATAGACTAGTTCCTTCTGAATGTAGTACAAAGGTACTCAATTCTAGTACTCAATTCTAGTTTCTTCTCTCTCTCCTAGCTTTGACTTTTCCTACAGTGCTCACCCAGGGAATAGTAGACAAAATGGCATTCTGTTTTCTCTTTTTTCCTTACCTTAAGGAAATTTGGTATCAGAGGCATTTTTAATTAATTATCTGTTTTGTGAGAGAGGAAGAAGTGGTCTTTCTATCTAGTTGGATGACTGGGTAGGGGTTGGGGGGACGGCTCCTGGATGCTTCTGGAAAGATTCCAGACACTCTTTTCCTGGAAGATACCTGGCAAACAAGCCATCACTGCCCAGAGGGATTTAGTCTGCTCTTGGGCCACACCCTCTCCTGTGACCACCAGGAATGGGACAAATAGTTTTAAACACTGACTCGTGAAAAGTACTTTTTTCAAATAGCGTTCAAAAATAAGGAGATACTACAGTAAGAAGATTTCACACATACTGAAAATCCTGGATTTTCTGAATTATATTTTCTAATGTTGATCACATAGGAAAGAATGAAAATGTTTTTTAAAATATAAGTATAATGTATATATTGTTCTAATTAGAAAAACAATCTTTCACATATTTAGTAGTGTTCAAAATAGGATGAAGAAAATGATTCAAAATGCTTAAGGCTAAAGCATGTACTTCAGATTGCCTTTTGTTATATAAATGTGATTCGTTTAATAATTCATATTTTGGAATACATTAATGCATATAATAATTTTAGATTGTCATCAAATTTTTAAATATGCAACACAAGAAATTTTCATTTTTGTTAATATTCTCAGATAAAATTTGACACTTCAGACATATGCATAGTTTCACCCATGGAAAAGCATCCAAATTGTTTTAAGTAATATAGAATTAAGAAAGTTACTCATATTTTATTTAAAATGAATAGTGCATTTCTGGCTATGAAAAGTTACTGAAATAGGAAAAGGAAGAAATGCTGTGCTTTATTTTCTAGAATAACTGGAAAGGCACAGGGATATTTACAAGGTCCCCACAAATGGTCTTGTAAATAATGTATTTCTTGGTTTTGGAAATGAGGTATTTACATAGAGAAAGACTCTTTAAAGTATCTAATTACAAAGAATGAAGATCAGATAGAATGATTCTTGAAGAGCAGCAACCAGCATCTACAAAGTCACCTGGGACTATTTTTAAACATCGGTATAAGATGCATTTTCTACTTTTTAAATAGCTGATTAGTATTATTTGGAAAATTTCACCTCCCAGTACTTTCTGAGTCATGATTCATCACATGTATAATTATCCCTTATAGATGAAGAGAGTTCACACACGAGTTTGTTGTTATTGTTTATGTGTTTCTTGTTTTTGGTCCAGTCCTTGATCCCATCAAGTTTGCTTTCAACAATTTACTCTGGAATGCACCCTGGTGCATTCCTAGAGTAAATTGATCGAAAGCAAACTTGATGGACTTCAAGACTGACCAAACAAGAACCACATACACAAGGATTAGGATGATCTTGTGGTTTATCATTCAAATAGGGCATTTTAATTGCTGTTATGGGTTGTGTCCCCCCAAAATATATGTAAAGACCTAACTCACAGTACCTCAGAATGTGACCTTATCTTGGAAATAGAGATTTTATAGAGCTAGTCAAATTCACATAGGATCATTAGGATGAGCTCTACTGCAACATGACTGGTGTTCTTATAGAAAAGGGAAATTGGGACATAGAGACAGACCCACAAGTGGGGAAGATGATGTGAAGAAACACAGGGAGAATGCTCTATGAAGATGGAAGATTGTAGTGATCCATCTGTTTAATCCCTGGAATGCCAAAGATTGCCAGCCAGCCACCATAAGCTAGGAAAAGTCAAGAAAGGACACGTCGACAAGTTTCAGAGGGAACATGATCCTGGTAACACCTTAATTCCAGACTTCTAGCCCTCAGAGCTGTGAGACAACAAATTTCTGTTTAAGTCAGCCAGTTTGTGGTACTTTGTAACTGTAACCCAGGTAAATGAACACCATCTTTTTTTCTGACCTCTCTTATTTCTGTTGAAAAGGGTGTTATGTTAGTACTTTCAGGGTGTTGTATCATTTTTCCCTGTTTTAAGATTTTCCTTTTGCCTTTGGTTTTCAACAGTTTGACTCGAACGTGCCTATATGTGGTTTTCTTTGCATATATCCTCTTTGGGTCCCATGTTTCTTTGACCTGTGATGATGTATTTCATAGGTTTAGAAATATTCTTTGAAATAACTTTTCTAATAATATTTTCCACATTTCTCTCTCTCTCTCTCACTTCCATATGGGATTCCAAATACACATTATGTTAGTCCTGTTTACCAACTTCCATATGTCTCATGACATTTTCTGTGTTTTAAGCTTTTTTCTCTCAATACTGCAATCTGGATATTTCCTATTGTTCTATCTTCCAATTCACTAATGCTCTCTCTTTCTCTCTTCTGTTAAACACATATTTTGAATTATCAATTTTAGGTTATTGTATGTTTTTAGTTCTGGACTTTCCATTTGAGTCTTTATTATATATTCCAATTCTCCTGTGATAGTTACTGTACTTCCAAAACTGCTATCATTGAATATATTAATCATAGTTATTTGAAAGTCTGGTTTGGATAAAAACTGCAGTCTCGGCATCATCACAGATCTGTTTTATTGCGCAAATTCCCTGTTGGCTTTCTGTCACTTGGTCTCATTTACTGGCAAGCCTGGTAATTTCAGGTTGTCTGCCAGACACTGTATATGAAAAATTATAGGTGCTCTTGTTGAAGTTATCTTCCTCCAGAGAGAAGTTAGTCACCTTCTGGCAGCAAGTAGGTATGAGAAAACCATTTGAATACAATCAGGCATTGAGATTATTCAAGGCTATGTTTCAGCTTTGTGATGTTTTGCTTTTCCTAATTTACTCCTACTCCTATAGTGCAGCCCTCCAGAGGTCTCAACAGAAAGCCTGAGGTTTCACTGAAAAGGTCATGAACAGATTTCAATTCCAAGTTTTGTTCTTCAGAACTGTAAGTCAGGTAGATCTTCAGTCTGCTTCTTATCAGCTGGTTTTGCTCAATTCCTTGACCTCTTGCCCCAGGTCTAGAGAGCTTAGGAACTGGCAAATTTCTTGAGAGAAAACTGAACACAGAACATAGAGCTAATTCCTCTGTGCTTCTTCTTCCCCCAGGATCTTTGATTTCCTGAACATGGGGACCTATTTTTGTCTCTCCAGTCTAGTGAGCCTACCATAGACACGAGGATTTCTATTTAGGCTAGGTTTCTCCACATACGTGAACCAACTGGAAAATCTTTGTTGAGTATAGGATTCAACTGAGTGACATCTTCTTTTCTCTAAGATCTTAGCCCATAAAATCTGTTAGCATTAATTGATCTCTACTGTTTTCAAATAGCTGTCTTGTTAAATATATATTCTCTTATCCTATTTTTATCTGTTGTTCTCTAGGAGTTTTATTCCCTGACACGAACTTTTTTGTTTTGGGGCAGAAACCCATTTTTACAATATCTGTATTTTATCTATTTTTATTTTCTCTTCTCTATATCTTTCCACCACTTCCCTCATTTTCCTTATGTTCTTCATTCTTTTAGTAAATAAAATATGATCTAATTATGGAAGTAAGCATAGGATTGATATTGATGATATATATACTAAAAAAATTTTAAAAAGGAATAGCCATAAATGTTGAATAAACTTAAAAAAGAAAGCCATCGTTCCTACTCTACGATTATTCTTTTCCATATGCCCTCAGTCCCTAAGCAACCAACCCAGATATCAAATCCAATATTTTTACCACTTTTAAACTTTCTGTCATGATCCTTTGCTTCACTTCTCTCTTTAGGTTTCCTATTCATCACTAGAAGCATTTCACTTCAAATACGTTCAACAATTTTTCTCTCTCCATCAACAGTTGAACATATAGTGCTAGTTTTTGTCATCTGTCCCTTAGTACACTAGTAGCACCCTTTTACCCTAAAATTACTATATATTGCTATCAGTAGCCATTCACACTCAGCAAGATCTCAATCCTAGCTGAACCAAAATATGAAAATTTTATACTGAGCTGCAGACTAATTTATCCAACTGCCTACCTGACATTTGCTCTATAAAGTCTAATAGCTAAGTCTATAATTATTAATAATATCCCCCAAACAGAATTTTTGTCCTCCCTACCCCATCTCCTTAAACTAGTCCTCCTCCTGAATCCTCAGCCACTATAAATGGCACTAGCATCCACCTAGTTGCTAGAGAAATAAATCTGGGAGTCATTGTTAGGTTCTACCCTTCCAGCTACCCAGGAAATGTATGTTGAATCCTCTTCTTTCCATTCCCACTGCCACCCTGCATCCCAATACACCATTATCTTTCTTAGATTGAGGTTAAGAGCCTCTTAACCTCAGTTTTTTGGGGTTTTTTTCTCTATATGGCTCCAACATTAACATTTTTTAAATGTAAAGATTATAAATGGGAGCTGAGAATAGGGACTATAGCTTGCGAAAAATACATAAAAAAGTAATCCAAGCACCACATTTTTTCATGAGTAAGGGGCCTGACCAGTAAGTGGTCTGCTGTAAGAAGTGGTCTTGTAGTCTGATGGCATTACTGCCTTGATTAAGGGCTTTATACCTTAGCTTTAGTAGCTTCTCATTGCTCTCAACACAAAATACTCACCACGGCCTATGCACACCTGCTTGAGCTGCCTGTTATCCCAAACCATCCCCCTCTCACTCAGCCACAGCCACACTGGCCTTTCACTTCTGGTCCTTCACCTTATTATCCCTTCTCTTTATAATTCTTATTGCTTATCTCTTCCATTTCATCTTTCAAGCATCAGTTCAGCAATCATTTTTCTGCTCTGTCTTAAGTGACCCTAGTTACCCCATCATGCCACATAGCTTACTGACTTTGCTATTTATGTAACAATGTAAAATCCTTTTTTTTTGTTTCTGTTTTTATTTATTGTATATTGTTTATTTTTGCCACTGTAATAAAGTTTTAGGAATGTTATCTATCATGTTTGCTCCTTCCGTCCTTAGAATAATAGCTGGCTCAGAGTAGGGGATCCCTGAATAATTACTGAGTAAATAAATTTTTGGAAGGGCTCTAAAGTTTCCTCCAAAGTTCCAAAAAGTTCTAATTAATCTATATTTTGCTGAAATAAAATGTAATTTCTCAGATATTAGCATTTGTAATAAAATGATTTATTCTTCAGCTTTATGTTCTGATTTTATATATAGTATAGCCAATTATATTTTACTGCAAGTCTAAAGCAGCTCTGTTATATCCTAGATCCAATAGGTTTTATGAGCCTTCAAGGGAGCCTAAACTATATTTATTACATTGTTTTTGTATGAAAATGTGGTCTGTGGTCCAAGTAACAAGAATTTTACTTCCAACAAACTTTGAGTTCAAAAGTAATTTTTACATTTATGACAGTACATACTGAGTTCTGAGTATTCATTATATCTTTGGGTCAGAAAGCAAGTTTCACTATGAACATCTGAATATCCATGCAGCAACCACATTAAGCCCTGTTTTCAGAAGCAGGGATGATGTAAAGAGCAAACAGGTAAATAGAATTCTTTTAAGAAACAAGGAAGGTATACGATATACAACTCCAGCCTTGTGTTAAGTACATTCTGCTTCTGACATTGGATTTGAATGAAATAATCTGATCAGAAAGATAGTCCTTAAATGGATCTCTGTACTATAGACAATGTAAAAATATCATTAAAAAAGAAGATATTTATTGGTACAGGTTTGGTGGTCATTCCAAAAATCTTTAGGGTTAAATTCTGTTCAGTTTCTTAAAATTCATCTGAAAGAAGATGTAGAGAAGGCATTCTCTTCTATAATAATGTTTTTGTTTTGCATTCATGTTTCTCTTTGATATATATATAACTAGTTTATGAGATTAATAGAGGGCTGTATTCTGTACTATTTAGCCCAATTATTTTTTACTTCCTTAAATAATTATTTTATATAAGTAAGAGTTTTATTTATATTTTTTTACATGAACAGGAATTTAATGTGTTTTCCTGGCCAGGAATTAAAATCTAATTCACTCAAAACAGATAATACCCTAATTCCTGTATTAATACTCACAAAGTGTTCTTTCAATAAAAATTATATAAATTTAATGACTCTCAGGGAAGAATTAAAAATACCTCCATGTCCATATATCAGCAGAACTCAACTTATACTTGTTATTCTTTTTTTTAAGTGAGGTATAATTGACATACAACATTGTATTAGTTTCAGAAGTACAACATGTCTAATGATTTGATATTGGTATATATTATGAAATGATCACCACAATAAGTCTAGTTAACATACATCACCATACATAGGTACAGAATTTGTTTCTCTTGTGATGAGAACTTTTGAGATTTACTCTTTCAGGAACTTCCAATATGCAATACAGTATTAGCTATCGTTGCCATGCTGTACATTATAGCCCCATGACTTATGTATTTTGTAACAGGAAGTCTGTATGTTTTCATCCCCTTCACTCCCTACTTCTGGCAACCACCAATCTGTTTTCTGTACCTACAAGCAATTTTTTTTATTCCACATGTAAGGAGGTCATATGGCATTTATCTTTCTCTGTCTGACTTATTTCACTTAGCACAATGCCCTCAAGATCCATTCATGTAACTGCAAATGGCAAGATTTCATTCTTTTTTATAGCTGAGTAATATTCAATTGTTTGTGTATGTGTATCATATTTTCTTTATCCATTCACCTTTCAGTGGACACTTAGGTTGTTTCCATATCTTGACTATTATAAATAATGCTGCAATGAACATGGGGACGTATATATCTCTTTGAGTCAATGTTTTTGTTTTCTTTGGATAAATAACCAGAAGTGGAATTGCTGGATTATACGGCAGTTCTATTTTTAAGTTTTTGAGGAATCTCCATACTGTGTTCCATAGTGTCTACACCAACTTACATTCCCACCAACCTTTACTCCACATCCTTGACAACACTTGTTATCTCCTATCTTTTTGATAACAGCTCTTCTAATAGGTGTGAGGTTATATCTCACTGTGGTTTTGATTGGCATTTTCCTGAATATTAGTGACGTTGAGCATCTTTACATGTATCTGTTGGTCATCTGTATGGCTTGTTTAGAAAAATGACCATTCAGTTTCTCTGTCCATTTTTTTACATAGATTGTTTCGAGGGTTTTTTTGGGGGGGGGTTGGTATTAAATTGAATGAGTTCTTTATATATTTTTGGATATTAATTCCTTATCAGATATATGATTTGCAATTATTTTCCCCTATTCAGTAGGTTGCCTTTTCATTTTGTTAATGGTTTCCTTTGCTGTGCATAAATATATTTGCTATTCTTTTTTAAATTTTTTAATTTAATTTTTTATACAGCAGGTTCTTATTAGTCATCAATTTCATACACATCAGTGTATACATCTCGATCCCACTTGCTCAATTCATCACACAACCATCCCCAGCTCCTGCGGCTTTCCCCCCTTGGCATCCATACATTTGTTCTCTACATCTGTGTCTCAACTTCTGACCTGCAAACCAGTTCATCTGTACCATTTTTCTAGGTTCCACATACATGCGTTAATATACGATATTTGTTTTTCTCTTTCTGACTTACTTCACTCTGTATGACAGTCTCTAGATCCATCCATGTCTCAACAAATAACCCATTTCCATTCCTTTTTATGGCCGAGTAATATTCCATTGTATATATGTACCACATCTTCTTTATCCATTCATCTGTCAATAGGCATTTAGGTTGCTTCCATGACCTGGCTATTGTAAACAGTGCTGCAATGAACATTGGGGTGCATGTGTCTTTTTGAATTATGTTTTTCTCTGGGTATATGCCCAGTAGTGGGTCATATGGTAATTCTATTTTTAGTTTTTTAAGGAACCTCCATACTGTTCTCCATAGTGGCTGTATCAATTTACATTTCCACCAACAGTGCAAGAAGGTTCCCTTTTCTCCACACCCTCTCCAGCATTGCTTGTTTGTCTGATGATGCCCATTCTAACTGGCGTGAGGTGATACCTCATTGTAGTTTTGATCTGCATTTCTCTAATAATTAGCGATGTTTAGCAGTTTTTCATGTGCTTCTTGGCCAACTGTATGTCTTCTTTGGAGAAATGTCTATTTAGGTCTTCTGCCCATTTTTGGATTGGGTTGTTTGTTTTTGTGATATTGAGCTGCATGAGCTGTTTATATATTTTGGAGATTAATCCTTTGTCCATTGATTTGTTTGCAAATATCTTCTCCCAATCTGAGGATTGTCTTTTGGTCTTGTTTATGGTTTCCTTTGCTGCGCAAAAGCTTTGAAGTTTCATTAGGTCTCATTTGTTTTTTATTTCCATTACTCTAGGAGGTGGATCAAAAAACATCTTGCTGTGATTTATGTCAAAGAGTGTTGTTCCTATGTTTTCCTCCAAGAGTTTTATAGTGTCCGATATTACATTTAGGTTTCTAATCCATTGAGTTTATTTTTGTGTATGGTGTTAGGGAATGTTCTAATTTCATTCTTTTACATGTAGCTGTCCAGTTTTCCCAGCACCACTTATTGAAGAGACTGTCTTTTCTCCATTGTAAATTTTTGCCTCCTTTATCAAGGATAAGGTGACCATATGTGTGTGGGTTTATCTCTGGGCTTTCTATCTTGTTCCATTGATCTATGTTTCTGTTTTTATGCCAGGACCATATTGTCTTGATTACTGTAGCTTTGTAGTATAGTCTGAAGTCAGGGAGTCTGATTCCTCCAGCTCCATTTTTTTCCCTCAAGGCTGCTTTGGCTACTGGGGGTCTTTTGTGTCTTCCATACAAATTTTAAGATTTTTTATTCTAGTTCCATAAAACATGACATTGGTAATTTGATAGGGATTCCATTGAATCTGTAGATTGCTTTGGATAGTATAATCATTTTCAAAATATTGATTCTTCCAATCCAGGAACATGGTTTACCTCTCCGTCTGTTGGTATCATCTTTAATTTCTTTCATCAGAGTCTTATAGTTTTCTGCATACAGGTATTTTGTCTCCCTAGGTAGGTATATTCCTAGGTATTTTTTTCTTTTTGTTGCAATGGTAAATGGGAGTGTCCTTAATTTCTCTTTCAGATTTTTCACCATTAGTGTATAGGAATGCAAGAGATTTCTGTGCATTAATTTTGTATCCTGCAACTTTACCAAATTCATTGATTAGCTTTAGTAGTTTTCTGGTGGCATCTTTAGGAGTCTCTACATATAGTATCGTGTCATCTGCAAACAGTGACAGGTTTACTTCTTCTTTACCAATTTGTATTCCTTTTATTTCTTTTTCTTCTCCAATTGCCGTGGCTAGGCCCTCCAAAACTATGTTGAATAGTAGTAGCGAGAGTGGACATCCTTGTCTTGTTCCTGATCTTAGAGGAAATGCTTTCAGTTTTTCACCATTGAGAATAATGTTTTCTGTGGGTTTGTCGTATATGGCCTTTATTATGTTGAGGTAGGTTCCCTCTATGCCCACTTTCTGGAGAGTTTTTATCATACACGGGTGTTGAATACTGTCAAAAGCTTTTTCTGCATCTATTGAGATGATCATATGATTTTTATTCTTCAGTTTGTTAATATGGTGTATCACATTGTCTGATTTGCATATATTGAAAAATCCTTGCATCCCTGGGATAAATCCCACTTGATCATGGTGTATGATCCTTTTAATGTCTTGTTGGATTCTCTTTGCTAGTATTTTGTTAAGGATTTTTGCATCTATATTCATCAGTGATATTGCTCTGTAATTTTCTTATTTTGTAGTATCTTTGTCTGGTTTTGGTATCAGGGTGATGGTGGCCTCATAGAATGAGTTTGGGAGTGTTCCTTCCTCTGCAATTTTTGGGAAGAGTTTGAGAAGGATGGGTGTTAGCTCTTCTCTAAATGTTTGACAGAATTCACCTGTGATGACATCTGGTCCTGGACTTTTGTTTGTTGGAAGATGTTTAATCACAGTTTCGATTTCATTACTTGTGATTGGTCTGTTCATATTTTCTATTTCTTCCTGATTCAGTCTTCGAAGGTTATACCTTTCTAAGAATTTGTCCATTTCTTCTAGGTTGTCAATTTTATTGGCATAGAGTTGCTTGTAATACTCTCTTAGGATGCTTTGTATTTCTGTGGTGTCTGTTGTAACTTCTCCTTTTTCATTTCAATTTTATTGATTTGAGTCCTCTCCCTCTTTTTCTTGATGAATCTGGCTAATGTTTTATCAATTTTGTTTACCTTTGCAAAGAACCGGGTGTTAGTTTTATTGATCGTTGCTATTGTTTTCTTTGTTTCTATTTCATTTATTTCTTCTCTGATCATTATGATTTCTTTCCTTCTGCTACCTTTGGGTTTTGTTTCTTCTTCTTTCTCTAGTTCCTCTAGTTGTAAGGTTAGATTGTTTATTTGAGATTTTTCTTGTTTCTTGAGGTAGGCTTGTATAGCTATAAACTTCCCTCTTAGAACTCCTTTTTCTGCACCCCAGAGGTTTTGGACCGTGTTTTCATTGTCATTTGTCTCTAGGTATTTTTTTATTTCCTCTTTGATTTATTCAGTGTTCTCTTGGTTATTTAGTAATGTATTCTTTGTTTGTGATTTTTACATTTTTTTCCCTGTAATTCATTTCTATTCGCATAGCGTTGTGGTCAGAAAAGATGCTTGATATGATGTCAATTTTCTTAAATTGACTGAGGCTTCATTTGTGACCCAAGATGTGATCTATCCTGGAGAATGTTCCATGAGCACTTGAGAAGAAAGTGTAATCTGCTGTTTTGGATGGAATGTCCTATAAATATCAATTAAATCTATCTGGACTATTGTGTCATTTAAAGCTTCTTTTCCCTTATTTATTTTCATTTTGGATGATCTGTCGATTGGTGTAATTGAGGTGTTAAAGTTCTCCACTACTATTGTGTTACTGTCGATTTCCACATATATAGCTGTTAGCAGTTGCCTTATGTATTGAGGTGCTCCTATGTTGGGTGCATATATATTTATAATTGTTATATCTTCTTCTTGGATTGTTCCCTTGATCATTATGTAGTGTCTCTTGTAACGGTCTTTATTTTAAAGCCTATTTTATCTGATATGAGTATTGCTTCTCCAGCTTTCTTTTGATTTCCATTTGCATGGAATATCTTTTTCCATCCCCTCACTTTCAGTCTGTATGTGTCCCTAGGTCTGAAGTGGGTCTCTTGTAGACAGCATATATATGGGTCTTGTTTTTGTATCCATTCAGCAAGCCTGTGCCTTTTGGTTGGAGCATTTAATCCATTCACATTTAAGGCAATTATCGATATGTATGTTCCTATGACCATGTTCTTAATTGTTTTGGGTTTGTTTTTTTAGGTCATTTTCTTCTCTTGTGTTTCCCATTTAGAGCAGTTCCTTCAGCATTTGTTGTAGAGCTGGTTTGGTGGTGCTGAATTCTCTTAGCTTTTGCTTGTCTGTGAAGCTTTGGATTTCTCTATCTAATCTGAATGGGATCCTTGCCGGGTAGAGTAATCTTGGTTGTAGGTTCTTCCCTTTCATCACTTTAAGTATATCATGCCAGTCCCTTCTGGCTTGTAGAGTTTCTGCTGAGAAATCAGCTGTTAACCTTATAGGAGTTCCCTTGTATGTTATTTGTCATTTTTCCCTTGCTGCTTTCAATAATTTTTCCTTGTCTTTAATTTTTACCAATTTTATTACTATGTGTCTCGGCGTGTTTCTCCTTGGGTTTATCCTGTATGGGACTCACTGTGCTTCCTGGACTTGGGTGGGTATTTCCTTTCCCATGTGAGGGAATTTTTCGACTATAATCTCTTCAAAAATTTTCTCAGGTCCTTTCTCTCTTCTCCTTCTGGGACCCCTATAATGCGAATGTTGTTGCATTTAATGTTGTCCCAGAGGTCTCTTAGGCTGTCTTCATTTCTTTTCATTCTTTTTTCTTAATTCTGTTCCACAGCAGTGAATTCCACCATTCTGTCTACCAGGTCACTTATCCGTTCTTCTGCCTCAGTTTTCTGCTATTGATTCCTTCTAGTGTAGTTTTCATTTCAGTTATTGTATTGTTCATCTCTGTTTGTTTCTTCTTTAGTTTTTCTAGGTCTTTGTGAAACATTTCTTGCATCTGCTCGATCTTTGCCTCCATTCTTTTTCCGAGGTCCTGGATCATCTTCACTATCATTATTCTGAATTTTTTTTCTGGAAGGTTGCCTATTCCACTTCATTTAGTTGCTTTTCTGGGGTTTTATCTTGTTCGTTCATCTGGTAGATAGCCCTCTGCCTTTTTATCTTGTCTATCTTTCTGTGAATGTGGTTTTTGTTACACAGGCTGCAAGACTGTAGTTCTTCCTGCTTCTGCTGTCTGCCCTATTTGCTATTCGTAAATGGATTTTATTTTCCCTGAATTTCAGCAAAACAACTTGGAAAATTAGTTAAATCTGTGCTATAACAAATGAATACTGAAAATTAAGATTACATATGTTTGTGGATGTGTATGTGTGTGTATGTTCCTCATATCACTGAAAAACGTTTTTACTCCTGCAAGCCTAATCTTAGGCATAAAACTTCTTATAACAGGCTGTATTGGTCAGTGTGTCCCTGGAAGAAGATATTTTGTATCTCTGAGGTAGCATAAGCACCATTAGACGTGGTGTCGCTATGGTAACTGCTTTCTCTCTTTTTCTAATTGAAGAGCATAGTAAGTAGTCTTATAAAATCCACCAACCCGTAACTTTCTGGTGCCTCAAGGTGGGTTTAACTTAACCATCTTCTCTTTGTCTTTATTTTTTCAATCTACAAGATTCAGGTGTCTGGCTATACCTGTTTTATGAGTCTGATGTGCCTTGAAACTTAACCCTTGGGTTGTTGACCACAGAGAATTTCTAAACAGAAGCTCAGTGTAGTTATAAAATCATGGAAAGAAGACAAAATTTGAATTGCAAGAACAAATGCACACTTCTACATGAGGCCATGCCTACAAAATTCAACCTGAATAAAACCACAGTATTTGATCAGCTGACTTCACCAGAACTTATATACACGTGGCACAGTGCAAAAACATCATTCTAGAAATGCAAAAGCCATAAAGGGTATTGGGTCAATATAAATCTTGAGCAACAAGCTCACGTATTTTAGTTTAAACAGAAATTCTCCAGTGGATCCAAAGAGCCCTATTTTCCTTTCTGACTCAAACACACACCTCACAAAATATCTATGCCTTAGTGCACAGATGTTGCATGGGGTTACATAAAACCTGTTGTAATTCTTTCCCCACCCTCCTTTGCTTCTTAGAGAGACAGATTCTTTCTGGTTATTTTGCTAGTTATTTATGCTCATGCTGTTAGTAAATCTCTTTAAAGACAAAATTGAACATAAAAGAGTTTCTAGTGCTCTATAGAAAAATAGGGCTCATAACTTGTTCTATTTGTGGGAGAAAGTGTAGCATGATGAGATTAAAAGATAATTCCAATAATTTAACCTGGTGTCAACAAGTACTCTCTTCCATGTAACATTATGATTTTCCAAAAGACTGAGTGGAAAAGGACAACGAGAGATAACTGTCTGCAAGATTATACTGGGGATTGACCCTGCACAATATCAAAGAATCACAAAGTTGAGAATTTAAAATTTACCTTGTCCAACTTCCCATGCAATTAGATCTTCTTTACAATATTACCTGATGTTAATCTGAAAACATGTTCTATCTAATCTCTCAGTGCTCCAAAATTTTGATACAACACAAATATAGTTGGTTTCTTTCTTAACATTGCTAACATCTTTTCACAAAGTGAATAATGTAATTTCTATTTAGGCAATGATTCTTTGCAGGGTGTTCCTCTGCCCAACTTGGAGAAAGCCCAGAGGAAATAAAGGGAATAGAACACGGAATTAGGTATAATATTGAAATGTATCCATAGTAGCTATGGAAGAAACACATCTCATTGAGCTGAAGGTATGCAGAAGTCCAAATGAGAGATATCGGGTATACTCCCCTATAGGTCTCTTTTGCTTATACTGTCTTTCCGAGTATGCAAAGAATTCAAGGCCCTAATCACTCTTTATCTCAACATTTTTTAGTGTTGTGTTTGCAGTGAACAACCTTGGTGGAGGAAATGAGGCAAAGAGCAGTCTTGCTTACTGCTTGCTATAAAACAGCAGGTTCCCAATATGGGCTCTCTGCATCACCCCTGTGGGCCATGAGGCCCAAGGAGAAAAGGATGCAAACTTCCTGGTGCTTATGCTGCTTGCTTTCTTGTAAGTAATGAAGCCCTTTCTCTCTGACTCAGGAGTCTTGTGTCTTCTTGCAGAATTTATGAAAGAGTAACAGGCTTATTTATCAGTTTGCAAGTAGAGTAAAATTTCAGACCAGATAGGAGGAAGTTACATTAATTCATCCCTGCATCCTCTTAGGAGTGACATTAATAGACCACCCAAACTGTAACCTGATTCTTGCTAGAAAAGTGGACTATAATTTAATTATTCTAAATCTGAAGCTATTACCTCAGTAAACGTTCTAAAAACAAGTAAAACTCTTTTAAAGCACATACAAAAGAGGGAAAGGATAGTACTGCCCAAATGTATGTATTAGTTCTATAAACAGATGAGGATCCCCCCACTGCTCCTTATGAGGCAGATAACTTTTAGACTAACATTATTCTGCCATGCTGTTTGAAACAGAATTTTGGACCCTTGACCACCTATGTATTTATACGATATAAAGTAATTTTGAGTCAATCATAAGCAGAATCTTAGCATGGTCTACAGACTGTGTCACCTTCTAGCAGAAGTGGCATTTGGGTCACAACTCAGGTTTCACATGAAATGTCAAATGTTTCCCTCCACAGATATCTGTTTGGGCATAGTAAGTATTTGTTTTCCATTGGAAACAGGCCAATTGTACTCTTGGTCAGAGTAGATAATCTTGGTCAGAGTAGACAATCTAATGCTCCATAGCTATCAAATCCACTAATGTGAGCAATAATATCTAAGAAGATAATCTGAAGAATGAGCAGTCAGTCTATTTCCCTAAACCATTATTTCCCAACTTTTAATTTTTTTAAATTGCTCTCTTATGGAACCTTTTCAGACATTCCCCCCTGAGGACTCCCTGCCTCCACTGAAACTAAAATACTAGAGATATAATTCTATTATAAAATTATGTAATAATAATTATATCAGGATGATACAATTGAACTTGTATATAATATGTACAGCATGAAGCCTAGCTTATAGTAGACACTTTATAAATACAATTTGACTCATTTCCCTTTTCCTAGTGGGAGAATCAGGGGCTTCAGATTGACCCTCAGGTTAATAATAGAAAAAATAAAGAATTTCTTTCCCTAAGTGTCTATATTACATTCATTTAACCTAAGAAAAACAGACCTCAATTAAGTCTTTTTTGACTAAAGTTAAAGTTCCCTACCCATGTCCATGTACATCTCCCTTCCCTTAATTGTGAGAGGTGCCCTTGAATATGATAGGACATCTCTGATTAAGTTACGTGGCAAAAAGGATTTTGCAAATGTAATTTTGCTTACTACTAATGCAAAGAACAGAGCCAGATGAGGCACAGAAGGCTGCAGTGGCAATGGAAGGCCTTCGTTCCGGCAGAGAAAGGAGATGCCGTATGCTCAAAGTCATCAAGCAGTGAGAGCAGAAGTGGGCTGTGAGGTAGTTACCAAGGAATTAGTTAACATATTCTCTATTAAACAACTGGGCAAGTAATGTCTTGGTACTCATAGCTCCACTTAAACCCATACAGCATGACTCACAATCATGACCATCCTGTGATACATCCAGAGAGCTGCCACTTAAGAAATGGAACTGTCTGTCAGGGGAGAATTAAGGACCATGGTGTAGGTGCTGGTACATGAAAAAGAATTAGAGCAAAGATTAAACCTTCCAAGAAACGAGATCTTTTAAAAGACAAATCTGACCAAGAGGGGAAAGTGATAATGTGTCCTCAGAGTAATTCATATTGGCTGGCTCCTCCAATGTGTGTATTTTTTTGATGTACAACTAAAGTCAGTCATGCTGCAATGCATACCTTACCCATGCACACAAAGCCTGCAGTCAGCCCACCCTTTCAAGAAAGACTAATGGGAAAGCAGACAGCATAGCGAGAGAGGAAAACCATTCTGGTAACCTGCTAATATATGTTCAATTGATGCTAAGTTCTAAATTGTGTGCTTTTGACTTTCAGTGAATAATAGGAGATGGGAGCTGCTTGTGAATGCTGGGACTATGAATGTCTTACATAGAATGAAAGTCATGGACCATCCACTATATCAAAACTACTTTGTGGTTCACTAATAAATATGAATGGGTAACCACGGGTCACCAGACATTTGAGTCAAACAACAATGAGGCTTATAAAATCAACAGAAGAGGGCCTATAGAAAAGAATAATTGATTCTGGAAAGAAAAAGGTAATTCAGGAGGGAAACAGAACTTAAAAAATACTATTTCAGTACTCTCAGAGAGATTTGAGAAACTATCTTATCCAGAATTGAACAGAATCAAAGCACTAGAAACTGTTCTTAGAAATGATACATATGGCTGCTAAAATAAAACACTGAAGAGGATAACTGAATAATAATTTGGACACAAGTTATTTAAGTTGCTGATCTGAAATATTCTGAAATGTTTATCCCTCTCTGCACTTATATCTAAAAACATAAAGCAAAACCACAAAGAGATGAAAAACATGAGAGAAAATACTGAAACATGGGTAATATTTATTTAAAATATGTTTTATAAAGTGTTCAAAAACAAAGTAAAACAAATTGTTGAAGATGTAACAGGAAAATTTCTCTGAGCAGAAGAAAGAACTACATCTTTAGATCTGAAAAGGGATACAAAGTAATTGTGTATTAATTCATTGTTTGTTTACTTATTCAGCAAAGTTATTGAGCTCAGGTTATTCCAAATTTGGGGGATATAAAAATGAGTATCAAAAATAATAAAAAATAATTTTAAAAAAATCTGTGGTAGGCAGTATTTTAAAATGGCCTCCAAGATTCCCACCCCTTTTTGTACATGCCCCCTATAATCTTCCCTTGAGTATGGGGAGGAACCTAAAACCTAAAACTATGATGGCTCTTACTCCCATGCTACGTTACATTGTATGATAAAGGTGAAGGGACTTTGCAGATATAATTAAGGTCCCTAAACAGTTTGACTTTGAGTTGAGTTATTCATATCCAGAATAGTCTCCTAGGTAGGCCTGACCTAATCAAGTGAGCTCTTTAAAAGTGGATTTAGGACTTCCCTGAGCTTAGAGACTAGAAGAAGAAACTCTTTCTGTTGCTATGTTTGAAGAAGGAACTTTCCATGAATTCTACAGCATCAGGGAAATAAATTTTGCCAACAACCTGAGGGACCATGGAAATAAATTCTACCCTAGTTGGGCCTCCGGATGAGAATGCAGCCAAATAAACACCCTGATTTCAGCCTGTGAGACGCTGAGCAGAGGACTTTACTAAGCCTCTCCTGGAGTTCTCACGTACAGAAATTATGCTATAATAAACAGGTGTTATTTTAAACTGCTAAATTTGTGGTAATCTGTTAAGCAGTAATAGAAATCTAACACAGTATCTACACACATTATTGCAAAATTTCAGAACTTCAAGTGTAAAAGAAAGCACCATAAAGCTTTCAAAAGAAATTTTAAAAGCTATAAAAATCAGAATAACTTGAATATTTATTAAAAATACCATATTCTAGAAAACAATGGAAGAATTCCTTCAGTGTTCTAAGGGGAAGTGATTTAAAAACAAAACGAGAGAGTGAAACGGAGACATTTTCAGACATGCAAGGACTTTGAAAGTACACTGTCTGTATGGCATGATTTGGAGAAAATCATAGAATATAAGGTAAGAAAGAATCAATCTGACCTTCACCCCTGGAAAAGTCTCCTTAGAGGCATACACATGAATATGTGCCAAATGGGTCGCTTGAATCTGGAGTATTTGCAATATCAGTGTCATAAACGCCAATTATTGTTTTTCTTTTTATGTTTTTGTTGAGGTAGAATATATATAGACTAATGAGCATCAAGTTGGCTAATCTTTATAAGATTTAATGAATTTTTAAAGGTGTATACATCTAAGTAATGACTACCAAGATTAAAATATAGAACATTTCCAGTGCCCCCAGAAGGTTAACATTAAGCCCCTTTCCAGTCATACCCCTCCCACCCCAAAAATGGTAAATACCATTTCCACTTCTATCACCATTGATTAGTTCTGTCAGTTCTTGAACTTCATCTATATACAGTCCTATGTTGTGTATTATTTTGTGCTTGGTTTCTTTTGCTGGGAGAGTCATTCTTTTTTTTTTTTTTTTTTGCAGTACACGGGCCTCTCACTCTTGTGGCCTCTCCCACTGCAGAGCACAGGCTCCAGACACGCAGGCCCAGAGGCCATGGCTCACGGGCGCAGTCACTCCGCAGCATGTGGGATCCTGCCGGACCGGGGCATGAACCCGCGTCCCCTGCATTGGCAGGCGGACTCTCAACCACTGCGCCACCAGGGAAGCCCGAGTCATTCTTATAATCATGTTTGCCAGTAGCTCATTCTGTTTTCATTGCTGTGTAATATTTAATATATTACTTCACTTATATACCACAATTTAGCCATTCTCCTTTCGGACATTTGAGTTTGTTTTGGTTTTTGGCTATTATGAATAAAGCTGCTGTGAACATCCTTCCACAGTTTTTGGTGGTTGTATGAACTCATTTGTGTTCAGGCAAATACCTAGGAGTGGGATTGTTGGGTAAAAGGGTACTAGATAGTTTTATTGTTTTTAACATTTATATTGAACCTATAGGGAAAACATGGAAGGCTCACAGTAATAAAGTAAATCAAATAACAAAAATCTTGGCAACTTCAAAGCAAGGTTAAGACTGACGGAAGTAAAAGCTAGATGGAAAAAAATACCCCAGCTCATTTATTTATATCCATGAAACTATAATCAGGGTAAACTTTTTGAAACTCTATTCTGATAACGATTTGCCTCTACTTAAAAACCATTAAGTGCCTTTCCCTTGCTCTTAGGAAAAGGGCAAAACTCCTTAATAAAGCCTTCAGGCTCTGCATGGCCAGACTACATTTATCTTTTTTGTCTTAACTCTCTGCTCTTCCTGACTTTCTCCACTGAGTCCCACTGACTTCTTGCATATCCAACTCTCCATGACTTTTCTGCCACAGGGCATTTACATGAGCTGCTCCTCTGCCTGGAATGCTTCTATTACCCTTCTGCACATAGTTAAATCCTACTCATCCTTCCGATCTCTTATCAAGGGTAACCTTTCCTGAGAAGCCATCTGAAACCTCCTTAATGTAAATTCTCGTAACTTTATTAACTTCTGGGTAGTACTTATCACTGCAATTTATTTGTTTACATTATCAATGATTGATTTTTGCCCTTTCATTAGGTGGTAATTTCCATAATGACAGGGTTTATGTCTGTTTTAGACATTTTGTTGCCAGAATCTAACACAGCATTTGGTCAATGTGGGCACTCAATAAATATTTATCAAGCAAAAGAAGCAATCTTACATGGTGAAGATAATTTTGAAATTGAAGAACCAGTATCATTTAAAATCATGAAGGTAATAACTTGAAGAACTTAAAATAATAATATAATATAAATTGGAATGCAGATAGGAGAAGACTCTAGTAAGTGAACTAACTTCCTCTTATTTCTAGAAAGGAGTCTTTATAAGCTATTGAAAGCCTAGTACTTATAATTATAATCACTATAAGAACTAAAATTAGAAACACTTAAATGTAATTATCTGCTTTTCCCAATCACCCCTCCCCACACTCCCAATGCAAACTCTCTTTGCTGCAAACTTCAGCATCTCAGCAACCAGGAGTGCTGTGCCTCAGACAAACAGACAAGGCTGGTGACACTAGAAGTACTTTCTTCCCTCTCATGGGGCTTTGCAGCTTGGAAGAGTTGGTATGAAACTTTCCAGGCCCAGCAGAGGTGAGACAGCATGACCTCGGGCCTTCTGCTAGACCTGCCTACACCTCCAGCCACACTTGAAACCCCAAAGGATAAAGGACCTGCAGTCGAGAACATCCAGTCATCTGTCCCAAGCACAGTTACAGAAGAACAAGGGCTCCTGAAAAGAAGAAAAGGCTGAGTTTTTTCAGAACTTTATCCTTTCTCTACCGTGTGGTTGACAGGGTCGTGGTGATCCAGCCAGGTGTCAGGCCTGAGCCTCGGAGGTGGGAGAGCTGAGTTCAGGACATTGGTCCACTAGAGACCTCCCGGCCCCACATATATCAATCGGTGAGAGCTCTCCCAGAGATCTCCATCTCAACGCCAAGACCCAGCTCTACTCAACAGCCAGCAAGCTCCAGTGCTGGACACCCCATGCCAAACAACTAGCAAGACAGGAACACAAACCCACTCATTATCAGAGAGGCTGCCTAAAATCATATTAAGTTCACAGACACCCCAAAACACACCATCAGATGCACTCCTGCCCACCAGAAAGACAAGATCCAGCCTCATCCATCAGAACACAGGCACCACTCCCCGCCAAACCAGGAAGCCTACACAACCCACCGAACCAACCTTAACCACAGGGGGTAGACACCAAAAACAATGGGAACTACGAACCTGCAGCCTGTGAAAAGGAGATGCTAAACACAGTAAGTTAAGCAAAATGAGAAGACAGAGAACTACACAGCAGATGAAGGAGCAAGGTAAAAACCCACCAGATCGAATGAAGAGGAAACAGGCAGTCTACCTGAAAAAGAATTCAGAGTAATGATAGTAAAGATGATCCAAAATCTTGGAAATAGAATGGAGAAAATAAAAAAACATTTAACAAGGACCTAGAAGAACAAAATAGCAAACAAACAATGATGAACAACACAATAAATGAAATTAAAAATTCTCTAGCAGAATAACTGAGGCAGAAGAAGGGGTAAATGACGTGGAAGATAAAATAGTGGAAATAACTACCACAGAGCAGAAAAGAGAAAAAAGAATGAAAAGAATTGAGGACAATCTCAGAGACCTCTGGGACAACATTAAATGTACCAACGTTCAAATTGTAGTGGTCCCAGAAGAAAAAGAGAAAAAGAAAGGGTCTGAGAAAATATTTGAAGAGATTCTAGTTGAAAACTTCCCTAATATGGGGAAAGATATAGTCAATCAAGTCCAGGAAGCACAGAGAATCCCATATGGGATAAATCCAAGGAGAAACACACCAAGAAACAAATTAATCAAATTATCAAAAATTAAATATAAAGAAAAAAGCAGCAAGGGAAAAGCAACAAATAACATACTAGGGAATCCCCATAAGGTTAACAGCTGATCTTTCAGCAGAAACTCTGCAAGCCAGAAGGAAGTGGCAGGGCATATTTAAAATGATGAAAGGGGAAAACCTACAACCAACATTACTCTACCCAGCAAGGATCTCATTCAGATTCGACGGAGAAATTAAACTCTTTAAACACAAGCAAAAGCTAAGGTAATTCAGCACCACCAAACCAGCTTTACAACAAATGCTACAGGAATTTCTCTAGGCAGGAAACACAAGAGAAGGAAAAGACCTACAATACCAAACCCAAAACAATTAAGAAATTGTTAATAACATACATATCGATAACTACCTTAAATGTAAATGGATTAACTGCTCCAAACAAAAGACATAGACTGGGTGAATGGACACAAAAACAAGACCTGTATATATGCTGCCTATAAGAGAACCACTTCAGGGCTTCCCTGGTGGCGCAGTGGTTGAGAGTCCGCCTGCCGATGCAGAGAACGCGGGTTTGTGGCCCGATCCGGGAGGATCCCACATGCCGCGGAGCAGCTGGGCCCCTGAGCCATGGCCGCTGAGCCTGCGTAGCTGGAGCCTGTGCTCCACAACAGGAGAGGCCACAACAGTGAGAGGCCCACATACCACACACAAAAAAAAGAGAACCACTTCAGACCTAGGGACATACACAGACAAAAAGTGAGAGGATGGAAAAAGATATTTCATGCAAATGGAAATCAAAAGAAAGATGGAGTAGCAATTCTCATATCAGAAAACATAAGACTTTAAAGACTATTCCAAGAGACAAAGAAGGACACTACATAATGATCAAGGGATCAATCAAAGAAGAAGATAGAACAATTGTAAACATTTATGGACCCAGCATAGGAGCACCTCAATACATAAGGCAAATGCTAAGATCCATAAAAGGGGAAATCAACAGTAACACAATAATAGTAGGGGACTTTAACATCCCACTTTCACCAATGGACAGATCAATCAAAATGAAAATAAATAAGGAAACATAAGCTTTAAATGACACATTAAACAAGATGGACTTGATTGATATTTATACAACATTACATTCAAAAACAACAGAATATTCTTGTGTATGGTGTTAGAGAGTGTTCTAATTTCATTCTTTTACATGTAGCTGTCCAGTTTTCCCAGCACCACTTATCAAAGAGGCTGTCCTTTCTCCATTGTATATTCTTGCCTCCTTTATCAAAAGTAAAGTGACCATATGTACGTGGATTTATGTCTGGGCTTTCTATCCTGTTCCATTGATCTATATTTCTGTTTTTGTGCCAGTACCATACTCTCTTCATTACTGTAGCTTTGTAGTATAGTCTGAAGTCAGGGAGTATGATTCCTCCAGCTCTGTTTTTCTTTCTCAAGATTGCTTTAGCTATTTGGGGTCTTTTGTTTTTCCATACAAATTGTGAAATTTTTTGTTCTAGTTCTGTGAAAAATCCCATTGATAGTTTTTGTTTTTTTTTTTTTGTGGTACGCGGGCCTCTCACCGTTGTGGCCTCTCCCGTTGCGGAGCACAGGCTCTGGACGCGCAGGCTCAGCGGCTATGGCTCACGGGCCCAGCCGCTCTGCGGCATGTGGGATCGTCCCGGACTGGGGCACGAATCCATGTCCCCTGCATTGGCAGGCGGACTCTCAACCACTGAGCCACCAGGGAAGCCCGCCACTGGTAGTTTGATAGGGATTGCATTACATCTGTAGATTGCTTTGGGTAGTACAGTCATCTTCAAACTGTTGATTGATCTAATCCAAGAACATGGTATATCCCTCCATCTGTTTGTATCATCCTTAATTTCTTTCATCAGTGTCTTATAGTTTTCTGCATAGAGGTCTTTTGTCTTCTTAGGTAGGTTTATACCTAGGTATTTTATTCTCTTTGTTGCAATGGTAAATCGGAGTTTTACCGTAATTTCTCTTTCAGATTTTTCATCATTAGTGTATAGGAATGCAAGATTTCTGTGCATTAATTTTGTATCCTGCTACTTTACCAAATTAATTGATTAGCTCTGGTAGTAGTCTGGTAGCATCTTTAGGATTCTCTATGTAGAGTATTATGTCATCTGCAAACAGTGACAGATTTACTTCTTTTCTGATTTGGATTTCTTTTTCTTGCCTGGTTGCTGTGGCTAAAACTTCCAAAGCTATGTTGAGTAATAGTGGTGAGAGTGGGCAACCTTGTCTTGTTCCTGATCTTCGTGGAAATGGTTTCAGTTTTTCACCATTGAGGACAATGTCAGCTGTGGGTTTGTCGTATATGGTCCTGGGGTGTTGTTTGCTGGAAAATTTTTAATCACAGTTTCAATTTCAGTGCTTGTGCTTGGTCTGTTTATATTTTCTATTTCTTCCTGATTCAGTCTCAAAAGGTTGTGCTTTTCTAAGAATTAGTCCATTTCTTCTAGGTTGTCCATTTTATTGGCATAGAGTTGCTTGTAGTAATCTCTCATGATCCTTTGTATTTCTGAAGTGTCAACTGTTACTTCTCCTTTTTTATTTCTAATCCTATTGAGTCTTCTCCCATTTTTTCTTGATGAGTCTGGCTAATGGTTTAGCAATTTTGTTTGCCTTCTCAAAGAACCAGCTTTTAGTTTTATTGATCTTTGCTATTGTTTCCTTCATTTCTTTTTTATTTATTTCTGATCTCATATTTATTATTTCTTTCCTTCTAAATTTGGGGGGTTTTGTTTCTTTTTTCTCTAATTGCTTTAGATGTAAGGTTAGGTTTTTTATCTGAGATGTTTCTTGTTTCTTAAGGTAGGACTGTATTGCTATAAACTTCCCTCTTAGAACTGCTTTTGCTGCATCCCTTAGGTTTTGGATCATCATATTTTCATTGTCATCTGTCTCTAGGTATTTTTCGATTTTCTCTTTGATTTCTTCAGTGATCTCCTGGCTATTAAGTAGTGTGTTGTTTAGCCTCTTCATGTTTTTGTATTTTTTACAGATTTTTTCCTATAAGTGATATCTGGTCTCATAGCATTGGGGTTGGAAAAGATACTTGATATGATTTCAATTTTCTTAAATTTACCAGGGCTTGATTTGTGACCCAAGATATTATCTATCTTGGAGAATGTTCCCTGAGCACTTGAGAAGAAAATGTATTCTGTTCGTTTTGGATTGGAATGTCCTATAAATATCAATTAAGTCCATCTTGTGTAATGTGTCATTTAAAGCTTGTGTTTCCTTATTTATTTTCAATTTGGGTGATTTGCCCATTGGTGAAAGTAGGGCGTTAAAGTCCCCTACTATGATTGTGTTATTGTTAGTGGGAATGTAAATGGATACAGCCAGTATGGAGAACAGTATGGAGGTTCCTTAAAAAACTAAAAATAGAACTACCACACGACCCAGCAATCCCACTACTGGGCATATAGCCTGATAAAACCATAATTCAAAAAGAGTCATGTACCACAATGTTCATTGCAGCTCTATTTACAATAGCCAGGACATGGAAGCAACCTAAGTGTCCACTGACAGATGAATGGATAAAGAAGATGTGGTATATAGACACAATGGAATACTACTCACCCATAAAAGAGAACAAAATAATGCCATTCACAGCAACATAGATGGACCCAGATATTACCATACTAAGTGAAGTCAGAAAGAAAAAGAGAAATATCATATGATATAGCTTATATGAGGAATCTGAAAAATGATACAAATGAATTTGTTTACAAAAGAGAAATAGACCCACAGACTTAGAAAACAAACTTATGGTTACCAAAGGGGAAACGTGAGGGTGGGGGGAGGGATAAGTTAGGAGTTTGGGATTAACATATACACACTATTATATATATAAAATAGGTAACCGACAAGGACTTACTGTATAGCACAGGGAATTTTGTAATAACCTACAAGGGAAAACCTTCTGAAAAATTATATATATATATGTATATATAACTTAATTAGTGTACTGCACACTTGAAACTAACACAACATTGGAAATCATCTATACTTCAATAAAAAACTGCAAGAAAAATTGAAAAAAAACAAAAACAAAACACCAAGAACATTAGAATACACTTTCTTCTCAAGTGCTCATGGAACATTCTTCAGGATAGATCATATCTTGGGTAACAAATCAAGCCTTGATAAATTTAAGAAAATTGAAATCATATCAAGCAACTTTTCCAACCAAAATGCTATGAGATTAGAAATTAACTACAGGGGGAAAAAAACCCACAAACACATGGAGGCTAAACAATACATTACTAAATAACCAAGAGGTCACTGAAGAACTCAAAGAGGAAATCAAAAATTGCCTAGAGAAAAATGCCAATGAAAATACGATGATCAAAAACCTATGGGATGCAGCAAAAGCAGTTCTAAGAGGGAAGTTTATAGCAATAAAATCTTACCTCAAGAAACAAGAAGACCCTCAAATAAACAACCTAACCTTACACCTAAAGCAATTAGAGAAAGAAGAACAAAAAAAACCCGAAGTTAGTAAATGGACAGAAACCATAAAGATCAGATCAGAAATAAATGAAAAAGAAATGAAGGAAACGATAGCAAAGATCAATAAAATGAAAAGCTGGTTCTTTGAGAAGATAAACAAAATTGATAAACCATTAGCCAGACTAATCACGAGAAAAAGGGAGAAGACTCAAATCAACAGAATTAGAAATGAAAAAGAAGTAACAACTGACACTGAAGAAATACCAAGGATCATGAGAGATTACTACAAGCAACCATATGCCAGTAAAATGGACAACCTGGAAGAAATGGACAAATTCTTACAAAAGCACAACGTTCCGAGACTGAATGAGGAAGAAATAGAAAATATAAACAGACCAATCACAAGTACTGAAATTGAAACTGTGATGAAAAATCTTCCAACAAACAAAAGCCCAGGACCAGATGGCTTCACAGGCAAATTCTATCAAACATTTAGAGAAAAGCTAATAGCTATCCTTCTCAAACTCTTCCCAAATATAGCAGAGGGAGGAATACTCTGAAACTCATTCTACGAGGCCACCATCACCCAGATACCAAAACCAGACAAAGATTTCACAGTAAAAGAAAACTACAGGCCAATATCACTGATGAACATAGATGCAAAAATCCTCCACAAAATAGTACCAAACAGAATCCAGCAGCACATTAAAAGGATCATACACCATGATCAAGTGGGGTTTATCCCAGGAATGCAAGGATTCTTCAATATATGCAAATTAATCAATGTGATACACCATATTAACAAACTGAAGGATAAAAGCCATATGATCATCTCAATAGATGCAGAAATAGCTTTCAACAAAATTCAACACACATTTATGATAAAAACTCTCCAGAAAGTAGGCATAGAGGGAACTTACCCAACATATTAAAGGCCATATATGACAAACCCACAGCCAACATCATTCTCAATGGTGAAAAACTGAAACCATTTCCACTAAGATCAGAAACTAGACAAGGTTGCCCACTCTCACCACTCTTATTCAACATAGTTTTGGAAGTTTTAGCCACAGCAATGAGACGAGTAAAAGAAATAAAAGAAATCCAAAGCAGAAGAGAAGAAGTAAAACTGTCATTGTTTGCAGATGACATGATACTATATGTAGAGAATCCTAAATGTTACCAGCAAACTATTATAGCTAATCAATGGATTTGGCAGAGTAGCAGGATACAAAATTAATGCACAGAAATCTCTTGGCTTCCCATACACTAATGATGAAAAATTCGAAAGAGAAATTAAGGAAACAGTCCCATTTACCATTGCAACAAAAAGAATAAAATACCTAGGAATAAACCTACCTAAGGAGACAAAACACCTGTATGCAGAAAACTATGACACTGATGAAAGAAATTAAAGATGATACAAACAGATGGAGGGATATACCATGCTCTTGGATTAGAAGAATCAACATTGTGAAGATGACTATACTACCCAAAGCAATCCACAGATGCAATGCAATCCCTATCAAACTACCAATGGCATTTTTCACAGAACTAAAACAAAAAATTTCACAATTTTTATGGAAACAGAAAAGACCCTGAATATCCAAAGCAATCCTGAGAAAGAGAAACGGAGCTGGAGGAATCAGGATCCCTGACTTCAGACTATACTACAAAGCTACAGTAATGAAGAGAGTATGGTACTGGCACAAAAACAGAAATATAGATCAATGGAACAGGATGAAAGCCCAGAGATAAATCCATGCCTATATGGTCACCTTATTTTCGATAAAGGAGGCAAGAATACACAATGGAGAAAAGACAGCCTCTTCAATAAGTTGTGCTGGGAAAACTGGACAGCTACATGTAAAAGAATGAAATTAGAACACTCTCTAATACCATCAACGAAAGTAAACTCAAATGGATTAATGACCTAAATGTAAGACCAGACACCATAAAACTCTTAGAGGAAATCTTAGGCAGAACACTCTATGACATAAATCACAGGAAGATCTTTTTTGACATACCTCTGAGAGAAATGGAAATAAAAACAAACAAATGGGACCTAATGAAACATAAAGGCTTTTGTACAGCAAAGGAAACCATAAACAAGATGAAAAGACAACCCTCAGAATGGGAGAAAATATTTGTAAACGAAGCAACGGACAAAGGATTAATCTCCAAAATTTACAAGCAGCTCATGAGCTCAATATCCAAAAAATAAACAAACCAATCCAAGAATTGGCAGAGACCTAAATAGACATTTCTCCAAAGAAGATATATACAGACTGCCCACAAGCACATGAAAGGATGCTCAAGAACACTAATCATTAGAGTAATACAAATCAAAACTACAATGAGGTATGACCTCACACCAGTCAGAATGGCCATCATCAAAAAATCTACAAAGAATACATGCTGGAGAGGGTGTGGAGAAAAGGGAACCACACCCTCTGTTGGTGGGAATGTAAACTGATACAGCCACTATCAAGAACAGTACGGAGGTTCCTTAAAAAAAGTAAAAACAGAACTACTGTATTACCCAGCAATCCCAATACTGGGCATATACCATGAGAAAACCATAATCCCAAAAGAGTCATGTACCACAATGTTCACTGCAGCCCTATTTACAATAGCCAGGGCATGGAAGCAACCTAATTGTCCATCGACAGATGAATGGATAAAGAAGATGTGGCACATATATACAATGGAGTATTACTCAGCCATAAAAAGCAATGATATTGAGTTGTTTGTAGTGAGGTGGATGGACCTAGAGTCTGTCATACAAAGTGAAGTAAGTCAGAAAGGGAAAAACAAATACCGTATGCTAACACATACATACAGAATCTAAAAAAACCAAAAAAGATTCTGAAGAACGTAGAGGCAGGACAGGAATAAAGACACAGACGTAGAAAATGGACTTGAGGACACGGCAGGGGGTGGGGGGAAGGGTAAGCTGGGACAAAGTGAGAGAGTAGCATTGACATATGTACACTACCAACTGTAAAACAGATAGCTAGTGGGAAGCAGCCACATAGCACAGGGAGATCAGCTCGGTGCTTTGTGACCACATAGAAGGGTGGGATAGGGAGGGTGGGAGGGAGATGCAAGAGGGAGGGGACATGGGGATATATGTGTATGTATAGCTGATTCACTTTGTTATACAGCAGAAACTAACACAACAATGTAAAACAATTATACTCCAATAAAGATGTTAAAAAAAAAACCCTTCCTAGGATCTGTCATTAGCTAGAACAATAAGCACTTCTGAATAGCTAGTGAATAGCTAAAGCAGTACAAGTCTGTGTTATTATGTCTTTTCAATATTACTTCAAAATTTCAAGTTAAAATAGATTAAACTCACAAATGAAATTTAAAAAAATGAATAAATAAAAATAAATGGAATTATCTCTAGGGAACATGTCTGGGGCTGGGGAATTGAGATTGGGGAGATGGATTTTAACTTTTAAAATTTTACACTTATTTTAAATTTGTTTTACTCTATTACCTTTATTCTAGTGCATAACAGAAAGCTGAAACCCAAGGTTATTATACATTTCCAACTTTAGAAATCTTTGTAAGTGTAGGGGTTCAGAACAGGCCTCCCCAAGATGTCTTCTTTGACGTGTGGATTATTTTGAGCTAAAGGTAGTGGAGTCCCTTTAAGCTCAAGAGAAACTACTGACCCTCCCTTAGCTACTTAGAGAAGTTTATATTGGAAACTTTTCCCAGAAAAGAATTATGATCAGAGATAAATTTTATCTAAGCGGACCCATCTATCTGGCAGGACAAACATCTAATTATTAAACATCTGCTCTTCTTATCATCCTGTGAATGACCCTCCTGTCCTTGGATTTCCCAGGCCCTTAGCCCATTCCTTAGCTCAGGATGGCATATACACCTCCTTTTACCTTTCTGCCTCTGATCTTCTCATGTATATAGGATTCCTGTACATATGAAGTTAAATTTGATTTTCTTCTGCTAATATGTCTCATGTCATTTTATTTCACGAGCCACAAAGAACCAAAGAAGGGAAGGGGGGGCAGGAAATTCCCCCCTTCCCAACAGAAGATTGGGGAACCCAATTTGCATATCTGCCCCTGTGTCAGGGGTCAGGTTTAGGGTAAGGCACATGGGATTAGGTATTCGAGGTTGTTGACAAATGTTCTAGATCTGTGATAAATTCAAGCCTTCTGGGGTAAAGTAATGAAGCCACAAACTGATTCAAAGACTATAAAGGCTAACAGCAGGTTTTCGAAGTTCACACAGTAATATGTCCAGGTTCCCTGGAATTAGTTCAGGCAGTCAGGGATTAGGGCAAAACATCGCTGTCCTGGATGGTTCCTGCATTTTCCCCACACTAGTCATAGGCTAGGTGGTAGGAGTACCAGGCCAAATTGGTCACATATCACGATGCCAGAGTGGAATAAAGGGAATAAAATATTTGTCATATTATAGGTTTCAAATAGAAGATCTCAACAGCTGAGGAAGAGCAAATACTTTTAATCTAACTGCTGAATCCAAGCTAAGGCGTTGGATTATCAGGAGAAAACTTGATCGTAAGGTATGGGAACTTGGGTGCAGGGTGGTCCATATTAATTCTGGTAAAGCATGACTGACTTATTGTCTAAGTAACTTTCTTGAAGGGCCAGGCTCTTGGCATTTAACATATTTAGTAAATGCCAACCTGTTCTCTATTCACAAAACTCTTTTTGAAGGCTTTCTGTTGCCCAGAGCCAGAAATAATTCTTCTCTTCTTCATCTCCCAAAGCACTTTTTCCAATTTTATGGCATTTAGCATGTTATGTTATGTACTCTGATTACGTATGTGCATTTGTTACTTCCCTCATTAATCTCTGAACTCATGGAAATTTGGGGTATAGGCATTTGTCACAGGGACTGGCCATGGGCCGTGCACATCATTTGTGAAAGAAGATTCAGTACCAGAGTAAGTACTACCTGAGGACCCCAAGATGAGAAATTTTGCCCATCTCTTTTGAGACTGAATTGTCACCTGCAATGTGCCTTATGACCATGCTTTGGACGCGTCACAGAATTCAGTGTTTACATTACCATATACAAGCTATAAGTATATACTATTATTTCCACTTATAACCTTTAGAGGAATGGAAATGTTTTCCATTGGTGTTAACAGGTACTACACATCTTTCTAGATTAGATATTCGTGTTAAGAAACTAAACAATGATTTTCATTAATAAGAACTGAGAAGATATTTGAATATGTCTGTTTTAATAATAACAATTTCTTCAGGCTGCATAGTTTAAGCTACTTTCTAAGATTACATCATCTAAATCCTTATAAAAGTTACAATATTTTTCCACAAAGACAAACGAAGACTCTACATATCCACTGTCTATAAACCTAAAAGAATAATGAAAATGTCTTAAAGAAACAGAAGCAAAATTCATGCAAGCAACATTCAAAGCAAGCAATTTTCTGTGATTTTAAGTATATGCAAAGAAATTCTGAGTAACCTACACATTCAAGGTGTGTCTTCTAAGAAATAAAGATCTGGGGTCTACTTATGTTCCAGAGAATTCCTTTTGTCCTCTTCTCCTAAGGCTGTTATCTCTTGTTATTATGGATGAAATTGGTTTAGAACATAAAAAACAGAACTGATATTTGATCCTTGAATAATGCTGAAGATAATATATGCAGGAAAGTTTTTCCAAGCATGTCTGGGTATATACCTTTGAATTTTACTGGAAAACATGTCATTTCATTCAGAACTCTGAATTAAGATGCACAATTTTTTGCTGAAGGCTATTTTAAATTAGGCTAATAAATTGCTACTCTCTGCCTTGCGTGATAATGCATTACATTATCTACTGATGTACATGTATTGTTTGACTCTAATGGTGCGGAAATTAAATGTTAGACATGGGCCAGATGTTCCTATAGATGAACATGAAGTATGACTCTGGCATAGTTATGTCTCACTGGGACAGAGAGAAAAATGTGGCAACCACCAAGAGCAACCACCTCAAAAAATATCCTCCGATATTGGTCTCGTAAGAACTAACATTGTGTAAGCCTAGACCTTCTCTTTGTCCTTGTCTTTGAGAAGTGTTATAAATGTCAGTAGTATTTGCACCTGTTCGTGAGGAAAGAAACCTTGTTTCCTAAAACACAGAATAAAACAAATCATGAGTATAAAACTACCTGGAGGGGTATCCAGAGATGGTAAATATCTGTCATCTTTATTGGACAGACAGCAGCTGCTTGGAACGTTTCCCTGGACTGAGCACCTCAACCTGGCAGTGAGGGGTCATTCCTTTGCAACTGCAAAGAGTTCACAGCAGGGTAGGAGGGATGTGGAAGTTGGGGGGAAGGGAAATGGCAAACAAATGGGCCTTACGGTGAATTTTAATCAAGATTCCCTGCTGGCTTTAAGCCCATTGGAAAAAAGGAGGAAAAAAAGAAACCCATAATCTCCTATTTGAGGCTAACTTACGAATGGGATCGTAACTCAAATAGCAGAAACATGTCATAAGAACGAGGTGTCGTGGGGGAGTACACAGAGTGTTTGCTGCTCTTGCTTCTACTGATGCTTAACAGACTACTACTAATATGTCAATATATATTTGGAAATCATCAGAGAAGTGGCATAGGAGATAAATACATTACATCATCTTCCCATAAGTCAGTCACCCACTCACTGAGAAATGTTTTTGAAGATCTGTCCTAATGGATGCAAGGATGGGCTTCTGGAAGCTTAGAGGTGGGTGCACTTCAGTTGTGGATAAAAAAGTGAAGAAGGAAATCTATGGGCATGTTCAATAATATCCAGGAAGAACTGTGGAGATAGACAAACACATCTCAGTGCAAGGCTAGGTCAGTGTTTGCAAGTATCTTCTTTTAAAAGAGCTGCTGACTTCCAAGAGGAATATCATGAGAAAATGCAACATGGAGAAAGAGAAGAATTTATCCCTTCATGAGTTATTTCAGCTGCAAGTGTTGCTATCATTTTCCCCCCTCACTCTCTTGTGTTTTGCTTGAAATATGGACAGTGAGGGATTCATTGCTCTGTGCACTAGAGGTTTCATTCGTATGCTTCTCGCTAACAGTGATATTTCCTTTCTGATTTATGAGACTTCATTTCTTTTTTCTTTATTTAGCATCATTTCTGATTTTTAGTCCAATAAACTGATTTCTCAGGAGTCGCCTAACTTTTCTCTTTTGCCTTGTTCATCTCTCTTATTTCTTTCTTTGTTATGTCACTTTTGGGGAAAAAAAAGTAGTGTTCTGAAAATCTTTTTCTTATTAATCATAAAGGCAAAGTAGTCAGTTTTTATCTCTGACATGAATTTTCTACACAGATGAATGTCATGCCATTCTGGATCTCCCTCTCAAGCTATACATGAACAGAAACCTTTCATTTTCCTATTATAAAATATTATTAGTCACATGTTCAATATGTTCCTAATGTCATCAACTCCAGGCAAATTAAAATAATCTATTCCTGCCTTCCAGGACCATTGAGGTTCATGAGTTGATAAGTAACTGTCGGGAACCTTCACCTGTTGGATAAAATTGCTCCCATTTCTCTCAGTCCCGGAAGTTTTCCTTCCTTATCATCTAACCAAATGGCTTCTAATGATCTCTGAAATAGACAGTTGGCAGACTACCCCTCGATGGGTTGATGTTGGCATTTTTGTGCTTAACAAGTTTCCTGGTTATTCTGCCAAAATCAACAATTGACATCTTAAAGTCAAACTGTTTTGCTCTTTTTTTAATGTGCTAGGAGATATCTTTAATAATGAGACAGATTAAATGCAGTCACCAAACAAGCAGAGCAAAAAGGGGGGAATGAGGGAGAACAAGAAGAGAAAACATGAGTTTCTGATGGTCTTGCTCTTAATTGGTCATTTCCTCTAGACTCTCACGTCTTCAGCTTTGGTACAGTAAGTGGATGGACTCAGGAAGAAGGGAAGAAGGAGGCTATTTTGACCCTTAGCCTCTACAAGAAGAGTCATCTGCAGAACCATTATGAGTTCACTATGTATTTTACTGAGGTTGGAGACTAAAGCCTTAACTGGCTTTGTCCTCTGGACATGTTTCCCTGCACACCTAAAGAAGCAGATTACCATGGCAGGATAACCTGGGAATCCAGGATCCTTAATAATATTCAAATACTAAATATTGTGTAGCTAGAATGGTATATTGGTAGAGAACATGAATTTGGGAGTTAGGGAGGCTTGAAATAGAATCACATCATCACCACCAGTGGTCTGTATGGTCATGGCCAAGTTGTTTAAATCCCCTCAACCTCAGCTTTCTTATCTGTGCAGTGAATGCGACTACAGTACGCACTGCGTAGGATTATTGTGATTATTAAATGAGATAATATGCATTAAGATGTTTCATCAAGCGCTTAGTGCATACACCCTTAATACATGCTATCTGCTATTAGTAAAGCATTAATACTAATCATAATCATACTGGTAACGGTTAGTAGGAAAACGGGTTTTTTAAAAAGTTCAGTCACTCTGGCTGTTTAGGATAAACTGAGTATTCTTCCTAAATCCAGCAGTCTTGGTAGACTGCAATCTTGAAAGTAATTGGGGAATTGAGGCTAACACATACGAAACAACATGAATGCAGAGATAAAAACAATATTTTATATACGAACTTTGCTTTCAAAACTATTATGAGTTGTACCTATCCACTTAGGTCTTTTTGGTCTTAGGTCTTATTTTTTGCTTTGCTTTTTTTTCTTCAAAGAGTAGCAGGAGGTTTCCTGTGTGAGTTCTGGACCTACTACAATCGCTCACTTGCTTATCAAACACTGCTTGCTTGAAACTGATTTGCCCAGAAATTACTAGATGTGAGGTCTTTATGTTAACCCAGAATATATCATCTCAGTTTGACCTCTGCCATCACTATTATTGTAAGGGTTTAGATTTGGCATCCAGTCCCTGCTTTCTTCAGCTTCTGAACCTTACCTCCAGTTTTTGGAATTGCTGTCCTTAATTTCACTCTGGCAGTGCCAAAAGACTGCTCAAAATGTTGCCATGGTATTTGTATTGCGTTTTACAGTTTAGCAAGTGTTTTTGCATGCAATTGGTTCATTTAAACATATGAATAGGCACTAAATTATGTAGCATGTAATGTGTGGATTGTAAGAGAGTAGATACAACAAACCAGTAAAAGATGTATTGGTCTAGGAAGACTTCGTATACTGGAGGATTGGGCTGAGCATTGAAGATGGAGCACGATAGTGTTTATCTTTCATACCTTCTCACTTCACTCATTTTGTTTAGTTTTATATAACAAATGAATATATTCTCCTTAGTGACAGCAAAAGAAACTGGGGTAAATTAAATAATTGTAGAAATTGAGAATTTTTTCATCATATGAGATAATAGATACTAAAAGATTCCTCTAAGAAAAACATTATTAAATCCATCAATAAATTATAGTCAATATGGATTTATTTAATTTACATATTTTTAAATTAGTAACCTCTATGCCTCCTTTCCTCTGAGTTTATTGCTTTATAATATTTAATTTTTGAGTTTATTATATAACTGTGGTAATAATAATTACCCAGTGGTTTTACCTTAGAGTTATATTAAATGAATTATTTGACCTCCTGTCCTATTATCATGGTTTTCTTAATTTCTGTATTCTTTACTTTGATTCACCTCTTCATTGGTTGCATTTAATCTTGAAGTAGGTTTCTCAAAAAAAATTTCATTGCTGCTGAGTTTCACTGAACGTGTTATTTCATGTGTGGAAATACTTTTATGTTGTTTTATGTTGTTTTCATCTGAAGAGAAAACTGATTTGATATAATGGAGATTTTGTTATATTATTTTAGGAACTGAGTATTTATTGTGAGACCAGTCAGATTTTCCCAAATATATGTTACTTGCTTTTTCTTTCTGGAAACTTAAAGTGTCCTCTGTTATTCAATAACTTAACTAAATGTTTTTTATATTACTAGCTTTATATCAACTCTTGT
Organism: Phocoena phocoena; assembly: GCF_963924675.1. Lineage (NCBI taxonomy): Eukaryota > Metazoa > Chordata > Mammalia > Artiodactyla > Phocoenidae > Phocoena > Phocoena phocoena. Next base: position 90,562,449 of record NC_089228.1, read on the forward strand.
TGGTAATGATGCATCCTACCAACTGGAAGATTCAGTCATGATTTTACTTCAGGTAAATTTTCCTGTATTATATCTCTGGTTATTATCTGTGCTATTGGTTGGAGTCTTCACTTCAGCAGTATCAATCATCTCTATGGTGGATATAGTTTCCATATCTACTGCCTTTCTAATTATTTTAAACTTATTATCTCTTTACTTCTACTCACTATGAATAAATAAAGTCTTATCTCCATGATAATTTTCCGTTTCTTGCTGCTTCTAGTTTATTTATTATTTCTTTTTTATCTTACTTTTTTTTCTTTACAACATCCCCTTTCTTCTTATTCTCATCTTTTTCTGTATTATTGTGTTTTCCTTGTGTTACTGAATCCATATCCTTATTGGATTACTCAATGGATACAAAGCACCAGCAGAGACTCTGCCTTGGTTCCTTGGATTGCATATTTTTTCATATTGAAGTAATATCTATGTTACCTTTCAAAATAAATGCCTCTCTACACTTACAAATTTTGATTTTTGTGGGTTTTAAAATAATTTCATAGCTCTCAAACCATTTCCTTTCCTTTTCTACCTTTGTTCAGATCTTAATTTTTCTCTGAAATAGTGTTTGTGATTTTACCTGGACATCATTCCCACTTTACCTGGGATCGCTTGTCTTCCCTTATGAACTAGAAGGCATACAGAGCAGGATGTAGAGAAGGGGAAAGCACAGCTGAGGCTGACTGCAGTCTTTGCTGAGCTCCCAAGTTCACTCTTATTGCTGAGATCCCACCAGATGTCCTTTATTAGACTCATTCCACCCAGCTTGGCATGAATTCAACTCTTTGGGGCTTTGGCTCACTCCCCCAACTTAGCACTATATGCTGAAGCAAGAGAATTGGGGCCTTCCTGTTTCTGTCAAGGTCCAGATGTAGTTTGTAGAGCATTTACTCAGTGTTCATCTTGATTTTCTCAGGCACATCTACTCATCCCTTTAGCCTACTTCTTTTCAAGTTAGAGTATTCAGAAGTATTCTTAGGATTTTTGTAACTTCCTATATCCTTAGTCCTATTTCCTGAGGTAGGAGCAGGGTTGGGAATCCTGTCAACTTGGTCATTATACCAGAATCTTCTTTCCTTTCACTGGTCATCACTTTTTGAAGTTTATAATTTTCCGTATTTCTTTCTACTGATGGAAATTTTGTTGTAGGGTTGTTTTTGCTTTTGTTTATTGAAGGTGGGAGATTCTGTACCACAATTTCATGGTGCCACCACCCCTCAGACTCAAAGTTATATTCAACTGTTTTTGGGAGATATGCATCTTAAAAATGTAGATTAAATACTAATGTATTGACATAAATAAGAAGGTATGTGAAACACTTAAATTCAATGGCTTGGGCTATCAAAAATATTAAAATGTATCAACACTGAGTGTTCCTTTTGTATGAAGTTTTGGATCTAGTGGTGTGAAAGACATAAAGGCAAGTAAATAGAGACAGGGAAATGGAAAGAGACACAAATATGCTTATGATTATTCGACAAAGGAGCATTAAGTACTTTCAATAACAAATCGTAGACTCAATGTTTAGGTGAGTTAGTATTCCCAGTTAAGGGAATATCAAAAGGCATAATGGAGAACACAGCACTGATAATGTATTTCAGAGATAATTAGGGAAGAGGATAAAGTCATAAATTCTAGATATGGAGGTAGAAAAGCTGAGACTTTAGTAGGAAAAAAACAAACTATACGATAAGCATATAATTTTATGCACACAGGTGCATTGGGGGCAGTGGGAAAAAAAGACTAAAAGTGGAGTGTGGAGCTGCAGTGTAGGCCACTGAACGCCAGAGTGACTTATCTAATGGATAAAACTAGATAAGTCTTACTATTGAAAGCCACGAATAGTTACAATAAGCAAGTAGTAACAATAAGCAAGGGCATGATACAAATAGGTCAGCAAGGATGAACATTAAGCTGGTGGGAGGACAGAAGTTGAATCCTGAGATATTGCAAAAAATGCCACAGTAGGTATCATGAGACAGTCTCCCCTTGCAGCTTTTCCACACTACCCAGATGTGTGAGATAGTCATTTGACCCCTCCTGACCCCACTGCTCTCTTTGTAAAATAAAGGCGGTGAACTTGGGTTCTGATATTTATTCTAGCTCTCACATAGCAGAGGTCTGGATATTGTGATAAGGAAAACATGGGAAATACGAAGACTCTTTAGAATATAGTAATAATTTTTGCAAAAATAAATGGAGGGAATGAATTATGGTGATTGGAGTACTTATAGAAAATATTTTTGTAATTCAAGGGAACTTTCAGAGGAAGAATCAAGTAGGAGAAATTGTACTCTAAGATGATTCCAAGTTTCTGATTTTGTGTAACAGGAAGATACAGATGACCTTCAGAAGTGGAGAAACCAGGCTAAGGAGCTGCTTTTAAGAACAGGATCATTACATCAGCATGGAATATTGGGATGTTAAGGTAGTGATGCCTACCTACAGTGATGGTAATTTGGCAGTTAGAAATACAAGTCTAATGCCATGAAAGAAAAATGTAAGAAATTTAATAATCAGCTTTATAAAAGTGATCACTGAACTATAAAAGTGGAATGTAGTTTGTGAGATAGAGAGGAAATAAATAGAAAATGCAGTATAAAGTCAACCTTTAAAGGAATGCTTAATAGTAGTTAAGATGCTCTAGGCAAAATATAAGGGGTAGAGAAAGGAAAGATAGTAACATGAATAATTTGTTCATTGATCAACCAATGTTCGAGGGGTACTTATTGAAAGACACTGAACGGATACTTTAGGAAGGAAAATTAAATTCCACCCTCAAATCTGACAGAAATATGACATGTGTTGTTTTTTATTTTGGTTAATTATGTACATCTATTAAGAGCTGTGGCTAAATGCCTTGAGAACTCTGAGAGCAGATATATTATTGAATACTTTTTACTGGGAGATACATGGGAATATTACTTTACATAGTAATTGGCATTTCTTCCAATACTTAAAGATAGATAAAATATTCATATGGAGAGAATTCGGTAGGGAAAACCCCAGATGGAAATTGATACTAGTTGTGGTCCTATAGTAGTGGGGATGCTTGTAGGAAGCCTAAAGCACAATCTGATGGAGATCTGGGAATACTTGAGTCACTATTTATAGGGACTGTTTACAGAGGTGCTAGCAGTATTAAGGGATGAACAAGGGATGCTGAGGGGCCCAAGGACACACAACAGTGAGAGGTCACACCTAGGAAAGAGTGTTCTAAGAATCATTGAAGATTGGAGCCATGGAGAGAGGACCCCCTGGCAGAGCTGTAGTCCTGGAGGGATACAGCCACTACAAGAGCCATGATGCTGAAGCAGGACGGGAGCAGGTGGGGAAAACACCCCAGTCCCTTTTTTTAAATTGAAGTATAGTTGATTTATAGTATTATATTAGTTTCAGGCAAACAGCATTGTGATTCAGTATTTGCACAGATCATACTCCATTAAAAGTTATTACAAGATAATGGCTCTAACTCCCTGTGCCAGGCAATATATCTTTGTTGCTTATCTATTCTATACGTGGTAGTCTGTGTCTCTTAATCTCATACCCTAAGCTGCCCCTCCCCCTCACCTCCATCTCTTTCCTCCCACTCCTCAGTCCCCTGCCGTGACTCCCATCTGTAGATTCCAACAAGAAGCAAGGGAGCAAGGGAGCTAGGTTACACAGTGAGGAGGGACAGCTCCCTGGATCACAGCTCTGAGGTGGATAGTGGATTGGGGTAGGGGCCAAATGAAGAACAACCACCATAACTACTTAGTTGGCAGAGAATAAAGCATGTATATGATAAAAACAAATAATTCATTTTGACTAGAATAAATAATATATGAGGGTGAGAAGCCCGAAGTGTGCTTATAACAGTAAGCGGTGAGGGGAGCTTCAAGATGGAGGAAGAGTAAGACGCAGAGATCACCTTCCTCCCACAAATACATCAGAAATACATCTACATGTGGAACAGCTCCTACAGAACACCTACCGAAAGCTGGCAGAAGACCTCAGACCTCCCGAAAGGCAAGAAACCCCCCACGTACCTGGGTAGGGCAAAAGAAAAAAGAAAAAACAGAGACAAAAGAATAGGGACATGACCTGCACCAGTGGGAAGGAGCTGTGAAGGAGGAAAGGTCTCCACACACTAGGAAGCCCCTTCGCGGGCAGAGACTGTGGGTGGCGGAGGGGGGAAGCTTTGGAGCCGCGGAGGAGAGCACAGCCACAGGGTTGCAGAGGGCAAAGCGGAGAGGTTCCCACACGGAGGATTGGTGCCAACCGGCAGTCACCGGCCCGAGAGGCTCGTATGCTCACCCGTCGGGACGGGCCAGGGCTGGGAACTGAGGCTCGGGCTACGGAGGCCAGATCCCAGGGAGAGGACTGGGGTTGGTGGTGTGAACACAGACTGAAGGGGCTAGTGCACCACGACTAGCCGGGAGGGAGTACGGGAAAAGTCTGGGGCTGCCGAAGAGGCAAGAGACTTCTTCTTCCCTCTTTTCTTGCCTCTTTGTTTCGGGGTGCGGGAGGAGAGGGGATTAAGAGTGCTGCTTAAAGGAGCTCCAGAGACAGACGTGATCCGTGGCTATCAGCACGGACCCCAGAGACGGGCATGAGACGCTAAGGCTGCTGCTGCCGCCACCAAGAAGCCTGTGTGCGAGCACTGGTCACTGTCCACACCTCCCTTCCGGGAGCCTGTGCAGCCCGCCACTGCCAGGGTCCTGTGATCCAGGGACAACTTCCCCGGGAGAACACATGACGCGCCTCAGGCTGGTGCAACATCACACTGGCCTCCGCTGCCGCAGGCTCGCCCCACGTCCGTGCCCCTCCCTCCCCCCGGCCTGAGTGAGCCAGAGCCCCCGAATCAGCGGCTCCTTTAACCCCATCCTGTCTGAGCAGGAACAGACACCCTCAGGAAACCTACATGCAGAGGCGGGTCCAAATCCAAAGCTGGAACCCCGGGAGCTGTGCAAACAAAGAAGAGAAACGGAAATCTCTCCCAGCAGCCTCAGAAGCAGTGGATTAAATCTCCACAATAAACGTGATGTACCCTGCATCTGTGGAATACCTGAATAGACAACGAATCATGCCAAATTGAGGAGGTGGACTTTGGGAGCAATGACATATACATATTTTCCCCCTTTTTCTCTTTGTGAGTGTGTATGTGTATGCTTCTGTGTGTGATTTTGTCTGTACAGCTTTGCTTTTACCATTTGTCCTAGGGTTCTGTCTCTGTATTTTTTTTTTCTAATATAGTTTTTAGCACTTGTTATCATTGGTGGATTTTGTTTTCGTTGCTCTCTTCTTTCTTTTTTTAAATTTTTTATTACGTTAAAATATTTTTTAATAATTATTTTTTATTTAAATAACTTTATTTTATTTTACTTTATTTTATCTTCTCCTTTCTTAATTTTTTTCCCCCTTTTATTCTGAGCCATGTGGATGACGGGCTCCTGGTGCTCCAGCCAGGCATCAGGGCTGTGCCTCTAAGGTGGGAGAGTCAAGCTCAGGACACTGGTCCACAAGACACCTCCCACCTCCATGTAATACCAAATGGCAAAAATCTCCCAGAGATCTCCATCTTAACGCCAAGACCCAGTTTACTCAAAAACCAGCAAGCTACACTGCTAGACACCCTATGCCAAACAACTAGCAAGACAGGAACACAACCCCATCCATTAGCAGAGAGGCTGCCTAAAATCATAATAAGTCCACAGACACCCCCGAAAAACAAGACCAGACATGGACCTGCCCACCAGAAAGCTAAGATAGTCTCATCCACCACAACACAGGCACCAGTCCCCTCCACCAGGAAGCCTACACAACCCACGGATCCAACCTTAGCCACTGGGGACAGACACCAAAAACAACGGGAACTACGAACCTGCAGCCTGTGAAAAGGAGACCCCAAACACAGTAAGTTACACAAAATGAGAAGACAGAGAAACACACAGGAGATGAAAGAGCAAGGCAAAAACCCACCAGATCTAACAAATGAAGAGGAAACAGACAGTCTACCTGAAAAAGAATTCAGAATAATGATAGTAAAGATGACTCAAAATATTGGAAGTAGAATGGAGAAAATACAAGAAACATTTAACAAGGACCTAAAAGAACTAAAGAGCAAACAAACAGTGATGAACAACACAATAAATGAAATTAAAAATACTCTAGAAGGGATCAATAGCAGAATAACTGAGGAAGAAGAACAGATAAGTGACGTAGAAGATAAAGCAGTGGAAATAACTACTGCAGAGCAGAATAAAGAAAAAAGAATAAAAAGACTTGAGGACAGTCTCAGAGACCTGTGGGGCAACATTAAACGTGCCAACATTCGAATTATAGGGGTCCAGAAGAAGAAGAGAAAAAGGGACTGAGAAAATATTTGAAGAGATTATAGTTGAAAACTTCCCTAATATGGGAAAGGAAATAGTTAATCAAGTCCAGGAAGCACAGAGAGTGCCATACAGGATAAATCCAAGGAGAAATACGCCAAGACGCGTATTAATCAAACTATCAAAAATTAAATACAAAGAAAAAATATTAAAAGCAGCGAAGGAAAAACAACAAATAACACACAAGGGAATTCCCATAAGGTTAACAGCTGATCTTTCAGCAGAAACTCTGCAAGCCAGAAGGGAGTGGCAGGACATATTTAGAGTGATGAAGGAGAAAAACCTACAACCAAGATTACTCTACCCAGCAAGGATCTCATTCAGATTTGACGGAGAAACTAAAAGCTTTACAGACAAGCAAAAGCTAAGAGAATTCAGCACCACCAAACCAGCTTTACAACAAATGCTAAAGGAACTTCTCTAGGCAGGAAACACAAGAGAAAGAAAAGACCTACAATAACAAACCCAAAACAATTAAGAAATTGGTAATAGGAACATACATATTGATAATTACCTTAAATGTAAATGGATTAAATGCTCCAACCAAAAGACATAGATGGGCTGAATTGATACAAAAATAATATGCTGTGTACAAGAGATCCACATAAGATGTAGGGACACACACAGACTGAAAGTGAGGGGATGGATAAAGATATTCCATGCAAATGGAAATCAAAACAAAACTGGAGTAGCAATTCACATATCAGAAAAAATAGACTTTAAAACACAGACTATTACAACAGACAAAGAAGGACACTACATAATGATCAAGGGATCAATGCAAGAAGAAGATAAAACAATTGTAAATATTTATGCACCCAACATAGGAGCACCTCAATACATAAAGCAAAAACTAACAGCCATAAAAGGGGAAATTGACAGTAACACAATCATAGTAGGGGACTTTAACACCCCACTTTCACCAATGCACAGATCATCCAAAATGAAAATAAATAAGGAAACACAAGCTTTAAATGACACATTTAAAAGGATGGACTTAATTGATATTTATAGGACACTCCATCCAAAACCAACAGAATACATTTTCTTCTCAAGTGCTCAGGGAACGTTCTCCAGGAGAGATCATATCTTGGGACACAAATCAAGCCTTAGTAAATTTAAGAAAATTGAAATCATATCAAGTATCGTTTCCGACCACAACGCTATGAGACTAGATATCAATTACAGGAAAAAATCTGTAAAAAATACAAATACATGGAGGCTAAACAATACACTACTTAATAACCAAGAGATCACTGAGGTAATCAAAAATTACCTAGAGGCAAATGACAATGAAAATACAATGATCCAAAACCTATGGGATGCAGCAAAAGCAGTTCTAAGAGGGAAGTATATAGCAATACAATCCTACCTTAAGAAACAAGAAACATCTCAGGTAAAAAACCTAATCTTACACCTAAAGCAATTAGAGAAAAAAGAACAATAAACCCCCAAAGTTAGCAGAAGGAAAGAAATAATAAATATGAGATCAGAAATAAATAAAAAAGAAACAATAGCAAAGATCAATAAAACTAAAAGCTGGTAATTTGAGAAGATAAGAAAAATTGATATACCATTAGCCAGACTCATCAAGAAAAAAAGGGAGAAGACTCAATAGAATTAGAAATGAAAAAGGAGAAGTAACAACTGACACTGCAGAAATACAAACGATCATGAGAGATTACTACAGGCAACTCTATGCCAATAAAATGGACAACCTGGAAGAAATGGACAAATTCTTAGAAATGCACAACCTTCCGAGACTGAACCAGGAAGAAATAGAAAATATAAACAGACCAATCACAAGTACTGAAATTGAAACTGTTATTAAAAATCTTCCAACAAACAAAAGTCCAGGACCAGAAGGTTTCACAGGCGAATTCTATCAAACATTTAGAGAAAAGTTAACACCTATCCTTCTCAAACTATTCCAAAATATAGCAGAGGGAGGAACACTCCCAAACTCATTCTGTGAGGCCACCATCACCCTGATACCAAAACCAGACAAAGATGTCACAAAGAAGGAAAACTACAGGCCAATATCACTGATGAACACAGATGCAAAAATCCTCAACAAAATACTAGCAAACAGAATCCAACAGCACATTAAAAGGATCATACACCATGATCAAGTGGGGTTTATCCCAGGAATGCAAGGATTCTTCAGTATATGCAAATCAGTCAATGTGATACACCATATTAACAAACTGAAGGAGAAAAACCATATGATCTTCTAAATAGATGCAGAGAAAGCTTTTGACAAAATTCAACACCTATTTATGATAAAAACTCTCCAAAAGTACGTATAGAGGGAACATTCCTCAATATAAGAAAAGCCATATATGACAAACCCACAGCCAACATCATCCTCAATGGTGAAAAACTGAAACCTTTTCCACTAAGATCAGAAACTAGACAAGGTTGCCCACTCTCAGCACTATTATTCAACATAATTTTGGAAGTTTTAGCCACAGCAATCAGACAAGAAAAAGAAATAAAAGGGGGCTTCCCTGGTGGTGCAGTGGTTGAGAGTCCACCTGCTGACGCAGGGGACACAGGTTCGTGCCCCAGTCCAGGAAGATCCCACATGCCACGGAGTGGCTGGGCCCGTGAGCTATGGCTGCCGAGCCTGCATGTCCGGAGCCTGTGCTTTGCAATGGGAGGGGCCACAACAGTGAGAGGCCCATGTACCGCAAAAAAAAAAAAAAAAAAAGAAAAGGAATCCAAATTGGAAAAGAAGAAGTAAAGGTGTCAGTGTTTGCAGATAACATGATACTATATGTAGAGAATCCTAAAGATGCTACCAGAAAACTACTAGAGCTCATCAATGAATTTGCTAAAGTAGCAGGATACAAAATTAATGCTCAGAAATCTCTTGCATTCGTATACACTAATGATGAAAAATCTGACAGTGAAATTAAGAAAACAGTCCCATTTACCATTGCAACAAAAAGAATAAAATATCTAGGAATAAACCTACCTACAGACACAAAAGATCTGTATGCAGAAAATTATAAGACACTGATGAAAGAAATTATAGATGATATAAATAGATGGAGAGATATACCATGTTCTTCGACTTGAAGAATCAACATTGTGAAAATGAGTATACTACCCAAAGCAATCTACAAATTCAATGCCATCCTTATCAAACTACCACTGGCATTTTTCACAGAACTAGAACAAAAAATCTCACAATTTGTATGGAAACACAAAAGACCCCGAATAGTCAAAGCAATCTTGAGAAAGAAAAACGGAGCTGGAGGAATCAGGCTCCCTGACTTCAGACTATACTACAAAGCTACAGTAATCAAGACAGTATGGTACTGGCACAAAAACAGAAAGATAGATCAATGGAACAGGATAGAAAGCCCAGAGATTAAGCCACACACATAAGGTCACCTTATCTTTGACAAAGGAAGCAGGAATACACAATGGAGAAAAGACAGCCTCTTCAATAAGGGGTGCTGGGAAAACTGGACAGCTACATGTGAAAAATGAAATTAGAACACTCCCTAACACCACACACAAAAATAAATTCAAAATGGATTAAAGATCTAAATGTAAGGCCAGACACTATCAAACTCTTAGAGGAAAACACAGGGAGAACACTCCATGACATAAATCACAGCAAGATCCTTTTTGACTCACCTCCTTGAGAAATGGAAATAAAAACAAAAATAAATAAATGGGACCTAATGAAACTTAAAAGCTCTTGCATAGCAAAGGAAACCGTAAAGAAGACGAAAAGACAACCCTCAGAATGGGAGAAAATATTTGCAAATGAAGCAAATGACAAGCAGCTCATGCAGCTCAATATCAAAAAAATAAACAACCCAATCCAAGAATGAGCACAAGACCTAAATATACCTTTCTCCAAAGAAGATATACAGATTGCCAATAAACCCATGAAAGAATGCTCAACATCATTAATGATTAGAGAAATGCAAATCAAAACTACAATGAGATATCATCTCACACCGGTCAGAATGGCCATCATCAAAAAATCTACAAACAATAAATGCTAGAGAGGGTGTGGAGGAAAGGGAACACTCTTGCACTGTTGGTGGGAATGTAAATTGATATAGCCACTGGAGAACAGTATGGAGGTTCCTTAAAAAACTAAAAATAGAGCTACCATACGATCTAGCAATCCCACTACTGGGCATATCCCCTGAGAAAACCATAATTGAAAAAGTGTCATGTACCAAAATGTTCATTGCAGCTCTATTTACAATAGCAGGACATGGAAGCAACCTAAGTGCCCATCAACAGATGAATGGATAAAGAAGATATGGCACATATATACAATGGCATATTACTCAGCTATAAAAAGAAACAAAATTGAGTTATTTGTAGTGAGGTGGATGGACCTAGAGTCTGTCATACAGAGTGAAGTAAGTCAGAAAGAGAAAAACAAATACTGTACGCTAACACATATATATGGAATCTAAAAAAAAAAAAAAAAAAAGAAATGCCATGAAGAACCTAGGGGCAAGATGGGAATAAAGACACAGACCTACTAGAGAATGGACTTGAGGATATGGGGAGGGGGAAGGGTAAGCTGTGACAAAGTGAGAGAGTGGCATGGACATATATACACTACCAAGCGTAAAATAGATAGCTAGTATGAAGCAGCCGCATAGCACAGGGAGATCAGCTCAGTGCTTTGTGACCACGTAGAGGGGTGGGATAGGGAAGGTGGGAGGGTGGGAGATGCAAGAGGGAAGAGATATGGGGGCATATTTATATGTATAAATGATTCACTTTGTTATAAAGCAGAAACTAATAGAACATTGTAAAGCAATTATAATTCAATAAAGATGTTTAAACAAAAAATTAAGTGGTTGGTGAAACTCATTAGGATAATGACAAGGGAAGAGGGGGAAAAATTCTTGTGAACTTGGTGCTTAATTCATCAGGGAAGTTCGGTGCCTTTCTTGAAAATCAGTACATGAAAGCATCAGGGATAAAAAAAACGACATCAAAAAATAAGAGATATTGCAAAAAATAAGTTAGATTTTAGAAATATTAAATAACTGTAGCCAAGAAAAGGCAGTAGGAACAAAGGAGTTCCCTTATTGAATCCTTCTTTTCACCTTGTAAGTTGAGTACCAAGAATGCCACTTATTTCCTTGGACAAGGGCTGGGATCAGGAGGGACAGATTACTTTCAGATCTAGGTGATTGTGGAGAATTGGTGAAGAAAAAATAAAGGACAGTTCACACTAAGCCAGGAGTTCCTGGGAAATGTCTGTGGGACTAGTAGGAGGGAAGGCAGCAGTAGAGTGGGGAGAGGTGGAAAAGAGCTAAAGAGGAAGGAAAGAGTAAGAAGGGAAAGCAGAGGAAGGGGCTGTGTGCCTACAATGGTGACTTTCCATAGCAGGATCAGAGAGAACGTTGTTGGAAGGCTTAGCAAATATATATTAACCACTGTGAGAATTCTATAGTGAGGAAGACCAGCCAGGAGACCCTACTAGGTCTATAGTCTTAAAAGAAATCTTGGTGTTTCAAAGTGGGTGTCAAGAGGGACCTGGGAGGTGATGAACCATCACCTGCAGTGGTGTGTGGGGGCCGCTGGCTCTGACTCCTGAGAATCGACTGTACACTTTTCTTTCCTACTCTGGGCTCTGTGCCTCTTACTGGTACATGAAAGAGGTCATGGTAAGTGTATTTACACCACAAAAATTGACAAATGCTACAAATCGGGGTCCCCCCTCCACCTTAGGGCCAGTTGTTAAACATTCCCTGATCTGCTGCCACAACTCAAGTTGAGAATAGGCTGTTGCATCAAGCAGTGAGGATGGAACCCCGTGAGAACATTCTCACGAGAGGAGGGACACCCTCTTTGCCACGGTGAGTGTGTACAGAGTAGGTACAGGTATGTTTTTCCTTGAGATACTGTAACAAATGGCTGCTCACTGGTCAGAACCGTCTACTGATCCATCTGAGAGAATTCCAGAGGATACGACCGGAAGAAGTTGAGCAAATGAAAGTAAATCATAAACAACGCATCAGGCAAGCAGAATTCAGTCAAGAGAAAACTAACCCATTCCTTTGAACCAAGCATGCTTGGTGAGCCTTACAAGTTGAAGCTGGCGCCTTCTTCCTGTTTGCACCCACTGCAAGGATGTAAAATTACATCCCACCTACCTGAAGCCTGTCACGGTTTCCTGTGATCCTTTAGAAATCCTTTCCACTACATCCTAAGTTGCGGCTAGAAATTTCCAGCAATTGTGTCTGTGTTTTCCAATTCGTGGAGGAAATAAATACTTTCAAGGCCCCACTGTTGCCCTGTCCCACCTTCTGAATCCTCATACTGGGTTTAGTGCTTTCAAATAAACTCTGCTGCCGAATAAAGAAGCTGTTATTCTAGGAATATAGCGCTAAATGAGAAAAGCGAGTTATCGATTTTGTCTTCCTTATAATTTTCTGGGTCTCTCCCCCACCTTTTTCCCTTAACTTTCCTTTTTAATTTTTTTTTCCATGTGGCATGTTTTCCATGCCAGTCTTATACACAGGGTTTCTTAGGGACTAGAAACGCATAAGAAGCTTAACAAGTGGAGATCTACCTAGTAACTATAGTGCTCACATAGCAGAGTTATCCATCACTCATTCAATAATATTTGTTAATCATGACGTGTGTGATAGACACTGTTCAAGGAATCGTATATCATACAGAGCAGTGGCTCACGAAGTACATGTCGAAACAGCAAGAAGATGCAGCCATCAGGCATGTACTTTCTACCTTGACTTGGGTTTAAATTAAATGGCTTCTTATTTGTAACTGTATTTACCTGAACACGCCTGAGTACTGACCTTGTGAATGTCTTTTCCTTTGTTATTTTTAGTTTTTTAGCCTTACATCTTGGGAAATATTTAGTTTTCAGAGTGGACACAATTCAGGTTAGTCATACTCTAGGAAATATACTGAGATTGCTATAAAGGGTACTTGTGGGAGACTGCTGTGGATTTGTTCCCCCAAGGGCAGCCATATATGTCAGTGAAATGGTATGTGTGTTGGAGGGTGGAGAGGAGGGAGTCAAAATGTTATTTAAAGGATGGCTATAGGTCTTAATGCACGAAAGGATCGCCTCCATACTTCAGTTACCATGCCTGGCCTCTCTACCATTCATCACCCTTTTTCTAATACAATAAAAACCTTTGTTAAAATGTAAATAATATTAACCACTTATAACATTTCTTAAGGGACGTCCTAAACAGAGATCTGAGTGAGTTTGTCAAATTACATGTACGTTTTCACAGGAAAGGGGGGTTTAGGAAATAACTGGGGTATAGGCTTTGCAGAGAAGGATGTGCAGGGGAGGTCAGGAGGTTGCATGAGAGTACTCTGGGGAGGTGGCCTGAGAAAGAGGGGTATTACTAGGATGCAAGATCTATTGCAATTAGCAGAGATACAAAATAACACTGGCCAGAGAGAGAGAACTTTATTTCTTTCTCACTGAATGGCATAGAGAGAGATGGCTGGGGCCAGTATTGTGGGGTGGCTTCATGAGGGACCTAGGGACCTAGGGACCCAGGCTCCTTCCCTCTTGTTGCTCCACATGCCGCCTAGAATGTTGTCTTCCCTCTAAGCCTCACTAGCTGAGGGTTCTCGAATGTTAGTACACATGTGCTCTCAAACAATTTTGCTGTGCCCTGCTCCACTGCCACTCTACCTGGTAACCACTACATCCTTCCATCCAATAGGTGGTTAACACTGGCACTCACAGATCCCACACACTCTCAGGCTCTACCGCCCACTGGTGGCTTGTTTTCATAAGTCTATGGGGTTATCTGTGGCTCAGCGGGGAGGCATGTTCTTTCCTCTTTGGTTACACTCTGGTCTAGAGTTCCTGAAATAAGACTGTTTATGCTTCATTGTTCTGCAATTATCTCAGAAAAAATAAAACAAAATCATTTCAGCTTTAATATACAGTCTCTGCTCTCCACTGCCCTTGATATGCATCCAGAGAGCTAGGTTGCAAAACACATCTGGGAGGCAGCAATCAAGCTGTATTCAGAATCACTTCTCCTCTCCTATAATGAAATATTTATCATAATAAGCTCATTAACGTAGGATCCTTCTTCCCCAAAACAAGATCTCTTATCCTCGTCTCTCACTCTAAATACCTTTCTTTGGACTTGCCCTATTAGTTTAGCAGACATGCTCAGATCATTCACATTTAAAGTGGGGACTGAGTGGGCATAGTATTGGATATGGGTTGGGGCATAACATTTTGAAAACCATGATACATGAGAACTGAACAATGAATTTCTTCACTGGGATCCCTCCCTAGCATGAAACATACCATTCAATACAGCAAAAGTCTCTGAAATTGTGACATTTGTATTGCTCTAATTAGCCAACTGTCGAGTGCAGCATCCCACTTGAGGGTTGAATGTATCTGATTGAAACTTCTGTTGTGATTGTAAAGTGAATTTAATCTCCCATGTTGTAAACGACAGTGACAATAAATTCTCTAACAACAAAAATAGAGGTTTTATGATCCAGCAATCGTGCTCATTGCTGTTTACCCAAATGAGTTGAAAACTTATGTCCAAAAATATGCACAGGGGTGTTTATGTCAGTTTTTTTCACAATTGCCAGAACTTGCAAGCAACCCAGATGTTCTTCAGTAGGTGAATTAATAAACTGTGGTACATTCAGACAATAGAATATTATTCAGCATTACAAAGAAATGAGCTATCAAGCCATGAAAAGACAAGAAGGAAACTTAAATGCATCTTAGTAACGAAAGAAGCCAATCTGAGAAAGCTACAAACTGTATGATTCCAAATATATGACATTCTGGAAAAGGCAAAGCTACAGAGACAGTCACAAGCTCAATGGTTGCTAGGAGTTTGGGGAGGGAGGAGTGAATCTGTGGAGCACAGAGGATTTTTAGGGCAGTGAACCTATTCTGAATGATACTATAACTGTGGATATGTGTCATTATACATTTGTCAAAACCCACAGAATGTGACAAGTGACCCCTAATGTAAAGGATGAACTTTGGGTGGTGATAATGTGTCAGTGTAGGTTCATCACAGTGACATACCACTGTGATGTGGGATATTGACAGTGGGGAGGTGATGCAGTGTAGGGACAGCGTGTAAATGCCAACTCTCTGTACTCTCTGCTTGATTTGGCTGTGAACCTAAAATTGCTCTAAAAAATAAATCTATTTAAAAGCAGGAAGTAACCTGGAACTTTCATGAAACAAATATTAACATCCTCAATGTAATCTATATTCCATTAAAATAAATGAAGCCCTACAGTCCACCTACAAAAATGTCTATTCCCAAATTCATGAACCCCAGTATTTTTTCAATAATAATTATACTAATATAGGTAAAATTTTTGTAAAAAAATCCTGAATAATTTAAACAAGAAAAAATTCACATTCTTCCTTCTTTGAGATTATATCCCATATGTTTCAAACCTGACACACTAAATATAATAATCTGGATGAGATCCATATCACAGTTCCCTGACCTTAAAGAATACAGAGGAGACAGATGTCAACAGTTGAAATGTGTTAATGTATGCCAGCTACTTGGAATGTATTATTTCATCGTAATCTCTATAACAGCTTTTACACAGATATTATTCCCGCTTTACTAATATTTTGCATGAAACAGGGTCAGGATTTGGCCTTACAAACATGTTTTGTTTTAGAGTCCCTAATTCTCCAGGTACCCAAACTCCTAGATAAGAATACTGGGTTTCCTCAGGTTATTCGCTCAGAATTATATGAGAAAATTTAACAACTGGGCCAGAGGCCTTGAATAGGAGGAAACACTGGAGACCTAGCCCTGTGAACTAGAAGTAGGAAAGGATAGCAGAAAAAGTAGGAACTAGTCTAAGGCAGCTAAAACTGGGGTTAAAAGAACCCTCAGGAAGGAGAGCAGCACACTGATCCACGATGGGATAAGAAATGCAGCCATTTTCCTAACCAGGATGAGAAGGTTAAAGGAGGACAAGGAAAGGATGGCTACAGATGAAAAAAAATAAAAAAAGGAAAAAGAAAAGATGAAGATGAACCACAAGTGGAGGCACCCAGCAATTGTGGGCCAGTAGTGGGGAGTGGGGAGTGGTGGTGATGGTAAGCCGTAAAGGGGAAGGAGGGGGTTAAGAATTAAAAAAATTTTTATTTTTATATTTTACTTCTGAATCCCGGCTCTAACCAGCTTGAAATTGACCTCACTCTCACCGTTCCATGTACTGATATGGGAAATAGCATCATTAAAGCAACAATCTACTAAGTTTGTCTTTGAGGCTTTGAATCTGAAATATGGGGATGACCCTGACATTGGAATCCCGGTCACTTGCTCAATGTCAAGGTCAGGATCTTGCCAATATGCCACATCCCTGCCATGGAGTAGGAAGAATAAATAATAATTATTTCTAATAATTGTCGGTTAGCTCAAACCCAACTAACATTTTCTTTCCTTTTTACCCCCTTCCTCCAGATGATTAGACATGTTTCTGGCTCCTGTGTGTGTCTTCTGCTCCACTGATGAGAGTTGTGTGAAGCTGCGGTGGTTCTCAAGCCTAGCTGCATATGAGACTCACCTGGGCAGCTTTTAGAAATAAAAAGCCTGGGCCTCACCCCAGTAAAACTGAACCAAAACCTTGGGGGCAGGGAGGGCCTGGGCAATGGTAGGTTTCAAACCCTCCCTAGGGGATTCTCATGTGAAGCAAGGGCTTAGAACAACTGATAGAGCACCTTTCTCTCTGAACTGCATGTTCAAAGAAACAAAGGATGAGATGTTATGTATTGAATTCTTGAGCAGGCTTTATATTCTTATATGTGAGCTAGGACCTCTGCTGTGAGATAATTTGTTAATAAAACTACCTTCAAAATTTTAAAGATTGAGATTTCTTGTTTTCAGCACGAAGAATAGCATATGCCAGTATCAAAAGGAATTTGGATTTAAACAGATCTGGCATTTTTCCTTTATATCTTTTTTTTTTTTTTTTGGTCAATTCATTATCATCTTTTCCAAGAAAAAGAGCAAAAAGTGAACATTTCCTTTGTATAATCACTTGAATGTGAATGCCAATAATTCCATTCTAAAAAAACCCCAGGTACACAACTAGGGTCTGCTAGGAAGAAAAATTAAATATATTAAATTCACAAGAATGGTTTCCAGATACTGAACCTTTAAATAACTTCAGGTTTTAGAGGGTCACTTATATCTGAAGTGTGACTAGCAACAATAAGAAGCTACAGGATCCTGACAAGTGCTCCAGCACTAGAACATAACATGATGAAAAACCTGCAAAGAATTGCTCGTTTCCTAGAAATACGAGATCTTGTTAAGAATTTTAAAACTATTAATTTTTAGAAGGGGGGTGATTTTCAGGACTCTCTATTTTAGGACTAAAGTCTCTTGTAATTGAATAAAAGTAAAAGGAACATTAAATATCAGCATTTGCTGTCACGAGCTAAGGATGTTTCCTTAGATACAGACTAAGTTTCTCTCCCCCAGGGCACCCTGCCATAGGGATTGCTTAGGATGTACGTTTGCACTAATGTGTACATCTGGTAAAATGACATACATGTGACCTTCAGTACTTTCAACCTGCGTGAAGCTTGCAGACTGCCTTTGGTGTTGACTTTCCTCTTTCTAGAGTTTGCAAGAAATTTCCATAGTTTCTAAGTAACTTGGTGTTTTTCACAATCTGTATTTTCCATTTATATACATATATACACACACACGTAACTCTGTCCATGACAGAATAAAATCCTGAAATCTCACCTTCTTTACGAAGATTTTAAAAATTGAGTTCTTCAACTGACTAGACATGTTCACAAGACTCTCCTGGTTATTTGCCACCAGTAACTCTTGTATATAAGAACAACATCCCCTTGCTTGATGAAAAGGCAGGGCAAATGGACGCTTTTGTAGCAGGGAAGGACTTTCAGACTCATGAATTTTAGGCCCCATTATGGTTGGCTTGCAAAGACCCCATGTCAGATCTATAAAAATATTTGCAGAACCTTGGTCCTCCTTGTCAAGTGGCAGACAGGGAAACATCAAACTCCAAAAGATGTGTTTTTTTGTTTATTTGCTGATGATTGCATGGTAGGAAATGAAAACGATCTATTAGATACTGAAAGAATTGATTATGAAATGTATTATGTATATAAAGCAAACAGTTTAAAAAAATTTTTTAAAGGATGGAAAAATCACAAACCCACCATATAGATTTGATAAACAGATCTGGGTTCCAGTCTTGCTTCTATATATCCTTACTTAATATTCAGTAATTTCCAAAGTATCTCCAAGCCTTAGGGTCTCAACTGCAGTACAGCCATAATACTTCCTACCTCACAGGTAGCTGGGAGGGATTAGATGAGAAAAGGTTTTCAACACACCTAACATGGCATCTGGAATATATGAGAGATAGGACTTAAAAAATGTCAATTACCAACTCCTTCCCCTTTGTCCTTAGAAATGTAAATGCAAAAGTAGTATTACCACCCAGGACTTCAGAGGAGCTGAATTCTGACACTAGATCTTAATAGTTCATTAAATTTTTCTCTTGGACCCTGAAAAAGTGCAGGGTGAAGCCAGTTCTTTGAGTATGAAAAGTAAAATATGATCCCCGTAAGGAAAGCCTGGATGTGTAAGCTGGTGTTGCTGGGTTGCTTTTATCTGGGATCATGACAACCCATTATGAATGTGCTTCAGCAACCTTGAAAGTGGATAGCAGCAAAGTGCAGTTCACCGTACAAAAGCAGTAGGAGAGGGCTTCCCTGGTGGCGCAGTGGTTGGGAGTCTGCCTGCCAATGCAGGGGACACGGGTTCGAGCCCTGGTCTGGGAGGATCCCACATGCCGCGGAGCAACTAGGCCCGTGAGCCACAACTACTGAGCCTGCGCGTCTGGAGTCTGTGCTCCGCAACGAGAGGCCCTGATAGTGAGAGGCCTGCGCACCGCGATGAAGAGTGGCACCGGCTTGCCACAACTAGAGAAAGCCCTCGCACAGAAACGAAGACCCAATACAGCAAAAATAAATAAATTCCTACCCCCAACATCTTCAAAAAAAAAAAAAAAAAAAAAGCAGTAGGAGACAATGCATCTTGCAAAGATGTTCTGAAATCCTGATCACGGTACTGTCACAGAGATTAATGGTAAATTATAAAGTAAGTGCATGATAGCAATATATTTTTAAATAAAAGTGAGGGTGTGTGAAATCATAATAGGCATCTTCTTTCTGAATTTCTTATTTCCATGTCTTTAGTGAAAGAAGAGACATAATCAAAAGTAGATTAGGAGCACAACCCAGAAGTTGGTCAGGATAATACGGCTTTAAATGGTGAAGGTCATGTCACCTTCTCCATTTTAGCCTCTATTACCCTCCTGAAGACAAAGATAAGCATGTTTTATTTCATAGAGTAGCCACAAAACCAATACAGAGAAACTGTTAATACTTAGTGCAAATACCACTTGAAGCAAATACCCTCAAGAAAAAGAGACTTTGAGAGCAAAAAGGGACTTTGGAAACAATCGTACCCAGCTGTATCATTTTACAGGTGAGGAAAATGAAGCCCTAAGATGTAAAGAAGACATGGTGGTTAGTTTCAAAGCCTAGAATTGAACTAAGGCCCTCTGACACCATAGTGGTTCTCTTACCATCATTTGTATGGTTGGGTCTAAGAGTGTGAGTTGAAAGCATTCAAGTACAGCTACTATTTCCACTCTCTAACAGGATTCATTAAAAGTCACAAAACAAGTAAACGGTGATTTTCACCAACGAAAATGTTTTTATTCTAATCGAAACTATTTCATCATCTATAATTCTGCACAAATTGAAAAGACTAAAAGGGTAGAAGAGAGTGATGGATAGGTTTTTCACATGGGGTTCAAGTGGAAGTGGTTTGATATAAAAAAATTATTTTATTTTCTTATTAGGTTTATAAAATTTGGCAGCCATGCCTATTTCCCTAAAAGTACTGCCTTTGGATTATACAACTTGGAGGTCAAGAATAATTAATGCTTCAAAGTCCTTCTCCTTCTTTGACCAACTCCTGTTCAAATTTGTCTTCCTGAAAGAAAGAAAAAAAAAGGCCCTGCAAAGTCTTGCCCAAGCCTGAGAAAGCTTTATGTTAGGTTGTAGGGAAAAACAAGGCAAAATAATATAAACAGCAACCCTGACAGCTGAGATGAGAGCCCTTCTCACCGTGCTTTCCCTGGCTGCTCTGTCAAGATCTTGATGCCTGGTGATGAACAGACTGCATGTGTGCAACAGAAGATAAAAATGATCTCTGCTGGCCCTTTCCCAGCCACAGATGTCATGGCCTTGACCTTAAATATCTTATTGCAGCCCCAGTTTGCTGAAATGCTCGAAGGCAAAATACTGTGTCACTCCACCTCAGTGCGGTGAGAGGCTCCCAGAGCCTGGGAATGCGTTCATATTTGGTGATGTCTTCCTGCGTCACTAAAGCAATCAGATGGATCCAGCCTGAGGAGACAATAAGGGCTGGACAAAAGCTGAGAGGGCAAACAGATGGGTAATAATCCCCTCTTTTATTATTCATGCCTATGGAGAATTATTCAGCAGAATTGAATTCTCTGACGAACAGAGCCCCAGACGGCTTTATGCAGTTAAAATTATGGGATTTTTCCTTTCTATTTGCTTCTGTGCTTTGAGGGAGATGGTAAGATGATATTCTTATTCATAACAGTAGTGATATTTGCAAAATAAAAAGGGATCCACTGATGTCTGTGACAATCAATAGTGTGATGCCAGAGAGAGCGAGCTCCATTCAGCCAGAGCCCCTTCATTGTGGATCAGAATATATGTGGGATATCTGTCAACACCCTCTGTAAGTTCCCAGGGTCTATGATGGACAGGGCTCTGGAAAAGAGATGGGACATCCGCTATTCAGAATTGACTTTGGAAATCAGAATGACCCGGAGAGCCAAGCAGATAATAACCGCCCCCCTGCATTTCATAAGTTTTGAAATAATTCAGTAATCTGTGACTCAGAAAGCTTCAGCCAATTGATTTGGGAAAAAGAAGTCCCCCATAACCCAGGATTAGTAGGCTGGAAAGTGAGGAGGCATTGGCTGCAATGGAAAGTGCACGGGCTACTTTCCTATTTTACATGCCCTCCCATGTCCCCAGTCCACTGCCTGGCTCCACGCCTGCAGGCGGTGTGGGTACCAGTGGACAGCAGGGGTGAGGCACGAACTCTAGGGCTGCTTACCACTGCAGGGCACCCCAGCCAACTGCTGCTATAATCTTGCTGAGTGTAGCTTTTGTAGGCTTACATTCCCCAGAAATGTAGCAGGATAGGTCTTCTAAGCTTAGGCTTAGAACCTGACCAGATGTGGAAGAATTCTTTCAGACTCGATTACCTTTGTTTTGGGGCTGCTGTTCAACAGGTGTTTAAAAAAGAATAAGTAGTATAATAACCTATGTTATTGCATACCCTGGGGAAAAAATCTATTTCTCATCATAGATGTTTTGTTAAAGAAAAACAATAATAGCTACTATTTATTGAGTTACTAAGGACGTGTGTGTGTGTGTGTGTGTGCGTGTGTACACTTACAGTATGTATGTGGATATATATCTTTAGAAGTGACTTTCTTAAGATAATACAATTAGTAAACTTTGGAGCCTAGGACTGTCTGATTCCAAACCTCAAGGTCCTTCCACAAAACCAAGCTACCGCATCTCTTGCACTCAGTTGCAATTGATCCTACACTGCCTTATCCCCTTAACTCTCTTTTCATATTTCCTTAACTACATTGTAAGCAACTTGAGAGCAGAAGCCCCATTCTATATTTGTCTTCCCCACAAAACCAAATAGGAGTCTAGAGAACACTCTCTTCAGGCCACAACCAAACTTCCTTGCGATGAAAGTCTATTGTATACATCCTGTGATTATTCGATACTGTTATGAGACCTCAAGACCTCATTTTGTTCGAAAAACATGGTGGGAATAGTTGGGATCAGACTACTGAGGGCCTTGTATGCCATGTATGGCATAGACACTGCTCACTGGATATCCATGTGCCCTTACATTTCCCAGCCTCTCCACATTGGCAGCATTTGGGACATACAACTAGTTCTGAGGGCTGGGCTGTGAGCAGAAATGACATGCATCTGGACCATGGCACTTAAGAGTTAATGTTCCTTTTCCATTCTTCTCCTTCATCATCATGGTGCTATGAGACGGTAGCATCACAAGATAAACAAAGCCTGCATTTCTCAATAATTGGATGAGAACTCTTTCATCAGACTTTGCTAGTGAAAGACACTTTTGTTTTCCTAAACCACTGAGATATAGGGGTTTACATACTACTACTGCAAACCCTATCTTTTAAAAATTTATATACCGTGCCATAAGATTTGGACTTTATTTTAATGGAATTGGCACATTAGAAGCTTTCGTATAGGGAAGCAGCAATGGAAAATATCTTAACTATCAAATTAGCTCTTTTTAAAATCACTTCCTTGTATTTTCTTTCCTACTGGCATTTCCCGAAGGTCATTTACTTTTCACTCATTCATTCAACAACTGATTGTTAATCATCTTATTTATCCACTAGGATATGTCTGGTATGGGACATTCAGAGATGATGATCTGGTTATTTATTAAATATAGAAATAAAGTATATTATATGCCAGACACTGTTCTGGTACTTGTCAAATATTTACTTATTTAATCCTCATAGCAATGCTAGAATGCACTATCATTATCCTCATTTTATATATTAAGGAAACTGGAACCCAGAGAAATTAAGTAACTTGCCCAAGGTCACAGAGCTGCTAGTGGGAAAAACAGGACTTGAACCCAGGCTGTCTTCCTCCAGAATCTGGGCTCTAATCCACCAAGTATGTTGATGACAGTGTGATAGTCTAATCAGTGCAGAAGATGGAGTCCTA
Source organism: Phocoena phocoena (assembly GCF_963924675.1). Lineage (NCBI taxonomy): Eukaryota > Metazoa > Chordata > Mammalia > Artiodactyla > Phocoenidae > Phocoena > Phocoena phocoena. The sequence goes on from NC_089228.1 coordinate 90,585,771, forward strand.
ACAGACCGTGATGGCCAACTTGGTCCTCGTCCCCCCAACCTCACCCCATGGGCCTTACTGAAGCTGAAAATTCCCCCCTTCTAATGCATCACAAATATCACCCTGGGAGTTAGGTTAAGACCAGGAAATTCTCAGAAAAATGCTGAGAGAACTAACAGGGAATTGATCCCATCTCTGCATTCCCTTAATGTTTTCTTTGCATTCCTATTAAGCCACTGCTCATACCACATCTTTATTTACTTACTTAGTTATACACAAGTTTTATTCATTTTGGTACGCTTACAGCACTTACCTCACTACACAAATATGCAGAGTAAATGTCTGACAGATGATGTAAATGAAAGAATGAGTAATATAACCTGAGCCATATCTACAGCTAAAATTTTAGCATCTTTGGATATTTCTGCTGAAATGGTGGGGTAGACAATCCAGCAGTTAATAAATTCTTTCTGCCGTATTATCAATCCTGATGATATAACACTTTGAACAAGTATTAACACTTAATTGTTGTTCCAACTGTGGAGTAATATTTCTGTTCTAGTTCTGAGAAAATAATAATAAAGGGCATATACTGATTACTCAGTATGAGTTAGACAGTTGTTGTGGACTAAATATTTGTATCCCCCGAATTCATATGTTGAGCCCCAGTTCCCAAAGTGATGGTATTTCAAGGTGGGAAGTTTGTGAGATAATTAAGTCATGAGGGTATAGCCCTTGTGACAGGGATTAGTGCCTTTATAAGAAGAAACATGAGAGAGATGATCTCTCTCTCACCAACATGTGAGTATACAGCAAGAAGGCATTCATCTGCAAAGCAAGAAGAGGGTCCTCAGCAGGAACAGAGCGAGCCAGCACTGAGATTTTGGACTTCCCAGCCTCCAGAAATGTGAGAAATGTTTGTTGTTTAAGCCACTCAGTCTATTTGTTATAGCAGCCTGAACTAAGCAGTCTCATAAGGACTTTATATATAACTTATTTAATCCTCATAGTCATATACAGCCAATTCTTATTATTCATGGTCATTATGTTCTACAATACTGATCTGATGTTTCTAGGAGAAATAAAGGGTTAGGTTCCTGAAAGCAACTGGTTGAAATATTTTCTTTGACTGGTCAATACATAATCTTGTTTTATGTGTGTTTCTGTTGAAAGACACTTTATTTAATATATGATATTGATTAATTTACATTGAACTCATGGCCAATAGCACTCAGACCAACTCATGCCTGAACAAAGCTTCTCTAATGCATATATTTTCTCCATAAGGCACATCACAGCCCTCTTGCACTTAGAAGCACCAGACAGCATTTAATACTATGTTTAGGGTCAGTTTAAACAGTGAAATCACCAATAAAAGCACAAATATGTTAAACATGTGGCACTAAATAGACCATAAAAAGCACAATTGTTTACGGTATGAGAGCTGAAACAAGTCAGAGCATCACCTTGTCCAACCTCAGCTGGGAGTGTGCATGCTGGGCAACTCAAAATTTTCACCTTTCTTTGCGTGCTTGCAAATGACCACAAAAATGCCATGAGTGTTGATCTTGGGGTCATAAATAAATTGTAGCGAGAGTAGGTAAATTCACAAACATGGAATCGGTGAATAATGAGTGCACAGGATGAATGCCTGTGTTCCCCCCGAATTTGTATGTTGAACCTCTACCCCCCAGTGTGGCTGGACTTGGAGGTGGGGCATCCAAGAAAGTAAATTAAGGTTAAATGAGGTCATAAGGGTGGGGCCCTGATCTGATAAGATTAGTGCCCTTAGAAGAAACATGGCAGAGCTCCCCACTCCAGCTTATAAATATTGAGAAGAAGCCACATGAGGACATGGTGAGAGGGCAGCTGTCTGCAAGCTGGGAGGAAAGCTCTCACCAGAAACTAAAACGGCCTGAACCTTGATCTTGGACTTACAGGTTCCAGAATTGTAAAAAAAAAAAAAAGTAAATTAAATCTCTTTTGTTTAAGATAATCAGTCTATGGTATTTTATAATAACAGCTGAGTAGACTAAGACAATGAGGATCAACTATACTATTATAACTCCACTTTAAGGATGAGGAAATTCAGGCACAGAGATCATATGTAACTAGGACATAATGATAATATCTACTATATTTAATGGACCAGACTTCAAACCTAAGCAGTCTGAGTCCAGATTATATGATTTAAGTGCTGGACATGTTGCTGGACTACTTCCCTTGATGAGACCACATGATTAGGCTGCCCTTCCATTTGAGCTCTGAAACACACCTCTTCCTTTCCTGACAATATAGGTTCTCCTGCAGCTCTCAGATTCCCTAATGGCTCAAGACTTAACAAAAGAGCAGAACATAGATATGACACATTCTTTGAGAGCTGGGAGATGATCCCCCTGCCTGGATAGGACTGGAACACCAGTTCTCTCAGCTTCCTGCAGTGAGTCAATCTCCTCTTGAAAATTTCCTCTCCTTGGTCATTTTGTATCCATCAACCAGGGAGAAAGCTTTCCCAGTGCACTGCCCATATTACTATATTGTAACAATTGAAACTATTAATTACTTTCTTTACATATGTTTGAGTGCAGCCAACATACTTTATTTAGTGATACTTGAGTTCATTGATTCTTAATACTTTTTGGTTCATGGACCATTTTGATAATCTCAGGAAAATGATGGACAGATTCCCCCAGAAAAACGCACATGCAGAATGACATCGAAGTTTTGCATAAATTTCAGAAGCTCAGGTACCTTCCCCCTTCTGAAAACCCTTGCTGTATTGATAGCCATCTCATTGACACAGGAAGGATGGAAGCCTCTGCTCGACTCAACACAGTGTTAATGACAGCAAATGGACCATCTAGATGGGAAGGATGGGCATGAATGTGAAGGTGAGTCTCTGGTCATTGCAGAGCCTCTTTCATTACATCAGGCTTACCTTTATCAGGTTTCATTACATCAGGCTTACCTTTATCTTGTATTTCAACACCTCATCTTTATCCTCACAGTCCTTTAGCTGTTTGCAAGCCCTTCTCACTCTTAAACAGGAGCAAAGCACAACACGCACGTGTAAAGAAAGAAACGTTCTGCTTCCCTTCAGAGGCGCATTGGTTTCTGAACCTTGGGAAACGGGTGATGTTACCACATGGTCAGGCAGAGTTTCCAATGGCAACTGAAAGCAGAATAGCAGGAAACCAGTTCAACAGCTGACACCAAAATGCTTTTCCATATGTAAAGCTGTCTTAAACCCACAAGAGACACTGAGAATAAACTTTGTGCTTTCTTTTCTTTTTGCTTAATACCAAATGGGTCAGAGAGAAGCGCTGGACACTTTTAAAAATGCACTTATAATTTTGAATCCAAGCTGTGAGAGTACCCATTGGAGACAACTGTTCTCTCATGGCCTGCTTTGAATAAACAATCACGGCTCTGTGTGATATTACTTCTTAACTAGATTCTAGCATTGAACTCTTGGCTCGCCATGGTTACTTGCATTTTAAACCAGCGTGTCCTTTTCCTTCCCCTTGGCTAAGATTCCTGCTTACTTGGCAGTGGCTCCTTCTCATTTGAACTTTTGCCCTCTTTTAATCTCCACCAAATTTTAGTCTAAAAGAACCTTTCACAGGCACTTTTTGTTACTCTGAGTTTCTTTCTTGTGTGAGAACCAGCTTAGGGAGCTGGTTACTGGAAAACACTCAAGGGCCTCTCTTCCTTCTCTGGGAAGCCACCAGTGACAGGCTGTTTTGTGTGTGTAATTTCCTTTAAAAAAAAAAAAAATCGAGGAAGCACAAGATGCAAGCTGTTTGCTGAAAACAAAATGTTTGCTTTCAAAAGCAAGTGAACACACACATATTTGCATCTGTCCATGTGGCTTTGCTCTTGTCCATTCCAGGGCTACTCCTCCTTATTTCCCTAGCATATAGCACTGCTGAAATTATTTCAGATCAAAAGCCAAACCAGTGAAGACTTTATTCCCTCCCAACTTCCCATACCAGTTACATTTCAGAGAGGCGTTCCAGGTCCTCAACACCTGTGGAACCCATTTCCCTTTCGAAAGAAGAACCAGTATGTCAAGCCCTCTTCTCATTTAACAGTTAGATGATCTGCTTCCTACTTAAGCAGAGCCTACCGTCTACGCGGGACCTCAGGCTTCTGCCTGTCCATTCTGCGGACTCACACCCATGCCTGAGCTATAGACACTCCGTTCTGTTGTGCTCTCCTTGCTCACTCTAGCCATGCCTAAGCACCCGGACATGGCAGTTCCTTTCCCTGGATCAAATGCACCATCTCTCTACATTCCTTTTCCTGAACCTCAGAACATATAGGTCTGTTCAGAGCCACGAGCCCCACCAACAATCCAGTGTCCAACTGAAGCTGGAACCTACTTCACAGCCTGATAATTCAGTTCTACAAATTCTCCTCTACCCTTTGCTGAATATTCTAGACCTTCTCTCTCTTTTCACTCTGTCACTCTCAGTGACCTTCCTGCCTTCTACTTGACTCAGAAGACAGCAGTCTACCGGCTTACAATACTCCTTTTGCTCACACTCATTCTTTATTCACACCCATCATCCAGTCTTTCAGAAAGCCAATCCCTCCATCTGTGTGAGCTCTTGATAAAGTCCTTCCAGATGCAGAGGAGCTGTGCTCCACATTTTCTTCACAATCACACCTATTTACTGTCTATCAGCTCCTACTCTCCTGCCTTCAAACATGCTGAAGTTATTAACAACAACAATAGCAAATCTCCAAGCAAACATTCCTGCTCTGTATGTTCTTCTAACTACCATCCAGCTTCTTCCCATCCTTAAAACCCCACACTTGAATTGCTTCTACCTGCCACTTTTATCCCCTCGTTCCCGCTCCTCTGCTCTCTCATGCCCTTTCGCTCGCTTTCATCTTCACCACCCTCCTAGGAATTTTCTTATGAAGGTCATCTATCAACACAAAGTTGTTCCCTTCATGTCCAGTCTCATCTTCTTCACTACAAATGGCCTGCTTTTAAGATAAAGCTCTTATTTTCTGGTTATCACAATGTTTTGATTTCCTCTCCTTTTATGCCTTCTGCTTCTTTATGGGTTCTGCTTTCCAAGGCTCATTCCTTAACTCAGTTACATTTATAAAAAATTTTTTTGGATGTTGGCTCCATCATAACTCAAATGTAATGAGATGTGAAATAAGACTTTTCTTATTATCTGGAGACTATAGCTCCAGCTTCAATCCCAAGGATAATATGTCATAGGAAGGGCAGATATTCACCTAGTAGCTATATTCACATAGACATACTTCTGGGCAGTTGGTAAACAGACACTTCCCTTAGCTCTACCACTCCACTACCTTGGCCTCTTCCCTGGAACCTCCCTGATTTTCTAATGATCCAGCAAATAGATAGTGGATCCTGGATCATCAAGGCCTTTCCAGAATGATGTTTTAATATCATGGTCTGAATCCATTCCAGTGGTCTGCCATGATGGCCATTAAACACACTGAATATCTCTGTCAATAAGTCTCTCTATGTTCTAAAAAGCAGCCAAAAAGTTAACCTCAAAGGTTTCCTAAGAAGTGATCAGATGGGAACTTTTTTCCTTCACACCTTCCCCATCCACTCTATATAAGCAAAAGATAGGAGTGCCTGGAGAGGAAGATAAGTTGTGGAAGGAGAATCATCCACCTAATAACAAGTGCTGTTACCAGGAAAAATGCATATGAAGAAGGGAAGGAAGGTTTTCCCCACTAACCAAGTAAGAGGGGCTCCCTGAGGCTTTGAGTGTCTGCAAAAGAAACCAGGTCATACCCTCAAATCGGATACTTTCAAGATGCAGATTTTTAGCCTTACTCAGTGCATCCAATTTTGATGAAGGAGGCCTTGGGAGCACTTGCCATTTAGGAGGAATTTATGTGTGTTCCTGAAGTTTGACAGTGCCCATAAAAACAGGTACTGGAACCTGCTGTCCATCTGGAAAAATCAGAAGATAAATGGCTGGCTGCGGTTGCCTTTTACGGCAAGACAAGGAAGAGAGAGTGGCTTGGGGAGTCGAGTACCCATAGTCTGGCACGAAAACAAGGAATGAATTTCTTTTTAGACTAAGTGATCTTGAGCTGTCTTGATGGACTCAAACTTTAAAAAATGCTTCTGGGGAAGTGGGGATGCAAACAGGATGGATCCCTCAGGACAAAGGCTAAAAGGATGTCACTCTTGGTCAGCTGGAAAGTACATCACCCATGTCATGAAGCAATGATCTGGAACAATCTCAGTGAACAGTGTTTGGAGATATTGGCTGAAGAACTCAAAAAAATGTTATACGTGAGAAAGCAGTATTTAGAAGCTTGCTATAATGGAGAACACACTGGCCATTTCCTATTAGCCAAGAAAGAACTACAAAAAACAGCAGCTAAATAAAGGCTTGAAAGAGGAAGGGAGAAATCCAAAGTTGAGTTCATGGCTTGTTCCCTACGGCAGGCCAGAGCCATGTGTCTAGCCTAAACCGTGAAAAGAAAGACTCTCAAATCAAATTAGATAAGGGACTGGAATTTTTATTTAAACTTGTTGAGAATTTTTTACTCTCTGAAAGTGAGCAATATGTACCTAAATATTCTTATAATCTAAAATGACTAGGAAACTAAGAATCACCTCAAAAAATAACAGGAATAAATTAGAGATATGACTAGCCATGTTAAAAGACAGAAATCAGAGAAAAAGAAAATTATTTTCTCTGTGTACCCCTGCTCAATAACTAGTTATACATGTTTTCAACTATTTTGATTACTAATGCACTTTTATTATTGATATTGTGATTTATAATAAGAAATAAATATTTGGTCTTTGTCCATTATCCCTGGCACATAGCTCCTAAAAACCTTGGACTTTCCTAAGTGATGGGAGTTGGGAATGTGTCTTTTGTTATGCTAATGAGGGGACTTTTGGACACAAGCAACCACAGTATTAAAGAGTTGGAACTTTCAGTCCCACCCCCGAATGACCCCCGGGGAGGGGAGAAGGGTTGGAGGTTGAATCCTGTTTACTATTTTTATCATTAGTAGATAGCATGATACATGGAAATTCAACAAATCACTTTTGAATTAATTAACTGTTAAAATAAGTAAATTTAGCCATAGAAAAGAACTGTCAGTCTCATTACCTATTTTACATTCCTATACCAGCATAGCCAGGAATTAAATGGGCTTGACTTTTGAACAAAACCAAGGAACAGGATAGTTTCATATAAAGAGAAATGGATTATTCTAGAATAAATATCCAAAGAAAAGAAAAGAAGATTTTCTTTGTGAAACACCCATCAGCTAAATTCTCTTCTGGAATCAAAATTCCATACACCTCTCAAAGATGCCCAACAATGTGAACTAAGTGGATTTTGGAATGGTTGGCTGATGGATGATGACATTAGCTGACTTTGGAATGTTTGGGGTTTATACCTCAATTATACATCACGTTCCATCAAATCTAACATGACGTTAATTGTTACAAGCACCATTATTTTACATACCTTCAAAAAAAAAAGGAAAACCTGCTGATTATGATACAGTGTTTAGGAAATTTCTACCGTAAGATATACTTCAATATTAGAGATATTAAAATGTGAAAAAAATGTGTATCTTAAACTCAATTAAATATGTTAGATAAGAGTCAGAATTGTAGACTGAGGAAGAACCTAAGACTTCATCCAATCTAATCTTCATCAATTTACAAATGAACTGAGAACTCAAGAGTTTAAGTACAGACAGGTACACAGGTATAGAGCAAGTCAATCAACCTGTGAGACCAGATGGGCTGCTTTGTTTCAGTGTTAACATTTCATAATTCTGTGCACTAACATTAATATTAAAAAAGAGACTCAGGGGAAATATATGTCATAATTATGTTAGAGATAGATAATTTATCTCAACAAATATGTAACTTTAAATTCTCTATCCTCAAATACCTGAATCCTAGCATCTCCCCCAGTGAATCCAGGGTTTGCCTAGAAGGAGAAACCTGAATCCAGTTTTTGGTCATCAAGGAAATACCTAATGAGATGTATGTACGTCTAATGGTATACGGGATTTCTTTTCCTCTGTTCCTTAAATATCTTTCATTGGATCAAAGACTATTTTTATGGTGTTAGGCTATGTGACATTTCACAGGAAGAACAAATCAAATTTGCCATAATTATGATACATTTAAAATTCTACTTCTAATGGCAACTTTAAACTTGATCTTCTTCAGTAAATTTTAGCCTGCTTGCCACACAGCGCTATAAGTCCTGTTTTAAAAAACCACTTATTCACCTTCTCTTTCTTTCATTTTCCCCTTCCCTTAACACCGCAATTGAAAAACTCCCCCTGCCTCCACCCCCTCTCAAGTTCCCCCACCTACCTGAAACCTCAGGTCCTCCTTTCATTACCTTGCTAATAACAAAAGCATTTTCATTTTCTCTGGAACTCATGCAGAAGAAACATTTTAAGCTCAACTAAATAATTACCCATCTATTTTCTATTTCCTCCCAAGGAAAAAAAAAATCCTGACTGAAAAATCACCAGGTTGTTGTCACCAGAATCCTTAATGTGAAACCTTCCTTACAATCTTCCTTCTTCAGCTTTCTGGTTTTGATGTGGGAAGTGGCAAAATTAAGGGCATTTGTGGGTTGTATTAGATAAATGAAGGCGTATTTAATCGAACCAGTCATCGTGAATGCATTCAGCATATGACTACATGCCAAAGGGGACCATGCGCATGAGTGCTGCGTGGTTATCTTCCAGTTTGCCACCGACCCCTTCAGCAGGCCTGCGAGGTACCTGGAGGAATGCACTCAAAGCAAAAGGCTCACAGTTCAGGGGCAACAGCTGGAAGGATGGTCGGGGGCTGCCAGCTACAGAATGACGTACCCAAGCAAGTAAAGACAAAGCCTCTCTTGGCAGATACCAATTCCAGTTGCTCCATCACCTTCATTTTGCAGCAAACACTCTGCCTAGAAAGGATGAAAGAAAATCATTATTTTAGTGAAGAATGCCTCTGACAACGCCACCTCAAAATTGTCTATTAATCCTTACTACTTACAAATACATACGTACATACACGAAACACACACACGTACATATACACACACATACATACAGAGCCAATATTTTAATTGGCAAAAAGCCCTTTCTGAAGCCAGAGTTGGCCCCTGAATGAGACTGTGATTTAGCAAAGTGTGACTTGCTGTCCTCTCACTTCTCTTAATGCCACCTTTCTTCTCCCTGTCTCATCTCAAAATGTCTCATTCCTGTTGTCTCTGACAGGTTTAAACTTCTTCCTGCTAATGTGCTTACTAATAACTAAGTACATATTTCAAAATTACTATCATGTCTGAGGCCTTTTTACTGGTAGCGAAAGGGTCTTCAAGGGCTGAGAGTAATTCAATGTGAAATGTGAACTTGGTAACTGGGAATTAGAAAATAAATCTCATTATTTCTTGGTCTTCTCAGCAGTTTGGTGGCCAAGAGGAGTCTATTTTATATATCATTTTCTTCTGCCAAAATACATTATCCATAGATATTTTCAAAAATATGGGAGCTGTAAAAGATCATAACAGTCATCTTAAAGGATCTCCACATTTTATAGACTTAGAAACTGAGGCCCAGAGAGGCAAGAGAGTTATTGCCAGAGGTAGTCCCCACCCATCATCAGATTCCCAGGATAGTAGTTTCTAGAAATCTTGTCTTGGTAAAACTAACATTGCTTAAGGGCCCTGAATTTCTGGCACTTAGAAAGTTAAATAATTTATCATATGTCATTTGGGAAGGCTGAAGAACTATGTCTAACTTAAGGACCCCCATGTTTGATGGCATATCCAAACTCAACCAGTTTATTTCTATCAACAGGTCAATGGTTGCTTAAAAGGAGTCTTTCAACTTAATCCTATGGAGCCACATAGCCCTTGACAAAATGATACTGAACACCTCTGTGGTGGAAAGAAGCAGTCTGCTCTAATCCTCTAGGTGAGAAAGTCTTTGTAAAATCTTTTTGGCTATTTGCTTCTAGCACTATGGCTGACCAGGTGCTCTGAAGGCCTCCTTCTACTATAGTTTACCCAGGACACAGTCTTCAAAACACTGTTGTTTCCATTTGAGTTGGTGGAGATTTTCAGATTCCTTCCTTAATCCCTGCCATGGAAATTAGAGTGGATAACTGGGGACGGTAATCAGGACTCAGAAGGAACAGGCATGACCTGAGGATGGATCAGGATCATAGCACTGCTGCTGGGGACTGAGTCTTGGGCAAAAGCAAAGTAGGCAAGTTAAGTCTAAGATTTTTGAACTGGCTGACGGCTTTCAAGGTAAACAGAAGTTTCCAGCTATGGGCAACCAAAGCCACAGGCAGAAAGCACACCCACTCTGAAAGAAAGTCTTCTCAATTTTGAACCGACAAAATCTCACCAAAGAAATCAAGCAATGTGTTCATAATCAAAGATCATTAGCAAACAAAAAGGCGAGCTGTATTAGTTACCTGTTGCTGTATAACAAATTATTTTAAAACTTAGCTTTAAATGATAATAAATATTTATTATATCCCTCAGTTTCTGAGGTTCAGGAACTTGTGGATTTGCAATTTGGGCCCTGGCTCAGGGTCTCTCAAAAAGTTGTGGTCAGGGCTTCCCTGGTGGCGCAGTGGTTGAGAGTCTGCCTGCCGATGCAGGCAGGGGACACGGGTTCGTGCCCCGGTCCGGGAGGATCCCACATGCCGCAGAGCGGCTGGGCCCGTGAGCCATGGCCGCTGAGCCTGCGCATCTGGAGCCTGTGCTCCACAACGGGAGAGGCCACAACAGTGAGAGGCCCGCATATTGCAAAAAAAAAAAAAAAAAAAAAAAAATGTTGTGGTCATCTGAAAGCTGGACTGGGGCCGAGGATCCACTTCCAAAGGGACTCACTGACTTGGTCGGCATGTTGGTGTTGGTGTTGCTTGTTGGAGGCCTCAGTTCTCCTCCATGTGAGCCTCCCCCTTGGGCCAGCTAAGTGTCCTCAAGACATGGTAACTGGTTTCCCCCAGAATGCACGATCCATGAGAAAGGTATTCAGGCAGAAGCTATTCTATTTATGTGCCAATCTTTGATGAAAACAAGGACAAATTTACTTGTAATCTTGGGGCAAATTTAAGGTTAACCATGAATGAAAAAAATAATAAGTTCAATTATATTAAAATTAAGAAATTCTGTTCATCAAAAGGCATCATAAAGAGAATGAAAAAAAAATAAATAGCAAACTAGGAGAGATATTTACAACTCACTTAAACAATGTATTAGTATTCAGAACACATAAATAATATCTACAAATCAATAAGATAGAAAACCCAACAGAAAGCTAGGCAAAGACCACTAAGAAAAATAAACAAGTGTGGACAATATATATGTAAAAAGGTTCTCAATCTAGTTAACAGTCAAGGAAATAGAAATTACAACCATAATGAGGCACAATTTTACACCTATTTAGTTGTTTCAAATCAGAAGATCTGACAACACCAAGTGTTGGAGAGGAAGTGAATCAACAAGAAAGTCAGGCAACACTAGATTATTACAATTACTTGGGAAAACAATTTGGCAATTTGTTATGATGAATATTCACACACCTCATCTCCACCCAACAGTTGTATTTCTAGGTCAGTGATTTTGATCCTTGGAGAATATTTGGCAATGTATGGAGACATTTTCGGTTGTCTCAACTGAAAGGCACTACTGGCATCTAGTGGGTAGAAGCCAGGGACGCTGCTAAACATCCTACAATGCAAAGGACAGCTCTATACAATAAAGAATTATCTGGCCCCAAATGTCAACAGGGCCACCATCAAGGAACCCTGTCCTAGGTATACAGACAAGAGAAACTCCTGCACATAATGTGCACCAGGAAACATAGAATATATTCAAAACAACTACCACAAACTAGAAGTAATACTTCCCTTTTGACAAGAGAATAAATAAATCAACTATGAAATAGTTATTCAGTGAAATATATACGACTGAACTACAGCTACAGACAATAACATGAGTGGATTTTAGTGATGTGATGTAAAGGGAAAAAGAGTAAATCTCATAAGAATCCAATGTGATATATTTAATGTAATATTCAAAAACAAGAAAAACTAAAAAATCTGTTATTTAGGGATACCTATAAACATATGCTTAAACTACAAATATAGGCTAGGAAATGATAATATAAAATTCAAGGTACTAGTTACCTCTTGTGTAAGACAAAAGGAAAACTGTGGAGGGTGGGTGAAGATAAACAGAGGAACACTGTTGAACACTTGGATTGTATAATGGGTTCACAGTTGTTTATTACATTATCATACTTTACAACTTGCATATAGATATAGATATTTACATACATACATATATGTCATATATCATTTTGTACCAACTATTATATTAAAATGTAAATAAACTGAAAAAATTATTCATGGCAGAAGTTGTAAGGATGGGATATACAATATGACCACACGAGTAGCTTTGAAATTAGGGCAATAAGTGGTTAAGAATCCACCTGGCAATGCAGGGAACACAGGTTTGAGCCCTGATCTGGGAAGATCCCACATACTGCAGAGCAACTAAGCCCGTGCACCACAACTACTGAGCCTGCACACCACAGCTACTGAAGCTCGCGTGCCTAGAGCCTGTGCTCCACAACAAGAGAAGCCACTGCAATGAGAAGCCCACGTACCGCAACAGAGTAGCCCCCGTTCGCCACAACTAGAGAAAGCCCACGGGCAGCAACGAAGACCCAACACAGCCAAAAATAAATTAATTAATTAAAAAAAAATAAATTAGGGCAACAAACCCACTGTTTATTTGGAGAGGAGATGCAAATACAAAAAAATTCAATATTTTTGTATTAAGAGTCAGGCTTAAAATGGAGTGTAATTTGCCCAATGTTTTCCTTCCTGGCAGTTCACTATAATACCAATCCCCACACAAATATTGTTGGCCTAAGCACCCCTTACTCTGAGATTTATTGGCAATAAACACAGGGCAAATAAAAGATAACATGAAAATTATAAGATATTTTTCCTCTTTCTGTATAATGTGATCATACACTGGTAGGGGCATAATAACATTATGTAACAAGAGGTGAGAAAGTAAATGATCTGTAGCTTTCCTTGTCCCCTAGGACAAGGGTGTCTTAGGGAAAACCCTGATTCCTTTTAAAAATCAAAGTTTAAACACAGGGTACTTTAAACCCTAGGTTGGCAAATTAAGGTAGCCCAAATAATCTGAAGTGCCATGACCACTTATTAGCTTGAAGCAAAATTATAAAGATTTCCTTCCTTTTTCCTTTATGCTTCTCTCATTTTATTCTAACCAGGTTTTACAAGTGCCAACCTGCCCCCTTGTTCCTGTTCTCAGCTGACTTTCAAATAATCCCTGCTAGAGTGTTAATTGAAAAGTAAGGTATTAGCTGATTATAGCTTAGTATGATGCCTCCTAGGCTGCTTTTCATTTTCACAGGGGACTCATAAATGTTGGTGTGGGTAGCAGGGGGTGAAGGCTAAGAGATGACCTTCGGGAAGCTATAGCTAACTCCAACACCTGAAGAAGCAAATAAAGAATATCTGTTATGCAGCCTCTGAAAGGTTGGCAAAACCTTGCTTCAGGCCCTGTTTAAACATCCAGGCTCTGTCTACCACTTTTGGAACTGAGCTACAATAAAACCTCTTACTTCCCTGACCCAAGAGGGAATATTTTATAAATTATAGTGTAGTGAATTATTTGGTCAACATTTAGACCTGAAATACCCTGAAGATGAGAAAGTTACAGAAAAAATAGATTTGGAGAAAGTACAAAGGCGAAAATTAATCAATAAAATGCTTAATGGTGTAAAGAGAAGAAACTTTAAGTGTCCAAGAATAAATGTCGAGTATTTCAACAAAACCCAGAAGGATTGAAGTTGAAGCTGTATAGAATAAAAGGGTGGGGGGTGCAGACAGAGAAGACTACTGTGGAGAATACAAGTGTGTCTTGTATCTTTATTTACAAAACAATTCTTCTACCACTTCCCTGCTTCACAGTACCTGATATTAGTAACTGCTCTGCCAGATGAGAAATGGTATCAGCCTTGTATAAAAGAGGTATCCCTGAATCAGGATGTGTAAGCCAACAGGAAACAGCTAGAATCAAATCCAAATGTGCAGTCCTGGTTTTTAAACTTCACTGTGCATAATCATCTAATGGTATTTATATAACATGAAGATTCTAGGACCCTAGCTGAGGTGATTCTGATTCAGCAGCCCTGCATCATGGCCTGGGACTCTGCATTTTAGAGCACTCCAGGGGAGTCTAATGCCTGCAGAGGGCCACAGTGAAACAGGCTTAAAGGAAGCCGAACCTTGGAAATTAACAAGACAATTTAAAATTTATATGTTAATATACAAGGCCAATTATAGCCAAGACGTTTTAGGAAAAAAACCCAACGAAAGTAAAAAGACTTACAGTACCAAGTTTGATTTATTATAAAACTACACAATTATGACACTGTGGTACTGTCACAGTACTCCAACAAACAATGAAATATAATACAGAGTCTAGAAATAGATGATAGTCAGAAAAATCTATGTATCTACTTGATTTACAATAAAGGTGACATGGTTGATTGAGCATTGTGGAAAGGATGATCTTTTCAACACATGGTTCTAAGTCAATATTACATCCATATTGAAAGAAATAAATCTTGATCCCTATCACACACAATACACAAAATCAATTCCAGTCTTCCCAAGGCTGTCAGTCTTTACCAGGTATACATTTCATCAGAAAGAAAAGGATCTAAAGTCTAATCAGAGGTATATGTCTTTTAATAAGCCTTATTTTCATTTGTATTGAATTAGTAATTTAGGTAATCTTATTTATTGAGAATAAGATTAAATCTTTAAGTATATTTTGGAAATTTTATTTTCCTCTCTCCACTTTCCCCCCATTTCGTTCCCCTTCTTCCTTCCCTTCCTCCTTTACTTTATGCTCTCCCACCATCTACACTTTTACTCTTTTAACTACGTGCATCAGATATCAGGGTAACAAATCAGCAGCTGCACATACCAAATCTGACCTATAGAACTGTTTTAAAACAAATCGTGTTTTTTTTTTTTTTTTTTTTTTTTACAAAAACCCTGTTGTCAACATGATTGTGAGATTTCACAGAAAATTTAATTATGGAACATTTCTTGAAAATTTGGGAGATCTAGCTACCCTTAGCCAGCAGGAGTCCAAGGCAACTGCCTACTGGATTTTGTGCTTTAGACAGGGCAGCCCTCTCAGATTCACTTAATCCTCACTAGGCCTGCTTTACTAGTATATATGACCTGCCTGACTCCTGTAAGAATTTGTATTTAAGATCCCTGTTACCATTAATGCTTGAATAAAATAGCTAGATGTAAAAACATGTTTCTAAAAAATTATAGATACATAAATGTCAATATTGTTTTCTATTTATATACAGTTTTCAGTGTTCTACATATGGTAGCTAAAAAGATTTTTTCTTCTTTGCCTTTAGTTTTGGGCATAAATCCCACAGGAACATTAGCTCAAATTTACAGATACTGTGTGCTACAGATAAAATTGTTGCATTTAAAACCATATGTCACACTGAACTGTTCAAGAGGCATCAAGCCTTCCTTTCTCGCAGATCTTTGAAGATATAATTTTATGCTCAGTTAAGATGGAAAAGAGCATTAGGTTGGAATAGAAACCTATTTACTGTGGATGCATTTCACTAAATTATTTCACCAAATTACTAGGTAGAGAGACAATACAGTATGGTAAAAGATAACTTTTTCAATTTACATATGTCTTCCTCTATATTAATCAGCTGCTAGGGATTATAATTGTGATAGCAGCAGGATAAATGAGGATACTCCAAAGAGTCTGCCTCTTGTTTATTTACACATTCATATTTACATTTTAAAGATTACAATAAGAACCTCAATTCAGAAAGTGGCTTTGAATTCATTTAACACTTTATGGGAATTCTTGTTCTATTTCAGGCCATCATTATATTATGGCTATAGAAAGGCATAAAACTCTATTACTGTTTCATGGAGTCAAAAAAAGTCAACTTGAATTGTACAAAATAAGTAGTTCATATCTGTGAAAAGTCCTTCAGGAATAAGATGCATTTCACTATAACTATTTTCATTCCCATACACGTAACTTGTATTTTTATTTTCAGACTCAAAAGCATGTAATGGGAGCGAATGTTTTAAGAAAATATGACCCCGAGGGCCCTGTTCGCTTCAGAAGTACATCTCATACAAAACACGATTCAAATGACAACCAAACTGAATTCAGATCACAGCCTTGCAAGATTAGCTTCATTCAGCAGTTACACACACACACACACAAGCATTTTTTTCCTATCAAATGACAGGTCAAAATATGGAAAACTGGAAGTGACCATAGAGTACATCAGTGAAAAAATGTAGCTTAGTGGTGACCAGAACCCCTACACCACTTAACCGACCTAAGTCCTGAAAACAGTGACACTAAAATTTTAATGTTCTAAATAAATTTTTACGACTGGAGTAAATAAAAAGAATAAATAGTCAGTCTGGGATACATACATACACAAGCAGCCTAAGGCAATTTCTGACTTAGGAATGCCTGGACCACAAATCGCCACCATCACCATTTTGACTCATCTGTTTTAGGACTGAGAACTCATCCCCAGCATCTCACTTCGCCGGGTCCTTTACACTCCCATTCCAGCCCATTTCCTCTCCTCCATCCTGTCCCAGTTGCTTATTTTGAGCTCTAGGGTCAAAAAGAAATTATGACAACCCCTCCCCACACTCCCATCTCTGCCTCTTTCACTGTCCCAGTGTGCTGAGTGAGAAGGAAAAGAGGACATAGCCCTGAAAATGTGAAATGGGGATAGAAATCTAAAAAGGAAACTTTTATAAGCTTTAGACAGTCCATTATCATCCAAAATTCCCTTCTTTCACATAAACTTCATTCTGAACCTGCTCTTCAAAGCCCTGCATCCTTAAACATATTTAAAGCCCTTCTCCAGCTAAATTTCCTCTGGCCAGAGCATCTATCTTGAAAAGTACTCTTCCAACTCAATAGCCTTTTGTCCTCCTCTAGCTCCGAAGAGGCTCCCATCAGTTAATACTCCTCCTTTTAAATCTAAAAGTGCTTACCAAGTCTTCTGAATTTATAACCTTGCTTTGCAATCTTCAGAATCCTAATCAATAAATACCTGACAAGTTTCAAACATAAAATGTCCTATGAAAATTTCTTCTTACATTGGTATGACAGTGAATCCAAAATAAAATTCCCAATAAACCAGTAGTCGAACATTCAACGTCCCTCTTCTTGTTTCTGGGTCATCAATGTTGCCGGGGGAATTTGTATAATGTTATAAAATAAGGACCCTACAAATTTACGGCTTTCAGTGTCACAGGACAGCTAAAGCTCACAGCAAGTCTCTGACCTGACTTCAGTCTTCCTGTTCTCTCAAGCCCCTCCTTCAATATCTTTGTCATCAAACTTCAAGTGTAAGTGATGTGTGTGTATGTGTGCATGTATAGATAGATAGATAGATAGGTGGATAATCTGAATCCAACCAGAAGTCTTCTGTGTTCTCCAAATCTGTATCTCTCTTTCCTCTTTTCAAAATCAACATTGCCACTTGGGTCATGCTCTTTATCTCATTTCTATCTCCATGGAGACCACACAATTCTAATTTCTCCTATTCTATCATATACCTCTTTCTCTTTGCTGGTTCCTGTTCTTCAGCTAATAGATACTGTGGTACAATAAAAGTATATATTTGGACTTTGACCCATGTTCCTAGCATAGAGCACCCCAAACACTTGGAATTCCCTGAGTAATAGGAGTGTCTTTTGTTATTCATAATGAGGCCCTCTAGAACACACCTGAGTCTTTGCTAGTGTGGTGATTCAGGGTGGGTTTCCTAGATAGTCTCAGGATGGGGTGATCACCAGAAAAACCAAACACGTGATTAGAGGGTGGGAACTCTCAGCCCCACCCCACCTTAAACTCTGGGGAGGGGAGTGAAGGGGAGTGGGGCTAGAGATTGGGTTATTAAATCTCCTGAACAATGGGACTCAAAGAGCTTCTGGATTGGTGAGCATGTAGAAGTGGGAGGGTGGTGTGCCCAGAGAGGGCATGGAAGCTCTACCCCCAACCGCACCGTACCTTGCCCTATGCATCTCTTCCATTTGGCTGTTCCTGAGTTGAATCCTTTGTAATAACCTGGTAAACTTAAATGTTTTCCTGCATTCTATGAGGCATTCTAGTGAATTATCAAATCTGAAGGGGTAGGGGGTACCATGGGGAACACTTGAATTTGTAGCGAAGTTGAACAGAAGTGCATTTAGCTAGGGCAGTCTTGTGGGACTGATCCTTTAAACTTGTGGAGGCTGATGGTAACTCCAGGTAGTGTCAGAAGAGGATTTAATTGTTGGCCATCCAATTGATGTAGAGAAACAGAGAAATATATTCTGGTATATTTCATTCCTAGCTAGCTCTCCTCAAGTCTTTCTTTCTCTTCCCTTTAACTATGTAACTTCTTGAAAGACAAGTCCACAATAGACATTAGCCATTCCTTTCTTCATCTCTTCTCTCGTCTCCCTGCTCTTACCTGCCCTTCTCTCTTCTGCTCTTCTCCCAATCTCTGTGTACACATCTATATCCCCAGCAGTACCTATCTATGACTTTCATTAAAGCTCTGAGCTTGTATTACCATCTGCTAATTGGATATCTCCAACTAAAGATTTTACAGGCATCTCAAACTCAGTATGTCTGAAACTAGATTTATTATCTCCCCTTTGCTAAAATATTCTTCTCTGCTACTTCGGAACCCAGTTAAAAGCATCATTTAGATTAATTACCCATAGTTTTCCCTCTTTGTTCTTCCTGTTCAATATGGACAAGAAGAGTTGCAAAGCACTAGGTTAGAGCTTAGCTATCCGTTTAGCTAAGGATATCCAGCTAACCATAATGCTTCATTCATCAAACATTCAGGAATAACAGAAGTCCGTTTGCATTTGGGTGCTTCATTTGTGTCCCTTTTTGCATTATCTTCTTAATCAAGAAAGGGATCTATAATGACTGTGGATTTCCCTTCTATTTGAAATTCCTTTGTGTTCACATTCCCACTTCAGAAAAGAGGAGGGCAGTGCCAATTTTAATTAAAAATTTCAGGACATCAATTCACCTAGCCAGACATGAATTCCACAGAATGCTCTTCCTTAAAGATTATTTCCTAATTAATACACTGAGTATCTGTTATATTCATCTAAATGGGAATGGGATGAGAAACTGACATCACTTTTTAAAATCAGTTTTATTAAAGTATGATCCCCATGCAGTAAGCCACACCTATTTAAAGTATATAGTTCAATGAGATTTGACAATTGTATACATCTGTGTAAAGACCTCCACAATCAAGGTATAGAACATTTCCATAAAACCAAAAGGTTTCCTTATATCCCTTTGCACTAAGGCGCCTCATCTTTCTTTAATATCAAGGAAAAAACGTATCTGCATTCTGTCATTTGCATTTTCTGGAATTTCACATAACTGGAAGCATACCATGTTCACTCTTTCGGATCCAGATTCTTTTGTGTAGCATGAAGTTTTTGAAATTAAACCATCCTGTTGCATGGATCTTGCTTTTTATCTCCGAGTAGTTTTCTATTGTATAAATTCACCCCAAATTGTTCATCCATTCACCTAGTGATTGACTTGCTTCCAGTTTGGGGTTATAGTGAACAAAGCTTCTAAGAACATTCAGGTACTCATCTTCGGAAGGATATGTTTCTCTCCATTTCTCTTGGGTAAATACCTACCAGTGGAACTGAGGGTTAAATATTCAGTATAGGTTTAACTTGGTAAGAAACTTCCAAATTGTTTAACAAAATGGTTGGAAAGTTTTACATTCCCATCAGCAATGCTGATTCAGTTAATTTAATGATTATGTTTTACAAGTCTTCCATATTCTATTGATTTTATGACTACTATTAAAAAATTAACTACTGAGAAAGGAGTGTTGAAATATCCAGCTATAATAGTTTGTCTATTGCTAATTTCAGTTTGGTCAGATTTTTCTTCAGGTATTTTTTGAAGCTCTTAAATGCATGAACATTTAAAGTTTTTATATTATTTTGATAAATTGATTCCTAGATGAAATGTTCCCTTTTATTCCTGCTAATATTTCTTTTCCTGATGTGTACTTTGGTCACTGTTGGTACAGCCATTCCAGTTTTCTCTTGATTAGTATTTGCATATTATATTGTTTTCTATCTTTTACTTTTAATCTATCTATATCTTTATATTTGAAGTGTTTTTTCTTATAGACAGCATATAGCCATATCTTGCTTTTTAATCCAGCCTGACAGTCCATGCTTTTTAATTAGAATGTTTAGACTATTTACATTCAGTGCAATTATCTACAATATTGGGATTATATCAACCGTCCTATTTTTTTCTTTTTGTTTCATTTATTCTTTGTTTCTTTTTACTCCTTTTCCTGATTTCCTTTGGATTACTTGAATGTTTTATTCCATTCCACTTAATCTACACTAATAGCATTTTATTTTTTCAATTTTTTTTTGTCATTTGCATCTTTAACTTATGACAGCCTACTTTCTTTCTTTTTTTTAAACTTTTTATCTTATATTGGAGTAGAGCCGATTAACAACATTGTGATGGTTTCAGATGCACAGCAAAGCAACTCAGCCATACATGTACATGTATCCATCCTCCCCCAGACTCCCTGCCATCCAGGCTGCCACATAACATTGAGCAGAGTTCCCTGTGCTATACAGTAGGACCTTGTTGGTTATCCTTTTTAAATACAGCAGTGTGTACATGTCAACCCCAAACTCCTTAACTATCCCTTCCCTCCACCCTTCCCCACCAGTAACCAGAAGCTCATTCTCTAAGTCTGTGAGTCCGTTTCTGTTTTGTAATTATGTTAATTTGTATCATTTCTTTTTAGATTCTGCATATAAGCGATATCATACAATATTTCTCCTTCTCAAAGACGGCTTTCAAATAATGTACCACTTCAGGAATAATGCAAGAAACTTAGAACAGTATACTCATTTTTCTTCTTCTCTCCTTTGTGGTTTCCAATTAGGCCCAATTATAGATCACTTGAAGTTCTTTTATTTTTTATTGTTTTAGGGGTTTTTTTCCTTCATGTCAGTTTGGATAGTGTCTGATGCTAGATTTTCAAGTTCACTAATTTTTTCTTCTTCAGTGTCTAATCTACTTTTAATACAATTGAATATTTTTAAATGTATATATTGTATTTTTTCATGACCAGAGTTTGTGCTTTTCTATCACTTGTTTTGCTCATGTTTTTTTCTTTAAATTGAAAGAGCATAAGCATATCATTAAAGCCTATTTAAAATCCTTCATCTACTAATTCCATAATCTCTGTGATATATATTTCTATTTATTGGTTTTTCTCTGTCACTAGTCTCATTTTCCTACTTCCTTACATTTGTAATAGTTTTTATTAGATGCTGAACATGGTGAATTTCCCATTGTTGAATGCTAATTGTGCTGTTTTTTCTTAAAGAATTTGGACTTAGTTATGGCAAGAAGTAACCTGCAGTTCAGCTTGATACTTTCAAAACTTGTTTGTAAATGCTGTTATGATAGGTTTAGAGTTATCTTTACTCTAGATCTAGAGTAGACCTTCCTGTATTATGGTCTGAAAAGTGACTTTAAGCTTTCTGCTGTGTTTTCTGGGATGATCATAGTGCTCACCTTGCTTGTTTTCTTCTCTCAGGATCACCATCCTGCTTCATTTTTTGTCTAATGTCTGAAAGAGTTGCTTCATATATCTTGTTCATTTTTCTAGTTTTGTTCCCCTTTTCTAGACTTTTATGATGTGAGGATAAATCTGTTAATCCATAATGGCTGGAGGCAGAAAGTCTGACATCTCTTTCCAAAGAGACTTAGTGGGTAGTGATCTCTCTAAAATTTCTTTGGTTTTAAGAGGGAAAAGTTTACCTTTGCATGGTAGAAAACACTTCTTACCCCAAAGTTTACTCCATCTTTGTTGAATGGAAAATAAGTCAGTCGATAGTATGGTTTTTCAGTCTCACACCTATTTGCACTTAGAGACGCAGAGGTTATTCTCTAAAATTCATACCATTTGTTCAGGAAAAAACACTGACTATTATATATGTTGCATTAGTTACTTACTACTATGTAACAAACCGCCCCAAAAGTTTTGTGCCTTTAAGTAACAACCTTTTTTTTTTCTCATGAGTCTACGGACTGATCAGTCAGTTCTGTTGATCTGCGTGGGCTTGCTGTGGCTCACTTACTGAAGTGTGTTCAGCTGCAGGTCTGACAGTCTTCTTTGCCGCTCTTAGTTGAATTCTTTCACCTATCTTGGGCCTCGGTTGGGACAACTAAATTGGTTCCGCTTTATTCCATGTGGTCTACATTTGGTCTCATGGTGGTGGCAATTTTCTAAGAGAGCAAATGGAATTATTTAAGGCTTCTTGGACTGGCACAAACTTCTGCTGCAGTCTTTTGGCCAACACAAGTCATAGGGTCAGCCCACATGCAAGGGTTAGAGAAATAGAGCCTACCTCTTGATGGGAGGAAAGGCAAGTCATCTTGCAAAGGGTTTGGATACAAAAAGCAGTGGAAATTTAGAGCCATTTTTACAATCCACCTACTACATATACTTTACCTATGCAAAATGATCTTATTTTAGGAAATCCACTAAGCTCAGAAAGATTACTGTGATCTGAAGTTTTCTCTCCTGAGCTTCACTAATCATGATGAGTCACTCTAGCATATGGGCAATGAGAACACTAGGAAATCTCATTAATCAGCCATCTATATCTGTCTCCTCTAGCCTCTGCCTATGACTATTTCCATCTCCTTTATTGTTATTTTTGCCAAATCTTAAAAATATGCCATAACCTATGATCAAGCAAATACTACTGAAATGAATACTAAAAGGAATACTAAATGAATAATAATAATAATGTACTAAATGAAAGCTATCCTCAGTGCCTTGGTGAAATACTTTCTTTGCACTTTGCACCATCACCCTTATAACATTTATCATATTTTTCCTTTCATTTTAGCTATTTATTATTTATTTATTTATTTATCTTTGGGACTCACTCTTCAAACTTCCCATAGTCCCCAAATCTAGATAACTAAGATACTTAGGAGTCTCAGAATTCATTTTACCAATAATGACACTTTTGGCTGCAGCAAATGTCTAGTTTTCCTCATAGCATCACAGCAAATTTTTAAAGATTTTTAAAGAGAGAGAAGGCTAGAGAGCACAGAAGAAGGAGTGGGTGTGGTAGGCAAAATAATGCTCCCCTCCCCGCCCCCCCCACACACATACATGACCACATTTTGGAGCTGTGGATATGTTACCCACATGGCAAAAGGGACTTTGAGGTTGTGATTAATTAAGGACCCTGAGAGGGAGAAATTATCGTGAATTATCTAGGTATGTCCAACCTAATATCCACCTCCACCTCTCTTGGCTGTGGTCAGAGAGAAATGTGACAATGGTGGAAGAAGCGTCAGGGAGATGTGATGTTGCTGTCTGTGAGGATACAGGAAGGGGCCACTAGCCAAAGAATGCAGATATTCTATAGAAGCTGGAAATAGATTTTGCTCTGGAGCCTCCAGAAAAAAATACAGTTTTGCCAACACCTTGAATTTAGTCCAGTAAGACCTATGTTGGACTTCTGACCCACAGACTGTAGGATAATAAATATGTGTTGTTGACACCACTGCTTGTGGTAATTTGGTATAGAAGCAACAGGAAACTAGTATGGTGGGAATGCATAGAGATCAGAAGAGACATTTTCCAGAAATGCATGGCTGTTCTCAGGTGATCACATTTATGCTTTACTCAAAGATTCCTTTTAAAGTCATTGAATATAAGCCCCCTCATGAACAGTGAGGTTTTCTCTCCAAGGTAACAGTTATCAACAGAATTTTTTCTTCTCCATAATGTCACATCTCTGTGCACATGCATATATCTGAGATTAAAATAAAAAACAGAATAAGAGAAACAGAGGTTGTATAGGCAGGTAATATTATAAGCCTTCAAATCTCCATCCCTGTCATTGCCACAAACATTTGCCAACTGCCTGCTACATGGAAGGCATGTTGCTATGTACTGAGGATATAGAACTAAACACTTGGCTTTGACCCTCAATGCAATACCATTCACTTATTTGATGCCTTGCTTAGCTTATTTCTGAGCACTGCTCTTGGGAGGAACTAGTAAATGATTTTTAAAAGTTGACCTTTTTCTGTAATATAGTGTTTAACAATGGCACCTGATTTTCCCAATGATAATGGGTCCTGGAAGGCACTAAATCACCGAAGTGGAAATCTGTCTTATTTCCCATCCTGTGCCTACTAAGGTGAAGATTTAAGTGACATATTTTAGGAAGATCCAACAGAAACTGGAATAGTGAAAGGATCAGCACCAGCTGAAGGCGACAGGCCTATGAGCTCGTGTTAATGAACAACATATTGTGCAGTACCAACCAACTGAATAGAGGTATAGAAAGCCATTCCCAACTGTTGCGTATGTAGAGAGAGTGTCAATAAGGACTTTATTTCTGGCTGAAGGAAAGCTTTTCTTTTTAGAGATATTGGTGAAAACTGACCCTTCAAGGAGTGAATGATTGAGATCAAACCAATCTGTGATACCTTACAGTTGTATAATTTTGAGAAAGTTCCTCAACTTCTATGAGCTTCTGTTTTCTCATTTTTAAAGCATGTGTAATAAATTTCTGAATCACAGAAATGTTATCAGTATTATATCATATGGGGAAAAGATTGCAAAAGCACCTAATGATGTGTTTGGTCCATACACTATACATAAAAGGTCTTTTATTCATTGTTTCATTTATTCAAAGCCTACTTGGAATTTGCAAATACAGTGACACAATCCTTGAGCATAATGACTCCACGCACATAAGAACTGCTGACTTTCAAATTTTGAGATTTGCAAATGGAGTCACCAATCCGCCAAGATTTGCACAAAATGCTTCAACAGAGCAATTATAAATTAAGTCTCTCTTTTGTTTCATGTTTCATTTTAGATGTTTCATAACCAACTCCTTTGGAAAGGAAAAAACTATCTAGCACATCAGCATTTCTCTAGTACAATAAGATTTGAAGAGCTGAATGACAGTGTCTCCTGGAGAAGGGATTTTCTACTCACAGAAGCTGAGATGAAAATCATCTTTCCCAGTTTTACAAATTAGAAAATAAAGTCTCCACTGTCTTTTCTGCCAGTATTTTTCTGGTGTTGGAATTCTGATGGAAACATTCAAGTTTAATGCAACCTCTTTATCACTTTTGAAGGCAAAACCATGCATTTTTCTTTTATATCCTCTATGTTCTAATCCATAGTTAAGATATGTTTATCTTTACATATACATATATATGATATGTATTAGATTTCTGAAAAGAAAGAAAGACTGTTTTTACACGTCAGAATTAACTATATGGTTTTTAAATTAGAAAACTACTAAGGTGCATTTAACCTGCTTTAACCCTCTACCCGTAATTCTCAATCCTGGTTTCACAATAGAATGACTTAGGCAACCTTTAAGAAATATCTATATTCAGAAGTGCCCCTCTTCTAATTTAATTGGTCTGGGATGGGGCCCAGGGTACACTGTGCTTTTTAAAGAAGTTTCTCAAGTAATTTTAATGAGTAGCCAAAGATGAGAAATAATGACCTACACCAATGGGTTAGTGGTTTGTAGTCTCAGCAGTTCATTGGAATCACCTGGGGGAGCTTTAATGCTGATGTCCAAGGCACACTCCAGACCTATTAAATAAGAACCGGGGATGAGGGAGGAGTCAGTACTTTTTAAAGTTCCCCAGCATGTGCCACAGGGTTGAGAACCAGTGCTTCACTGTGCTAGTGAGTCATGACTATGATGTACATTAGGCATCAAATGATCCATCATGCAGCTTTATATTCCAGCTCACTGCAGCTGGGACTCATATTCAACTCATCTTTGTTTCAGATATGGAATTAACAAATTAATTTCAAGTTCCATCATACCTTTACTAAGATGAATATCGTCAGTGATCAGAGAACTGCCTCTAGTGCCACTGACATATTTGCTTTCACAATATTTTGAGAACTAAGAGTCTACTGTGAGCAAATATTAATATCATTCCATGTGATCAAATTTTGTCCCGGAATTGGCCTTGGACAATTCATGATTTCATGAGTATCGGGGTCTCTCAACCTTACTGATACCTTACGCTTTAGGCATTGTTGAACCATGCAGTTGGCTTTGGGTAAACTTTATAACCTTCATACTCACCACTTTTTAGTGTCTTCCAACCCCAGGGGAATACTTTTACTATTATAGGGAAGTATGGGGTCAATATTACTTATGTTATCACTATTTTTCTGAAGCTCAATCATGCCCAGAATTTCAGAGAACTTTCAGGGAAGCTACGTCTTCTCTTGGCACCTTACTATTACCTGTCTCTAAAGTAGAACCATCTTTGTGTTTCTCAGTATATATCTTCAACAAGCAATGGAAGCATCACTCTAGTGTTACTGAGTAATTTGACTTATTAACTATGAGAGTAGTCTTTAGTATGAGGAATTTTTATGCATTTTCTTACATGGTCTTTGCCTAGAAACATTTTATTTCGCGGTCTTTGTTGGCCCTCTTGTAAATCTGTTTTGGAACAGGTTCCTTGGGCAGCTGGATTTGAAATGAGGCTTTGTTAGTTGTGAAATCAAAATCACAGTCCTTCTGTGGTTTTGATGTGAGAGCTCCATCTGGAAATGGATCAGCCCTTACTGTCTCAGCATATGTCCCAGGGACTACATTCTCCCAATAATTCCAACAACGCTGTGGTTCCAAATTCAGCAGTTTCCCCCACCCCCTTGCTGTCATACATCCATCTATGAGCATCCAAACTTCAGGAAGCTAAAAAGAGTGTGGAGAGATATTTATAATGAAGAAATAAAATAGCCCCCGCATCAAAATTAAGTGAGGCTGAAATATTCTTCTGGTTTCTATTCTACTCAGGGTTACGGAGGGGCTTTACTTTGTTCTGACTTTGTTTACATGTAAGTCAGCTGAGTTCTCACCATTTCCCTGCAGATCAGCATTTCAGTGTCACAGACTGACCTTCTCTGCCATTAGGTCATCGGACATGCCAAACAACAAGGGGCCTTTCTAATTACAGAGCTCTGGGGCGCAACAGCGTGGCTCACATTGTTGAGGTGGAAAGAGGACAAAAAATGAGTTTTCTCATTCTAGGTTTGAGAAAAAATACAGAACAAAAGTGTCCATACCTCAGTATAGAATGTCCACACAATGCAGATGGCCACCATGCCCTAGATGGAAGAAATTCACACACTGCTTCCTCTGCCTTTTATATGAACCACCACAGATGGCCAGCCACAACCCTCAGAGATTGCTCTTTGATTTCTCTTGCAGTGTCAACTGTCAATGCCAATTTCTGGACCATGTCCATTGGCAACACAGGTGGAAACATAGTCATTAAAGCAGGATGAGTAAGAACTGAAGAATCAACCACCTTTCACCTGGCCTGGCATCCAGTGGGGAGGCTTCCCACAGTAATAGTAGAGACATAGTTTCCTTCATGCCTCCCTTTATCCTGATCTGTGACAGATCCGTATGTATGCTCTGTTTCCAACTGAAACCGCCTGCTGCTAAATCCTTCAGACTGCTCTAATTCTAGAAGCTTAGTTTCAGATTACTGTACATCCTCTCAGAGGGAATGGAAGTCAGAGAGAGATCCTAAGGCCATAATTCCCAGAGAATAGCTCTGCTTGAAGATCTAGGGCTGCCATTTGAAAGAATGACCAAAAGGCCATTTTTTAGGTCCATGAGTCTCAAAAGTTAATGCCCATGAGTATCATTTCAGACACTTGTCAGAAATGCAGACTCTCAGCCCCCCTTTTTTTTTTCCAACTCAGAAGGTCTGGGTTCAGGCCTGGGGTGGGGTGGGGGGCCTGATATATCACTGCACACGATTCTGATGTAGTTGGTCTGTGGTATACACACTATAAGAGGCTTAGAAACATAGCAAGGAGAGTTTTTTATATTCTTCTTGAAAGGTGGGTTTTAAGGTATACTTGTTATCTATTCTCTTAGCTTATTTTGGGTACCAGGTAGCCTTGAGACTCTATGAAACCTGAAGGCATATGGAGTTCTCTCTGTTTTAGTGTGTCTAGGTACATGAATTGACTAGGATTAAATGGGGACACATCCAATCAGTCAGCAAATAATAGCTGAACTCTTGCTCGGCTGAGAATTGTACCAGGTACTGCTGGCACACAGTGATAAGAAAAAAGTGTTACTAATGCATTTAGGGCAATGCGATTTACTTTGGAAGGGGAAACGTAACAGAGATGATGGAAGCTGAGCTTTGTTTTAAACTATTGCAAGAAAACTGCCAGGCATGGAAGAGAAGGAAGTTTCTGAGAAATAGGCAAAAAATCATATGCAAAAGCAAGGAGCTAAGAATTAGCCTTTTATAGTCTAGACATTTTAGGAAGTTCGACGACGTTGGAAAAACACGTGGATGGTGAGAAGTGGCAGAAAATAAGGTGGGCAGGAGAGAGCCTTGAGATTGTATTACAGAGAGTTTTATACGACAAAACAAGAACTTTGATTTTGATCATGTATGGCACGAAACATTATTGAGAGAAACTAAAGAATCCCAAAACAAATGAAGTGCACCATATTCATAGATTGGAAGACTCTCAAAGACAGTATTTCAAAAATAACCATTCTTCCTAAATTGAACTATAATTCAAAGGAATCAGAATCTCTGAAGTTTTGTGAAACTTGATAGGCCTATTCTAAACTTCAGGCAGAGTGGTGCTGTCAGAAGAATAGCTAAATAGACCAACAGAAAAGCACAGAGATTCCAGAAACTGATGCACACACACAACGCCACTTGATTTATAAAGAGATAGCACTATACCACAGTGAGGAAAAAATGGCACTTTGAATAAATGGTACTGGGCCCATTAGCTATCTACATGGAAAAAACAATTTTTACCCATACCCCACTCCTTGTACAAAAGTTAATTCCAGATGGTCCATAGATCAAAAAGTTAAAGTTAAAATAAAAAACATTCCCAAAAATAACATCTTCTATACATTTTTTAAAACACTAACCAAAATGAAAAGCCTTGATAAATGGGACATTAGAATTAAAAGCCTAAGTTTATCAAAAGACCCCATTCTAAGAAGACCACAGAGTAGAAAATATTTGCCTCACATATAACAGACAAAGGAACGAAGTACCAAATACATAGAGAACTCCTACAAAAAACTGAGCCAAGTTTTTTTAAATGTTCAGAATATTTGAACAGGCACGTCACAGAAAAGACATCCAAATTAACAGTAAGCATGGGAAAATGTGGCCAATCTCATTACTCATCATGAACTGAAAGTTAAAAACGTAACGAACACAACTATATGCTCATTAATTAGCTGAGATTGAAGGTACTAACAACACCAAGTGCTACCATGATTTGGATTAAGGGACAGTCTCATATATGGCTGCTGGAAATAAAAATTGGTATAACCGGGCTTCCCTGGTGGCGCAGTGGTTGAGAGTCCGCCTGCCGATGCAGGGGACACGGGTTCGTGCCCCGGTCCGGGAAGATCCCACATGCTGTGGAGCGGCTGCGCCCGTGAGCCATGGCTGCTGAGCCTGCACGTCCGGAGCCTGTGCTCCGCAACGGGAGAGGCCACAACAGTGAGAGGCCCGCATACCGCAAAAAAAAAAAAAAAAAAAAAAAAAAAAAAATTGGTATTAACCATTTGGGAAAAGTGGTAATATTTATAAAGACATATGTTCCTACCACCCAACAACTCCTTAGGAATATACTCAACACAACTGCATCCATATCTGTACCAAACTATGTATTAGAAATGTTAAGAGCATTCTTAAAGTAGCCCAAAACTGAAAAATTCAAATGTCAATCAATAGCAGATTTGATAAATAAACTGTGGTATATCCATACAATGGAATGTCATACTACAATGAGAATAAGCAAATTACTATTACACATAACGATGTGAATAAACACCAACTTTATAGTTGAGTGAAAGAAGACAGACACAAAAGAACCATACCATTATTCCCTTTATATAAAGTTCATATAAAGTTCAAAACAGGCAAAACTGATAGTATAGAAGTCCTGCAAATGGTTACCTTTGGGGAGGGAACATGAAAGAGTCTTCAGGAGTTCTAGAATATTCTTTTTTCATATGTGGTGGTTACACAGGTATGTTTACTTTTTGAAAATTGACTTAACTGTACACATATGACTTGTGTACACTTCTGTATTTATGATATAATTTAATACAAATTTTACTTCAAACATTTTCTTTTTTTTTTTTCTTTTTTTTTTTTTTTTTTTTGCTGTAAACAGGCCTCTCACTGCTGTGGCCTCTCCTGTTGCGGAGCACAGGCTCTGGACGCGCAGACTCAGCGGCCATGGCTCACGGGCCCAGCCGCTCCGCGGCATGTGGGATCTTCCCAGACCGGGGCACGAACCCGTGTCCCCTGCATCGGCAGGCGGACTCGCAACCACTGCGCCACCAGGGAAGCCCTCAAACATTTTCAAAGGAATTTAATCAGAATGGAGGAAGCATGCTATTTTCTCAGATGGGACATGACTTATTCTAGCATTATGTTGAAAGTTTTTTTCTTTTTGCTGATGTTTGTTTCCTCTAGGACAATGTTTTCAACAACAAATATCAAGCTGATTTGCCTTAAAAAAGATAGGTTGTTCTGCAAATGCAGGAAATAGATGAGACTCTGAATTGTGTGGAAATAGAAACGTGAGTCAGAAAAGAGGCAATGTTTCAGAGATAGAAATCACAGGACTTGAAGTTCAATTATCTACAGGACGAGGAAAAGGGAAGCTAAAAGTCACTCTGAAGTTTCTAGCTTGATAGATTTAATGATTATACAGTTGAACAACATGAATCTTTTTTTTTTATTTTGGACACATTTGGTTGGCAGTATTAGAGGGTTATCTAGATGGACATATATTTATGCAATTGAAAATATAGGGCTGAAACTTAGTAAAAAGGTCAAGACTACAAATGTAAATGTGGGTCTCTTCAAATGTGTGTTTTATGTTTCGAATTTATGTTTTGTGGCTAAAGCCCTGAAAATAAATGTATCCCTCTCCACCCTGAGGAAATGTGCTGGGTGAAGAGAGAGAAGGGTAATTAACAGAAGCTGGGAGCATTAGGAGGAGGTTTCAAGCAAGGAGCTCATTTGCAATTTATCTTAACTGCTTTTTTTTAAGTGACCCTCACATATCTGAATATCTAAACACACAGTGGACCTAAGTAATTCTCATATTCTCTTGTTGTCCTTTAATATCTATCTTCTAAGTATAAGAATTATTTTAGAAGCATCACAAATAGTGTCTGGTGTTCCACAAAAGTTAATAAATCACTTGCATCTGAATCACAGTATTACCAGAAGACAGTATTAGATGGATCCTATTATAATGACAGTTATTTCAAAAGTATCCTACAACTTAAATAAAATTGATGTTAACTTAACATGTCTGTAGCCTCATAAGTGGATTTCAGAGGTGTGAATCAGATATCCATAATACTCTCCTGGAAAATGAATACCTTTCAGAAGAATCATATTTTAAATCAATGTGGAACATAAAATATTCCCAGGTTTGTATCAGATGATCAACATAGACTTATAAATTTATCTTGCTGCTAAAAATGTTAGTTTTATTCTAAAGCCTATTATTCATCCATTACAATTTACTAAAGCTTACACCATATTCCCTGACGTCATACTAACAATACTCACTAAGGAAAGACAGACTCTACTCCCGTTTGTAAATCCATTGTTCTGGTTATCTATTGTTATGTAACAAATTACCCCAAAACTTAGTGGCTTAAAATGATGCCCATTTTATTAGATCTCACAGTTTTGGGGGTCAGGAATGCTGGCAGGGCTCAGCTGGGCAACTCTTCTGCTACATATGGCATTAATCAACATCCATTGATGGTATTCAGCTGGTGGATGGGCTGGGTAGAGTATTGATGTTCACTGCACTCAGATGTTTGGTGTGTTGGCAGGGATTCCTGGAACGCTGGGCTCAACTGTTGACTGTCACCTGGAGCACCTACAAGTGACCTTTCCAACATGGTGGTGTCAGAGTAGTTAGACCACTGGGGTGGTTCATGGTTCCTGGAGATGTTGTTCTAGAGGAAGTGGACACTGCTGGTTTCTTAAGGCCTAGCCTGGAAATGGGTATGTTACTTCTGCTATCATTTTGCCAGGCAGTCAGGAAAACTATTCAGGTTCAAGGAGAGAGAATATAGATAGGCCTCTAACTCTTGAGTGAAGGTGTGTCAAAATATCTGAGGTTTTCTTTAATCCATGTAATAATTACAAATCATTTATGACCCTGAATTTTAAATGTTTGTATACCACCTTAGGTTGCAAAAATATAATGAAAGCAAACACGAAAATAGTCTAATTTCACGAAGTGCAATAATCTCTTTGAAAGGTATTTAGATCTGGACCTAGAAATATCTGGAATTAAAATTTGAGACTAAAAGTGAAATAGATGGTATGTATGTATATATTATGTATATACTTATAGATGGTATAAAATACATGATATGGTAAAAGTAGAGGAAAACTAGAAATTAACTCAATTATTTTTGATGCCTTTGTTTAGGGATAATAAATTTGGACTCTTTCACTTAGAAAAATAAATATGATTCTTGATTTTTCTCTACTAACAATTTAAAGGAATTCACATTCGTAAGTTTTTGCACGTGTAAATCTCTATGTATTTGGCTTTGACGCTTAAGTGTTCTGAAAGAGATTCACTGCATTTGTATCCCTCCTATGTGCTAGGCCTGATGTTAAGCACACTGTCTGTACAACTTATTTAATCTTCAGAACCAATCTTTGAATTGAGCACTATAAGCCTTATTTTATAGATGAGGAGACTGAGGGTCAAAAAAGATGTATGTATACGTGTGTATGCATGTGTGTGTGTGTGTGTGTATATATATATATATACACACCTGTGTGCTTATAAAAATGTGTTTAATATACAATAGGTATGCATTATATATGTATAGTAATAATATATGTATATATTTACATATATTATTACATAGTATACATACATATTATTTATGCATAGATATTTATTGTGATATGATTTACATATATATATATATATATTTGAGGGACACTTTTCAGATTATACCTCCTTCTGTTCTTGAATAGAAGTTATTACTATGGTAATCTCTCAGGTGTATCATCCTACTGTCTAGTGCAGCATGCCAAAATAGCTTTTAAATTTTGAGATATCTTTTCATCATACATTATAGGTAAAATTTCTGTCCATGTCTTTTCTTCAAACACAACTTTAAAATTCAGTTAATATTAATTACTATCTGCAGTTTTTGCTGTAGATAAAACACACGATGTAGTTCCAATCTAAGGTTTCAAAAATAAATCTATGCCACAGCATAATCTGAGTTCCAATATTCCTTCTTCAGATGCTTGGCAATACTGAGCTGACAGCTGGGAAAAGCAGAGAAGATTGCCATGACATGATTGGGCAGGTCAAGACTAGTGTTAGCATGGTGCACAGGTCGGACTTTCAATCATCTTAATATCTTTCCGAGCTGGAGCACAAAGAATCTGATTGGTATTTGTCTAACACTGATTAGAGATATTGGTGTAAGACCTTCATTTGCTTTGTTCAGAAGGAGAAGTAACCTACCTACCTACCTAAAAGGAGCAGGTCGGAGATTCTGATTCAGACATGCTTCAGTATTATCGGGCAAGAATGTCATGCTCCATCCTCCTTAAAGCACTTTACTGACCCAACAGTGCCCTGAGGATTAAGTCCAAATTCCTTTCCTGGCACCCTAAGTACTTGATCTGGCACCTGTTACTTCTCCAGCCCTCTCTCCACACCCTCTCTCCGTGGCACCCTGCACCTCAGCTGAACTGAATCTTCTTGTTTATAGTAGAGTGTGATGCTTTCACTTCTTTTTCCCTGCAGGTGTTCCCATTCGGTTGAGGAACTTGGGAAATTGCTGGGAAGCCCAAAATAGCAAGTAGGTAGAAAGATGCCCCAAGCCAATGTTGAATTGTATATAACGTGCATGCAAGATCAGCCCTAGCCCACAACATAGTGGGTAGATATAATTAACTATCCAGAGTGGAGCTGGAGGGAAACTTCAGCCCATATCTGAGCCCAACCAGGAGAAGCTAAGGCAAGGCAGACAACAACAGTGCAAACATAATCCAGGATACCCTACCAAGACCTTTGGGAGAAGAGAGATGGGCATGAAATAGGCATCTGATTAGCACCCGTGAGTTAATCGCCATCTTCCCTCAACTCTAATTGCAAGACAATGTGGTTCAGGCCTACAGAACACCTCCCAGAGGTCTCAGGTTAGGAAGGATATTTGGGGGTAGAAGGTGTGTATGTGCTTCGCTGACAGAAGATGCAATGATAATTCATCATAAAAATGCGAGAGGGCTTCCCTGGTGGCAAAGTGGTTGAGACTCCGTCTGGCGATGCAGGGGATGTGGGTTCGTGCCCTGGTCCGGGAAGATCCCACATGCCGCAGAGCAGCTGGGACCATGAGCCATGGCCGCTGAGGCTGCGCGTCCGGAGCCTGTGCTCCGCAAAGGGAGAGCCCACAACAGTGAGAGGCCCGCGTACCGCAAAAAAAAAAAAAAAAAAAAAGCGAGAATGATGGTAACTTTTCTGCATAGTGAAACAGGCATATCTATAAGGCTAGATGCTGTCTGCCTCAAAGGAGGATCTAAACTATGATTAAAATAAAACCTCAAATCAAAGTAACTTAATCAAAACTGGTATACCACGGGGAATATAAGTTGGTGCAGCCACTGTGGAAAAGTTTGGAGGTTCCTCAGAAAACTAAAAATAGAATTACCATATGATCCAGCAATCCCACTCCTGGACATATATTCAGGCAAAACTATAATTCAAAAAGATACATGCACCCCTATGTTCATAGCAGCACTATTCACAACAGCCAGGACATGGAAACAACCTAAATGTCCATCGACAGGTGAATGGAAAAAGATGTGGTACATTTATACAGTGGAATCCTACTCAGCCATAAAAAAGAACAAAATAATGCCATTTGCAGCAACATGGATGCAACCAGAGACCATCATACTAAGTGAAGTCAGAAAGAGAAGGAGAAGTACCATAAGATACCACCTATATGTGGAATCTAAAATATGACACAAGTGAACCTATCTGTGAAACAGAAACAGAATCACGGACATAGAGAACAGACTGGTGGTTGCCAAGGGGGAGGGGGTTGGGGAGGAATGGAGTGGGAGGCCATGATGAGCAGCAGATGGAAGCTTTTATATAGAGAATGGATAAAAAACAAGGTCCTACTGTATAGCACAGAGAACTATGTCCAGTATCCTATGATAAACCATAATGGAAAAGAATATTTTAAAAAAGAATGTATATATATATATATATATATATATATATGTGTATGTATAACTGAATCACTTTGCTGTATAGCAGTAGTTCACACAACACTGTAAATCAACTATACGTCAATTAAAAAAAAAAAAAAACGTACCACCACAGACGGCAGCCATACCTCAAGAAGGACAAGAAAAAGCCAAATGATTTTCAGCACCATAATTCAGAGTAGGGAAGCTACCAACCGTAAAAACATCATCCATCAACATGTGATTAGATTATTCTGTCCCTGAAAAAAAATATGATTATCTTTGTGAGCTGTTTATATTTTATAAATGATTAAGTTATAAAATCAGAGTCTCCCACTTGGAAAGAGACTAAAGACTGGACTGAAATTGATGGGCTTTACCTTGACCTGCACTCACTAGGCCTTTGGGGTCCTGAAATGACCAAATAGAAGGAAACATTGATATACATCCAGTCCAAGCTTGAGAGTTGCTAGACTCTGCAAGAGCCACAGGAAACCTAGAGGTTAGACTTCTTCTGCAACAGGGGAGGCAGGGCTCCTGAGGGAGAGCATTAAGGTTATCAGACTGAGAGATTTGACAGGAAACTGCCTGTGGATACGGGAACACCGGAGGAAAAAGGAAAAAAAAAACTTATGGGTGAATAGAGCATTTATGAAGAAAATCCTATTTATAAAGGCTTTGATTGGTAAGAGCTTTTCTCTCTCAGGTCTAGGGAATGTCTAGTTAGCCAGCCCTTTAATCTTCAGAGCTTCTGGAGAGAAGTGGACAGAAAGTCATTGACTGCCTCAGGTAGATTATCACATAGGACCACTTTGGTTATCAGCAGAGAGAAAAGTATCCACTATTCAGGAAGCAACACAAAAGACCCCATGCATAAAAGATAGACCAAACTCCTAATTCTACCATGTAGGTTAGGGAAGGTCATCCCCTGAAATCAAAGATTTCAGTTTTGGTGAAGAAAGAGGGGCTTATTTTCAGTACCATAATTAGACCTCATTGGGGAAATCACATGTATTTTCTAAATTTATATTCACTTAAATGGATGTAGCAAATCAAAGCTTAAAATTGCCTAAGGCATCCATAGCACTGTGCAGAATTTTCAAGTAATGGGTCCTGGTTCTCCTTTGTGCTGTTGCCTTATAAAAAATTTAATCTAAAAAAAGAGGGAATTGAAAGAAATGACATTTAAGGGTATGTGTATCTCAAAACCCTAGAAATCTCTAGACCAGCTTCTCCCCATTCCGCCCCCCCGCAAAGACCCTACAAATATAAATAAAGCTTTAATACACGTTTTGTGAAAATTAGATCAGTGAGCTCAATGTGGAGGTATGAATTGTTTTGATAAAGATAATGGTGGTCAGTTATAGCAGAAGAAACAGGCAGTACATGGAAGAAGGGAAGGAAAAACAAAAGAGAAGTGAGGGAAAGAAGTTCTTTGGAGACTTTTGAGGTTCACTTCTCCCATCACTGTAGGAATGTTCCAAGGGCTGTAAAAATTTAGATAAGAATAAAATTTTGCTTCATTACTCATTTCAGTTGGATAGAAGCCAAGTCTGGACTGAGAAGTAGAAAATATTTCCATGTATGGAGAGCAGCCTTCTGAGAACATCAGTGGGGGAGGGGGAAGGATGGGTCTGGACCCCAGCATCTAAATTTTGGACTCCTAGCTACTCTGAAACAATATCAATCCATTTTACATGACAGACAAGTCTTAATTTGGATTGCCCCAGAAGCAGACCCTAAGACAAGTATTGAGGTCTATCGTGAGTTTAATGGTGGCCCCTCAAAAGATACGTCCACCCAGAAATTGTGAGTGTGACGTTAGTTGGAAAAAGGGCCTTTAAAAATGTAATTAAATTAAGGATCATGAAATGAGATTACCCTGGAATAGGGTGAGCCCAAAATCCAATGACAAGTGTCCTTAAAAGCGGGAGGTAGGACATTTAACTGCAGAGGAGGAAAAGGCATATAGGAGATTGGAATTATCCTGCCACAAGCTGAGCAATGCCTGAAGACAGCAGTCACCGAAGAGGTAAGCAAGGCTCCCTTGAACTGAAGGTTCCCCGAAAGTCTTCAGAGGCAGTGTGGCCCTATCGACACCTTGATTTCAGATTTTTGGCCTCCAGAACTGTGGGTGAATAAATTTCTGCTGGGGTAATTTGTGTGGCAGCTGCAGAAAACTAAAACAAGATGCAAGTAGTTTATTTGGGAGGCAAAAGAAAATATTGATAGGAGAAAGGAAAAGTGAGAGGGAGAAGTCAGCTAAAAAAAATAGGATATCTAGCTATCAGTGAGAGCAACTGGAGCTTACTATTCCTGGGGAAAGCCTGAGAGCCAGCATAAGATATATGCCTCAGAGTTTATGGATCTGGGGAGAAGGGAGCTGGGGTGTTTATACACTCATCCCAGTCAGCCATCGGCTGAGGGCTGCTCTCAGGGGTATTGGTTCCCCAGCACTTCCAGCTCCCATCTGAATAGCAAAGTTGGCTCCAGCAGCAGAAGAGCCCACACAAAGAACTGCAGGTACTATCTGCTGAGGTCTGGCCACTCTTGCAACGTCTTAACTATATTACTGAGTGAAGTACGGTGAGGTGAGACACATATTGAGAAAGGAAAAGCAGAAAGTGTCTTAACACTTTTGTTATGCTCACATTTCCCTGGAGAGAACACAGCAAGCCACGCACCCAGTCGGTCACAGGGCAGGAGAAAGTGACTGTTGGGAACAAGCACCATTATTGTGGTTTCCAAGGGAAGGACTGAGAGACACAGGGTAATTAAGTTTAGGATTGGCTCATCTGAATAATTTCAGGGGGCTCTGGGGTCATGGGGGCTGTCTCTAGTTATCTGGTACCTGGCTCTGAGGTGATTAAGGCAGGTGGATAGTGGGCCAGAGTATGAGAGCCCAATAAGAGAGATGACGGGTGGGATTGTGGACTTAATTTGCTGGTGAAGAAGAGGAATTGACCAGCTTCTAACCAGGACCTCAAAAGTAAGTTAAGGTAACATTTTAAAAAAACTATTTACAGGTAAGGGCAAGGAGATATGGGTAAAGTGACAAGACCACTACAAGAAAATCCCATTTTAATACACTGCAGTGAAAATAAGATACAAATTTCCATTATAACTTATAAAGCCCTGGAATGCACTTACAAGTCATTCATTAAAAGTCCCCTTAAACAGTAACTTAAGAAATTGGTAAATATTATTCATCTGTGTCCACTGTCCCCTTATCAAAATTTGAAAAACATCCTTATCCATGTATGAATTTTTTCAGCCCACAAATGTTTATTGAGTGCTTACTCTATGCCAGAGACCAGACTCTGAGGATGCAATGAACAAAAGACGGCATTTCCTTATATCATTTACATGCTTTATAATTAGGGTGAGTGAGAGATGACAATTAAGAAGTAAGTAAATATATACAGTGTGGTAGATGGTAATTCTTTGGGGATTCAAAGGTCTTCCCATCTGGTATAATAATGACGACAAATTAAATGATATAAAAAAGCTTATTTCAACATCAAATAGCAATGTCCCAATTTCCAAGACATCCTTTCAATCACTGGTTGTTGCGGAAGTGTCATTTGATCCCATCTTTAGATGCTGCTGCACTCTGCTTGCCTCTACTCTGTCGTCTTGAAAAAGGATATGTACCTTTAAACCTAGAGAGCAGAGGTAACAGATCCTGTTTGAAATGGTTGCTAAGGGACCATTTTATAATTAGTGAACATCAACTCTGGTTTCAAAGGGCAAAGAAGGTCTCTCACTTGAAAAGGGAAAATTACTGCCGGTGATTGCGAAAAGGCCGTCACAGGGTTTATTCACGTACACTAGTAGCATTATACTACCGCATAATTTCTTTTTTTTTCCTTTTTGTTTGGAGGCTTTCTCCTACACTCACCCTTTATTGTTTTCTACAGTTTTATTTATTCCTTCTAATGTTTTCTGTACAGGAGACCAAGGGGAAGATCTGGGTAACACAGAGGGCAAGCAGGTCTTTTAATCCTTCAACAGGTAAGCAGAAGATACGCATGTCTTTCCTGCTGAAGGGCTAAAAGACTGAAGAGACACATTATCTTAAAAATGCCTGAAACTGCTTTTGGAGCTATACACGAGCCCAGGAAATTTTCTTTTTTTTAAATCAGAGATAGAAAGATTAAGCATGATTTCTGCAAAATTTTCATGGGAAGCAAGGGTTAGGTTAGGGAGCTAAGTATATCTGCATGTTTATATTCTTTAAGTATTGCTACAAATAGTTTTGCTGATTTTATAATTTGTTTAATATGCTTAGATATCTTCATAATTTTTTCATGAAAAAACTAGAATTTAGAAGAAAGTCAGGTAAAACTGACTCAGATAACTCAAAGGAAGTCTAGCTGTTGGGGGCAAACAGACCAGGATAACATAATTGTTCATCTGATGACAAGTTAATTGAATTTCATGAATAATTATGAGAATGAAAAAAAGTTTTTACGAGCCTCATATTCAAGGCTTGTAAACATTGCAGGCATTAAAATAAGAGCTAAGGAAATGTAGAGAAAGTGTAAAGCTAATTTGCTTTCCATTCAGAATTTATATTTTATAATGCTGTCACATTTCTAAATGATGAGAACAATTTTATTTTTAAAAGTAAATGCTGGCAAGGCATTTTTACTCTAAGTATACTTTTGACATAAACTAACTCAAAAACAAAATCTGACTAGCTAGAGCAGTTACTTTATCAGGAAGATGTGATATTTTTTGCTTCCTTAAAGCTGATTCTCAATGAGATGAATAAGTAAGGAAAGACTTCCTAATATGTCAAATGGAGTTCAAACTATTCAGTCATAAGCCAAGACTTGCAAACTCCAAATTTATGTCAGCTTTCCACTTCAGATAAGATCTTTTTTTTTTTTTAATAAAGTATAGGAAAAACATCACCTTCATGTCCTTCTCTCCTGCTGTCCTACAAAATTTGCCCTCACTTTGCTTACATAGTCCTTGGTTGTTTGGTAAAGAGCTGGTCCTATGGGATCCTGATGGTAACGCGATGGAGGCAAATGAACTGTTTCATTTCCCATATGTAAGTAATTACCAAAGGAATGGAAAGCTAGCACTTAAGAGATTTTTTTTTTAAGAGGGAATGACTACTCACAGTTATTTGAAATGTATCTAATTACAGATTAGGTTATGTGTATTTATCATAGGTGGGAAGGTTAGACTTTCACTTTGTTAAGAGGTGAACTAGAACATTGGTATGCACAGTGAGACTTCTGAAACCAAAGGATAACATCGGATATTTTCCTAGAACAAACTGGCACTAGATATTGGGGAAAATCAACATATCTGAGCAGTGTTGTCAGATAAGAAACATTTATGTGATGTTCACACCTAGTTCTTCCCACTGGCCTTTGTGAAACTGAATATTTGAAAAGACAAATACTAGACTCTTGGCTTATGTTCCCAAGTTCGTTTACCTTAATTTAGTAAGTGATATCTAGGAAACGGTTGACACTCTCTTGGCCTACACCAGAAGCTTCTCTGGAACTTAAGAATAATAAATGAATGTGTGAAAAATTAAACGAAAAAGGGAGGAGGAGACCAAAGTAAAAAGATTCTTCCCATCACTGAACTTTGCCATGAATCTGGCTTGGTACCAGGTACACTGGTTGGCTTCTCCCTTTCCAAACGTTTTAGTCAATGGGGACCATTGTAGATAGATGGCGAATCACTGAAGGAGCTCACGTGTGGGAAGGTTAGGTGCTTTCTGATTCCAGCCCTCAGCCCTTCCCTTCTGACTTGATCTAAGCTGCATCAGCAGGCGTGTGGAAAGAGCTTGCTTCTAAACTGATGATAATGGGTCAAAAACTGTAGTAGTATAGCCAGGGAAATGTAGGGTTAGGACGTACCGCTCACAGGGGGACACGTTTTCCTTCATCAATTTGCCTTCCATGTGCGCAGAAGGTCATAGTCAGCTTTTACCTCTCCAAATGGAAACTCTTGGCTCCCATCTGACTACGCTGGTTTGTGCTGTTGCTTCCACAAGAGGACAGGCAGGGAAATATGTATGCAAAATGTCATATATCTTATGGTGTTAAAATGTACAAAATTATTACACATCCATTTCTACTAAGAACTGCTTTTTTAAAATTCCAACTAAGAATGAAACAAACATTTTCATTGCAAAACAGAATTTTTGCAGATCTGTTATGATTATTAGATAGGTAAGAGTTTGATTTCCCATGATCTAAAGAGAATTGTTTACAGACATCCACCTTCTAGTTAAATTTTAGAGTCCAAAGAAAGTCCACAATTGTCCATGGGCAACCAGCTAGGCCTCAGCACAGGAGGGCCACAACACCAATTTATTAAATGCATACCTGCCTCAAGACAATCTTTTCCTGGCAGATGCTCTAATTGTGCTCTGCGAGAGAGCCAGCCTGCCATCCCAAGAGGATGTAGTTCAAACACTGGTGCTCCTTGGAGGCTGACAGACGATGGGCTCCCCCTAGGGGCAGACGAGCTTCCGCAGAGGGAAAGCAGGTGGTAGGTTGCCAGGAAACCACCCCCTCGGTGCTCCTGACAGGAAAACACAGAAGCAGGTCTTCTTTCTGCACAGTGCTTGGTTAGGCAGTTTCATCTCTCTCTAGCACACCAGCTGAGTGCAGATCCTGCTTGAACACTCAGAAGCCAAGCTCATCTCAGTGAATCCCAATGGAGAAACTTTCCTATATCACTTTCTCTTTCTCTGGGGCCACCTCCCCTGATTTCCTTACACTCTTTATACTTGTCATTGTTGCTCTTGTAAACACAAGACAAAGCTTGAGGAGTGTTTTGGAAAAATAATGGCTGAGCTCCAGTAGCTGGCGGAGCAATGTGACTTAACAAGGGTACTTTATTCTTATGGCTTCATATCTACAGAGCTCTTTTCCTTCTAAAAGCTCAAAGAACAATTCCAGCCTTGATTTTTGCCTCTGCAAGACCCCATAAGGTTTAAGAAAATACAACTTCAAAAGGAGGCTCTAAAGAAAATCAGAGAGTATTTTTGTGTTTGCTATATTTATGCAGCATTATAAGATACTTAGTTATAGGTGTTTCTGGGCCAAGTCTTTTATTATTCTGATTATCCTTTGAATGGTCTTCATGTGCTTTAGGAAAATTTGCAATTATTTTCTTTATTTCCTCAGGTCTATGCTCCAATGTCTCTTTCTTGGTGAGGACTTCCCTGATTATATTACTTAAAATTGCAGCTCACTCCCCACCAGCACTCCCTCTGCCCCTACCCTGCTTTATATTTTTCCATAGAGAAAAAAAATCAGTTAAGGAAGTAGAAGCACTCAGAGTAGTATGGAACACGGGTGTGTTATAGAAATCAGGCCTGACCCAATTAGGAGAGAAGCTGGGGAAGCAGGGGTCTGCAAAGGGAACAGGGAGATCAAAGTCCTAACCCAGCCCTTCTGAAGCGGTGTTTCAGATGGACAAGTAGGCGCCTGCAAGAGAATGTGGGACGTGAAGCACGTCCAGCTGGAGCAGGGCAGCTCAGGAGAACCGGAAGAGAAGCCAATGGAAGGCTCTGCTGGTCAGCCTGGGGTTGAAGTAGGTCAGCAGAGCAGACAGTCAGCAGGAAGAGCAGGGGGAGAGGAGAGCAAGCAGGAATCCTCCGGCTCCTCTGTGTCTGTCTCTCCTGGGATCTAATCACGATGATCTTCAGATAGTATGGCTACTTCCTCACTGCCAGCTTCCCAACCTAGTGCAAATTCCATTTTCGGCTAACTCTAACTGGGAGCCATATAAGGAAAGGAATGAGGAGAAATATGGTTCCAGCTTAGCCAACTGGACACAGTACAAAACTACCACAGTCTTTAACCCCTCTTACATACTACATACTTTAATTAAGTTTCTCTTCTCTGTATGTGCATGTGGGCACGAGCGTGTGTGTGTGCACGAGCGTGTGCACACACACACACAGTCCTAAACTCTATGAATGTAGGGATTTTTATCTGTTTTATACACCTCAGTGTCTAGAATATAGCAAATATTCAATGAATCATTGTTGATTGAATTTTTGATTGCCGGCCTTTGAATTACACCTGGGGGCAAAGCCTGAGTCAGGATCATTAACTTATGGCTGACTAAATCTAGGTTCAGGAAGTGAATAAGTGGTCAATTCCAAAAAACTAAGCAAGTCACTGCGTCATCACTGGACTCTTCAGGGTCTCCCAGTGCACAAGGCGTTGTCCAGCTAGCATACCATTTCTATTAGAAGTCGATTCGATCTACTACCAGCAGTGGCCTTATTTCTGTCTTTAAGCTCGGGGCAACTTACAGGTAGTTCAGGGTATGAAAGAAAGAAGGGCCAATGCTGATGAGGTTAGTTTGTCAGCCTTACCCACGGGAAACCAGGAATTCAGCTGCAGAGATGCATGTTTTTAGCACCAGGTGTCAAGATCTGGAGAATTCATTCTGTTAAGTGTCTTGAAAAAGGCCTTAATTCCTACAGCCTGAAGGACACACTTCCTCAACTTATTGTTTCCATAGCCAGATTTTATTCATAGCTGGCTGATCCTTAAAAGACATGAGTCCTGCCCCCAAATATGTCCACCATTGGACTGTCTGGTGGCCTTATATTTTAGAAGTAGAAATTCCTTAGGATTCTTCAGGCAAGCCTGTTTTCAAGAGTCCTTTACCCATGGAAAGGATCATACATTGAAGCCTATCATTTAATCACTTACAGAGGATTAAGAAATATAGCTAATTAAAAGACCTAAGAGAATCACAAATTGGGGCACATACCCTGATATGGAAGGCAGTAGGGCAGAACAGTGAAATGTAAACTGAAATCATTGCCCAGAACCTCAGAGATGACACGTCAGACACACAATAATTTGGACACTAAAACCTACCCTGGAGCCTTTTGGCTGGGACTGAGGCTTGATCCACTATGGCCCCTGTGTAACCTGTGACTCAGTTGGGATAGTCTGCATTGCCAATAAAAGCAAGCAATACAATGTGCCTTAAACAGTCTAGAGGGGTATCAGCTCACAGAAGTGAAAAGCTCAGCCTTAAGCCCTGGATTGACCAGAGCTCCAAATGCATTTCTTTTCTGTTTTCTTGTTGGCCTTTTCTGTCCATCACCCTCTGACTGCCTTCATAAGATGGCTGCCCAGAGCAACCGATG
This sequence comes from Phocoena phocoena, assembly GCF_963924675.1. Taxonomy (NCBI): domain Eukaryota; kingdom Metazoa; phylum Chordata; class Mammalia; order Artiodactyla; family Phocoenidae; genus Phocoena; species Phocoena phocoena. Next base: position 90,630,468 of record NC_089228.1, read on the forward strand.
CTACGTGTTTCCTCAGCAGTCACGTGCATCAGGAACAAAAGGGGCATTTTTCAACACCATTAAACAAAGTTCTGAGCGTGATGTTCATGGGAGTACTCCTGAACTAACCCCTGTGTCCAGAGAAATATAGGACTGACTGGTTTAGGTCAGGGTTATCTGAAAAATAACCCTGGTTGGTGGGGTAATGGGATGGATTGCCCTGAGACTCTAGTATAGGCCCCAGTGGATACAGTACTAGTTTTCTAGGGCTGCCATAGCAAAACCCAGAGTTAGGGTGGCTTAAACAACTAAAATTTATATTCTCACAGTTATAGAGGCTGTAAGTCCAAGATCAAGGTGTCAGCAGATTTGGTTTCTCCTGAGGCCTCTCTCCCTGGCTTTCAGGTGACTGCCTTCTTGCTGTGTCCTCACATGGCTTTTCCTCAGTGCATGTGTGTATTCCTGGTATCTCTGTGCATGTCCAAATAGCCTCTTCGTATAGGGGCACCAGTCAATTGTATTAGGGCCCATCCATAAGATCTCATTTAACGTCTTTAAAGGCCCTAGCTCCAAAAACAGTTCTCCTGGGGGTTAGGGCTTCAACACACTGGTTTGGGTGGGGGGAGCATAATTCAGTCCATAAAAGGTGCTAAGAGTAGGGATGATCCCTCTCAGTGAGCATGATTACAATAGTGTGGGGCAGAAAGAGATGTTGCGGAGATAGCCAAGATGTCCACTACAATCTGCAAAACCCCCTAAAGTCAGTTCCCTTTGTCCATGATTTAAATACAGGAAAAAAAAAACAACCCACCCACAAGTTAATTGCGTGTTGAGCTTCCCTAGGGCAGACTGCTGCTAGATGTGGGTCTCTTGGGCTTTATTGTTTTGTCTAAGCAAACGTTTCCAAAAGTGTATTCCAAGGAGCACTTGTCTTGTGACATACTCTACACACAAATGTTTCTTGGTTAAATAATGGGAAATCCTGCATAGTATCTTTATAAAGATCTTGAGTTACAAATTAGCATATTTAAATGCCCCAAATAAAGTCCACAGTTTAAAAAAATGTTTACTTTTATATAACACAGTGCTTCTCAAACTTCTTGCCAGCATGGCATTTTCCCAAATATCACCTACTAAAATTCCCATGGAATACCTTTTAGGAAATGCTCTTCTGAGGAAATGTTACCTTTTATTCAAAGTAGGAAGAGAATCATTGCAGAAGGGCAAACATAACAGGTTAAATAATGTGATAGGCATTAACATTAGCCTAATTTAGTTTTACTTTGCTTTTCCCATAGAGGATTAAAGTTTACTGCTCTGGGAAAGGAAGCTGACAGATTTCTGTGCTAGTCTTTGGCTGTAACAGAAGGCTAGCTCTGGTGTTCACTTCACAGAAGCTGCTCTAGCAGAACACAGGAAGCCTGTGGTCATTACCTATTTGCACCTGTTGCTGCCACAGGCTGAGAGAGACAGAAGCAGGAACAAGGGACTTTAAGGTTCAGCAATAATGAAGTGTTTGCGCCAAAAGCATTGTCCGAGAAGAACTCTGCAAAGCAGAAAAGTAAGGAGCCAGTGACCAGAAAAAATAATCAGTGGCAGCAGCTCAGAGACAAGAGAGGCTCAGAGCCTTAGTCTACAAGGACTATAGGGGCTCGTGTGCCAAGAGCTCAACTCCACCCCCTTGCTCATGGGATACTTTTTCCAATTTTAAACACTTGGACACCATAAGGAGTGAATACTTCCAACATATAACCCAAGACATCTGTTCAAGCAAAGTAAAACTGAAAAACCTGAAGATAATTTGGAGCCTTCGGAACACCTGTGAGTCAAATAACGCACACTCCGCCCCTTCTTTAAAAGTGCAGATGAGCTTGAACCTTCTGGGCATTTTAGCAGTTTGCCATCTGTACCGATAACCTTTTTCTGCAGTAAGGAGAGTCTTCTAGGAGGATGTAGAATCCAGGATCCAAGCTAAGGAAACATGTTTACACCTGCTACATCTGTTCAATCATTTGCAGGCCCTGCTTCACACTGGAGTCTGTGCAGGCACACTTTTGAAATCATTCTTGTCTGGTTAAATTTCACACATGCTCCATAAAAACAGAGAAGCAGAATGGAAAACCAACCTTAAAAGCTCCATGGTCTGGGGTTGTGTTTCCAGAGAATACTATCTCCATTTTCCTTTTATCTTAAACTATTGTGGAATCCAAGTCATCATTAATAAGGTTAAGTATTTCTCTAGAGGTAGGTAATGCACTCACAAAAGATGGGAAGGGCATTACATTAGTTCTGTTGGAAAAGTAAAACCTGTAGACAAACTAACTGCAGTAAAGCAGCTGATAAAATAATAGGTTGAAAAACAACAATAATAACCAAACCACCTAGACAAAGAGCATAGCCATCTGTCTTTCCTCCGGGAAGAATATAACCCCAACCCATTTACTCTGATGCCAGTAGAGCCAGACACACTGGAATGTGCTGTAAAAAGACAATCAAGCCTTAAGAAAGAAACAGTGTGATTTGGGCAAACCACTCCGTAACAGTGATTCCTTTAATTTGTTAAATGGCTGCAGAAAGAATAGCACAGGTGAATAGATGAAAAGTACTCAAGGGATTTCGTGTAAGAGCTGCACTGAGAAAAGTAAGGTACCTATATGCTACAGTCCACTTTGAGAACCTTTGAAGGAGTGTTGGAAAGCAGAGGCCAAACAGGATACCAATTTTGTAACAACACGGATCACCTCTGACCTGTTCAGAGCATTTAGGCCATGACATTCAAGGAAATTTACTGATACTTATACTATAAAGACCTACTTCATATTATAATAAGTACAACAGTGGTATTTATACTGAGAAATTTGGGGGGTCCAGAGACAACAGGTGGCATGCAAGTTGATAATGAACCACATTTTAAAAGCAACCGTAATTCTGTTAGAGTTTCTTTATTGGGATCTATTTTTTTGCTCATCCAAAAATGGAATCTATTCTAAAGTGGAAAGTATTAAAACTAGATCATCTAGCCCAGTGTTTCAAACCCTCCTTCTTTGATTTTAAAATGAAACAACTAAGACATAGAAGACGGTACTGGTTCAGGGCATCAGAAACAATGGCAGAACCTGGACAAGAATCCAGTTTTCTGTTGGTAAGCCCCAGGCTTATGCAGAGATTCCTTCTGGCTACGATACTAAAAGAACCCAGTCTTCTCCACCCACAAGACACTGTGAGCGTGCAACAAACAGGTCATTTCTCTAGAAGACTTTCAGTTCTTGAAATTGGCTCAAACAATACCAAAGGTTAATATTTTCTATACATCCACTGAGAGATAAATACACAGCTCAAGAGTGTATGGTATCATTCTGCCTAATAAAACTTAAAGCTCGTGCTGCCTTCCCTTTCTGAAAGGGAAATACAAAATGAAAAGGCATTGTATCCCAAGTCAGCCATCACTACATTCACAGAACACATATGTGCTGCAACATACTTTTCGGGACCCTAGAGAAAATTTATAAAGAACTGATGCCTAATGGCAATGCTTTGTATATATAGTTCTTCTAACACAGTACTGGGATTTCAACTCTGTTATTGATGTTATAGTGGAAACGCATTACACCACAGAACAGGTCTGAGAGGAGACTTGAATTACCTTCCCTGAGATGACAGAACTGATCTAATACATTAGGCCAATTCAACTCAGACAGCTCTAATCCCCATTGCCAGCACTACAAAGGGACCACATGATGGATCTATGACAGAGGCAGGATTAGAACCTAGGTTACCACCCTTCCAAGCTAGTACTCATTTTATTACATCTGGTTTAAATCACCATAGTCTTCTAGTGGGCCAACTGAGCAGCATTACCTGATACTGACTGCTGATCAGGGACCAGATTTGTTCATATTCATCTTATCTTTAAGTCAATTTACACAAGTGAAAACCATTTTAGCTTTGGGTGGACTGAGGAGCAGGAAGTCAGAGCCTAGGATGCCTGGAGTGAGAGTTTTGAACAGAAGGCCCTTCTGTGGCTTTTTAGCCGCTGCCATTACCCATGGTGGAACTACCAACATTCCCCTCCATGTCTATACACACCCCACCTCTGATGTGGGAGGCCAACACTTTAATTCTAGTTAAGAAAATTTGCAGCAGGCTGTGCATACTTGCAGGCCGACTTTCCCTTCCAAGGTGTGATTTTAAGGGCAGCAAAAAGCTCTCCTTCTCCCCCAGATTATCATCTTGGCTTTGGGATAAGGCAACATCTCCTAAAAATCCACTGTCAAAATATAAATATTTAATCCGGGTGGAATAAATGAAATTAAGTAAATCATATTGTTGTCTTTCTAAAACCTTGTTTTAAAGGTGAAAGAATAAAACTGTTTGCCTTCAACTCCTCCTATAGCCCAATCCTAGTCCTACTCCACTCAACCCATACAGCTGACGATTAAGCTTCAGGCTTCCACGGCTTTCAGGTTCTAACTTTCATCTTCAACACCTGTAATGAGGATTTTCCACTACAGGTCAATAGCGTCTTACTGTCCTGCCTTGAACACTCATTCTTCGGAGTCCTACCCTCCCCCCTACAGACTCATGATGTTCTTTCTTCTTGTACAGTTTGTTCCCATCATCTCTACTCTTAAGGTTTACGTCAACTTCTAGCAACCTCAGCTCTTGGTTATACCTCTCTTCTCTGAGTCCTTGATGTTTCTGGGTCACGCACTGGAGAACAGAACCATGAGTTGCTTTCTATTGCTCTTTAATACTTGGTGTCCAAGTAGGCTTTCTTGTAGCTCCTTTCTACTTACTTCTCTAACATAGAGTAAAAAACCTGAATGTTGGGCTTCCCTGGTGGCACAGTGGTTGAGAGTCCGCCTGCCGATGCAGGGGACACGGGTTCGTGCCCCAGTCCAGGAGGATCCCACATGCCACGGAGCGACTGGGCCCGTAAGCCATGGCCACTGAGCCTGCGTGTCCGGAGCCTGTGCTCCGCAGCGGGACAGGCCTTAGCAGTGAGAGGCCCGCATACCACAAAACACACACACACACACACACACACACACACACACAAAACCTGAATGTTTACAGGGGAACTTTATGACCATGAGTATTGGGAGGGGGAGGAAAAAGAAATAATTATTTCTTCAACAGCATTCACTAAGCACCTACTATGAACAAAGCACTTATGTGCCAAGTGCTGAAGACAGAGTAGATTATCCACGGGTCTTACCCCATAAGGAATTCGCTGACCAGTGGACGATACAGGAAAACCCAAGGAACCAGGGCTGGGAAAAGTGGGGCCACCAGCCCTTTTCCTAGTGTGGCCATAATAGCTCTCATATCGCATTACATTTTAGACACTGAAATTTCTAACATCAATGGTAACATGTGTCCATTTATATTACCACCCTCAAACACTTTTCTTGCTGATGAAAACCGCAGAACTCACTTAGTACAACTGAGTAATAATGTGAATTGAGTGCCTACTATGTGCCAGGCATGGTGCTGATTCTCTTGTCGTAGATTTATGTGTTAAAGCACAAAGAGTGATTTAGTATATAGTGACTCTAATATTTTAGAAAATCATACCAATGAAACCACCCAATTTAAAAAAGGTTTGTTTTCTTCCCCCTCTCTCCTTACCCAAACCTCAAGGTCAGATAATGTTTTGTCTGAAAGAGAAAAGTCAAGAGGAGACTTCCATTATGTCTTATCCTTCATTGTCTTAACTCTTGAGACTCAGACCATCTAGCCCTTTTATTATGAGATGGGCACCAGCTGCTCATAACTTATTCTGATTGCATCTTTCTAGTGGGAGAGGCTTCAAGACATAGTGGAAACAGCCTAGTCTTTGCCCAGACTTACACAGACTCAAATTGTAATTCCACAATTCAATGAGGTTTGTGGTCTTTGGGAAAATTAAAGGCACACCCTTTCTCTGGAATGACAAAAGCCTTCATTAGGGTGCACCACTGGGCAAGCAGAACACAAAATGTGTTATCAGTCCCAAGCTCCTCCCTGCTCCCAAATGCTGCTGTGAAGTATACAAAATGCAAAGCCTTGCACAGCCACCCAGACCACTCTCTTTGGTCATTACTTAAACTTGTGGAGCTTCAGTTTCCTAATCTGTAAAACAGGGGTAATAACAGTCACCTTCAAGGTTGTGAGGTGTAAGGGGATAATTTATTGAAAACGACTCATATATGGTTGGCATTCAACAAATATTCAAACTTTTTCCTTCATTTTACTGTATAAAAATTTCAAGTCTAGTTCATGCCTAAGCCTGATTTTCTGATGTTGCTTACCTGTCTCTGTTCCCAAGAATAAGTACTTTTCAAAACTGAGTTTTTTAATCTATGAAGTGAGAATTCTCATATCCTTTTTTTTGCTTCCAAAATATTTTGAGGCTCAATTTCAAATGCCATGAATAGGTGTAGAACACACACACATACACACACACACACACACACACTTCTGTATACATACTCTTCTATATAATTATACATACCCTTTAAATTAATCAAGCTGATATTAGCAAATATTAATTGTCTCATTAAGATTCCTGTTAGCCAGAGCTGAAGTCAGGAATCCTTGAGAAATCTAATTGACTCAAGTTAATTGTAATTCTTCCTTGGGGTTTCAATGATAACTCCTACGTTGATTGTAATATTCTACATTTTGCATAGCACTGAGATTCTTGAAATGAATTATACTTATATGCTGATGAAACACTTGATCATAAAGACAAAGCCTATTGCATTTTATTTGGATTTTCTCTCCCTGTGCTCCATCCCAACCTCTTCCCATCCTCAATGTTTACTTCAACTCTTTCCTTTCTTTCTCTCTTTAGTTTTTTGTGGGTTTTTTAAAATGTATTTGTTGTACTATCTCTTTGTTAATCAAATTTGTGTTATAAGGTTCTCGTCCCTTTAAACAATCTTGGTGAGACATAGTGTAGCCAGGTAAAAAGAACATTTGCTCTAGAATCAGAAGAACCTCAGTTCAAACTCTACGTCTTTCACTTACTGTATAATCTTGGTAAAGGCATAACTTGTATTAATTTTTGTTTTCTTAGCTGCAATAGTTCAATCACCCTAGTGTAATACTCAACATATACATGGGAGTAACTAATATAGCAGGTGTAAAGATGACCATTTAACATCCAGTAAGTTCTTTGAGGATGTATCTCTTTACACAGCATACAATATGGATTTAATCAACTTTGAAAAAGATTTTTATGTAAGTAATTGTGACTTTCTAATTTGTTTTTGACAAAAGCTGTTTTGTTACTTTTATTTACTATTTTAATCACAAGTGTGTACTTGAAAGGGTGCTCTTCAGGAAAGATCATTCAAGCCCTGTCTCTTCCGTTTATTAGCTAAGTGACATTAGACGAATCATTTCATTTCCTGAATATGTTTTCTCACTTGTGAAATCAGAGTTGGAAAAGATCATCTCTATGGTGTTCCAGCTCTGAAAACTCTAATTCTAATTTTGCTTTACTAGAATAAAATACTAATTGCTTCTAATGAAAGGTGTTCAAATCAAGCCATACAATAGCTTCTCCACAAATTCAAGTTGATAACATACAGTACTTAGGAAAAATCTGCTCAAGTTACACCATTAAGAATCTTTTGTTCTTCCTGATTTTCAGTTGGTGGATATTAATACTTATTACTGTTTTGTACTTAAGCTGCCATGTATGTGTTTGGTGCATACATGCTTTATAGTGTATGTATCATTTAGAGGACTATCAACTAAATAGCGCCCGAATTAATGTGTACTATTCCACATCCAGAGCCCGAAGAATATCCTTATAGATACTCCACAAAAACTGTGAGGACTGTGCCTATTTTAATCCTTCCCCAGTTTTCTGCCAGACACTGAACTCTATCCTCACACTCTATGCTTTGTTCCTCAAATTTAGAACCAAACATAAAGTAGCAGAGATAGAGGTGAATTTGTAACTATATTGTTGCCTCAATTATCAAAATTCAGTTCACAAATGGGCTTATATTCTTCTATATATATCTTCCTAAAGCTTCTCCAAAGACTTAATACCTAAATCAATTTTGTATTTCACATTCCATTTGGGTAACTGTTGGATGGTAATGACATATCTTATGTTTAATGTGTTCCCCAGATTGAAAGTCATTTAAATGTCTGTATTATAAGGCCACAGTTTCCAAAGGTGATCACCCTGGTTTAGTTTGTGACACAAATGAGAAGTTTAAGTACCATTTTACATGTGCCATGAAAATACATACGGATGTACAGATACACATTACATGCATGCTATGTGTGGTTTATAGATTCTTTTTATTCAATATTGAAAAACAGCTAAATCTTATTAAAATCCATGAAGACTGAGCAAATAGGAAAATCAGATCAATCATCAACATGTTGAAAGACTGACTTTTCTAAAGGTGACATGATGCACTACAAAGGTTATGGGCTGGCATGTGGCTGACAGGGTCTTGGTGCTCTGGCCCGGTGTCAGGCCTGAGCCTCTGAGGTGGGATAGCCGAGTTCAGGACGTAGTCCATCAGAGACCTCCAAGCCCCACGTAATATCAATTGGCAAGAACTCTCCCAGAGAGTGCTTGGTCTCAACGCTAAGACCCAGCTACACTCAACGACCAGCAAGCTCCAGGGCTGGACACCCCCTGCCAAACAACTAGCAAGACAGAAACACAACCACACCCATTAGCAGAGAGGCTGCCTAAAATCATACTAAGTTCACAGACACCCCAAAACACACCACTGGACGTGGTCCTGCCCACCAGAAAGACAAGATCCAGCCTCATCCAGCAGAACACAGGCACCAGTCCCCCACCACCAGGAAGCCGACACAACCCACTGAGCCAACCTTACCCACTGGAGGCAGACACCAAAAATAATGGGAACTAAGAACCTGAAGCCTGTGAAAAGGAGACCCCAAACAGCGTAAGTTAAGCAAAATGAAAAGACAGAAATACGCAGCAGATGAAGAAGCAAGGTACAAACCCACTAGACCAAACAAATGAAGAGGAAATAGGCAGTTTACCTGAAAACAAATTCAGAGTAATGATAGTACAGATGATCCAAAATCTTGGAAATAGAATGCCGAAAATACAAGAAACATTTAACAAGGACCTAGAAGAACTAAAGAGCAATCAATGATGAACAACACAATAAATGAAATTTAAAATTCTCTAGAAGGAATTAACAGCAGAATAACTCAGGAAGAAGAACGGATAAGTGACGTGGAAGATAAAATAGTGGAAATAACTACCACTGAGCAGAATAAAGAAAAAAGAATGAAAAGAATTGAGGACAGTGTCAGAGACCTGTGGGACAACATTAAACGCACCAACATTCGAATTATAGGGGTCCCAGAAGAAGTAGAGAAAAAGGGACTGAGAAAATATTTGAAATGATTCTAGTTGAAAACTTCCCTAATATGGGAAAGGAAATAGTTAATCAAGTCCAGGAAGCACAGAGAGTCCCATACAGGACAAATCCAAGGAGGAACATGCCAAGACACATATTAATCAAACTATCAAAAGTTAAATACCAAGAAAAAGCAAGGGAAGAGCAACAATTAACATACAAGGGAATCCCCATAAGGTAAACAGGTGGTCTTTCAGCAGAAACTCTGCAAGCCACAAGGGAGTGGCAGGACATATTTAAAGTGATGAAAGGGAAAAACCTACAACCAAGATTGCTCTAACCAGCAAGGATCTCATTCAGATTCGATGGAGAAAGTAAAACCTTTACAGACAAGCAAAAGCTAAGAGAAGACAGCACCACCAAACCAGCTTTACAACTGCTAAAGGAGCTTCCTTAGGCAGAAAACACAAAAGAAGGAAAAGACCTACAATAAGAAACCCAAAACAATTAAGAAAATGGTAATAGGAACATACATATCAATAATTACCTTAAATGTAAATGGGTTAAATGCTCCAACCAAAAGACATAGACTGGCTGAATGGACACAAAAACAAGACCCATATATATGCTGTCTCCAACAGATCCACTTCAGACACTAGGGAAACATACAGACTGAAAGTGAGGGGATGGAAAAAGATATTCCATGCAAATGGAAATCAAAAGAAAGCTGGAGTAGCAATTCTCATATCAGACAAAATAGACTTTAAAATAAAGCACTGGTCCAGACATTTTGGAGGTAACAAGATTGTTACTTTCTCCTTCCACTCCTTGGTAAAGCATAGTATCTCTACTTCCTTAATGTCTACTTTGTTTCAACTTTTTGAGCACATACCTTGGCCCAGTACTGTACTAAAGGACAGTGTGCTGTCCTGGGAAGAGAAAGGTTTTTGTCATCAGACAGACCTGGGTTCAAAAGAAGTTTCTGTCGCTGTCGGTTGGGGGAATTATTTAATCTCTGTGTCAGTCTCCTTATTTGAAAAATCTCTGGTTTGTGCTTTAGAATGTGAAGATGTTCTGAGGAGGTTGTCATCAAAAGATCAGCAGACTGTCTACAAGAGATGCACTTCAGACCCAGGGACACATACAGACTGAAAGTGAGGAGATGGAAAAAGATATTCCATGCAAATGGAAATCAAAAGAAAGCTGGAGTAGCAATTCTCATATCAGACAAAATAGACTTTAAAATAAAAACTATTACAAGAGACAAAGAAGGACACTACATAATGATCAAGGGATCGATCCAAGACGAAGATATAACAATTGTAAATCTTTATGTACCCAACACAGGAACACCTCAATATATAAGGCAAATACTAACAGCCATAACAGGGGAAATCGACAGTAACACAATCATAGTAGGGGACTTTAACACCCCACTTTCACCAATGGACAGATCAACCACAATGGAAATAAATAAGGAAACACAAGCTTTAAATGATACATTAAACAAGATGGACTTAATTGATATTTATAGGACATTCCATCCAAAAACAACAGAATACACTTTCTTCCCAACTGCTCATGGAACATTCTCCAGGAGAGATCATATCTTGGGTCACAAAGCAAGCCTTGGTAAATTTAAGAAAATTGAAATATTATCAAGTATCTTTGCCAACCACATCGCTATGAGGCTAGATATCAATTTACAGGAAAAAATCTGTAAAAAATACAAACACATGGAGGCTAAACAATATGCTACTTAATAACCAAGAGATCACTGGAGAAATCAAAAAGGAAATCAAAAAAGACCTAGAAAAAAATGGCAACAAAAACACAATGGCCCAAAACCTAAGGGATGCAGCAAAAGCAGTTCTAAGAGGGAAGTTTATAGCAATACAATCCTACCTCAAGAAACAAGAAAAAGTTCAAATAAACAACCTAAACTTACACCTAAATTAATCAGAGAAAGAACAAAAAAACCCCAATGTTAGCAGAAGGAAAGAAATCATAAAGATCAGATCAGAAATAAATGAAAAAAAAATGAAGGAAACGATGGCACAGATCAATAAAACTAACAGCTGGTTCTCTGAGAAGATAAACAAAATTGATAAAACACTAGCCAGATTCATCAAGAAAAAAAGGGAGAAGACTCATATCAACCGAATTAGAAATGAAAAAAGAGAAGTAACAACTGACACTGAAGAAATACAAAGGAGCATGAAAGATTACTACAAACAACTATATGCCAATAAAATGGACAACCTGGAAGAGACGGACAAATTCTTAGAAAAGCACAACCTTCTGAGACTGAACCAGGAAGAAATAGAAAATATAAATATATAGACTAATCACAAGCACTGAAATTGAAACTGTGGTCAAAAATCTTCCAACAAATAGAAGCCTGGGACCAGATGGATTCGCAGGCAAATTCCATCAAACATTTAGAGAAGAGCTAACACCTATCCTTCTCAAACTCTACCAAAATATAGCAGAGGGAGGAACACTCCCACACTCATTCTATGAGGCCATCATCACCCTGATACCAAAACCAGACAAAGATGTCACAAAGAAAGAAAACTACAGGCCAATATCACTGAAGAACATAGATGCAAAAATCCTCAACAAAATACTAGCAAACAGAATCCAGGAGGACATTAAAAGGATCACACATCATGATCAAGTGGGGTTTATCCCAGGAATGCAAGGATTCTTCAATATACGTAAATCAATCAATGTGATACATCATATTAACATATTGAAGGATAAAAACCATATGATAATCTCAACAGATGCAGAAAAAGTTTCTGACAAAATCCAATATGCATTTATGATAAAAATTCTCCATAAAGTAGGCATAGAAGGAACTTACCTCAACATAATAAAAGCCGTATATGACAAACCCACAGCCAACATCATTCTCAATGGTGAAAAACTGAAACCATTTCTACTAAGATCAGGAACAAGACAAGGTTGCCCACTCTCACCACTATTATTCAACATAGTTTTGGAAGTTTTAGCCACAGCAATCAGACAAGAAAAAGAAATAAAAAGAATCCGAATCGGAAAAGAAGAAATAAAGCTGTCACTGTTTTCAGATGACGTGATATCATACATAGAGAATCCTAAGGATGCTACCAGAAAACTACTAGAGCTAATCAATGAATTTAATAAAGTAGCAGGGTACATAATTAATGCACAGATATCTCCTGCATTCCTACACACTAATGATGAAAAATCTGAAAGAGAAATGAAGGAAAAACTCCCACTCACCAATGCCACAAAAAGAATAAAATACCTTGGAGTAAACCTACCTAAGGAGCCAAAACACCTGTATGCAGAAAACTATAAGACACTGATGAAAGAAATTAAAGATGATACAAACAGATGGAGAGATATACCATGTTCTTGGACTGGAAGAATCAACACTGTGAAAATGACTATACTGCCCAAAACAATCTACAGATTCAATGAAATCCCTGTCAAACCAATGGCATTCTTCATAGAACTAGAATCAAAAGTTTCACAATTTGTATGGAAACACAAAAGACCCTGAACAGTGAAAGCAATCTTGAGAAAGAAAAACAGGGCTGGGAGAATGAGGCTCCCTGACTTCAGACTATACTACAAAGCTACAGTAATCAAGACAGTATGGTACTGGCACAGAAACAGAAATATAGATCCATGGAACAGGATAGAATGCCCAGAGATAAACCCACACACATAAAAGAATGAAATTAGAACACTCACTAACACCATACACAAAAATAAACTCAAAATGGATAAAAGACCTAAATGTCAGGCCAGACAGTATAAAACTTAGAGGAAAACATAGGCAGAATACTCTATGACATAAATCACAGCATGATCCTTTTTGACCCACCTCCTAGAGAAATGGAAATAAAAACAAAAATAAACAAATGCAACCTAATGAAACTTAAAAGCTTTTGCACAGAAAAGGAAACCATAAGCAAGACGAAAAGACAACCTTCAGAATGGGAGAAAATATTTGCAAATGAAGCAACTGACAAAGGATTAATCTCCAAAATTCACAAGCAGCTCAATATCAAAAAAACAAACAACCCAATCCAAAAATGGGCAGAAGACCTAAATAGGCATTTCTCCAAAGAAGATATACAGATTGCCAACAAACACATGAAAGGATGCTCAACACCACTAATCATTAGAGAAATGCAAATCAAAAATACTAGATATCCCCTCACCCCAGTCAGAATGGCCATCATCAAAAAATGTACAAACAATAAATGCTGGAGAGGGTGTGGAGAAAAGGGAACCCTCTTGCACTGTTGTTGGGAATGTAAATTGGTACAGCCACTATGGAGAACTGTATGGAGGTTCCTTAGAAAACTAAAAATAGAACTACCATACGACCCAGCACTACTGGGCATATAGCCTGAGAAAACCGTAATTCAAAAAGAGTCATGTACCACAATGTCCACTGCAGCTCTATTTACAATAGCCAGGACATGGAAGCAATCTAAGTGTCCATCGACAGATGAATGGATAAAGAAGATGTGGCACATATATACAATGGACTATTACTCAGCCATAAAAAGAAACGATATTGAGTTATTTTTAGTCAGGTAGATGGACCTAGAGTCTGTCATAGAGAGTGAAGTAAGTCAGAAAAAGAAAAACAAATACTGTATGCTAACACATATATATGGAGTCTAAAAAAAAAAGGTACAGGAATAAAGATGCAGACGTAGAGAGTGGACCTGAGGACACGGGGGTGGGGGAAGGGGAAGCTGGGATGAAGTGAGAGAGTGGCATGGACTTATATACACTATCAAAAGGATGTCATGAAGAACCTAGGGGTAGGACAGGAATAAAGACACAGACCTACTAGAGAATGGACTTGAGGATATGGCGAGGGGAAGGGTAAGCTGTGACAAAGCGAGAGAGAGACATGGAGACATACACTACCAAATGTAAGGTAGATAGCTAGTGGGAAGCAGCCGAATAGCACAGGAAGATCAGCTCGGTGCTTTGTGACCACCTAGAGGGGTGGGATAGGGAGGGTGGGAGAGAGGGAGATGCAAGAGGGAAGAGATATGGGAACATATGTACATGTATAACTGATTCACTTTGTTATAGAGCAGAAACTAACACACCATTGTAAAGAAATTATACTCTAATAAAGATGTAAAAAAAAATGTAAAACAGATAGCTAGTGGGACGCAGCTGCATCACACAGGGAGATCAGCTTGGTGCTCTGTGACCGCCTAGAGGGGTGGGGTAGGGAGGGTGGGAGGGAGATGCGAGCGGGAGGGGATATAGGGATACACATATACGTGTAGCTGATTCACTTTGTTATGTAGCAGCAACTAACACAACATTGTAAAGCAATTACACTCCAATAAAGATGTTAAAAGAGAAAAAAAAAGAAAGGTTATGGGCTGGGCAAATAGGCAGATGTTAATTTGAATCTCAATTTCTACTTTGGTAAATTTTGGAAAATTAGTCAACCAGTTTATCTGTTCACATTCAAGATGTAAAAAGTGATGTCTCTAGGACTGTTGTTAAATGTGATAAAAAGGAAATGTATTCAGCAGAGTAAGTAATATATGGTAGGTTCTCAATATATTCAATGAATTATTTCCTCTCGTACAAGTATTTCCACTTTCTATTTGCCGAGTACAGTCAGCTGAAATTGGTGTTTTCAGTTAGAAACATCACATAAAATCTCCCTATGTCAATGTTTTTGTGTCTTCTATATTTCAGATATAAAGAGAAAGAGGCCTTGTTAACAACCTTGCTATTTAAATATTTTCTTCATCAAAAATTATGTCATAATCATGGGTGTAGATTAATTTACAATCTGGTATTTGTTAGTGCTTTTTGCTACCACCATTAAATCATATTCTGGAAATGATGTTTTCTAACCATGCGAGAAGGGAAATTAAATTTTATAATTATGAGAACTATAAAGTCATCCCAAATACATTACTTCAATTTAATGTCACATGTCTTGTATTTCACTTTGATTCATACTGGTCACTTTGATTCATATTTCATTGGCCAAAACAAGTGAGACATGCACACCTAATTCCAAGTGGGCAGAGAAGTGTAATTCTACCATATGCTTGGAAGAAGAGAACTGAAATATCTGCAAACAATCCCATTAAATACAACGCAGTGATTCTTGGATTCTAGTTGCTTAAAATTATCAGAGAAACTTATTAAGAGGCAGGTGCTTGTTTGGGTTTCACTGCTAAAGATTCTGATTCATTAAGTCTGGAGTGGGCTCAAGGAATGAAGATATTTCAGAAACTCTTCTGGTAACTCTGAGGCAGGTGTCCCAAGGACTTCAAATGAGGACTACTTTTGTTAAAAATTTGAGTTCCCAGAGGACAGAATTCAGAATTATGTCTTAGGAATTAA
This sequence comes from Phocoena phocoena, assembly GCF_963924675.1. Classification (NCBI taxonomy): domain Eukaryota; kingdom Metazoa; phylum Chordata; class Mammalia; order Artiodactyla; family Phocoenidae; genus Phocoena; species Phocoena phocoena. The sequence continues at coordinate 90,646,208 of NC_089228.1, forward strand.
AGGTCACCATAGTTAATTCACCAAATAACTATTTCCTGATATAACTGTCTAATACCATAACAGGGGAGGGAGGCATCACGAGGTAGGCAACACAGGGAGACAGATAAGGATTCAGTTCAACTGGGCTTGTGGAATTAGCTGCAGAGACAGATCATGAAGAAGTAACCCTCAACTGTTTTCAGTCTTACTTCATCTTTATAATCACACTATCAGGGAAAGAAGATTGGCATTATTATTATTATATTCCCCACTTCTATATTTCACAGATGAAAAGACTAAAGCTCAGAAAGTTTATGCAATTGCCCAAAGATATCCCACAGCAGTACTGAGATTCTCTAATCTCAGGATGGTATGGTTAAATGACAAAGAGAAGACTAGAAGTAAATACATGTCAAAATATTTATAACACACTTAGTGGATATCCTGTCTGAGCTCATCAAGGGGCCATGTCCTATTTTTTTACACTTATTCTTTTTTTTTTTTTTTTTGCGGTACGTGGGCCTCTCACTGTTGTGGCCTCTCCCATTGCGGAGCACAGGCTCCAGACGCGCAGGCTCAGTGGCCATGGCTCACGGGCCCAGCCGCTCCGCAGCATGTGGAATCCTCCCAGACTGGGGCACGAACCTGCGTCCCCTGCACTGGCAGGCGGACTCTCAACCACTGTGCCACCAGGGAAGCCCTACACTTATTCTTATCACAGCATCTAGGACACATATGGTGCTCAATAAACATTTCTTGACTGAAGAGCTATATCACTTTGTAATACAAAATATGGATAATAGATCCAGTTGGCTTTACATAGTAGTGTGTCGTGAATCGTGATAGGTTTCTTTTTTTCAGTAGAACTGAAATAATCAAAGAAATCCAAAGAAATACTATTTTAGTAAAATGTTGATCTCTTTCTATTCTCTCTCCTCCTGGAAGTTCTCTGAAATCTCTGTCAATGGAGTTTGTTGACTCGGAATCACATTTTTGTTGCCTTGAAGTATGGGCATGTTTGAATGTTTACCATTCAGATCCAGCATAAAAGTGTTTTCTTTTTTAGGTAAGATCAGGCAAAGAGGTACTGAATGAATAACACTTGATTGGGAATGGTAAATAACCATGTAATTAAACTGTAAACACTGTGTGTGGTGATTTAATGTAATTTGAGGACTTGTAAATTACATGGTCATAAAATGGCACTTGGGCTTATGCTTTACAAAAATATCCATGTTTGCATGAGATTAATTAGTGGAGTTTGCATAAAAGACACTAAGTAAAAACACTTTCAGAACATTCTCATTTTTAAGGTTTTCTTATTCACAAGGCCTTCTTGAAAATTTTTTCCCCTCTCTGATCTTTAAGAAATTATTATCATTGTACACAGATTTCTGTAACTAAAAATTGGTCTGGATACAGAAAACAGTTAATGGGTTAAGTTATACTTACAAATAAATTTTATTTTAGTTCTTGAAATGGGTTGGCCATTTTACAAACTGATTTCATGATTACTTCTTTGGTTCAATTTATGGACAGTGCCCAAATGGGGCTTGTTTTGCTCTTGGATGATTCATGTACAACATTCTATAAATCAGACACCAAAGTTTCAGGAGAATAACCATATCAGAGTGGCCATTAAGTAAGTGCCTTTACCCCCACAGAATATTCTGCCCAGCAAGTGTCTTCTTCTGGTGTGATGGTAAGTGTACCATCAAGATGACCCTATCATCCGAGGCAGCCCTTATGTTTCTCCATGTCCAGGAAACTTCCACTTTACAAACTCAGACTCAAGCTACTAGGGTACTGTTAGGAATTTTCATAGGTCCATGTCATGGTGAAACAATGATGGAGGTGATGATGATGTATAATTTTTATTAATGATCATTTTCCAGATGCTCTGCTAAGCATCACCTCATTTAATCCTCAACAGCAATGCTATTAAGTTGATATTGTTCTCACTTTACACATGAGAAAACTGAAATGTAAAGAGGTTTAGTAACTTATCCAACATCGCACAGCTACGTAGTGTCAGGGTTGAGGACAAACCCTGGTGTGTCTGACTCCAAAGTCCTTGCTCTTAATCTCTGTAACGTTGCTTTAGTAGATTAGGTCTAAGAATCCCTTGAAACCCTGTGTCCAGCCTAGTTTCAGGGGTTTTTTGCATTAGATGCCTTATGCCTTAGGTGGATTTTTCTTCTTTTTAGCCAACAATCGAGTTAGCTAAGAGGAGACAAGCAGGCATGGCGACTGAGTTGCACATCTCACACATAAGGAGCTAACATTCCTAATTTGTTGTGCAACTGTCTATTGGTATCTTACATAGATCTTGGCTATATCAGAAATATCCCAGTCTGTTGCAAGAAATCTAGTTATTTCCTTTGGCAGAGTTGGGGGAGAGACAACATGGCATCGTGAGACAACCTGGCATGCCACTACAAACCACCTCCAAAGATCCAGGATGTATGGAAAGACTTTCAGTAGGAGGGCGTGATGGAGTGGTGGCTGGAATGCCTGCTCATATCATCTGGGAGCATGACCCTCAATTATCATGTGGTCAATGAAACACAGAGGTGGGTAAAGGGGTGGCAGAATTAGCCGTGTTTCCTGCTTTGTCATATTGAGAACCTGGTAATTTCACCCAAACTTTCCATTTTTCAACATGATGACTACCTTGTAAGCTTGATCTGAACAGGTCAAGGTATTAATTTCCAAATGCCTGATTATTAATACATTGCGAAAGAAGTATGACGTACAGTGCCAGATTTCAATAAACCAAAGTACTTACTTCATTAAAGCAAACAAATAATTGAAACTAGCCAGATACGTTTTAAAGAAAATCAGAGCACTAAGCAGGCCACGGGTTTGCAGTTTCATCCACATATTCGGCCCTTTGAACATCAACTACTTGTTAGCCATCATGTTAGGTCCTAAGAGGACAAACATGAATAAAATATAAACCCAAGTTTTGCCAATAGAGAACTACATATTGATTTTGGTTCAGTAGTAACTATTACTCACATAATATTGCATGGTCATAAATTTCAACAAACTGGGAACAGTATGTGAGCATACATTTTTAGCACAGGTGGAGCTAATTACAGAGGGTTATTTTGATGTGGCCAGCAACATTACCCGCCCTTTCTCTGATCAGCAAACTTCTGTACAAGATTCAACATACTTTCGCCTCCCACATATTGTTAGTTATTAAGTCCAGCTGCTTCCTTCTCTGTAATACACTTAAAAATACCCTTCCTTTTTTAGGCTTCACCACCACATCCTTTTTCTAGGCCGCAGTGACCTTGTTCTATCAAACTGAAGCTGATAAAATAGTATTACAATGTGCAAAATTCCAGATTTTCTCCAATTCTGTAATTGTGAATGTGCGAAAAAGAAGAGTTTTGTTCTTTCATTTTGCTTTTAGTCAGTGAACCCTCACCCTTCTCACTTCGAATTCTGAAGAAAAGTATCACTTTTCAGGACGGTACAAACACAGCTTTTGCTCACTGAAGCGCAATTTTCAAGTATTTGATTCTTTCTCAGATTACTGTACTCCTAGGTAAATTAAATGTCAGTGTGAGGGACAGCTTCACCCACTTCTGTGGCTGCCCTTATTCAATCCAAAGCAGTCCTCAGGAACAGCCAGCACAACAAAGTGTGCACGATGAGGCAGGCTTTCTATCACATGCCAAAGCCTTTCTATTAAGGTTGGTTTGCAGGCTTCGTCCCCCCTCCCCCCGGCCTGTGCCCTTTCCAACCAGAAATTCCACAGAGGAGCTAAAAATATTCAGTGGATTTCAGAAATAGGATTGAGTAAAATCCTACCTTCAGGTATTACATAAAAGGAACCACCCATTTTGGATGACACCACATGAAGCAAACAGCTCATTTAAATAAACAAAACAATTACACAAGAAACGTGCCATATTTTCTTGGCCACCTAAAAATTAAAGAGAAAAGCAAAAGGACCAGAAACCTGGGGACCAGATGGGATGTAAGAAAAATGTAGGAAAGGGAAAGAGGAACGCTCTTCTCCCTACAATTCTCTCACAGGGCTTCCTTTCAGAGTGATCACCCCTTTCCTGCTGTCCTCCCCACCCCTGACCACAAGATCAATTGCCCGTGAGGGGAGAACCCAGCCGGTTCTCCCTGAGATTCCAGGTAGTACACCTGCACATTCCAGCCAAACTGAAGTCTGAGCTCAGTTTGGACTTGTTAGCGCCGGAGCCAACGCCAGGATCCCTTTGTGTGGGCAGGAGCGCAAATCACCTCCAGGTGTGTGTGAGAGATTAGCCCGTCAATAGAGCATAAATAGAGCCGCTCATCAACCCTCCCCACCTTCCTCCTTCAGCCCCAAGCTCCTGGGGTATGTATTAGGGAGAAAGGTAACATCATCTGCTAAGTTTTCCAGGTTCTTTTTGAAGAAAGTCTGCTTTTCAGTGGAACACGTTCTGCCTGGAGCAGGGTTCCTGGATCTGTCGTAGCCACAGGCAGCTGCAGAGACACACATGCTGGGAAGACAGGGCTCCTCCATCAGAGAGGGACTCAGGCCCCCATGAGGCTGCAAGTCCTTCCCTGGTCACTCTCTAACCTGGTCTCCTTCATGGCTCATTACTTAGGACCAGAGAGTTTGAAACTAAGTGGATTAGAAATAGCCCCAATGAACCCTCAGTTGGAAACACTCTCAAGGAAAAAAAAAAATACTCAAGTAATAGGTACTTTTACATATTGCTACTTCCTGAAGCAATGTGAGGGAACATAAGAAAGTATCAGAAATTTCCTCACTGAAAGCCAAAGCACAGAAGATCCAAATCTAGGATATTTTTTGAAAGAAAGAGCCTAATATTCTTTTATTCACCAGATCGTGGACCTATTACACACATATCTCTGCATAAATTTCAGAATATTGGAGCATCTAAGACTCACCATAAAAAACCTAGAATGTTAAATCCTGAAGAGTCCTTAGGGTTTACCTATTTATTTAAAGAAGAACCTGAAGACTACATGAATGTATTTGCAGGATATTCTCTTCCTACAAACATGAGCTCTTGGAACTTTGGTTTGAAGAGAAATTCCAAGGTTTGGGAGGAAAGCAGTATGTTTTGAAATTGACTTTGTTCAAAGCACTTATCGTAATTCAATGATCCATGAAGGAGAGCCGTATCTGGGAACAGAACCAAGTTCTCCCATCAAACAAACTGGAGATGCAATCCGGTCTGTTGACACTAAAGGAATATACCACTTTTTCCACTGTGAGAAAAATCTGACCATTTTTGAAGGAAAATTAGACTCTCAGGCAGCATGATCTAGTCAGAATAGACCCAGATTCTTACCAGCTGCTGCTTGTGTTATTGCCATCCCTGGGCCAATAAGAGAGCAGACTGCTGAATTTGAAATGCTCCGTCTCTGTCTCTGGACTGCTATTTTGGCCACTCTGAGGATAGATAGCTGATTTTGAAAATGCTTTACATCAAAACGAATCTCACATTAGCATGCACTTCATGTTCATAACTATGTTACCCTAAGTAGATTTTTAATATTTTATTATAATTAGTATATGTAGCCTTGTGCCCCTCTCAAAACTAAACTTTTCTTTTATTAACCCCAGCTGTTACGGATTCTGCAACAAAAGGAACTCATCAGGGAAAGCAATAAACTAATCAACCAAGCAATATTTATTGCTTACTTGGACAGCTCTGGCAAGAGCTGCATAAAATCAGGCACTCTGGTATCTCCACCCTGGCCCCAGTAGTTACAAGGGTGGACAGCTGAGCTCTCTGAGGCCAGGTCCTGGGTCTTCCCAAGTGTTGGCACATTGCAACCACTCAGTGAATATTTATTTGATCAGTGAGCGAAAGACTTAAGATTTGGCTCTAAATTCTCCTCTATACTACCTTAGCAGGGGACCAGTTGGAATAATGTATGAATCTCAAAGCCCACTTATTTCCCTCTAGCTCAAAACTTAGGTTAGAAACAAGTCTGAACATCCAACTGTGCGACACATTGCGTCCGCATTTGTTTGTCCATCTTAACCACGTGATGGGTGAAGGAAGATGAAATGGATTTTCTTTATTTCTGAAAGATTATACATCTCCCCTCATCAAAGAGACCCCACATTCGTCCTTGAAGCCTCGTTTTGGGATGTGATCCATATCAGAGATCCTCCACTTTCCACTGGCATGGTGTGAACATGGGTTAAGTGTAAGGCCCTTGAACTGTCTTACCCTAGTGTCCATTAAGTGGGTTATCAGGGAGTACAGCAGCCTCTGAAATTTTAAGTCCCTTGTCTTTTTTCTTCAATGAGAACCCATAGCTTCCACTAGATTCTCACACACACAATATTAAAATCTACAGCCCTACAAGTTACAACGTATAGGACCAAGGCTAACTCTGCGCCTGAAAGACAGCTCGAACCTGTGAAAGAAAACCTAAGGTACTGTGTCCTGACACCTGTGCTTACTTCCTAGTTGGAAACATAAGACTAATTTACAAAAGCTAGTTTACAGATATCACTTCTAAAAGGGAGTCTTCCCTTTACCAGAAAGAGTCACCCAGCTTCTCTTTACATTGTGATCTTTTATATCTGGAGTATGATCCAAATTATAAAAACACATTCCAGTACGCTTCTCAGGAAGCCATCTGATAAAGCCAATGTCTGTCTAGATCTTCGCCTGATACATACGATATACTCAATAATTGTTTGTTGACTAAATAAATACGACAAAAAGGGCAGGAGGTGCATCTGCATTTCTATGGTTGCTTCCAACATGCATGGAAAGATGCGTGACGAATAAAGTTCTGGGATTCATTTTCATGTTTTCTGCCAAGATCTGATACTGAAATACGGAGCTAATCCACTAAACCTCACAATTATAAATGGGAGTTGTTTGCATTATACATTACTGTCCCAAAGCAATGGTGCTGAGCGTCTTTCAGTAATTTATGGAATAAATATACATGAAGACAAAAAAATGAAAGATGAGGAAGGATCAATGATTGAAAAATATCACTACTGCAGAGAGGGGCTTTGGAAGCCATCAGACGTATACCTGTTCTAAACAATTTCACTGTATTGTTTAAAAATATATAGAGTACGCTGGAACTACGTTTTTACCATGCCACTAACCCTGAGTCAAATTTTGAATGCCACAATATAGAAAGACACAGAAAACTTTGAGGGCCAACATAAAGCAAGCCATAAAGATGGTTCAATTTTTCAAAAACCCAAACATGAAGAATAAAGGTTATTGGTCCAGAAAATAAAAGTGAATGGGGGATTAATAACAAATCCTCAAGTATATCAATATTCTCACTTAGAGATGGGCACAGACCTACTCTTCCCTCAATAACCAGAAAAGAATAGATGGACTAAACAGTGGCATGAAGAAATTAGATGAGACATAAACAAGGGTTATCAGACTATTAAGTATCTCACAAAGGAAACTGGGCAAGTTCCCTTTCTGAGGGCTTCAGAAAACAGACGAATTTTAGCAAGACTGAATTGGTGATCTCGTCTCCTCCTCCAACCCAGTGGGTTTTTAATCTAATAGAAACAAATAAGGAATCAAATTCTGTCCAGTAAAAGAATTTCCTTTTTTGGCATCACTGCTGTATTCCTTTCGAAGATATGGCAATTGTTCAAAGAATTTAATACAAAAACAATCTGCTGGTCACTCAAAGAGCGATCCCATATGCATCAGCCACGCAAACCTGATTTCTTATTTCTAAAATGTGGCCCAAACAGCTTATCTAGTTTTCTGTGTGTATGATCATTGTGTTTCTGAGATTAGACGTTCACTGCAGCAAAAGGCAATTAACTGAATGATGAGTCTGTGCTAATGTGCGTGCCTGTGTGGACAGCAGAGATAACTTAACATGCATCTAATGTCACTAGTCATTCATTTATCATCACTGCCATTTAATTTCAAAATACAATGATTTCTGAATCAATGGCAAAACACTTGAGAAAATAGTTTCTAACAATTTTATGAAAAAACAAGTTAATTGTACCTAAAACTATTTAACCGGTTAAACTTTATTCAGTATACTATAAGCCTTTTAATATACTTTGGTAACTTAAGGACCGCATTTTCAACGGTCTATTTATGTAAAGTTTTAGTCTATTTGCCATTACAACCATGCCTTTTCTTTTTGCATTTTAAGCCAAGTAAGAACTTAAGAGAATTTAGTGTTTAAGGTCATTGTTACAGAAGACGTTTAAACCAGCCTCATCATGCAAGTAAAACTACCTCACCTTTAAAGTCTCAAAAAAGGAGGCACACATATAACATGTGACAAGACTGCAGGCACTAAGGGACTGCGGAGTTTGATAATCACGTGACCCTGGCTGGCCTTTTTTTCTTAGATCTAAGGGAAGTTATTATGGTCCATATATCTTATAGATCACAAGAGAGAGGTAGTGGGCAAGGTGTTAAAGTGCCTTTCCCCTTGGCTAGGGAGACCAGCCTTGGATATTTATTCTTTGTCCAGGCTCAGTGCCTCCCTTGGAATATTAAAATTATATGTTTTTCCAATTTGTGGACCAAGAAAGTGTCTGTCCTCCTTAACCCTAAAATAAATTTTTTAAAATGTTTTATTTACTTACCCATTTTACGCACTATGACTATTCATTTTTTCACCTAGAGGAAGGGACTTTGGATTTGACAGAGCTGCATTTAACTATTGATCATCTAATAGAAGCCCAGCACTGTCTTTCTGCAACCGATGAAGAAAATGCTTAAAGACAAACTAGTCTCATGGAGAGTTATATTAATTCCTACATTTAAAAAAATAGTTCTAGCAGATTACGTTTACCGAAAAAAATTGAGCAAATAGTACAGAGAGTTCCCATATATCCCCTCACACACAGCCCACCCCACACCCCCCTAAGTCTTCCCTATTATTAACACCGTGCATTATTGTGATACATTTGTTATAATTGATAAACCAACAGTAATGCATTATTATTAACTAAAATCCATAGTTTACATTAGGGTTCAATTTTTGTGTTATACATTCTATGCATTTTGACAAATGTACAACGTCATGTATCCACCGTTACTATACCACATGGAATAGTTTCACCGCCCCAGAAAATCCCCTGTACTTCTATTCATCCCTTACTCCCTCACCCCAAACTCCTGGCAGCCACTGATTTTTTTTCACTGTCTCCCTAGTTTGGCTAGTCCTGCCTTTTAATTTTTTTCCTCAACTCATTTTATTATTTTTCCATTTTTTAATTGAAATATAGTTGATTTACAATGTGATTAGTTTCAGCTGTACAACATAATGATTTGATATTTTTATAGATTACACTCATGCCAGCCCTACATTTTGATCACTTGATTTTCCCATCCCCTTTATCCACTTCCCCTTGGTACCTTCATTTTCTTCCTTATTCCACTTAAATTCCCTAGCCAAATATTATCACCACTTCCTTACATACACCCTTGACTCCCTTGCCCTCACTCACATCATCATACCCACTTGGCAAAACTACATTTTCTACCTAGTCCATGTGGACACACTGACTGGTCTCAAAGTAAATTCATGATCATGAACTTCAAAGTGAGCATCTATGCAGCCAGGCAAGCATAGGTCCATTCACGTGGTCACTCTCTCACTGGGTTATTTCAGACTATTTCCTCTTTCCCCAGTCTCCCAATAGGTCGTCTTCTATTCTTTCTATCAGACAATGGTGCTTCCTGCTTCATTAGAAATCACTGAAGAGATCAGAAGACCTTCTCCCACTAACCAGCTGATGTACGATCCTGCCGGTTTTGCAGGATGAACCACTGTCCTATCCAAATTCCTCCTTTGTGCACTAGATCACATTCTTCTCACACATTCAGGGACATCCCTCCAGCTGTCCTCCCCTCTCTTTCACATCATTGATTTTTTTGCTCTCTTAGACTACTTTCACTGATGTACAAATCTGTTCTCACCTTAAAGGCAAACAAAACCTCTAAACCTCTTCACCACCTGGGATGGTTCATTTTATGTGTCAATTTGGCTAGGCCACAGTACCCAGTCTAGATATTGCTATAAGGTATTTTAGATATGGTTAACATCTAAACTAGTAGGCTTTAAGTAAAGCAGATTACCCACCATGATGTGGTGGGGGGCTCCCCTAATCTGTTTGAAAGTCTTAACAGAAAAGACTGAGGTCCCCTGAGAAAAAGAGAATTTTGCCTCCAGACTGCCTTCTGATTGGAGCTGCAACATCAACTCTTCCCTGGGTCTCCAGCTGCCAGCTTCTGTTTCTCTGGAGACCCCCATCTACTATACTGTGCAGCTCCCTCGTGCTACCATTCTACCACTCAATTTCTTTACTTCCTATTTACAACAAGACTTCCAGAAATGATTGTATGTTCTTGTTGGCTCCAAGCTTTTTCTTCCCGTTCTCCCTTCAACCTACGTCAATCAGGCTTTCATCCTCACCATTTCACTAAATTTTTCTCATCAAGTTTCCCCATAACCTCCTCACTGCTAAAGTAGTTGATCAATCTTTATCTTCCTTGAGGTATTTTATGCAGTCAATCTAACTCTCTTCCTGTTCCTTTTCTTTCCTTTGGCATCCAGGATCCCACACTCTCCTGAATTTACTCTTACCTTTTGGCCACCCCATTTTGGTCTCCTCTGATGGTTCTTTCTCCTTAACCTCTTAATGTTGCCCTTCCCTGGGGCTCAGTTCTTGTTCCTCTTCCCCACTCATTCCCACGGTGATATCACTCAGTCCCAGGACATTAAATGCTACCCTATACATCGATACGCTGGTGACTCCCAAATGGATATGTCCAGGTCAGACTTCTCCAAACTCCAGAACCGTATGCCCAGCTACCTAATCAACACCTTTGCTTGGATATAACACATATCTCAAATCAAAACAAGTTCCAAAGAACACCCAGTCTCAGGGCCCACACTGAAAACCTGCTCCCCTTGCAGCCTTTCCCATCTCAATTGATGGCAGCTTTCTTCTTCCAGTTGCTCAGAAGAAATCCTTGAAGCAATCCTTGACAGTTCTTTCTCTCACGTTCCAACGTTTAATCTAGCAGGAGATCCTGCTGGCTCTGTCTTCAAAACATGGTCACTTCCTACCGCGTCCCCTGCTACCCTCCCCGCCCCCATCCCTGCCACCATCACTTCCCACCTGTGTTACTGCCTCCTGACTGGTCTCCCTAGCCCCATGCTGACTAATCTCAGCAGTCCTAGGGCCTTTTAACAAGTACGTAAGATCACATCCTCAAAACCCTGCAATGGTTCCTCACTTCACTGAAAGTGAAAGCCTGCCTGCATACAGTAGTCACAGGGCCCTGCACACCTGGCCCACCAAACCTCTCTAACGCCCTTCCCTACTCCCCTCCAGCTCACTCTCCATTCTAGCCACAGTGGCCTCCTTACATTAACCGCACATATCAGACATGCTGCCACCTTCGAGCCTATATTTGTTTTCTCTCGTCACCATAACAAATCACCATAAACAGTGACCAAAAACACATCGATTTGTTATATTACAGCTCTAGAGATCAGAAATCTGAAATGAGTCTCACTGGGCTCAAATCAAGGTGTCTACATGACTGTGTTCCCTTCCAGAGGCTCTAGAGGAAAATTCCTTTTCTTACCTTTTCCAGTGTCTTGAGGCCACCCACATTTCTTGGCTCGTGGCCCCTTCATCTGTCTTCAAAGCCAGCAACATTATTCCTTTCTGTGCCTTTCCTCCACAGTCACAGCTTCCTCTGACTCTCTCTCCTTCTCCCTTCCTCTGATTTCCTCTTCCACCTCCCTCTTGCACTTTTAAGGACTCCTGTGATTGCATTGAGCCCACCTGGGTAATCCAGGATTATTTCTCTGCTTTAAGGTCATATGATTAGCAACCTTAATCCATCTGCCACCTTAATTCCCCTTTGCCACGCAACTTAACATGATCACAAGTTCTGCAGTTTAGGATGTGGGCTTCCTGGGGAGTGGTGTTCTGTCTATCGCAGGGCCTTGCTCTAACTCTGCCCTCTGCCCAGAATGTTTCTCGTCTTGGCTAATTCTCTCATCTTCTTCAGGCCTTCTGATCAAGTCTCATTTCTTCCACGAGGCCTGTTTTGACTATGCTACTTAATCCTTTGCTATGACCCCAGCTCCACCATCAGCACACCTTATTCCACTTTCAGTTTCCTAAGGAGCTGAATCTAAAGTAGAGGTTCCTGTGCATGCAAGTTAATGAGAGTGTTTTCAGGTGAAGCTTGTAGGGGACGAGAAAGAGGATAGGGCAAGAAAGAAACTGGGTGAAGGTGTGGTTTACTTGAAGGAGCGTGGCCTGAGTCCTTGGGAGGTCTAGTTTCAAGTGCACTTGGCAGCACAGAACTGTCCCATTAGGGCACACCGATATACCCATATCAGCCAACGATCGCCCGCAGGCCAGCCCCCAACCCTGAGGTAAGGGGATACTGAACCTCCTCGGCCTATCTGAGAAAGGCAGCTCCATTGGCTGCAAACAGTACTTTTGAGAAGAGCACGGCCAATGCTCAAAGCAGCAAAAGGGACGGATACACTGGCCCAGTGGGGGCATCTGGGCAGTGCACCTACTCCGCTTTATCCCACTCTACATTTTCCTTTTTACATAATAGTTATCACCATTACACACTGTGTTCATTAATTACACATTACATTTTAGTCTCTATTGTCTGTCTCTTTCCACTGGTACATAACTTCCATGGGGTCAAAGATCTTTGTTTTGCTCACGAATGTACTCCAGACCTCTAGAACAGAGCATAGTGCATACTAGGCACTGTCTAATTAGATTTACCTTTGCTCATTGGGATCTAGCAATTTTACACGTTTTATCACATTCTCTTTCTCTTAATTCTACTTAAAAGAACTGGCTGCAGTGGTGTCTCCTTTTCCTGCATTTACAGAGCATTTGGGCTACGCTATGTCTAATGTCCCCACATGTATCCATGTCTGTCAGGAGACCAAGGTGCCAGCTGACCACACAGCTCAGTCTCACAGGATGAAGATATCCTGGTGAGTTCACCAAGATCTAAGACTTGGGCCTATGCTCTTCAGACCCAGAAATAAAAATTTGTCAGGGTATTCAAAGTTTACTGACTCAGGGATGCTAATTCAGACCAACAAAACTCATAAAAGGTATCACTATAGGCCCCCCAATGCTAACTTGTTAGCTTATAATAGGTGTACCTTCTCATGAATAAGGCCGGCATACTCCTCAGCCAGAAGATGTGCAAAGTCTGGTGAATATGTTTGGCATATTAGTTAGAATTAGGTTTGGCTATAAGTAACCTCATATAAAGGCTACACAAGGTCATTTCTCTCCCACATAAAAGGTTTCTCTCCCACATAAAAGGTATGCCATCACAAGACATGTATTTCAGGGCTGAACCTGAAGCTCTGCCCCACGAAGTCCTCAGGGACCCCAGCTCTTTAACACGTCACTTCACTACTTCTAGGTGTGGCCTGCATCCTCCTGGTCTAAGAGGATGCTCTTCCATCCACATCCCAGACAGCAGGAGGGAGGAAGGGGAGGAAAAGAAAGGATACAAACAGCACGTACAGTTGATTTTAAGGGATGTGCCCACAAGTTGCCACATGAAAATGTCCACTGAACATCCTGGTGACCACAGCTTAGTCATACGGCCCTATGGGGTTGCAGGAGACACCGAGAACTGTCACCTTTGCTCTAGATGACCACGTGCACCACAGAAAACACTATTACTGTGGAGGAAAAGAGAATGAATGTTTAGGGACAATTAGCAGCTTCTTGTGAAATGTGTGTGTGATCATAGCAGAGCACTACAAAGTGGTGAGGACCCAGGTCTTTGTGGGAAGGATGAAACCCTCCTGCCCATGACTGATCCCACCCCTTTGATGCCCTAAACATCAACCTCACTGTCCCCTAAACAGTGCTGGGTAAGCACAGCCCATGCTTATTTCCTTGTCTCTCTTCTTTCTAGGTTCCTTGCAAATTCCACCCTCCTCAATTAATCTCTTTGTGAAACTGGATCCAGTACAAATGACTAGGTTTCAACAGAGGCCAGTTTCATGGGGGGCTACCAGGGCAGTCATAAGATCCGCACTCAGAAGGGTCCACGCGTGGCATTTAATGCCCTGCGGTCATCATCTCAGAATTCTTAATAATGTTACCTCTGGCTTTTATGTTTTGTAAGCAGAGCCCAATGGGACAATAGAACATGACCCAGGGCTTGGAGCTTTGGCTCACAGGCAGTCCTTCCTCGTGCTGCCCCCAGCGAACAGACTCTCTGCCACCCACCCACTGCCTCCTGGTGCCTAGGGTCCCACCTGATTTCTCCCTCCCTGCCTCTGCCCAGTGACCACTGCCATCCCCATTTCCTGGCACCCACGGCCCCTGCCCTGAGCTCAGCAGGGGCCTCTGCACGATGGCCACACTTTTATAGTTGTGAAATGTAGACCATCGTATTTCCCTCATTTATACTCAGATAATACCTTCTCTGTCACTCCCAGGCACCTATCTTGTGTTGTAATCATTCACGCACGTCCCTTTAAATCTCCTCGGCACCTCATCAGGACCCTCACACAGAGTAGGTTGGCAGCAAATGTGGTTAAATATTTAACACATGTATGAATCCAACAAGAAAGCCCGCGGGTAGGTTTCTGGGCCTTACCAGCTTCAGCACTGCCATTCTTCGGTTCATGCAATGATGCCACAAGTAGGAGGACAACCCCTGAGGACTTTCAGTCTGTGGTCCCGGAGTTGCTGCTTTGTCATCAACTAGGCACCATGCCCTCGCGTCTCTCACCAGCTTCAAATCAACAGACATCACGCAGGGACACATGCACCAAGCCCAAAGGTACTGGGCGCTGTCTCTCCTTGATAAAGAGAGCTCTTGTTTATTCACCCAAGCACTTTAGTTTTGCATTCAGAAGACAAAGCAGCAAGCAAGAGCTTGCTGGGAGGAGAATAAGAGCTGCCAGAAGTAAGAGGCGGGCGTGGGGGGTTCATTCTGTTGTCACTTGTAGACCATCCCTTGTCTGAAGCATCTGTAGCCTAATTGTCTCCCTCCCATTTCTGCGTCTGCGTCTCACACAGTGAACGCTCCCAGACAGCTTTATAAATTGACTCCGGAATTGTTAGGCAGTAAAAATTCCATTGAGTCTGAAAAAGACATACTTCTCCTCCCCATATTTATCAATCAGTTGCTATTTGATGCCCTGACCTCATCTATCTTCTTCACTCCACGCTGCCCTTGGTGTTATTGAGAAATAGGCAAAGTTAGTCTTTGTTCTCTGCCCTTTATATCCCTGGTTCTGTAGTCCTTCCCTTATTTTAAAAGCCTCCCGCTCTCCTTCCTAGGGGTCTCTGTTCTCCTGAGTCCCTGTCAGAGTCATGCCTTCATTCACACTAGGTTATGGTTGACATAGTGTGTCACACTTCCTGGGAGTATTTTCATTTTAAAACACCTTGCGTAGAGAGGGCAATGCTCAACCTAAAGGAATAAAATCTGTTGTATAATTTTAGCTCCTGCAGAAGATGGATAGTATGGTATTTCAGGGCAAAGGGGTTCCTAGAATCCCTCAAATCATACTCAGAAGAAGCTGTTCACTATAGATCTTAGAATTAACAGCCCCCGTGATTCCCCTCTTCTTGTCACTGAACTAAGAGAACTTTATTTCTTTCTGTAGCAAAAAAACAACAAACAAAAAACCCAAAAACAAACCCAAAAAATCACTCAACATCCACTGCCAATGCAGTCAGCTCAGGGACCTGAAATGTAAAGTGAACAGGAAGAATATTCAGCTTATTTTAAATTGCCCTCCTGGTTTTCTAGATCCTAGTTCTGTCAACTTTTGCTTATTGCTCACAGCTCCTCAAGAGAAAAGTCAAAGCCTTCCAGGACTGATGGAATTGCACTTCCCACACTGTTCCCCATGAACTGGCAGGTAAATCTGACCCTGGCATTCCTGTGCTCTAAAATGTTCAGTGGTCCCCATGTCCTACAAAATAAAATCTTATCAGTAGCACAGAGCACAGGACTTTGCTCCTTGTCTAGCCCCCGATTCCTCTAACCAGTCTTTCCTCTTACCCCTGCCGCCACCTTTCTGGAAGACCTGCACATACACTGATGTTGCAGGAACACTCAAATGCTCAGAGGCCCAGGAGCAGGTATGTTTCCTTCGGCCTCTATACATTTTCCTGGGCTCTTTCCTCTCAAAACACCCTCTGCCTGGTAAAATTTTCTTAATGCTTTAGTTCAGGCAATCTTACATCCCCTTAACCTATGGTCTCATATGTCCATTAAAGCACAACGTATATCGTACTGTAGTTGTTTGCTTGTCTGCCCAACTACTCACAAGACTGTGAGCTCCTTGGGTTTTTACGCTTCCATATTCCCAGTGCCGAGCACAGAGCCTGGCACATAGTAGGTGTTAAAAACTTAGTAGGGGAAATTTGATGAGTCACTGAATGAATGAAGTTGAAACTGTCTGGGAATACTACACGCCTACGTTCGTAAGTGCGATGCGAACTTCCCTTTTACGCTGCTGGAACGGGGATCAGGAAACTACAGCCTGTGGATCAAATCTGGCCTACCACCTGTTTTTATAAATCAAGCTTTATCGGAACACAGCCACACCCACTCGTTCATGTATAGTATATGACTGCTTTTGCACCCCAGCAGCAGAGCTGCGAAGGAGACCCTGTGAACTGCAAAGCCTAAAATATTCACTGACTGTACTATCTGATGCTTTAAAGAAAAAGTTTGTCAACTTCTTCCCTAGGGGATCTACAGAAAAAGAGAGCAAGAGAGTTGTAACATGAAATGGAGGAATAGCAGAGAGATTTAGGAGAGAAGACAGGCAATCAAATGCATTATGTCCTCCAAGGTACAAGGCTCCAAAGGGAGGTCCAGTCGTCAAATGCCCTCTCAGACTGGAAGAACGGGACTCCTGAGCAAAGACAGAAAAAGTGAGAACAAATTCTCCACAGGAGCCTGGAACGCAAGGATGTTGTTTTCAACTGTTGACCAAGGCAGAGAGAAGGGCAAAGCTGATCTCAAGAAGTTAGTAAAAGCACTAATGCCTAATAATAACTGCAGCGTAGAGCTTTTCAGGTGCCGCATTAAAAAGAGTGCTTTGTCCTAATAAATAGCAGAATAAGAGTCTGTTCTCAGAGCCCCCTTCCTGCTCTTTATTCTTAATGAGCCTTCTAATGAGAGCGCTGTAATTATTTCCCTGAGAGACTCATCATTCCCCATTTCAGCCTGTTACTTAAATATATGGCATGGTGTGAAAAGCCTGGAAAAAAACGTCCAAGGACTCTTCTCTGTACCTTTTCCAATGGCCTACATCACCCGTGCAGGACAGAGGACAGTGTATGAACTGGATTCATAAAATAATGACTCCCTCTACTTTTAACAAGGCAAAAATCACAAAAGCTGAGAAGTACTGCCAAACTCAGGGTTGTTTTCTAGATATATTTGTTTTACAAAAAAAGCAGCACTTAGACAATAATGGTTTCCTTGCTCTGCTATTTAGCTCTTTAAAAGACAACAACAGCTCTTGGCCTCTCAAAACAGAAGGAATCAGGAGTTGGTAGGTTTACCTTAGAATTCAGGATTTGGCTATTTTATTTCATTTCATTTTGGAAAGACTTTCTCTTTTTGTTATTCCAAAAATATAAATTACCACAGAAAGAAGGGAGTTACTCAGAACTCTTGCATTATGAGTTTTTCTGGGATGTCAAGTTCTCCAAATAGGTAAGAATTTACTCTTGGTTTTTTATGGCAGAGTAGTAAAAAATTTTTTTCTTCCCATAACCATAACACCATTATCTTAGCTACCTAAAACAACAAACAGAAAGGAAAAAAACAAAAAAGCAAATGGTAATTCCTTAACATCATCAAATATTCTGTTACTATTTAAATTTCTCCAATTGTCTCATAATTGGTGGTTAGAATCAGTGTATCTTAGTCTATTTTAATTTACAGTTTATTGCTAATCCTACTTTATCCACTGTAATTTATTTGTTAAAGAAACCAAGTTTTCATCCTGTAGTGTTTCCAACATTCTGAATCTTACTGATTGTATCCTTGTGCCATCCTCCAGCATGCTGTTCTGTACTTCCTGTAGTTAGAACTAGAAGGTCATAAGGCTAAAGAAAACTTGTCCCTATTCTTTAGAGATGCATACTAGTGAAATTATATAATTTCTGGGATTTGTACCAAACTAATACAGTGAAGGGTAGGGATATAGAGGGAAGGGCTATAGATGAAACAAGATTGGACACATTGATAATTGTTGAAGCTGGGTGTTGGGTAAATAAAGTTATTTCTTCCACTTTTGTATGTGTTCAAATATACTTATAATTAAAAAGTTAAATATATATTTTATTAGTTTTAGATGAAAATTTCTGAAACACATCACACACTTTCTATCCTTCCTAAACATTTGACCTTTTCTTGATAACACTTGGTCTTCATTCTAAACAGTGCACTATAATAAATATCTCAATAAACTAGAAGAAACTTCTCATTATGTGTTTCAGTTTATGGAAGAAATCATGCTAAATTCTTGGTTTCATTTGAAATCTGGGTTTCTACACATTGAAGAGAATTTCATGTGTCTATATTTTTGACTAATTAAGAATAAAAAATAAAACCACTGATCTAGAAAAGTATTTCTCAAATAGGGATCACAATCCCTCAAAGGTACATGAGAATTATACAAGAATCCACTAGAAGCATATCCATTTCCTCCAATTCTAACTAGATACTCGAGACTAGATAAACCTGCTTTATTTTGTTTGTTTGTTTTATTAGTAACATGGTCCAGAAAAGGTGGTGGGAAAAGTCTGAGACGTACTGATCAGCCAACATCAAGTTACAGTAAAGCTTTCTTCCCATCTCAGTCCATGACTGAGATTAATGGAGGTCAGAATTGTCTGGACATAGAGCCTTCCAGCTCCTATTCTGACCTAAAAAACAGGAAGATACCCTTGCTGGAGCTGGAAATAGGCCATATTGATTTAGAGGGACAAAACTCACAATTCCAGGCACCTCTCCCTGTACCAACCCATTAACAATGGTTCCCGTAAAGTGGAACCTCTTTCTAAATAAGTCTGAGAATTAGCAATTGTTTCCTTTCTACCACTTTTGCTCCAGGAAAGCCACAAAGTAGCCCATTTGCTGAGAGACAAGTGATGCCTGCTGCTGGGCTCAGGGCACTTCTCCAGGATCATGCTCTTCCTCGTTGTCTCCTTGACTACCACTGCTCAGACAGCCCCCATCCAGACCTCACTGGGTCTCAGCTCCACGCAGCTGCAGGTGCTTCTAATGAAGAGACCCAGTGTGTAGAGATCAGTGTGTAGCTCTGATCTGGGCAGTTAACTGGTCCTCCCATGACGAATGAGCATTCTGCCCTGAATCCCACATCCATCAGTGATGTGAGAAAGAGTGTCTTAAAAGCAATTTTAGTTCCTTCTAATAGAATCTTAGAACCTCGTCCTTGCTTAATTAATTTAGGATTGTTATTAAACGTCCATGTTGCTCATACTTTTACTTTTAAATTCTAACTATAGCATTATTTCTCTCTATAATCAATAAATATTCTCAAGCTCACATAAAATTATTTAACCCATTATAAAGATCGTTGAAGGTACTGTGAAAAGCTATCACTAACTCAATTTGAAGCCGGACAATATCTTGCTTTCTTCCACAACTGCTTTTTCATTTCTGGTCTTTCTGGGCTCTGGAACGTTTTCTGTATCTAAATTAGCCTGGCGAGCTCCACTCACTTCCAGCTTTCTTAGGCTCCTCGCCCTTTGTCACTAGCAATGCCCCTGCCGACCTCCTTCTCTGTAGGCTAGCTTGATAGCATCCCCAACATCAGCACTAATTTTCACTTGCCTTTCAAATTACTGATGAAAACACATAAGCCATGAATCCTCTAGAACAGCACTGCCCAATAGATCTTTCGGTGGTGATGCAAATATCCACTATGGTAGCCACTAGCCACATGCGGCTATTGAGCACCTGACTACTTAAATATGAAGAGTGTGATCAAAGAAGCAAAATTTTCATTTTAATTGGCTTTATTCTATTTTAATTAATTTAAATAAAAATTTAAATAGCCATATGTGGCTAGTGGTTAAAAATTTGGATAGGGCTTCCCTGGTGGCGCTCGTGGTTGAGAACCTGCCTGCCAATGCAGGGAACACGGGTTCGAGCCCTGGTCCGGGAAGATCCCACATGCCGCGGAGCAACTGGGCCCGTGAGCCATGGCCGCTGAGCCTGCGCGTCTGGAGCCTGTGCTCCGCAACAAGAGAGGCCGAGACAGTGAAAGGCCCGCGCACTGCGCACCGCGATGAAGGGTAGACCCCGCTCGCCGCAACTAGAGAAAGCCCTCGCACAGAAACGACGACCCAACACTGCCAAAAATAAATAAATAAATTTATAAAAAAAAAAAAAAAAAAAAAATTTGGATAAAAAAGCAGCTCTAGAATCTTCTACCAATCTCACAATTATTAAGATGTTATCCACTCTCAGTTATTATCAAGCGCTGCTACAAAACCACCAAGCACTGTGCTCAACTGAAACTGATTTCCTAGTGGCTAATAGTTACTTGTGTTTCGAGATTTTATACACACACACACACACACACACATAGTTTTGGAGGTGTATTTAAATAAGTATATATTCAGCATGGAATCCTGGAAAAAGTACTGATTTTGATATCATGTAAAACAATTTGGATACCAGTTTTACCCTTATTAGTGAAAAGGCCTTAGATCATTCATCTACAAGCCTCAATCTCCCCTTCTGGAAAACAGAGAAGATAATGCCTATCTTTCAAAATTGTTGTGTAAATTAAATGTATTAATCACATTAAATTACATTACATTACATTAAAATAAATAACATAGGAATTGCCGAAAATGCTGCTCCTCTATAGCAGTAGGCATTCAATCAGTGGAGGCTGCTATAGATTGTGGTGAGACATCACAAGGCATGTAGTCAGTCCATTTAATTCCTTCCCTAAAAGGTCTTGAAGTAAAAAGCACAGTAGACTTAAATTTCAGGGAGGGAGAATTCAGGACATTTACTGTGTTAATAGATTTTCAGGAGAGGCTGTGAAAACTCTCACCAGAAAGATAAAATGGCATTAAAATCATCTTTTTTCGATGGATTTTGATAGGTTTAATCACTGCAGGCAGAGAATAACGTTCCTCTTAAAACCACTTCTAAAAACATAAGTCTAGCAAAAAAAAACACATAAGTCTAAATAAACGTACCTTTGCAGGTACCCGTATCTGGAGATTCTGTTTTTCTCTTGTGGTTTGAAAAATGGACCATATACAATTCCCCAGATAGAGCTAAATTCGATTGTTATTCTTTTCACTAATACGTTTTCCTGGTTACTGCTGCAAAGAACATGAAACAGAACTTGTGTTCAGCTTCCCAAAGAGAAAGCAGTAAGCAATCAGCTAGATGACATTCCTCACCCCAAATACGTGTAATTAACAATAAACTCAATGTCATTAATGAAAAGTCTCCCTGGCCATAATCAGAACATGAATCTGAGTTTGGTACCCACATAAAACATACTTATAAGATACCAGAGTCTTCCAGGACATGGAAAGGAGAAGCAGTCCTAGTAAGACAATGTGGTAACTAGTGAGGAAAATAAGTCCTAACCAAAAGAGCACTTGAGAAATAACAAGTCATCCATAGAAAGTAGCAGAGCTAAAGAAAGTCACCACTGTTTTCATATATCAGTATCTTTCCTTCAAATATTTATGTTAAGTAGTTCATAGATTATTAATATTTTAGAAGAAGCTAAATATTAAAGGGAACAGTCAATAAGAGCAATGAGTGCTATGGCAATGAATGTCTTTTATTAAATGTGTCTTCATCTCTTTCCGTCTATGAAACCTAAATTAATTATATACTGAACTGGGGAATTAAGACTCCTGGAGACACACTCCTCTCTTTGGAATTGTATTTTTACTCCAAAAGCAAGGGCTATTTATTAATAATTAGACCCTACATCCAATTTACCTCAATTTCAATCAATACAGCACCTCAAATAACAAGAAACCTAGAAGCACAAGTCCTTCATGTTTTATATGTTATATTGATATATCACATGTGATATTTCCTACACTCATTGACTTATTCGGGACCCATGTCTCTCCTGAAGTTTTATAGATCGAAGTAAAAAGAAATCAATGATATTAGAAATGATTATCATCATCTCATTTTTATTAAGTGCTAACTATATCTCAGGAGCTGGTTTAAACAATTAGCATCCATTCAACTCTTTTAATCCTCATGAATGTCCTATTATCACGATTTACAGATAAGGAAACAAACTCTTTGTAAATTATTATCACAATTTACAAAGAGTTTAAGGTTTAAAAATAAGAAATCAGGTACTGTATGGCCATTAAGAATCATGCTCGGGCTTCCCTGGTGGCGCAGTGTTTAAGAATCTGCCTGCCAATACAGGGGACACGGGTTCAAGCCCTGGTCCGGGAAGATCCCACATGCCACGGAGCAACTAAGCCTGTGCGCCACAACTACTGAGCCTGCAAGCCACAACTACTGAGCCCATGCACCACAACTACTGAAGCCTGCACACCTAGAGACCGAGCTCCGCAACAAGAGAAGCCACCATAATGAGAAGCCCGCGCAGAGCAACGAAGAGCAGCCCCCTCTTGCTGCAAGTAGAGAAAGCCCACGTGCAGCAACGAAGACACAATGCAGCCAAAAATAAATAAATAAATTTATAAAAATAAATAATAAATAAAATAAAATGGTTAGTTCTATGTTATGTGAATTTCACCCCAAATTAAAAAAAAAAAAGAATCATGCTCAATATAAATACTGACAAAATTCCATGATGCAAAATAGGTAAGTACTAACAGTGGTAATTCACAATAAGTGTTATGGGGTGGGGATGAGGAAAAGAGGGGAGGAAAGAGAGGGATAGAAACCAGAAGGACAGGCACTAAAATTGTACAGATTTTATCTCTAGATAGTGATGTTATCGCCTTTCTATGATTTATATTTTTCAAATGTTTTGCAGTGAGCAGATACCACTTCTATAGTTAGAAAACGTAATAATTTAAAAAGTAACTGATTTCCTTCTTACATTTAATCAAAGTGTTGGTTGCCAAGTTTATTTATTCATTCAACAAATAATTATGGAAAAACTTCCATGCAAAGCATTATTCTGGCCTCTCAAGTTACAGCAGTGAGCAAGGCTGACAAGGACCCTGCCCCACAAGAACTTGCATTCAAGTGACAGAAGACATAAATTACAAAACAAATACACAAATACAATAATTTTGGAATGTAATAAATACTATAAAAGAAATAAACAGGTGATATGATAGAGAGTAACTTTTGTATGTTGGGGGTAGTTACATTCAAAAGGATGCCCTAGGTAGACCTCTCGTAGGATACGTTTGAGTTGAGACCTGAAGTATGAGAGGAAGCGAGCCATTCAGTGAGACTGAGGAAGGGTGGTGGCAGAAGGAATGGATATACAAAGACCCAAAGGTGGCAAAAGGCTTAGCAAATTCAATACCTAAACAGAGGCCCCGTGTGGCTAGAGCATAATGAGTAGGCGGGAAAGGACTGGGAAGATAGGCAATGGCCAGCTCAAGGAGGGCCATGGAGGTGCCCAAAAAGGTGATGGGAAGCCACTGAAATGTTTTAAGCAGGGCAGTAACGATCATTTATCAACTTTCTAAAAGAAAGATCAGTCCATTTGTTGGGTGAGGAAAGAAATACAGAATCCAAGAATGGAAACTACAGCCAATGAGAAGGCTATTGCTGTAGTAATGTAGGCTAGAGATGATAATGACTGGGGAAGTAGAGTGGCAGTTAAAAAGGAAAAGAAGTGAACAATTCAAGAATATTTTCAAGATACAGCATACAAGACTTGGTGTCATTTTGGATCTAAGGCACTAGAAAAAAAGCAGTTAAAAATAACACATGGAATACAGGTTTAATCAAATGATGATGGTATAATTTCCTGACATAGGGAAGCTTAGGAAGAGATTAGGTCATGCATGGAAGGGTGACTGGAAGACAAAAATGACATTTTACACATGTTAACAGGAAATGCCCATTAAGCATCCATGTGGATTTATAAAATAGACAGTTAGGTATATGAACTCAAGCTCTTTTAGAATAGAAATATAAAGGTACTGGTAATAAGTTATATTCTTTTATCAGCCTGGTAATAAATTATTTCCTCTTCTAAGGAGAAGCTACAGCTAAGAGTAGAAATATCAAAAGACAATAATATTGGGCACTCTTACATCTAGAAGTTGGGTTAGGGAAGAAAAGCCAGCAAAGGAGCCTGAAAAAAAGAAGTTACAGAGATGAGAAAAAGACCAGGAGAGTGTGGGGCTGTGAGAATCAAGAATGTTTCAAAAAGGAGCGAAGAGGCAGCCATGCAGAATGACGCTGTGATTTCACGGACGATGGAGCTTAAGCAGCACCCACTGGATTCAAAACATGGAGACCGTCTGCAGCCACGACAAGTTTACATGGAGTAAGGGGAACAGATACCTGTTTGGAATGGGTTAAATGGTAAATAGGAGATAACAGATCCAAAATATAAGAAACCTGAAGTGACTTCCCACCTCTTTGTTGTCTTCATTGCCATTGTTCTCCCTGGAGGACTAATGAATGGGAGTCAGACTCTGTCTATGGATAAACACAGTCACTCCTGAAAAAGAGATGGTGCGATATGTTGCTTTTACTGCTAACTATTAATATTTGTTTTTAAAAAAGAACATATTCTTTTTGGAACACAGGAAACCATTCCCAAGTACAATCTTTAAATTTCATTTTTGTTAAAGAATAGATCTTGTTCCAAAATCAAGAAGCATGGTTCTGCCCCAGCTTCAAAATACATGACATGACTAACAATAAGTGGTAGGACCCAGGTACAAAAATGTAGGTTTACCTATAGTTTTTTGACAGAGCTATCATTGAATGTGTCTTTCCATTAATAGTATATTCTAAAAATGTAGTAACTGTAAAAAGATTTATAAACATTTCAAAAAATTTTCCAAGATTACAGGCACAATTGGAATCAATACTTGTAGGAATACTTTTATCTTTAGCCTAATTGGATAATATTACCCAATTACTTCTGAAAGACAGCATAGTAATATTAAGTAAGAGAAAATCACCAACTAGTTCTATCCCATTACTTTTTAAGGCAAAACGTCAACAGTCACATCAGTTAGGCATCTCAGTATCAATCTCTCTTAAGCCACAGGCCACACACTGACTCAACAATAAACTGCAAATCGTTAATTCACATTTATTGGAAGAAAATGTATATACAATAAAATCCTCCCATTTGAAGTCTGTATATCTATGAGTTTCAACAAATGTATATGCCTAAGTAACCACAGCAGTAATCAAAATATAAAACATTTCCATCACCCCCAAAACTTCCTTTGTGCTCCTTTCAAGTCAGTTCCCAGACTCTGACCCTAAGCAACCATGATGTGCTATTGGTCACGGTAAATTAGTTCTACAATTTCCTAGGAATGGAACCTATGGCTGGAGTCCTTCACTCTGCAGTTATTGCTATTATTGTTGTTGCTGTTTTTAGAATTATCCATGTTATTGGGTGTGTCAGTAGTCTGTGTTGTTTATTAAACTCAAATTTTAAGATATTACCTGTTTTTTGTTTATTAACAAAATGCGATTTGCTTATCCACTCACCGATTGGTAGGTATTCAGTTATGGGCTGTTATAAATAAAGCTGCTCTGAGAATTCATGTAAAAAGTCTTAGTGTAGATACACAATTTCATTTCTCTTCAGTTGATACCTAGGAGGAGAATTTCTGGATCACATGGTAAGTGCATGCTTAAATTCAAAAGGAACTGCCAAGTTGTTTCAAAGCAATTGTAAAGTCTTACATTCCCACAAACAATGTATAAAGTTCTATTTGCTCTCTATTCTCACCAACACTTGATACTGCCTGTCTTTGTAATTTTAGCCTTTCTGATGTGTAGTGGTAACATATTATAGTTTATATTTGCATTTCCCTGATGACTACAGTATATTTCTCCATGTGTTTAGGTCTGTCATTCAGCAATGTTGTACACTTTTCAGTATGTGGTCTTGCATATAAATATTTTAAATTTATTTCTAAATATTGTATTTTAATGCTGTTGTAACAGTAGAAAATCTTCAAATTTCATTTTTCTTTATTGCTAATATTTAAATACCATTAATTTTATTTTTTTAACATCTTTATTGGAGTATAATTGCTTTACAATGGTGTGTTAGTTTCTGCTTTATAACAAAGTGAATCAGGTATACATATACATATGTCCCCATATCTCTTCCCTCTTGCATCTCCCTCCCTCCCACCCTCCCTATCTCACCATCAATTTTAACACTTTATTAAGGAAATATTCAAAAATGCATTTTACAGTGAACTCCTATATATCATTAGCAATTTTGCCTCTAACATCTTAATATACTTGATTTATCACATATCTATCCATATTCATTCTTATATCCATCCAATCCGTCTACTTTATGCATTTTGAAATAAATTGCCAATTTCATATTACTTTTCCCTTAATACTTCAACATGAGTATCTTTAACTAATTTTGATATATTTTGTGTTTTTAATTTTGGTATAATATGTACACTAAAAGAAAAGCACAAATCTTAAGTGTACATCCACTGAGTTTTGAATACATGTACCTGTGTAACCAAAATACCTATCAAATCTGAATGAGATCCTTGCTGGGTAGAGTAATCTTGGTTGTAGGTTTTTCTCCTTCATCACTTTAAATATGTCCTGCCACTCCCTTCTGGTTTGCAGAGTTTCTGCTGAAAGATCAGCTGTTAACCTTATGGGGATTCCCTTATGTTTTATTAGTTGTTTTCCCCTTGCTGCTTTTAATATTTGTTCTTTGTGTTTAATTTTTGAAAGTCTGATTAATATGTGTCTTGGCTTTTTTCTCCTTGGATTTATCCTGTATGGGACTCTGTGCTTCCTGGACTTGATTAACTATTTTCTTTCCCATATTAGGGAAGTTTTCAACCATAATCTCTTCAAATATTTTCTCAGTCCCTTTCTTTTTCTCTTCTTCTTCTGGGACCCATATAATTCGAATGTTGGTGTGTTTAATGCTGTCCCAGAGGTCTCTGAGACTGTCCCCAATTCTTTTCATTCTTTTTTCTTTATTCTGCTCAGTGGTTAGTTATTTCCACTATTTTATCTTCCAGTTCACTTATTTGGTCTTCTTCCTCAGTTATTCTGCTATTGATTCCTTCTAGAGAGTTTTTAATTTCATTTATGGTGTTGTTCATCATTGTTTGTTTGCTCTTTAGTTCTTCTAGGTCCTTGTTAAATGTTTCTTGCATTTTCTCTATTCTATTTCCAAGATTTTTGATCATCTTTACTATCATTATTCTGAATTCTTTTCAGGTAGACTGCCTATTTCCCCTTCATTTGTTAGGTCTGGTGGGTTTTTACCTTGCTCCTTCATCTGCTGTGTGTTTCTCTGTCTTTTCATTTTGCTTAACTTACTGTGTTTGGGGTCTCCTTTTTGCAGGCTGCAGGTTCGTAGTTCCCATTGCTTTTGGTGTCTGTCCCCAGTGGCTAAGCTTGGTTCAGTGAGCTGTTTAGGCTTCCTGGTGGAGGGGACTAGTGCCTGTATTCTGGTGGATGAGGCTGGATCTTGTCTTTCTGGTGGGCAGGTCCATGTCTGGTGGTGTGTTTTGGGGTGTCTGTGGCCTTATTATGATTTTAGGCAGCCTCTCTGCTAATGGGTGGGGTTGTGTTTCTGTCTTGCTAGTAGTTTGGTATAGGGTGTCCTGCACTGTAGCTTGCTGGTCGTTGAGTGGAACTGGGTCTTGGCGTTGAGATGAAGGTCTCTGGGAGATTTTCGCCATTTGATATTACATGGAGCTGGGAGGTGTCTTGTGGACAAGTGTGCTGAACTTGGCTCTCCCACCTCAGTGGCACAACCCTGATGCCTGGCTGGAGCACCAAGAGCCTGTCCTCCACAAGGCCAGGTACGTGGGGAGTTTCTTGCCTTTTGGGAGGTCTGAGGTCTTCTGCCAGCGTTCAGTAAGTGTTCCGTAGGAGTTGTTCCACACGTAGATGTATTTCTGATGTATTTGTAGGGAGGAAGGTGATCTCCACGTCTTACTCTTCTGCCATCTTGAAGCTCCCTTAACAATTTTAAAATGTTAATCAGTCTTGCATTCTTGAGATAAACTCCACCTGTTCAGGATGTATTATCTGTTTTATGTAGTGCTGGATTCAATTGGCTAATATCCTGTTAAGATTTATACTTCTATGTGGAAAAAAATTATTAATTCATAGCATTTCCTTGAAATGACTTTTTTATAACTTTGGTCTCAGGGTAATGCTGGGTTTATAATGAGTTTGGAATCATCCCCTCTTTACCTATCATCCAAAAGTATCTGTTTCGGATTGATATTATTTATTTCTTAAATTGTTAATAGAATTCACCAATGAAGCCAGATGGTTCTGGAGTTTCTTTGTGGAAAGGTTTTAAAATATGACTTCAATTACTGTAATTAAACAGACAGATATTTAGATTTTTCTCTTTCTTCATGTATCAGTTTTGATAATTTTTGAGCTTCAAGAAATTTGTCTATTTCTTCAAAGTTGTCAGAAAATTGGCATAAATATATTTTAAATATTCTCTTATTATTATGTTAACATCTCTCGGAAATGCAGTTCCTGCTTTTTAAACTCCCAATATGGGTAAAGTGTGTCTTCTATCTTTTCTTTTTTTCTTGATCAGTCTAGCTAGAGTTTTATCAGTTTTAATGATCTTTCCAAGGAAGCAACTTTGTTTTTTTTTGTTGTTGTTGTTTTTTAATTAATTTATTTATTTTATTTATTTATTTTGGCTGTGTTGGGTCTTCAATGTTGCACGCAGGCTTTCTCTAATTGCGGCAAGCGGGGGCTACTCTTCACTGCAGTACATGGGCTTCTCATTGCAGTGGCTTCTCTTGCTGCAAAGCACGGGCTCTAGGTGCGTGGGCTTCAGTAGTTGCAGCATGTGGGCTCAGTAGTTGTGGCTCACGGGCTCTAGAGCACAGGCTCAGTAGTTGTGGCACACGGGCTTAGTTGCTCCGCGGCATGTGGGATCTTCCCGGACCAGGGATCAAACCCGTGTTCCCTGCACTGGCAGGCGGATTCTCAACCACTATGCCGCCAGGGAAGCCCCGCAACTTTGGATTACACTTCTCTTGTAATTTCTTCTTTGAACAATGGATTATTTAAAGGGTGTTATTTAATGTGAAATAATTTTGAATTTTTCCAGATATCTATTATTGATTATTGTTCAATTTGTTGTGATAAGAGAACATATTTGTATTATTTCAATCATTTTACATTTATTGATACTTGTTCATGAGCCACCATATGGTCTATCTTGGTGAATGTTTCATATACACTTGACAAGAAGATGTATTCTTCTGGCTTTGGATGGAGTGCTCCATGTACAATATGTCAACTAGGGCAGGTTATCTGTTTGAATCTTCTATATACTTTTTGATTATCTGCTAGCCTGTTATATATAATACTGAGAAAGGAGCATTGCTATTTCTAACTATAACTGTGAATTTGTCTACTTCTGCTTTAAGTTCTATCAATTTGCTTCATATTCTTTTAGGCTCATTCATAAGGTACATAAACATTTAGGAATACTATGTCTTGATGGCTGATCCCTTTATCATTATGAAGTTACTCTCTTTATTCCTGGTAATACTCCTTTCCAGAAGTCTACTCTATATGGCATATTAATAGCCACTCCAGCCTCTGGCATTCTAATATTTAGGGGTTGCATCATATATTTTCCCATCACTCTACTTTGAGCTTCTCTGTATATTTATATTTAATGTGCATTTTTTCATAAAGAGTAGAGAGTTGGGTCTTATTTTTTACCCAGTACAACAACTTCTGCCTTTAAAGAATACATTCTCGGGCTTCCCTGGTGGCGCAGTGGTTGAGAGTCTGCCTGCCGATGTAGGGGACACGGGTTCGTGCCCTGGTCCGGGAAGATCCCACATGCCGCGGAGCGGCTGGGCCCGTGAGCCATGGCCACTGAGCCTGCGCGTCTGGAGCCTGTGCTCTGCAACAGGAGAGGCCACAACAGTGAGAGGCCCGCATACCACAAAAAAAAAAAAAAGAATACATTCTCACCTGTTCTTTCACACTTTAAGGTGTATTTGCTGATTATAGTGGAATTAAGAAAAAGAAAGTTGGAATAGTTTGTCTCTTGAAATGCTCTATAATATAAAGGCATTAGTAGCCAGTATAAAGCATTAGTGTCCAGACTACCAATGTGCTGAGTCATTCTAACTATTCAACATTCTAAATGATTGTGCACTGTGGAAATCTTAGAGAAGTCATGTCCATTTTCTAGACTTTTTTGTATGTTGGTGGTAATGACAATGAAAATCACTGAATTACAGACTTGAAGGAAACATTAGAGCTTTTCTGGTCCAAGCCCCTAGTTTTACAGCTATGGAAAATAAGATGAGGTTAAGTAACTTACCCATGAGCACAAAGGAAGTAATCTTTCTGAGCCAAGATGACAGTGCTATTCCACCAACTCAATATATGTTGGGTAAACACTTGACACTTTTGAGCTATAAATCACTGAACACTAATCCTCAACGTGTGAGTCTTGGTAAGAGGCAAGACTCTATCTCCCACTCTGGAATTGCATGGGCCATACCACCCTCCTTGCTTCCTCAGCAAGTTGGGTGTGAGCATTTTACCTTGGCTGTGCCAACTGCTTCCTCCATTCTGAATGGGACCTAATGAAACTTCAAAGCTTTTGCACAGCAAAGGAAACCATAAACAAGACAAAAAGACAACCATCAGAATGGGAGAAAATATTTGCAAATGAAACAACTGACAAAGGATTAATCTCCAAAATTTATAAGCAGCTCATGCAGCTCAATAACAAAAACAAACAACCCAATCCAAAAATGGGCAGAAGACCTAAATAGACATTTCTCCAAAGAAGATATACAGACTGCCAACAAACACATGAAAGAATGCTCAACATCATTAATCATTAGAGAAATGCAAATCAAAGCTACAATGAGATATCATCTCACACCAGTCAGAATGGCCATCATCAAAAAATCTACAAACAATAAATGCTGGAGAGGGTGTGGAGAAAATGGAACACTCTTGCACTGCTGGGGGAATGTGAATTGGTACAGCCACTATGGAGAACAGTATGGAGGTTCCTTAAAAAACTACAAATAGAACTACCATATGACCCAGAAATCCCACTACTGGGCATATACCCTGAGAAAACCATAATTCAAAAAGAGTCATGTACTAAAATGTTCATTGCAGCTCTATTTACAATAGCCCAGAGATGGAAATAACCTAAGTGTCCATCATCGGATGAATGGATAAAGAAGATGTGGCACATATATACAATGGAATCTTACTCAGCCATAAAAAGAAACGAAATTGAGTCATTTGTAGTGAGGTGGATGGACCTAGAGTCTGTCATACAGAGTGAAGTAAGTCAGAAAGAGAAAGACAAATACCTTATGCTAACACATATATATGGAATTTAAGAAAAAAAAAATGTCATGAAGAACCTAGTGGTAAGACAGGAGTAAAGACACAGACCTACTACAGAATGGACTTGAGGATATGGGGAGGGGGAAGGGTAAGTTGTGACAAAGCGAGAGAGTGGCATGGACATATATACACTACGAAACGTAAAATAGATAGCTAGTGGGAAGCAGCCGCATAGCACAGTGATATAAGCTCGGTGCTTTGTGACCCCCTGGAGGGGTGGGATAGGGAGGGTGGGAGGGAGGGAGACACAAGAGGGAAGAGATATGGGAACATATGTATAACTGATTCACTTTGTTATAAAGCAGAAACTAACACACCATTGTAAAGCAGTTATACTCCAATAAAGATGCAAAAAAAAACACAAAAAGCTACTGAGGGCAGGATGCATCACAGAGGGAGGTCAAGATTCTGGCATCAGCTATTAGGAGACAGCTGCAGCACCATCGATAGTCCAGCAGGAGGACTCACTCTGTGGTGTGACCTCAGCTGTGCTCCATTCTGTCTAATCTCCCTTGGTTTATGATGACTTTCCATGCCTTATTCTCCAGGCTTCCCATAGGTTCTGTAAATTTCCAGATTTAGCTCCAAGACTAACTTAGATTTTGTTTCTGTTCCTTGTAACCAAAAGAGGAGGGTGAAAACAGATCCATTACTTTGGACATTTGTAGAAGTGGCAACATAGCTGCTGATAGGCTGAATTTATCTATAGATGTGGTGGAGATATTTCTGGTGTACACAATTTTAAAAAATAAAATTAGTCACTAACATTCAAAAATAGATAGGGACCATTTCAAAATCCTGATCTCTGGCTTATCTTGAAAAGGCAGGATATATGGCAGACTGCATGGCATGGCAACTGCCCAGCTGGAAATGAGCAACAAGCCCCTGCCCACTATGGCAAACACATAATTTACAAGTCACCAGCATCTCCACGTAAACCATTTACTTCATTCACAATTATGTGCCGTCTGGTGGGCATTTGAATTGGTGGCCCCTGTTTTAGTCATACAGGACTCCTTCCAGTTTTGTATATATATCATGCAGTCTCATAACTTCAGGGCTTTATACACTATGTACCCTCTGCCTCATTCACTTCTATGCCTTGTAAATATTTAATATCCTTCACGGTTATGACCAATTGTCTTGCGCACTTTGAAAATTTTCCTGGTTTCCCCAAGCAGAGGTGATCACTACTTCCCTTGAACCAGCTCCACATCCTGTACATATCTTCTAATTTTATCACAATGATTTATTTATACACCTGCCTCTTTTGATTTGTTGGCTTCACAGAAGTCAGGGCCCACTGCGTGTGTGTGTGTTTGTGTGTGTGTGTGCGTGCACATGTGTTTGCACACATGCATGATTTCACCCCAGAATCTCAGGCACCAACAAACGAATGACTCTGTGAACTTGGTGAACTCCTCATCTATTACTGTCTTTATAAAGTATTAGTAACAATTTTCACCTGCCTCACAGGGATGTCTTAAGATTTGATTCACATTTACAAAGCACTTGGAAATCCTTGGATTTGAAATGCTACAGAAGTGAACACATTATTATTTTTATCAACTTGAGGCAGATAAATTGTAAAGAGAACGCACAGGACTGGGATCACTTGATATTTACAATAATATAAGTCTCTTTGCTGGGAATGCTACCTCTCCGTAAATGCATATTAAGAATTACATTTTCTGGGCTTCCCTGGTGGTACAGTGGTTGAGAGTCCGCCTGCCGATGCAGAGGACGTGGGTTCGTGCCCCAGTCCGGGAAGATCCCACATACCACGGAGTGGCTGGGCCCGTGAGCCATGGCCGCTGAGCCTGCGCGTCCAGAGCCTGTGCTCCGCAACGGGAGAGGCCACGACAGTGAGAGGCCCGCGTAACGCAAAAAAAAAAAAAAAAAAGAATTACATTTTCTTTCCCTAGAAAATAGTTCTTAAAATCAAGGCAGACCTCTGTGCTGGCTATACTTTGCTTCACCTTTAGATTTATAGAGCTCAGAGCAACATAGTATCCAGCCTGCTCTGAAACACTTTGGATACCCTCAAGGTATATATAAACATAGACAAAAAGGAAAGGTAATTTTCTGTTTTTATGAACTAGCTCGATGAAATGTCATTTATACTAAATCATATAAAACAAGCCTTCTGGATATTTAAAGTAAGAAATCAGAATTTGTTACACAGGTTTTGTTTTTTATCACAGCCAAGCTGTAGGGGGAAATGTGTCTGTGTCTTCAGCACTTTTTCAACTCTCTTTTAAGCTGCCTAACTTAAAGGGATATGAGCACCTCAAGCCCACATAATCCTTTTCAGCAATGCTCTGAAATTTTCTCTTCTCCCATCCACAGTTTTCTGATGCATTACCACTGCCACTGCTTCTTGCTCCATTTCACTGTTGGGGAAGTTCACATTCTGATAAGCCCACTTGCAGAAAGATTTCCCCTTCTAGTTGCCAATCCGTTCCTTGTACTCCTTTCATTGACAGTCTTTTTGAAGTGTGTCTCTACTTTCTCATCTCCCCACTCATGTGTGATTCCAATCTAATCAGGCCTCCATTCCCTTAACTCCATTGAAACTGCTCTGGCAGAAGTTTCCAGCAACGTCTGAACAAAAGCCTTTGCTCATTCTGCTCTCTCTACATAAAATGTTCTTCCACGATAAATCCTGGCTCTCTCTCAAAACTCATCGTGAGGGGCACCTTCTTATACTGATGCCAGGCACAGTATCCTTTCCCAGACCTGGTCAAATATCCCTGTGTCTCCAGTGTACTCTACATATAATTCCATCAGAAACTGTATTGTTCTTATATTTTATACTTTGGCCTCCTCCTTTATACCATAAACTGCTTTAAGAGAGTTTACTCTCAAACAACGCGGGGGTTGGGGGCGCCAACCCTCTGCTCAGTTGAAAACTCACATATAACTTACAGTCAGCCCTCCATTTCTTTGGTTCCTCCACATCCATGGTCCCGCATCCATGGATTCAACCAACCTCAATCTGTAGTATTGTACAATTTACTATTTTTTAAAACTCTGCATATAAGCGGACCCCTGCAGTTCAAATCCCTGTCATTGAAGGATCAACTGTATTACTAATTTAATCTCTATAAGTTCTAGTATAGTACATACTGAATAAGTGCTTTTTGTAAGGGGAAAATAAACGGAAGGCTAATAGGT
This sequence comes from Phocoena phocoena, assembly GCF_963924675.1. NCBI lineage: Eukaryota > Metazoa > Chordata > Mammalia > Artiodactyla > Phocoenidae > Phocoena > Phocoena phocoena. Next base: position 90,680,998 of record NC_089228.1, read on the forward strand.
GGTATCCAGATTAATATGCTGCCCCTGCTGGTATATTGTGATTTTAACAGCGATATACTCATAGATGTTGCACAGTAATAATAACCCTGAAGGTTTTGGATTGGAAGGGATTTTGCAGATTGATGATTCCCAACTTTCTCCCTTGGAATCTAGTTATTACAAGATGCTAACACATTTTCTTAAAAGAGGCTTCCATGGTCTAAAAATGTGAGGAAATAATGTACAGAAAAGCTAATCTAAGTTTGTATTATTTCTGACTTCAGGATTTCTGAGAGCCTTTCCCATACAACCAACCATAGATGTCTAAAAGCGTTATATGAGTATTTCCCAAATTTAAGAGCAGACCGTTTTATTTGTAGAGCATCCCATAGAACTGGTGTTCTTGGACAAAACTAGTGAGGCTGATTACTTGCATTTAACAGAGGAAGAAAATGTTGATCAGAGACCAATGGTAATACCCAATGTCTAACTGACATTAGAACTGGGTCTTCCAATTTCTTGACCAGCATTCTTTCCAATAATAGATGATGGTAGAATTCTCAACTCTTTGGGAAGCCATTGAGATTAGATATAAAAAGAGAGAATTTAAGAGAATTCATGGCTTAACAGGACAAGATATAATAAGTACGATTGGTAAGTGTTATAATTCAGAAAGAAAGGTGATTATCATGGTGAGGGCCTGAAGGTGATGGGAGGGGATGAAACACAGAGCAGAGGTGACAAATTTTGCATAGCATTGTGAGGCACTGCCCTACTGAAGTGGGACGCTCCTGAGAGCCTAACTTGGGAATAGGAATGTGTTCTCAAAACACACAAAATAAACCATTATTTACTCTACCTCTGAGTAAGGCTAACTCATTATGCATTTAATGAGAAACCGTTGCATACTTGGTCCATGGAAAGTAAGTAGATTTGGACACTCCCTCCCTTTAAAATTAAGAGGAAAAAATGAGGAAAACAGACATATATAGTCTGTTTTACACGGTAAAAAATTTACAGTGGAATCCAAAACCCCCTACTTGTCATAGTTTCTCACGCTCACTGACTTAAGAGTCTTGATCAATACTGTATTGAAGTATCCAATCTGAATAGTGGGTTTTAACCATTCTTAAATATGCTGGGTTGTAAGCTTGATTTTCCCAAAGCTGACCTATAAACATGTTTAGTTTTCTTGTTCCTTTCATAATCAGCTTGGACTCAGAATCTTTCAAATAACATTGCTATTTTCTATACCAGCTGTTAGACTTCCTTCCCTGGATATAATTCAGAAGGAATCAGAGGGTGAAGTCCAGGTGAAACTAATTTAGGTATTAGCTAGAGGGAACTACTTGTAGATCAACTTTACTCTGACAGATAAATTTGCCTTAGAGATCCAATTACATACAATATTAAGACTAGCATGAATCACTTATCATACTTGGAAACAGCTACTAATTAAAGCACAGAGATACTAGAAGATCCAGAGAACACACTGAAATAGAGTTAAGGATTCAAAGTGAAAAAAAGAAAGATTATTATTTATTTCTAGAAGGTAAATTCCAGCAGTCATGCTTGTAGGAGACTATTTCTGGGTTCAACGAACTACAGTGAAATTCACTTTTACAATTTTTGTTATCTCTTTGATTTTTTTATTCCAACCTCCCTATATAGTATGAAAATTGTAATTGTTTTGCCAAGAGCCCATGAAAGTGTTATTTTCCTAATACAAAGCGAGTGTAGTATAGTATAGTAGCTAAAAGCATGGGTCCTAGAATCAGACTGGTTTAAAAACACAGCTCTACCACTAACCAGTTATATGATTTTATATAAGTTACTTAAATGATCTAAGTCTTAGCTTCTGTTAAAAACCATAATGTGGAACTAAGAATAGGAACTGCCTCCTAGTGTTGTGGAGAGGATTAAATGAGTTAATGTCTGTAAAACACTCAACAGAACGTTTGAAAGAGAGTGCACCCATGCACAAACACACCAAAGATACACACTCAGTTAGTTTTTGTTTCTTCTTTATCACGTGGCTCCTTGAAAAGAAATGAGGACTTTTCACTATATTACATAGGTTGCTTTTTGATGCATTAGGAATTATTCTTCACTATTTGCTTAGATATATCTGGAAATCATCAATTTCTATGGCATTTAAACTCACATGAGTAATATGGATAGCAATATTTCATTACTTAGAACAATAAAAAGATAAGAATCTAAAATAATGTCAACATATCTGCACTGATTATAACTACCTTGCTGTGTCTGGCATCCTTCACACCCCCAGTCATTAATGCCATTCAAATGAATCTTTGGGGCAAACATTCATTCATTTGTTCAACCAATAGGTATTGAATGCTTTCTAGGTGTCTGGCACTGGGCATATAGCCTGAGAAAACAAAAGGACACATGTACCCCAATGTTCACTGCAGCACTATTTAAAATAGCCAGGACATGGAAACAACCTAAATGTCCAACGAGAGATGAATGGATAAAGAAGATGCAGTACATATACACAATGGAATATTACTCAGCCATAAAAAGGAACAATATTGGGTCATTTGTAGAGATGAGGATGGACCTAGAGTCTGTCATACAGAGTGAAGTAGGCCAGAAAGAGAAAAACAAATACCATATATTAACGTATATATGTGGAATCTAGAAAAATGGTACAGATGAACCTATTTGTAGGGCAGGAATAGAGACACAGACGTAGAGAACAGATGTGTGGACACGGGGCGGGGAAGGGGAGGGTGGGACAAATCAGGAGATGAGGTTTGACATAAATATACTACCAGGTGTAAAACAGGTATCTAGTGGGAACCTGCTGTATAGCACAGGGAGCTCATCTCAGGCTCTGTCATGACCTAGGTGGGGGGCGGGGGGGGAGAAGGGAGGTCCAAGAGGGAGGGGACATAGGTATTCACTTCATTGTATGGCAGAAATTAACACAATGTTGTAAAGCTACAAAAGCTTTACAATTGTAAAGCTACAATTTTACTACAATAAAAAAAAATGAGGTATGATACACTCCTTGAGAATCTATATCTTCTTTTTTTTTTTTTTTTTTGCGATACGCGGGCCTCTCACTGTTGTGGCCTCTCCCGTTGCAGAGCACAGGCTCCAGACGCGCAGGCTCAGCAGCCATGGCTCACGGGCCCAGCTGCTCCGCGGCATGTGGGATCTTCCCGGACCGGGGCACGAACCCGTGTCCCCTGCATCGGCAGGCGGACTCTCAACCACTGCGCCACCAGGGAAGCCCAAGAATCTATATCTTCTGATCCATACACACAAACACTTATTTTTTTTTTACTTTCAAATTATACTAATGGCTTTATGACTCCTCAGTTGCAAACACTGTTTGTCCCTCTCTGTTTTCTCATAGAAATATAATTAATTGAACAGATTTTCTCCCTTCAGCTTACTAGGAGCACTAAGGCTCTAGCAACATGATGCATCTTGGCAGAGCAGAGGTTTCATGGAAATGTAAATTTTGGGGAGACAGGACAACAAGGGTGTTGCTTCATAGAAAGGTACAAAACCCCAAGTAAATAATTTTTAATTTTTTTTTTAGGCCATATACATTTAATAAAATTACAGATATACTTTGACTTAAATCCAATATTTTACTATTTGTCTTCAGTTTTTCCATCTATCTTATGTTCACTTATCTCTCCTTTCTTGTCTTCTTTGTGATTAATTAAGTATTCTTTTATTATTATTATTAAATGAGGCCGTCTTGATGCAGTTTGTGGTATCAATAGTTCTGCGGTCAGAGGAGAATGTTAGAGAAACAAAGATATTTTCTTCCTGGGGAACCTATCAAAAGACATTGTCAATATTTTTACATATCATGAGAAATATATTTGAATTAAATTATTTAGGCATATAAATTTAGAAAGAACTATATAGATTGTAACATGTGTTAAGGCTCAATGTCCTCCTCATTGTTAAAAAAAAAACATCAGAATGATTGAGCTTAAGGGAAACATCAAGTCTGAACTTCCATTTTAGCTCCCAAGTTAGAAATCCTTAGCTGTCTTGAGGTGAGTTACATAACTCAGGTGGTTAAATCTTCATTAAAAATGAGATCACAATTGGAAATTGGTATTTACATTGATTTTCATTAAGAGAAATGAACCTAACTTAAGAGTTAGGGCATTATAAAGCAGGGTTCTTAAACATTACAAGTGCTTTTGAGAGTCTGCTGCAAGAAGCACACATATACAAAATTCTGCACAGGAGCTTCTTGGAATCCCTTCGGAAACCACATCCAGAGAAACTAAAGAAACCCATGGATACTTAAGAAGGAAGCATGTTCTTACTGTTTGTGTGTGGTTGCAGTTAGGTAGCTTATACACAAATGGTAACTATGTGAGGTGATAGATGCGTTAATTAACTTGATGGGGTTAATTTCACAATGTGTTCATATATTAAATTATCATATTGTACGCCTTTTAAAAAGTCATGTGTTACAACCTAAGTATATACAATTGTTATTTGTCAATCATATCTCAATAAAGCTGGGGGAAAAATAATACCTTAATACAAACCAAAAAACAAACTAAAACAAAAAAGCTTGGATTGGCCTCCTAACTCTCCTACTGCAACCATCTTGCACTAATGCAGCTCCTGTCTAATTTTTGTTCTTCCCTCAAATATAAACATACACATTGAGTCCTGCACTTCCTATAGGAAAAGTCGAGCCCACTGCAGCTCAGCTGCTCAGCCAGGTCTCTCAGTGATGTGGCCTAAGGGTTAGAGCTGGGGTTGGGAGCCGTGAAAAGTGTAAAAGCTGAACTTGTACTCTGCTACACCATGTTCACCATGTATCTGAGCTTTTCAGAATCCAGGAAGGCTTAAATGGGGAGTGGCTCAGGAAGACCAGGAGGGAGGGAGAGATTGCTGCCCAAAGCCTAGTTACGTTCCCCTCTAACCTGTCAGCCCAGTGTTTAATTTCTTCCAGCATAAATGTCTGACATTAAGGTTAGAATGGGGAGGAGAGAGCATGGTTGGTACAGAGTAGGTAGTAACAGAGAGAGGCTATTTATCTTAATTCCTCAAAAATTACAACGGAGGTGATTCATAGTCTTCATAAGAATTATTTTTAAGTTGCATAATATCCCATATAGTGGATGATTTATTATTTTGTTTTTATTTTTTTATATTTGGGTGGTACTTTAATTTTCCTTGAAATTAATAATGCTAAAATAAAGCTATGATGCTTTTTAGGCAAATAAACTTTTCCACCCAAATTATGCAATTATAATTTCTTACAAACTACAGTTTAGAGATAAACAAAAACATAAAGCTAGCATTCTTTCTACAAATAGCCCATTCAAACCAATTCCCTAAAACAAAACAAAATGAAAAACAAACAGACAAAAATAACAGGATAATTTCTGCTCTTTATGTAATATATTATGAACATAACATGAAGACAAAAAGTCCATGCGTCATCTATACTTTCAGTATATGGATGGGAGATCAGATCTGGAAAAATATGGCAATATGGAACATGAATTTTTTTGAGGCCACCAGATTACTTAAGCATTTTGCCAATACTTATGACATAAACACAGAAGAATGAAAGTGAAAAAGATGTTAGACTTCCAAGCCACTAAGTGTTTATTTGGAGACTGGAGAGAAATAGTTTGTAGAACAGAAAACTTCTGGGTGATCCTGCCAGAGGAGTTCACACTGTCGACAATGATCTTGCAGAAAAATGGAAGAACCAGGATTTTAAGGCAAACAACCTAGCATATTTAGGTTAATAGATGCTTCGTAGAATTTCTATTTGCCAAATTTTGAAAAGAATCTATATAAGGCCATATTTTCTCTATCACTGATCCATTAATTTTAATCAAATCATGACCTTATCAAAGTAGTTTTTCAGGGTGGCAGCCAACCACACTGCCTTTCATGAATGTTACCTGAGATGGTTGATAAGGGATTACTGTGTTTCTTTGAGTTAGGTTCCCAGAGGTGGGATTAGTGAGGTTATAAGCATTTTTATGACTCCTGACATATTGGAAGCAATACTGCACTTGCAAAGCTTTTGATACATTTTGCTGGATTATTTTCCCAAAGGATTGTATTAATTTATAATGCTACCAGAAACACATGAGGCGAGTAATTTCCTCTCACCTTCAAATGTTTAGACTTTGCAATTTTTTTTTCTGTATTTAAAAGTAGATGGAAACAGGCATTTAGAAACTATTAAGAAGTGCCCTTCTCAGCCTGAAGCAGCAAAGGAAATCTCAAATTCCATCATGTTCGATTTTTAAATGGCTGGAGCCCGAATATCAAAGACATGTCTAATTCATGCCACCTTGGCCTGTCCTGACCACCCAGGAAATTTTAGGGTCTTTCCTGGCTCAACAGTTAATGTGTGCTTAGGTTGCTTTACTTGAGAAAATGACAGTTAAAAGGTGACTGCCATGTAGAAATTTTGGTTATGTATATAAAACAATTCATATTTTAATTAAAGGCAAAGAAATATTTTATTACCTGATTGTTCTTATTACAGGTATTTCTGTTCTTCTCCTTGAACAAAGAAGGAGACTGTACAGCATATGCCCATTACAAACCAATAATGGTGAACTCGGTATCTCTGCAAATATCTAATAAGGCTGAGAAAAAGCTCCCTGCGAAAATTCCATTTTCTCTTCTTCCTTCCTGGCTTATGGAAAACTATACTTCCCAATCCCTTTGCAGGTAGGCAAGGCCATGTGACCAGTTCCGGCCAATGAGATTTGGGAAGGAAGGCGATATGTCATTTCTAAGCTCTGGTAGTGGAAATTCTCTTTGTGATTCTCCAGATTCGTTCTTTTCATGCTCTAGCAAACTTCATGGGACGTTGCTGAGGCGCCGGCCAGTGTGGATCCTGACTGACCACGTGGAGGACAGTGCCACTGCCTTCCCCCATCCTGCATCCCTACGACCTGCGACAGAATTCATGAGGGATAACCTCGGGTTACAACCTTGGGTGTATTATGGGATCTGGTAGTCAGTCTGTTTTTGCATTTAGCATGACCGTCCCTGAATAGTACCCTCAGGTGTGGTCACAGACTCTACTGCCAAATCTGTTCCCCCAGCCCAACAGCCCGAATAGGTAGAGCAGGGATTTCTGGAGTGCCTAACGAGGGAAGTGTTTACTGCCCTGAGACGTCCAGTTCTAAGGGGAACTATCCTTGCATTTCATAAGCACCAAATACAAATAGAGAGATTAAAATGTATGGAGAAGAAAAGAATCCTCAGAACAACAGTCTAGATTTATAATAACAAACTTCAGAAAACTCATAAAAGCCCATCTGTTCTGTGAAGCATTCCAACAAAAATGACCACTTGGCATTCACTCTTCTGTGCCACTGTTTGTATCATACTTGTGTGTGTGGCTCTCATATCCCCAAGTGTGCCTCAAAGCCAGGGCTCTGCAGGGCAGGGAAGTTTACTGTGTTTTCTGCATGGCAGTTCACCTAGGATAAATGAATAGAGGGGAAAAAGGCAAATAGAAGGAAAAAAACTATCTCTTTCTACAGATGTGTATACTGGAATTTCAATTCTACAAACCAGTCAGAAGCAAAAGAGTGCATTTTCTCTGTCCTTCCAAACTGCCATTTCAGAGGGCTTCCCATCCTTTATATCTACAAAGAAATGATCTCTGACAGCAGGCACAGGGAAATAGAGTAATAACCAGATTGCTGACCTCCTCTCCCTTCTATTCCGGAAACGTACAGCTCAACCAACTGCTGTGTCCTAGACACTACGGTTTAAAGTGGAGTTTGTTCTTTGGAGGAAGAAGATTGTTGACTGAGACTGAACACGTTACCTAAGCAAAGACAAGGAAATACAGGGCCACCTACCACATCCCAGGCACTTGCTAAGGCACGTCACATAAATGAATTCTTTTAGCCCGCCCCACATCCCCAGGTTTTTCTCATGTACAAGTGACGAGGCTAACAGTATCTGTGAGGATTAAATGAGGTTAGGCACGTGAGAGTTCTTTGTAAATTGTAAAGGAGCACCACAGAAACGGAAATTATTATTTTCAAAAAGTTGGCTGCTTCTCAAAGATGAGCAATCTTCTCTGGGATGCAGGAAAAGTATTGTTTGCCTTGCAGTGCTTAGTAAGTAACAACTAACAGGTGAAAGGGTATTCATCTTCAAATGATGTCGGAGAGAAGGTTTTTAGCAGCATCTTTGTGTGCTAAGAGAGAGGGAGGAAGGAAAAGAGTAAGAGGGAGAGAAAAAGACAAAAACAGGGAAGCATAAAGGGCAGGCAGACAGACAGAAAGACAGGTACCAAAGAACAGAGAGAGAAAGAGAGTGAGCAAACTAAACCTGTTAGAGGAAAAACTCTATGTATGTATGTGTAATACATATGTATGTGTGTATCTATCTATCTATCTATCTACACAGTAAGTCCCCTACATATGAACATTCAAGTTGGGAACTTTCAAAGATGCAAACGTGCATCTGGTTCCAGCAAGGAGCCAGAACCTGTGCCATCAACGTCAGGCGTGAGTGACATTGCAGCTTGCCCTCCACCTCCTGCTGCTGCTGATCCTTCAGCTCTACCACCTCCCACCTCCTCTCCCTCCTCCAGTGGGTAACTCTTCTTGCCTGTTCACTCGATGCCAGCCCCTGTGTGCCAGCTGTTGGACTGAACTACTGTACTTTTCAAGGTACTGGACTATAAAATTAAAAGTGTTTTCTTCACATTTTGTGTTTGTTTCTTATGCATAATTTGGGTGAAAAGTATTATAAACCTATTACAGTACAGTACTATATAGCCAATTGTATTATTTGGGTGCCTAGGCTAACTTTGTTGGACTTACGAACAAATTGGACTTACAAATGCGCTCTCGGAACGGAATTCGTTCGTATGTAGGGGACTTACTATATATATATCTTTTGCCTGTGTTAATTTGGGGGATACTGGGTATCACCTTCCATTAAACCTCAGAAATTTTGAGATGTCTTACTTAAGGAGTGACAAATAATATGCCTTTATGCATGTTGGGAGGAAGCAGTCTGGGTCCTCTGGCTGGGCTCAGATTCGTCTGATCTGTACTTTTATGTCCAAGTAGGTGTTTTCAATTTTTGCAGTGAAAGAGCATTTTAATATGCAGAGGCCTCACAGCAGGCAACAGAATGGACGGCCAGATGTCAGAATCGTTAGTCTGCAGTCAATACACAAGCAACCACCTCCGAGCACAGTCCAAGAGCTGCACTTCTCCCTCCCAGGCAACTTGGCAAATCTGCGCCAGTTCTGTGTCACTGAGAGCCATGCTCTGGTCTAGTCTAGCCATGTTACACATCAACAGAAACCCCCGCCCACAAAGAAACCTCGGAACATGCAGCCAGATTTTGGTTCCATTCCTAGGAGCCAACTGCACTGATCTCCTAATTTTGAAACCTACAGAATCCTTCCAAGTAAGCACCCAAGGCTTCATCTGGACCCAGTTGTTGGCAAGGCCATAGAGGAAAACAAAGAGGCTGCAACCCCACCTGCTGTGCGCCAGGCCGCTCCTCCCTGCTTTCCAGTGTCTTCTCATCTAACTTCCCAGTTACGCTATGAGGTCAGGACAATTATCCTCACTGTTCAGCTGTGGAACCTAAGCTCAGAGAGGTTACTTTCCACTAGATTATGTGCCTAGCTAGGCACAGGATCCTAAAGTCAAACCAGACACTACCTTTTCGTACCCATATTTACAGAAAAACAAACAGAGGAAGCTCTTCCTGTTCCTAGCTTGCTGCACATTCATGAGCCCCCGTAACAAGGTATGCATGTGCTCAAATTCGCTGCTCTGCATTTCATGAACTCACCTCAAATAAAAGGGGGGAAACTTTCAAAAATACGCTTATTGCAAAAAAAAAAAAACACCACCAATAATATAACAACTGTTTTTTTCTGATTTCAGATAAGGGTTTGAAATGTCTTCTTTTTTTTTTTTAAAGTCATTAAAAATGCCTATGACAGAAGGATTCCCAAGGACCAGGTTGAAAATGAGAGGTGACTATCCCAGGGAGGTGGCACCAGAGATGCCGAAATGCACGAGGCCTCCAGACGGTGTTGAGATGAGCCTCAAGACAGAATGTGCGTGTTCACAGAAAGGTTACGGCATAAAGAGGGAAAAAGAAGTTTCTTCTTCATGTGCCGACAGAGACACGAGGAGGGGAGCAGAGGGTGTCGATGAGGCAGTTAATGCACCACAGAAGGGAGGTTTGTCTGACAAACCAGTAGAGCTTCCCGGGTCCATCTTCCCCTGCCTGCCTCCTCGCCCAAGGCAGGAGATGCAGTGGTTGCTAAGGCAGCATTGTCCCAACCTTCTCAGAATTTTACTCTTTTACAATATTTCACAGATGTTTAACAGAAAGGGGGCACCTGGTGCAATACATTTAGAAGACCATGTCCACAGCATCCCCTCACCAGGGTGGTCCTAATGAGCATTAGCGTATTAATCACTAGGAGAAGACCTAAGGTGGACACACTTGTCAACGTTATTGAATCCAATATCCTGCAAATAATCTTTTATCTGTAGATTTTTCAAAATGGAATCTTCCCTAGAAGAGAGTTTGTTCAATGGAAATGTTGTCTAATGGAAAGGTGGTGGAATATTCCTTTCGTCCACTGCTGCAAGGCTCCTGGGACCAACTGGAACAACTGCCCCTTTGTAAGCCAGCCTTCCACATGGAGCTTTTCCATAGCCATTAATGCCTACAGTCTGAGGGAAGGAACCTCCCTTGGGAGCCAGCAGAAGGCTCAGCAAAACTTTTTAAATGAGAGAAAGTTTATCTTAAAGTTTTCTGAATCAGTATTTAAGAAGAGTACTTATTTCACCTGAGTATTATTCTACACCTGTTCTACTCTTATAGAATCAAAGAGAAATGAAAGACTTAAATGCATTTCTATTTTAATAGAAAAATCTTCTGTTTCTCTTATCTTGTTGAAAAATGTATCTGCAGGAAAACAGTTGGGAGGCCACAGAAGATAGCACGGCTCCTGAAAATCGCTACCTATAAAAGGCACTTCTCTGAACCTGGTGAAGGTTAACAGATTTTTAAATCCTTTAACCTCGAAGCATAAATCATTCTAAGTAGACTGTTCTATCACCTCAAACATTTTAGGTGATCATGTCCATCCCATTTATATTTTTTGAGATGCATTTCTTATCTCTCTTACAGTAACAACGGAACACCAGGAATTACTTCCATTGTTTAACTAAATTCAGAAAATAAGAGAATGGAAGGATCCAAAGGCCTTATAACCACAGTTACTATCTCATTCAAGCCACCTGGGAAGCATAATGTCCTTCGTGCTTATAGGGCAAGGAGTTTTACTCTCCCGCAAGAGTCTTTGAACTGTGGAATCCGGTTCAAATACAAATCTACATTTACAAGTAAAGAAATTATACCTCTGGTTTCTCATTGTCCACATCCTAAACCTTAATTAAAATATCAACATCAAAAGTAGCAGTACCCTCATCCTCCGACTGGAAATTGGACTAGAACAACTAAAAAGCTGTAGGGTGAAAATATTTTTCATGATAGGGTATCATGCAAGCCAAATAATTTAAATTTCTTAAGAAGTAAAATGGTCTATTATAATTTGTTCTACATATTTCAACTTGGAAAACTTAAATTAGCCATTTCCTATCAAATGAAAAAGTAGTTCTAACAAGCAAGTCTTTTTCGTGGGTCACTTGGGATTCTATCCATTAGGCACGAACTAGATTAAGTTTCTGCATATAACTAGTAATTGCCTATAACATAATTTAATATCAGTTTTGAATAAAAACGCAAACATTGTCATGGTTTTGTTCTAGGTCTCTGAGGTATTTTTTTTTACCATATAAATAGTATAATTAACATTTATTTTGCAAAAAAACAATTATATTCTTACTATGAACTGAGTCTCCCTCACTAATTTTTTCTTTTTTTTTTGAAGAGGACCATCTTTGCGTTTCCTATAGAGGCTAAAACGATGCCTTGCATACTGTAGCAGGTAATCAATGCTTTAGTGAAACAGTTGTTGATACAGCAGGTCAGATAGATATGAAATTAAGCAAAGTAGGGGTGGAACAAATCCTACAAACTGGTTCCCCACAAGACTCCAAATGAAAGGTCCTGATTCAACCTGACAACCATACCTCCTTACCATTATACAACAGACCTACCCCAAATTACCAAAGGGTCATAATGGCCTATTAGTTTTTCTGCCATCATAAGGTAAATTCAGAGAGTAGAAATATCAGCAGAAACAAAATTCCTCTGAGGTAGCCAAGAACTGTAGGATAAAAAGTGACTTTATCTTAGGACAGGTTTTGTCACCCACATGACGAATATGACCTTACACAAATCATCTTCTCCATCTGTGTTCTATATGACTCAACTTCAAAATCTAGACAGTACTGCCAAACTCCATATCAGTCTCACAGCAATGTGATAGAGAGCTGTGCCCTGGTAGTCAACTTGAATTAGGCACTCTAGGAATCAAATGATGTAAGTGTCCCTAACAACAGATTCCTAAAAGTCTCATTTCTGAAACTAAATCACTCTGGTTTATTCATAGAATCCCTAGAATCACAGACTATTGAATATGAAGCGTTTGTATTGATAACTAGTTTTACTCATTCCACTAAAACAGGAAGAAAACAAAGTCTCCCCAATGAAGCAACTTACCTGAGGTCTTAGAGGTAATTCAAGGTACAGCTAAGGAACCAGGGCTCCATCCAAACACTTTTATAACTCTGGGGTATTTCCACCACACAACAAAACTTTCCTACAAAGTCTGCACTGTTGTGCATGAGAGAATTACTATAATATTGAGAAGGAAATATTGATAGAAATGTAACAGGCCATATACCAATTTAGGCCTCTATTTAATCCATCAAACCATTTACAGGTTTTTGGGTTTGGGGTTCTGTTCCCCCCCAAAGCTACACACATCCAGAAGATATACACACCCACATTCAGACATTACTTTTCGGGACTTGCGTGAGTAAGTGGCTGACTGACTAATCGAGAAGAATCTCCTCAGTCGGAAATAGGCATCTTTGAAGAACACTCACAAACCTATCCCCTATCTCATGTTAAACTAAAGGACTAGTTATTCAGTGATCAGTAAGATCACATCGTCTGCCCAACCAAGAATCCATTCTTTACACAGCGGTAAGAATACTTCAATTATGGCTCAGAGGGGAAGCAATCTTTCAGGAATCCAAGGACATTTACTCAAAGATTTCTTGGGAATGGTTTAAGAGATACAGAATCAAATTCAAAATGTAAACTGAGATCTCCTTCCCTAAATTTATGTTTAAATGAATAAATCTCACATTTCTCCTCCTTCTCTAGTACCATAATATTGTTGCTTGCTTTATAAGTTCTACTCCATGCTGTTTCATAGGAAGCTACATTGTAGTGGAGAGCAAGCTAATTCTATATGTATTTGTAGAAAAGTATATTACTGTTTTTTTTAAAAAAGCAACACAATAACAAAATACTGGGAAATCAAATGTCAATCACAAGCCCAGTTTGGGCTGACTTAGCTCTATCTTCCCATCTCCAGATATACCAAGAAGGTTACAACTTTCTGTTGCTCCAGTTATCTTAGAGTCACTGGGCCTGGCCCCTTAAAGGTCGTGTACATAAGAAGGGACTAAGGCAGTGTTAGCACAGTTCAGGTTGAACAACTCTTCCACCTCCAAACTACAAAGCAAATATTACTCAAGGCCACTTCCACTTCCTCCCCTTTTATGTTATTTTCCCTTTCTACTCCAAACAGAAAGTTGATTTTCCCTTCTCTAAGCCTCTATTAAGTAGATATTTTGTTCCCTCATTTTTATTTACCATATACTGCCTTGTAATGTTTTTTGTGATTTTTTTTTTCCCTAACATTTCACTCTCTGCTTCTCCCTTAAAGCCTTTCCTGATCTCCCCATTAAGGAGGCTGGCTCACTCCTAAGAGTCTCTCTTGTAAATGGTATAAACATATCACAGCGTACATAATACTTTTGTCTGTGTATTGATCTGCTTCTCAGTAATCCCTTAAGTTAAAGATAACACCTTAGCACTTTGGGATCTTTACATCTTATAATACTTCCCAGCACAAAATAAATATTTGTTTGATTAGTTAATTAATACCATAAATTCCTGCATCATTAGCCCTCACTAATTATAGGATATTTTCCATTTTGTTGTTTTATGACTATTATCCCGATTGTAACTGTCCCTTTCTCTAGCTGACATCATCCTGTATAGTCAGGGAGAACGGGTAGTCTCAGTTCATTCTACTGGCACTTGGGGGTCAGCATTGTTGTGACTGCAGATGAATTCAGGGATGCCAGTCCCTTGGCAGTGATGAATGTTAAGCTAACATAGGGAGTGGTCACTTCAATAATCTAGGAGAGGATATGGAAAGCTTGTATTTTCTCTCCCCTCACACAAAAAACAAAGCTTATACCCCTGGGCTGGCTACAAATCCAAAACAAAATGGCACAGTGGCCACTCCAGCTGTCTTGGTTGACGGGACATTTCATCAGCCCGATGGTCAGATATCTGAGGAGTACGCAAGAGATGTAAAGCATCCTTTTTCACTGGGGACCCTGGCTTGTTCAAGAGGGATTTGTTGGATAATCAATTCCCCAAACAGCTTGTTTTGTTTTGTTTTGCTTCCTTTGTATGTAGGCAGATTGTCGTAAGCTGCCAAAGTAGGAAATAAATAGCATTGAAAATGTGTTCCTGTGAAGAAGCAAATTATCTCTTTTACCCTAATATTCATCAGAGATTTCCTGAAATTTTGAAACAACACAATAATCACAAGTGGTATTCTTGTGATTCTTCCCTTGGACTGCATCTCATTTCAGTTTCTTTCTTTCTGCACTTTAAAGTTGCTAATGTCTGTAGCAGTATGCAATATCACGCCAGCTCTAATTCAGGTGAAACTAAAATTAGAGGTAAACTTGCTGGTTAAGTGGTCTCATATCACATATCACACCAAAGCTCAAAGTAGACACTTAGGGATAAATTTTTTAAAGGACTCTCCAAATTTGCATTGACAAAACCCTCATTGGTATGCATGAGCAGCTGTCTGGTTACCCACCCCACCCAACTGCAAGCTGGTGACTTCCTTATCAAAAGCTGTACAAATCCTGAGCTAAGGCTATAATTGCAAATTGATAAAGCATTGAAACCTTGAGGACAAAACTGCAACCAGTATGCTCGTATTCCTTGTGCTAGAATGAGCTAGTCTATATAGACTATCAACAATACACTCAATATTTGAACTTTTCTATAATGTCTTCCTTTACTCTAACTCAGCAGTGACATGCATGTTCTCATTCAATCAAGTATCACTGGACCATGACCAAAGTATCTCCTGTGATATAGAACCCAGCAGCTGGGGAATAAGGCACATACAACCTAAATCTGCAGAAGCTGATCTGTAAACCAATCAATCTAACAAAACAGATATAATTCTTTCCTCCCATTCACTCACTCCCCATATGAAGATTGTCATGGACTGACTGTTTGCGTCCTGCCAAAATTCGTATGTTGAAGATATAACCTTCAAAGTGAGGGTGTTTGGAGATGGGCCCTTTGGAAAGCCATTAGGGCTAGATGAGGTCATGGGGGTGGGGCCCTCATGATGGGATTAGGCCCTTACAGGAGGACACACCACAGAGCTCGCTTGCTCTGGCTCTGCCTGCCATGTGAGGACACAGTGAGAAGACGACCTCCTACAAGCCAGGAAGGGAGCTCTACCAGAAATCGAACTGGCTGGCACCTTGATCTTAGACTCCCCAGCTTCCAGAACTGTGAGAAAATAAATTTCTGTGGTCTAAGTTACCTAGTCCATGGAATTTTGTTACGGCAGCCCTAGTTGACTGAGACAAAGAAACAGTTATAGAAATAACTATATATATAAATACATAAATAAATATTACTATAAGAGTTGCTACGACATTGGTATCATCGTACGGTTCCAATGTAAATTTAGTTCAGCTCCACAACATGAAGTACAGTTGTAGTTTAAGTCTTCCGCTGGTAAAAGTTTCTCTCTCTGTTTAGTCCATTTGGAAAAGGTATTCCCTTTGGGGGACTGTTTAATAAGTCAAAGACATAACAGAAACAGTGTTGACCTCATTAACATAAGCTCCCTTCTCCTGTTTATAACTTGGTCATAAACCTTCATAACTGCTCAGTAAGAAAACCGTCTGGATGATAATAGGACTCAGAGGTGGTGGTGTTCTCAGATCAGTGAAGCCAGGCCACATGTCCCTACACCAAAGAGCTTTAAAAGTGCTACTCTCAGTGAAAACAAAATTACTTTAAAAATTATTAACACATCAAGACCACCATACAGAAAAACTGTGAATATACAGAATATAGAAGAAAGATTTTTCTTTACACATCTGAGCTAAAGCAGGCTTACTCACACATTCCCTTGATTCTAAAATGCAATCACTTGCAAGGCCCATTTTAGATTCAAATTAGCTTTTGGAAATATACATACACACACACACACACAGATGTACACACTGTACACAGTGATAGTGACACTTGTCCTAATAATCAATGTTATATGAAAAATGTGTCAGAAAATTGAGTAAATGGGTTACAGTTATTTTGCAGTTCTATTTGTCTCTGTGTGCATATGTGTGTGTTTGCGTGTGCTGCAGTCATGAAGAGGAGGAAAACCTTTAATCTGGGCATTTGCTCCTGATCGCTGAAGTGCTGGTAAGCTGTACATACACAGCTCATCAGGGGATATGACTAGACAAAAAAAATGAAGGGAAAATAGGAATCCAAAGGAGTAGTCTAGATGTGGCTGTTTCTTCTTTAATTGACAATGCCTCATTAGCAAAAAATGGTAAATTTAGTTTAATTTCAAAAACATGTTGAATGCACTGCCCAAAGCATCATCTATCTTTTTGTATTGGTTAAATACCTGCATTCAATATCCTCTAGAACCTGAACAATGTCGTAAAATAAAAGCTGACTTCTAAAATTCAGTGAGTACACATGTCCAAGTTAGAGACCAGAATTATGTGAAATCATAAAGTGTGAAAAATACTGCAAAAAATTACAGTACTTCGGAAGTAAATGAGGATCACCTTCACATAATAGTCAATGTCAACATCACCAAGAGTGAGCCAACCAGACTCATGGCCCCTAGGCCTCACCCCTGAAACAGTCTTTCTAATTGGAGAAACTGTCACTCTAATCCAAATTGTAGATCTAATTTCCAGCTAACAGGAACAGCAGCTATGAGAGGAACAAGTCAAATAAGGAAGCAGTCTGAGAAATCTAGATGGTGGAACTTTCTATAGGATAACCAGCTGGGTCTACTCAACAGGGCCATGGCATGGGGGAAAGGGGTGGAGGGAGGGTACATCAGTTCCTGATGAAAAGCTATTAAGAAAAAACAGCCAAAGGTAATGTGTGGATCTTAACTGGATCCCACTTTGAACACACCAACACTAAAATGCATTTAAAGGCTAATGAGGGAAATTTAAATATAGATGGGATATTAGTTAATATTAAGGGCTATGGATGATAATATCAGGTTAAGTAGGTGGTTAAATAGAAAAACTTTACT
The DNA here is from genome assembly GCF_963924675.1 of Phocoena phocoena. Classification (NCBI taxonomy): domain Eukaryota; kingdom Metazoa; phylum Chordata; class Mammalia; order Artiodactyla; family Phocoenidae; genus Phocoena; species Phocoena phocoena. Next base: position 90,698,585 of record NC_089228.1, read on the forward strand.
TGGGGAGTATGCCTTCTAAAGTATTTAGGGATGAAATATCATAGTCTACGATTTATTTTAGATATTTCAGCAAAAAATGTAGAAAGCAAATATGGTGAAAGGTACACAATGATTAAATTTACCTGATAAACGTATGGGTGTTCGTTATACAATTCTCTTTACTTTCCTATAGACTTAAAAGTTTCCTGATGAAAAGTTAAGGCAAATGAATCTCAGTTAATGACTAAGTTGTATTACAGAAGTGACATTATTTCAGTGTCTCTAAAATACTGAATAAAAGTATGTACATAGGGGGCTTCCCTGGTGGCGCAGTGGTTGAGAGTCCACCTGCCGATGCAGGGGACACGGGTTCATGCCCCGGTCCGGGAAGATCCCACATGCCGCCGAGTGGCTGGGCCCGTGAGCCATGGCTGCTGAGCCTGCACATCCGGAGCCTGTGCTCCGCAACAGGAGAGGCCACAGCAGTGAGAGGCCCGCGTACCGCAAAAAAATAAAATAAAATAAAGTACGTACATAAGTGCACCTGAAGATCTGTTATTAGGGAACTGATTTGCTAAGTAATTATTATAAAATGCAAATCCCAGTTTACTTCATAGTTGACTTACCTGGTGAATCAGGTAAATCTTATCAGACGGGTTCACTAGTAAATTAGGAAGAACGTAACTTCCCCAAAACATTGCGAGGATGAAATGAAGTAATGTTTTATAAACTATATGTTGTGATGTAAATGCTACTTACAGTCACGACTCTAGTTCTGAATTGGCTCTTGCCTTATAATTTTCTAATTGCAATGAAAGTGTTCCTTCTTCACTTAGAAATAGAAATGTACCCCTAGATTCACAACTGTAAACTTTCATGACGTCAATTACATTTCCTATTTTTCCGTCCTCCGGCAAGGAAAGAAATAATAGTACTTATTTCCAAGAAAAGCTAACATATGCATGCACACATTTAGAGTAATTTATGGTTATTGAAGATAGTTCTCTCAGTATACATTTTAATTTCTCCCCAATTCACCTTACATCCTTCCTGAATACTGTTAAGATCAAAGACCAGCATTATCAAATCAAAAGAGATAGCTATTTCTGCAGTTTACTGGGGCATCTGACAAAAGGAGATGCTAGAATCCTGTTATGAAACCCTATACTTTGCAGGTTTTGAGCACATCAAGCAGATGTTTAACTTCTAAAATTTCTAAATCTCCTCACCAATATCTGCTTTAGTTATTTGAACCACATCTCCTTTTGTTACATCACCACTGAGATGAACCATTTTATACAACTGGTCTTGTGAGAACTGACATTACAAGTGACCAAGTTTATCAGAAATTAACTATTCTTGTAGACATATGTACAGGATCCTTCAGTTTTATATCTATTACTTTAAAAAAAAAAGTAAATTACCAAATCATAAACAACTAAAACACATTTCAATGGAAAATGAGACCTAGAGTCTGTCATACAGAGTGAAGTAAGTCAGAAAGAGAAAAACAAATACTGTAAGCTAACACATGTATATGGAATCTAAAAAAAAAGGTTATGAAGAACCTAAGGGCAGGACAGGAATAAAGACTCAGACATAGAGAATGGACTTGACACGGGGAGGGGGAAGGGTTAAGCTGGGACGAAGTGAGTGGGAAGCAGCCACATAGCACAGGGAGATCAGCTCGGTGCTTTGTGTCCACCTAGAGGGGTGGGATATGGAGGGTGGGAGGGAGACGCAAGAGGGAGGAGAGATGGGGATATATGTATATGTATAGCTGATTCACTCTGTTATAAAGCAGAAACTAACACACCATTGTAATGCAAATATACTCCAATAGAGATGTTAAAAAAAATAAACTGTAAGCAAAGATAATAAATTAATAAATAAATAAAGTTACACTGAACCCCCAATGCTATTAGGAACTTAGAATTCTTAAATTGAAGGTGCTGGTCTACAGTTACAATTTCCTGCCAGACATCTGCCATTGCAAGGGGCAGGAAGACCTTACAACAAAGGATGCCAGATGCTCAGTTCCAATCTAGAATCCTGGGAGATAATGTCACTGAGCTTCAAACAGTACATGAGAACTGAGGTAGGGCACCTACCTGGTTAGCAGGTGGTCCAGCAGCCAGGGGCAGTGATGGTGCACTGGGTGGGTGCAACAAAACAATGTGCTCCATCAACTGGGACCCATTGGAGACAGCTAATAACCACAGCCACAGAGAAAGGAGTCATCTCAGCAGAGGCCAATAAGGACACAAGGAGCAGGCAGAGTCTACAAAGCAGATACGTCCTCCTTGTTGCCTTGGAGCTTCTCACTTCCTGTCTACACACTGTCCTGGAAGAAGAGTGGAGAATATTTTAGAGAGGAAAATGCCCTGATTGGGATTTTAAGCTGACTTAGCAATTGGAGTTCGGTTTTGTAGAAATACAACGATTTTTCTGTACATTTCAGTGTTGCCTATAAGTTTCAATTCCACCACCAACCATTTAGAACATAGCATCTAGTACTCTGGCTCAGACTCACAGAGGCAGGCTTTCTCAGCTCCTCAAGATGGAGAACTCAAAATTGCTAATAAAGAGTTGAATTCTTTCACCTTTTCTTCAGCTTGATTTTCACTGGGTAAACTCTCCCTTGATCCAGCTTCCCTGGCTCTGGGGATTATGTAAAATTGTCAGTGCCTGCCATTTTAATATGTTTCAGCACAGCAGGCTCATGAAATGTGGCAGCTGGAAGCAGGTGTGAGATGGGAGCTGGGTATGCCAGCCTCTAAGAGAAACCAAGGTTTTCCCAGGGAGGGATTTAAAGGCAAATGTACATTACCAACTCCAGACTAGAACAAAATTTTGACCCTAGTACTCAAAGAAAGAGAATAGGGTCAAAGACAAACACAAACGTTGTAAAAGAATGGCACCCCCTGTTGTTTGCAACAGTGGGGTGAGGAAAAGGAACCTGAGGGTAGGGATAAGCTCAGAGATAAACAATACAGGTAGTAGGATTCAATCACACACAGAAACCAAGAAGGTGACCACACAGCACTTAACCTGGATTGAGAGGAAAGGGGGGAAGGGTATTCTTCATGTTTTTAAACTTTATAAACCTTTTGGGGGGGGCTAGGGGGGCAGACAAAATTTTAGTTCACTGATCTCAAAGATTTTGCTTTGAGTTTCTGCATATGACAATACATGTCCCTAGACTTTTCCTTAAGTACTTACATGAGTGTATGTTTGTGTGTAAGTCTATGTGTGTGTAGGGCTGCTTAGGGGTGTGTATGTGTGTGCCTGTGGTTTAAGCAGTAGATATAGTAGCCTACATATCTCCAGTGGTTAAAAGAGAGTGTAAAAATCATTGCTAATCCAGACAATATTCTCTACAAAGCACCCAGAGCAGGTTACCAGAAGGAGGGTGTGAGACCAACAAGCAGAATCAGATAATGAGATTTTACTAACATCTGGTGTTGACCGTCTACACAAACTGATGTTTAGAGAAGTGACATTAAGAATATTTTTTTCCAAATGTAACTGCGGTTGGCAGAGTAAATCATCATGGTATCACGGTAAACTCACCACAGTTTCTGATCTGACATTGTAGTTGAACCAGGTGACATCCTGAACCAGGTCCCCACATCATGCACCCTTGTTTTGGTTAAGATCTTTTTGTCTCACATCAGCTTGTATTTCCTTGACTAATGGGTTCTGAGCTCTTCTGTTCCTGACCTCTTGCTTTTCTCTCATGGCTGGACTCAAAGTCCTGAAATATTCCTGAGGACTTCACTCCTAGGCATGGCATGTAGTGGCCCCTATAATCACACCATTTCTGACCACACTGGGTCAGAAGCCCACTCCAGCCCAGCCAGCAAAATTTAGCAAGAATGTCTGAGCTCTTGCAAAATGGAATGAGACGTAAGATTTCTGCCAATCCTAACCACCAAACTGACTTCTCAGTTTGTGTCTGTGATCAACAAAGCTTTAGTGTCTAGACTCTCAAATTAACATCCTTCAGCAGTATCTCCACTATCAAGAAATTTGAGTTTTATAATAATTGCCCACACAGTTGGCAAGGTTTATTCATTCTTTCATTCATTCATTCACTCATTCATTCATTCTTTACTAAAAAATAAAATAAAACAAATAACCACAACAATTATATTGAATACCTCTTATGGGCTGGGAACAGTGAAAGGCCCAGGGACATAAGCCTAATTCAGAAGCAAAATTGACATCTGTCTGTACAGTAGGATTTGGAAGTACCATCTGTCCCAAACACACCTTTTTAAAAATTCTGCCACTGTGCCTAATCCAGGCATTTAGATCCAAGAGAAAACAGATTGTCTACAAGGAAATACGAGTTAGATTTCTCATCAGCAAAAACAGAGATAGAAGGTAACACAGTAAGTGAAACTGTGAAAATAAAATATATACTAAATTGTCATTCACTTGTGAAGCATACAAAGACTTAGAGAATTTATCATCCACAGTCAAACCTGTCTGAAAGAATTATTAAAGGATATACTACCTCATCAAGAAGAAACATAATGAATGAAAAGGATCAATAGGTAAAAACTTCTAGTTATAAAATAAATCAATCATGGGGATGTAATGCAGAGCATGGTAACTATAGTTGATAATACTCTATTACATATCTGAAAGTTGCTCGTTTCCCCACGAGAAAAAGATTTGTAACTATGAATGGTGATGGATGTTACATTTGTCACTTTTTATTAGACATTAAAACTGAAAAATTCAAATATATATTTATTTTAAATGAATGATGATAAACCCATTATTTTTTAAAGAAAATGATATATTTTTATAAAAGATAATTATATTTCCCAAAGAAAAGAATGGTGAGAAGAGCAGCAGTGTTTTACATTTTTGCAAATATCTTTAATGTTCGGCTTAATAGAAGCAGCTGAATTTTCATATAAGGGTCTATATTCTACATGTTGAGAGGTTACTCTTGCTGAAGTGTATGAAAAACATCTGACTTCATACAGATAAATACTTAAGAAAAGGAGAAGTATCTTCATAGCTCTTTTCAGATGATTATGGATATTTCTTTATTGAAACTACACCAAAACTCAGTAAGTGGAAGTTTTTAAAAATTTAGTTACAATGTGGAAACTTCAATTGTCTAAGTAAATATTTTTACTCTATTACATTAAAATTGATTGGTCTATCTTGTACATTGAATGGTTCTCTTACCACACATAATTCTGTGACATTATACATTGATACTTTTTAGAAAATATTCGTTTACTGAGTTATACTGATCTTCCAAATGTTCACACATTTCACTACACAATATCAAAAAGTCACCCTTGTATCACCATTGAGCTCATCAGAAAAATCTTTAAGAATGGGAAGTTTTCAAGCTCGGGGTAGACACAAGTTTTCAAAAATGTAAATTTTTACCTGAAATTTCCAATTTTATCCCTGGCAAAAAATATGGTAGTTTGTTTCCTTGAATTGATGTTTTTAAGGAAAGGTCTGTCGAATACACAAATCTGAACAACCATAGATGTGTATGGTTGTGTATCAGTGGCTCTTTCAAGGAAAAATGGTATTCTATGCAAAAAGCCAACAGTTCAGCTCACAATTCAACCTCATGAGAGCCTTCGTACTTCAATATAAAGCAAAAATGTTTTATGTATACCTCCCATTTTGTCACACAAAATATTAAAAAGATGATTACTCAAGGGTCAAGGTTTAATAAAATTAATAAATTGTATTGCTTCATTAAAGACAATTTTAAAAGAAACTGGCTTTTTGTTTTTTAACCGGAAAGACTAGGATAACCGCTCTTCAGTTTGGTGCCACTGCCTTGATTATTAAATGCTAGAAGTTTTACCCACCATTGCTTTTGCAACATCACTGCAAATGTCAATACCATGTAAGAGGCAAATAACATTCTGGTTATTATGAAAACAGTTTTGGTCTTGCAGACTCTCTGAACATGTCCCAGGGACCACCAGGTTTCTACGGACCACTCTTTCAGAACCACTCTCCTTAAAAACAAAAAGTTTACTGACAAACAGTAGGATTTTATAAAAATTTGCTGAATGAATAGAGAAGCTATAAATGTGGGATGCTTTAAGAATGACCCATAAAATTTTGCCAGAATAAGTGATACTTTCTCACCTGTGAATATGTCTTAGGACTTGTGCCGAAGAAACTCAAATTGGGCCAGTGAAGTGACAGTGAGAGAAAGGAGATGTGAGGAGCCAAGGGGTCTTATGACAAAACTGGAAGATTGGGAAAGAAAGGAAGGAAGGAAAGAAAGAAGGAGGGAGGGAGGGAGGGAGGGAGGAAAGGAAGAAAGGAGGGGGAAAGGAGGGAAGGAGGGGGAAAGGAGGGAAGGAGGGGGAAAGGAGGGAAGGAGGGGAAAGGAGGGAAGGAGGGAGGGATGGAGGGAGGGAGGAAAGGAGGGAGGCAGGGAGGAAAGGAGGGAGGCAAGGAGGGACGGAGGGAGGGAAGAAAGGAGGGAAGGAGGGGGAAAGGAGGGGGAAAAGAGGGAAGGAGGGAGGGACGGAGGGAGGGAAGAAAGGAGGGAAGGAGGGGGAAAGGAGGGAAGGGGGGAAAGGAGGGAAGGAGGGAGGAAAGGAGGGAAGGAGGGGGAATGGAGGGAAGGAGGGAGGGAGGGAGAGAGGGAGGGAGGGATGGAGGGAGGGAGGAAAGGAGGGAGGGAGGGAGAGAGGGAGGGAGGGATGGAGGGAGGGAGGAAAGGAGGGAGGGACAGAGGGAGAGAGGGAGGAAAGGAGGGAGGGAGGAAAGGAGGGAAGGAGGGGGAAAGGAGGGAAGGAGGGGGAAAGGAGAGAAGGAGGGAGGGAGGGAGGGAGGAAAGGGGGGGGGAAAGAAGATCAAATAATCCAGGTGAACCTTTGAAATCAGAGGAGCTGAAGAAACAGCCTTTTCTAGAAGGGCCTTTTATATTGTCTAAGGTGTACTTTAAAATATTTCGGCATAGATAGTGTGATATAGTCACAGGTTAGAGTTTGTGTATATCCTAGGGTTCATTAGTTAACATTCGATGTATTCTAATTAGGATACATACTATGGAGTGTTTAGTTAGCATCTGAAAGAATAATCAAGAATCTACACTCCAGAGAGCTACCAGTATCAACTCTCTTGAAGGTTTTACCACTGCTGAAGGGTTTTATAATTAGCATAAGAAATGGTTTTCCACTGCTGAAATGAGTTCAAGATTGGCAGAATATCATATATCACATATACATGTGTCATATATCTTTCGCATTTGCTGGACAGAATGTAAGAATCTGATGGCAGGAGCAACCTACAACCTTAAGAAAGGGCCCCCTGGACCTAGGGCACTGGGTTCTGTGCTCAGACTCTAAATGATTCTGTCACCTAACTACTTATCTAATCATGCAGCTAGAACACTTTCATATCTGCCTCAAATGAACTTTCTGCTCAAGGTTGGTAGAATGCCTTAAAAGGACGGAGAGCCAAGACTTTATTGAATTTTAAAAGTGCTTTTGCACTCTTTTCAAAATTTATTTCTCACCTGCCTGCTAATAAGGGTTTGTATACATGGCAGAATTCATCCTGAGACTTGCCTTCTGAAACATACCACCTGGTAGCAAGGTTGTCAAGAAGGAGACCCCAAATATTCATTTATCTCAAACTAAAATGTTTCTGCTGGTTAAAAACTATATTTCTAGGGCTTCCCTGGTGGCGCAATGGTTGAGACTCCGTCTGCCAATGCAGGGGACGCAGGTTCGTGACCCGTCCGGGAGGATCCCACGTGCCGCGGAGCGGCTGGGCCCGTGAGCCATGGCCGCTGAGCCTGCGCGTCCGGAGCCTGTGCTCCGCGGTGGGAGAGGCCACAGCAGTGAGAGGCCGGCGTACCGCAAAAAAAAAAAAAAAAAAAAAAAAATATATATATATATATATATATATTTCTAAACAAAACCAACAACAACAAAAATTCTAACAGTTGGAGACTTCCCTGGTGGCGCAGTGGTTAAGAATCCATCTGCCAATGCAGGGGACATGGGTTCGAGCCCTGGTCCAGTAAGATCCCACATGCCGCGGAGCAACTAAGCCCGTGCGCCACAACTACTGAGCCTGCTCTCTAGGGCCCACGAGCCACAACTACTGAAGCCCGCGCGTCTAGAGCCCGTGCTCCACAACGAAGAGCCACCACAATGAGAAGCCCACACACCGCAACAAAGAGTAGCCCCCAGTCGCCACAACTAGAGAAAGCCTGCGTGCGGCAAAAAAGACCCAAAGCAGCCATAAATAAATAAATTTATTTTTAAAAAAAAATTCTAACAGTTGGAAAAGACCAAAACATTTTTAACTGGAGGCATAAAGTACCTATGCAGCAAAGGATTATTCTTGCCCAAAGACAGGTCTGGCTTTTGTGTTGTCTCCTAAGAGGTCTAAGCCTTTTGAATGTCCTGCCTGATAAGAGTGTGCTTACAAACTTGGGACATGCCAGATAGTCTATGCTGAAAATGTGATTTACTATATCAGTTCAGCCTTTGAAGGGGCTAGAGTCTAAGGTCAGACACACGGGTGGTCAAGCATGTCTACATGACTGAGCCCCAATAACACTCTGGACACCAAGGCTGGGGTGAGCTTCCCCGGTTGTCAATACTCTGTGTGTATCTTCACACATGGTTACTGAGACAAGTATACACTGTCCATGTAAGTCACCGAGAGGGTAACTGAAAGCTTCCTGCTTGCAACTCTCCCGGGGCCCTGTCCTATGCCCCTCTTCCCTTGGCTGACTTTAATCTGAATCATTTTGCTGTAATAAACCACACGCCTGAGAGAGTTCTGGGTCCTTCTAGCAAACTATTAAACCTGAATGTGGTCTTGATTATCCCTGAACTTGCAACTGATGTCAGAAGTGAGGGTGGTCTTGAGGACCTCCAAATTGTGTAGTACCTAAATAAGACATCATTTTATTCCTCCAGAAACTAACATGGGATTAAAGGTGGCTCAGACTCGGAGTAGAGAAAGAGAGAAAGCACACTAAACTGACCAGATCTTCCCCTGCAGGAACTGGAATCTGAGAGAAGGGTCTAAAGAGTAAAAGAACTGAAAACATAACAAACAAATTTCATACTTTAAACCCAAACAAGTAGTACTGGGTAACATGAAATACTATGTTAAATTTACCTCAGTTGTTTATAGATGGAATCATGAATTTCCCTTACATTTTTTGAACTTGAATTACTTTCAGGGGCAAAAATGTAAGGGTGATCAGAGTGGGAAAAGTTGCCAACTGGTAAAGCAAAGGGATCCCAGAGTCACGGTCCTTGAAGGGGACAGTTCCCTCTTTTAACCCTAGGAGATGGCAGAGCATGCAGTTAAGTTCAGAGCCAAGGTGAGGAGGTGTGAGAAACTGGCTTTCAGCCAATCTGATGACTTCAACAGCCGCCTTTACCCCCGTGTCTCAGAGAGCCAAGCTCCCAAGTTCACACTTTATGTAATGACAAAACAGAATGACAAGTCAAAAAGGAAAGCCAGAGCCCTAAGGGCCTCAGCACAGCCAAGTATATATTTCAAAGCGAGAAGTGTTTGGAAAACATGATGTTTCTATTATCCTGGAGGTGAAAGTTATATAACATCTGAAGGAACAAAGCATCAATTTATCTCCCCTTCAGGACATTCTGTTTTCCTCTCAACGGCTTATGTGTACTGTACACATCAGCTGATGAAGGACAGGTAGGTGGGTTTCAGTAACCTGTTTTCTTGAAAGCTGAGAAGGCAACCATATGCAAAGCAGCATCTGTTGCAGGCTCTAGCTGCCTGCTGTCAGCAATGTTGACTCTGCATTGTTTACAGGGCAGTCCTCTGAAACGATTTTCATTTATTGTAGAACCCCACCCCCCTTTCCATGAATGCAAGGCCGTGACACACTGAATACTTAAGATGTCACAACAGACTGTTTTCAAGATCCACATGTTCCAGAGTCAAATAAAAACTACCGAAGAATTATTGGTTTGGTCCATCGGAGCTTCTGCTCTCTGCACTGGTTTCAGAAGACCCAGAGGCCAGTGTGTCCCTGCTTGGTCCTCACATCTATTTCATCTTCAACCTTAACACCTTCGTCAACTCATTCAACAAGATTTTTCTAAGTCATGAATAAGCCTCTCATGTAAATCCATTTTGCAAAGTTCAATTCTGCAAACCAAAGATAGTAGATTTTTGCTTCATTAAAGAAGCAGGGCTTTGTAATTTCTGGATCTGAACATTTTCCCAGACTGGGTGATTCCTTATCATTTGACAAGCTGTGATTTTCTGAGTGCTTTTCACACACTGAGAAAACAGGCAAATAAGATGATGCCTGGGCTTAGGTGGGAATCACTATGTTATATGGATCTGTCAAATGACCCTTGATTTTAAGTAGCTTTATTTACTTTAATTTAGTAACAATTCATTTTACCAAGCACATTTATAGAAAATATATTTTCCACTAAGTAAGGTAAGGCTTTCCTTGAGTTCTTGACACCCACTGCTATCCATTTCTCAGTCTCTATTTGTGTGTCTGTGTGTGTGAGTGTATGTGTATGAGAGACACAAGTCTACAAAGAAAATCAGACATATTTCCTCATTCTGGATCACAGCTGGAATTTATATTATCTTAGGAATCCAAAGTATCAGAGGAGGTCTAAGTAGGAGAGACTGATATCCACATATCCACCCTTTCACATATTCATTCTCATTTAAAGGGATATTGATCATTGGGGATAAAATGATGCAGAAGACTGTTGTGGTCTCTGGCCTCATGAAACTCAGCATCTAATGGAGAATATAGAAATCAGGTAAGATATTCAGATCCAGTATGCTATTATGCTTGATAAGGCAAGGGTGTGGTACCTTGGGAATATACCAGAGTTTAGTAGAGGAAGTAATACCTAAGCTGAAACCTAAAGACTGAGTAAAAGTTAACCAAGGGAAAAGGAAAGGGAAAACTGTCCCAAAGAGGAGGAACCAAAGGTGAAGGCACATGGGAAATTCTAGAAGTAATGGAGACTCTTCTGGGAGGAGCAGCAAGATAAGAAGCAGACAAATTGGCATTGGCTGGATGCTGGGTGCCCTCGCATGCCACGCTGAGAAGCTGAAAACTTATCCAGACAGCAGTGGGCTTTACCTGAAGATTAACACAATTACACATAAAACTTTCAGTGGCTTTAGGATCAAACCTAACCCCCTTTACTGGGCTAATATGACACTAGGAAACATAACATCAGGAATCAGAGATCCAGTCAAGATGATCTTACAAGTTCAGAGATAGGAAATCCAGTTGGGGATGCACCATTGAACAGAGACTTTTGATATGGGAGTTACTGAAAAACAGGGCCACTAGTTCAGATTATGATCAACAGAAGAACTAGCTAGATCTCTTGACATGATTCCTTTTATTCCCTGTCCTAGATAGCAAGGTCTGGCGTGAGGCTCAGCCTAGAGTGTGGAAGACTCAGTTCCAAAAATTAGAAAGGTTTGAGGGATACAGGGTCATCAATTCAATGAGCCATTCATTCTTTCCTTCACTTATTTTCATTCACTATTCTTGCACAGGAAGCCATCCTAGGAAAGCATCCATCTTTGCTCAAAAGTTCAATACCTATGTAGGTGAAATAACATATTATAGAACACTTGAAAAACTAAATACATGTACAGCATGTCTCCAGTGTGTCTCTAAGGTCAAATACCTGACACAGTATCAGCAGTAGACAAAAAGGAAACCAAGCAATGTTAATGGACAAAATGGCTTGACTTCACTAGCTAGCCGAGAATATTCTAGAATATGACAGCAATGTCAGGATCAGCCTAACAACTAGCGTATTTATTAAGCATTATTTTATCAGTCTGCCACCAGGGTATTTTTTAAGAACTTACTATTATAAGGCAGACTCAGTGTTAATGTTGGAGAATTAAAGAAGGCTGAGAGATGCTGCCCCTCATTTCATGAGATTATAATCTAATTGTAAGTTACCTAAATATATAGGATAGGAAAATAAGTGTCAGGGTCTACACAATGGGTAAAGTGAGTTCACAGTGGGCAAGGTTCGTCAGGTGAGGCTTTATGGAGGACGAGGGGCTGGACCTAGGAACACAGAGAGGAGAAGTTATAGGGTTTAGTGGTGACAGTCTTACAGAACTATAGATGGCTGCTAGTAAGATGGCATCTTTTTGCTTTCTTTTAATAAGGAAACATTCCAAAGTCGACCATATGTTTGGATCCTGATTCAAGATGCCAATAGCAACATTGCTATCAACTTGTTGCTATGGCTCCCATACTTTCCAGCCCTCCAACCACTTGTCATGATCAGACCCAGCAAACCAATACTTTTTCTTCCAGATTCTTTGTAGCTACTCCTCACCTATTTTAACACATTTTCTTAGATCAAGAAGATGTTTCTCTTCCTCCTCCAAACAAAGCTCAGAAGCCTCTGAGGTAAAAATAGTTTCTTACAGTTTCAAGCTACAGTGACTTTCAGGGAGCCATCTTAAGGGCATTCTTTATGACTTGGGAGACTTTTGGATGGTGGGGTAGTTTACTGGTACCCTGAAATTTACTCAGCCTACTCTTGTGAGGACACTTCTCTAGCAGGTCAGTGAACCTAGAGACACTTTCTGAATCATAAACACTCTTAGAGGGCAGTTGTGACTCATATATACTCTTCAGTGAGATATCTAGAACATTCTCTATTTTGATGTCTGTCAGATTCACTCTCAGGTGTCTAGTAATTACTAGTATTGAACCCAAAAATCACTCTTATGCTTTACTGATAGATCCTCATCAATCCCTCCTCCATTCTTTCCCCTCTGAAGGCTATCCTGGAGAGTGATAGATTCTCATACTCCATTCCTACTAGGATAAAGTCTCAATGCTATTATTCATTCTGACCTGATATTTAAGGAGCATCTGAGCCCTGCTTCATCAACAGTCTCTTACTTTCTCATGAATATTTCCTAACAAAGTCCTCTCCCCTGATATGCAGGCAGAGAGACATAAGTATTTTTATCTACCATGTCTCAGCATTTAGTGTTTAATATTTTACATGCACAGATTTTAAGGCAAATCTACAAACAGCAGCAGCCAGACCTTCTGTGAAAAAAAATTATAGTTAGGGCAGCAGGTCTACATTTCAGAACACTGTCAGTAGATCTCCTTAAAGAGTCTATTTTGGATCATTAAGAACTCCAGGAGAAGAAAATTTATAATACCATTTTGGGGATAGAGTACAAAGAGGATAAAATTTAATGGACCTTCTTTTTATGTAAATACAACAAAACTTTGGATTTACAGAACTGATAACATCAGGGAACTCATTTAATTTTGTATAACCCAAGGTCCCAACCTTAAGGAATTCACCTGTTAAAGGTATTGCTCTGTTAGACTAAGGGCCAGTAACCTTGTAAAGTATGTATGCCAACACACCAACCTGAGTGGCAGGGAGATGACTGAAGTTTCAGTTGATGCAGTATAGGAGGGAATGGTTTTCTCATACATGAGAGTGGGTTCACTTGCAACAATTGTCCTATTGTAGATAAGTAAAGGGACACACGAGTGGCTCATTCTTAATGCAGTTGTAACTTGTCAGAAAGCTGTCTTCAGGGGTTGGTCCCATGAAGGAAGCAGGCCTGGGGAATCCCAGGCAATGTACTCCAGGAACACATGGAAGGGAGGTGAAATCATTCCACACATGACTGAAACCAGGTGAAGGAGATAAGTTTGCGTGAGACTGGGGAGTTGAGGGTAACATGAAAAAACCTGGTAAACCAAGATGCAAAGGCTGAAGGTGGGGTTAAAATGAGAGGAGCCAGAAGATCGAGTTAGAGGGTTGTTAAGGAGAGCAACAAAATAGGGCAAAGATTTCAGCTCTTCACTTCTTTTACTTATGTTTTAGCACAGTACTAATTAGTTAGGCATTGAGTCCAAGATGAGATAGCTGACACACGTAAACTAGGGTAATCTGAAGAGGGCATAATAAACTATTTACAAGTATGTGGGTGGGATGTAGGAAAACTGTAAGGAATAGCATCATAACCTGCTAGAAATAGCAGCAGAGCCACTCTCACTCCTGGACCCAATAAAGTGAGACAAGGGAGTGGTCATTAGTACTCAGAAGAAGAAATTAGTGACTAGAAGGCCACCTTGAGACCCTAAGATCTTAGGTTGAGGGACACAGACAACTCTGAAGCATCTTCTCACGGAGGAAGCTAGAGGAATAAATACCTGGACCCAAATCTTCTCCCTCCAGTCTCCCATCAGGGCTCCACGTTGACTGAACCCAACCAGAAACCAGAGACCATGGGAGCTTGTTGGTGCAGTTCATGTGAATCAGCCTCCATTGCGTGGAGAAGGGTGGAGAAGGGTGGAGAGTCCAGCAGAAGCTATCTACCTTTAAGTATCAGCCCCCCATTTGAAAATGGGCAGTATACACATACCAAGGAAAATCATCCCCAAATACATCACCGAGGGACGAAGGTTGGTCTCCAAAAGCCTCCAGGAGCATGTGGCATTTAATCAGTCCAAAATACTTTCTCAAACAGTTAATAAAATGGATTCTGCACTCAGTGCTGGAAACTAAAGAGACTGACATACTTCCTGTTTCAACGAATCTTACAATCAACTTTGTTCATATGATTAAACAAATATTTGCTGAATTTCTAATGCTTGTTAAAAACAGAGATATATTGCATCTATGCCTTCAAATAACAAAACAAGCTCAACAGGTCAACGAGATTAACAGTGAACTATAGTGCTATTCCTTAGCAAAACCAATACCCCCTTCTTTCTGTGGTTAACTTTGCTTTCTTATAAAGATATTTCCAAATTCTAAAGCCATGGGCTGCTTTGTGCCCCTATTCTATTTTGCTCTTTCTTTATTTCTATTTGTGAGCTTGTCATGATCCTCTTTTAAAAACATACATTGACCCTCTCCCTGATGTAAGTGCAGTGTAATGACACACCTTGATATGGGCCATCAGAGGACCAACTGACAAGGGCATGTTGCAGGCAAAAAAAAAAAAAAAAAAAAAAAGCTACCATATATATTTTTTAAAAATTCACCAGAAGAGGAGACAGCAGGCTTGGATTTTACACGTGTCCACGGTACTAATTTAAAGTACGTTGAATAAGACTCCTCTGTGCCTCAGTTCCCGCATCTACGTAACGAACTTTCATTAGATCAGTAAGGTCTCCTTCAGATCTAACTTTCTGTGGTTCTCTCATGATTAGAAAAAGAAAATGTGATTTTTTTACAAAGAGAGTGCCAGACTTTCTATTTTGAGTATTCTCTTAGGATATCTGTACAGTGTTATTATTACTGCTTTAAGCTCTGTCCCCAGTTTCCAAAATCACACATCCCAATGTCATTTCCTCTATTTTTCCCATAGCTGAACTTCTACTTCTGTGACTGCTACGATCCCCTTGATGAAAGTGTTTTCTCTCTTGCCCTCAAAGCCACCTGCTAATTGGCGTGTGATGGAGCATCCCACCTGTACGATACCTCTCTCCTACTAATAAATGACACAAATTAAAATGATCACACTTATCGTATATTCCACTTGAGATTAAATAAGGGAATGTTTTATTCTGTGTAAGTATCTTCCAGCTGTAGGAAGAAAATGTTAATCCGACATTAAAGATGCCAAGAAAAATAAATTCAATATGTAAATAGCTACTTTGAGTAATTAGCTATTTACTATTTAATAAATGCTAAATAAGATCTCCCAGTTCACCGCAACACTAGAGAAAAAGTACTTCGAAGGGCACGATAACAGGTTAGTGTTGACAAGAGCCTACAGCCCCTGTGAAACATCTAAAAGTTTAATCAGGTTCTGGTGGCACTAAAAGAGCCCAGGATCAGAGCTCAAAGCAATTAGAATTGGTCTGGGTGGTAAGGGAGAAGGATGATGGGACAGCTCTTTCACATGACAGAGTGAGGTCTGCAAATACCAGATGATCACAGAAACCTCTTCAGTTACACCTAAATTCTGAAGGAGCAATGAATGGATTTAAACCCTGACAATGGATCATTACTTGGATGCTAAAGGCAAGCTTTGACTTTTTGCCACTAGTGTGGGTGAGCATCACCCAATCGGTTGAGGGCCGAATAGACAAAAAGGCAGAGGAAGCGTGAATTTTCTCTCTGTTTGAGCTGAGACTTACTTCTCCTGCCTTCAGACCCTGGTGCTTCTGGTTCTCCAGCTCTCTGAATCAGATCAAGTCTTACATCATCAGCTCGCCAATTCTCAGGCCTTCAGACTAGGGCTGAATTATACCACTGGCTTTTCTAGCTTGCAAACAACAGATGGTGGGACTTCTTGGTTCCCCATAACTGTGTGAGCCTATTCCTATATATATAGGAAGATAGATGTTATAGATATGGATATAGATGATATAGATGACATAAATGATATAGATATATATAGATGATATAAATATAGATGTATCTCCTATTGGTTCTGTTTCCCCAGAGAGCCCTGACTAATAATCTGGGGTTTCACTTTGCAAAATCACAAATAAGGGAAGTAAAACCATGAGAGCAACAGCTTATCCAGAGATTCTTACAAATGGAAATGGGCTAAAGGTTGGCAGGCATAGTCTCACTGGTCCTTTTCGATGCCAAGATCTCACTGGGGATGAAGACCTGCTGTCTGTGAGTCACCCCAAGGGTGAAGAGCTTTGCATTCAGTGATCTCTTTAAAGAAGAACCCCGCCCGCCCCCGCCCTCCGCCAGCCAGCACTGAGGGCTCCCTTCAAGAACCATTATCAGTGTGTACAAAAGCATGCAGCCCCACAGATATTTGGGTGGCTAACTGTGGAGCTAATGAGTCTCTTTTGCCCACGTACGCTCTTCTCAGAGGAAGCACACCAAGCAAAACTAAATTAAGCTAATTATTTTCTCTTCTTAAAACAACTGAGTCTATTACTTGGCTCTAGAACTGAGGGCACTGTTTTGAAAAAGATTTTCCTCTCTTTCAGGCTCCTGCTTCCCCTTCCACCCCATTATCTTTCTCACGTGGTACTATCGGACCTTCCCCGGTCCCAAAGCTGTTATTAAGAGACCACCATCTTACAATGTGAATTCACATTAAGCCTTAGTTCCAGGTGTGGAATAAGGAAACTGGGGAGACAGTGTGTACAGTGGTTCTACTCAGACTCCAGAGCCAAAATGCCGTTGAGTCATTTGCTCAACTTCTGTCTCAGGGACCTCCAAGTGTAAGATAAGTAGATGCAATTATAGTACCTACTTCAAAGATCTGCAGTGAGGAGAGCCAGTGCACTGTGATGTTCACTGCAGGGTTAATTATATTAAGGAAAAACTGGAAGCAGCCTAAATGTCCAACAGCAGAGTAATAGTAAATTATTCTTTACTCATAAGCAGGATATTACGGTGTTTTGAAACAATTTAAATGAAAAAGGGAAACACTGGAGTTGAAAGGAACATTGGTAATCATAGCCTCTTCATTTTACTAGATAGTCTGGAGCGGTAAAGTGATTTGCGCAAGGGTACACAGTAAGGAAGGATGCGTTGTGGTTACCAGCATGCGCTCTGGAGTAAACTGACCTGACTTCGAATCTTTACCACTTACTAGCGTTATGAAGTTGGGGCTCATATGATCCCTGAGACTTAATTTCCTCATTTGTAAAATGGAGATGATAATAATAAGGCTTTGTGAGAGTTAAATGTACCTGTTGCATATCAAGTCCTTAATAAATCTTTGTTATTAATATGCTTGTAATATAATAAAGAATATATCTAGTCTTTGTTGCCAGTTCCTGGAACAACCTTCAAAAAAAAAAAAAACAAAAGATCTGCAGTGAGAATGGAAAGAGTTTATACCTATGACGTATTTAGAACTATGCCTGGCACAGACTAAGCAATTAGCAAGTATTAGCTACTATTGTTTTTATTTTTATCATTTATTCATTATAAAAATTTTTTAAATGGAGAAAAGAAGACAATGAAAACCACGTCTATTCCTAACATCCAAAGACATCCATTGTCAATATGTTGGTATAGTTAGCAATTTACCAATATTTGGTATATACACAAATATGTTTAAGTATTTAAATAAAAAGGGTGCCATATTATATAATTTTTGTTGTCTACTCTTTTCACTTAATACTATATTGTCTATGTTCTTAGTATTCTTCAAAGACATGATTATAATGGGTATATTATATGCTACCATATGGTTATGATACGATTTATTTTACCATTCCCTGACTACTGAGCCTTTAGATAACTTTCTGTTTTCCACTATTACAAACAATACTGCAGCAAAGAAACCTAACTGATCATTTTTATCTGCTTCTTGATTGCTTCTGATATAGGAAGTGGGATCTGAGAGTATTTCTGGTCATCTCTACTATCAGGCCTTTGGTAATCAAAGAGAGTTAACAGAAATTCATCCAGATTCTGGCAACAGATTTTCTGTATTATTTTTACCTTTTTCTTTGTCCACATTGGTATTTTAGTGAAAAATCTGGAGCTACTGTATCAAGAAATGCCCAGCGATCTCTTTATTAATACTTCTCTATATAATTTAAAATGTGTAATTATGTGTTTAAGATCCATAGATACACAGAATTACATCGATCACACCTATCATGCCTGGCATGCTACCATCTGTGGTTAATGCAACTCTCCTCTTTTTTTTCTTTCTTTTTTTTTTTCTGCATCTCTTTTATCCAATTCCATTCCCCTCCCCTAAAATACCCATTCTCAAGTATTTAAGGTATGTATATTCAGTCTAAATTTCAGGTCCTTATTTCTTATATGTGTATCTATGAAAAAATATGACGTTCTGTGTAATTTTATTTATTTTTTTATAAATGTATTTATTTATTTTATTTTTGGCTGCATTGGGTCTTCGCTGCTGCATGCGGGCTTTCTCTAGTTGCAGCGAGCAGGGGCTACCCTTCATTGTGGAGTGCGGGTTTCTCATTGCGGTGGCTTCTCTTGTCGCAGAGCATGGGCTCTAGGCGCACGGGCTTCAGTAGTTGTGGCACGTGGGCTCAGTAGTTGTGGCACATGGGCTCAGTAGTTGTGGCTCACAGGCTCTAAAACGCAGGCTCAGTAGTTGTGGTGCATGGGTTTAGCTGCTCCGCGGCATGTGGGATCTTCCTGGAGCAGGGCTCGAACCCGTGTCCCCTGCACTGGCAGGCGGATTCTTAACCACTGAGCCACTAGGGAAGTCTGGTCATTTTAAAATGCATATAAATTTCAGTTTGCTACTAATTTCACATTTCTTATCTTTTATCACTATAGCATTGTTTTTGAAATCTGCCATGTTTCCATTTATAGATTTAGTTCATTCCTCCTGTATATTATTCCTTTTGGTGCATATTCTATATTTTACCTCTCTATTCTTCACAAGATGGTCACCTAGGTTGCCTTCAACTCTTTGCTTCCATCAATAGTACTTCAACAAAATACCTCATCTTTGTAATGGTTTCTTGCAGAAAAATATTTGTGTAAGTTTTTCCCCATGGAAAAAAATTCAAAAGAGAATTGCTGAAGCACAGGGAATTTTTAACTTATTTTCACTATTAAATTGTTTTTCAAAAGGGCTGCACCAGCCCTCACAACAATTAGCAGTGATTGAGGGTACAAGTTTCTCCACAAGCTCACCAGCACTAGATACTGTCCTAATTTATTTTTTGCCAACCACATAGATATAAGCTGGTATTTTATTTTTATTTTTATTTATTTCTTTATCAATGAGGCTGCACATCTCTCCTTATATTTCTCAACCATTTAGATTTCTCTTTTGTAAACTGATTGTTTCATTTGCCCACTAGGATTTTATTTCTGTTGTATATTTTATAACTCTTTCTTACATATTTTAGATTAATACTTTATCAGAAATGTAACTATCTTCTTGCAATCAAGCACCCAGCCAAACTCTATTTTTTTTTAGTATATAGATGGCATTTTTTAAAAATTGAGGTATAGTTGATTTACAATGTATTAGTTTCAGGTGTACAGCAAAGTGATTCAAGTATATATATATAATACTCTTTTCAGATTCTTTTCCCTTATTACAAAATATTGATGTAGTTCCTTGTGCTATACAGTAGGTCGTTGTTGCTTATCTATTTTATATATAGTAGTATGTATATATTAATCCCAAACTCCTAATTCATCCTCCCCCACCCCACTTTCCCCTTTGGTAACCATAAGTTTGTTTTCTATGTCTGGGGGTCTATTTATGCTTTGTATATAAGTTCATTTGTATCACTTTTTTTTTTTTAGATTCCACATATAAGTGATATCATATGGTATTTGTCTTTGTCTGGCTTACTTCACTTAGTATGATCATCTCTAGGTCCATCCACATTGCTGCAAATGGCATTCTTTCATTCTTTTTATGGCTGAGTAATATTTCATTGTACCACAGCTTCTTTACCCATTCATCTGTCCATCAGCCAAACTCTATTTTAAATAATTCATACTTTCCTACTATTGAAAAAATTCTAGTTAGTGGAGGAGATTGTGTTCGAAGAAACAGACATGTAGCTCCCTTGTTTCCTTGCCTTTTCCCGACCACTAAAACACTCTATTCTCTTGAAATCTTGCCACTGGCATTTGCAACAACATGGATAGACCTAAAGGTAAAATAAGTGAAATAAGTCAGACAAAGACAATATTGTATGATTTCACTTATATGTGGAATCTAGGAAACAAAACAAACAAACAGAACAAAACAGAAACAGACTTATAGATACAGAGAGCAAACTGGTGGCTGCCAGAGGGGATGGGGTGGGAGGACAGGCAAAATATTGATAGATGAAGGGGATTAAGAGGTACAAACTTCCAGTTATAAAATAAATGTCACGGGAATGTAATGTACAGCATAGGGAATATAGTCAATAATATTGCCCTGATTTTGCATGGTGACAAATGGTAACTAGACTTATCATGGTGATCATTTCATAATGTATAAAAATATCGAATCACTATGTGGTACACCTGAAACTAATACAATACTGTAAGTTAATTATAATCCAATAAAAAGCACTCTGTTCTTGGATTTCTAGGTTTTATTTTTCAAACAGAATATAACCTTTCTTTTTACTGTTTGTTATAATTCATAGCTTTAGTAGTAATGGCAATAGTAGTCATAATGTAGCCTTTATTGCAAACATTGTGCATAAGAAATATTCCATAAACGGGAAACTATAATAAATACATCCTTGGCATATTACGGCTTATAATGGGTGAGAGAGAACCAAAGATTGTCTGGATTTTTCCACATCATTTGTGTTCTTAAATAATAATCCTTTCTTCTCGTAACTATTATTTTATGTACATGTTAGTATTTTCTGCTATTCCTACTTTCCTTATTAAGAGTTTGGTGTTTGGAAAAATGGTCAACTGACAAGGATATGTCAAGCCCTCATTTGTCAGAGCCTCTCACAATTCTGGGAGTTTAGAGCAGTCACAGGTGTCCCAGAGAGAGGGAAGATAACTACACATCATCCTAGTCTGAGACCACAGCTGCGGCGCTGCACTGGCTCCACCTTTACTCAGATACTCAACGCCTGCAAACATTCCAGGCATACAATCTCATTTAGTCTATGTTAGGGTTAGGCTGGGGATACTTTATGGAGGGTTACTGAACAGAAACATAGGCTCAAGGCCAATGAGTTTTTTAAGCTATATGCATAAAAATAGCTCAGGATGTGTGTAAGGGGGTGGTGGTGGATGTTTTCTCCTCACTGATGAAGTTGCCTTTCATGTGTAGGGATATAAATTCGAGTGGTATTGCTGGCCTGCAATGCTACCCTTTGCTTGTCAGTGGCCTACTTGTGATTTTGAAAGGAGAAACGTGGGCACGTTAGCCCAGGTGATCCTGCCACTGTCTCAAGGGATCAAGATGGCCTTAGAGAGCTTACATTGTCTCCTCCTCCATTCCAGAAGTCTGCAGCCCAGTGGTGAGGTCTTCCTGGTTCAGCATTACCTGTGTCTGAGAGGATGCTTTTCTTATTCTGGGGCTCAGCATTAGAAAGCAGGCTTACAGACATAACTTGCCTCTTCCAACCTAAATCTTAAGAGTAATCAATGTAGTATGTTGGGTCCTTTTTCTTGCTTCTCTATTGATTTTGAACTCTGGAGGTGAAGAGGATCATTGAGGCTCCCAACAAGAATAGAGTTTGTTAAACAATACAGGTGAGTAGACTTCACCCCCAGACATTTTGATTTAGTAGGTCTAAGGTGGGACAACTCATAGAAATCTTCTTTATTTATTTATTTATTTTTGGCTGCATCGGGTCTTCGTTGCCTGCATTGGCAGGAGGATTCTTAACCACTGCACCACCAGGGAAGCCCAGAAATCTTCAGTTTTAACAAGATTCCCAGGTAGGAATGCAGTAGGCTCCCATGCCAACTCTGGAAACATTGTTTTAAATGCATTTAGGAAAAGTTGTGATGTCCCAGCACTTGGAAGATTTTAAAATGGAACTCTTCAAATTCATGTAATGGGAATTTTATTTTTCATTTAATTTTATGTAAAATTTTATAGCAAAAGTCAATATTTATTGAGCAGCTATCTTTTATTAGTCACACTGTCACAAGCTTTAGATACATGATTCCAACCTTTATGATAATTATAAAGGCATGTATTTTTTATTCCAAATTTTTCCAGATGAGGAATTCAAGGCCCAGAAAAATTTTAATGATGTTCCTAAAGCTTTATAGGCAGCTACATGACAGCTACGAAGTCTGAACCCACATGTTTGTTGCAGTTTTTTTTCCACTACACTACCTTGCCTTCTTATTTATACCTATATATATTCATGAAATAACCATTAATCGCTGTGTCCAAAGAGCTAGAGTTCCCTCCTACCTTACAAAATATTAACCAAAAAATCTGTTTTATTCCAATATCAATTTTTTGTATCCAGATCATGTTTGGTACTTATAATATTCTCCAAATAATAGAGTATACCTTCATTGAGACAGTTCATGGATAAATTAAAGGGATATAAATTCATAAGACATAAATTCATGTGACTCCATATTCTCTTCCCAATGGTGTATAATAATTAATAAACAAATCATGGCTTCCTTTTCATACCTTATTTTCTACATAGTCATCAAAAGTGAAAGGCATTAATTTGGTACTGTAATGGAAAGAGCATAGAAATTGGAGTTAGGCTTCCTAGGTTTTAATTTTATCTCTTTTACTTTCTGGCAAAGTCATTTGCACTGCTTAATCTGAGGTTTCCTCAACTATAAAATAACAGAGTTGGTCAAGATCAAGAAAATGTATTGCCATTTCTCCCATTTTATCCCACGGAAAACGTAACAAACTGATCATGACATTTTCTTTTTCTTAATTGACCTGCGGGCATAGCTGCAGTCTTCTCAGTCCAGGGCTCTAGAAAGCTACACCAATTGATCAGAATTGGCATGCAATCTGACCTCTATTTACCATTGCTGAAATAGATTGCACCTAAAATCTTGCCGCCTTTAAGTCTAAGACTGCTGTCAGTAGAGACCAAAGAGACAGCAGCAAGTTAATTAAAAAACCCTAAACCAGGACTTAACGTGTACCTAAAAGAGTTTAAGGAAGACCACATTATCATAATGGCTTGTTTTGGATACAGTCACTTTCATAAAAAATTTCCATAACCAGTGATTTTTCTCCATATCTGAAAACATGCAGCTTGACCCCTGGGTGAGGAAAAGAGTAGGAATCTTCTTCCCTGACATCTCTCCATCAGGTGATCTAAAGCATTATAAGCAATGCCAGCAGAGTACTTGATATAAAATTTAGAAAAGCCCTGCAATAAATATGATCTCATCCCAATTTCAAAGCCCCTGGGTAAGGAAGGACCCAACGGCTATGTCTGTCCTTTAGGGCAGGTGGAGTAAGCACTTCAGGGGCCACCAGGGCCTTGTTAGTGACAGCATGCAGCCTGCTCTCCCCAACTGCAACATGGTCTTTCTCCTTCCCTTCCAGTAGCCCCACCTAGAGACTGTACCTGGCTAGTCAGCATCTTCTAGCAGAGATACTTCAAAAATCAAGAACCATCTTTAGATAAATGAGCTCTCAGGAAAATGTCTGTCCACCAGGCAGATATCCCAGGAAACTAGTATTCCCTCCAGGAATCAAGAATCCCCCAGCCTGGAATCCACCATCACATTAAATATAGTTTGTGACAGTAAATGATCCAAGTTTCTAAATAATATTACTTTGGTTCAAATCCATAGGCAATTCTATGAGTCTGATCAAGATTTGGAGTTAACATGTTCATCATCTGTGCATCTAAACAATATTTATATTTTTCAATTGTCTCCAACCTTCTCCCTACCCCACTCTTACCAAACTGATGAAACAGTATTATATGTTCCACTTCTGAGTACTCCCCATGTGATACATATTTTCCCTTTGCTGATAATACAAGCTTCCTGCCACCTGTGACCCAATAGGTTGAAGTTGTTTGTTTGCTAATCGACAGGAAGCTCTCTTCTGCTTAGCCCTGCACTTGACCCTGTACTGCCTCATATGCTAGAGTCTAATAATTTCCCCTGAGTTCCAGTTACAGCTTGCACCTGGTGTTTTCTTTATTACCAGAAGCATTCCTAGCAGCACATTCTATGCTACATCTAAAAGCAGAAACACACCATGCTTTAAGGATGAAAATCAGGTACTCACAAAATGTAAAATTCAAGAACTCCCTGTCCTTTCCTGCCATACATACCCACGTAGAACACCTTGTGTGTGCTTTCCCTGACAGTGTGAAAGGGCCTTTGAGGTTTAATCAGTAGATAGTGGCAAAAGGATAACACAGTGTTCATAGGGGGAATTCTTATCTCCATGCTGCTGCCGGCAGAACACCAAAGACTGCATGCTCTTCAGTTTATGTAGCTGTTAGGAATAGGGGTCTGGGAGATTCTTGGGTTACTATATATAAAAATGCTACTTTCCAAACTCAAGTGATCTCAAGGCAATATGTAACAGCAATTTTTAAGAAGTTCAAGGTAAAATATTTTTTTTTTTTTTTTGCGGTACGCGGGCCTCTCACTGCTGTGACCTCTCCCGTTGCGGAGCACAGGCTCCGGATGTGCAGGCTCAGCAGCCATGGCTCACGGGCCCAGCCACTCCGTGGCATGTGGGATCCTCCCAGACCGCGGCACGAACCCGCGTCCCCTGCATCGGCAGGCGGACTCTCAACCACTGCGCCACCAGGGAAGCCCCAAGGTAAAATATTTTAAGGGAAAGTATTCCTTTCCCCTACAGTTCATATTATAATAATTCCTGAATTATTAATCTTGGTCTTTAATTTTCTTTTTGGTGTTCATTTTTACTTTTATTTTTAGCAAATGATCATTCCTAATTAAGTCAATGATGGAAAATTTAAAAGATGGACTTTGAAAATTAATCTCTTTTGGGACTCCCCTGGTGGTACAGTGGTTAAGACTCCATGCTCCCAATGCAGGGGGCCTGGGTTCGATCCCTGGTCAGGGAACTAGATCCCGCATGCCGCAACTCAGAGCCCACACGTGGCAACGAAGACCCCACGTGCCGCAACTAAGACCCCACACAGCCAAACAAACTAAAAAAAAATAATAATAATCTCTACTGATGCACCACAACAGGAAGAAAAAAAGAAACTCCATGACTTGCAGTGACTAAGCAAACACTGATTTTTTTTAGAGCAGTTAAGACCTAGATTCATAAAGACAATTCAAAAATCCTGTGAAAACACCTGAGTTTTTAAATACAAAAATTGTACATATTTAACATATTTACTATATATATATTGTATAATTATTCTTTATGGTTCTATTAGAAATGCTAAAGGCGGGGGAGGAAGGGATAAATTAGGAGTTTGGGATTAACAGATACACACTACTATATATAAAATAGATAAACAACAAGGTCCTACTGTACAGCACAAGGAACAGGGAACTATATTCAATATCTTATAATAACCTATAATGGAAAAGAATCTGCAAAAGATTATAACTGAATCACTTTGCTGTACACCCTGAAACCAACATTGTAAATCAACTATACTTCAATTTAAAAATAGCATTTAAAATAAAACGCTATTTAGCATTCCAATTATTTTATTAATTCAAATTTCTTACAAAACATTGTAAACTGCTTTGCTACTCTTAGTGTAGTCCTTGGACCAGCAGAGTTGGTATCACCTGAGAATTTTTTGGCAATGCAGTTATTTGCAAGCCACCCCTACTGATTCAGAATCTGCATTTTTAACAAGATCCCTAGGTAGTTTAGATGTACGTGAAAGTGTAAGAAGCTTGTGGATAAAGAACTGAGCCTGGCAATTGTGCAATTGTAAATAATGCTGCTATGAACATTGGGAT
The DNA here is from genome assembly GCF_963924675.1 of Phocoena phocoena. NCBI lineage: Eukaryota > Metazoa > Chordata > Mammalia > Artiodactyla > Phocoenidae > Phocoena > Phocoena phocoena. Next base: position 90,724,912 of record NC_089228.1, read on the forward strand.
GCATGCATCTTTTCAAATTAGTGTTTTTGTATGGAAGCAACCTATATATATATTGTGCGTTCATTATATATATATAATGAAATACTACTCAGCCATAAAAAAGAATAAAATTTTGCCATTTGCAACAGCATGGATGAACTTGGAATTGGAGGACATTATGCTAAGTGAAATTAGTCAGACAAAGAAAGACAAATACCATATGGTATCACTTAGGTGTGAAACCTAAAAAAGACAACAAACTAGTGAATATAACAAAAAGAAGCATGCTCACCGATAAAGAAAACAAACTAGTGGTTACCAGTGGGGAGAGGGAAGGGGGGAAGGACAATATAAGGGTAGTGGCTTAAGAGGTACAAACTATTATATATAAAATAAGCTACAAAGATATATTGTACGACACAGGGAATATAGCCAATATTTTATAGTAACTATAAATGAAGTATAACCTTTAAAAATTGTGAATCACTATGTTGTACACCTGTAATATATAATAAAGAAAAAGAAAAAGAAATGAGCCTGGACTTTCAGTCCCACAGACAAGACCTCAGATTCAAGCTTCATGACTTTTGACTTTAGATGCTTTCCAATTTCTTTAAACACCGTATTCTTCTTTTTTAGAAAGAGCACAATATTACGGAATTGTTCAGAGGCTAAAGATAGTTAACACATATAAAGAAGTTAATTAGCAAAAGATTTCGTCTTATTTTGTGCATCTATTAGCAATATGTGTCCGAAGGTAATTGCTTCTTTGCTTTATACCATTTTGGTTTATGAAAGGTTCTACAGGAATGCTCTACTTTTGGATAGCAGGGAAACCTGTATTTATATTTTCTCTTGCTTTTGTAAACTTTAGGCTATTTTCCTGGTATAGTAAAGTCATCAATTCTATTCACTTTGATCATAGATTAAATATAATCCATTCAAAATTTCAACAGAATTTCTGGTTAATTGACAATCATATTCTGAAATGAATAAAAGAAAACAAAGTACTTAGGCAATATTGAAAAGGAAGAACAAAGCAGGAGCACTTAATCTACAAGATAAGGAAATTTATTCTACAGTTATAATTAAGACAATTAGATATTAGCATAGGGCTGGGAAAATGGCCCTGTGAAACAGAATAAAGAATCCAGCACAGACCTATACACATACAGTCATCTGATTTTATGACAAAGGTGACATTGCAGAGAGTAGCTAATGAATGTTTTTTTTTCAATAAATGGTGCTGGATCAACTAGATAACACTATGGGGAAAAACTGTTGACCATTATCTCACTGCACATGCAAAAATCAATTCCAGATAGATTATAGGTTTAAATGTGAAAAAATTTTTAAAGGGGAGCTCTTAAAAGGTAACTTAGGACAAAAATTCATGATACTGGTACAGACAAAAACAATTAAACAAAACCCCAAATCAATAACCATAAAATTTTAAAAATTTTAATTAGATTATTGTAAAATAAAATATGGTTGTTTATCAAAAGATACACTAATAAAAGTGTAAAGGCAAGCCACAGAGTGGAGGAAGAAATTTTTGATACATATATCTGTAAAGGACTAATATGAGAACATATAAAGAAAACCTACAAATCAATCAAAAAATGCTGGAATCCAAATAGAAAAATCGGCAAAAAATTTTATCACTTTATTGTAAAGGATATCCAAATGGTCAATAAGCATAGAAAAATTGTGTTCAGCTTCATTATTCTATAGGAAAATGCAAATTAAATTAAGATGTTTGACTACTACTCCATACCTTCTATAATACCAAAACGAAAATAACAAATACCAAGGTTCAGTGATAATGCAAATTCATTAGTACTCTTAAGTTATATCCTTATAATTTGTGCACTCACGTGTATATATGTTATATTTCAATCAAAAGTTAATTAAAAATCTCTGCTCACTTATGGTAAAATTCTTAGCAAACAAAGCGGGAAACTCTCTTAAACTGATTAAGGATATCTAAATGACACAAACAATAAACACCACATTTAATGGTGAAATATAGAAATTTCCCCCTCAGATCTAGATCACTAACACCTATTTGGCATTTCATTAGAGATCACAGCTAGTAGAAAAAGGAAAAAGAAAGGAAGAAAGGAAATAAAACTTACAGAAAATATGCAAGAACCCATAAACAAACAATTGGTATTAATACACAAATTTAGAAAATTACTGGCTAAAATGTAAATTTTTGTTTCTTAATATATAAAAGTCTTCAAATAAATTTTTAAAATTAGGCAACCCAATATGTTTAATTATGAAATTACACAAGCAAAATATTGAAATGGTCAAAAAAGCCAACATGTTCTCAATCTCATTACGTATAAGAAACACAAATTAAAACTCCAAGAAAACGCAAACCAATCAGAATGACTACAGTTAAGAAAGTTGACAATTTCAAGTTGTATCAAGGATATTTTAGTAACGGGAACTCTCATTCTGTGCTAGTGGAAACACAAATTGTTTCAAGCACTTTGGAAAATGGGAAGATCTATAAAACTGAACTTTTTTATATCCTATAACCAGCAATATTACTTCTAGGCATAGATACCCATCAGAGATGTGCGTGCATGTATGTGTGTGTGTACATCAAAATACATGTAAAAGAAAGTTTCTAGCAGCACTACACGTGATAGCCAAAAACAGGATATAATTCAATTTTTTTTAATGAAGAATGGATAAATGATTGTGTTATATGTAGTAAGCAGTTAGTATACAAAGGATATTCTGTTGGTAAAGAGTCTTTAACTCTATTAGTAACTTTTTCTTTCTTACATTGGTTAATGGGTATGTGAGCAGCTGTGGTGTTTTTCTGTAAGCAATTTTGTACTTTAAACTTCAAATAATTTTTTTAGTATTTCTTAACCAAAAAATGCAGATAAAAAATATATTTATAGCTTTCAAAACAGCAAGCAAAACACGAAATAAAGTATGGATAATTAAACAAAAATTTTATAATTCCAACAGGCAAAGAAAGAGAGAGAGAGGGAAAGAAACAAACAAACGAAGGAAGGAAGGAAGAAAAGGAAGAGAGTTAGATTTGCCTTTGATGTGAGAAGCTGAAAAATACCATCATTTTATTTTTCTTTTCAACCCAGTATACAATGATGTATGTATTAACGTGAAAATATATTCATGAAATACTATTTTGTGAGACAAGTATGTAACTAAACTTCTAATATTTTTAAACAATGTATTAGTTTTATAGCCGGAAAATCAACAATAAAGATACTGTCATTAAAAATACAGATTAAGGGCTTCCCTGGTGGCGCAGTGGTTGAGAGTCCGCCTGCAGAGGCAGGGGACACGGGTTTGTCCCCCAGTCCGGGAAGATCCCACATGCCGCGGAACGGCTGGGCCCGTGAGCCATGGCCACTGAGCCTGCGCGTCTGGAGCCTGTGCTCCACAACGGGAGAGGCCACAACAGTGAGAGGCCCGTGTACCAAAAAAAACAAAAAAAAACAAAAAAATACAGATTAATACCTACAGGTTCAAATTTTTCTACCCCACCTTTCACCCAATCCATACAAAGCATAAAACAGGCTCCAATGCCACAGTCCATTTTGCTAGTACTGGTTATAGACTACTTGTTCCTCCCTGGGTCTCACAATTTTTAGATTTTCAATTTTTTCTTTATATGTGGACTTACAACAGGTTTTGCTTCGCTCTCTTTCACTGGATGTCTGTGTTTAGACTCTAGCATGTATAGAGCTTTGGCATTCACCAAATGGTCCTTTCCAGGTTCTTTCCTGTCTTGAATCTATGCCACACGTACCCTAAAATGACATTTTTTCCTAGCTGTCAATTCCACCTCCTTGCCACCATCAGGCCCCTTAAATTCACTTATAATTTAAAAGATATTGAGTAGTTCTTTTTGCTCCTCTTTCAGAGATACAATACAAAGGTCAATGTTATGGTGTATTTGTGAGTTGCAATTATTTTCACTGATATACACCACATACATGTACAGTTATAAAAAAAATCTGTGGAAAATGCTGATAAGAAAGAATTGAATTTGAACTCTGTGTCTTTTGTGATCTGGGCTAATATTACATTGGTAGAAATATAGCATTATCAGACAGAGGTCTTTTGGGTTTTTGATTATGGGCCCAAACAAATCACAATGTAATCCATCACAGTTATACACAGACAGCCGGCTTTGGGTTGACTCACTTGATTGTCCTTGAAGGTGCTGCTTTTATTTTTATTCCAGCCACTATGGAAAAGGTGCATTGTATGGTGCAGGCAATCACACTCACTAGAAAATGCCCTTGGCTTGCTTATGTGCATGGAGGTGAGGAGAGAAAAAAATAAACTCAGTAGTTATTTCCTTCAACCTTGAAAAGAAAAGCAAAATTAATCTATAGAAACTTCTTTCAATAGAGTTCCAAGTACAAAAGTCAGTGTCATATATTTGGCTAACAAGAAGAAGAAATCTGATCATGAATGAGCATGTGAAACACGTCCGTAGTTCAGTCAAGTTGAGTTAAGATCTCAGGACCTGTGTCTAGTCCAAATTTCAAATATGCTTATTATGGCTTGCTCAAATCTCATGTGCTGTGGGGTATGATAATTCCTGAAAAAGCAGTTCCTCTGGCAGATTAAGAGAACAGTTTGCTTTTGCCTCAGGCCATTAACATTTTAATAAAACAGTAGTCAACTGTGATAACAATTCATCTTTAGGGGACTTTATCTATTATTAACCTTATTAAATAACAAGTTTATCATTGCTGACATGTAGATTTTCCAACCTTCATCAGACATGCTTCTCATTCCGGCTCTCTTTCACTCTCTCTCTCTTTAAAAATTTAGTTCAGTTAAGCTGAATTTCTGTGCCAAGCGCATGTTTACAAGTTTGTTGGTCTGTTTTCCTTTAGAGCAATTTGAAAATGATCATCATTCCCAGTAACAGTTAATTAAGCTAAACTCGTTTCATGTGCTTTGTTGAGGACCACAGTCTGTTAAGCAGGCATAATTTACTAATTCTGACTGATTTTTGTGAATTAGACAGTTGTCAATCTTAAGAAAATTTTGCTCTAGGAAAGAGCAGGAGGTCAAGAATAAAGTTAAATTTTATGTTCACATGGCAATAAGGCGGTATAATAGGCAATTATGTTCCTTACCAACAGGATGATGCCCAACATCTTTAATTGAAATAATCATAAACATCCTATTTAATCTACAATTGACAAGAGAAAATAAATCCAACATTAATCTTCTAAACTGCATGAAGAAGAAAAGGAAGGTATGGAAATGTAATTGTTCATGAAGAGCTTGGGGGACTCAAACTGATCCACTACAATGACAGTCAAAGGCTGGACGAAGAGAAAGAAGAGTTAGAAGGTAGGATTTTACAAACTGTTTTAGAAATGATTTTAAAGTATGAAAACTCATAAATGTTTAACCTAAAATAAAAAGAAGTCAGGAAGGATGCTCTGATTCATTTACATCAGGGGAAGGCTAGTTAGGACTGGGACTTTAAAACTCTGCAGCAAATGTACAGAATCCGTTCTGCTGTGAAGTCTGGAAGCAGGTAAACCCTACCGAAGGTAGTTACAGGAGGCTACACAAAAGAGGGAGAGGATCTAAACTTGGTAGAGAGGGGAGTATGGAGGCAAATGAGATACACAATGGTCACTTCGAAGAATATTCAGTAGAACCTGATGAAAGATGAAGGACGCTTAGGAGAAAAAAATAACTCTGGGATTTTCAGTTTAAACAACTAGAGTGTTGATGTCATCAGCCATCAATTGTGACAGAAAAGCACAAAGATATATGTTTTAGTGAGAAGATATTGAGTTCTGTTGCCATATGTGTATGTTTGGAGTTTATGGATGACCTCTAGGTGCTGAAACAATAGTTTCTACTGAGGTAGGAAAAAATCAACAAAGCTGCTATGTTGTACATTTGCATTTCTAGGACTAAGCAAACCTAACCTTGTGGGTTAAAAAAATACACGTGTACTTGACGTCCACATTAGGACAAAACATTTTCCCAGCTTGGATTTGCTCCAACTTCTATTCATTTTGCATTTGTACTTCCTAAAACTATCTCTAATACATCTCTTTCTGTCCATTTCCACACTCACTGACTTACTCTTGCATGGTCTAGTATAATAGTCACTCAGCTGGTTGTCCTGCCTTCAGTTCAATCCCTGACAGATATATTTACTACACAGCTATCAGAATGACTGCTATAGAATGGAAATATATATGTTAAAACAATACTCCCAGGGGCTTCCCTGGTGGCGCAGTGGTTGAGAATCCGTCTGCCAATGCAGGGGACACGGGTTAGATCCCTGGTCTGGGAACATCCCACATGCCACAGAGCAACTAAGCCCGTGCGCCACTACTACTGAGCCTGTGCTCTAGAGTCTGTGAGCCACAACTACTGAGCCTGCGTGCTGCAACTACTGAAGCCTGTGTGCCTAGAGCCCGTGCTCCACAACAAGAGAAGCCAGCGCATTGAGAAGCCCGCGCACTGCAACGAAGAGTAGCCCCCACCTGCCGCAACTAGAGAAAGCCCACATGCAGCAGTGAAGACCAAACACAGCCAAAATTAAACAAATAAAATACATAAATTAATTTTTTTAAAAAAACAATGCTTCCAGCCAATGGCACTATGGACCATAAAACCTCCTTTTTAAAAAATTGATTTTGTAATGCATTTTTACTGTCCTGAAATAAAATTTATATATATATTTAACCCACCAACACATTTAGTTTAAAAAAACTAAACGTAAAATAATATAAAAATAATAAAGCTGAAATAGAATAAAAGAAATCTGTGATAAAATAATATGTATCTCAATATGTGAATGCTCAGGCACCAACCAGAAGACATAATGAAAAAAACCATTGATTGTATGTATGTGTGTGCGTGTGTGTGTGTGTGTGTGTGTGTGTATATATATATATATATACACATATATACATATATATACGTATATATATATATAATCTCAATGGTTAAATGGACAAATGTAGTCCAGTGCAGATATATGGGTTGATGACAGAAAATCTGATGTATAGTATAGCAAGTACTATGCATGTAAGTGTAATGTAGATTTAAGGTGAAGGTTTAGATCAATCTAATTCAGCTTTAATAAAAATGAATGTTGAACCTGACACTTCAAAGTTGCATGGAGGGAAGAAGAAATTCTTTATTATGTGGAAATGTCCCACACATTGTAAGCGAGTATAATCTCTGGCACTCTCCTACTCAATGTCAGCAGTACCTCCTAGATGATATAAAATCTAACACTGCTCTCCTAAGGAGCATATTACCACCATTGAGAACAAGCTTTATATCTTTCAAAGACTGTACATGTTCCAAAAGTTTCCAATTTTGTTCCATGCTGCATGGTGCCACTTATGATCTGATCCCAGCTGTTTCTTTCATGACTGCTGCCTCAACATTTATGCCCCAGTCATTCTAAACTGTTTTGTATTTGGGGGAAATGTGTTTGTTTGCCTTTTCCTCATACGGTTCACTCTGCCTAGAATGATGATGATGATAAAGATGATGATATTAAAACAAACTTATATCTAATATTTCTAAATGCTAATTAATCACATCTTTCCTACTTTTTAAGCACTGAGTCAATAGATAATAGACACAAAAATGTATTTGGAGATGAAAATGTACTATCAAGGGATTTCTACTTTTAGTGGTAAACACTGGACTTGTCTTTTACAGACAATTTCTTTTGCTGAGAACTATAAAATCTAGAAAAAATATGAAAAAAACACATTTGTGTACATTGTAGAACTACCAACGTAGCAAAGACATGACAGGCCATATTTGAAAAGAAGAAAAACACAGAAGGATGACTCTAATATTCACTGCTATTTTTTTCTCTTGGAACATTTGCTGATTCACAGGCAGTGGCTGACATGCTGAGAAGCTGATCAAGAGATGGTAGGTGAGAGAAACTGAGCAGAGACTCCAGCAGTCTTATGGGCCTGGGAACATTAAGTGTTGGGTCAGAATCCACGAAAGAGAAGGAATATGATAATCATAACAGCTGTTTGGTTGTGATTTTCAAAAATAACTTCAGAAAAGTAGCAGTTAACTAGAAACAGATCATCCTTTACAGAGACTGAATTCCAGCTTCAAATCAGCTTAATTCCTGGAAAAAGTGATTGTTCTGTATCATAAACACTGCACAGAAGAAAAAATTACAGCCTATCTGAAGGAAAATAGCATCACTTAGAGCCTTAAATTTCTTTACAATGGTTTATACAACATTATACATTGTTGGGCATGTAAGAAAAAATTACCAGGTATTACCAAGACAAAAACCAGTAACCAAAATTCAAGAGGAAAAACATATGCAGAAATAGACTGAAGAAGTGGAGATATTGGAGTTATTAAACACGGAAGTTAAGATATTTGTGATTAAAATGTACAATGACTTAGACTATAAAATACAGAATTTCAAAAACTGCGTTTGTTTTTTAAAAAATCAAACAGAAATTCTGAACTGTATGACAAAAACTTTCAGAACTAAATTGAGATTTGAACTACTAACCACATAAGGTGAGAGAGAACTTACAGTCTGAATCTAACTGGGTTGACAGCCAGCTGAAAAAAAATTCAAGATTTTCCAGAGGACTATAACAGAACTCAGTGACTACACGACAATTATAATCTCCAGGGCATGTTCCAAAATTGCTTAACTTACAAAGAAGCTGAAAAATTTGAGGGGAAAGACAATGAATAGATTCCAGACAAAGAAGAGAAAGGGAATTATCAAAGATTTAAAATCAGCCACCATAACCATGAACAATGTGGAAAGGAAAAGATCCTTGAATTACATGAAAAGACAGAAAATCTCAGCAGAGAAATGAAAATACATAAAGATAAAAGGAAATTAAAAATTTTTTAAATATAATATCTGAATTTTTAAATGGATTTAATATGGCCTTAATATCAGGATGGAGATTTATTTAGAAGTAATTTAACTTGAAGATAGTTCATAAAGGTGGTCCAACCTGAAATTGGAAAGATTAGTTTAAAAATGGACTAAATTTCAGGGACCTATGAGACAATGTCAAAAATAATAAGTATATATAATTTGAGTCCCATTAGGACTAGACTGGGAAACAATGATATTTGAAGAAATAATGGTGAAAAACTTCCCAAATGTGGTGAAAATACAAATCTACAGTTTAAGAAGCTCTGCAAATCTAAAGATAATTTCAAGGAAAACCATGCTTAGATACATCATAATCAAACTATTAAATATCAAAGATAAAGTATGGAAAACAGCTAGAGAAAACATGACACCCTACATACCAGGGAACAGTGATTAAAATAATTGCATATTTCTCATGATAGGCAATGAAGCACATCTTTAAGGGGCTACAAGTAAAAAAGTCAGAACAAATTTTACTCACAATGTAACCTTCAGAAATGAAATCAAAAGAAAGACATTTTCAGACAAAGTAAAACTAACAGAATTTTTCACCAGCTGACTTGCTTTATAAAAAATGATAAAAAGGGGTTTCCTCAGACAGAAGGAAAATGATCCCAGAGAGAACCTAGGATCTTCAGAAATTAAGAAAGAGGATCAAAAATAGTAAATGTCTGGGTAAATATAAGACTACATTTAACTCTTTAGTTTTTAAATTATATGTAAGTATTTAAAGCAAAATGATACCATTATCTGGTGGAGCTGCCAAAATATCGAGTTAATAAATGTGAAATGTTTTAAGGAGAGTGGGTATGAGAACTTTTTTCTAGGTTTCTACATGTATGTGACATAGTACAATTTTAGTTCTAAGTAAACTATGATAGATTAGATATGTATATTGTAATCCCTAGAGTGAGGAGTAAAAATTACAAAGAAATAGAACCAAAAAAGTCAAGAGGTAAATTAAAATGTTGTAAAATATTCAAATAATACAAAAGAGAGAAGAAAAGTGGGAAGTGATGGAAAGAAAAACAGAAAACAAAAAATTAAAATAGTAGACGTAAAGAGAAGCAAGTAATTGTTACCTATAAGAAAAAAAAATTTTAATTAAAAATCAAATTATCATATGACCCAGCAATTCTACTTCTGGGCATATACCAAAAAAATTGAAAGTGGGGACTCAAATATTTGTATTCCCAAGTTCACAGCAGCATTATTCACAATAACCAAAAAAGGGGGAGTAACCCAAGTGTCCAAAGATGGAAGAATGGATAAGCAAAATGTGGAATATATATTACTCAGCCTTAAAAGGAAGGAAATTCCTGATGAATCCAGACGATGTTATGCTAAGTGAAATAAGCCAATCATAAAAAGATAAATAGTGTATGATTCTATTTATATGAAGTTCCCAGAGCAGTCAAATTCATAGAGACAGGGAGTAGAAGGGTGGTTGTTAGGGGCTGAGGGAAGGGTAAAATGTGGAGTTGCTGTTTAATGGGTTTTGCAAGATGGAAAGTGTTCTGGAGATTGATTGCACAACAACGTGAAGATACTTATTACTGAACTGCGTGCTTTAAAATGGTTAAGGTGATACATTTTATGCTATGTGTATTTTACCACGATTAAAAAAAATCTCTTCAAACTCACAATAAGATCACAGACAACCCAATAAAAACTAGAGGAAACATTTGAACAGACATCTCACAACTGAAGACATACAAATTGCAAAAAAAACAATCAGTAACATTGCTAGTCATCAGAAAAAGGCAAATTCAAAACACATATAACTACATCCCATTATAATGGCTAAAATTAAAATTACTTACCATACAGTATTAGAAAAGATGTGGAACTGCTTGTGGGAATTCAAAACGATACAACTAACTTAGAAAACTGGGTTTTTCTTTAAAAGTTAAACATACATCTGTCACTTCTCTTCTAGATAGTTCCAAAATATATGTGTGACCACACAAAGACTATGCCATCGAAATTTATATACCATTTATATCATTAAAAGTAATAAATATTTAGATTTAAAATAAATATGCATCTTTATATATCCATATATACATTACATTGTCAATTTTTCTCAGCACTTTAAATGCTGTTTTAGGTGAAATAATTACACCATACTGCATTCACATTAAGCTTTTATAGAGTAATTTGTTATATAAAGGTAGAGTTACAAGAAAGTAATACCATTTCTTAAAGTTCTTCTATGTGTCAGATCTCTTATATACACTGTAATGTTTAATCCCTACATCAAATTACATTGGCTAAAATTAATCGAGCACTTGCTATTTGCTAAAAACTTTAAACAAGAAATTTGATGTATTTTCATTGTCTTCCTTTTACTTGGCTTTTATATAGAAAAAGAACCAGTTACACACTTAAAAGCTCACAGTCCAAAGTAAAGTTTTGCTCAGAAGCCTTTAGACCAGTGGTTCTCAGTTGGGGGGATAATTTTGTCCCCCAGAGGACATTTGGCAAGCTCTGGAAACATTTCTGGATATAACAATTGGCGAGATACTATTGGCATCTAGTGGGTAGAGGCTAGGAATGCTGCTAAACGTCCTACAACACACAGGACAGTCTTCCACAACAGAGAATTATCTGGCCAAAAATGTTAATAGTGCCACCGAGCTGTGCCACCTACATTAGACATATAACCCAAAACCCTCATCTCTCTGCTAGGATTATACTCCACTCACTTTTTCTTCCCAGGTCCCATCCCCCCTTTCATGATTGCATGGATTCAGTGTAAAAGGAGAAAGAGAAATGACGATGGGGTCTATGAACACTTGCCCTATTCCTGGAAGCTGCCCTCATGTAACTGCTGTCATAATTTTCCTGCTTTTAATCCTTTCTCTCACTGATGGTGCATCCTATTTAGCACTTCCTCTGTGATGGCTAAATACTCACTTCTATACATCTCCCTTCTGTGTATGAATATTGGGATTTTGGTATAGCAGTAACAAGAGGCTGCCTGGCTCTTAACATTTTACTATGTCCTTTCTTGTTTTACATGCCCCAGTCCTCTTCATGATTTAACCATCAGCCTTCCACAGGTGTCCTACATTACACCTTCTCTTTGTGCACTAACATTAAGAAAAGTGATCAAATGTATAGCCTTACAAAGTACAAGAACAGAAAACAGCAAGTTGGTTACAAATTTAAATCTAGACAGCTCATTCTGAACTATAATTCCATTCCATCTTCTCTCCTGTCCAATCAAAAGAGCCTTGGCACCCATTTTTTGGCTAATCCAGCACTGACTACTTTTTGTCAGGGTGACAGCTGTAATAATGGACTTGGAATTAGAACAGAATATTCTATGTCAAGACGATGCTCACTTCAAGCTCTCTATCTAAAAGGCCTCGGGATTTTTCTTGAATGAAATACTGTAAAGCCAGCATTCCAAGTTGCTCTTGGCTTTACCCACATCTTCAAAACTGCAAAATTAAATAGTAACCTTCTGTAATAGAACATTGCCTCCACCTGCAGTTAGAAAGACATTTACAACAAGAACCCCACTTCTAAAAAAAAAATAGTTTTCCTTAGCAAAGAACTTGGAAGAAGATGGTTTATTTAGAAGAATTTCAGATAACCATTAATTTTGAATTACCTGAAACAGTATGACTTCCAGAAAGTTAATAATAGATAGATTTCTATATTTTAACTGATGAATCATGGGTACACATATTATTACTCTGGTTTGGCTAAAATAGATATTTAATTAGAGTGAGGATCCAAGGATTTATCTGAAGTATCCCTGATTGTGTTGGTTCAGTTTTATCCTCACCAAATCATCTGTATAAGATTTCTTCTTACATTTCTCAGTAACTGATCTAAAAGTTTTATCCTAGGTATCTCCACGGCTGGGTCTTTGGTGCCCTACATCACTGTAGATATGAAACTTCTGAGAAGGTAGCAAGAACTTTTGACCTGCACATTTTATTAAATTTATATTTCTCTCAAATGTTCATGCTTATTAGTATTCCTAAGTTGTCAAAAACTAGACATTAATGAATTTACAAAGACTAAGTCTAGAAAAAAAAAAGAGGAGACAAAGCTGAAAACCCAGCAAAGACTCTACACAAGGTAACAGTAGTTCTTGCTCATTTTGAAATGTATTCTTTCCCTCTGACTTGAGATTGGCCATTTTTAGGATGGTCCCAATTCAATGTGATCATGGGAATAGCCTAAGATGAGTTAGGTTCCTTTCTGACTACACCCAAATATTACTGCCTACTGAACAGCCAGAAAGCAAAGATGAAGGGATATCTGAGATGGGCACAGAGTGATCACAATGGAGTATAAGCATCTCATCCAAGGAGGGCAACTTCTGAAAGCTTTAGGTGTTACGCTTAGAACCTCTTCTTGATACAGTATCGATTACTCCGATACTCAATGTTAAATAGAAATAGAAAAGGGTGAGATTAATTTGCTAATCTATGTAACTTTAGAAATGAATTGAGTCTGTAAGAATTAAAGCAAAGGACCTGTACACAAGCACTGTACCCTAGGTGATGAGGTTTCTCTAACTGGAGTTCAGGTTAACAATTCTGATAACATTATACATATATACTGAAAATGAACAACCCAAGTAAATAGGTGGCAGACGGTAGGAGCCAGGTTTCTCACTGCTGGAGTAGGACGCTACAAACGAGAAAGAGGAGAAACCAGAGTGATCCATGTGGTGTAATGGATTAGAGTTGAAGCCATCAGTATGATCTCAGATACAGATGGTTACATGCAGAAATATTTATAGAAATGTGTGTATATAGCCATATAAATGTATATATGCACATAATGTAAGTATACATATGTAAAGATGTACATGCGTGCATGCGTGTGTATATATATACACACACACACACACACACACACACATATATAACCATACATACATATATTTCCTGCTGACAGCTGAGAAGGCCTGGTAGCAATGACAGTAGCAACTAGCGCACCTAGTGCCCAAATCTGTGTTTCTAGTACCATTCTCCAATAAAAGGCTCCTTGGAGAAATGGCTGTTTCTAAGACTTGGGAAGCAAAGACACATGGACCATCATGTAGTGTCAGGATGTTAGAAAGTGCTAAAAATGAACAAAAAAATAAAAAGCCTCCACAATAATGGGAATGTATCAAAGGAACAGAGGAACCGACTGAAAGAACTCCCAATGGCCAAAGCTAGAATAATTTGAGCAAGAAAATAGTAGTACTGGACTATAACCCAAAGTACAAAATAAACATCCCTGAGTTCACGCCAATGTAATTAACGACTGAATAAATGGCAGGGAACAGAAAAATATTCCTGTGCAGAAACAATTTATGTAGCTCTTCCATATTAAAGAGACAGAGCATAACTCCCCACTCTAAATGTGAACTGTGCACGGTGACTTTCTTCCAAAGAGCACAGTATGGACAGCGAGGGGGAAAAGAGTAACTTCATAGTGGAGAATTTGAAAAACACTAACAAGCCAGGTGATCAAGGTCAACATCAATGGTGACAAGTTATACTGATAGTGTGTACCCTTGATATGATGTGATATGAACGCATTTCATCTCTGTGGATTTCTTCCCCAAAACCCATAACCTCAGTTTAACCATGAGAAAAACATCAGACAACGCCCAATCCAGAGACATCCTACAAGGTACTTGATGGCCAGTTCTCCACAAAATTGTCAAGGTCAATTAAGAACAAAAGTCTGAGAAACTGTCACAATCAAGAGGAGCCTAAGGAGACCTGACAACTAAATGCAGTGTGGTACCCTGGATGGGATCCCGGAACAGAAAAACAAAAAAAACAAAACTGAGGCAATCTGAATATATTACAGACTTTAGTTAACATTAATGTATAAATATTGGCTCATCAATTGTAACAGTTATACAGTTATGTACGTAATACAGCTATGTAAGATGCTAACAGGGGAAACTGAGTATGAGTATACAAGAGCTCACTGTACTACCTTCACAATAATTCTGTAAATCTAAAACTGTTCTAAAATAAAAATATTTAAAAAAATAATAAAATGTTCTCATTTGAATTTACTGTACGTCTGCAAAAGTGAGACGGACCCCAGGCAGAGCCAAACATATGAAAGTTGCATGTGGTGCCAAACTTATCACCCGAACGCTTGCTCCAGACACGAGTCTAAGCCTGATATCCATAATCTCAGCACCCTTCCTTAACCGAGCTCAGTACCCGTTATCAGACTTCCCTCTCTATTCCATATTACAGTCCCATACATGAGTACTCAGCAAGTCAATCTGATAAGCAAATCTACGGTAACACAACAAGGTAAAAGAGCATCAGCCAGTTACCATAGCAGCACAATCAACTGCGGTCTCTTGGAGGTAAGACACTCCAATCCCTTAATGACTCTCATAGTGGGGATGTCAAACAAGGAAGGAGAGGGTGAGGTTCGACAGCAGAGGCGTATTAAGCTAGGCCATGCAAGGTCTCTATTCCCTTATGTATATTTATGCACCTAAAGTAGGTCTATCTCTTTGGAAGTCAGTCATCAGATGTCTCAAGATATCCCATAACACAGAGAATTAGCCAGTGAGAGCTTGTAGAAATAACCATGAAAAAAAAAGATCAAATTATGTTAGTCTTCAGAAGACTGTCATAGACCTTTCCTATTTCATTAGCTTTACTCTATTTGGGAGATCACTGCTGGGTATACGTTTCCTATCATGTTCTTCCATGAAATCACACCCTTTTCTATTTTCTCTATAATATAAGGCCTATGGCAAAAACACTCCATGGATGACCATCGTATTAATATACCAGGAAGAAAATGTCATTCAAAGGACTCTATGAAATACCAGGGCCAAATTACATTGGCTTGCAAAGCAAGCATACCTCATCCATTTCGTCTCTAGCTAGGTATTCTAGTAGCTGCCTCTTAAAAAAATCATTTAAATCAAACCACACTTCCCCTTACAGACAAACAAAATCACTTGCAGCTAATCCATCTCCTACTTTATTGCCCATAGAAATGAAGAACAGGTTGCACAAGTACAGTGTACAACAGGAGGCTGGGAGACAGCAGTCATCCATTTCCTCATAGTATACAAGTTCGATCGTGTTTGCCTAATTATCCCATTAACCTGTACCTAAAGATCCAATTACTCCAGCTGCGGGTGATTGAATAAAGGGCAATTGCAACAGATACCAGGCAGGGGACACGTGCATTCCTCATCTGTAAAGTTTGTAATTGCTGGTTTGGTCTTTCACCAAGAAATTCCTATGGCAGCAAAGATAACTGAAGTGTTTCCGAAGGGCAGTTTCTAAACTGGTAAATACTCATTTAAATTTTAGATGTTTATTATGAATCCAAGTACTCTTCCTTCTCTTAAGTTCACATTTGTTCTATTACCACACTTTTTCTGATAGGATTTAAAAGATCAAGCCTACTGAATCAGATTCTTTCTTTCCAGGCATTTTCCCTCCAATTCAGGTAGCTGTCATTAGGAACAGAAGTCCCCAATTCACGTTAGGGAATGCATGAACCAACACTTTCTTTGGATGTGATTAAGTACGTATAAATAATTAGAGTATAATTTTCCTATAAAAATAATCCTGTATTAAATAACTAGCATAAACATTTAGTTATGGTCTCTGATCTCAGATGTACTCTCAGTGTTGCCCACAAATCTTTTCATTATTTTCTAGTCAGGTGCCCAAGAGAAACTCACAAACTTTTTGTCTCTTCATCTTAAATATTCAATCCCATCTCTACTGTCAGTCTGAGCAGATGAGCTCACGCTACCTCACAGTGAAACAGACATCATCATCAAAAAAACCATTAAATGTCTGCTACATAGATCCCTTCAGCCACAAGCAACTTCTCCTCTTCCTACTTTCCACCAAAGTCTGACCTGGATCTCAATCTCTCGCATCTTCCCAGAAACCTATGTACTCAGTTGATTATCTTCTCGTTTCTTCTCATTTCTCATTATGTTCGGCCACTACCTCTTCCTCTCTATTTGTTTCTTCTCATCAACATTTGTACATGCTCAAGACATTGCTATCTTAAAAAAAAACACACAACTCTTCAGCTGACATTCTCCCCCAGCAACCTCACTATCACTCTCTTGCTTTTTACAACCAAACTTCTTTAAAATACGTTATCAGTTCTTTCTGTGTGGGCGCCGCACCTGCTCATGGCTCAATCCACTCTGATGGAGTTTGTGCTCATGCTGCTCCAAAGTGGATGTCGTCACGGCCACCAGTGAAATCAACAATCATTAATACTGACTTCATATCCAATTGTTAAGCACCATCTTTTTCTCCTCTTTTCTTGGTTTACATGACTATTCATTTTTGTTCCTCCTTCTTTTCTATCTCCTCTTATCATTTACCTATTCCTCCCCAGATAGCTATATGGCATATTCCCTGACTTTCTTAAGGTTCTTACTCAAATTTCACCTACTCAGTAAAGCTTTCTTTCCTCATCGTATTAAAAATTGATAATTTCCAAAGTAAAATAACAAGTATTGATGAGGCTGTGGAGAAACTGGAATGCTTCTGCACTCTTTGTGGAAAGTAAGATGGCGCGTTCACTATGGAAAACAGTATGAAGGTTCCTCAAAAAAATAAAAAAGAATTACTATATGATCCAGAAATTCCACCTCTGGGTATATGCCCCAAATAATTGAAAGCAGGGACTTGAACAGGTATTTGTACACCTATGTTCACAGCAGCATTGTTCACAACAGGCAAAAGGTGGGAAGCAACCAAAATGTTGAGGACATTATGCTAAGTAAAACAAGCCAGCCACACACAAAAAATTACTGCATGATCCACTTTTAAGAGGTCGGCACTGCATTAAAGTTATAGATCAATATGCGGAAATCTGATATACCTAAATATTGAATCTTCTAATCCATCAGCATGGTATGTTCCTCAATTTATTTAGTTATTTAAAAATATATCAATAATGTGGAAGGAAGAAAGAGGGAAGGAGAGAAGGAGAACGAGAGAAAGAAAAAAAATGATTCCTACTCTAAGCCTGATTCCTTTGCTATGATCAACGCATCATCCTTTTGGTGCCTA
The DNA here is from genome assembly GCF_963924675.1 of Phocoena phocoena. Classification (NCBI taxonomy): domain Eukaryota; kingdom Metazoa; phylum Chordata; class Mammalia; order Artiodactyla; family Phocoenidae; genus Phocoena; species Phocoena phocoena. Next base: position 90,742,900 of record NC_089228.1, read on the forward strand.
TTGATCTCCCATCTCTTAAAAGATGAAAGGACTAATTACTCAATTTTGTTAGTCTACTATTCCAGACAGTTCTGGTATCCACGTGTGTCATCTAAAAGTACATAAACCTTATCCAGATCACTAATCCATTTACTCACAGAAGATGGAGAGAATAAAAATGGTATCATATAGTTTAAAATAAAGAGTAATGTATATTCACATAGCACTCTTGAGTTTACAAAGCAGCTTCATACATTATAATTGAATTGTTTTGACAATTACTCTATAAGGTATGTTTGATAATAATAATAAATAGCATTTATTGAGAACGATGTTCTACTACAGCTTGTGTTTTTATAATACCAACTACTCAGGAACAATATCATTATAACATGGTAGTAGTTGTGTTGGTTCATACACAGTTGTGTTGGTTCTAGTTCCTAAGTCCTAAGAAAGATCTGGAGTACCAGAATTATAACTAACCAGAAGAAAAGGCAAAAGCATAGACAAATAATTGTAAAAAAGAAAAATAAAGTCAAAGTACTCACTTTACCCTGTTTCAAGACTTATCATAAAGCTACAGCAACCAAGACACTGTGGTATTGTTAAAAAATAGATAAGTGGAACAGAGCACATAGTTCAGAAATACAGTCAAGTGATATTTGACAAAACTGCAAAATCAATTCAATTGAGAAAGTATAGTATCTTCAACAAATAGTACCGGAACAATTGGATGTCCATAGATAAAAAATGTAAACCTCAATACGTACCTAACACCTTATACAAAAATTAATTCATTATGGATCACAGACCTCAATGTAAAACGTAAAACTATAAAAATCTAGGAAAAAATATAGGAGAAAATCTACATGACTTTGGGTTTGGAGACGAATATTTAATAACCCATAAACCCAAACCTTTAAATTAAAAAACTGACAAATTAGGCTTTATTAATACTTAAAATTTGTGCTCTGCAAAAAACACTTAAGAAAATGAAAAGGCAAGCCACAGAATGGGAGAAATACTTGCCAATGATATATAAAGTAATTTGTATCCAGAATCTATAAAAACTTCTGAAACTCAACAATTAGAAAATTTTAAAACACAGTTAAAAGTAGGCAAAAGGTATGAACAGAAATTTCACCAAAAATTGGCAAACATTTTGGCAAATAAGCATGTGAGAGATTTTCACCATCACTGTCATTGGGAAACTGAAATTTAAAATCACAATGAGATACCAGTCTACACATATCAGAAGAGCTAATTTAAGAAACAAACAAACCACCTAACAATATCAAATGCTGATGAGGATGCAGAACAACAAAGGGCTCTCATTCATTGCTGGTGAGAAGACTAAATGGTGCAGCCATCTTGGAAAACAGTTTAGCAGGTTATTATAAAGTTAAACACAGATTATTCAATCCAACAATCGTGCTCCTGGGTATTTGTCCAAGTCAAATGAAGGCTTGTGTTCACACAAAAACTTGTATGTGATATTCACAGCATTTATTTATAATTACCCCAAACTGGAAGCAATAAAGATGTCCTTCAACTAGTGGATGAATAAACTGTTCCATCCATACAATAGAATACCATTCGATTGTAAAAATATCAAGCTATTGATTCACATGACATGGATGACTCTTAAATGCATTTTGCTAAGTAAGAAAGTAAAACCCCAAAAGCTACAAATTATAGGATCTCATTAACATTACATCAGAAAAAATCAAAACTATATGAATGAAACACAGATCAATGGTTTTCAGGGGTTGGAGAAATGAGAAAGGATGACTAAAAAGGGAAGCACAGGGAACTTTTCATGGTAATGGAACTGTTCTCTATAGTCCTGGAGTGGTGGACTGTATGCATTTGCCAAAACTCATAGAAATTCGCAATACACGTCACAAAGAGTGAACATTAATATGCACGTTGAAAGCAAAACCAAACAGATGGAATATAAAGTGTGACAAATAAATCTAACTATATTACAAATGTATAAATAACCTCACTGGAGGGGTGGTAATAAAATTTTTAAAAAAAGCTGATCTAAATAACTTTGAAAACAGTGTTTTGACTAGAAATTGTAAGGCTAAGTAAAGACAAAAGGAACTGCACATAAACATTGCACTCTAGTTGGTAGCTTTGTTTTTCATGAAGAAATGAATTAATTCTGAAATTGCCTTAAATAAATACTGGCAACAAACAGATAAGTAAATGGACAGTGGATGTTCAGAGCAGCTTTATCTCTGTCAAAGAAGGAAGTTACAGATAAACAAGGTGTAAAAGGGAGCTAGAATGAACCATGGAATACTGCAGTAGAGTCAGAGACATGAACTCCTGTTTAGTTTACTATGTAAACAGACGGACAGATGCAGAGAAAAAGTAGCATTATATGTGTATGTGTAGGTTAGTATACATATATATATTTCGTAACTCTGCTAAAAGGGCTTAGAAGCAGTGACACCCCAGCGAGAGCATGCATACGCAGTACCCAAATCTTGGTTTCTGTGTACCATTCTCCAATGACAGGAAGCTTCTGGGATAAGTAGTTAATTCCAGGACTATAACAGGAAACTACAAGTTGAGCCTGGAGCATCTTTTAGGGCCAGAAATCAAGGAAGTACCACCCCCCAAAACAAAAAAGGGATATTAGCATGTCAAGAGACACAGAAGCCAACTTGAAAGTGCTTCCAATGACCAAAGCTGGAAGAACTTGAGTTACAAAATAAATTATGTACTATGGTATTATAATCCAAAGAATTATATAAATAATAAATAAATATGCATGAATCCATACTGATATAAATAAATGACTGGAATAAATAACTAATCAGGGTAAGAGGCTAAACCTTTCTTACAAAAAAATTCCAAATATATATGGAATGAAGCTTAATTTCCTCCTCCTGAGTGTGGGCGGGACTTAGTGGTTCACTCACTAATGATAGAGTCTGTAAAGTTACAGTATGTAAAGTTACAGCTACAAACACCAGCTTGTCACACGAATAACATATGTTCCCTACATGATGTGTTTAGAAAGATACTGCACCTCGTGGTATTCTTTCCCAAAACCTATGACTACTGTTTAATCATAAAGAAAATAGCAGACAAACCTCAACTGAAGAACATTCTACAAAATACCTGACCAGAGCTCCTCAAAACTTCCCAGGTCATAAAAACCAGAGAAAACTGTGAAACTATCACAGACCAGACGATACTAAGAACACATGAACTAAATGCATGTGGTATCCTGGATTGGATCCTGAAACAAAATGGACAATAATGGAATGGTTGGTAAAATCTGAATAAACTATGAAGTTCAGTTAATTGTAATGTACCAATGTTGATTTCTTAATTGCGACAAATATATCATGGTAATATAAGATGTTAACATTGGGGGAAACTGCGTGAGTTTAGGAATTCTCTGATTATCTTGGCAACTCCTCTGTGAATCTAAAATTATGCCAAAATTAAAAGTTTATTTTAAAAATCTTAAAATATTTAATTAGTTTTAAAAATAAGAAATTTTAAAATTCAACTGTATGTAAATGTTTTTATTTAATATTTTGATGTGAATTTAGAAAAATTTGTATTTTGTCTTATCATAAAGTACTTAAAAACCTGTGAAAATAACACTTTTAATTTTATGTTTACTCTAAAATTCATTGTTGATGAAATATGTAAAAATTTTGGACTTAAAATGCATTTAGCTTATTACTCTGGATAAGAAGACATTATACCAAAATCTTGATTATAAAGGCAAGTAAAATAAATCTGGGGAAAAAGTGTCAACTCAAAGGCTTAAAACTTCCTGCTTCTCTGCCTGCGATCTTCCTCTAGTCATGGGATCTTGCTCAGACGGTGCACAGAACAGCCCGAAAGTACGGGGAATTTAATACTCTCAGAGACAATCACCAACCAAAGAGAGTCAAAGTCGATGAATAAATTCCCCCTCACTGTGAAACAATTCTTAGATGTAGACCAGACTAATGAAGGGCACTAATGAAAAATGCATTCAGGTTAATCAGCTATTATTAGAAAGGGGAAATAGTTTCCGAAATGCTTCAGAGGAAAATAAACTAATCAACCTGCAAACATGCTTCCAGCACAGAAAATTAATTTCCTATAATTGAACTACATATTAAAAAGAAATAACTTCATCATGATCATGGACAAAGGCAAAAGTTGGCTTTTTAAAGATATGCTTCCAAGCTGTCCACAATGGTAGGCTGTTCACTAACACACAACTTTTTGGCTTTTCTCCCCTTGCTGTCAATTTCCCTGCTCTCTCCCTTGTACTTTTTAGGATGACTTCCTAAATTGGTTATGTGCACCAAAATTCTTTCCTCAGGGCCTCTTTTCATGGGGAAACATCATTCCACAATCAAGAGAACACTCAGATATATGCAATAATAATAAAATTCAGCCAGCTTTGGGGTTTTTTTGCTAATTTTTAGTCACACTAAAGCCATACCTTGATACCTTTATATGTAATTCTGATGCTGCATTTTTCAGAGTAGGAAGATAGAATGTATTTTACTTAGAAAATTCGATAAGTAGATATAGAACTTTTAAAATATTTAGACATATAATGGGTGGGCCTCCTACCCCAGGCTCCAAAATATTTGAGACAGATCTGTCAACAGCAAACTCTTAAGTCACAGCTAGGGTTCTGACTAGTGGTGACCCTCTTCACCTGTCCACTGGTGAGGACGCATCCATGGCACCTTTTTAAATTACAGCTCGCTAGTTTTTCTAAAACACATGTAGCGGTAGTTCTCATGGGAGGAATAAAACTAGGGGTCTTAGTCTGGTCTTCGAAAGACCTCTGAAGTATTTTGCTGTGCCATGCTCCCAGAACTAATGTCAGATGGGTCATTGTTCTCATAGCAAAGACATCTCTCGAGAACCCCACCTCTTTCTCTAGCAGCGGTGCCCTGTATCTCTCAGGAAAAATGTGCTGAAATAAAGTTCTGGCTTATGGACTAGAGTTTTAATGATAACACACTCCCTTCAAACAATGATTCCTTAAAAGGAAAACTGGCATTCTACTCTAAGAAACAGGTTTCTATTTACACATATTTCATTCATTCATTCATCCAGTACCAACTCATGAATTCTTATATTATTATTCCTATTTTGTTCAGCAGGTTATAACTCATTACATTATTTGTTTTGATGCCCTAATTTTCCAAGATTTAGCCAGTGGAGCCCCTTCAGGCCAGGTGTGATGTCACTTTTTCATGCTCCCATCATTTTTCAAGAACCTCTATGCTTTCTTGTTCCACAGGATAGTCCAAGCTTATCTTGCATTTTCCCATCCCCAGGAACTGGCCATTCTTCAAGGATCCAGACTCCTTTTGGTGGAAAATAATATTCAGAACTAATAAATGGAGATGGAATTATGGCATTAGAAAATCATGATTTGGCATCTATTGTAGTAATAATTGTTTCAGATAAGAATCATCAATGGATGCTAAAACCAGTGGGTGAAAATTTAATGAACAGGACATTTACATAGCTTCAAAGTATCTCCCCACAAAATGTTAACTACAAAGAAAAAATAGTAACTTTAAAGTGGAAAAATGTATTAGACACCATTTTAACCAAGTCATCGAAATTACCATCACCAGTAATGGTTTAAAATGACATCATGTGGGCTTCCCTGGTGGCGCAGTTCGTTGAGAGTCCACCTGCCGATGCAGGGGACACGGGTTCGTGACCCGGTCCGGGAAGATCCCACATGCCGCGGAGCGGCTGGGCCCGTGAGCCATGGCCAATGAGCCTGTGCATCCGGAACCTGTGCTCCACAGCGGGAGAGGCCACAACAGTGAGAGGCCCACGTACCACAAAAAAAAAAAAAAAAAAAAATGACATCATGTGAGTCCTGATACACTGTACAGAGAATACAGTGTCACTGACATGATAATCTTGCAAAAAATACCCAATCTAAACCTAATAATGAGGAAACATTAGACAAACCAAATTATTCATCTGTACTCTTAAAATATGTCAAGGTTATGAAAACCAAGGAACTGTTCCAGAGTAAAGTGGACAAGACAGAGTAACTAAATGCAATTCACGATTGAATCCTGGCCACAATTTTTTTTTCTGTAAAAGTATTAAATGAGACAATGGCTGAAATTTGAATAATCTATAAATTCAATATTAATATCTCACAAATGTTAATATCGGGTTGGCCAAAAAGTTCGTTCAGGTTCCTCTGTAAGATGTTACAGAAAATGTAGCCAACCCAATGTTATGATTTTCACAATTGTACTGCAGTTATGTAAGAGAATTGCTTCTTCCTTAACTAATAGACAGTAAGATATTTGGTGGTAAAGGACATCATGTTTAAACTTACAAAGGGTTCAGAAAAAAATGGTATATATGTTTGCGGAGATGTAGGGGGAGAAAAGAGAAGAGAAAGTAGATGACAAGGCAAATGTGATAAAATGTCAACAACTGCACTATATGTGTAGCTTTTCTGTAAGTCTGAAATTATATCAAAATAAAAGTTTACAAAATAAAATTACACAGTTGGTGTGGAGACTATATGCTGTGTCAAGAATCCCCAGGGATGGGCTTCCCTGGTGGCGCAGTGGTTGAGAGTCCGCCTGCCGATGCAGGGGACACGGGTTTGTGCCCCGGTCCGGGAAGATCCCACATGCCGTGGAGCGGCTGGGCCCGTGAGCCATGGCTGCTGAGCCTGCGCGTCTGGAGCCTGTGCTCCGCAAAGGGAGGGACCACAACAGTGAGAGGCCCGCGTACCGCTAAAAAAAAAAAAAAAAAAAAAAAAAAAAGAATCCCCAGGGAGACCTGGAAAAACTAGCCTGATACAAGGTCTCAGAGAACGAGCACTGTTGTCTCAAATACCTCATGGGGCACGGTTTTTGCAAAGACCAACATGGGGAAAATACTCTTAGAGTACAACATGGCAGTGCCCTTTCTACCATATTCAGCAAATACATGGAGAGATGGCACTTATATTCATGTCCCTTGATCCATGAGAAACCACACTCCTTGCTTGAAAGTGAGTTTCAAGATTTTCAGGTTCCTAGTCCTATAGCATTAGAATGTATCTGAATGAAATTTTCATGTGAAAATAAAATACCAGCTCCTTGAATCATTTTTAAAGGGTAAATTGGGGAGCAATGATTTATAGTATCAGCCCATAAAGTATTTTTATTCACATTATATAAGCAATTCTCTCAGCCCTAATAACTTTGTGGCTATCTGATAAATTCTGGGGGATACTTAGCAGATAGCCCTCTAAGAATTTATGCAGGGACCAAGACAGAGCCTTAATAAGAATGCATTCAAGTTATTAGCTATTATTAGAAAGGAAAGTATTTTCAGAAATGCTTCAGAGGAAAATAAACAATTCAACCTATAAACATGCTTCTGGAACAGAAATTTAATTTTCTGTATTAAAGAGAAGCAGCTTTTTTGGCAAAGAAGTTAAAATTGGGCTTTTCTGAATTAAACATATTCCTTGTCTCTAAAAATATTAACAGTATTTCCTACAAACCATTATGATTAAAAACTCATAGTGGTTAGATGATCACCACGAAGCCTGGGGAGATTCATACTGCTTTTAAGGGTCAGACAGGAAAGCGATCAGAACACTTTCACCATTTTGATGTATTTTCCGTTTTACCCATTTGGTGTTCATCATAGGATTTCTGGTCATAAGCATGCCAGTTTCTTCACCTACCATTATTTTGAGAAAAGAAAGCAGCTCTGAATGTTCCAGGCTTTTGGGAAGGATTAATAAGTTAGATAGCATAGGAAATGCACTTACAGACACGTATTAAATACTCTTCTTCAAACAGAAGGTGATTTAAAACTACATTCTCAACTGTGCTCAACGGTTCTCACTTGGAGTGCTGAGAAAGGGGCCATTTTAAACCATTTTCTCTTGAAATTATTTATTTTGGACCAGTTTCCTCTTCCATTCTCTTTCTCTGCCTATCATCTAACTCTATTCCTGTAACTATTAAATTTTTCCTGTTGTTTTTTTTTGTCTCTGCCTATCACTTAGCTCTATTCCTATAACTGTTAAATTGGGTTTTCACCCTTGAACAAAATCCCAAGTACAACCATTTTATTCTGTACGTTTTTTCACATTTGTTGTAAGAAAAACATTTATTTACAGTCATGCATCTTACTGGGCAATTTTACTAACAGTGATAACTGAATCATTAAAATATTATTATTAATAGTATTAGAAGTTGCTTTCATTTGAAACTGGAAGCATGTTATTACAATACACCTGCTCTTTCAAAACCACCATTGTCTATTTAAAGGTTAAAACCATATTTTCTATCTCAATGAATCTGTTAAAGTGCATTCTTTCTGAAAATTGGCAACACTCACATTTCAGTTCAAAATGTGACTTCAGAAAGGCCCCGTAGGGTATTTCCAGGTTTGCTACCATATGTGAGTCATGTTCAAGGCATGGGCCTTGAAAGGGAGAGAGGACCCTTTCTGTGCCAGTGGTCCTAAATGGCGGGGGCGGGGGGGAATGATTTTTCTTCCCAGGGAATATTTGGTCATGTCTGGAAACATTTCTGGTCGTTACAACTTGGGGAGAGTTGTACTGGCATCTAGTGGATAGAGGCCAGGGGTGCTGAGCACATACCCCAACAGCAAGAATTATCCTGCTCAAAATGTCAGCAGTGTTGAGATTGAGAAACTCTGCTCTAAGGAACCTTAGGTTGGAGGGATCCATAAAATGCTCTGGCAATGCAGAGGTAAATTGCTGCAGGTTGAGGGAATATATACTGAAAACAAACAAAGTATGATTAGATGTTATAATTCTACCAATTGAGTCCCACCCAATTGTTAAAAAACCTTGCAGAAGTTGGCACCCAGGGCTTCCCTGATGGTGCAGTGGTTAAGAATCTGTCTGCCAATGCAGGGGACATGGGTTTGAGCCCTGGTCCAGGAAGATCCCACATGCCTCAGAGCAACTAAGCCTGTGAGCCACAACTACTAAGCCCGCGTGCCACAACTACTGAAACCCACATGCCTAGAGCCCATGCTCCACCATGAGAAGCCACCACAATGAAAAGCCCGTGCACCACAAAGAAGAGTAGACCCCGCCTGCCACAACTAGAGAAAGCCTGTGTGCAGCAATGAAGACCCAACGAAGCCAAAAATAAAAATAAATTTAAAAAAAGCTGGCACTCATAAAGTTGCAACCACAGGCCATATGTACATGTTGATGTAGCAGCACACCATGTCTAAGCAAAGCCCAGATATCCACAGAGGATTACAGAATGTACCAGAGTTTTACAACAGTTATCTCTTTGGGAACCTACTCTGCTCTCTGAGATTAGTCTGGAAGGAACTCACTGGCCTTCTGAGAAAAATCTCAGGACTCCCACCATTAGCAACATGACGTTCGGAAAAAAACATCAATAATGGAAGCTGCATAGTTATATAGAAAATACAGGAGAAGCTTTCCTTTCACAAATATAGACATCTAGCCTGTACTTCACTTCTTGTACCTAAAGCCATAAAAGAACAGCTCGTATTTATTCAGATGCTAACTGGTGAACTATTGGGTATTATTCCATGAAGCACTACAGGTATTTTGTTGGCCCAGGCCCAGGTATTTAACAGACTGTAGTATTCAGTGCAGCAGTGTGACAAGCAAGCCTGGGCATGTTTTTGTTTGTATTCATGTTATTTAAATAAGATTCAACTTCTGTCACTTTCATTAATTACTGTGAAACTCATTAGTCCTATTGTTATTATTAGAAATGTTCCCTTTCCAAGGCATTCAAACAATGTGGTCTCATTGCAGCTACTCATTTCCAAGTCATCACAGCAGTTGACACGGGGATAAAGGAGCTGTAGTACCAGGCCTCTGATGGGCCTGATCTCCTTTCAAAATATTTCTTACAAATTCATAGCTCCTGGGATGCCTTATGTCCTTCTTCAGTAACCATTGGGGATTCACAGAGAAGTGTTTTTAGCCCAGGGGAAAGCCCAAAAGTTGTTTATCTACAGAAATAGCGATAGCATTATTGACAGTGATATTTAATTAAGGATAAGGGAAAGAGGGCGTTCAAACTAAGGTATGTTTCAGGAACCTTAATCTTAACCACCCACGTAGTCTGATGATTTTACAGTTAAAATAAGATACAAAATGCAATTCTTCCTTTTGACTCAAAGCAAAATGTGAAATAGGACACATTACATACCAGTACTTCTAGATAATAAACAACTTGTTTCTTAGTTTGGGTGTTAAAAAAGTGTCCAGCCTAAGATTCTCAGTCTCATTGTACCTATGAGATACCTAAGCATCTTAGCATCTTGTACCTATGATTAGCAATACTGCATTGTGCACTTAAAAATGTAAGAAGGTCTAAATGTTCTTACCACAGTTAAAAACAATGCTCCCTCCCTTAGCTAAGGCCTCCTTCAGGCTGGGATATTGAGGACGCAGTCAGGGGCATGTTCAGTTTCTTCTCTCTCACCTAACCCTAACTCTAGTTCTAAACCTAACTCTATCTCCTTCAATCAGTCTTGTTCCTATCTCTCCAAGGGGCTGGATTGCAAGAAACACATAAACTGAGGGGCCAGTTGTGCCCAGTTGGAAAACAGACAGTGGATCCTCTAGACATCCACAAAAATTGCCCAAAAGACAGACTCATCTTTGGACACCTGCCATATCTAGCTGGCACCCAACAGCAGATCACAGTGGTACCAGGCAGGTAAGACTCTGCCATTCCCCATTACTTCCCTCATTTTCCCCTCCAAAGCCAGAGGGGTCAAAAACCACAGGAAGTTTTGAAGAAATGACCCTGACCTTTCCCTGGATTCTAGGATTTCATGCCTGGGTCAGACCCAAGGTGGGGGAAGGAAGACGACTTACCTGGATAGGCATGTGACGTCTTGATTAATATTCTGGACTGGAGTTGTGTGATTATTAGATCAGACTTAGGTTTTAATCCCCAAACAAGGGACTGTTTGTTTATCATCTGAGGGGTAAGACCTGCCTAAGGGTTCATCCAGGGGCAGAAAAAGGACTAATTCATGGAGAGTGCTTGAAGGAACTGGAGATGCATTTTGAAGGGAAAATTACATTGTTTCATGTTTGTATTCTATAGAGTCCAGATTTTTCAGTGAACCAGTTACGCCTTTATTTCATTTTTGGTGGGGTGTCTGCCAACTCGAAATGAAAGCACATTCCCTTCCTCATTTGCACTTAACCATCAATACCTTCCTGAACACCTTTTCACAGGAAAACTCCTTGAGAAACCCATAATTATATGTCTTTATTCTGTCTTTATAATATGGGCATGTTTAAATCTGAGAACTCCAATGGACCAAGATGGATGGACAACATGTGAGGGCACAACTGTAAGGTTTAAGGTTGTCTGTACATTTGTTCTGGCTTAACCATACTTATTACAGAAATTAGGCTAACGTATACTAAGAAATCACCTACTCAAACCTGATCACGTTACAATGTGGAAACTGGAGCTTAGCTAAAGAAAGATACTTACCAGAGCATATACAATAGGTACTTACCACTAGGACCCAAGCCTCATACTTCTTTTTCTAAAAACCTTGCTTCTGGCTTTCCCTAGTCCTTTGCTTGTATTCATTAATTTTTATTTTGCTTCTTACCAGGAGTGGTCTAGTCTAGACCACACTGAAAGAAAACTACACACAATAGAACTATAGAGTGTTTAAATTCACATGCCCTGATGCAGAAAAAAATAGATATATTAGATATAGATATAGATATATTTGTGTGCTTCATTTCCCATCAATTGAGACTGATATTTTCAACACATCATCATCATGTAGATGTAGGTGTATTGAGCACTTGTGCTCAATACACCATCATTAGAGTAGCAAAGAATGCATTAGGCTGCCCTTTTAGACACAGTACATCATGGGCACATATGGTCATTTCTGCACCAGGTACACTATAAATCTTGCCAAATTAGGCTCACTTAGTGCCAAGTTGATAGGTATTGCCAATTTCTCTGTCACCCTGGAAAATTATGTGGTTTTTTTTCTGATGAAAGAAAGCACTCATAAGCAGAAATGTAAACACCTGCATCCCATTCTTGGTCTGCCTCTTGCCTTGAGAACCACTTTGGTTGGCCTGCAATACCTGTGGGTACTTCAAGGACCATGGGCTCTATGGACATAATAATATCCATTCTACCTGTTGTTTCTGGAAAAATTAAAAATACAACCTGCTTAGAGGAGAAATCATCTCTTTCAAATAATTGAACATCTGGGGATTTTAGTGGGGCATTTGGTGCCTTTAACATCTTCAAACAGAATGCCTGCCCCCAGTTCATTATTGAAATAATATGCGCAGCAATTTATAAAGTGATAACAGAGCAGCTATTATGCTTGGAGACAGAATTCTTGACTGGAAAAATAAGTAGACCTGAGTTAAATGCAGTGTCAGTCTTCCTACTCTTTAATATTGTAAGCCACTGATCTCTTGGACATCTTTAAATTTTCATGTATTTGGACTGGGGCCATTTGGTTCAGGTAGCCTTGTTAAAAAGGGATTTGCAGGTCTTTGCAGTGTTACGGCCCTGCCAAGTTAGAATAACTCAAGACAAGGTCAATGTCTAGGACTCTCTTGTATTAAATCAGCAAGTAAGCTTATATGCATTGCAGATTCCTTGCCCATGAGATCTCTTGTCTAAAGCAATCTGCTGAAAGGTGATGGGGTTGAAGCATGGGCTAGACAACATGCATATGGCAGGGAGTTTGTAATATTCTAAGTGGCATCAACAGTGTCCCCATGGGTCGAGATAGGAACAGTACTGGTAAATCAATAGTTTAATCCATCTGAGACAAGACTATTTATCAAAATTCTTTCTTATTAAACGAATCCTGCTCAAGAAAATCCTCTTCTGACTTAGTTGGCAGGAGCCATCTTGCATCATATGGCATATCCTACGCACACTAAACAGTAATCAACAGCTGCAGCCTTCTTGTATTTCTGCTCCGACAGAAGGTTTGCTCACAGACCAAGTGTTCTCCTTATGCTTAGGCACATGGCTAGTAAGTAAATTCTGACAAATTGAATTATAATTATGGAAGATTTGGAGAGTAGTGACATTATTCAAATATTAAGTCATAACTGAAATCATTAAATCACATGCAACATTCAAAAAAATTTGCTGAAATCTACAATGGCTCATCTGTAACTTTAAAAGAAAAATCTCTTTATTATAATGGTTGGTCAGATATATACGGAGAGAGAAACTTTTAAAAATAGTCTTTATATTGAAACCAACCTACCTGATTTGATTCAAAAATGAAAAACAAAGACAAATAACAATCTATAGGTTCTCTTTTGGTTCTAAAATATTCTACAAGCCTTCCATAAAAAGTGAAAATTAAAATCATTAATTTAATATACCAGAAACCTTCCCTGAGCTTTCAAGTTCTCTAAAGAATGAAAGAGAACTTCAGAGAGATAACGAAGAAAATCCTCCTTATAAGCATTATAAGTCAAGAGCAAGTGTCAACAGCAGACATCTCAGTAGAATGATTTCCTCACATCTCACGGCATCTTCCATTTCCTATGCCCATGGCTGGGAGCTACAATCACTGTCAGGAGATGGGATTTTTGAATCTTCTCCAAGGTGTCATTCTACAGAGAGCAGAACAACCATGGTCACCCCTATAATCCTACTTATGGGCAAATTATTCTCTATGCTCCCCACCTTAACCTTACAACTTCTACCCAATGAATATTTCTCAACAGTACAAAGGACACAAGATTTCTAGGATACTGGGCAACCAAATATGTATGTGTTTGTTCAAGGGACACTTTAACACACCTCTGCTCTTGCTACCTGGATGAGGATGTGGGTTTACTGATGATGCATTTGGTTCAAGGATCAGAAGAGCATGATGTTTATAAATATTCCCTTAAATGGAAGACAGACGATTAATGTAAGTTCTTCAACAACAGAGAGATGAATATATAAGCCTAAATATAAAAGGGCAATGGCCTAGCAAGAATTTATCTCCCTTCTCAATTCTGATGGGATTTTGCCTGCTGAGAATGTGTCAGCAACTAAGTAATATGAGGACAAAGGAAAACCCTTTGTCAAAGACAATGTGCATCTGGACCTACACTGTGTAGCCTCCTCACTTATGGGAAGTTCTGTATCCTTGACTAAATATTCCAAGTAACCTTATCATTTTATGCCAAGTGTGTATGTTTGTGGTAACGGCTGTCTCTTTAATCCACAAACCATCTGCCTTGCAGCAGTAGGTTAAACTTAAGAGCGCTTGAAGGGAAAATAGGTAAAAAAAAAAAAAAAAAAACGGCCTCAAGTATTCTTGGAAGAAGGGTGTAAAAGACAGAAGAAATTCCATCTTGGTGATTGTTGTGAGGTTGGCTGGATGGTGTCACTCTCAGTACATGTTTTAGCAATAGCTGAAAATAATTATGGCCTCCAAGAAGTATTGCCTAGATCTATTGGCATGGGTCCTTTCAAAGAGCAGTACAGGGGTCTTGGCTTGATTTAGGGTATCCTGTACACAACACTAGAGTGAAACTGAATTTCTCAGGCAAGTGTCCTTGGTGTTTTACCTTCAACTATGTGTATCCTGGGATGGACCTAGACTTAGTTCAGGAGCCATGCAGATGAGAGATCCACTGAAAAGAAATAATGTGAGAATTTCAGACTTCTGTCCTCTGAAAAGCATGTTAGAGCTCTAGGATTAGAGGAAAAGTGCTGCTATTCATTCAAATCTCTGCTATTAGCATTAGATGTTCCAGGAGTTAATGCCTGTCAATGTCTTGTTCTCCCTAGTTTCTTTTAGATCATTCTGCTTCCCAAGCTCAAACTGGAGCATTTCAGGAGTCACTGAGCATCAATGGCTGAGCAAATCCTAGCACACTGTCAACAGCATCCTCGTTTCTAATAAAATTAAATGACCAATTTCCTCTATTTTCTAGTCCTGGATACTAAAGCAAGCAAAGGAACTAGCTGTAATCCTCCAGTTTAGTAATCAAACTCATAATTACACATCCTTACATTCACATAGTACTTCACCATTTACAAAGTATGTTCATGAACATTTTCTCATTGGTTCTTCACAAGAATTCTATGAGGTGGACATTGTTATCCCCACTTTATGAATAAGAACACTGAAGCGTGGACTCAGACCCAGGGAATTTGACAATAACCTCAGATCTCTTTCAACTCTTTTACAACTGCCTCTTTCACTTCAGAAATCTTTCGTTTATTTACAAGTCATTTAGTACACTGTGGTTTATGGCCAGTAAAGACATGATTCTAAATTAAATTTTCTCTGGTGAAACTATGATTGCCTGAGGCTTCCTAGCCTCCCTCCACCCTTAGTCAGTATGTGCTCAGGTAATACAAGCAAATTCATTTTACCAGTATCCTAAGTAAAACATAATCACAAAGGTAAAAAATCATGGGAAAAAAAATTATCCATACAACGTGTGGATCCAAACTTTACACTGGTAGTAGCTGTGGAAAAGGTAAGATTCCTTCCATGAGAATATATGCTCCCAAAACATCTCCTCATAGAATCTGTGCACTAAACAATTTATTCACGGATCATTCACTGAACAGCCTTTTTTATTTTTTTTTTGAGTACTGTTCTAAGTGCCAGAGTATAACAGTGAACGTGAAACAGTTCCTGCAGTCAAAGACCTATAGTCCAACAATCAGGCAACTGCAGCAGAGTGAGGGAAGTGCTTATACACTAGGAACAACCCCAGGAGCTACAAGTACAGAAAGAATGGTCCTTTACAAGTCTTTGTGTGTCCAGGAAGCAATGCCCAAAAACCATGCCCGAGGAAAAAAAGGACAAGCAGTAATTAATGTGGCATGGAGACGGGAGAATGGGAAGCTAACATTTTTTCCACCTTGGACATACTCTGTGGCCTAGGTATTTCTTTCTTAGCTTCACTATAGCTTTTACTAGCCTGGATTTTCTATTTTCATTTTATAAACTAGGAAAGGCATGTTCAGAAATTTTGAGAGACTTATCCAAGGTCACATAGCTAGTAAGTTACAGACCCAAGAACTATTACGAAGCCTGTATGACCACAATGGATTTAGAGAAGAAAGAGCACCGGACTGGATGAAGTCAGGCAACTGGAATTCTATTCTGTCACCAAATCCCTGTGCAACCTTCAACAGGTCACTGAACAGCTATGCTCTGCTTCCCTTATCTGTAAAATGAGAGGATTTAAACTAGATGACCTCTAAAGTTTCTGAGTTTTTAGTCCAATATATTGAACTCTCATCTCCTGCTCAGAACAATTCAAGGAAATCCTGAAAAATAAAGAGGAACTACAAACACGTATCTATAACAATAATAATTCCTCTCATAGACATACACAGAAGGGGAAATATACCACAATACTCTAAAGCATACTATAATTTTTCACATGATGAATGTGCTATTTTGGACTAACCACTCTTGGATTAACAAAGAACATTGCAAAATGACTACAATTTGATAGTATTTCACCTCTGCGGTTGTTGGGATGGTGAATGGAGAATCAGACCTATTAAGGGATTTTTGTGGCTACATCTCATAATTTTTTTTTTATTTTGCTATGTTTTTATTTTCTAGTTATTGTGTAGGTTGTGGGAAAGCCAACGCTCTAAGTACAATGAATAAGACACTTAAGCTTACTTGAAAAAAACTCACGTACCCAGGGAAATAAATTATTTAAATACATAAAAATGGAAGAAGAGAGAAAATGAACTGTTCAAGAATATTTATGAACTGCTGAATTTTTCGGGTTCTACCAGAGATATTTTTCAAGGCTAAAATCTTGTTATGAAGTACTTTTTAGTGATAAAAAATATTTGTAACAGAGTTTTAAATTTATCCTTTCCATAGCACTGCCTGCTTTAAAGTTCATTTTAGTTTTACCTTAAGACATGAATTTTATCCTGATGTAATAGATTTCAGAACATCTGAAATTTATCCGGATGTAATAGATTTCAGAACATCTTTCACATATATTACTATCTTTAACCTCATAATATCATGTGAGTTAGTTAGTGAATTCATTTTTTAGGACTGCTATAAGAAATTGTCACAAACTGGGTGACTTAAAACAATAGAAATGTATGCTCTCACTGTTCTGGAGGCTAGAAATCCAAAATCAAGTTGTCAGCTAGGCCAAGCTCCTTCTGAGACTCTGGATAAAATCCTTCCTTGTGTCTTCCTAGCTTCTGGTGCCCTTGTAGTTTATATGGCCTTCTCTCCGTGTGTCTCTATGTCCAAATTTCCCTCTTCTTATAAGAAAAGCAGTCAAATTCAATTAGGGTCCACCCTAATGACCTCACCTTAACTTGACTACATCGTTGAAGACCCTGTTTGCAAATAAGGTCATACTCACAGTTCCAGAGATTAAGGCTTCAATATATATTTTTGCAGGTTACAATTCAACCTATAATAGGTAGCCTTGGTGTGGTTATTATTTTCATACATAAAGAAACTAAGACATGGAGCACCTAAGTGTCTTCTCTAAGGTCATACAGAATGTTACTAGCAGGACAGATACCAGACATCCTGTCTTCTAACACTTAAAGCAGGCTTACTCTATCAAAGTGTTAAGGTTTTCAAATCAATTATTTGCTTAGAATCAAAACTTATATCACTCATTTATCTAGGCACCTGTCTTGCCTCAAGTCCAAATCACCTGAGTCTCTTGAAGGATACTAGGCAACATGCTAGGTTATTACTTATAAAAATCAAATCCAATTGCCTTTGAGTATAACTGTACCTCACTTATTTTCCCTATAAGTTTGATAGGGAAAATGTACTTATGCTCTGAAATACATTTTACGGTGTCTACTTTCAGCTAACCTAGGTGAAATAATAGGCCATTCTTTAACTCCCTCCATTCATAACCCCAGACATTCTTTGGCTGCTGTGAATGGTGCTGAAATAAACCTGAAATATTCTGCGGTAAATGGGACATGCTGGAACCTTTCTCTTAAGTACATATGCCAAGAAATACTTCATTTGGGGTCATGGGATGAAAGGAACAAAATTAAAACATGGATTCTTCAAGCACCAGTATACATATCCCAAGGAAACTGAGCCATCTCAACTCTTTGCCCTATTTCTGAACTGCATCTTCCAGCTAGACAACGGTCTTCACAGACAGCCTTCTCCACTTTGGGATTTCACTTATTTACTGATGTATTTGTCCAGCTATGAAAAGTGGCTGTGGGCCGGGGTACAAGGGATAAATTAAACCATCCCTTGGCCTCTCCTCTCTAATTCAAGTGATTTTTTTTTAATAAAAAAAAAAAAAAATCTATTTGTGGGGAATTCCCCAGGAACTCCTTTGCATGGCCAGCTGCCTGATGGTTGAATGAATGATTTTGGATTGAATGTAGCTTCACTTGATGTTCTAACCTAGAGATACAAGCAAGAGAAAGAAGTTCAGGTGACTAATATGACATAGCTGGTAAAGATTAATAAAGCCAATGAAAAAATCAAACTCTACATGTCTTTAGATTTTGTATGTTATTTGCAAAGCTGAATCCATTGGCTTTTCATGACATCCTGTGAACTGTACTTAATTGTGGTCAATAGCTTTTATTTCATTCATTTATTAATTCTTTTACCAATATTTATTGAGCATCTACTACATATCAAGCACTCTTCTGGCACTGGGGATGCAGTCGTGAGCCAGAGACAAAGACCTTCCTTTTATCATGGTAGACACTCTTTTCCAAAGATATATTATAATGGCCCAAGTGAAAGGAGTGTAAGATAGGTATTTCCACTGGGAACTGGACAGCCTGTCTCCGTCCCTGTCTATGGGCCTTCTGCTCTCTGGAGCTCAGGTAACTTGTTTACAAAAAGGAAGAAAGGGATAAACAAACTTTGGGACTTCCTTCCATTCTTACCCTCCTATTAGCTACCCCTTCAAACACCTCGACATGCCAGACCCAACAAACTGTTGTGAATACCTGGAGCTTACATTCAGGCTTCCTCCAGAATTCAGAAATGACAGGGAGGGATGCGGCCTTCGGAGATTAAAGCACAAAGTCAGCACATACTGAAGCAGAGCACAGGTACATAAAGTCTCCTTCAGGAGAGAGGGCAGGCACAGACCAGTATGTCTTGACCACTGTAACAATATGAGCTGAGACAATAGCATTGCTTAGCAATAACAGCAGTCCATAAATATTGCACAATCCTAAAACTCTGTATTGTGTCACTGAATGGAGGTAGCTTCTTAAAGGAAAGAGTTCTTTAAACAAAAAATGTCTTTTCATCTGAAATTTGGTTACTTTTTTCTTTGGGAAATACAGATCACACTATTCTGTAATTCACAGAATTTCCATAAGGGTAGGGGCTGTGTCAGTCTTGTTCATCACTGGAACCCCAAACTTAGGACAGCATCTGGCACTCAGTAAATATTGGCTGAATGAATGATTTAATAACTATAATAACGAATGAAAAAACTCATGTACAAACAACATCCCTATAGCACCCCCAGTTACCATTGCAATGTTTTCTTCCAAAAGGCCAAAACAAAACATTTTTAAACAATCTTACATATATGTTTAAACAGAGTTGTGTTTGTTTTTTTTTTGTGGTACGTGGGCCTCTCACTGTTGTGGCCTCTCCCTCTGCGGAGCAGAGGCTCCGGACGCGCAGGCCCAGCGGCCATGGCTCACGGGCCCAGCAGCTCCGCGGCATGTGGGATCCTCCCGGACCAGGGCACGAACCCGCGTCCCCTGCATCGGCAGGCGGACTCCCAACCACTGCACCACCAGGGAAGCCCTAAACAGAGTTTTTAATCACATGCCTTGCTCTTCCCTTCCCTTTCACTCTTACCTGCCCAGTAAAGTATTCTGCTTCCCCATGCCTTCTGAGAACAACCTGTGGGGCCTTTCTGCAGCACCTGAAGTCAGCTGAGGGAACCAGGGTAAACCCAGATGTAGCCTGTACCCATCATCAGTGCCACATGCTTAGAGGGTTCCCAGTCCTCAATTCCCTGCTCACAAATATAAGAACTTTACATTAAAAACACCAGTTTAGGGCTTCCCTGGTGGTGCAGTGGTTGGGAGTCCGCCTGCCGATGCAGGGGACGCGGGTTCGTGCCCTGGTCCGGGAGGATCCCACATGCCGCGGAGCTGCTGGGCCCGTGAGCCATGGCCACTGAGCCTGCGCTCTAGAGACCGTGAGACACAACTACTGAGCCTGCATGCCACAACTACTGAAGCCCACATGCCTAGAACCTGTGCTCTGCAACAAAAGAAGCCACCGCAATGAGAAGCCCACGGACCACAACGAAGAGCAGCCCCTGCTCGCCCCAACTAGAGAAAGCCCACGTGCAGCAACAAAGACCCAATGCAGCCAATAATAACTTAAAAAAAAAAAAAAAAAGCACCAGTTTTAAATCCTTCCTGCATCCATGGAATTACAAGGTATAACAGAATAGGGACTCCCTGGTGGTCTAGTGCTAAAGAATCTGCCTTACAATGCAGGGGACGCAGGTTCAATCTCTGGTCAGGGAACTAAAATCCCACATGCTGCGAGGCAACTAAACCTGCGCCACCAGGGTTTCCCTGGTGACGCAGTGGTTGAGAGTCTGCCTGCCGATGCGGGGGACACGGGTTCGTGCCCCGGTCCGGGAAGATCCCACATGCCGCAGAGAGGCTGGGCCCGTGAGCCATGGCCACTGAGCCTGCGCATCCGGAGCCTGTGCTCCGCAACGGGAGAGGCCACAACAGTGAGAGGCCCGCGTACCACAAAAAAAAAAAAAAAACCCATGCACCACAACTACTGAGCTCACACTCCTTGGAGCCTGCACACCACAACTATTGAGAAGCCCGTGCACTGCAATGAAAGATTCCACATGCCTCAACGAAGATCCTGCGTGCCGCAACTAAGACCCGAGGCAGCCAAAAATAAAATAAAATTAATCAATTAATTAAAATAAAATAAACAGAATACTAGGTCCATAAAGAATTTGGGAAAACAGTTTAAACGGTGAAGAATTAATTTCTAGTCACAATTCCAACAGCATGCCTGTAAGGCTTTCAAAGGCATGGTGCGCGTGCAGGCACGCGTGCGCGCGCGCGCACACACACACACACACACACACACATGTACTTTCTTGTTTCCATAAGGGTCCTAGTGTGAACTCATCTACAATGCTCCTCGTCTAATATGAAGACCCTATTATGCATCATAAGATGTGGAATTTGGAGAAAATTTTATTTAAAATCCTATGCCTGGTCATCATAGGAATCTTCAAGGGATCCAGTCACAGTTATGCAGCACTTATTATTCAAGAGCCTGCTCTGTAACTATCAATATGAGTAAACTAAGTTTTAAGACAAAAATCTGGTTAAAAAGTGAGAACTCATTGGCCTTACTGCCTCCACAGACTCTATTCATCAGTAATGGCAACTCTTCATTTCCATTTCTATATCTTTAGGAGCATCTACCTTGATGCAAGCCTAATTCAACGGACAAATGGAAATTTCCCAGCTCACCTGCCTGTATTTAAATCTAGTTGACCACCAAGACAGATAAAAATAAAGATGTTACCATATCTATTTTTTTTCCAGCAGCAAAGTAACATCAAGAGAGTAAAGACTGACCTTGATTTATAGATATAGAAGAGAACAAAAAGTATGAACAAAATAATTGCAAAAGCCAAGCACCCAATGGATGTGTTTATTTATCCTCAATGTTCCATTGCACTTCATTCTACTAGTACAGTGCTTTAGAGTACTACTTTCTGGTGTGGGTATTGGGTTGTGAGTTAACTCATTAAGAAACCAAGTTCCTACTCAAAATAATGTTTTTTAGAGTACGTGGCACAGACCTCTGCAACAAGAAAGAGATAGTCAATGTATGTTAGAAGATTCTGAGGCTATTTGCTTGCTGAAGAGGGAATAGGCACAGTGAGAACTAGCATTATTAATTAAACCTGTCAGGTAAGAAAATAATTCGTCATTCTTAGAGAGACAGAGTTACATGGTAGAAATCACTTAGACTTTGAGATCATATGGACCAAGGTTAAAATCCCAGTCTCAGTTACTTTCTCTGAGCCATGAATTCAATTCTCAATTTCTTACTTATTAAATGGAAAAGATGTATCTACTTTCCTGAGTTGTAATGAGCAATTATAAGTAAATAATATAAATATAATATAAAGCACCTACCACATAAATGGTATAGGCGGTGCTAAATAAAGAGTACCTATAGTTTTCATATTTTGGTCCCAAATGGCATAACTAGTGATGACAGTTGGAAGTATAAGGAGGCTCATTTCAGCTCAGTAAAGAAGAAATTTTCTATAAGTAAGAACCGCCCAAAGATCAAATCAACTGGGCGGCTTATTATGAGGTGGTGACTTCCCCTTCATCAAGAGCCTTCAAGCAAAACCTAAATGATCTTTTACGAGGCATGATGAATAGGGAATTAAATATAAAATTTTAGACCTTTTAAATGCTAAGTTCCTATGATGCCTTGAAATTCCTGATAAGATTCTGAAATGATGAGCATAATTTTTCTGATTATTCTTGAAAGAAAAGATAACAAGTTTACACAGAAGGGAGGAAATCTGTCATGAGACATTGAGTTTAGCTTAAATGGTAACTTTGCATGTCTAGAAAATTAGTATTCAGAGTCATGATTTTTTTGCCAGCAATAGACTTTAGAAAAATAGAAAGGTCTAAATGTTCCCAAGCCTCTGGCTTCCAGTTGTCTATTTAAATAGCTCTCACTGTTCCACTTCATCTTTTTTCTCTAGTTGAGAAGCAGACATGACAAAAGTAGTTAAATGAGTGCTGTTGATTAGCATTAGGAAAACATCCATTTACTTCTAGTTCATCAGGATATGTCCTGGGAATTATCTTCTCCAACCCTCTCTCAGTTTCTCAGTTGGCTGAAGTTCTCTCTCCCTTCTCCCTACTTCATGCGAAAAGAGAAAAAAAATCTCTTGTCTCATGAACAGTTTTCCTCTCTTCTCTGAGACTCAGCATACTTAGTCCTATACAGAATTGCCTACTTTAAGAAGGTCTCTCAAGGCAATTTCCCAACAAGACTATTCTGTCACCAAGTGGAATCCTCACACCACCCACCAAAAGAGCCATTTTCTTCATTTCATCACAATGCACTGTCATACAGTAGCTGAATGATCCTAGAGAAGGGCACAACTTGGGGAGAGGTGGACACAGACTCTTTAAGTGTTCCATGAAGTGGCTTCAGGATGCTTTGTGAAATCCCTGAAAATATGAGCAAAATTTTACAGGAGTGTGAACTTAGCTGTGTGAGAGTCCATGAACTCATCAGATTCTTAAACACCGCATACGATACCAAAAAAGATTAAGAATCAATGTCTTATAGGAGAAAATATCTGCAAATAACGTATCTTGATAAGGATCTCATGCACGCTAGAGTTCTTTATAGAACTCTTTGCGATCCAACAATAAAGAGATAAAGGACCCAATTAAAATGGGCGAAAGATGTGAATAGACATTTCTCCAAAGAATATACACAAATAACCAATACAGGTTACACACAGGTACAAGTGATTAACATCACTAGTCACTAAGGAATGGCAAATCAAAACCACAATGAGTTAGGACTTCCTATCCACTAAGATGGCTATAACCAAAAGGACAGACGATAACAAGTATTGGTGTGGGTATGGAAAAACTGGAAGCTGGTTCTTTCTAACCAGTAGGATATTGACCACAAGTTGGCAACACAAATGACATATAACAAATTACTGATTTTAGAGAATGGGCATCTAAGAGCACACTCATGAGCCTCTCCAGCTACTGGAACCTAGATAAGTAACCATCAGTGGGAAGGTCTTCAATTTGCACCACTGAAACATGGTGGAACCTTGAGATTGTGCTTCTAAATTTCTAAATTTCCAAGCTCACAATGAAGTAATGATACCTTCCTTCCTGGTGTTGTTATGAAGATTAATGAAACTGCATCTGTCACATAATTTGAGTCTTTGCCTGAAATGTTTTCTGTGACTTTAACAGGACATCCACATGCCTTTCTGTTTACCAAATAAAATGTTAGCTCAAAAAGGTGTTTGGATGTGTTGCTAAAGATATTGTTTTATTCCAATAAAATTGAGGCCTCATGGACATAAAACTGATTTGAAAGCCAAGTGACCTACTGTTTCAATTACCTATTGCTGCATGACAAGCTAACCCAAAGCTTAGTGATTTAAAATAACTTCCATTTTGTTCATGACTTTGCGGGTCAGGGATTTGGAAAAGGCTTGGCTGAGAGTTTTGTCTCTAAACTGTGTGTCATCAGCTGGGGTGACTGAGGTTAGAGGATTCACTTCAAGATGACTTATTACTAATGTGACTGACATCTCAGTGCTCTTTGTGGTATGTGTGTGTGTGTTTGTCTGTCTGTCTTTCCATGCAAGCATCTTGTCACCCGAGGAGTCTCCATGTGGCTTGGGTTTCTAACAGCACTGTGGTCTCAAAGAAATCACACTTCTTGCATGATGCTGGCTTCTAAGAAGGAGGAAGCAGAAGCTGCCAGGTCAATTAAGAGCTATGCCCTGAACTGCAGTGTCACTTGTGCTGTATTCTATTGGTCAAAACAGTCATAGAGCCTTCCCAGATTCAAGGGAGGGGAAAATACACTCTACTTCCTGGTGGAGGACTGGCAAGGTCACACTGCTGAAGAGCATTTGGGATAGGAGATATGTTTGCATTCATCTCTGGGAAATACAACCTGCCACAGCCAGGTTCTCATCTCGGTACAATTTCCATCAACATTTCATAATGCTCCAAATAAACCTATACCTATACCTACACAGGTACATATACCTGTACCTCTACTACCTACAATAGGTCTCACTGCTTGAAAAATGCAGGAATTGGACCAGAGTTCTTCTTAGGATCCTTTGATTGCAAGGAACAGAGACTTACCCAAGATATCTTACGAAAAATAGAATTCTCATAGGAAAACACAACCGACTGTCACTGAAACAAGCAAATTCTCAGGCATCAGCTATGCTCCTTGGCCTCTCTTAGAATGTTGGAATGTGTGGTTTTCCTTTCTTGGGCAAGTGGCATCCTTACAAATGTGATTTAATCATTTCCTAACCCTTCCTCACAAGTCCACACTTTGTAGGGTCTATCAGGTTTAAACCCCAGTTAAACAATTACATTGTCTCCTAGTTTTTCACATCTTTCTACAGTAGGCAACTACATGTCTCTTGCTCCAAGGATTGCACTTTTTGTTTTATCAATTACACACTTCTATCTAATCAGCAGTGGCAGTGAGGGAATGGGGAGGTTGGTGTTAAAGATAAAATTACTTTGGTACAAAAAAATGGCCATCTCATCATGGTGATCCATGAGTAATACAACTAACTAATCTCCAAAGTCATTCCAGCTCCAAGCGTGTATGGATTTTGTAAAGGAAATTTCCATTAGCTTGTGCAGTAACACAATAGCCTACTCATTTCACAATGCCTCACAGGGTGTTCTTAAAAAAAAAAAGGAGCTACTGAGCAGCTTCCATTCCTTGGAGAGAAGAAAGAGGGCTCCAGGGACCCAGCCTAATTTCCTATAGCCATTCTATTATCCCAGCTGTATCTACGGTTTCTATTAGCCCTTCTGTGCTATTGATCAGCCTGGTCACAATGAAAGAGCTTTATTGAATTCCAAGTAATGGAAACTCATTACATGGCCTAGATAATTAATTACCAATTCTTTCCTTTTAGTGAAATTGAAACTGGCTGTGGAGATCAAGCTGAGTGAGCCCAGTAATGCAGCCTGTTAGAAGCTTTATTTAATGCATATAAGGAACACTCTACACTGGCCTTGCAGATGCGTTTGGTGCACTGCAGACCCTTAAAACAACAAAAGCACTTTCCTTTAAAATAAACCACCTTGGAGAGACCTTCAAGATGGTGGAGGAGTAAGAAGTGGAGATCACCTTCCTCCCCACAGATACACCAGAAATACATCTTACACGTGGAACAACTCCTACAGAACACCTACTGAACGCTGGCAGAAGACCTCAGACCTCCCAAAAGGCAAGAAACTCCCCCACGTACCTGGGTAGGGCAAAAGAAACAAGAATAAACAGAGACAAAAGAAGAGGGACGGGACCTGCACCAGTGGGAAGGAGCTGTGAAGGAGGAAAGGTCTCCACACACTAGGAAGCCCCTTCGCGGGTGGAGACTGCGGGTGGCGGAGGGGGTAAGCTTCGGGGCCGCGGAGGAGAGCACAGCCACAGGGGTGCGGAGGACAAAGCGGAGAGATTCCCGCACAGAGGATCAGGGCCGACCGGCACTCACCAGCCCGAGAGGCTTGTCTGCTCCCCCGCCGGGGCGGGCGGGGCCGGGAGCTGAGGCTCGGGCTTCGGTAGGAGCGCAGGGAGAGGACTGGGGTTGGCGGCGTGAACACAGCCTGAAGGGGGTTAGTGCGCCACGGCTAGCCGGGAGGGAGTCCGGGAAAAGTCTGGAGCTGCCCAAGAGGCAAGAGACTTTTTCTTACCTCTCTGTTTCCTGGTGCGCGAGGAGAGGGGATTAAGAGCGCCGCTTAAAGGAGCTCCAGAGACGGGCGCGAGCCGCGGCTAACAGCGCAGACCACAGAGACGGGCATGAGACGCTAAGGCTGCTGCTGCCGCCACCAAGAAGCCTGTGTGCGAGCACAGGTCACTCTCCACACCTCCCCTCCCGGGAGCCTGTGCAGCCCGCCACTGACGGGGTCTTCCTCCCCGGGAAAACGCACACCGCGCCTGAGGCTGGTGCAACGTCATGGCGGCCTCTGCCGCCGCAGGCTCGCCCCACACTCCACGCCCCGCCCTCCCCACCGGCCGGAGTGAGCCACAGCCCCCAATCAGCGGCTCCTTTAACCCCTTCCTGTCTGTGCGAAGAACAGACCCTCTCTGGCGACCTACACGCAGAGGCGGGGCCAAATCCAAAGCTGAGCCCCGGCAGCTGTGCGAACAAAGAAGAGAAAGGGAAATCTCTCTCAGCAGCCTCAGGAGCAGCGGATTAAATCTCCATAATCAACTTGATGTACCCTGCATCTGTGGAATACCTGAATAGACAACGAACCATCCCAAATTTAGGTGCTGGATTTTGGGAGCAACTGTAGACTTGGGGTTTGCTTTCTGTGTCTAATTGGTTTCTGGTCTTATGTTTATCTTAGTTTAGTATTTAGAGTTTATTATCATTGGTAGATTAGTTTATTGATTTGGTTGCTCTCTTCCTTTTTTTATATATAGATTTTTATTTTCCTTTTTCTTTTTTTGTGAGTGTGTATGCGTCTTTCTGTGATTTTGGCTGTATACCTTTGCTTTTACCATTTGTGCTAGGGTTCTGTCTGTCCGTTTTTTTTCTATTTTTTAGTATAATTTTTAGTACTTGTTAACATTGGTGGATTTGTTTTCTGGTTGCTCTCTTCTTTCTTTCTTACTTTGTTTTTTCTTTTTTTATTACTTTTTAATTTTTAATAATTAAAAAATTTTTTATTTTAATAACTTTATTTTATTTTATATTATTTTCTTTCTTTTTTTCTCCCTTTTCTTCTGAGCCATGTGGATGACAGAAACTTCGTGCTCCAGCCAGCTGTCTGGCCTGTTCCTCTGAGGTGGGAGAGCTGAGTTCAGGACATTGATCTACCAGCAACCTCCCAGCACCATGTAATATCAAACAGCGAAAGCTCTCTCAGAGACCTCCATCTCAATGCTAAGACCCAGCTCCACTCAACGACCAGCAAACTACAGTGCTGGACACCCTATACCAAACAACTAGCAAGACAGCAACACAACCCCACATATTAGCAGAGAGGCTGCCTAAAATCATACTAAAGTCACAGACACCCCAAAACACACCGTCAGACACAGTCCTACCCACCAGAAAGATAAGATCCAGCCTCATCCACCAGAACACAGGCACCAGTCCCCTCCACCAGGAAGCCTACACAACCCACTTAACCAACATTTGGTGTCTGCCTGGGAGCAGACACCAAAAAAAACAGGAACTATGAACCTGTGGCCTGTGAAAAGGAAACCCCAAACACAGTAAGTTAAGCAAAATGAGAAGACAGAGAAACACACAGAAGATGAAGTAACACCTGACACTGCAGAAATACAAAGGATCATGGGAGATTACTACAAGCAACTATATGCCAATAAAATGGACAACCTGGAAGAAATGGACAAATTCTTAGAAAAGCACAAACCCTCAGAGACTGAACCAGGAAGAAATAGAAAATATAAACAGACCAATTACAAGCACAGAAATTGAGACTGTAATTAAAAATCTTCCAATAAACAAAAGCCAGGACCAGATGGCTTCACAGGCGAATTCAATCATACATTTAGAGAATAGCTAACACCTATCCTTCGCAATCTCTTCCCAAATATAGCAGAGAGAGGAACACTCCCAAACTCATTCTACGAGGCCACCATCACTCTGATACCAAAACCAGACAAACATGTCACAAAGAAAGAAAACTACAGGCCAATATCACTGATGAACATAGATGCAAAAAATCCTCAACAAAATACTAGCAAACAGAATCCAACAGCACATTAAAAGGATCATACACCATGACCAAGTGGGGTTTACCCCAGGAATACAAGGATTCTTCAATATATGCAAATCAATCAATGTGATAAAACATATTTACAAATTGAAGGATGAGAAAAATATGATCATCTCAATAGATGCACAAAAAACTTTCAACAAAATTCAACACCTATTTATGACAAAAACCTTCCAGAATGTTGCCATAGAGGGAACTTACTTCAACATAATAAAGACCATATATGACAAAACCACAGCCAACATCATTCTCAATGGTGAAAAAATGAAACCATTTCCTCTAAGATCAGGAACAGGACAATGTTGTCCACTCTCACCACTACTATTCAACATAGTTTTGGAAGTTTTAGTCACAGCAATCAAAGAAGAAAAAAGAAATAAAAGGAATCCAAATCAGAAAAGAAGAAGTAAAGCTGTCACTGTTTTCAGATGACATGATACTATACATAGAGAATCCTAAAGATGCTACCAGAAAACTGCTAGAGCTAATCAATGAATTTGGTAAAGTAGCAGGATAAAAAATTAATGCACAGAAATCTCTTGAATTCCCATACACTAATGATGAAAAATCTGAAAGAGAAACTAAGGAAACACTCCCATTTACTATTGCAAAAAAAGAATAAAATACCTAGGAATAAACCTACCTTGGGAGACGAAAGACCTGTATGCAGAAAACTATAAGAAACTGATGAAAGAAATTAAAGATGATACCAACAGATGGAGAGATATACCATGTTCTTGGATTGGAAGAATTAACATTGTGGAAATAACTATACAACCCAAAGCAATCTACAGATTCAATGCAATCCCTATGAAACTACCAGTGGCATTTTTCACAGAACTAGAACAAAAAATTTCACAATTTGTATGGAAACACAAAAGACCCCGAATAGCCAAAGCAATCTTGAGAAAGAAAAATAGAGCTGGAGGAATCAGGCTTCCGGACTTTAGACTATAGTACAAAGCTACAGTAATCAAGACAGTATAGTACTGGCACAAAACCAGGAATATAGATCAATGGAACAGGATAGAAAGCCCAGAGATAAACCCACACCATATGGTCACTTTAGTTTTGATAAAGGAGGCAAGAATATCCAATGGAGAAAAGACAGCCTCTTCAATAAGTGGTGCTGGGAAGACTGGACAGCTACATGTAAAAGAATGAAATTAGAACACTCCCTAACACCGTACACGAAAATAAGCTCAAAATGGATTAAAGACCTAAATGTAAGGCCAGACACTGTAAAACTCTGAGAGGAAAACATAGGCAGAACACTCTAAGACATAAATCACAGCAAGATCCTTTTTGACCCACCTCCTAGAGAAATGCCAATAAAAACAAAAATAAACAAATGGGACCTAATGAAACTTAAAAGCTTTTGTACAGCAAAGGAAAACATAAACAAGACAAAAAGACAACCCTCAGAATGGGAGAAAGTATTTGCAAATGAAGCAACTGACAAAGGATTAATCTCCAAAATATACAAGCAGCTCATGCAGCTCAATATCAAAAAAACAAACAACCCAATCAAAAAATGGGCAGAAGACCTAAATAGACATTTCTCCAAAGACATACAGATGGCCAAGAAACACATGAAAGGATGCTCAACATCACTAATCATTAGAGAAATGCAAATCAAAACTACAATGAGGTATCACCTCACACCAGTCAGAATGGCCATCATCAAAAAATGTACAAGTAATACATGCTGGAGAGGGTGTGGAGAAAAGGGAACCCTCTTGCACTGATGGTGGGAATGTAAATTGATAGAGCCACTATGGAGAACAATATGGAGGTTCCTTAAAAAACTAAATATAGAACTACCATAAGACCCAGCAACCCCACTACTGGGCACATACCCTGAGAAAACGATAATTCAAAAAGAGTCATGTACCACAATGTTCATTTCAGCTCTATTTACAATAGCCAGGACATGGAAGCAACCTAAGTGTCCATCAATAGATGAATAGATAAAGAAGATGTGGCACATATATACAATGGAATATTACTCGCCATAAAAAGAAACAAAACTGAGTTATTTGTAGTGAGGTGGATGGACCTAGAGTCTGTCATACAGTGTGAATTAAGTCAGAAAGGGTAAAACAAATACCGTATGCTAACACATATATATGGAATCTAAAAAAACAAAGGTTCTGATAAACCTAGGGGCAGGACAGGACTAAAGGCGCAGATGTAGAAAATGGACTTGAGGACATGGGGAGGGGGAAGCGTAAGCTGGGACGAAGTGAGAGAGTGGCATCGACATATATACACTACTAAATGTAAAATAGATAGCTAGTGGGAAGCAGCTGCATAGCACAGGGATATCAGCTCGGTGCTTTGTGACCACCTAGAGGGGTGGGATAGGCAGGGTGGGAGGGAGATGCAAGAGGGAGGAGATATGGGCATATATGTATATATATATAGCTGATTCACTCTGTTATAAAGCAGAAACTAACACATCATTATAAAGCAATTATACTCCCATAAAGATGTTAAAAAAATAAAAATTAAAAAAACAGAATTGTGAAGAAAGCATTCAACAGCAGAAGAAACCATAAACAATTAGAAATGACAACCCTCAGAGTAGGAGAAAATATTTGCAAATGAAGCAACTGACAAGGGACTAATCTCCAAAATATACAAACAGCTCACGCAGCTCAATGTCAAAAAAACAAACAGCCCAATCAAAAAATGGGTGGAAGACCTAGATAGACATTTCTCCAAAAGACATACAGATGGCCAAGAAACACATGAAAAGATGCTCAACATCACTAATTATTAGAGAAATGCAAATCAAAACTTCAGTGAGGTATCACCTCACACAAGTCAGAATGGCCATCATCAAAAAGTCTGCAAACTGTAAATGCCAGAGAAGGTGTGGAGAAAAGAGAACCTTCCTACACTGTTGATGGGAATGTAAATTGGTACACCCACTATCAAGAACAATATGGAGTGTTCTTAAGAAACTAAAAATAGAACTACCATATGACCCAGCAATCCACTCCCAGGCATATATCTGGAGAAAACCATAATTCAAAAGGATGCATGTACCCCAATGTTCACTGCAGCACTATTTATAATAGGACACGGAAGCAACCTAAATGTCCATCGATAGAGGAATGAATAGAGAAGATGTGGTACATATATACATTGGAATATTACTCGGACATAAAAAGGAATGAAATAGTGCCATTTTTTTTGCAGAGATGTGGATGGACCTAGAGACTGTCATACAGAGTGAAGTAAGTCAGAAAGAGAAAAGCAAATATCATATATTAACGTGTATATGTGGAATCTGAAAAAATTGGTATAGACGATCTTACTTACAAAGCAGAAATAGAGGCAGAGATGTAGAGAACAAACATATGGATACCAAGGGGGAAAGGGGAGAGTGGGGTAGGATGAACTGGGAGACTGGGATTGACATATATACACTATGACATATATACACTATATACACTATGACATATATACAAATATATACACTATGTATAAATTAGATAACTAATTTGCTATGTGCTACTGTATAGCACAGGGAACTCTATTCAGTGCTCTTTGATGATCTAAATGGGAAGGAAGGAAACCATAAAAGAGGGGATATATGTATACGTATAGCTGATTCACTTTGCTGTACAGTAGAAACTAACACAACATTGTAAAGCAACTGTATTCCAATAAATTTAATTTTTAAAATAAATTAATTAATTAAATAAACCATCTTTTCAAATGGAATCAATTGAAAGGAGGAGGCACTTAAACCATAAGAAGTAAAATAAATCAAAACAAAAATATAAATCATGTAAGGATATGAATGTAAGGCATCACTTTGCTGGTACTTTTAAAGCAGGCCATCAAAGTGTTTTTGCAAACCACTAAGTCAGATGTAGGAGGTGGGTTCATGCCTTCAATCTTGTCTTTTATTCTCCTTGCTTCATATGACTGCTAGGTACATTGCCTATGTGATTTTCAAATACTGAGTTACTAAGCAGGCATGAATACCTATGTGGAGAACTGATAACATCATCACTGGGATGGATTAAAGACTGAGGAAGACGGTTACTAACAAGAGCTGGCATTGATCAAATGCCTACTGTGCATCAGGCACTGGGCTAGGCCTTTTGCATATATTATATCATTTAATTCTCACAACTCTACAATCTAGGTTATATTAATACTTATTTTGAAGGTGAGGATAACAAAACTCAATCAAACTGCCCCAAATCACAGTACTATAATTCTATAAATCCAAATTTAGGTTTGCCTAACTGATTAAGCCTATTCAATCCATTATGCCATGCTACCCTCCACCCAGAATTAGTATGATGAGACAAGACTTCAAAAATCATTTACAAGAAACACTGAGAAAGACTTGTAGTTTATACAGAGATCAAAGTGAAACGTGTTAAAGACATTATGCCTGGAGTTAGAAGCATAGGAGGAAATAGTTCTTTTATCGCCATCACATCCCTTCTTATGGATGCTACCGATGACAACACAGAATGCAGTGTTAATCTGTGTTTTGCAAAACTTGGTCCTACAATATTTGAAGCCTGGATGGGAAGTATAAAAACTAGCAATGACAGACTTCCAAAGCCTTACTCAATCCTCTGTGTTATAAGAGGTGGAGATTTGTGAAATTTCAATTACATTGGATGGATTCGAAGCCAATTTTTTCCGAAAGAAACACAAGTCAGACTCTGAGAAGCGTTGAACTGGCCTTGATGTTCTTCATTCTCTGTATCAAACTCTATTATAACCATAGCATACTGAACACTGCAGATAGTATGCTACTCCACTCTCTGGTACACTGACATATTTCTCCTACCAGCAATTAAGTTCTCTGCTCATCTAGAGTCAGTAGTGTTTGTCCTCAAACCTGATTATACCAGTAGTACTTGCTACCAGTTGTACTTGCTACAGTGATTATAACATTTAGTCTATTATTATATAAATCAATGAAATGAGAAGTGTATAAGGTAAAAGAGTTGTTGGTTGTAGTGAAAAAGGAAACAAGATTGAATGCTTTGTAATACTTGAGTATTGCTTAAAATATTGTTGTTGAGTTGGGTGTGGGTAAGAAAACTGTTAAAGATTAGGGATTATGTAAAACTACACAATTATTCTGCACTTAAATTATCTCACAGGTACTTCTAAGGGATTGCTCCAAATTAAGAAAATAAAGATTGAAATTGATTAATTATGGGTAGAGTTTATGCAATAAAATAATTCAGATATCTTGTCTCTGACTCAAACTCACTTAATAGCTCTTGGCCCTACCTCAACATATGTACTTCCAATTTAAAATTAAAACTTTCATGAAACATTTTTTTCCATTCCCACAATAACCATAACCATATATATTTTTAAATTAATCAGTTACCATTAACCAGTTTGTCTGGGCTAAGAGGATTTCTAATATAATCACAGATGTACACCAAAGTTTTCTTTAGAGGAAGCAAAGTGAGACTATATCACGTGCACTGTGAAAGCATTCCTAACATCCTTTTTTGGGTACACCTTTTTTTTCCCTAAAGCTCCACTCCTTCGTGCCGCTATCTTATATCTATCTAAACCCCCCAAACTCCTCATTCTTCAGCCATCTGACTGTCACTGACTCTACCTTTCATTGTCTCTCCCTCACCTTTTCTCATACAGACCAACTGAGGTTCTTTGGCTTTTTCCAGTTCTGCTCAGCTTCTGAAAGGCCCAGGAGGCCCCCAAAATGGAAAATACAGAATCTCCTTTAAAAAATTAAAGTAAAAGAAAAGGTTACACCTGCATATATTTTAATATTTTATGCCCTTTATATTTGAATAACTAATTTGAGCAGACCTCTTTTCATTCTGAGAAAGCCTCCCCAATGAGCCTTTTACTTGTAAAATATAAAGCAAAGACCCTGGGCTGAAATGAATGTCTTTGGAGAAATCTGTCACTACTAAGCAGCCAAAACTCTGCTTTGATAATGAGATGAGAAAATCAAAAACATTCTGTGGGGGAGAGGGAATTGTATGTAGGAGGAATACGTAGCTGTTCAGAAGCATGGATTGAGTGATGGGGACGTGAGGACAGTGAGGCACTGACATGGAAGTTTCTTAGTTAGGACCTGATTTCCAGTGGTTAGAGGGGCATGGACCAGAAGCTGACAGAACAGTTATTGAGGGATTTGATGTAGTTCTTGACATAAGCAGGGTTAGGAAGGAAAGGAATATCTGCAAGGCAGAAGTAACTTGTAGATGGTTTCCAGTTTACACAGGGTGGATTCGTGGGTTAGAGGGCTGAAGTGAGGTTGTGATTGATGAAGAAGCCAGGTGGCTATCTAGATATCTGCAGGTAGAATACTCCAGGCAAAGGCAACTCCAAAGTGCAAATGTTCTGAAGCAAAAAAGGGCTTGGTGTGTTTGAGGAATAGCAAGGAGGCCAGGTGGCTGGAGCCGATTGAGCCAGGAGGGGAGTGGCAGTAGATAAGATCAGAAAACGAGGGATGACATTACTTTGTGGACCACTGTGAGGCCGCTTTTTACTCTGATATAAGCAAGGAGACTTTAAAGAGAACTGTGAGACAGATTTAAAAGTCCATACAAAACTGAATATTATAGAAGTGAATAGATGTGACACTTATTTTTCCATTATTCAAATGCTTACTATGTGTAAAGTAAGAGCTAGCAAAGTGAAAGTGAAATACAGACATTTTCAGATAAAAAGTCTTCTAGGTACAAACGAGAGACGAAAGTTTAGTCCTAGGTGTCTACCAACTGATAAAATTATAAAGGTAACAAAATGAAATTAAATTTTACTAAAGGGCTATCAAAAGAGTCTCAACCATGTCAGGTATGTAAACATGAAGAAACTGTCTCTGTAAACCTTAGTTTCCTAATCTTACAAAGTGAGGGATTTCATTGATAGGATTCTTACAGGCTCTCACAGCACTGAAATTTGGGATTTGATACTGATATTTGACGGCCTGGGACTTATGTCTGAAATGAAAGGGATATGTCCATGTTCAAGAGTCACAAATCTAAAAGGGAGAAGGAAACACTGTGTATCGGGAAGGTATGTACATACCCGTAATTAAATTTACCATCCGAGCAGTACTGTGAGCACACAGAAGGACAAGCTAATGTCATATTGTTGTAAGAGACTTCCACATATAACCCAGACAAATAGAGGCTACAAGATAAGTTTTTGTAATAGAAATTACAAAATTGGCACAGAAGCAAGATAAAGGATCATTGGGGGACTGCTATTATCAGGGTATCTATGGGAGTCTCATTCTCTTAAAAAGTAGAGCATCTGATAAATTATTGTCTTGCTGACAATTTCAGCTTTTAGAAGATGGAGGGAGCCAAAGGGGCATTACGGGTTAAGATGCAGATGAACAAGGAAGAATGAAACGTGAATAGGAAATTGACAGGTAGGCAACCTAGATTTTAGGAAGGCTGATTTCAGGATACAGGAAAAAATGAAATGCCATGGATAGGATACCTTGAATATGGATTATGTGCAAAGTGAGGTTTCAGTACATGCAATTTTGACTGCATGGCTATAAGTAAGGCCAGGAAGAAAAGAGGAAAGAACTCTTAAGAACCCAAAAAACAGGAAAGGTACTCTTAAGTACAGGTGTTAAAAGTATGAAGGGAAGGACAGTTCATCAAGCACCACATTAACTTTGCTGGTGTTTAATAGATTGAATATGTTCAACAATAATCTTAATTTCCTTCAGAGATCAGACTTGCACTGGCCAAGACACTAAGCTACTTGTGGCTATTAAGTATTTGAAATGTGACTAGTTCAAATTGAGACACAGTGTAAGTGTAACATACACTTAGTAAAAAAGATTAATATGGAACAAAGAAAATAATATCTCTGGTTAATAAATTATATTTTTATATAGTTAATCTACATGTTGAAGCAATATTTTGAACATATTAGGTTTAAAATATACTATAAGATTAATTTCATCTGGTTCTCTTTTTACTTTTTAGTGTGGCTACTAGAAAATTTTAAATTACATGTGTGGCTCACATTGTATTTCTATCAGACAGCTCATACCCTCATTTTGTGGAAGAGGAACAAACCTAAAAAATTTAAAGAATTTCTTCCAAGTCACAGAACTACTATACTATTAAATAATTTATAATTTTTTCTTTAATAAAATACAAAAAAACAAAGATTTGGAGAAACTGTAAAGACAAAAACTGAAAAATTTTAAAACCATACATAAGTCAGAAAATATATAAAAGGATAGGCCTTCACCTGAGGTAGGGTAGGGGGAGGGATAGGAATACATGTCCAGGGGAAGTAATGTCTGCACGTCTGCACGTTGATCAAACATCATACATCTGGGCATGCAATGACACACTTGAATATGTCACCAAAAACAACAGGAATAATGATGTGTTTTAGATAAAAGTGCTTTTGAAATGGAAAAAACACCTTATGAATATGGCCCACTTCATCAACATAGAGATACAAGAAAGTCACATGTCGTTTATTTTTCTAAAAAGCTGGAAGTTCAGTATCTTTCTCTTGAAGTCCACTCTTTCCTAGAATCTGGAAAGATTACAAACAAATTGACTTGGCTTCAGTGGAAGAAGCAATAAGGTTTGCGGTTGGAGATATGAAATTTAAAGACATATGAACTGGCCAAGTGGTAGTTACCATTGAAGGAAAGAAAATTATATGAATTTCATAAAATTGTGGCCTAATGTGATAGAAAAATTTTTAAATCTTAAAAATATATTAGTCTAATTTCCTCATTCCAATATTATTCAAAGATGATGCATGTTTCATTTACTGCACAGTCAATATTATAGCAACAATAGAAAAATCAAAAAGATGTGAGACATCAGCAAGATGGCAGAATAGAAGGCTCTTGACTTTCCCTTCTCCCACAGATGCACCAAATATACAGCTACATAAGGAACAATTCTCTCTGAGAGAAATCCAGAAATGTTAAGTGATTGTTACACATCAAATGACTGAGAAAAAACCTGACAATAAAATGAATAGGAAAAGCTGAGACACACTCATGCCACAAATCCCACTCCAGGCACAGCACCTTACAATCAGGAGAAAACACCCAACTCCAAGTTTCTTCCTGAGTAGTCCAGAGTTTGGAAAACACATCTAGTACTCCAGCTTTTATGGCTGCCACTCAAGGGACTAGCTCCCAAATCACATAGCTCAGAAATCTAATGGGACTTAGCATTTGTGAATCCACCCAAAACCACAGGAAACAAACAGGTGATTTTTAAACACATATGACCACTTCCTGTGGTTATCCCCTGGGGTTCAGTGCAGAGTGAGGCAAAACACCCAGATCGCAGTTTCTTCCTAGAAGATGTTTCACTGCATACATTCCCAGCTGCTGCCCAAGGGTCAGGCTTTTAATCAGCCTGTATCTGGGAGCTGACTGAACTCCGCCTGAAGCCTGAAAGGGCTTGTGGGTGCTTCCCCTGCCTTGTCTCCCTGGCTCATTGCAACAATAAAATATAAAAAGTCTCCAGTTTCTCCTGGGAAGGAACTTGTTCACACGTATAGCACTCCAACCTTTATGGCTCCCACCAAAGGCATGTACTCTCAAGTCACTAGTTCTGAGAAGTGATAGGACTTGGCATTCACAAGTTCCCCAGGACTACATTAAATTAAGAGGAAGTTGTGAACAGAAGTGTGAGCACCTCCTGCCGCTATCCACACTGACCCAGTGCAGAGATGACAGGCAAAAAATACAATGCTCCCAGTTTCTCAAGGAAGGAGTTTGACTACCTACTTTTACAACTGCTTTCCAAAGGTTGGGCTTCTAACTAGCCTGCACCTGGAAACTGACAGAGTATATAATTAGTAGTCCTCTAGGAGCCTGCATGGGTATATGGGGACTTCCTGTGACTTTTACCCTCTGCTCCCCCAGAAATAAAACCAACTCTCCAGCTTCTCCCTAAAATGACTTTGTCCACACATCTAAACTACTTCCACAAGAGGGACTGGCTCTTATATCATCTCATTCTGGGCGTTAATAGGGCTTAGCATACATGAGACCTACAAAGAACAAAGAGAAGGTTTTATGTGGGAACACAAGCACTCTCACAAGCTATTCTCCCTGGCTCAGTACACAGTGAATAAACAAAAACACCCAGCCCCTAGTTTCTCCCTGATAGGGCCTAGATTGCATGATATAAAGTCCTAACTTTCCCAGCTGCTGCCTAAACACAGAGTTTCCAACTAGCCTGCATCTGGGAGTTGATGGGGTAGGCAATTTGTAGTGCTCTGTGAGCCTGAATGGACACATGGGCATTTATTACACCTGTGGGGCACTGACAGGACTAGGCACACCCTAATTTCCTGAGAGCCACTAAAACAAAGATGACAGCTTTGACAAGCACAAAGGTTTGAGAGGCACCAAGACTCTCAATCAGAGCTGATTGGTAACTTTCATAACTGACATGAGGTCAATCTATAAAGACTGGGAGAGGTGGGTGTTTTATCTAATGCTCAGAAACAAACATGGAGAGTCAAGGAAAATGAATAAATGGGGGAATACATTTCAAACAAAATAACAAGATAAATCTCTAGAAATCAACCCTCATGAAATAGAAATAAGTGAATTACCCAAAAGTGAATTAAAAGTAATAGTCATAAAGATGTTCAGTTAGGTCAAGAGAGCAATGAATAAAAAAATGAAAATTTCAACAAAGAGGTAGAAAATATTAAAGTACCAAACAGAAATCACAGAGCTGAAGGATAATTGAACTGAAAAATTCAATAGAGAGTTTCAACAGCAGAATAGAACAAGTGGAAAAAGGATCAGTGAACTAGAAGACAGGGGAGTAGAATTTATCCAATCAGAATAAAAAGGAAAAACAATAGGAAAAAAAGTGAAGATAACTTAAGGGTCTTCTGAGACACCATAAAGGGGACCAATACACACATTATACAGGGGAAATAAGAGAGAAGCATAAAGATAATTCAAAGAAATAATAGCTGAAAACATCCCAAACATAGGGAAAGAAACAGACATCCACATCCACAAAGCCTAAATAATACCAAAGAAAGATGACTCCAAATAGATCCACACTGAGACACATTATTATCAAACTGTCAGAAGTTAAAGACAAAGAGAATTTTAAAAGCAGCAAGAGAATAGTCACTTGTTACACACTAGGGAACCACTGTAAGACTGTCAGCTGATTTTTCAGCAGAAACCGTGAAGGATAGAAGGGAGTGGAATGATATGTTCAAAGTACTAAATGAAAAAAACTACCAACTAAAAACAATTAACATGGAAAACTTATCCTATCCTCAGAATTGAAGGAGAGATAAAGATATTCACAGCCAAATGAAAGCTGAAGGAATTCATCACTACTAACCAGGCTTACAAGAAATGATAAAGGAGGTTTCTTCAAGCTGAAACAAAAGAATGCTAATTATTAACATAAAAACATGAAAGTATAAAACTCACTCGTAAAGGTAAATATATAGTAAAATTCAAAATACTCTAAAATGTAAGAGTGGTAAGTAAATCACTTTCAACTCCAGTATAAATGTTAAAAGACAAAAGTATTAAAAATAACTATAGATACAATAATTTTGTTAATGGATACACAATATAAAAAGATGTAAATTATTATATCAAAACAATAAAATGTGTGTGGCAGGTGAGAGCTTTTAAAATTAAGTTGTTATGCTTAAAATAGGCTGTTATGACTATAGGATGTTATATAAAAGCTTCAAGGTAACTACAAAGAGAAAACTTATAGTAGATATATAAAAGGTAGAAAGGAACCAAAGCAGAAAATCATCTAATCACAAAGGAAGACAGCAATAAAGGAAGAAAAAAAACAAAGAATTTTTAAAACACTGAGAAAACTATTGACAAAGTGGCAATAGTAAGCCTTTATCTATCAATAACCATTTTAAATGTAAATTGAATAAATTCTCCGATCAAAAGATGTAGAGTGGCTGAATGAATAAGAAAATGAGACCCACCTATGATATGTTGCCTAAGAAACTCCCTTCAGCTTTAAGGACACATATAGACTAAAAAATGGAAAATGATATTCCATGCAAATGAAAAGCAAAATAATGCAGGCATAGCTATACTCAGACAAAGTAGATTTAAGCCAAAGACTGTAACAAAAGACATGGATAGTCATTATATAATGATAAAGGGGTTAATTCATCAACAAGATGTAACAACTATAAATATTTATGCACCTAACATTGATACATGTAAATATATAAAGCAAATATTAACAGACCTAATGATATAAATAGACAGCAATACAATAATAATAACTGGGGAACGTCAGTACCTCACTTTCAATAGTGGTTAGGTTATCCAGACAGAAAATAAATAAGGAAACGTTAGACTTAAACTGTCCTTTGGACCAAATGGACCCACCAGACATTTACAGAACATTCCCTCCAAAGCAGCAGAGTACACATTCTTCTCAAATGCATAAGGAACATTATCTATAGATCATATGTTAGGCCACAGAACAATCCTTGAAATTTAAGAAGACTGAAATCATATCAAGCATCTTTTCCAACCACAATGGTATGAAATTAGAAATCAGTAACAGGAGGAAAACTGGAAAATTTACAACTATGTGGAAATTAAACATGCATGAACAGCCAAAGAGTCAAAAAAGAAATCATGAGATAAATCAAAAAATATCTTGAGACAAATGAAAACAGAAACACAACATAAATTTCCAAAATACTGAACAAGAGGGAACACTTCCAAACATATTTTATGAGGCCAGCATTATCCAGACACGGACACTAGAAAGCCAGACAAGGACACTAGAAAAAAAAAAAGTACAGGCCAACATCCCTCATAAACAGAGATGTAAAAATCCTCAATGAAATATTAGCAAATTAAATTCAACAGCATATGAAAAGGATTATGCACCATGAGCAAGTGGGGTTTATCCCTGGGAAGCCAGGATGGTTCACTATATGCAAATAAACAAATGTGATACATCATGTTAACAAAATGAATGATTTAAAAAATGATCATTTCAATATATGTAGAAAAAGCATTTGAAAATTACAATTTCCTTTTATTATTAAAAACTCTTACCAAA
Source organism: Phocoena phocoena (assembly GCF_963924675.1). Classification (NCBI taxonomy): domain Eukaryota; kingdom Metazoa; phylum Chordata; class Mammalia; order Artiodactyla; family Phocoenidae; genus Phocoena; species Phocoena phocoena. Next base: position 90,784,565 of record NC_089228.1, read on the forward strand.
TCAGGTAAAGAAGGAATGTACCTTGACATAATAAAGGCTATATATGACAAGCCCACAGCTAAAATACTACTCAATAGTGAAAAGCTGAAAGCTTTTCCTCTAAGATCAGGAACAAAATGATGATACCCACTCTCCACCACTTCTATTCAACATAGTACTAGACGTTCTAGCCAGAGCAATTAGGCAAGAAAAATAAAGAAAAGGCATCCAAATCATTGGAAAGGAGTAAAATTGCTTTTGTTTGTAGATGAAATGATTTTATATATACAATACCCTAAAGACTGCCAAAAACCATTAGAATTGATAAATAAATTTTGCAGAATACAAAATCAATATACAAAATTTAGTTGCAATAACTCAAGTTAAAAATGAGAACAGTAATTGAATAGATATTTCTCCAAAGACATACAAATAGCAAACAGCTATATGAAAAGATGCTTAACATCATTAATCATCAGGGACAGGCAAATCAAAACCATGATGAGATATCACCTCACACCTGTTAGGATAGCTGTTATCAAAAAGTCAAAAGATTGGCAAGGAAATACTAAGCTAGATGGATAGAAGAGTTGGGAAGAATGGACTCGATAGGGAAAGGGCATGAGGAAACTCTCTTGAAGGATAGAAATGTCCAAGATTTTGATCTGAGTCATAGTTACATGGGTGCATACCTATGTAAAACTTTGTAGAGCAGTGAACTCCAGATCTGTATATTTTACTGACTGTACAGCATACCTCAATTTATGTAAAAAAAGAATACAAGGGGTCTGCTAACATTGAATCTAAGCCTTTCAGGCTCAGTAAAGTTTCACAGAAACATAAGAAAAGACATTTCCGATTTATATTGATTTTCTTGTTTCGGTTCTGTTTTTCACCCAGAATACCTGATTCCCAGCTTTTCATAGTTAGATAAATTTTTGAACTTATTAAGTCAGCAGTCCTTGCTATCCCAGAATTTTCTTTAAAATTTTTAAAAATTAGCCCATCTCCATTCTATTCCTTCAATCTTAACCACTACTTGTAATAATACTTAGATTTACAGGTTTTCAAAGGAATATATAATGCATTATTTATTATCTTTCATAAGCCAATCAGCACAAACTTCCCATCACTATTCACCCTTCTCTTAAAGAAATCATTACTCTAACTTCTGTCACCATAATTAGTTTTGCCTGATATTAAACTTCATGTAAATGGAACCACAGAGTACTATTTGGTACCTGGCTTCTTTCATTCAACTTAAGGGTTTTGAGAAATAGTAGTTTGACATGTCCAGGCAGACAGACTTAACTGTACAAAACTAAAAACAAAGGGAACTCAGAATCTGGAATGAGTTCTGCCCACTGTTATACAGAAGGTCCTGAAGCTTGAGATCCAGCTGCCAATGATGGAGACAAGTTTCTGTCGCTAAACTAATTTGACATTGCTAACATTTCATTCTAGTTTCAGGTCCCAGGTAAAATGTAAAATCCCTTAAAACTCTGAAAGAAACACAAAAACACTTTTAAGTTCTTTTATAGAAAGGAAAAATAAATAAAAACATAAAAGCCAGGGATTTTCAGATACTTTTATGTTTCATCAGTTAAAATATTGTACAGTGCATTGGTGATGCCTAATTTTAAGGCATGAACATGTACTTATCTTTCATATTTTTTTCAGATGAGTGCTTTACCATTAAAGTTTGGCAGAAGTAAAATTATTTCATTGTTCCTGTTACATTGTGGTATTCTACGAGTTTTCTCCTTTAACCACAGAATAAACTTCTAAAATTCATAATTTTAAAAGAACATTCTGTGGTTAAAAATCCTGCCCATGTGCATTTATAATGTAATTGGTTTTCCCTTCAAAAACCACAACATACTTTCAAAGTTTATCAAACATTTTGGATATTCCCACAATTATCAGTATATTATAGGTTTTTTCCCAATGTCACATTATTCAGCGTTCCAGTCCATTGCATAATCAGTAAGTAGGTTTCAGATATGAAAATGATAACTTTGATAGATTTCAAAAATGAACATACCACAAGGGCCAACTGAGAGAGTTCCCAAACCTAATCCATTTTACAATTTCCTCTCTATCTCCTTTCCGAATGTGACAATTTTAGGCTATAGGGACTAAGCTTGGCATTGTCTGACCACTGCTTCTACTGTTGTCAAGTGAGTGACAATAACGTACAATGTGAATGTCACTCACAGAAGGTATGAATTATTCTGCAAGATTCAGGAAACACCAGTGATCCAAGTAAAGGAGGGAAAACGCTCCTTTCTTGGTGAGAAGATATGTATGTCCACTTCTATTTAGATCATACAAAATCTCACAGAATCTCTAAGACTAAAAAATTATTTTTTGACTAATCTGGATATAGAACAAGAAAGAAAGCCAGTAGACTTTTCCTTATTATTAATGCACAGGGTACCACTAGAGTCAACTTTGAATTCCCACTTTAATTACTCTTGGTCTGGAGATTGTTTTGTTCTTTAGTTTTACTGAAATACCCTCAGGAGGATTAAACTTTGCTTCCACGAAGTCCAATTATCATAAAACTTCAACAAGCCAACTTATGAATATTTAGTCTTCTCCTCATATTCAAAAACATCTAAATAAAGATGATAATATAAACAAATGGTCCCTAACAGGCATGATTATCAGCTCTAAAGAAATGTCAGTGTCTATGGATTTGAGACATGCAATGTATTTAATATTTAAAAAACTCTTTAACAAGGTATGAACTTTCCTCTTCAATTAATTGTTGATCCAGGCACTTATCTCCTTTCCATTTAAAACTTTTAAACAAAGTGTCTGAAGCACTTGGGTGCTAGAGGAGAACACAGTCATTGACTTGAGTTGTTTGGAAGTGTGATCAGAAAGGAGCTTTAACAGTGAGGAAAACACCCTGTACAACAATCTTCCATTATTCGTACATTTGATATTGCTGGAGCCATCAAGCAAACACTAAATAACAACAAGCAAATTCTGTTGAAATGTTTAGCTAAATGGAACCAAAACAGTCACAGTTGACAATTTCATAAATACATTAACTAGAAGTGTCTCCAAATAGCATGTGATTTTGAATTATTAACATAAAACACTGCATTATAAATGACTGCAAATTGCATTCCTAGTGTTCTCCATGCTAAATTTATTATGCCATAGGAAAATTTGCAAATTACTTCACTGTTTTACACTTAATGGCTAGTTTTATGTGTATATTATTACTTTAAGATAAAATTAAATTCGTGTACATATGTGATATGTGACATGTTATAGGAGACACTCAAATTTGGGTCAAAAAACGGCCAATTGCCTTTCTTATTATGAGTATACTGCATTCACAGTACTTTGTTGCTAAGATTCCACTTAAATACTGGCTACCCTTCTCTGTCTCGGTGAGCTCTCTCCTTTCTTCTCTAGGGTTGCAGTCCATGTATATTGGTACAAAATTTTTACTAAACTGAGCAAAGCATGGCTTTTTGTCAGTGAGCACTTCTTGGTATCACACTCATAAACATATAGAGATTAAACTCTCTGAGTATGAAAGAGCCAGGAATCTGGCCAAACTTAACCTTGATGGATATTGTCATTCACACTATGAGAACACATTCTTTATTTGAAAGCAATGATCTATGTAAGCATTTTCAAAGACTATAATTCTTATGATTTTGTCTTTTATTTCACATTTATACTGCTATTTTATCTACATACTTTATAAAGAATGATTTTTCACTTATTCTTTTTTTTTTAGCTGTAGAAACCCTTTATTAAATAAAACTTAAAAGCCATTAATCCCAGTCTGAATAGAGTAAGCCTTATCCAGGTATTTAAGAGGCTAACATAGTATGAATTTTGAAATTACACACAAAAATAATTTATCTTAAAGGTAGGAATCTAAGGAGGGGAACCTCTCCAGGTTCTCGCTTCTAAGACAGATCCCTTCCCTCCTCTAGGGATACCGAGGTATTGATTTGCTCACATTTTCTATGAGGAGTGATCACTGTGGTTAAAAAGTCATGCACCACAATCTGACCCCTATTCATCTTCATTTCCATCTATGTTGCCAGAACCAAAAACTGAACTACTCTCCTCTCTTTATTTTGAATACTTATTGTAACTGGCTGTATTATTCTGCTTTTAGTTAGGGGAAGAGAAAAGGCCCTTAGGCCTTGTCTAGCATGGGCCATATGCTCAAGCTCAACTCACTGGTGTTCTGTGGTAGAGACTTACGTAGAGATTCATAAAGTATGAATTGCCATCTTCTTAATTTCTCCTCCTCCTTTCTCAGCAGAACTTCTGTAGACTTTTCTACATACATTATCCTTATTTTCCCATATAGTGTTCTCTCTTCAATCCACTACACTCTAATTTCAACCTTACCACTCAATGGAAATTGCTCTTAACAAAGTGACCAATAAACTCCTGATTGCTAAATCTAATAAATTTGTTGTTGGCTTTAAATTTTTCACTTATACAGTTCCTCTGTAAATTCTACAGCTGGCTGTTCCTGATTAATTAAGATTCGCTACTTCCATGACTTCTATAATAAACACTGCCTTCCAAATTTTTTACCTTTCTGGCCAGTTTTACCCATGTTGCGTTGTAGCCTCATCTTTCTCTACTTGTGCCTTAAATGTCAGCATTTATCCAAGTTCTCTCGTCACATACTCTCCTCAGTTCTTTTTATCCTACCCAGTTGAAAGCATCCTCCATCTAATAGACTTACCTCACATATCAGTACCTTCACCTTGATTCCGATTTAAACTCCAGATCTGTATATTCAACTGCCTACTACAAATCCAAGTTTGAAAGAATCTACATGCCTTGGAGAAACAAAAATGGCAGAGTAGAAGGACATGCTCTCACTTCCTCTTGTGAGAACACCAGAATCACAACTAGCTGTTGGACAATCATCGACAGGAAGACACTGGAACTCACCAAAAAAGATACCCCACATCCAAAGACAAAGGAAAAGCCACAATGAGATGGTAGGAGGGGCGCAATCACAGTAAAATCAAATCCCATAACTGCTGGGTGGGTGACTCAAAGACTGGAGAACACTTATACCACAGAAGTCCACCCACTGGAATGAAGGTTATGAGCCCCACGTCAGGCTTCCCAACCAGGGGGTCCAGCAATGGGAGGAGAAATTCCTAGAGAATCAGACTTCGAAGGCTACTGGGATTTGATTGCAGGACTTCAACAGAACTGGGGGAAACACAGACTCCACTTTTGGAGGGCACACACAAAGTAGTGTGCACATTGGGACCCAGGGGAAGGAGCAGTGACCCCAGGAGAGACTGAACCAGACCTACCTGCTAGTGTTGGAGGGTCTCCTGCAGAGGCGGGGGGTGGCTGTGGCTCACCGTGGGGACAATGACACTGGCAGCAGAAGTTCTGGGAAGTACTCCTTGGCGTGAGCCCTCCCTGACTCTCATTAGCCTCACCAAAGAGCCAAGGTAGGCTCCAGTGTTGGGTCGCCTCAGGCCAAACAACCAACAGGCAGGGAACCCAGCCCCGCCCATCAGCAGTGAAGCTGATTAAAGTTTTAGAGACCTCTGCCCACCAGAGCAACAGTCAGCTCTACCCACCACCAGTCCCTCCCATCAGGAAACCTGCACAAGCCGCCTAGATAGCCTCAGAGGGCAGACAGCAGAAGCAAGAAGAAGTACAATCCTGCAGCCTGTGGAGCAAAAACCACATTCACAGAAAGATAGAAAACATGAAAAGGCAGAGGACTATGTACCAGATGAAGGAACAAGGTAAAACCCCAGAAAAACAACTAAATGAAGTGGAGATAGACAACCTTCCAGAAAAAGAATTCAGAATAATGATAGTGAAGATGATCCAGGACCTCGGAAAAAGAATGGAGGCAAAGATCGAGAAGATGCAAGAAATATTTAACAAAGACCTAGAAGAATTAAGGAACAAACAAACAGAGATGAACAATACAATAAATGAAATGAAAACTACACTAGAAGGAATCAATAGCAGAATAACTGAGGCAGAAGAACAGATAAGTGACCTGGAAGACAGAATGGTGGAATTCATTGCTGTGGAACAGAATAAAGAAAAAGGAATGAAAAGAAATGAAGTCAGCCTAAGAGACCTCTGGGACAACATTAAACACAACATTTGCATTATAGGGGTCCCAGAAGGAGAAGAGGGAGAGAAAGGACCCAAGAAAATATTTGAACAGATTATAGTCGAAAACTTCCCGAACATGGGAAAGGAAATAGCCACCCAAGTCCAGGAAGCACAGAGAGTCCCATACAGGATAAACCCAAGTAGAAACACACTGAGACACATAGTAATCAAATAGGCAAAAATTAAAGACAAAGAAAAATTATTGAAAGTAGCAAGGGAAAAATGACAAATAACATACAAGGGAACTCCTATAAGGTTAACAGCTGATTTTTCAGCAGAAACTCTACAAGCCAGAAGGGACTGGCATGATATACTTAAAGTGATGAAAGGGAAGAACCTACAACCAAGATTACTCTACCCAGCAAGGATCCCATTCAGATTCGATGGAGAAGTCAAAAGCTTTACAGACAAGCAAAAGCTAAGAGAATTCAGCACCACCAAACCAGCTCTACAACAAATGCTAAAGGAACTTCTCTAAGTGGGAAACACAAGAGAAGAAAAGGACCTACAAAAACAAACCCAAAACAATTAAGAAAATGGTCACAGGAAAATGTATATCGATAATTACCTTAAACGTGAATGGATTAAATGCTCCAGCCAAAAGACACAGGCTTGCTGAATGGATACAGAAACAAGACCCATATATATGCTGTCTATAAGAGACCCACTTCAGACCTAGGGACACATACAGACTGAAAGTGAGGGGATGGAAAAAGATATTCCATGCAAATGGAAATCAAAAGAAAGCTGGAGTAGCAATACTCATATGAGATTAAAAATAAAGAATGTTACAAGAGAAAAGGAAGGACACTACATAATGATCAAGGGAACAATCCAAGAAGAAGATATAACAATTATAAATATATATGCACCGAACATAGGAGCACCTCAATACATAAGGCAACTGCTAACAGCTCACAAAGAGGAAATAGACAGTAACACAATAATAGTGGGGGACTTTAACACCTCATTTACACCAATGGACAGATCATCCAAAATGAAAATAAATAAGGAAACAGAAGCTTTAAATGACACAATAGTCCAGATAGATTTAACTGATATTTATAGGACATTCCGTCCAAAAACAGCAGATTACACTTTCTTCTCAAGTGTGCACAGAACATTCTCCAGGATACATCACATCTTGGGTCACAAATCAAGTCTCAGTAAATTTAAGAAAATTGAAATCATATCAAGCATCTTTTCTGACCACAACGCTATGAGATTAGAAATCAATTACAGGGAGAAAAACGTAAAAAACACAAACACATGGAGGCTAAACAATACATTACTAAATAACCAAGAGATCACTGAATAAATCAAAGAGGAAATCAAAATATACCTAGAGACAAATGACAATGGAAACACGATGATCCAAAACCTATGGGATGCAGCAAAAGCAGTCCTAAGAGGGAAGTTTATAGCTATACAAGCATCTTAAGAAACAAGAAAAATCTCAAATAAACACTCTAAACTTACACCTAAAGGAACTAGAGAAAGAAGAACAAACAAAACCCAAAGTTAGCAGAAGGAAAGAAATCATAAAGATCAGAGCAGAAATAAATGAAATAGAAACAGAGAAAACAATTGCAAAATCAATAAAGCTATAAGCTGGTTCTTTGAGAAGATAAACAAAATAGAGAAACCATTAGCCAGAGTCATCGAGAAAAAGAGGGAGAGGACTCAAATCAATAAAATTAGAAATGAAAAAGGAGAAGTTACAACATATATGGCAGAAATACAAAGCATCCTAAGAGACTACCACAAGCAACTCTGTGCCAATAAAATGGACAACCTGGAAGAAATGGACATATTTTTAGAAAGGTATAACCTTCCAAGACTGAACCAGGAAGAAATAGAAAATATGAACAAACCAATCACAAGTAATGAAATTGAAATTGTGATTAAAAATCTTCCAACAAACAAAAGTCCAGGACCAAGTGCCTTCACAGGTGAATTCTATCAAACATTTAGAGAAGAGCTAACACCCATCCTCTCAAACTCTTCCAAAAAATTGCAGAGGAAGGAACACTCCCAAACTCATTCTATGAGGCCACCATCACCCTGATACCAAAACCAGACAAAGATATTATAAAAAAAGAAAATTATAGAACAATATCACTGATGAATACAGATGCAAAAATCCTCAACAAAATACTAGCAAACAGAATCCAACAACACATTAAAAGGATCATACACCATGATCAAGTGGGATTTATCCCAGGGATGCAAGGATTCTTCAATATATGCAAATCAGTCAATGTGATACCCCATATTAACAAATTGAAGAATAAAAATCATATGATCATCTCAATAGATGCAGAAAAATCTTTTGACAAAATTCATCATGATTTATGATAAAAACTCTCCAGAAAGTGGGCATAGAGGGAACCTACTTCAACATACTAAAGGCCATGTACAAACAAACCCACAGCAAACATCATTCTCAATGGTGAAAAACTGAAAGCATTTCCTCTAGGATCAGGAACAAGACAAGGATGTCCACTCTCACCACTATTATTCAACATAATTTTGGAAGTCCTAGCCATGGCAATCAGAGAAGAAAAAGAAATAAAAGGAATACAAATTGGAAAAGAAGAAGTAAAACTTTCACTGTTTGCAGATGACATGATACTATACATAGAGAATCCTAAAAATGCCACCAGAAAACTACTAGAGCTAATCAATGAATTTGGTAAAGTTGCAGGATATAAAAGTAATGCACAGAAATCTCTTGCATTCCTATACACTAATGATGAAAATCTGAAAGAGAAATTCAGAAAACACTCCCATTTACCATTGCAACAAAAAGAATAAAATACCTGGGAATAAACCTACCTAGGGAGACAAAAGACCTGTATGCAAAAAACTATAAGACACTGATGAAAGAAATGAAAGATGATACCAATAGATGGAGAGATATACCATGTTTTGGATTGGGAGAATCAATATTGCAGAAATGATTATACTACCTACAGCAATCTACAGATTCAATGCAATCCCTATCAAATTACCAATGGCATTTTTTTTACGGAACTAGAACAAAAAATCTTAAAATTTGTATGGAGACACATAAGATCCCAAATAGCCAAAGCAGTCTTGAGAGGAAAAACACGGAGCTGGAAGAAACAGACTCCATGACTTCAGACTTTACTACAAAGCTACAGTAATCAAGACAATATGGTACTGGCACAAAAACAGAAACATAGGTCAATGGGAACAAGATAGAAAGCCCAGAGATAAACCCACGCACCTATGGTCAACTAATCTATGACAAAGGAGGCAAGGATATACAATGGAGAAAAGACAGTCTCTACAATAAGTGGTGCTGGGAAAACTGGACAGCTACATGTAAAAGAATGAAATTAAAACACTCCTTAACACCATACACAAAAATAAACTCAAAATGGATTAGAGACCTAGATGTAATACCAGACACTATAAAACTCTTAAAGGAAAACATAGGAAGAAGACTCTTTGACATAAATCCCAGCAAGATCTTTTTTGATCCACCTCCTAGAGTAATGAAAATTAAAATAAACAAATGAGACCTAATGAAACTTCAAAGCTTTTGCACAGCAAAGGAAACCATAAACAAGACAAAAAGACAACCCTCAGAATGGGAGAAAATATTTGCAAATGAATCAACAGACAAAGGATTAATCCCCAAAATATATAAACAGCTCATGCAGCTCAATGTTAAAAAAAACAGACAACCCAATCAGAAAATGGGCAGAAGACCTAAATAGACATTTCTCCAAAGAAGACATACAGATGGCCAAGAAGCACATGAAAGGCTGCTCAACATCACTAATTATTAGAGAAATGCAAATCAAAACTACAATGAGATATCACCTCACACCAGGTAGAATGGGCATCATCAGAAAATCTACAAACAACAAATGCCAGAGAGGGTGTGGAGAAAAGGGAACCCTCGTGCACTGTTGGTGGGAATGTAAACTGATACAGCCACTATGGAGAACAGTATGGAGGTTCCTTAAAAAACTAAAAATAGAATTACTATATGATCCAGCAATCCCACTACTGGGCATATACCCAGAAAAAAACATAATTCAAAAAGACGCATGCACCCCAATGTTTATTGCAGCACTATTTACAATAGCCAGGTCATGGAAGCCACCTAAATGCCAAATGACAGATGAATGGATAAAGAAGTTGTGGTACATATATACAATGGAATATTGCTCAGCCATAAAAAGGAACAATATTGGGTCATTTGTTGAGACATGGATGGATCTAGAGACTGTCATACAGAGTGAAGTAAGTCAGAAAGAGAAAAACAAATATCGTATATTAACGCATGTATGTGGAACCTAGAAAAATGGTACAGATGAACTGGTTTACAGGGCAGAAGTTGAAACACAGATGTAGAGAACAAACATATGGACACCAAGGGGGGAAAGTCACGGGCGGGTGGGGATGGTGGTGTGATAAATTGGGTGATTGGGATTGACACGTATATACTGATTTGTATAAATTGATGAGTAATAAGAACCTGCTGTATAAAAAAATAAATAAAATTTAAAAATTAAAAAGAAAGAATCTACATGCCTTAAAATCAGCAATTGTAGAAGTAAACACATTCTCTTTTTTGCCACAAGTTTCTTCATGATCTAAGGTTCTATTTCTCCAGGAATAATACAGCTATCAACCAACTCATGCACCTCTTGAAATAATTTCCACTCATTCTTTTAAATTTTCTTTAGTGTACCTCTAATCTGTCTCCTCTCAATCTCCACTGCCAACAGTTTGGTTCAGATGTCCAACATTCTCAAACATCTGTCACCTAAATTACTATAACAGCCTTTTATCTGTTCTATCTCTAGTCTTACAAAATAAAACCCAATCTCTTGCTTATTCCAGAGATACAGATTTATAAAATGCAAACTGATCATGCCACTCCTCTCATTTTACAATGCATCAGTGGTTTCCTATTTCTTATAAGATTCCTTGCTAGGACTTACAAAGCCTTCCTTAATGGTCTTCCCTTGTTAAATTCTCCAGTTTCATCATTTTTGGTGACCTCAGCATATACCTAAGTGTTCTACTTGTGATTACCATAATATAATATATTCCTTCCCAATTCTATGGTTTTATACGTATCTGTCTTTCTGCCTGAATCTTCTCCCTTTTTTCAATCTTCTTTTCCTATATAAACTAGACTCATCCTTCAAGAATCCGCTCCTGGGCTTCCGTGGTGGCGCAGTGGTTGAGAGTCCGCCTGCCAATGCAGGGGACACAGGTTCGTGCCCCAGTCCGGGAAGATCCCACATGCCGCGGAGCGGCTGGGCCCATGAGCCATGGCCTCTGAGCCTGCACGTCCGGAGCCTGTGCTCCGCAACAGGAGAGGCCACAACAGTGAGAGGCCCGCGTACCGCAAAAAAAAAAAAAAGAATCCGCTCCGACAACAGTTAACATACTGTCATATTACTGCTGTATCATTGTCTCTTTTCCCAACAGCCTGAAAAATCCTCCATGTTCAGAGATTGTCCCACTTATCCATGTGCATTTAGTGATTTCCCTTGTCTGTCACATATAAGTGTTCCAAAATGACATGAAAAATATGTTGAAAACTCAAAAGGCTGAGAACCCATTGTCTACTTGTATGATCAGAGAAGTATTGATGGCAAAATAAGATCTGAACAGTAGATAAGAGGAAATAATGGAAAACTACAATTTCATGGGCAGAAACAAACTGTGCAAATATACTAGACAGGGAATAGTAACATGTCCATTCAAACTAAAAGAGCTTGGTTAAGGAAGGAGAGAAGTCTTGAAAATGAAATTGTTAGCTGTAATGCCAAACCAAGAATTTTAGAATACATTCTGTAAGCGATACAGAGGAACTATAGTTTTGTGAGCAAGGAGATGGCATGCTCAAAGCAAAGGTAGCCCAGCCTAACAGAGCATCTGAACTTCCTGGAGTTTGGTTTTTGTTTTTGTTTTAAATACCAAATGCCTGAGATACAAACTGTTATGTATAAAATAAATAAGCCACAAGAATATATTGTATAGCACAGGAAAATACAGGCATTACTTTGTAACAACTTTAAATGAAGTCTAATTTAAAATTTGAATCACCGTGTTGTACACCTGAAACTCATATAACATTGTAAATCAGCTATACTTAAATTTAAAAGAACCACAATAGAGGAACATTCAAAGGCATTCCACCCTTGTTTCCACCCTCCTGAACCAAAGGAGTAAATTCTACAATTGGTAGGAGCACTTCTGAGCATGTGAAGGTCAGTGTCTCTGGTGGTTGCAACTTTCATGTTTGGCTAGTCTAGTTGGATAGAGACGTTCCCTTCTATACCAGGTGGAAGTCATACCTATCTCCAAGTCTGGAGGCCTACATTATTAAGGCCCAGTTTCTATAGGATCTCAAACTGGCTGTGTCAATATTTCCCGTTTATAAATTTAGGTGGGTTTCAACTCCACGCCTTTAGAAAAGTAATAAAGATCCAATGTTGCCACAGTCTATCTTATCTCATCCAGCTTTTCCAGGAACAAAGCTGATATTTCTTCCCCAATATGATACCTGTCTACTTCTCAATTGATTCCCATATGTGGAGAAAAAGGTTATAAGGGGGAAGACATGTAAATAGAACCTCAAGAAGAGATTCAGGGAGAGAGATTGAGGAGGAAATATGAGAGTAAAAACAGGAAGATTAATTAGAAATCTGTATATCTGAAATTCTCAAATATCCTATGTGACTGACCTATCTCCTCCACACCAATAAACAAGCTTTATGAACACATAAGGAGCACATATTTAACTTTTTATTGTGTTATTCTTAAACAAATGTGGGCAATGAAAGAACATCAAGTTTTTTTTCAGCCATGCCATGTGTCTTGTGGGATCTTAGTTCCCATATCAGGGATCGAACCCGGGCCCCCTGTAGTGGAAGTGAACAGTTCTAACCATTGGACCACCAGGGAATTCCCAGAAAATGTTTTATACTATTTAATCTTTCATTGGTATCTTCAGAGGCATTTGAACACATATTTTATCAATAAAACTAGGACAGAGTACTATGGGGAAAAAAGGAATTCTCAGAGAACAAGAAAAATATCTTAGGAATTAATAATAGTAATGTTAATTTTTAAATTTCAGTATTTACCTGAAAGAATAAAAAGATATTTTTTACACAAAAACCTGTGTGCATAATCATCTAAAATAGGAAAATATCCAAATGTCCTACAATTAGCAAATTCATTCTAAATCAAAATAAATCTAAACTGTGCTATATCTACACAATGGAATACTACTCTCAATGCAAAGTAACAAATTATTGATACATACAACAAAATGGATTAAATTTAACTGTATGATTTTAAGTTAAATAAACCATACATAAAAGGCTTCATACTATATCATTCCATTTTTATAACATTTTCAAAAGGGCAAAACTGAAGAGACAGAAAAAAGATCAGTAGTTGCCAGGAGCTGAGGGTAGGAAGAAGAGATGACTATGATGGGCAACAGGGAATTTTTTCTGATCTACAACTTGATTGTAATGATGGTTACACTACTGTGCATATCTGCCAACACTCATAGAACTGTACACAAAAAAAGAGTGAATTTCACCATATTAAAAAAATAAAGAATTAAAAGAAGACACACTTAAACAAGTCATTATGAACCTGGAGATGAAATGAACTGGAAAGAGCATTACCCCAATGTTACAACAAGAAAATAGCTAAACAAATGGAAAATTAACAACTTTTACTGAAGCCATCATAAAATAAAGTTTAGGGTAAGTAACAAAACCTGAAATCCAAGGAAAGATAAACCCTGCAGGGAGAAACAGGACCCAAGTATTTCTTAACCTAGGGGAGATACTACTGGATACCATATAAGCTAGTAGGAAGATTCAGCTAAAAATTTTAATGAAGTTCGAAAGACCAGTGGTGTGCTAGTGTGAGTCCCCGATTGCCATAGACATAGTGACTTTTATCCTCTTGAAGGCTTTTCTTCCACAAATATCACCAAGTACTTACAAGAAACAATGGGGAGAATCCTGAGAAAGCTTCCCTCATAGTACTATCTGGGGAAGGAGGATAGTATGCACAGCTGAAGTCCACTAGAACCATCCTCCCTATCTCCCATATTGAATAAAAGCCTTAACCTGCATAAAGGAGAGCACCAGAATTATTACCGTAGGGCAAGGATGACACCCCCTGAAGCTATGGGAGGGATAAAGAAAGGGGAAAAAAATGTACTCTACCCCTAGGGAAGAGGAAAATATATGTAGGTCCAGCATTACATCTAGAAGAGAGGCAGAAGTACTCATGAAGGCCACCCCCAATGCCCAGGCTCACAGTGTCTGCCTAAGACTGAGATTCCATCAGAACATTACAGAACTCATCCTCCACTATTCCCATCAATGCATTAACAAGCTTTGAGTAAAAATAACTGTGGAATACATCTGGTAGAGCAGCGTTGAAAAAAAAAAATCTCTCCAGGGAATACAGCAAAGAGAAGACACAAAGCCAAGAGAGGAATAGACATTAAATAAACCTCCTAGCAAACTAGCCTACATGCTAAACACAGGTATCACTAAGTTACTTGAAATCTGTTGTTCACTGAGGGTGACTCTAACAACGAACTTCAATCCCAGCTCACTTCCTTACCAGATCAACACAAACATCCGAACTGAAGGCCTAGTAGAAGTAAAGGCATGCCGCTACTCATACTCATCACTAAGAATAAAAAACATTTAACTCAACACAACATACCAAGTTTCAACAAAAAAATCACAAAGCACACAAAAATGCAAGAAAAACAATCATCAGACACAGGAATGACACAGATGTTGAAAAGGAAAAGGAAAATAACATGAAAATTAATATGTAAAGGGTCTAATGAAAAAAGGCAGACAACATACAAGATCAATTGTAATTTCACTAGACAGATGAAAACTATAAGAAAAAATTGAATATAAATTCCAGAAATCAAAAACACCGAAACAGTGATGAGTATCTTCAAAAAGTTCATTAGTAGAGGCAATACAAATAGGAAAGAACCCCTGAACTTTGAAGCAATGTAAAGAGAAACGCAAAGAGATAAAACTAAAACAAAAACCAGAAAAGGGTATCCAAGAGCTGTGGGGCAATATCAAATGGTCTAGCAAATGCATAACTGGAATCCCAGAAGATGAATGAGAGAATAACTGAAGAAATATTCTGAGAAAAAATGACTGAGAATCTTCCAAATTTAATGACAGATACCAACTACAGATCAATCTCAGAGAAAAATAAGCTGAATAAATACCCCCAAATAAAACACACTTGAATATATCACATTGAAAATGCTAAAAACAAAAGAAAAAGAGAAAACCTTAAAGGACAGCCAGAGAGAAAAAGACATATTATCCACAGAGGAATAAGGATAAGAATTACAGCAGATTTCTCATCTTAAACTGGATAAACATAAACTGAGGGAAATAATGCCCTGTATGAGAAATAGTAAAGGAAGTTCCTCGAGAGGAAAAAATATAATATAGATCAGAAACTTTGGTCTACACAAATAAATGAAGAACTTTGGAAATGGGACGGGTTATTATGCAATGTGAGAACACCAAAGAAGAGATCCTAAAAGATTCCAGGGAGACAGAGATAACTGGGTGCATAAAAGTTCAGAATCACAGATCATCACATCTTATCATCAGCAAAGATGGATGCTGGAAGACAGTACAGTGAGTCTCACAAAGAGGAAAATTTATTTTCAACCTA
This sequence comes from Phocoena phocoena, assembly GCF_963924675.1. Taxonomy (NCBI): domain Eukaryota; kingdom Metazoa; phylum Chordata; class Mammalia; order Artiodactyla; family Phocoenidae; genus Phocoena; species Phocoena phocoena. The sequence continues at coordinate 90,800,465 of NC_089228.1, forward strand.
GAATTCTATATATCTGGCCACTCAGTTAAATTAGAATAAAGACACTTTCATCCCTTCTTGGTGAATTTCTCTGAATATCTTTCTACAAATTTTGTGAGGAAAAAACAAGGCAGAAAATGATGGGATGCAGTAAACAAGGTATACAACCAAAAGAGTAGGCAATGAAGTTCCAGGTGATACCCACTTTGATCTTAAAGAGCATCCAATCCAGTCAGGAGCAGAAAGAGAGATTTCTAGATTTGAAAGAAATTGAAGGAAAGGATAAACTAATTAAGAGTTTGGAAGAATTTGAGATAAATTATTTGGGTGGATTGTATAACAAAAAGGAGAATCATTTTTCTAATTTGAGACTAGGAAAATTCTTATTTAAACAGCACTGAGCCCACAGCAAAGAAAATATAATCCTACCACACTATTTGGAAAAGAGAAACAAAATGATCTGACTTATCATTTTTAAAAGGATTACTTTAGCTGCTGTGTCAATAATAGACTGGTAAAGAATGAAAGACCAATACAGTCTGGGAAACTGTTGGCAATGAGGACACATGATCAGCTTATGGATAAGACTTGCTTGTTGATTGACTGTGAAGTGTGAGAGAGATAAGTCAGTGACAGCTTCAACATTTTGACCACAAAAATGATGTTCTCATTACTGAAAAGGAGAAGCAGGCTTGGGCAAAGAATAATATTTCATTTTGAACATGTAAATGTGAGATGGTTATTAAACATCCAAATACAGTCACTGAATGGTCAGCTAGATATCAGATATCTAAATGGATATATTAGTTGGATATATGAGTTAACATTCAGGGGAGAGATCAGGTTGAATATGTAAACTTGGATTTCAGTAGCATATAGATGCAATTTAAAACCATGAACTGAATGAAATCACCTGAGAAATGTTTATAGCTGAAGAGTAGAATAAATACTAGGATTGAGCCCCAGAACACTCCACATTAGAGAGATCAGCTAGATAAACAGAAGCAGCCAGTGAGGGAAGAGAAGGATCAAGTATCCTGGAAAACAAATTTTTAAAAATGCTTCAAAGAAGGAACAATCAATTATGTCAAAAACTGAATACTGGTGAAGTAAGAGGAGGACTAACAAGAGACCACTGTATTTAGCAAATAGAGGTCAATGGTGATCACAAGAGCTGTTTTGTTTTGTTTTTGTATCATAGGAAAGAAAGACTGGAGTAAGCTCAAGAGAAAATGGGAGAGAAAAAAGTAGAAAAGCAGGATATACAACTCTTTTTTTTTTTTTGGTAACAATTTTATTGCGACATCATTTAAATACCATACAATTCACCACTTAAAAGTGTTCAATTCAATGGTTTTTATTATATCCTTATATACAACTATTTCCAGAAGTTTTGTCCTTAGATAAATGGAAAATTCACTTGAAAGATAAGTCAAGAAAGAGATGTAAGAAATTACAGAATGTGTGTACACTAACGAAATGATTCAGAAGAAAAGACATATGGTACAGGAGATAGAGGAGACAATTAATTGTTGGAGTGATGTCCTAAAGAAGTAATAGGCATATTGTAACTAGGACACAAGTGGAGACACTGGCTTTAGATGACAGAACAGGCAGTTCATTCACAGTCACAGGACAGATACAGGTAAGATGGTAGTTGTGTGCGTCAGAGCCTTGAGAAGTTCTCTTGTCATTGCTTATAATTTCTCGGTGAAATTTAAAATAAGGTCATCTTCTGAGAGTGAGTATGGGGAAGAAAATGCTGGAGTATTGAGGGCAAGAAATAAAATAGTGTCCAGGAGGGTAAAAGTATGAATAAACTATAGAAATATAAATACTGGGCAACAAGGTTATATTTAATTTTAGTGGTTATGAAAATAAAGTGAGACCAGTCAACTTAGCTGTACATTTTCCTTCAGACATGTTCAAGTATCCAGGTACTGACACAGAGCAGGTGACAATGTAGATATAACCAGGAATGAGGCTATGCCATGTGAGTAAGATAAAGGGAAAAAAGGAGAAAATTATGAAGGGGAATTGTTACAATGATAGGCTATTGAAACTGAGTCCCCATAAAACTGAGTTCCCTGAGTTTATGATTAGTCTTTCTTTCCAAAACTTTATTCCCTTTTGTATCACCTCTGACCTCAATCTTGTACTAACTGAACACTTATCAACCAGGATCAGATGACTAAAATTGCTGTTGGCAAAAACATCGATAATGTACTAAAATTGATATTATAGACATCATCATTAATGTACAAACTCAGGTTTCTCCAGGGCAAGATGAGCTAACAGACCCACCATCCATGGACCTCCAGGCCTGAGAATCATAAACCAGAGACATCCTGACTCCTGAAATTACAATTAAGAATTGTCACAGAGATGTCACAAAACAATGATTAATCCCAGTCTCTTTGTTCTTCCCCTTTAAGAAAACCTCTAACTCAAAGACCAAGTTGAAGTGGATCTGAGGCTTGTCTCCCACTCCCTTGCTTGGTGCTCTGCAATAAGCACCGTGCTTTCCTTCACCACAGCCCAGTGTCAGTACACTGGCTTTGCTGTGTGTCAGAAGAGCGGGCCCGAGTTCAGTTCCATAATATTATTGAATCTAAACAAGCTAAGCAAGGAATTATGGCCACAAAGTATAAATGAAGGTGAAAAGATATTAGGACCAAAATTCAGGTGGTCTCAATAGGATAGTAAAAATCAGAGTAGATGAAGCTGATGTTCTTCTATGGTCAATGCACATAAAATAGTTACAGTACAAAATGTTAAAGTTAAAAAGCTTGACTACATGCAAGCAAAGTTAGAGCTGGATAAATCTTGAAGGTACTAGGAAAGACATAAGACGGGAAAAAGGCTGAATGTACTAATAGACCTCAAAATACAAAACAAAGAGTCAAGAGGCACTGCCTATGGTTAACGGAAGAATAAATAGAAACTTAAGTGTGTCATTTGAAATTGTAGTGGAGGGACTTCCTGGTGGCTCAATGGTTAAGAATCAGTCTGCTAATGCAGGGGACACAGGTCTGAGCCCTGGTCCAGGAAGATCCCACATGCCGTGGAGCAACTAAGCCCATGCGCCACGACTACTGAGCCTGCGCTCTAGAGCCCGTGAGCCACAACTACTGAAGCCTGCACACTCTACGGCCCATGCTCTGCAACAAGAGAAGCCACCACAATGAGAAGCCCGCACACTGCAACAAAGAGTAGCCCCCGCTCATGGCAACTAGAGAAAGCCTGTATGCAGCAATGAACACCCAATGCAGGCAAAAATTTTTTAAAAATTTTTTATAGCGAAAGAAATTGTAGTGGAAACCGGTATAGAAATACTGAATGACTGATTTGGGAGGAAAAAGAGGAAACAAACTGGAGTGACAAAAGGGGGTTAAGTCTTCATCTATTATAGCAGTCAACAGACAATATCTCATATATCTGAGAGGATAACAAAAATCATTGTTTGCCCCTGAGGAGCAGAAATAATGGAAAGGATGGGTAAGACAGGAGTATACTGCTTTTGATGAGAAGCCTGTCTGTACTGTTTGAATTTTAGCCATGTTAAGGCATTACTTTAATAAAAAATATAAATTAAAATTTTCACAGCCTTATAAATTAAGTCAGATCTGATAATTCAGTTGGACCTTTATCTTAGTATACAGAAAAAAAACATATACACTTTCTGATGCTGGAAAAATTGCCATTTCATCTTGAAACTAAGAGAATAAAATGACTGAACTCATAACCCTCTTATTTCTCCAGTCTTATCAATATGAGAAGAAAAAGAAATAAAAGGAATCTAAATCAGAAAAGAAGTAAAACTGTCACTGTTTGCAGATGACATGATACTATACATAGAGAATCCTAAAGATGCTACCAGAAAACTACTAGAGCTAATCAATGAATTTGGTAAAGTAGCAGGATACAAAATTAATGCCCAGAAATCTCTTGCATTCCTACATACTAATGATGAAAAATCTGAAAGAGAAATTAAGGAAACACTCCCATTTACCACTGCAACAAAAAGAATAAAATACCTAGGAATAAACTTACCTAAGGAGACAAAAGACTTGTATGCAGAAAACTATACGACATTGATGAAAGAAATTAAAGATGATACAAACAGATGGAGAGATATACCATGTTCTTGGATTGGAAGAATCAACATTGTGAAAATGACTATACTGCCCAAAGCAATCTACAGATTTAATGCAATCCCTATCAAACTACCAATGGCATTTTTCACAGAACTAGAACAAAAAATTTCACCATTTGTATGGAAACACAAAACACCCTGAATAGCCAAAACAATCTTGAGAAAGAAAAATGGAGCTGGTGGAATCAGGCTTCTGGACCTCAGACTATATACTACAAAGCTACAGTAATCAAGACAATATGGTACTGGCACAAAAACAGAAATATAGATCAATGGAACAGGATAGAAAGCCCAGACGTAAACCCATGCACATATGGTCACCTTATCTTTGATAAAGGAGGCAAGAGTATACAGTGGAGAAAAGACAGCCTCTTCAATAAGTGGTGCTGGGAAAACTGGACAGCTACATGTAAAAGAATGAAATTAGAACACTTCCTAACACCATATACAAAAATAAACTCAAAATGGATTAAAAACCTAAATGTAAGGCCAGACACTATCAAACTCTTAGAGGAAAACATAGGAAGAACACTTTATGACATAAATCCCAGCAAGATCCTTTTTGAGCCACCTCCTAGAGAAATAGAAACAAAAACAAAAATAAACAAATGGGACCTAATGAAATTTTAAAGCTTTTGCACTGCAAAGGAAACAACAAACAAGACAAAAAGACAACCCTCAGAATGGGAGAAAATATATGCAAACGAAGCAACTGACAAAGGATTAATCGCCAAAATATACAAGCAGCTCATGCAGCTCAATAACAAAAAAACAAACAACCCAGGGCTTCCCTGGTGGCACAGTGGTTGAGAATCTGCCTGCCAATGCAGGGGACACGGGTTCGAGCCCTGGTCTGGGAAGATCCCACATGCTGCGGAGCAACTGGGCCTGTAAGCCACAGCAACTGAGCCTGCGCGTCTGGAGCCTGTGCTCCACAACAAGAGAGGCCGTGACAGTGAGAGGCCCGCACACCACAATGAAGTGTGGCCCCTGCTCGCCCCAACCAGAGAAAGCCCTCGCACAGAAATGAAGACCCAACACAGCCAAAATAAATAAATAAATAAATTTATAAAAAACAAAAAACAACCCAATCCAAAAATGGGCAGAAGACACAAATAGGTATTTTTCCAAAGAAGATATACAGATTGCTGACAAACACATGAAAGGAATCTCAACATCACTAATCATTAGAGAAATGCAAATCAAAACTACGATGAGGTATCACCTCACACTGGTCAGAATGGCCATCATCAAAAAATCTACAAACAATATGTTCTGGAGAGGGTGTGGAGAAAAGGGAACCCTCTTGTACTGTTGGTGGGAATGTAAATTGATACAGCCACTATGGAGAACAGTATGGAGGTTCTTAAAAAACTAAAAGTAGAACTATCATATGACCCAGTAATCCCATTACTGGGCGTATACCCTGAGAAAATCATAATTCAAAAAGAGTCATGTACCACAATGTTCACTACAGCACTATTTACAATAGCCCAGACCTGGAAGCAACCTAAGTGTCCATCAACAGATGAATGGATAAAGAAGATGTGGCACATATATAGAATGGAATATTACTCAGCCATAAAAAGAAATGAAATTGAGTTATTTGTAGTGAGGTGGATGGACCTAGAGTCTCATACAGAGTGAAGTAAGTCAGAAAGAGAAAAACAAATACCATATACTAACACACATATATGGAATCTAAAAAATAAATGGTTCTGATGAACATAGGGGCAGGACAGGAATAAAGATGCAGACAAAGAGAATGGACTTGAGGACATGGGGAGGTGGAAGGGTAAACTGGGACGAAGTGAGAGAGTAGCATTGACATATATACACTACCAAATGTAAAACAGATAGCTAGTGGGAAGCAGCCGCATAGCACAGGGAGATCAGCTTGGTGCTTTGTGACCAACTAGAAGGATGAGATAGGGAGGGTGGGAGGGAGACGCAAGAGGGAGGGGATATGGGGATATATGTATGCATATAGCTGATTCACTTTGTTATACAGCAGAAAGTAACACAACATTGCAAAGCAATTATACTCCAATAAAGATGTTTAAAAAAAAAAGAAAGAAAAAAGAAATCCAAAGTCAAAGAGTCTTCATATTCAAAGTTTCTAATTTCACTTCTTATTCAGAAGGGAGAGTACAGGAAGTTCTGACAAAATTTTAAGGAAGAAAAAACTAAGAATTTGTTTTTTAGCAAATAGATTTTACCCATAAACATTTTCATGATTCCAGTGGAAACAAACCAAAAGTAGTACAAATATATGTGGTTTGTGGGGGTAAAGTGTTAGAAAAACACATCATGCTTTTCCCTATTGCAAAATATTTCAAAATAAATTTTTGACTTTGTTGAATGTGCAGAACAAATAGACTCTCCTCCTCCAACTTCTGGCTTGTTTGCTGTATGCCAGAATTTGGGGAAGAAGAACATGGGAATTATTAGCATATGGAGTATAAGGCTGTGTCATGCCATAAGTCCATCAGATTTCTCTCAAGAAAAATCTGTTAGGTATTTTTAAAACTTCCAAACATATACAAAACTAAAGAGAATAGTATGATGAATTCCATGTACGCATCACCCAGCTTCAGTGATTATCAACTTATGGCCAGTCTTTTTTCATTTATACCCCACCCACATGCCCTCCTTCTTATTATGTTAAAGTAAACCTCAGACAACATATTATTCCATCTGTAACTATTTCAGTGTACATCGCTGAAGGCTCTGTACTGTTTTTTAAACTCCACGACATTGTATTATCATACCTAAAAATTAGTAATTCTTTAATATGATCAAATATCTAGTTAGTGTTCACATTTTCCTACCCCTAATAGTCTTTTTTAATAATATGTTTGAATTGCGTCCAAATGAAGTCCATGTATTACAGTGAGTTGATATGCCTCTTAAGACTTTTTCATGTAAAGTTTCCACCTAAATTTTTTTTCTTTTGCAATTTTTTGTTGAGGAAACCCAGTTATTTGTGGTAGTAGCATGCCTCACAGTTTTGATGTTTTATTCCCAATGGTATTATTTAGACATGTTCCTTTCGTTTAAAATGTTAGTTAGATCTAAATGTTTAATCAGATTCATGATCAAAAAATTTTAAAAACTAGTTCATAGGTGGTGCTGTGTGCTTCCATCTAGAGAAACACAATGTTTTGTGGTGTTAGCAGCCCTTGGTAATCGTTGCCTAGATCCACTGAAATCTATTATGATATTTAAATAGGTTTTCTGCTCACCAACTACAATGTGTGTGTGTGTGTGAGTGTGTGTGTGTGAGTGTGTGTGAGTGTGGTGTGTTGTGTGAGTGTGTGTGAGTGTGTGTAAGAGGAGGAACTCCCACCACCAATGAGCAATTCTCTGGATACCAGCTCAGTGTCCTACAATTCAACTCAATTCTGACACTACCTACTGGGAGCATTAGATTTCACAGGTTAAGGGTTCAATCCCACAAAACTGCCCCTCCCACACACACTTTAGACACTAGTCACAAGCCCAGGTTATTAACTGTGCTTCTGACCAACCAGCTACAAATTGGATGTTCCAACAACACCCTCCAACTCAGGATGACAATGTCAAGTCCAGCTTGTCATGTGTACTTCTGACCAACCTCTGGCTACAAATCAGAGGTTACCTCTAGTGTTCAAGTAATTTGCTATTGATTACTCTGAGATTCAGCTGTATACGAAAGGCAAGAAAATGCTGCGTTTTTCCCCCTTATTTATTAGTTTCCAAAATCATGAGTAAGTTCCCTAGTGCAGGGGTTCAGAACGAGCATCCCAATAATATGCTACATTTGCATGAGAATTATTTTGAGCTAAAGGCAATCAAGACCCTGTAGGTTCAAGAGAAACAACTGCCCCTCCCTTAACCACCTAGAAGAATTTAAATTGAGGATTTTTCCCAGAAAAAGAGTTATTATGAGAGAGAAATTTTATCTAAGTGGCCCCATCTGTATGGTACAGCAAACATGGAATTACCAAAAATCTGTTCTTATTGTCCTGTGAATGACCCTCCCTTCCTTGGAAGCCCCAGGTCTTTATCCCATTCCTCAGTTCAGGATGGCTTATATACCTCATTTTACTTTTCTGTCTCTGAACTTCTCATGTATGTGGCTTTCCGTACACACAATATTAAATTTGATTTTCTCTTGTTAATCTATTTAATTCTTAGACAAGCCAAAAGAACCTAAAGGAAAGTTTTCTTCCTCCCTGATACCAATATTCTTCAAAGGTGACAATTGTCGTTCGTTATTTCTAGACCTTTCAATGGCAGAGATTTTTTTAATTCTTCTAACTTTTAATATTGAAATAATATTAGAGTTTTTAAAAGTAGAAAAAATATTAGAGAATTTCGGTATATCTTTCATCAGTTCCCCCTAATGTTAACGTTTTTTATAATTATAGTACAATATTAAAACCACAGTACAATTATTAAAACCAGGAAATTAATATTGACATAATATTAAGTAATCTACAGACCTTATTAGAATTCTCCACTTTTTCCAATAAGATAATTTTTCCAGTCCAAAATCCAATCCAGGATATCATGTTACATTTAATTGTCACACATCTTTCTCTAATCTGTGACACCGCTCCAGTCTTTTGAAGACTTTGTTTGCTTTTGTTTCTTTATGACCTTGACACTTTTGAAGACTACTGATCAGACATTTTGTAGGTCTCTCAGTTGGTATTTGTCTATGTTTCCCCACGATTAGGTGGAGATTATATGGTTTTGTCAAGAATACTACAGATGTGATGCTGGGCCCTTTTCAGTATATCATATCAGTTAGGATCAGAATAGGATGGACAGCTAAATCAGGCTCTGAGTTTGAAGAATTTCTGTGATTCATTATAATAACACTGAAATCAGTCATTCTGTTCCTTTACTCAACAGACATTGAATTTTCCTTGTGTCCACCTACTGCATTAGACTTTGAAATATAAAACAAAGATGACAAAATGACCCATGTCAGAAGCACACACACTGTGCCCAAGCAAGGAGATACCTGTTTTCACCCCTTTTCCTTTTTAAAGAGACATTTTGACTACGGGCCCCCATTACTTCCAGAGCACTTATCCTGTAGAATTAGTCTTTATAACTAGTGCTCCAAAGAAGTCTGCATTATCTCCATTCATCTTAAGAAAATATATTCACAATGGTTTTCAGTTTGCAAAATGATGTTAAAAAGTAGCTAGCAACTGTGACTCAATAGTGACATTGCATTTAGCTCCTGAAGAGTATATTCATCAAAATCTACCAAGTTCCTAATATCCCTGAGTGAATGAGTGTGGTCAGCCTGATTGGTAAGTTAGCTTCAGTTTATAATATGTCCTGGAGAAGGCTATACCTCAAAAATATCTACTTGGTACCATTTTGTGTGGGGTTCTGAAAGTGGATACCACAAAGCCTTAAACACAAGAGACCCAATAAACATTGCATTTGTTTGTTTGTTTGTTTACTGGTTTGATTCAGTTGGTCTCAGGCTATTTAGAGGAATTCAAAATAGGGAACTATCCTATCCCTGGCATACGAAACAATGAAATTGATCCTTCTTAGCAGTAGACGCTTCTATAAAGGGAAAAGAGGCAACATTGTTAAGTGCTTGGACGAAGAAGAATGTGACACCAACCGTCTTTGCCCTCCCAACCCCATACCAATTTTCCCCCCCAAGGTCCCAAGACAGCAGGAGTTCACAGTCCAGGTGCCCTCTGCCGACGAGTCCCTTCCAAAGCTTCTGTCCGGGAAGAGTTGAAGGGTTTGAGTTCATTGTAAGGGCACTATCTGAGCAGTAAAGAGGGGCTGGTGCACTAGGCACACCTCACAACTGTGGTTCGGATCCCACAGGTTCCCTCCTCTTGCTCTTTAACAAAAACAGGGTCTAGCCCTCATTGGTCCATGCTCCCCAGATTGCTATGTCAAAAGCGTGGACCTAACTTTCTCTGCAGCTTCTTTACTTCTAAGAGTCACTGATTAGAAGAAGAGGTAGGCTAACCAATTTAATTTGCTAGGCAATAGAAAGTTTTGAAATAGTAGAAAAGAAAAATGCTCTTACAATTAAATCTTGTGGACCAGTATAAAACTACCTCTATTGAAGTACACTCTGAATCCTAAATTAACAGCTGTCATATTCTCTGTTCCCAAGACAATCAAAACAACGATCTTTAAGAAAATTTCCCATTCATCTGTCTTCTTTCTAGTTTTTTCCCATGACTTCCTTTAAAAAACCCATGGTAAATTAAGTTGGTTTTTCCAAAATTGGATACAAGTGTGCCTATGCAGCTGGGTTTTTTTTCAGATAGGTCATTCCTTAATCATTAAAGCACCAAAGTATGGGACTTGTTCCTGTATTCAAATATTTTTTTGAAAACATTTAAAATTAGAAGAACCATGAATGCACTGTTAAACAGAATGGAAAAATTCACATTAATTGTTAAGATAAAATATTAGACTCCAAAAATATTTTTTCTCTTCTGCAGCAGCTGGTATCTGACTACAACTACCCTCCTCTCCCTCCATGATGACCATCCTTTGCTCTCTTTTCTCTGCCATTGAGAACACTTTAAGATTGCTTCAGTAGAAGAGTTTGAGAAGCACCGTTTATGGTAACATCTTAGGGTGAAGGAAGGTATTGTAATTTTATCCTGTAACTTGACATTTGGAAGACATCTAGAAATTGAAGACCAAAGAGTTTCCTAAGTGTCTGATCTTTTAGCCTTGGTTAATCTGAATTTGGGGGGTACTATACGAGCTTGCATTTTCGTTTCAGCACATTGATCTCTAGGAGGATATTTTAAGTTAATTTTTAGCTACTTAACATGAGCATATACATAATTTGGACATGTCTCCACACACACACACACACACACACACACACACACACACACACACACATAAAATTCTTGAGACAACAGGCCCAAGAGAGTAAATGTGGAAATTCAAGAGCTAGGTCCTCACACAGTGCCCTGTTAAGAACAGAGGTGACTTACAGCAAAACATGAGGTCAGACCTCTGGGCCCCACAAGCTTTCAGAAAACTGTTTTTCTATAGTTTTGATACTTCTCCCCAGCCAGTAAGCAGCCATGTTCTATCTGGCTTCACAGAATCCCTAATGCAGCAGCTCACCAGGACTCCAATAGATTTTATTTTTTTACTTTTCAGCCTAGTTTACAATGCACCCATTGGCTGACCTCTTCAAGCAGGACATTGCTTTCCCCATGCTAGAAACCGTGTGCGGTAATATCGTGTTTGTTTTTGTTTTATTTATTTGCTTGCTTTTAAAATATCCAACATGCTAATTCCTACTGATGCACATATTAATTTGTATCCATTCTAGAATGCCATAATTCTCCAAATGAAAAAATAGACACACCAGCTATACCCTGTAAAGAGACAGATCAAAATCTCTGGCCTGACATTGAAAAGTTGGAGGCAGGGGTAGAGAGAGACTTTTTAAACTATCCCACGTTCTCTATGCCCAAGAGATCCTGAATCACCTTGGGGTGGAATATCTTGACCCATTCTCCAGTTTCATCTCCTATTGAGAAGCAGAGAATGTAATGACTAAGGTTACTGATGAGTATGTTGCCCAAGTAAATCATGTGAAGGCAGAAAATTAAAGGTTGTAAATGAAGCCTACAAAATATTATTTCAGAGACTAATTTTCTGTCAGAAGGGCCTTTTGATATCTCATAATTGCCTGAAAGATATACAAATGCCAGGCACTTCGTAGTTCTCAATAAATATTTGGTGGATTAATCCTACCCAGAGTTACATAGAATTAAAACTCAATAATTAACTACCAATAAACATGTAAAGCAAAAATGGCAATGCCCTGTGAATAAAATTGGCAAAGCTGGTGTAGTAAGAAATCAAACCAAAGCCATATCTTCTAAAAGAAATGACTGAAAGTGTCTCTGATCACCACACAACACAACATGCCATACAGCCTGGAATGGTCAAGGAGTTAAATGTTGTCTCTGAATCTGTCCAAGAAGCAGCCACCAAATCGTTCAAAAAATTTGGCAAATCTCAAAGTCTACTGTTCGCTTTTATCAACCATCTTCTTTTGCCCTGGTATCTGGGTGAGCAGCTTGCTCTGGAGCTATAGAGATTAGGAGAAAAAAGTCAAGTGGGAGCAGTCTTCTGTTTCCATGAACCTGAGGAGGTAGACTGGGGGGGGAGGACTTTAATTTAATCAATTTTAGATTCTCGAAACAGGTGGTAGAGTCAGTGTTCAACATCAGCTGTCCCAGTGGGCAAAGGTAGGCTAAAGCAGTAGATCCCTGTGGGTTAAGGGCCTGGAGTCTGCAAAGGATTATCAAGAGAATGACTGGCACTCTCCTGCTGTCATTTCAATTCTACTTGAGCTCTGTACTCAAAAAATGCTTTACGCAAAGAACATATCACATGGTGCTTCAATCCAATGTGATCTGAAAGGAACAATACCAAGGCATGAAGAGGACCTCATAGGCTTTTTTTTTTTTCACTTGCTATTGGTGCTTTTGGATGTTTGCTGTCTCTGACTTTCAACCCTTATTTATTAAATCAACATCGCCTTAAATCCCAACTGGAATTGTCTCCATGGTCTATGAGGTTGGGGTTAGATTCACTGATGGCCTTGCAAGTTCTGATAAGACCAATATCTTCTCAAAGGGAAAAAGCCAGGTTTATGAATCCATAACTCTCTACATGCGTTGATTTCATAAGCTCCAAAACCCTCAAATTTTTTGCTTCCCCACCTACTGACTCTCCCCCAAATTCCACTACTGGAACATCACGTTTTTAAGTTTAATCGAGTGTTCCTTATAAAAATATAAAACCCCAGTGAGGACTAACACTGCAAAATATTTTAGCCCTTTCAATTTGCTTTGTTTTCTAAGAGCTGAAGAGCAGGCTTTGATCAACTGAGGAGAGAAATGAGATATTCAGCCCTACTAAGGAAGAAGCAGAAGAGGGCAGTCAGAATGGGGCACAGTCAGCAACAGAAATCTATCTCTTATGACCTGATGGGAATGAAAATATGAATATCAAAGAGGGATGCTACGCCCAAATCTCTAATATACTAAGTAACATATTGCCCCTAGGAAAATAGACCTGACCCGCCTAGGATATATTCTCAAGGTCAAGACATCAGAGCCATTATAAGTTTTGTTTTATTTTGTTTTTAACCATTGTACATAGTGTTTTGGATCCATTAAAACATAGAATATTTTCATAACAACGAGTACTCATTGAGCTAGGTTCTCCTAGTAAGTTACCTCCTAGGAATAGGCCCGTAAACCCTGGGGACAACTCATGAATCCTTTTAGACCACGAGGGTCCCATTAAATGGATTACTAACTCAGTATATTAAACAGTACCCAGGTGGCTTTACAAAATACCCAACGATTCATACCAAGCAGTTTGTGTCCTAGGAGGATCTATCTTGTTGATCATTCATCTTGCCTCATACACTATACCCAAACTGACATTGTATAATTTTAGATGCCTGTATCATGTCCAACTCTCATAACCTAATTAAAATGCAAAACAAACACACACACATGCACGCGTGTGCATACACACACAGAGTACACATTGCAGGCACTCTTTTTCATATTCCTTCAAATATCATCTCCAGATACAAAGTGAAAACCTGAGTTTAAAGCTGTTTATTATTCTGAACAATGTAAAGATCCAAACCATTCTTATTTCCTTATCCTCACAGTCTCCTATTCAGGCATGTTTTTAAACCTAATGATTTAAGCCTTGAACCTCAGTATACTGAATACCATGTTTTCATGAAAGCACGCACACAGGCTGTGCTCGTCTCCTTTTCTTTGCAATTCACACAAAATCCCTACCATCATTTCCCCCTGGTATTTTTTGCTCGGCTATTCAAGTAGGTAGCATATTCACAGTAACAGAAGGGTAGAGCAGTGAAAACTCCTTCCCAGAGAATGCTTGCTTCTCTGCAAGTCTCAGACCTAAAACACATGCCCTTCAAACCGCACAATCCTACAAAAGCATTCGCTGCTCTTTGTTTTCTCTGCAATCTACTCCTTCTAACTTTCCTGAAATGCATTTTTCTCTTCATTTCCTTGCTCTCTTTTTCGCTCTCAGGTGAATTTGTTTATATTGAACCCCCTTTTTCCATCTTTCCCCTCTCCCCCTCTTGAGAACAAGGTCCATTTTCTTTTGCTGTGGACTATAATTACTAAATAACATACAAATATATGGCCATGTATATTCTAAAGGAACAGCTGCAAAATTGCTAATATTAGGTCTAATTTAGCTACAATAAATTAGCAAATGTGTGAAAGCACAATGATGACAGCATACTTATAACAAAAGTCGATGTGCTGAAGTATATGGATGACAATACATACTAATTTTACAGAGGAAAAAAGAATCCTACACCAAATGAAATGCATGCAATGAACTGACGGGACTAATAGCTCAGATACATATACTTAATGCGGCCAGTCACTGTAAAAACAAAAAGATAGATGAAGCTGTTCAAAAATCTAGCACTAACAAGCAATGTAGTCTGAAACCATTAACCGTCAGGGGTAATAACACTCAAAGTGCTGAAGTGCAATAAAACGACAGCGCTTTCCCCGGACGGTGGCCGTTGTACCAGTGCACACCTGTGAAGAGGGCGCTAAATCTATCCTCGCATTCATTATAACAGAGGGAGGAAAAAAAACACTAATGATGTAAAGTACAAACGGAAATAGCAGACAGCAGAGAGTGACATTTGCATGGTCCCAGTCAGCTTGTTAGCTGAAGTGGCTTTTAATTAGCTATTTTCCAGCAAGCAAACGAGCAAATTAGTGGCAGCCATAAACAAGAAGAGACAATCAGGCCCAAAGAAAAGGAAAAATGATCAGGGTGCCTTTGCAGGAGGTGGGGAGGGAAGGGCAAGGAATTACAAAGGTTTTACTGAAAACTGTTTTCAATCATAGAATTAAAGAATGTTTTCTCTTGAATTCACCTTAGGGATTATCCAGTCCTCCTTTCTTTTCCGGGTGAGGAGACAGGTCCATAGAAGCTAGCTGACTTGTGCAAGGTTACACCTCTGAAAACAGCTTTCAAAAACAAAACAAAACAAAACAAAAAGGGGGCATCTTCCAAGTCTAGGTTTTCTCAAAATCTGCTTTTGAAATACTGTGAGTGGATCAGCCTCTTAGGAACACAGAGAAGTGTAAAGCCATGTGGAAAATTTGCATAGTAATCCAGGGATACAACTGGCTATAACTGTAGGTTCAACTATGCTGAGATATAAAACAAAATGAGAAAGAGTATTAGAAACAGAATAACAGAAATAGCTTCCTTTAGTCAAAAGCACCTTTTGAAAAAGTATTGTTCTGAACAAATACTCATCACATGGTCAGTGAGCGCTTATTACGTTCTAGGCACAGTATTAAGTGCTGAGGATGCAACTTTTACTCTCTGGTAGGATGTGCAGACAGACTTTACAAACAGTGGGTTGCAAAGTCTGATGCAGCACATCAGAGATACCGCTAAGCTTAATGTGGGGAGTCATGAGGAACATTTGAGAGGAAGGGCCATCAAACCGGGACCTGAAGGATGTACAGCAGGATGCCAGCTTCCTCGTAACTCCACAATAAGCAAGCGCCTAGGTATTTAAGGTAGCCACCTCTGTAAAAAGAACCATTTGTCTCACTGGACTAGATAAGAAAAGGACTCCAAAATGCATAAACAAAGAAATGCGTTATACAGTTTTTATCGTACAATTTCATCTGATTCTCAGTCTGAAATATGCTGTTAAGAAAGCATAAAATGATTGGGAAATAGGGGAAAACTTGAGGTGGGGAATAATAGAAGTCAGTGGGCTTATTCCCTTATGTCATAAATTCACTTGCTATATTAAGATTTAAATGTATTGAAGCATGATATAACCCAAGGGAAATACAAAGGAAAATATAACAGGCAGGACAAAAGACTGAAGCAAACGTTACCACAAACCTTTGCCACTGCTATAGATAATAAACTCAGGGACAGTTTATATGAAAGAGAGTAGGAAACTGGAGGCTGTATTTATCAGGAGGCATCGACCTCATAATCATTACAGTGTGCAGTTACAGAATCACTTTTATTGGGAGACATTTCATAGAGCAGAAAATTGGTCCTCTATCTTGACTTCACTACCCAAAGAATGACTTCAAACATGAGGTACACAAAAGGATGGATGAACACAGAAAAATGAAAAGAGTACGTGTCCTCTCTCAACTGCAGTTAAACGAGATGTACATGCAGTACCATTAATTTTTCATTTGTCCAACATTTACTGAGCTCCTACGATATGCAAGCATTGGATTAGACACTGGTTATACAGATATGAATAACTCTTAAGGTCATTCAAGCATGTCTATTTCCTTTCCCACCAGTCAGATATTTTAACAGCGAAAGACAATTATCATGTTTTCTGATTCTTCTTCTCTTGATGCCTAACAACCATATTTACTTCATCGTTTTCCATATAACATTTCCAACTGCCTTCAACCTCCTTCCTCCTCTAGCATTTAGATTGTTTCTATCCTTTGAAAAGCATGATATTCAAAACATCATTGTCTGTTTATTACAGACTTAAACATAATTATCACCTCCTTTGGTCTAGATATTGCTTCATTAATCTAACCCAAAATCACATCTGCATTTTCAGCAGCTACACACAGTGTTAACTATCTTTAACTTTACTATTAACCAATAGCTCTAAAATATTATCACATAATGATAATATCACACATTTGGAAGACTCAACTGCAGGATCTTAATCTATCAATATAAAACCTTGTTAGATTTTATCTGTTTTTCAGCCTATTAAAAATTACGTGGATCCCGATTCTGTTATCTAACATATTCACTACATCTCCTCCTGTACCTATACGATGTCATCTCCAAATCTGTTAAGAAAATTTCTCCATTTTTATTCAATTATTTATGAAATTATGAAAGATAAGGCAAAATTACATTCACAGGGTATCATTAGAAACATCCCTTTTGATAGAAACCAATTAACAACAATTATTGTTAACGGTTTATGAAATGATTTTCGTCTCTTAGAATCTGGATTTAAGGAAAGGTAGTTTATTTGGAAAGTTTCCTCAGGGAGTGCTGGTGGAGGAGAGTGAGAAGTGAAGCAGGGAAGGGAAGTAAGGAAGCCGATACAGGACTCTCTGTGGAGGGATGAGAAAACTGGGTTACAGAGCCATGGACTTTCGTCTCTCAATGACTTAGGGCTGTTGACAAGGCGCTGACTCCCTGGCCTATACATGGGCCAAGCACACTGCTGGGGACCGATAAGTCCTCAGGCAGAAAGTGGCAGGTGCTTGCAGTAATGAGCTATCAAAATGCTGAGTGCTGAGGGGATATGGACAGGGCACCAACATCTGCTACACTGAAAGCTCATCCAGTAAGATTGCGTAAGACTTCTTTTCAAAAGTCTCCCTCAAATTGAGATACATAGTACCAATCCCATCACCCACACTCATTGATTCCTTTAAATTTTTTGATCATTCTTTGTTTCCTAATGTTGCAGACACAATCCTTATTGTCTGACACTCTCTAACTTGAGTGACCTCGTCCAAAAATGATATTCGTCTTAAAACTTATATTTAATAAGTCAATTTGAACCCTAGTGATTTTTGCTTAAGTATTTCCCACCAATCTTTTAATAGTGTCTTTATAATATTCTGGAGAACTGACACATGCCAATCAATCACAAACCCATAGAATACTTTTTTCTTCATTTCTTTCTTACTTTTTATAAATCATGCGTCCCCATTATTAAATATTTCTTCGGATCTTGAAACTTTTTAAGACCCCAAAGCATTTCTATTTGCAAGATTATGGCAGATTAGAAATTTCCCCATGCCAAAAATAAGAAACTAGAATTTCTGTGGAAATAAGCATAACAAACATTCTTATAAATGCACAGCTGAATTTATAGGAAATTTAGTGGTTAGGAGACTTGAGTTTTAATAGTATGTGGTGGTAAATATGAGTTCATACAAATTGGTGACTTGAAAATACCCCCAGTTCCCAACTGAAAAAAGGCTAAATCTTCACAAGGCTATACCCTTGCTCAGGGCTTCGGCTGGAGAAAATTTCTCCTGTTAACAAAAAAAGAGAAAAAGACACTGTTCTGTCTCATCATCAAATCCAAGTAAGATAAAACAGTCTCTCCCAGTAATTTAAGCCAAGCAAGTTTGGGGCTAAAATATACACTATGACCCCCCAAAACCTTAAGGCAGTGAAACTACATTATATTGATACTGTAATGGTAGATAAAGGCCATCATACATTTGTCAAAACCCATAGAATATACAACACCAGGAGTGGATCCTAATGCAAACTATGGACTTTGGGTGATAATGATGTGTAGACACAGGTTTACTGATTATAACAAATGAACTGCTCTTGTGAGGGATTTTGATAGTGAAGGAGGTCGTGCATGTGTGTGGGCAGTGTATGTACAAAATCTCTGTACCTTCTGTTCATTTTTTCTGTGAACCTAAAACTGCTCAAGTTAACAAACTCTATTTTAAAAAATAAGGAATAAAGCCATAATCATTAAATACATTGATTTAAAATGTAAAAAACTACCTATACCAAAAAGATGAAAAATTGAAGTCTGGATAATTTTTTTTGTTGCTTCAATCAATCAATGAAAGATAAAATTCCAAATTTCATATAACCTATTCTAAGGAATATGAAAACTTAAAAATAAATCCATCTTAATTCATTATGAAGTTATCATAACCTGATACCGAAAATAGAATCAAAGAGAAAAGAAAATTACCGGCTAATTTCACTTTTGAATACAGATGAAAAATCTAACGTATTAGAAACAGCCACCACAACATCATGGCCCAACTGGATTTATACCAAGAATGCAAGTATTCATTAAAATTTGAATATCTATCCTTTTTTACTGTTAAAATGAGAAAAAATAATATCCAAATAGATATAGGAAAAGCAAGTCTAATATCCTAAGACCTCTTTGTGATTGGAAAGAAAGTCTTAGCAAACTGAAAACAGAAGAAACATCCATAATCTCATATCTGTCAAAAAAAAAAAAAAAACCCCACAGTGGACAATATGTTTAAAGGTTAAAATTTAGAAATGAAAATGAGAAATGAACATTATACCCAGTTCAAAATGGTTTTTAAAATTATAAGAATTGCAAAGAAGTAAAAAATATACCACTTTGGCTGACAAATATTGCTTAGTTCAAAAATTCAAAAGCATTTAATGTGTTGGAATTAAAGCGCTCTGCAATGCCATGCAATCAATATACAAAATAAGAAAAATCACATTTCTATATTATATATCAACAAAGAACAGAGAATGTAATCAAAGGTCATCAGCAGCCATTCAGCAATCCCAGTGAAATAATCCCTGAAAAGCACTAGGATACAGTGTTTCTGAACCATGGATTTGTACTCCTTTTACACAGTTATGTACTTTTGTACCCTCTTTACCTATCCTACACTTCCTTTCTTTTCCACGTGTCTTTAATGGCCTTTTCAGTTAGTTCTTTTAAGAACTGCTTACTTCTATGCATCCCTTAATATTACACCATCAACTCAAAGCATAAAAACTATATTTTTGTTGCTTTTCTCCTTGCTAACCAAATCTTTCTATTGCCTTCAGCTATTTTTCAAGTTTCATATGGTATTCTAGCTTCTCTGAAGCTTTACAGTATGGTTTCATTCTCTTACATTTGTCTTGGGTCTGTTTCTTTCTGCTTATTATTTTTCTCCATCTTTTTGAAATTTGGACTAGCAAGTGAGCTCTTTGCTATCTGCTTCAGTTTCTTTAAGGTACCAATCACCATTCTTCTAAATTAGAAATATTTGCATAGTTGGCACTGTATTATTTGAGGGCTTTGCAAGATGTGCGAGTATTCTCTTTTAGAGTCTCATGCTGTGAATATGCCCTAGTTTCCCCAAGTTAATCTTGCTGCCTGTATCAGTTAGGACGGTCAAGCTTAGGCTGTGTTGACAATTCTAAAATCAAAATGGTTTATGACAAGTTAAATCTCTTGTTCCCGTTCCACGTCATCTGTGGGTCAGCTATGGCTCAGCTTCATATTATCATTATTCCATATCCCAGGCTGATGGACCTGCCTCTACCTATAACATTGCCTGTCTCAAGGGAAAAAAGAAAAGATACATGTTATTCTTACAGTTTCTGCTCTAAAGTGACATATGACACACTTTTACCACTTTTCTTTGGCCAAGACATTCGTGCACATGGCCACCCCTAATTTGAACAGGATAGAGTTGCATAATGCCCTGGTAGGAAGGATCATGAGTCATAAAATCTACCACAATCCATCCTCCCAGTCACCAAATACTGAGTTCAACACCACCAGATAGACAGGTCCTTTTATTTTTTCCTTTAGTACTGTAATGATACTGTTCCACTGTCTTTTGGCTTTTGTAGCCTCCAGTGATAAGTCAGCTGTCCTTCTTATCTTTGTTCCTTTTTGTCTTTTTCTCTGGCTATTTTTACAATTTTCTTTTCATTATAAGTTTTCAGCAATTTAATTATGATGTGCCTTGGTGTGTTTTTCTTAATTTCCTCTACTTTGCGTACAATGAATTCTTTCAATCTGTACATTTCTAATTTTTATCACATTTGGAAAAATTTTGGTCATCATTCCTTCAAATATGTTTCTTTCCCCTTCTTCCTTTTTTGTTTTTTTTAATCTCTAGGATACCAATTACACGTATGTTAGATTGCCTGAGAGTTTCCTAGATCACTGGTGCTCTATTCTTTTTTTTTTTTATTCTTTCCCCCACCCCACTTTCTACTTCATTTGGAAAAATTTTATTGCGTTTTCAAGGTCACTGATTTTTTTTCCTGCAATGTCTAATCTGACATTAATCCAAACCAGTGTATTTTTCATTCTATGTATTTTATTTTTAATTTTTAGAAGATTCATTTGACTCCTTTTATATCTTCTACATTTCTCATCATGTTCATGCTCTCCTCAATCTCAACCTTAATGAGCGAATATGGAGCATATTTATAATAGTTATTTTTAACATCCTTGTCTGTTAATTTGATCATTTCTATTACTTACGAGTCTGAATTACTGATTGATTTTTTTATGGGTAATATTTTCCTAAATCTTTGTATGCCTTTCAATTTTCTTTTGTATATAGGACATTGAATTTTATGTTGTGGAGTGGAGGATTTTGTTGTATTCCTTTAAATGGTGTTGACCTCTTTGTCTGGGATTCAGTTAGATTACCTGGTCTTACTTTGTTTCTGTATAGGATTGAAGCTTTGTTAGGTTAGGTCCAGAGTGGCCTTTATTCTAGAGATAATTTGACCCTACAACTAAGATAATTTTCCTCTAAGTATTTTACCCAATGCCTCATTTATTATGAAACTTCATGAATCTGACACAAACAGAAACTACTCTCAGCCCATGGTTAGCTTCAGGAATTGTTCAGCCTACTTATTTCCAGTGGTTCTTTTGCCAGCTTTGGATAGTTTATTCTCATTCATGAGCAGATTGGTACTCTGCCAAAGACTCAAGGGGACATCTCTGCAGATCTTTCAAGCTCTGTCTTTGTGGAGCTTCCTTTGCTCCAATATTTTGGCCTCCCTATTCCAATCAATGTCTCTAAAACTCAGTGAGATTCCATGGCTTTAATCTGCTTCCTCTGTCCCTGCACAGCAGAGAGTATACAGGCTCTAGGTGGTAAACCGGGGCAGTCATACAGCTTACACTGTAATCAGGGATAATAATCATGTGCTATCTGTCATGTAATGTCTGATAACAATTGCTTTATATATGCTGTCTGATTTCTTAGTTAGTTAGGGTGAGAAAGCAAATCTGGTCCCGTTACTCCCTCCTAGTCATATCCAGAATTTTCTTACTTTTCATTTAGTAGAAGGATGACTTTAACTATACAGGCTATGTCACTGTGCTTGTGGTTGCTGTGTTTTATTTGAGAACACTGATGAGCGAGAGGGGCATTAAGTATTACCCCACAGTGTGGGGCTAGCATATGTGAAACATAGTTCATATATACTGTCCATCTTGAATAATGAACTGATACTTATTAGTTAAGGAAATATTTTCAGGCCTCAAAAATGAGAAGTTTCATTCGCTTGAGATGTTAATATGAATATTCCCATGTGCAGAACTCAATCCAACATAGTGGGTTTTGAACACCATTCAAATTTTTTGGGGGAAGAAAAGATATGTAAGGATAGGGAGTTTACACATACCAAGCAAAACTTGACTTTTTAAAATAAGATATAATATAAAGGCATGTAAACACTTTGGCCGTATTTTGATAACTGTCCCTAGGTGAATTTTAAAATGTACTGTTTAAATATTTGTCATGACCAAAACTTGGATAATTTTATCACAAAATTTCGTTGAAAAAACCTTCCCCAAATTGCTGGCTCTGTGAAACATTTGAAATGTTCATTTACAGATGCCAACTATTTCTCTACATACCAGTGGTCTCAGAGAATATAAGCCTATGCTTATGGCAGACAGTTTTAGAATTTTCCCTGCATATGTATTAGTTTTCATGCAGACCAAACAAAAATAATAGAAAGCAAAGGGAAAGTAGATTTAGTATGTATCAGGACCCATTGTCAATCATGTCCTGTATTTATTTGTCTGTTTGTTTTGTCATCAGATATATTTTGGTGTGAAACTTTTTAATGGGTAATGACTCTCCAACCATGTTATACTTTGATAGATTCTGGGCTTTTTTTGTAAAATGTATCCTAAATTTAAAACATACAACAAAAAAGCCTCTTGTTCATAAAACAACCAAGACAGATTTTTACCAGTTATATAAAATAGAGTCAAAATGTTAGTATTTGCTTATATATTCCTAAATAGATATTAAAGAATGATATCACCAACACCAAAATGTTTGAACAACATGAACCTTGATTAAAATTCACTTTTCTTCTGATGAACTGCCCAGATTTCAACAAAACCTTCACCCCCAGCATATAGCTAAAGCAATCATAGTATTTGAAGGTGCTGGCATGTTTTAGTTTTATTCCTGATTTTTTTTTCATTACTACTCAGGAAGAATAGTATGCCAGATTCAAATATATGAATATACTATTTTAAATTGTCTGTCTTTGAAATTTTAACTGCTTTTTTGTAGTTTTGAAATTAATATGTATGTTTCTGTAATTAACTTGATATATTTACAATCTTTTAAAATTTTTCTTTCAAATGTCACTGTCATTCTGAATCTAAAATATCATAGTTTTTCTTTCTCACAGGATAAAGATATCTTCAATTGATTTTACATATTTTTTAAATTAAAGAAAGTCATTTATGTCAAAAGAGCAAAATGCATGTAATATTTATTATATTCAGCATTAATATCTCCTTTGCCATTATGTGCTGTTACATAATGACATAATGGAGGGATTATTTTCATAACTGATATTATACGTCCTACCTAAAGGCCATAAGATTTCTCTTATGGCTCCAAAGATATTCCTGCTACCCGTTACTCTAGTCTATTAGACATCGTAATTATGTAATTAGATGTTCTTTAAAGACTATCTCAGGCACCCCATAGATTAAAATGGTTCCTCTGAAGCAGTTACCAGATCTGTTACGTAATTACATAATTAAGTTCATGTAGTAAAAATCTTAACCCTTCTAAAAAATAAACAGTCTGCAATGGAGCAACAGATGACTTTGATTGCAAACTGGAAGTGGAAAGAAAGTGGTAATATATCCAATGTCAAAAGTAAAAGTCTCTCAATACTAATTTTTATATTGAGATCTCATCCCTCAAAAGAAAGCTCAAGGGAGTTGGATCTGGCCTCTCAATTGTCTAGAACATTGGCTGATGGTTTCATTAGCAGCATTTCAAGAGAATTTCTTCTCCATAAACTTGTCAATCCACCTTCCTCAGAAATATTCATAAACTCAGTATAGTTAGGGGGCTACCAAAAAGATAAACAGTGACTATAAAATACTAAATAAAATGAATGTTCTTCATATTGTCATTTAGTGTATTTTAAGTCAATTAAATTCTGCTACATCCTATGTAGCTCTAGTGTATAATCTTAAATTCCAATTACTTATATGCATTTGCAAATTAAATAAAATGAAATCTGGAGTTAGTGCCCATCCCAAAGCTCACAAAGATAATACTTTTTAAAAACACCATTGGCACAGAAATACATAGACATTATGTTACTAAATTACCCAAATACAAAATCAATGTATGTGAAATATATCAACACTGCCCTCCGATGTTGGCCCCCCATACTATATGAGACAGACACAAAGATCCATCAATCTATAGGGGAATAGACGTTCAAGGCAAAAAGTCATTTAACCCTTAATTTGTCCTTTCAAAACACCCTATCCTTTAGACTCCACAAATCCCCAAGTCACCTCAACCCTTGACTTGCATACTGTACCAAACTGATTCTTAATGGCCATTTTACCAGGTCTCTTAATTCTCTCTACCACCAACCCCATGTTAAATTTTACATCCCGTTCATTTCTTAATTGCTTCTCACCTCTCCATTCTCTTCATCAGTTAATTTGGAATGTTGTCTTCTATGACTGTATTTCCACTTTGAAAAAAGCTATCAGTGACAGCTCCAATGTTTAGTGGCTGCTAATTTTTAAAGGAGTATTTCAAACCAAAGAGCTTGTGTTTCCTCTGTATTAATTCACTGTATTGGTTTTCTACGGTGACACAACAAACCATCCTAAAGGTTAGGGAGGCTTAAAACCGTGATTTATGATTATCCCTCCCAGTTTATACCATGCTGATGGAAACTTCAACAGCTACAACACCTCTGGAAAGGAACCTTTACAGTATGTTCACCCTGCTTGACCCAGTCATGCTACTTATTGGAATTAAGTCAGAAAATATACTAAACTACAGAAAAATCTTTTCACACAAAGATGTTTATCCCAAGATTATTTTATGGATGAGGGAACTAAGATTTGAAGAAGCTGAATCACTTCCTTGAGTTTACAAAAACAGAGGAATAAGAATTGGAACTCTCACACTCTGTCTTCACATTCCTGCATTCATGACCTTGCTATACCCCTTCTGATGAAAAGCTTTAGCTTAAAAAAAAATCACACACACACCATTTTAGAGAGAATACAAATGCAACTAGTTTACAAAATAAAATATGCAGGAAGCAGCAAGACTGGAAGAATATAAACTAAAATACTGATAACAGTTGCCTTTAAGTGGTGATACTCTGGGTTGTTTTCCCTTCTCCTTTATATGTTTTTAAGATGTTCTAAAATAAAAAAGATTTTTTTAGTCCCATAGGGGAAAGGAGGATTTTTTTTTAATCCTGAGCTGCTATTCCTTTTTGTGCAGATAAGGGCCCCAGCTATGTGCATACCTATCACAAATAACCTGGGGATGTAGAATTTTAACACAAGCTAGTAACGTTGGAATTAAGAAAGGAACCTGGGGAGATCCTTAAAAGTTAGGAAGACAAATGCTGCCTTTCACTTGATAAGTGGTAAGCATGGAAAACATTCTTTCCAGAATGAGGATTATTTAAATAAAGGTGTCTGGCAGAAGAAAGGCTCCAGGGGCTTTGTCAGCAGCCAAAGTGCAGGGGATCACAGAGTTCCTGGAGTTCTGCTGAGTCAGATTTACCAATGCCTGGAAAGAACCAAGACAGCAGAAGCTTTTCTGATATAAATTGCAGATTACGGACGAGGTATGCAACTGGATCTAGGTTTCTTGTTAATCATGATTGATTGATTGATTGATTAACTCTTGCACTAAGCTTTACATAGATTCAACAATATAAATTGAATAAAATATTTATGTTCACTCTTTTATTAAAAATTAATTTTGTAAACAATGATATATTGAATGGAAAGCAGGCACATCCTTATTTTCTCACTGAGTACATCTGACTGTTTCAGTCTCCAAGACCCCAGCCTTGTGGTAGTTTATCTGAACAACTGACAACGTAACACACGTAGATCTGTGGTTATTAGCCTTACAAACCCAAATCTCTGTTGGCAGCAAATATCACAGAACTGTAAGTAACACAATGATTCAAGAGGTTCCTTTCACTGTCCATCCCTGTATTTGCACTTCCTTCTTTAGTGACTAAAAAGGGCAGCAACAAGGGGAAAAGGTAACTTAAAAACGAATAAGCAAGAGCTCATCCCAATTATTAGATTTCCCCTTTCTTTTCAAATGAATTTTTGAAACAAAACCAAAAAAAAACCCTAGTCCTGTAGCATTTCAGTAATTTACTAAGTTCTAAGGTAACTGACATTTTTTTAAAAAAAGAGCTTCACATAAACTTAATTGACTAATTATAGCAGGGAAAATGTGAGAAATTATACACATATCCAGAAAAGTCCCCATCAAAGGAACAGAAAAAGAGTAAAGAGCCCACTGCCTGCATTTCTTCTGGCTTGTCCCTTTAATCTTCTATTTCTTCTGTGAATTGCTATTTAACTTGATTTTCACTTGCCTTCAAGAATTTGGAAATCTAGGTCTAAAACCTTTAGTCTATATAGAAATATGGTACATTCTATGGTGTGCCATAATATGGTACACATTCACAAAAACACAGAACCAGCTTAGCATGCTTCTACACTGGCTTCTCATACAATCAATAAAGCTTATAAAGCCTTTTTTCTGGTCTTTGTTTCATCCAGACCAACTGTGCTATACAGATAACTCCTATAAAGTCAGAAAGATTGACCATTTATTGAGTAAACAGTATTCTAACTACAGTGAGAATGTATTGATTGCTTACAGTTTACACTTATTTTACATAAATATTTTATTTAAAATATAATCTCCAAGTTGGTTCCAGTATAACTGGCTTAGTGCCTTCTTCAGGGATACAAAGGTTGCCTATAGTAGTTTCCCAGGCTTGTCCCTCTAGTATCTCTGGGGTTGGTGCCAAAACCTAATTAACACTGAGCAATTTGAATTTTAGACATGAAAGGAAACTTGGACACCAATAAAATCTGTCTTGTAAAGACACTGCTGCTTCTCTGAGCTGAGGAAGTTTAATTATTGTCGCTTTTCTCAGAGTCTGCAGCATGATTGTGATTATCCTTAGTAAATTACAGCAAATATCTTCCTTTCCTTGAAGATGAGTCCCTTCACTATTCTCTTATTCATCATCCACTTCCAGCCCTTTTCCTCCTCTCCAACAAGGTCTCCCCACCCTTCAAAGTCAAGCTCAATTAATTCTTGACACTACTGTGGGCCTTTTTCATCATTCCATCCAAAACAGATAATTCTTTTTCTGAACTCTATGGCATTCAATATCCACACCGTCTGTTTGGGTTGAATTGTGTCCTCCAAAAAGATATGTTGAAATCCTAACTTCTGGTGCTTTTTAACATGACCTTATTTTGAAATAGGGTCTTTGCAGATGTAATCAAGTTAAAATGAGGTAATTAAGTGGTCCCTCATCCAATAGTATTGGTGTCCTTATAAGGAGAGGAGAAGAGATATACAGGGAGAATGCCATGTATAGACTGAGGCAGAAAATGGAGCGATGCATCTGCAAGCCAAGGAGTGTCAAGGATTGCTGGCTATCACCAGAAGCTAGAAGAGAGAGGCATGGAACTGACTCTCCCTCAGAGTCCCTCAGAAAGAACAAACATGCTAACGCTCTGAATTCAGACTTCTAGCCTCCAGAACTGTAAGAAAATAAATTTCTGTAATATCAAGCCATCAATTTTGGAGTCCCTTGTTATGGCAGCCTTAGGAACTTATATACCATCCACTTGCAACCCTTTCTTTCCATGTATCACCTGGTTACCTATCTAAGTCCATGCCTATATCCTTAACTTAAAAAAAAAAAAAAATTCCTTAGAGAGAAACCAGATCTTAAGTTTTTATTCTTATACCGAGATTATCTCATATTTATGGTAGGGTTGCCAAATAAAATACAAGACAGCTAGTTAACTGGGCATCCTGTATTTATATTTGCTAAATTGGGCGACTATAATTTATGTACAAAAGAGATGATCAGTAAATACCTGAGGAAAAAATGGATGAATTCCTAGTTTATCAATTTTATGAAAAGTTCTTTCTTAATATTTATAACAATCAATCATCAACAGGTATACACTGAGAAACTTTAACCTACCTTCTATTAAACTTTGGTGGCCCACACCTGGAATATTGATTAAGATATTACAAGGGTACATCAGAAGTAGAGAAGACCAAAAAATAACAATTACGATGGTCAGAAATATAAAGGCAGGTGCCATTGTGAAGACAGGCACTCAAGAATTTCAGACTCTGCCATTTGAAAAGGTTGACTTGAAAGATTCATTATCAAAATCTAGAATCATAACAGATACACTAGTGAAATGATTAGTTCACCAAATCTATAAAGACTAGGCTGAGAATGAAACTAATATTAAATGATTACTTTTCTATTTGTCATGCCTTTACATACATTAATCCATTTCACCTATGTTAGGATGTAGGTATTATTACCCCTGTATTTCAGAGATAAGAGAACTAAGGTTTGGAGGGCAGAGTCAGAATTCAAACCCAAGATGCAAGACCTATGCTCATTCCACACTCCCAGATTGCTTCTCTAAACCTTTCTTCCCTGAGCAGTGCAAATTAGAAACAATTAAAGGAAGCACATATTTACTAAGTAGATAATACATATTAAAAACCCGTTGATGCAGAGAGCAGCCTGGCAGCAAATATAAAGTGATGCAAAATTGATGGATAAAGTTATGAGTTAGAAAGCCATTAGAGGAAGAGGACTCACACAGAACTCACCTTTAAAACTGACATCAGAAGCTACTAGAACTTCTAGAACACCTAGCTAAATTGACTTGGGGTCCATTTCAGGATGACCTTGTCCACACTCCTGTGCAAATGATCGACTTAATGCAAGTCCGTTTACTTCATTAGCATTTGGGGAGCTATAAAAGCTGGATCATGTATTGTAAAGAGCACTGTACTTGTAATGATGGAATCTCAGCCTGCTTCATTCTGTTACTTATTAGATGTGTGACAACAGAATTAAGTCACAAGCAATCTTGGCTCAGTTTCCTCCTTTGTAAATAATAGACTGCTTTCTAAATTCCTATCTAGCAAACACTTATACTATATGCTGCTTTTATGTCATAATTATATCAGTGTTTTTCAACTGCTGTTTCCCCCACATCTTAAGCAAAATGCTTCTTTTCTTTACGTCTTTGTACTTCATTCATTTATTCTATAAACTGATCTCCTACTCTATGTCAGGCACTGTGCAAGGCACTGGGATATAAGTGATAAACAAGAGAGACAAGATCCTTACTTTTATTAAGATTAAAAATTAAGATTAAGGGGGACTTCCCTAGCAGTTCAGTGGTTAAGACTTCACCTTCCAATGCAGGGGATGACGGTTCAGATCCCTGGCTGGGGAGCTAAGATCCCACATGCCTCAGGGCCAAAAAACCAAAACAAAAGACAGAAGCAATAGTGTAACATATTCAATAAAGACTTTAAAAATGGTTCACATCAAAAAGAACTCAAAAAAATTAAGAAAAAAATAAATAATTAGAATGGTCAGAATTAGGCAGAGGTCATTGTCAAGAGAGCCTAAAATAATAAATAAATAATTACAATTTTAATAAATGTTTTGAAGGACAATTATAGAGTCGTGAGAAACTATTTAACACTTTAACTTGATTTAAGTCTCTAGGGTGAAGGAAAACTTCCCTGAGGAAATTAACATGTAAATTTAAACTTCAAGGGTGATGAGAATTTGGCAGATAAAGAGGTTGAGAAAGGGCACTCCTGATAGAAAGAACATCAAACGTGAAGGCTCTGATTCAGGGAGGAGTTTGGTACTAAGAGGAAACAAAAGAGGTCAACACAATAAAGTGTAGTCAGGGCGAATACAACAGTTTAAGATGTGGCTGAACAGTCACAAAGGGAGAACCTGGAACACAGAATGCAGTTTAAAAGTATAGAATGGACAAGGCTTACATGCTTATTAAAATATACTCTCTTTGAGGGCGCACTGGAGTTATCCAAACAGAGGAAGGTAGGGGGGCATTCTAGGCAGGGATGAAAACATGCAAAGCCATGAAGTTTAGTTGGGATAAAAATAAGCTATTTTGAATTCAAAAAGTCACGGTTACATGAAAGGATACAATCAACAGAGTGAAAGGCAACCCAGAGAATGGAAGAATATATTTGCAAATCATATATCTGATAAGGGGTTAATATCCAGAATATGTAAAGAATTCTTACAATTCAACAACAAAAAACAAACAAGTCTATTAAAAATGGGCAAAGGACTTGAACAGACATTTCTCCAAAGAAGATAAACAAATGGTCAGTAAGCACATGAAAGGACACACAGCATCACTAATCATTAAGGAAAAGTAAATCAAAACCACAATGAGCTACCACCTCACCCCTGTTATTTGGCTATTAAAAAAAAAACCAGAAAATAAGCACTGGCGAGGATGTAAAGAAATTAGAACCCTTGTGCACTGCTGGTGAGAATGTAAGATGGTACAGCTGCTGTGGGAAACAGTATGGAGGTTCCTCAAAAAAAATATGAATTATCATATAATCCAGCACTTCTGGGTATATACCCTACAGAATCCAAATCAGGGTCTCAAAGAGACATTTATGCACCCATGTTGGTGGAAGGAACCCAGGTACCCATCAACAAATGAGTAAATAAACAAAATGTGGTATATACATACAATGGAATATTATTCAGCCTTTAAAAGGAAGGAAATCCTTCAATCCCCATGTTACAACATGGAAGAACCTTGAGGACCTCATGCTAAGTGAAATAAGCCAGTCATAAAAAGACAAACATTGTACGATTTCACTTACATGAGGTACCCAGAGAAGTCAAATTCATAGAGACAGACAATGGCATGGTGGGTGCCAGGGGCTGGAGGAGAAGGGAATGAGGAGTGGTTGTTTAATGGGTATAGAATTTCAGTTTTTCAAGATAAAAAACGTTCTGGGGGCTTCCCTGGTAGCGCAGTGGTTGAGAGTCCGCCTGCCGATGCAGGGGACACGAGTTCGTGCCCCGGTCCGGGAAGATCCCACGTGCCGCGGAGCCGCTGGGCCCGTGAGCCATGGCCGCTGAGCCTGCGCGTCCGGAGCCTGTGCTCCACAACGGGAGAGGCCACAACAGTGAGAGGCCTGCGTACCGCAAAAAACAAAAACAAAACAAAACAAAAACAACGTTCTGGAGTGTTGCTTATACGATAACATGAATGTACTTAATATTAGTGAACTGTACACTTAAGAACTATTAAAATGGTAAATTAAAAACAATACTCTTTTCTGTTTGGAATAGATTACAAAAAGGCATGAAGGAATAACAGGAAAACTACTTTTTTCTGCTACCTTTTAGATTAGGCATTTTTATTTTCTATTTTGTCTCCACTATCAGCTTATTGTTTGTGGTTTTTTGCTGGTTGTGCTAGGGCAGGAGTCCCCAACCCCCAGGCCATGGACTCGTAGCGGTAGCAGTCCATGGCCTAAGAACTGGGCCGCACAGCAGGAGGTGAGCAGCGGACAAGCAAGCGAAGCTTCATCTGCCGCTCCCCATCACTCACATTACCACCTGAACCATCCCCCTGCTCCATCCGTGGAAAAATTGTCTTCCATGAAACCGATCCCTGGTGCCAAAATGGTTGGGGACTGCTGCCCTAGGGTTTACAATATATATCTTTAATGTAAAAGAGTCTATCTTTGAATGGTACACTGTTTCACGTATTGTGTAAAGACCTTAGAACATTATACTCCAAAATCCTAAATTGTCACACATTTTAGCTTTGTGATATAAATACGCAACACATCGATAGTACTCTTTTTGTGTAGAGAACAATTAAAATGAAGAAAAATTTCCATTTACCTCAAATATGCCATTTCTTATACTCTTCATTTCTTTGTGTAAATCCAGGTTTCTGTATGATATTACATTCCTCTGCCTGAAGTCCTTTCCTGAACATTTCTTGTAGTCTGCTACAATGAATTTTCTCATATTTTGCTCATCTGAAAAAAAAGTGTTTATTTTTCCTTAATTTTTGAAATATATTTTCCCTAGGTTTCAAATTGCTGGTTGAAAGTTTGTTTTTAATTTAGCATGTTAAAGATGTCAATCGTCATCTAGACTCCATAGTTTTTAAAAGATAATTCTATAGTAATTCTTTTCTTTGCTCTTCTGTATAAATGTTTCTTTTTTCTCTGAGTACTTTCTCTTTCTCTTTGACTTTCAGCAGTTTGAATGAAAATTGCCTAGGAATGTTTTGAGGGAAGAGTACTATTTAGCTGGGTGTTTTCTGAGCCCCATGGATCTATAATTTTTGTGTCTTTCATTAATTTTGGAAAAGTCTTGGTCATTTTTTCTTTAATGTTTCTTCTGTCCTGTACACTTTCTCTTTTTCTTTATGGATTCTAATTATATGCATATCAGACCTTTTGATACTGTTCCCACAGCTCTTGAAGCCTCTTGTCTCTTTGTTTTACTTTTTTCTTTTTGTGTTTTAGTTTGGGTAATTTCTATTGAACTATCTTCAAGTTTGCTGTTTATTTCCTTAGTTTTATCAAATCTATGGATGAGCCCATCAAAGACATTCTACTTTCCTGTTACCACGTTTTTTGAAAATTTTCTAGCACTTCCATTTGATTTTTTTATGATTTCTGTCTCTGGGTTGTAATTCTCCATCTGTTCATTCATGCTGTTCACCTTTCCCACTCTTGCCTTTATAGTATTAATCATAAAAATTTTAACTTCCCTATCTGATAATTTCAACAATTGGGCATAACATGAGTCTGGTTTTGTTAACTTCATCTCCTGATCATCTGTTATCTTGGTTTTTGCTTTTGGTGTGTTGTTTTGTTTGAAAGCCAAACATCTTTTGTAGACTAAGCCAAACATCTCTTGTGTACAGGGTTAGATAAATAGTATGTATTCCTGCAAATGGGCACACTGTTTCCTTTGCTAGGTCTCTAGCATGCTGTGAGTCAACCTAGTCAAGAATTGAGTTGCTTTGGGGATTTATTGTTGCTGTGGTTTTTCCTAGTGCATGACAGGCTTCAAATTCCTTTAGTGTTATCTTATGCTTAGGGCAGGAGTTGATTCATCAGAGGGTTTTCCTCAGTGTCTGTTCTACCCACAGCTTCAGGTCTTTTATTTGCACTTGCACTTCAGAGAGGGTCTCTTCACATGCTTATACCCCTCTCCCAGCTGTAGACCACTAATACTTGTTACTCAGTGCTTGGTAGCCAGGTGGTGGAAACAGGGGGATGTTTTCTGTTGTTCTGGTTTAGCTTCGGTCTTTGACAGATGCTTTGTCACTGGGTCTCAGAGGTGGAGACTTCTTACTGTTCCCACCCCTCCAACCAGTAGCAGGAGATTTCTAATGATCTGGGCCCAGAGCATTTTCTTGTCCCACTAAGGGATAGAATATTTTGTTGTTGTTGTTCCCTTTTTCCAGCTGCAATGGGTTTTTAACTGTGGCCTGAAGGCAATAGAGTTTGGTACCCTTCTCACAGAAGCTGGAGGTTTTTGATCAGTAGGAAAAATAGGAAAGAAGGGCATTACATCTTCCTGCAATGCTGCTGTTCCTCTCCAGAGGGCCTGCACTGCAAGAAAGGCTTGCCCCTCAGTCTTTCTCATGAGTACCCATGGAGAAGAGGATGCAAGTGTTTCTGAACAACCCTTATGTCTATGGTTCTCACCGTTTCCATACTCTCATGCTAGCCAACATTCACCCTTTAGAATTTATTAAACTTTTTAGCTAAAACTTTCTTGCACAGTTGAATGAAATCCAATATCTGCTACAGGTAAGCAAGTGCTTGTTGCATTCCATTTCTATTTAGAAACACCAGTCTTACCTTATATTTTAAATTGTTTGTTTGTCCTAAGACGTAAGCTCTCTGATAGTTCAAGAAAAGTTGTGAATTCAACAATTAACTGCCTTTTTGTTGTGGTGAGAGTAAGAATGGTCTCTTTCCAGTATTCTGCATCCCAAGTGGGAGCCAGAAATTCCCACTTCACTTTTAGTTATCACCGAATTTCTCTCCTTTTAGCAGTAAAACCTAAAAAAGAAATTGTCTATACTCACTTTCTTCAATTTATCTCATCCCATTTTTATATTTTTCCCCTACCACATATGAAAGTTTATAAACTATAAGATTATCGGTGACCTACAAGTTACAAATCCCTGAGTTAATATTTAGTCCTTATCCTAATTAGCATGTCAACAGTTCTTAACACAGCTAGCCTCTTCTGTCCCCTGAGATATTTTCTTATTTGCCTCCAGGATGTCACACTCTCTGGATTCATCTCCTCCCTTCATGGCTACCCCTTCTTGGTTTCCGCCCTGAGAAGATTCCTTACCTTTCAATCTCTAAATGATACAGTATCCCAGGAATCACTCCTGGGACTTCTTTCCTCTATCTACATTCACACCTTCAATCTCATCTAGTCTCAAGGCTTTACATATCATCTATAAATTGATGACCCCAGATTAATATCTACAGATTTATATATATATCTGGAATTCTCCTCTGACCTCCAGATTTACATGTACAACTTCCTACTTGATGTCTCCATCACTTAGGATTTCTAGAAGGCATTTCAAAAGGAATATATCCAAATCTGAGCACCTGATCACCCTGGTAATACTGTTCCTCCTATAATCCTCCCCAACTCAGTAAATGGCAAAATCCATCATCAAAAAATCTACAAACAATAAATGCTGGAGAGGGTGTGGAGAAAAGGAACCCTCTTGCATTGTTGGTGGGAATGTAAACTGATACAGCCACTATGGAGAAGAGTATGGAGGATCCTTAAGAAACTAAAAATAGAACCACCACACGACCCAGCCATCCCACTACTGGGCATATACCCTGACATAACCATAATTCAAAAAGAGTCATGTACCACAATGTTCATTGCAGCTCTATTTACAATACCAGGACATGGAAGCAACCTAAGTGTCCACCCACAGATGAATGGATAAAGAAGATGTGGCACATATATACAATGGAATATTACTCAGCCATAAAAAGAAACAAAACTCAGTTATTTCTAGTGAGGTGTCATACAGAGTGAAGTAAGTCAGAAGGAGAAAAATAAATACTGTATGCTAACACATATATATGGAATCTAAAAAAAAACAATTGTTCTGATGAACCTAGGGGCAGGACAGGAATAAAGATGCAGAGGTAGAGAATGGATTTGAGGACACAGGGAGAGGGAAGGGTAAGCTGGCACAAAGTGAGAGAGTGGCATGGACATATATACACTACCAAATGTAAAATAGATAGCTAGTGGAAAGCAGCTGCATAGCACAGGAAGAGCAGCTCGGTGCATTGTGACCACCTAGAGGGGTGGGATAGGGAGGGTGGGAGGGAGACGCAAGAGGGAGGGGATAAGGGGATGTATGTATATGTATAGCTGATTCACTTTGTTATACAGCAGAAACTAACACACCATTGTAAAGCAATTATACTCCAATAAAGCTGTTAAAAATAAACAAACAAATGGCAAAAAGCACACTGCTGTTTGCTTATGATAAAAATTCTCACATCAATTCCTCTACTTCTTTTTTTTACTTTTTAATTTAATTTTATTTTTTTAAACAGCAGGTTCTTATTAGTCATCAGTTTTATACACATCAGTGTATACATGTCAATCCCAATCACCCAATTCATCACACCACCACCACCACCACCCCGCCGCTTTCCGCCCATGGTGTGCATACGTTTGCTCTCTACATCTGTGTCTCAATTTCCGCCCTGCAAACCGGTTCATCTGTACCATTTTTCTAGGTTCCACATATATGCATTAATATACGGTATTTGTTTTTCTCTTTCTGACTTACTTCGCTCTGTATGACAGTCTCTAGATCCATCCACATCTCAACAAATGACCCAATCTTGTTCCTTTTATGGCTGAGTAATATTCCATTGTATATATATACCACAACTTCTTTATCCATTCATCTGTCGATGGGCATTTAGGTTGCTTCCATGACCTGGCTATTGTAAATAGTGCTGCAGTGAACATTGGGGTGCATGTGTCTTTTTGAATTATAGTTTTCTCTGGGTATATGCCCAGTAGTGGGATTGCTGGATCATATGGTAATTCTATTTTTAGTTTTTTAAGGAACCTCCATTCTGTTTTCCATAGTGGCTGTATCAATTTACATTCCACCAACAGTGCAAGAGGGCTCCCTTTTCTCCACACCCTTTCCAGCATTTGTTGTTTTTGATTTTCTCACGATGCTCATTCTAACTGGTGGGAGGTGATACCTCATTTTAGTTTTGATTTGCATTTCTCTAATAATTAGTGATGTTGAGCAGCTTTTCATGGGCTTCTTGGCCATCTGTATGTCTTCTTGGGGAAATGTCTATTTAGGTCTTCTGCCCATTTTTGGATTGGGTTGTTTTTTTTCATATTGAGCTGCATGAGCTGTCTATATATTTTGGAGATTAATCCTTTGTCTCTTAATTCGTCTGCAAATATTTCCTCCCCTTCTAAGGGTTGTCTTTTTGTATTGTTTATGGTTTCCTTTGCTGTGCTAAAGCTTTGAAGTTTCATTAGGTCCCACTTGTTGATTTTTGTTTTTATTTCCATTACTCTAGGAGGTGGATCAAAAAAGATCTTGCTGGGATTTATGTCAAAGAGTCTTCTTCCTATGTTTTCCTCTAAGAGTTTTATAGTATCTGGTTCTTACATTTAGGTCTCTAATACATTTTGAATTTATTTTTGTGTACGGTGTTAGGGAGTGTTCTAATTTCATTCTTTTATATGTAGCTGTCCAGTTTTCCCAGCACCACTTATTGAAGAGACTGTCTTTTCTCCATTGTATATCCTTGCCTCCTTTGTCATAGATTAGTTGACCATAGGTGCGTGAGTTTATCTCTGGGCTTTCTATCTTGTTCCATTGATCTACGTTTCTATTTTACTGCCAGTACCATATTGTCTTGATTACTGTAGCTTTGTAGTATACTCTGAAGTCAGGAAGTCTGATTCCTCAAGCTTCGTTTTCTTCCCTCAAGACTGCTTTGGTTATTCGGGGTCTTTTGTGTTTCCATACAAATTTTAATATTTTTTTCTAGTTCCGCAAAAAATGCCATTGGTAATTTGATAGGGATTGCACTGAATCTTTAGATTGCTTTGGGTAGTATACTCATTTTCACAATATTGATTCTTCCAATCCAAGAACATGGTATATCTCTCCATCTGTTGGTATCATTTTTAATTTCTTTCATCAGTATCTTATAGTTTTCTGCATACCGGTCTTTTGTCTCCCTAGGTAGGTTTATTCCTAGGTATTTTATTCTTTTTGTTGCAATGGTAAATGGGAGTGTTTCCTTAATTTCTCTTTCAGATTTTTCATCATTAGTGTATAGGAATGCAAGAGATTTCTGTGCATTAATTTTGTATCCTGAGACTTTACCAAATTAATTGATTAGATATAGTAGTTTTCTGGTGGCATTTTTAGGATTCTCCATGTATAGTACCATGTAATCCGTAAACAGTGACAGTTTTACTTCTTCTTTTCCAATTTGTATTCCTTTTATTTCTTTTCCTTCTCTGATTGCCGTAGCTAGGACTTCCAAAACTACGTTGAATAATAGTGGTCAGAGTGGACATCCTTGTCTTGTTCCTGATCTTAGAGGATATTCTTTCAGTTTTTCTCCATTGAGAAGGATGTTTGCTGTGGGTTTGTCGTATATGCCCTTTCTTATGTTGAGGTAGGTTCCCTCTATGCCTGCTTTCTGGAGCGTTTTTATCATAAATAGGTGTTGAATTTTGTCAAATTTTTTTCTGCATCTATTTAGATGATTATGTTGTTTTTCTTCTTCAATTTGTTAATATGGGGTATCACATTGATTGATTTGCATATATTGAAGAATCCTTGCATCCCTGGTATAAACCCTACTAATCATGGTGAATGATCCTTTTAATGTGTTTTTGGATTCTGTTTGCTTGTATCTTTTTTGAGGATATTTGCATTTATATTCATCAGTGATATTGGCCTGGAATTTTCTTTTCTCATAGAATCCATGTCTGGTTTTGGTAGCAGGGTGATGGTGGCCTCATAGAATGAGTTTCGGAGTGTTCTTTCCTCTGCAATTTTTTGGAAGAGTTTGAGAAGGAAGGGTGTCAGCTCTTCTCTAAATGTTTGATAGAATTCACCTGTGAAACCATCTGGTCCTGGACTTTTGTTTGTTGGAAGACTTTTAATCACAGTTTCAATTTCATTATTTGTGACTGGTCTGTTCATATTTTCTATTTCTTCCTGGTTCAGTCTTGGAAGGTTATACCTAAGAATTTGTCCATTCCTTCCAGGTTGTCCATTTTACTGGCATAGAGTTGCTTGTAGTAGTCTCTTAGGATGCTTTGTATTTCTGCGGCGTCTGTTGCAACTTCTCCTTTTTCATTATTAATTGTATTCATTTGAGTACTCTCCCTCTTTTTTTGATGAGTCTGACTAATGATTTATCAATTTCGCTGATCTTCTCAAAGAACCACTTTTAGTTTTATTGATCTTTGCAATTGTTTTCCTTGTTTCTATTTCATTTATTTCTACTCTGATCTTTATGATTTCTTTCCTTCTGCTAACTTTGGGTTTTGTTTGTTCTTCTTTCTCTAGTTCCTTTAGGTGTAAGTTTACATTGTTTATTTGAGATTTTTCTTGTTTCTTGAGGTAGGCTTATATAGCTATAAACTTCCCTCTTAGAACTGCTTTTGCTGCATCCCATAGGTTTTGGATGGTCGTGTTTTCATTGTCATTTGTCTCTAGGTATTTTTTGATTTCCTCTTTGATTTCTTCAGTGATCTTTTGGTTATTTAGTAACATATTGTTTAGCCTCAATATGTTTACGTTTTTTACGTTTTTTCCTCTGTAATTCATTTCTAATCTCAGAGTGCTGTGGTCAGAAAAGATGCTTGATATGATTTCAATTTTCTTAAATTTACTGAGGCTTGATTTGTGACCCAAGATGTGATGTATCCTGGAGAATGTTCCGTACACACTTGAGAAGAAAGTATAATCTGCTGTTTTGGATGGAATGTCCTATAAATATCAGTTAAATCTCTCTGGACTATTGTGTCATTTAAAGCTTCTGTTCCCTTATTTATTTTTATTTTGGATGATCTGTCCATTGGTGTAACTGAGGTGTTAAAGTCCTCCACTATTGTTGTGTTACTGTTGATGTCCACATTTATAGCTGTTAGCAGTTGCCTTATGTATTGAGGTGCTCCTATGTTGGGTGCATATATATTTATAATTGTTATATCTTCTTCTTCTTGGATTTATCCTTTGATCATTATGCAGTGTCCTTCCTTGTGTCTTGTAACGTTCTTTATTTTAAAGCCTATTTTATCTGATATGAGTATTGCTTCTCCAGCTTTCTTTTGATTTCCATTTGCATGGAACATCTTTTTCCACCCCCTCACTTTCACTCTGTATGTGTCCCTAGGTCTGAAGTGGGTCTCTTGTAGACAGCATATATATGGGTCTTGTTTCTGTATCCATTCAGCAAGCCTGTGCCTTTTGGTTGGAGCATTTAATCCATTCACATTTAAGGCAGTTATCGATATGTATGTTCCTATGACCATTTTCTTAATTGTTTTGGGTTTGTTTTTGTAGGTCCTTTTCTTCTCTTGTGTTTCCCACTTAGAGAAGTTCCTTTAGCATTTGTTGTAGAGCTGGTTTGGTAGTGCTGAATTCTCTTAGCTTTTGCTTGTCTGTAAAGCTTTTGATTTCTCCATCGAATCTGAATGGGATCCTTGCTGGGTAGAGTAATCTTGGTTGTAGGTTCATCACTTTAAGTATATCATGCCAGTTCCTTCTGGCTTGTAGAGTTTCTGCTGAGAAATCAGCTGTTAACCTAATGGGAGTTCCTTTGTATGTTATTTGTCATTTTTCCCTTGCTGCTTTCAATAATTTTTCTTTGTCTTTAATTTTTGCCAATTTCATTACTATGTGTCTTGGCGTGTTTCTCCTTGGGTTTATCCTGTATGGGACTCTGTGTGTTTCTTGGAGTTGGGTGGCTATTTCCTTTCCCATGTTAGGGAAGTTTTCGACTATAGTTTCTTCAAGTATTTTCTTGGGTCCTTTCTCTCCCTCTCCTCCTTCTGGGACCCCTGTAATGCGAATGTTGTCGCGTTTAATGTTGTCCCAGAGGTCCCTTAGGCTGTCTTCATTTCTTCTCTTTTTTTTTTTTCTTTATTCTGTTCCACAGCAGTGAATTCCACCATTCTGTCTTCCAGGTCACTTATCCGTTCTTCTGCCTCAGTTATTCTGCTATTGATTCCTTCTACTGTAATTTTCATTTCAGTTATTGTACTGTTCATCTCTGTTTGTTTGTTCCTTAATTCTTCTAGGTCTTTGTTAAACCTTTCTTGTATCTTCTTGATCTTTGTCTCCATTCTTTTTCTGAGGTCCTGGATCATCTTCACTATCATTATCCTGAATTCTTTTCTGGAAGGTTGTCCATCTCCACTTCATTTAGTTGTTTTTCTGGGGTTTTCTCTTTTTCCTTCATCTGGTACATAGTCCTCTGCCTTTTCATCTTGTCTGTCTTTCTGTGAATGTGGTTTTTGTTCCACAGGCTGCAGGACTGTAGTTCTTCTTGCTTCTGCTGTCTGCCCTCTGGTGGATGAGGCTATCTAAGAGGCTTATGCAAGTTTCCTGATGGAAGAGACTGGGGATGGGTAGAGCTGACTGTTGCTCTGGTGGGCAGAGGTCAGTAAAACTTTAATCCGCTTGACTGCTGATGGGTAGGGCTGGGTTCCCTCCCTGTTGGTTGTTTGGCCTGAGGCAACCCAACACTGGAGCCTACCTGGGCTCTTCGGTGAGGCTAATGAGAGTCAGGGAGGGCTCACGCTAAGGAGTACTTCCCAGAACTTCTGCTGCCAATGTCCTTGTCCCCACAGTGAGCCACAGCCAGCCCCTGCCTCTGCAGGAGACCATCCAAAACTAGCAGCTAGGTCTGGTTCAGTCTCCCCTCAGGTCACTGCTCCTTCCACTGGGTCCCGATGCACACACTACTTTGTATGTGCCCTCCAAGAGTGGAGTCTCTGTTTCCCCCAGTCCTGTCGAAGTCCTGCAATCAAATCCCACTAGCCTTCAAAGTCTGATTCTCTAGGAATTCCTCCTCCCATTGCCAGACCCTCAGGTTGGGAAGCCTGATGTAGGGCTCACAGCCTTCAGTCCAGTGGGTGGACTTCTGTGGTATAAGTGTTCTCCAGTCTGTGAGTCACCCACCCAGCAGTTATGGGATTTGATTTTACTGTGATTGCGCCCCTCCTACCTTCTCATTGTGTCTTCTCCTTTGTCTCTGGATGTGGGGTATCTTTTTAGGTGAGTTCCAGTGTCTTCCCGTAGATGATTATCCAGCATCTAGTTGTGATTCTGGTGTTCTCCAATTCCTCTACTTCTTTTGTATGCTATATCCAGTAAGTCAACAAAACCCATCAGATCTGCCTTCAAGATACTTGCAGAAGATGACCACTTATATTCGCCAGAATGACCACTTGAGAAAGCCACCATAATTTCTGTCTTACTGCAAAAGCCTCTAAGCTGATTTCCCTGCTTAACTATTCTGAAGCCAGATTCTGGTAGGTATAAGTCAAAATCTCATTTGTGCACGCAGAATCCTACAATGTCTTCCCAAGTCACTCAGAGTAACAGCCAAAGTCCTTACCATGACCTGGAAGACTGCACAGTCTGACCCCCCAGCACAGCTCTGACTTCACCTTCTAGTACTTTCCCTAGGTTTCTCTTTGTTTTAGCCTCACTGACTTTTTTTGAAGTTCCTCAAATATGCCAGGTAAGCTTCATGTTACTTCAGGGTCCTTGCAATTGCTCTTTCCTTTCTTGAGATGTTTTTCTACCAAAAAATCTATGTGTTTTATTTCTAAACCTCCTTCAGGCCTTTCTTTACTCAAATACCACCTCCTTGGAGGCCTTTCCTGGCCACTAATCTAAAATTGCAGCCTCCTCTCCAACTGTCTCTTGCCTTAATTTCTCACTTTGTTTTTCTCCTTAGAACTTACAGCCATCTAACATAATACATATTAAACTATATATGTTTATTGCCTTCATTTATCCCACAAGAATATAAAGGTATGGAATTTTGTAAGCATTGTTTACTGCTGTATCTTCAGCCTTGATAAACATTCATAGCCCATAGTAGGGGCTCAACAAATATCTGTTGAATCAATGAAATCTGTCACAGTCTAGAATTTTTTATATGGTTGGGAACTTCACTCAGCCTTCATGTCAGAGCCACTTTTCTTTTTTCTTTTTTTCCCCTAAAACTATGAAATGGTGCTACCATCCTCCTTACTGCATCAGGACAGTACAAGTAAAAAGTTTAATCTGCTTCTTGCACTGGCAGCTCATGAGCTCAGATTTACTGATCTCTGAGGGCATTTATGTACCCACTGTTTATTTTGGAATTATTTTATTATCAGCTTTGCATGGTCACAAACCATTGCCAGGATCGAAAGCCCTCAGAGGACTGTTATTACTCATCTTCAGGATGCTCCCTGACCTGACCTTCAGAAATAACTGCAGCTCCTTTCAGAAGCTGGAGATAATAAAATCTTCCTTACTTGCTCTGGCTGGAAGAGATTACTACCCAGCACCAACAACAAGCTGCAACTCTCAAGAATCATCACGCCTGCCCACGATGCACCACAAGAGATACACCTTTCCTCACATTAGAAAGGCCATTGGAATCACCCAGTGGTGTGTTTAAAGGCTTTGTTCATGTGTAGGTCTTTCTCTTCCCACAACAAACACAAAACAAATAAGAAAACAAAAAACAATTTCTGCCTTCATTCTTTAACTTAAAAAGGAAGAAAATTCTTTAAATTATGGGAAGAAAATTATTCTATAGAAAGTTTCAAAAATAGAACAAGTTGCCTATAATCACACCATTCCAAGACAACCAACTTCTTCAATTTTGTATACCACTTTTCTGTCTTTTTTCATATAAATAATTTATAGTAGTAAGTTTAGTGTACATGCAATTGTGTATCTTTTTGAAAATAAATATTACAATCATCATTTATTAGGTGGTTAACAAAAATTTAATGAGCACAAACTATGAGCCATGTACTCCTCTGGACATGTGGCTTATGTAACCAAGAATTACAGCCTGTCTTCCAGGGGCTCTAAATCAGCATTTTTCAATAGCGACATAAGGTAAGCAACATATATAAGCTCAAATTTTCCAAGAAATGGGTAAAATTGGTTTTACTGACATATTTTAACCCAGCATATCTCAAATATTATCATTTCAACATATAAATGATATAAAATTGTTAATAAATTATGTTTATAATTATTAGTAATTATTATAACTGTTATTAAAGTATGTTACTGTTTTTCCAAACCAAGTCTTCAAAATCAGATGTCTATTTCACTCCTGTATCATATCTCAGTTTGGATGAGCCCCATGTCGAATGCTTAAAGGCTAGCAGCAACCATACTGGACAGGGCACTTTTCCATGTTTCTAGTTGTTTTCTTCACAGTTATCATCTTTCATGTTTTCCTAACAAGCCATTGGATTTATTGTGTCCTTCTCTTCTTAATGAACCTTTATCTCCATTTTTTTCACAATTATAAATCATACAGCAATGAAT
Organism: Phocoena phocoena; assembly: GCF_963924675.1. Classification (NCBI taxonomy): domain Eukaryota; kingdom Metazoa; phylum Chordata; class Mammalia; order Artiodactyla; family Phocoenidae; genus Phocoena; species Phocoena phocoena. The sequence continues at coordinate 90,844,276 of NC_089228.1, forward strand.
TTATTTTTCCATATTTTGAATTAGTATTTAATTAGACTACTCTCACAGACATGAATGATTGAGGCAAAAGGTTCAAACATGGTAACAGTTTTGTTACACATTTCTGAGCTGCTCTGCAAAAAAACAGAGTGATTTTACCTACCCCCAGCCATGTGTATGAGCCAGCTTCACTGAGAATACCCTACCCCCACCTTGCATTTCTACATCCTTCCCGATGTCCTTCCAGGCTTCTTGGGCTTTAGCTTTCCAGAGTTGTCTTCTGTTATTTTGTTTGCCTTTTTTAATTTGGTTTCTTTGGTTCTGCTTGCTTTCCTTGATTTAGGGTATACATTGGTTTTGCTGTTGCTGTTGTTTTTATATTAGAAGATAAACTCCCAATTCTAATTCCTCTCACTCCTAACAGAATTTCTCCTCAATATGGGGCCAACCCCTACCCAGCAAGGAAATGCAGATTAAAGCAGGATGGAATTTTCAGTCACCTTTAACCCTTTTCTTTCTTATTCTCACTCCTAAAAGGAAAATATCTTCTAGAATGGTAACATACCTCATAGTTATGCTATGAAAAACAAAAAATTAATTAGGAAGAGATATATTTGCTGGTTTATCTGTTTTATGAGTCTAAACAATATGAAAACCCAGAGTTAATCGGGTCTGCCCATTTTGAATGCAAAAGGCAGCAGCCGGATGAAGAAAGGATCCAAAGGAAGAAGAAGAGAAAACAATGGAAGGGGAGGTAGAATTTTGCACATGCAACCCTGAAGGAAAGGACAGCTGAGGTCAGCGTTAAAGAAATATTTATGATCTGTTATAGATTTTAAGAAACAAGACAAGCCTAAGTTTGTGTTATTTCTGGTTACAGACTGGGCCTGTCTGTGCACCTTTCTTGTCATTGTGGGTCAAAATAATAGGGTCACATGTATTTTTGCCTAATTAAATAATACAAACATATTCCATCGGTATTTTGTTTGCATTTTTAAGACAACAAAAATGAAATATTTTCTATAACTTTGTTTCTGGTTGGAACATATTTTTTACTTTTTATCTTGAAATAATTTTAGACCTACAGAAATGTTGCCAAGGGAGTACAGAGAATTCCCATATACACTGCACTCAGCTTACCCAATGTTCACATTTCACATAACCATGGTAAATTTATTTAACATCAGTACAATACTACTAACTAAACTACAGTTTTTACTTGGATTTCACCAGTTCTTCTACTAGTGTCCTTTTATTTGTTCTAGGATCTTATCTAGGACATCACAACACATTTAGGGATCATGTCTCCAATCTGTGACAGTTTCTCATTCTTTCCTTGTCTTTCATGACCTTGACATTTCCAAAGGGCATTCAGGTCAGGCATTCTGTAGAATGTCCCTCAATTTGTGTTTTGTAATGTTTTCTCGTGGTAAGACAGGTCATGGGTTTGGAGGAAAAATACTAGAGAGGGGAAGTGTTAGTCTCATTGCATCATATCAAAGGTATCTGATTTCATCATGACTTATTACTGATGATCTTGTATTTTCATTTAATGTGTCCTTGGTTTAATTTACCCATGGTCTTTCTTCACAGCTACTGATATCTCAAAAATTATAGAAGAGTGAAGAGTGACATTTGGATACAAATAATGATTTTAAGGACATATGAAAAGTTACATTCTGAATTTTATTGTCTTCGAATATGACACCATAAGAGACTTCATTTTCCAATGAAGGTAGCACCATTTTATTTTTCCACTTTCATATGTTTATTTTTTATTTTTAAAATAATTTTTGCAAGAATAGTACAAATAACCTTTTTACTGAACTATTCAAGGGTAACTTGATTACCTAATGCTCCATTACCCCTGAACACAAATAAGGATATTCTCCTACTTAACCACAATATAACCATCAAACATAAATGAACATTGCTACATTTACTACCATCTAATCCACAGACTCAAATACAGTAGCCTATTGTCCTAATCATGTCCTTTCTAGAAAAAAAGATCCATGCAGATAAACAAAGCACATTTAGGTGCCCCATCTCTCTAGTCATCTTCAATTTGAGGTAGTCCTTCAGTGTTCCCTTGACTTTTAAGTTCTTGACACTTGAAAATTATAGGCCAGTTGATTTGTGGAATGCCCCTTAGTTCAAGTTTATCAGAAGTTTCCTCATGATTAGATTCAGGGCAAGAACAGTACAGATGTGATGCTGGATCTTCTCATTGCATCTTATCATGTGGCATGTGATGTTGCTGTGTTGTATTACTGGTCACGTTAACTTTGATCTTTTGACTCAGGTTTTGTCTGCCAGGTTTCTCCATTGTAAAGTTGCTGTTTTTCCCCTGTGAGTAAAAAGTATGTGTGGAGAGGTCCTTCGGGTCTGTGAATATCCAGTTCCTCATCAAACTTTTACCCATTAGTTTTAGCCTCCATTTACATTTCTTGATCAAATTATCACTATGCTAGTTGCCAAGTGATGATTTTCTAACACCATCACTTTTTCTACACTTATTAATCGGCATTCTACTGCAAAAAAAAAAAGCTTTTTCTTCCCCTCATTTATTATTCTCTTATTTATTTATCAGTATGGCCTCAAAAACATTTATTTTATTCAATTGGTTATAATCTATCACTATCATTTGTTTTATTTTGTGGCTCAAATTGTCCCAGCCTTGGCCAGTGGAGCCCTATCAAGGTGGTTTTCATTATCTTTTGACGTGTGGCTATCATTCTTTAAACACTTCTTTGCTTTCTGGTACAACAAAATATTCCAAGATCGCCTTATACTTTCCCTGCCCACACCCTGAAATCAGTCACTTCTCTAGAGAGTTCTGGTTCCTTGTAGTGGAGAACGGAATTTACAAGCTATGATCTGGGAAACGGGTGTGCTCATTATTATTAGGGTGTCACTGTAACCAGGGCTTCTCAGTGGACAGAGCCTCACATATACATTCACATCTGTATTTATTTCTATCATTAGTTATATACATTGAAAAGTGTGAGTTCACATAGATACCACCAATTACAATCCAATCTTATGGGGTTCATTTCCATTTTCTCCCTTTCCAAATTTGTAACTCCTCTCTCTGACAGAGAGCAACTGACTTTCATTGTACTTAAAACATATTCATTGATGTTGCCGACGGGATCCTAGCTGCTGAGACCCGTGGCAACAATTTTCCAGGTGGTCCTTCCTGTATGCTGCATCACAAGTGTGACCCACAACATTAACCATGAGGCTGACAGGATCTTGGTGCTCTGGCCTGGTGTCAGGCCTGAGCCTCTGATGTGGGAGAGCCGAGTTCAGGACATGGGACAACCAGAGACCTCCCAGCCCCATGTAATATCAATTGGCAAGAGCTCTCTCAGAGATCACCTTCAAAATGCTAAGACCCAGCTCTACCCAATGGCCAGCAAGCTCCAGTGCTGGACCCCCCATGCCAAACAAGTAGCAAGACAGGAACAGAGCCGCACCCACTAGCAGCGAGGATGCCTAAAATCATAAGGTCACAGACACGCCAAAACACACCACCGGATGTGGTCCTTCCCACCAGAAAGACAAGACCCAGCCTGAACCACCAAAACACAGGCAATAGTCCCCTCCACCAGGAAGCCTATACAACCCACTGACTGGAGGCAGACACCAAAAACAATGGGAACTACAAAGCTGCAGCCTGTGCAGAGAAGACCCCAAACACAGTAAGCTTAACAAAATGAGAAGATAGAGAAATATGCAGCAGATGAAGGAGCCACGTAAAAACACACCAGACCAAAAAAATGAAGAGGAAATAGGCAGTCCACCTGAAAAAGAATTCAGAGTAATGATAGTAAAGATGATCCAAAATCTTGGAAATAGAATGCAGAAAATACAAGAAACATTTAACAACGACATAGAAGAACTAAACAGCAAACAAAAAATAATGAACTCAATAAATGAAATTTAAAATTCTCTAAAGGGAATCAATTAGCAGAATAACAGAGTCAGAAGAATGGATAAGTGAACTGGAAGATAAAATAGTGGAAATAACTACTGCAGAGCAGAATAAAGAAAAAAGAATGGAAAGAATTGAGGACAGTCTCAGAGACCTCTGGGACAATATTAAACGCAGCAACATTCGAATTATAGGGGTCCCAGGAGGAGAAGAGAGAAAGAAAGTGTTTGAGAAAATATTTAAAGAGATTATAGTTGAAAACTTCCCTAACATGGGAAAGGAAATTGTCAATCAACTCCAGGAAGTGCAGAGGGTCCCATACAGGATAAATCCAAGGAGAAAAATGCCAAGACACATATTAATCAAACTGTCAAAAATTAAATAGAAAGAAAAAATATTAAAAGTACCATGGAAAAAGCAACAAATAACATACAAAGGAATCCCTAAAAAATTAACAGCTGACCATTCAGCAGAAACTCTGCAGGCCAGAAGGGAATGGTAGGACATATTTAAACTGATGAAAGGGGAAAAGCTACAACCAAGATTACTCTACAAAGCAAGGATCCCATTCAGATTTGATGGAGAAATTAAAACCTTTAAAGACAAGTAAAAGTTAAAAGAATTCAGCACCACAAAACCAGCTTTACAACAAATGCTAAAGGAACTTCTCTAGGCAGGAAACACAACAGAAGGAAAAGACCTACAAAAACAAACCCAAAACAATTAAGAAAATGTTAATAGGAACATACATATACATAATTACCTTAAATGTAAATGGATTAAATGCTCCAACAAAAAGACATAGACTGGCTGAATGGATGCAAAAACAAGACCCGTATATATGCTGCCTACAAAAGACCTACATCAGACCTAGGGACACATACAGACTGAAAGTGAGGGGATGGAAAATGATATTCCATGCAAATAGAAATGAAAGAAAGCTAGAGTAGCAATTCTCATATCTGCCAAAACAGGCTTTAAAATAAAGACTATTACAAGAGGCAAAGAAGGACACTACATAATGATCAATGGATCGATCCAAGAAGAAGATATAACAATTGTAAATATTTATGCACCCAACATAGGAGCACCTCAATACATAAAGCAAAAACTAACAGCCATAAAAGGGGAAATTGACAGTAACACAATCATAGTAGGGGACTTTAACACCCCACTTTCACCAATGCACAGATCATCCAAAATGAAAATAAATAAGGAAACACAAGCTTTAAATGACACATTTAAAAGGATGGACTTAATTGATATTTATAGGACACTCCATCCAAAACCAACAGAATACATTTTCTTCTCAAGTGCTCAGGGAACGTTCTCCAGGAGAGATCATATCTTGGGTCACAAATCAAGCCTTGGTAAATTTAAGAAAATTGAAATTATATCAAGTATCCTTTTCAACCACAACACTATGAGACTCGATATCAATTACAGGAAAAACACTGTAAAAAAAAATATAAACACATGGAGACTAAACAATACGCTCCTAAACAACCTAAGGATTACTGAAGAAATCAAAGAGGAAATCAAAAAATAGCAAAAAACAAATGACAATGAAAACACGATGGTCCAAAACCTATAGGATGCAGCAAAAGCAGTTCTAAGAAAGAAGTTTATAGCAATATAATCCTACCTAAGGAAACAAGAAACATACCAAATAAACAACCTAACCTTACAACTAAAGAAATTAGAGAAAGAAGAACAAAAAAATCCCAAAGTTAGCAGAAGGAAAGAAATCATAAAGATCAGATTAGAAGTAAGTGAAAAAGAAATGAAGAAAATAATAGCAAAGATCAATAAAACGAAAACTGGGTTCTTTGAGAAGATAAAAAAAATTAATAAACCATTAGCCAGACTCATCAAAAAAAAAAGGAAGAAGACTTAAATCAATAGAATTAGAAATGAAAAAGGAGAAATAACAACTGACACTGCAGAAATACAAAGGATCATAAGAGATTACTACAAGCAACTCTATGCCAATAAAATGGACAACCTGGAAGGAATGGACAAATTCTTAGAAAAGCACAACCTTCTGAGACTGAACCAGGAAGAAACAGAAAATATAAACAGACCAATCACAAGGAATGAAATTGAAACTGTGATTAAAAATCTTCCAACAGGGCTTCCCTGGTGGCGCAGTGGTTGAGAGTCCGCCTGCCGATGCAGGGGATGCGGGTTTGTGCCCCGGTCCGGGAAGATCCCACATGCCGCAGAGCAGCTGGGCCCGTGAGCAATGGCCGCTGAGCCTGCACGTCCGGAGCCTGTGCTCCGCAATGGGAGAGGCCACGGCAATGAGAGGCCCGCATATCGAAAAAAAAAAAATCTTCCAACAAACAAAAGCCCAGGACCAGATGGCTTCACAGGCGAATTCTACCAAATATGTAGAGAAGAGTTAACAACTATCTTTCTCAAACTCTTCCAAAATATAGCAGAGGGAGGAACACTCCCAAGCTCATTCTACGAGGCCACCATTACCCTGATACCAAAACTAGACAAAGCTGTCACAAAGAAAGAAAACTACAGGCCAATACCATTGATGAACATAGATGCAAAAATCCTCAACAAAATACTAGCAAACAGAATCCAACAGGACATTAAAAGGATCATACACCATGATCAAGTGGGGTTTATCCCAGGAATGTAAGGATTCTTCAATATACGCAAATCATTCAATGTGATACACCATATTAACAAATTGAAGGAGAAAAACCATATGATCATCTCAGTAGATGCAGAAAAACCTTTCAACAAAACTCAGCAGCCATTTAGGATAAAAACTGTCCGGAGTGTGGGCATAGAGGGAACCTACCTCAACATAATAAAGGCTGTATATGATAAACCCACAGCCAACATCATTCTCCATGGTGAAAAACTGAAAGCATTTCCTCTAAGATCAGGAACAAGACAAAGATGTCCACTTTCGCCACGATTATTCAACATGGTTTTGGAAGTCCTAGCCATGGCAATCAGAGAAGAAAAAGAAATAAAAGGAATCAAAATCAGAAGAGAAGTAAAGCTGTCACTGTTTGCAGATGACATGATACTATACATAGAGAATCCTAAAGATGCTACCAGAAAACTACTAGAGCTAATCAATGAATTTGATAAAGTAGAAGGATACAAAATGAATGCACAGAAATCTCTGGCATTCCTATACACTAATGATGAAAAATCTGAAAGAGAAAATAAGGAAACACTCTCACTTAACATTGCAACAAAAAGAATAAAATACCTAGGGTTACAAAAGACCCGTATGCAGAAAACTATAAGACACTGATGTAAGAAATTAAAGATGATACAAACAGATGGAGAGATATACTATGTTTGGGATTGGAAGAATCAACATTTTGAAAATGACTATACTACCCAAAGCAATCTACAGACTCAGTGGAATCCCTATCAAATACCAATGGCATTTTTCACAGGTCTAGAACAAAAAATTTCACAATTTGTATGGAAAAACAAAAGACCCCAAATAGCCAAAGCAATCTTGAGAAAGAAAAATGAAGCTGGAGGAATCAGGCTCCCAGACTTCAGACTATACTACAAAGCTACAGTAATCAGGACAGTATGGTACTGGCACAAAAACAGAAATATAGATCAATGGAACAGGATAGAAAACCCAGAGATAAACCCACACACATATAGTCACCTTATCTTTGATAAAGGAGGCAAGAGTGTACAATGGAGAAAAGACAGTCTCTTCAATAAGTGGTGCTGGAAAAACTGGACAGCTACATGTAAAAAAAATGAAATTAGAACACTCCCTAATACCATACACAAAAAGAAACTCAAAATGGATTAAAGGGCTTCCCTGGTGGCGCAGTGGTTGAGAGTCCGCCTGCCAATGCAGGGGATGCAGGTTCGTGCCCCAGTCTGGGAGGATCCCACATGCCGCAGAGCAGCTGGGCCTGTGAGCCATGGCTGCTGAGCCTGCGCATCCGGAGCCTGTGCTCCCCAGCGGGAGAGGCTGCAGCAGTGAGGGGCCCGCATACCGCAAAATAAATAAATAAATATTTTAAAAAATGGATTAAAGACCTAAATGTAAGGCCAGACACTGTCAAACTCTTAGAGGAAAACATAGCAAGAACACACTTTGACATAAATCACAACAAGATCCTTTTTGACCCACCTCCTCGGGAAATGGAAATAAAATAAAAAATAAACAAATGGGACCTAATGAAACTTAAAAGCTTTTGCACAACAAAGGAAACCATAAACAAGGTGAAAAGACAACCCTCAGAATGGAAGAAAATATTTGCAAATGAAGCAACTGACAAAGGATTAATCTCCAAAATTTACAAGCAGCTCATGCAGCTCAATATCAAAGAAACAAACAACCGAATCCAAAAATGGATAAAAGACCTAAACAGACATTTCTCCAAAGAAGATATACAGACTGCGAACAAACATATGAAAGGATGCTCAACATCACTAAAGAAATGCAAATCAAAACTACATTGAGGTATCACCTCACACCGGTCAGAATGGCCATCAACAAAAAGTCTACAAAGAATAAATGCTGGAGAGGGTATGGAGAAAAGCGAACCCTCTTGCACTGTTGGTGAGAATGTAAACTGATACAGCCACTATGGAGAACAGTATGGAGATTCCTTAAAAAACTAAAAATAGAACTACCATATGACCCAGCCATCCCACTACTGGGCATATACCCTAAGAAAACCATAATTCAAAAAGAGTCATGTACCAAAATGTTCATTGCAGCACTATTTACAATAGCCAGGACATGGTAGCAACCTAAGTGTCCACCGACAGATGAATGGATAAAGAAGCTATGGCACATATATACAGTAGAATATTACTCAGCCATAAAAAAGAAACAAAATTGAGTTTTTTGTAGTCAGGTGGATGGACCTAGAGTCTGTCATACAGAGTGAAGTAAGTCAGAAAAAGTAAAACAAATACCGTGTGCTAACATATATATATATATATATATATATATATATATATATATATATATATATATATATATATATATATATATATGGAATCTAAAACAAAATAATGGTTCTGAAGAACCTAGGGGCAGGACAAGAAGAAAGAGGCAGACGTAAAGAAGGGACTTGAGGACACAGGGAGAGAGATGGGTAAGCTGAGACGAAGTGAGAGAGTAGCAGTGACAAATATACACTACCAAATATAAAATAGGTAGCTAGTGGGAAGCAGCTGCATAGCACAGGGAGATCAGCTCGGTGCATTGTGACCACCTAGTTGGGTAGGATCAGGAGGGTGGGAGGGAGACACAAGAGGGAGTGGATATGGGGATATATGTATACGTATAGCTGATACACTTTGTTATACAGCAGAAACTAACACACCATTGTAAAGCAATTATACTCAAATAAAGATGTTAAATTTAACCCAAAAAATAAATAAATAAATTCAAAAAATAAAACATATTAATTTATTGGATCAATCCCCTTTAAATGTGGTCATTCTCCTATCATGGCTGCCACTGGCAACTCACGCAATCATCCTCCCTACTTGGTTGGCCTCCGATTATCCACTCTGGGCTGCTGCCATGCAGATGCCTTCTCCATGCTGCTTGCGTTGCATTGTCCTGCACTGGGTCTCTACCTCTGTCACTCTCTTTGCATGGTGCACTCCTCATCACATTCAGGGTCTGACAGCATGCCAGGGTGCCCCTCCAAATGCCCCCAGATGTGGATGCCTACCTTGCTCAGCCCTACTCAATAGCTTTCCTCAGGAATTAATCAGGAAGGAAACCTGGATTGAGGTAGGAAAGAAGCATGATTTGAAATAGTTTTTGATTCTTGCCAAATAATATATGACTTGAATTCTTTTAAAGGTCTCATTACTTTGTCGTCACATTTGGCCATGATATTATTCAGTAAATTGGCTACATATTGTTGCAATGATGAAATTTACCTTCAAAGGATAAAAATCACTGAAAAGAATCAGAAGAACATTATACAATCTCTGTCACACCCATTATGATGGATAACATCAAAAACAAACAACAAAAAAAGAAAAAAACAAGCATTGGCAAGGATGTGAAGAAATTGGAACCCTGTGCACTACTGGTAGAAATGTAAGATGGCTAACCACTACAGAAAACAATAAGGAGTTTCCTCAACAAATAAATAGAATTACCATATGATCCAGCGATTCCACTTCTAGATACATACCCAAAAGGAGTGAAAACAGAGACTCAAAGAAATATTTATAAACCCATGTTCATAGCAGCATTATTCAAAATAGGCAAAAGGTAGACACACCTAAGTGTCCACCAGTGGATAAATGGATTAAAAAGTACAGTATACACATACGATGGAATATTATTCAGCTTTAAAAAGGAAGAAAATTCTGACATATGTTATAACATGGATGAGCCTTGAGGATATTATGCTAATTGAAATAAGCCAGTCACAAAAGCACAAATACCATATGATTCTACTTGTATGAAATACCTAGAGTAGTCACATTCACAGAGACAGAAAGTATATTAAAGATTATTAGGCACTGTGGGTAGAGGGAACAGGGAACTATTGTTTAATGGTTACAAAGTTTCGGTTCTGAAGGTACAAAGAGTTCTAGAGATGGATGATGGTGATGGTTGTAAAACAAAGAGAATATATATATATATTTTTTTGCAGTACGCAGGCCTCTCACTGTTGTGGCCTCTCCCGTTGCAGAGCACAGGCTCCGGACGCGCAGGCTCAGCGGCCATAGCTCACGGGCCCAGCCGCTCCGCGGCGTGTGGGATCTTCCCAGACCGGGGCACGAACCCGTGTCCCCTGAATCAGCAGGCGTACTCTCAACCACTGCGCCACCAGTGAAGCCCGAGAATATATTTTTAATGCCATAAAACTATACACCTAAAATGTATAGATGGGTCAAGATGATAAATTTTATGCTATGTTTTTTCTTAGTTCTGGCTTCTATAAGAAAATACCATTAACTAGGTGCCTTATAAACATAAACAATATAATGCTATATTCATAGTTCTGGAGGCTGGGAAGTCAAAATCAAGGCAACAGCAGATTCGGTGTCTGGTGAGGATCTACTTCCTGGTTCACTGATGGCCCCCTTCTCTCTGTCTTCTCATGGCAGAAGGGGCAAAGGAGCTCTCTGGGATCTCTTTTTTAAAGACAGTCATCCCATACATCAGGGCTCTGTCTTTATGACCTAATCATCTCCCAAAGCCCCACCTTCTGATACCATCATATTGGGGTTAGGTTTTAACATATTAATGGGGGAACACAAATATTCAGCCTATAACACATGTATTTTACCACAATAAAAATATTTTAGGAATACTGTACAATCTCTGAATATTATTTCAAAAGAGATGTTTTAGAAATACCCCAAGCATGCAAACATTGATGGAACAAGTGCATAATTCCTATGTGATATCTACATTGAAAAAGCAATACTCATATTTCTATACTATTTCATAGAAATACCCATATATTTATGGTAACCATAATACTTAGCTATATTTAAATACAAGTATAGGAATCTTAGAGGGGGTGATATTCTATTTCGATCTTGGATAAATTAATATAAATTCGATTTATTCATATTTTTAGGAAACATATTTTCAGAATAATTTTGGCTTAACACATGTGTGAAATGTCCATAAAATTCCCTCAGCCATGCATATAATAAAAAAATATGTAAAAGAAACAACAGATAATGCCAATAATAAACTCTTCCAAGTCCATAAAATATATTGGTGTTGATTTGAATAGTGCAATCAGTCTACATGAATGTTTTAGGCAACTTGGTTTAATTCAGCAAACTTTCATTGAACAGCTGTTTATGCCAGATATAGTATTAAGTAGTGAGGCTATAGAGATTAATATAACATGATTCCTACCCGCTAGGATTTTAAATATTCTAGTTGGAAGAAGACAGAGGGTAAGAGCAGAACTGGCATTTGCTGGAAACCTGAATACATTATCTAACGTAATCCTCACAACCTCCATATAAGCTAGATGTCATTATCCCCATTTTTTCAGATGAGGAAACTGAGGCTTAGAGAACTAAATAAATCACCGAAAGATAACTATTAGTGAAACATGGATATCTAATTTCTGATTCCGAAATCCATGCTCTGTCTCTAACCTAACTATGATGTATTAAATTATACCAAGCTGTATCACACAATACAGATAGGCACAGGAATAAATAATTATAACCCACTGCAATACAGGTAATACTAAAAGTACTCACAATGCAGAGAAATGACAGACAAGGAGTGATCAACTTTGCTCCTTGGGGTAGGCTCAGAGACACTTGAACAAAGTGGTTAATCTGCAGTGCAATGTGAGATTACAAGTGACAAGGGAGGAAAGAATACTCAACGATAATGGGAAACATTTGAAATATTTCCTTTGTCCCTCAGTATCAGTTTTGCCTCTGGTAGAAAATATCCTCCTTTTCCTTCTCCCTGTTTGTATGCTTCCTCTCTTAGAAAAACTCGATTAAAACTCAGCAGTGCACAATTCTTCCTCTAATTAAGATGTCTTTTTTCTCATTCATTCATCCTTCCAATTCACTTCTCTGCTCCGCAGCTCACCCATAAGAAGGTATCCATCCCATTGCATTGCACCTTGCTTATAAATGTTCACAGATCTTTGCCAAGTGAGGTCGCCAGTTTCACTGTTGCTGTTACATAAATAGATCCTTACAACACATATGTGTTTTTGAATATGTTCTTTATTTTTGTAATATGTTTATACTTGGCATATCTTGGTGTGTATCATGTAGATGCTGCGGTGTGACACCTTCTGTCTCTTTTACATCTCCACGTTGTGTCTGAAATCATTTTCAGCACATGAGGGATGCTTAGGAGATATTACTAATTGATTTTAAGTTTTCTCAAAGAACATTCATTATCATTATCATTATGCCCACATTGGACAAGTGTCAGATGTCAATGTCTACTTGATAGAAAGAAATCGACTCTTGAATGTTAATATTTTGGTGAAATAGATAACAATTTTCTAGGAAAATGCTCTTTTGATGTAATGACTGCATATAGACTTACTCTTTCTCTAGGGGAGAAAAAAGGCACTCCTACAATGCACACCTCCCAGACTGCGTTAGTGATGGGGCTAATACAGATGCTCAGAGCTACATCCCCTACCCAGAGCTGACATTCTTTTTATCCATCATACTTCAAGCATCAGATCACTAATTCATGTACAGGATAAGACAACTGCCAAATTACTAGACTACAGAGAAGTTCTTCAGACACCTGTCACGTTGATGAAAGCAGTACTGACCTTTGCTGGTTCAAGGTCGATAATGAGATAAGTCAGGCAGGAAGAGCGGTGTGTGCCTATTCCATTAATGTGCGCTGTGTGCTCACAGGAGCACCGCATCTCCTGTCAATTAGCGTGGGGAAACTAGGGACTGCTGATTACCAGAGACGTGGCACAGAGAGCCGCAGTTACCTCTACTTCTGTACCCTGCTGCATTTTAATTAGCCCCAGTCCCTCGACTATTTCTTCAGTGCTTCGTTATTGCCATCTTCAAGAAACTCAGGTAAGGTTTTTATATTTCATATCGTTAATTGGAAGAAATGTTGAACACTCTAGTAATGGAGTGTGATGACACTGGACTCTGGGTGAAGGCTTTGTGGAGCTTCTTAGAACAATACCGTCTTGACTTGCTCAGATCGTGTGTAGCAGGACCAGTGAGAGAACCACACGGAGAGATGGACGGCTTCCAGTAGGGAAGCTGCAGGGAAGCAGCTAGGAAAGAGACAAACGTGATGGTGGCAACACAGACAGGCCTGTCCATGGAGGAGTCTGTCTGTACTCTTACAAAGAAAAAGGCTATAAACAAGCAATCTTTGAATCCACAAATAAAGAAATAAAAGAAAGGAATTAAAAAAACCTGAAAAGGAAAAAGTCTTCATCTTTTTCATAGTTCTCTCTTATAAAAAGAAACGATTTAACCTTGGCAAAATCATTCTACCCAGATATATTTAACAGGAAATAAAGTTAAAATATTAAAGTTAGCAGAGTTTGTTCTCATATACCAACAGCCTGGTTCTCCCAGAACAGTGGTTCTCAAACTCGAGTGAACATCACGACCACCCGGAGGGCTGTGAAAGCAAAGATTGCTGGGCTCACACCCCACCTTCTTCAAGTTTCTGATTCAGTAGGTCTGGGGTGGGTTAGAGGATCTGCATTTCTAACAAGTTCCCAGGTGCCGTTGATGCTGCTCATGGGAAGCAGAGGACCATACTTTGAGAATCACTTTCCTAGAGACAGCTAACCAAATTGCCTAAAAGAAATAATGAGTCCTTGCCTTTTAGAACAAAGAAACTGTTACACATGATCGCCTAAGTCACTGAAATATTAGCATGAAACTTTATATGCATTAACGTCATTATTTTATTTAATCACATTAACTGAAATATTGGGGATTTTTGTGTATGAAATTCTTTAGTGCAACAATGTTCATAAGGGGTTCCTGGTAAAGTAAAAAGGGCCTCTCTTCGGTAATACTTGCCTCCTTAATGCCATCCTCTTACCCTGAGAAACTGTCTTTATTCATAGAGGATAAATCATAACTAGCCATAGACCAAGCTATAGGAACAATGATCTGGTAAGTATTTGAAGTAGTTGAATACATGTGTATGGTTATGTCAAAGATTAGCTGGGTATTCTAGCTCTAGATTTATCTAAAAAGTATTCAGAACCAAACATTACACATAACCATTATGACTATGGAACAACTTGTTTTAATATATGCAAACTTAAGTTACATATATGCAAGACGTGGAAACCCACTTAGAAATCTTGGTTCTTTCTAGCTTTAGGATTTCATGACAGGGATCCCTCTTTTCTACTTGAGTCAACATGTTTAGTGCCTGGTGGGATGTTCAGATTAAAAAGGAACTTTGTAAATTCTGAGCTCAATCTCTTTAGCAAGTCTTTAATTTGGATCAGCACCACATTGAAAATACCTCTTCAGTTGCATCTCCCCAGTGTTCGTACAGGCAGAAGCTCAAAACCACACTCCAAAATATCTACCAACCCAGATACCGCTAGAATAAGTAATGCATACAGTAACGTTCTGTACCACTGAAAGATCAAATCTTTTGAGAAATTATTCCTATGGCAGAAATTGTCCATTGAAATCCTTGGAAAGGGTACTAGCAGATCATTACATTCGAATTCAACTGAAAAATCACTTGAAATTCACAGGTATTTTCTCTCTCTACTTTATTTCAACATTAGAATGTTCCATGTTACTAATTTAATAGCTTAGTATTCTGAAATTAGTGAATTCTAAATCCCCTCTACAACATCAAATTTATTGAGCGCTTCCAATCAATTTCAAAGTTCATGCTGATTATGTAAGATAGACTAGTACAGGGCTTCCCTGGTGGCGCAGTGGTTGAGAGTCCACCTGCCGATGCAGGGGACATGGGTTCGTGCCCCAGTCCGGGAAGATCCCACATGCTGCGGAGCGGCTGGGCCCGTGAGCCGTGAGCCATGGCCACTGAGCCTGTGCATCCGGAGACTGTGCTCCACAACGGGAGAAGCCACAACAGTGAGAGGCCCGCATACCGCAAAAAAAAAAAAAAAAAAAAAGACTAGTACAGAGTCTGTGACCTTGTACAAATAAGGAACAGCTCAAGGTTTCAGAAACTGAAAGTCTAGCCATGAAACTTTCTTCTCCCTTCTGCCCTCAGGATTTCAGCCTGTGAATGGATTGCTCAGGCACCCCTGTTTTTTCAGAGTGTTCACGTAGCCCCTCATTTTTCTTCTCATTGTTTTAGAAAATAAAGATAAAATAGACTTTCTCTCACACCGCAGCACACCTCAAGTCAAAAATCACCAAGCTTTTACGTAGAAAATTCCTTTCATTCACCCAAACCTCTTATGGGCGCAGAGTGGGACTTTCAGGTGACAAGACATGTACAGGTCAGGAAGGTGAGGAAGAGGAAAATCTCAAGCCCTTTTTTTAAAAAAAATTATTTATTTATTTTTATTTTTGACTGCAATGGGTCCTCGTTGCTGCGCATGGGCTTTCTCTAGTTGTGGTGAGCAGAGGCTACTCTTCATTGCGGTGTGCGGGCTTCTCATTGCTGTGGCTTCTCTTGTTGCAGAGCATGGGCTCTAGGCATGCAGGCTTCAGAAGTTGTGGCATGTGGGCTCAGTAGCTGTGGTTCAGGTAGCCCTTTCTTTTTTGACATTGACATTCCACTTACACAGGGAACATATGTAAAGTCTGCAAGGATCATAGTCAAAAGTATTTGTATTTATAGAGGAGTAAACTGAGGCCCAGATGATTGCAGTAATAGAGAAAAATAAAGACTTGGCTTATAAATTTTTTAAATGAGAGTGTAAAATTCTTGAATGCTGGAGTCACACATATTTTACAGGGATCCCATAAAATGAGTCTACTGACTTTTCTTGCCTTATACATTTGAAATCTCACAGTCCAAGTTTTCATTTTCACCATGTATTTTGGTAGCTTCTGAGACGAGTCCAAGTCATTTATTGTTTCCTTCAGGCTGTCAGATTAAGGGTCTATATACTCCTTATACAAACCTAGAGAAGACTGAGTCTTTACAAACCAAATCATTAAGACTACATGCCCACACATAAGCAATAATGAAAGTTTATACACGAAAGGGTTTTTTGTTTTGTTTATTTTGTTTACCACCTACTCTTATTCACATTCCTCCTGGAAGAGAATTGTAAAAGAAGGGGAAAAGAGAGGAAAAAAAGGAGGTGAGTTTGTATGCGTGTGTGCGTGTGAGTGTGTGTGTGTGTGTGTGTGTGTATAGAATCGGACTGCCCTCTGGTGGACACAATTTATTTCTTTATTCTTTTAAAACACAACAAAGGAGAAAGAAAGGCAGCAAGAAAGAACAGGGAAAAGGGAAATTAGAAAATGAAAAAAGGGAAAGAATATAGAAAAAACAAAGTAAAAAGAAGAAAATGAAATAGAAAATACTGGAGAAAGAAACTCAGGGGAATCAAGAATGATATTTATGTTAAGTAAAGAAGGAAGAGTAAGGAGTGTGAGCAAAAACAAAACAAAAAATGACTAGTTTCACCTTACCATTTGATCAATCCCAGAATTTTTTACGGATAAACAAAAAATTACAAATGCTAAATACAAACGGCATATTAGCTTTTTTTTCTTTTTCAATATATCTGTTTTGTGCATTTAAACTATGCTTTAACAGCAGCTGTTAGACATAAGAATTAAGGAAACATTTTGTGGAACATAATTGTGAAAAAAGTTTAGGAATGGCAAATTGCTTTTCCTTGCACTTTTGTAAGTTGCACATAACTCCCAACAGAACACGACAAGTCACGGGCATATAGTGCTGGGTTCACTACATATATGCCACAAAAACAGGGGAAGATTGTGATTTTGTTTGTTTGTTTTTGACAAACTGAATGATTTGCTCACAGATATTCTAGCTGTTTAGATGCCTTGAAAGGGAAAATAACACAGATTAAAATATTATAAAATTTAGAATGAATAGGCCTTTTAAAATCTGGTTTATTACATAGACTACAAGAAGCTGAAGTCTTATTGACAACTGCCAATGTCCCGCATACGTTCCACTGCCAAATTTTGGAATGTGCATCATTAAGGTCAGCTAAGAGCAAAGAAAAATTCAGAGGATGCTCAAAGCACCACACTCATGCCCCCAACCCTTCACTGACCAAAAATAACACCAACTGGAGCCATCGTATCTCTGATGGCGAGTAGACATGAAACTGTCACTGCCCACCCATGTACAAGGGATTCAACGGCGCAGAAGAGAGGTTCCCAAGCCCAGCCCCTAACCTGTTCTCATCAGCCTGCACCAGTGAAGAGCTCAGTGCCTTCCCAGAACTGATTATCACTCACTCGTCACCACTGAAACAAACACAGTGATCTCTCACCTTATGGAATTTGCAAACAATCACCTTCTTCTTGCAAGACTGTAAGCCCCCTTAATATTTACCCAAAGGGCTATTCTGAAAATGGGCAGAATTAATTAGGTTCATTGAAAGCCATTAAGACATTCTGGGGCGTGCAACCAAACTGAAGCTAAACAGTGTAGAAAGGAAACACATACACAGACAGCTGTGACAGAAATCATAGGCACGGGTGTGACAGAAGGAAAAGAAAAGCAAATACAGGAGTTCTTTTTTCACAGACAGATCTCTTCCTTCTGTCCCAGAAAGGGCAGCCGCAAAGGTCACAGGAGCATCCCTCTCTGCCTACAGGTAAGGCGAGGATGTGACCACACGTGCCTCCTCCTCACAGGTGGAACCTGGCACAGTGGCATCTCCTGGGGTCATTCTTGGCTGAGCACTGGTTCACGAGACTGAAGGGAAATTCAAAGGCAGTTAGGTTCAAGTGGACACACAGTCACGTAGAACACGGGACTGACCTTTGGCTTTAACGCCCGGACCTTGTGTTTCTTTGAAACACTGAACACCCTACCTAGTTTGAAATATTCTCATTAGGTGCTAACCTAAAGGTGCTGGTAATGAAAATGCATTCTGTTTCTTAAGTATTTAAATTTCTAGGGAACCATGTCCTTGTCACCTCTTGGTCTGCACAAGTTACATAATATAATATGAATCTCTTTTTATTCTTCCTCTCCTTCTCTCTCTCTCAATTTATTCACTATTATCACGTCTTTCCATACTGAAAAGTAGAACCTAATTATCTTCAAGAACCTTCATTTTGCACAAGCATGAGAAAATGAACTTCCCACTCTGCTAGCAGCAGCCCCTGATCAAAAAAGGGATCTCTCCCCCTTGGCAAGCAGGATATACTACACGCAGGAATCAGACAGTAGGAAAGACAGTTCCACAGTGGTGGAGCAAAATTTCTAAATATCATTAAAGAAAAAAGTCTCCAAACTTTAGCATGATAAAGATTTAATATCCAAGGTGAAATTCATTTCCCATATTTAAAAAAATTTAACTTTGAGAATTACTTTTGTTTGGCAGGCATTGCTGACTACAAAATTGTTTACATTGGGAGGTAAGTCACCAACTTAAAAAACAGACACCAACAAAAAAATTTCAGATTTTTTTTTTTGAGAAATTACAAACTTATCAAAACCAAAAATGTGGGGTTTTTCCTTTCACTAAGCTAAAAGTTCAGTTTTATCAAATGTCTAAATCAACACATGATTATAAATGGGACATTAGCAAAAATATTATTTTAGAACACAAAGATAATACATTTAAACCTTATTATCTGCCTTGCAGCAATTTTGGGTGTTCATAAACAGTAATGTTAATTGTTGACATTTATCACTAAGTGTGATGGGCAGAGTACCTCTCTAAACATAATCCAGGTTGCTAATGGCAAAATGATCAGCTGTACTTCAAATGATTTAGGATATAAACTTTGTGCTTTTAGCAATTTCAGAAAATTAAAAACGATCTCAATTTTTAAAAATTACATCGCATTTAATATAACTCTAAAAAATGAAGCTTCAATCAAGGTAGTTAAAAGAACACTTCTGTAACTAGATTAATTCACGCAATTATCATTTATAAGATTAATTTTACTTGAGGCTCATAATTATTTCCTTAGTAGTAATTACTAGCTTAGACCCACAGCGATTGACTCAAAAGTTTCTTATTCATTCAGAAAACATTTATTCACTACTGGGTGCTAGCAATACGTTATTTTGCTTCTAATTGATATTTTCCAAATGCTGACATTAGAGAAGAAGAAACAGACAAGTATTTGATATAGTTTTATAAATATCTTAAAAATCCATCGCAGCAGCACAATAAAGGGCTACCTAACCAAACCTAGAAGAACCAGGAAGACCTTCTGAAAGAGATGACATATGAGTAATGTTTCTAATAATAATAGTAATAATAACATTTATTCTAAATGTTTCTCTTTTTTTTGCTTAACATTCACAGCAGTCCTATGATAGATGCAATATTATTATCAGTTAAGAAAGTGAGGGCAATAGGGATTAAGTTACTTGCCCACAGCAGTACAGAGAGGAAGTGGATGTTTCTGGATACAAATCTAGACTAGCCTGAATCCGTAGCCCATTTTTAACCAGCCACTATGATGAACTCTTTCCTGTTTCAAGCAGAGGGAAGAAGGCTTCAAGGGTCCTGAGGTCTGGGAAAACACTAAGTATTCAAAGACCTGGAAGCAGATCAGTAGAGTTAAAGCACAGAGTATCAGATGGGTGCTAGTGCCCAAAATCAAACGAAATATATCAATAAGAATTGCAGACCCTGCTGGTTACAACGCTAATTCAAGTAATTGTACCAGGCAGGAAAGACGAGTTTGCGCCACAGTAACAATACAGCTCTGAAATCTCAGTGGCTTAAAACAACAAACGTTTATTTCTTGCTCCTATGAGAAGTCCAATATGGGAGGTTCTGCTTATCAGAACCACTCAGAAACCACGGTTAATGTGGGCTCCCTCTTAACTCTCGGCCCCCAGGATAGTTCTGGTAGGAAAAGAGAAAATTGCAGTCAAGCCCCAGCTATTAAATGCCTTAGCCCAGAGGTGATGTATATCATATTTACTAACATTTCATTGTCCAATACTAGTTACATGATCACACCTCACTTCAAAAGAGTAAGAAGTACATTCCCCCTTATACTTAGAAGTTGAGCAGTACTGGATATTGGTAATTATAAGTAATGCATACTATAGTGATTTTTCCAGTATTGAGAGATAATAGCATGCAGCACATAAAAATATGATTTGAAGTCAGACATAGTGAGGCTGGAATCCTAATTTGACAACTTGTTAGTTTATTCTAATTAGATACTTTACCCTCAAAATTGCAGTTACTTTTTATTAAATATAGGAACATTATCCTTCCAAGATTGTTGTGAAGTTTAAATGCAATCATATATAAAAAGCATAATGTAAGTGCTTATGACAGAATAAAAACTTAATAAATGGTGGTTTCATTTTGAATTGGTCAAGAATTTGTCACTCAGGAAAAGTTAAGAGTTCAGGAAAAGGATTGTAGGAAAACAGTTGATTAGAGTGGTTACCTTAGGTTATACAATGAAATCTTCAGGGAAGCTACAGGAAATTAAAATGTATATGCCATAAACAAGAGATCTCTACCTTGGTCCTCCCTTCTATTTATTTTTTTATAGCTGCACAACAAATCACCACAAACTTGGTGGCTTAAAACAATTCCCATGCGTTAGCTCAGAGAAGTCCAGGCAGGGTGCACCTGGGTTCTCTGCTTCATCACCAGAGTGAAATCAAGGTGTTGCCCAATCTGTGTTCTCATGTGGAGCTCGGGGTCTTCCCTAGTCTTCCGCAGTTATTGCAGAATTCATTTCCTTCCAACTATGAGATGGAGGTCCCTGTTCCTTGCTGGCTGTCAGGCAGGAGCTGCTCTTGGCTCTGAGAGGCTTTCCAGAGTTCCTTGCCACATGGTCCCCCAAGGCAGTTTATGACAGGGATGTTTGTTTTCTTCCAGATCAGTGATACTCTTTTCTCTGACTCCTTCCTCTGTGATTAACCAGAGAAAACTCTATGCTTTTGAAAGGATCACTTGATTAGCTCATGCCCACTCCAGATAATCCCCCTTCTGTAATATTGATATAATGTAACATAATCACTGGAGTGATATCTCATCATATTCAGAGGTCCCACCTATACATCATGGAAGAGGATTATATATAGATGAGGGTCACTGGTAACCACCTTAGAATTCCAGCTACCACATTCCTTCACTGTTCTTACATGTTGAGCACAGCAATGTTTTAAAGTACAAACAGTGATTCATAGAGGTAGAGCAAAGGAGCACCTATGATATATAACAAACAATCCTGAGTGCTGCCTAACGTTTGATGACAAACATGGTACATACAATCCTTATTGCAAACTAGCCTAGGATTCCTAGAACAAACAACTTGTTTCTTTCATTTGGAAACCCATTCCTAAGGATCATCTTCACATATTTGTTGTAAGACAATTTTCCATGTGCCTTGCATTTCTGAACATCTTGTAAGCAGAGATACATACTGCCCTTTGTTCTAGTCTATCTTTTAAAAGATATTTGTAGATAAAACAGCCTTGGAAGATGGAGATTGTGTCTCTCTCCAGAGCAAAGGGCATGTTTGCTTACTAACCTGTGTGATAAAGATATCTCCTTCCAAAGAAAAGGACAGGCATGCATACTGCCCACTATAAAAGATTCAGCTTCCACAAGTCAAGATTTCTCTAGTGGAACACAGCACACTGTGTGTGATCCATCCATCTGGATCCATCTGCTTTCACCCCCATGGAATATGGAGACAAAGGAAAACTGACCAGTCTGGCTACTGTTATTTCTGTGAATAATAAACTGTGCTTCATCTCTGACCCAAGATTCTCATGCCTTCTACCAGCATCCATGAAATTATGGCAAACTAACATATTATTGTGCAAGTGAAGTAAAATCTTAGACGTTTCATGGTTCTGGACAATATTCAATGTTTTGGAAGAGAGGATATGTTAGCTAGGCAGCAGTAAGGAAAGGACGGGGTTAAATCAAAGTGTGCCTTGTTTTTGCAAAAACTCACTGTTAAATTGTAGAAAGTTCCAAACACAAGATGTTCCAAAAAGGTTACAGTGCATTCCAGTCAACAAGATACCACAGTGCAAACAAATAGCCAAACACCTACTTGCTTGCAGTTTTTGGCAGCCTAGAGTAACCTTTGCTTCATTATAATGATCATGCCTACCCTTTCATGAATATGCATGACCCCCCAGGCTTAAAATTTCCCCATCCACCCATATGGGGAGACAGTTGAGAGCTATCTCCCTGTCTCCTTACTTATCCCAAGTAATAAATGTTTCTGCTTTCATAGAAAGTACTTAGTGTGTTCATTGGCTAAGCACCTAAGTGATGAATCCATTGAATCCTGTAACAGATATAAGGAACAGACAATGAAAAAATCTGCTTTCAGAAAAAAAAGTTACTGCATTTATTTGTAAAGAATTATACATACAGGGGCTTCCCTGGTGGTGCAGTGGTTGAGAGTCCGCCTGCCGATGCAGGGGAGGCGGGTTCACGCCCCGGTCCGGAAAGATCCCACATGCTGCGGAGCGGCTGGACCCGTGAGCCATGGCCGCTGAGCCTGCGTGTCCGGAGCCTGTGCTCCGCGACAGGAGAGGCCACAACAGTGAGAGGCCCGTGTACCGCAAAAAAAAAAAAAAAAAAAAAAAAAAAGAATATGCATACATATTTTCCCCCTTATGTGATAAGCATTCTGGCAGGATGCACTTAAAATTACCTAGATTGATTAAAAAACTAAAAAAGAGTTACCATATGATCCATCAATCCCACTCCTGCGCATATATCTAGAAAAGATGAAAACTCTAATTCGAAGCAATACCTGCACACCAATGTTCATAGTGGCACTATTCACAATAGCCAAGACATGGAAACAACTTAAATGTCCATCAACAGATGAATGGATAAGAAAATGTGGCATATATATACACACACACACACACGCACATGTGCGCGCACACACACACACACTACGGAATACCAGTCAGCCATAAAAAAAGAATGAAATAATGTCATTTGCAGCAACATGGATAGACCCAGAGATTACCATACAAAGTGAAGTAAGTCAGACAGAGAAAGACAAATATTATATGATAGCTCTCATATGTGGAATCTAAAAAAATAATAAAAATCAACTTCTTTACAAAACAGAAACACACTCACAGACATAGAAAACAAACATATGGTTACCAAAGGGGAAAGGGGAGGGGGAGGGATAAATTAGAAGTATGGGGTGAATAGATACACACCACTATAAATAAATTAGATAGGCAGAAGGGGAGAGGCAGCATGTTCAAAGGGGGGCCTCCTGAGTGGGGAGTTCCAGAGTTTACAGCACCCTCAAACTGGAGACTACTATAATCACACAGAAACTAAGAAAGTCAACTGATATTAGAACTGGGCTCCTTCAATAAAGATCCTGATTTCAAGAAACCTTCAAGATGGCAGAGGAGTAAGACGTGGAGATCACCGTCCTCCCCAAAAATACATCAGAAATACATCCACATATGGAACAGCTCCTACAGAACACCCACTGAATGTTGGCAGAAGACCACAGACTTCCCAAAAGCCGTATGGTTGACAGGGTCCTGGTGCTCCGGCCGAGTGTCAGGCCTATGCCCCTGATGTGGGAGAGCCAAGTTCAGGATATTGGTCCACCAGAGACCTCTTGGCTCCACGTGATATCAAACGGGAATAGCTCTCCCAGAGATCTCCGTCTCAACGCTAAGACCCAGCTCCACTCAACAACCAGCAAGCTACAGTGCTAGACACCCTATCCCAAACAACTAGCAAGAAAGGAACACAACCCCACCCATTAGCAGAGAGGCTGCCTAAAATCATAATAAGGTCACAAACACCTCAAAAAACACCACGGGATGCGGTCCTGCCCACCAGAAAGACAAGATCCAGCCTCATCCACCAGAACACAGGCACTAGTCCCCTCCACCAGGAAGCCTACACAAACCACTGAACCAACCTTAGCCACTGGGGGAAGACACCAAAAACAACGGGAACTATGAACCTGCAGCCTGTGAAAAGGAGACCCCAAACACAGTAAGTGAAACAAAATGAGAAGACAGAGAAGCACACAGCAAATGAAGGAGCAAGGTAAAAACCCACCAGACCTAACAAATGAAGACATAATAGGCAATCTACCTGAAAAAGAATTCAGAATAATGATAGTAAAGATGATCCAAAATCTTGGAAATAGAATGCCGAAAATACAAGAATGGTTTAACAAGGACCTAGAACAACTAAAGAGCAAACAAACAGTGATGAACAACACAATAAATGAAATTAAAAATTCTCTAGAAGGAATCAATAGCAGATAACTGAGGAAGAAGACCGCATAAGTGAACTGGAACATAAAATAGTGGAAATAACTACCGCAGAGCAGAATACCGAAAAAACAATGAAAAGAATTGAGGACAATCTCAGAGACCTCTGGGACAACATTAAATGCACCAACATTTGAATTATAGGGATCCCAGGAGAAGAAGAGAAAAAGAAAGGGACTGAGAAAATATTTGAAGAGATTATAGTTGAAAACTTCCCTAATATGGGAAAAGATATAGTCAATCAAGTCCAGGAAGCACAGAGAGTCCCATATAGGATAAATCCAAGGAGAAACATACCAAGACACATATTAATCAGACTATCAAAAATTAAATACAAACAAAAAATATTAAAAGCAGCAAGGGAAAAACAACAAATAACATACAAGGGAATCCCTATAAGGTTAACAGCAGATCTTTCATCAGAAACCCTACAAGCCAGAAGGGAGTGGCAGGACATATTACAAGTGATGAAAGGGAAAAACCTACAACCAAGATTACTCTACCCAGCAAGGATCTCATTCAGATTCAACAGAGAAATTAAAACATTTACAGACAAGCAAAAGCTAAGAGAATTCAGCACCACCAAACCAGCTTTACAACAAAAGCTAAAGGAACTCCGCTAGGCAGGAAACACAAGAGAAGGAAAAGACCTACAAAAACAAACCCAAAACAATTAAGAAAATGGTAATAGAAACATACGTATCAATAACTACCTTAAAAGTAAATGGATTAAATGTTCCAACCAAAAAACATAGACTGTCTGAATGGATACAAAAACAAGACCTGTATATATGCTGTCTACAAGAGACCCACTTCAGACCTAGGGACACATACAGACTGAAAGTGAAGGAACGTAAAAACATATTCCATGCAAATGGAAATCAAAAGAAAACTGGAGTAGCAATTCTCATATCAGACAAAACACACTTTAAAATAAAGACTATTACAAGAGACAAAGAAGAACATTACATAATGACCAAGAGATCAATCCAAGAAGAAGATATAACAATTGTAAATAGTTATGCACCCAACATAGGAGCACCTCAATACATAAGGCAAATGCTAACAGCCATAAAAGGGGAAATCGACAGTAACACAATCATAGTAGGGGACTTTAACACCCCACTTTCACCAATGGACAGATCATCCACAATGAAAATAAATAAGGAAACACAAGCTTTAAATGATATATTAAACAAGATGGACTTAATTGATATTCATAGGACATTCCATCCAAAAACAATAGAATACACTTTCTTCTCAACTGCTCATGGAACATTCTCCAGGACAGATCATATCTTGGGTCACAAATCAAGCCTTGGTAAATTTAAGAAAACTGAAATTGTATCAAGTATCTTTTCCGACTGTAATGCTATGAGACTAGATATCAATTACAGGAAAAAATCTGTAAAAAATACACACACATGGAAGCTAAAAAATACACTACTAAATAACCAAGACATCATTGAAGAAATCAAAGAGGAAATCAAAAAATATCTAGAGACAAATGACAATGGAAACACGACAAACCAAAACCTATGGGATGCAGCAAAAGCAGTTCTAAGCGGGAAGTTTATAGCAATACAATCCTATCTCAAGAAACAAGAAACATCTCAAATAAACAAACTAACCTTACACCTAAAGCAATTAGAGAAAGAAAAACAAAAAATCCCAAAGTTAGCAGAAGGAAAGAAATCATAAAGTTCAGATTAGAAATAAATGAAAAAGAAATGAAGGAAACAATAGCAAAGATCAATAAAACTAAAAGCTGGTTCTTTGAGAAGATAAAATCAATAAACCATTAGCCAGAATCATCAAGAAAAAAAGGGAGAAGACTCAAATCAATACAATTAGAAATGAAAAAGGAGAAATAACAACTGACACTGAAGAAATACAAACGATCATGAGAGATTACTACAAGCAACTATATGCCAATAAAATGGACAACCTGGAAGAAATAGACAGATGCTTAGAAAAGCACAACCATCTGAGGCTGAAACAGGAAGAAACAGAAAATATAAACAGAGCAATCACAAGCACTGAAATTGAGGCTGTGATTAAAAATCTTCCAACAGGGGCTTCCCTGGTGGCGCAGTGGTTGACAGTCCGCCTACCAATACAGGGGACACGGGTTCATGCCCCGGTCTGGGAAGATCCCACATGCTGCGGAGCGGCTGGGTCCATGAGCCATGGCCGCTGAGCCTGCACGTCCAGAGCCTGTGCTCCACAATGGGAGAGGCCACAACAGTGAGAGGCCCACGTACAGCAAAAAACAAAAACAAAAACAACAACAAAAACAAAAACAAAAAAACCAAAAATCTTCCAACAAACAAAAGTCCAGGACCAGATGGCTTCACAGGTGAATTCTATCAAACATTTAGAGAAAAGCTAACACCTATCCTTCTCAAACTCATCCAAAATATAGCAGAGAGAGGAACACTCCCAAACTCACTCTACAAGACCACCATCACCCAATACCAAAACCAGACAGAGATGTCACAAAGAAAGAAAACTACAGGCCAATATCACTGATGAATACAGATGTAAAAATCCTCAACAAAATACTAACAAACAGAATCCAGCAGCACATTAGAAAGATCACACACCATGATCAAGTGGGGTTTAGCCCAGGAATGCAAGGATTTTTCAATATACACAAATCAATCAATGTGATAAACCATATTAAAAAATTGAAGGAGAAAAACCATATGATCATTTCAATAGATTCAGAAAAAGCTTTTGAAAAAATTCAACACCCATTTAAGATAAAAACCCTCCAAAAGTATGCATAGAGGGAACTTACCTGAAAATAATAAGGCCCATATTTGACAAACCCACAGCCAACATTGTTCTCAATGGTGAAAAACTGAAACCATTTCCTCTAAGATCAGGAACAAGACAAGGTTGTCCACTCTCACCAATATTACTCAACATAGTTTTGGAAGTTTTATACACAGCAATCCAAAAGGAATCCAAACGGGCAAAGAAGAAGTAAAACTGTCACTGTTGGCAGATGACATGATACTATACATAGAGAATCCTACCAGATAACTACTAGAGCTAATCAATGAATTTGGTAAAGTAGCAGGATACAAAATTAATGCACAGAAATTTCTTGCATTCCTACAAAGTAATGATGAAAAATCTGAAGGAGAAATTAAGGAAACACTCCCATTTACCACTGCACAACAAGAATAAAATATCTAGGAATAAACCTACTTAAGGAGACAAAAGACCTGTATACAGAAAACTATAAGACACTGATGAAAGAAATTAAAGATGACACAAACAGATGGAGTGATATACCATGTTTTTGGATTGCAAGAATCAACATTGTGAAAACGACTATACTACCCAAAGCAATCTACAGATTCAATGAAACCCCTATCAAACTACCAATGGCAATCTTCACAGAACAAGAAAAAAATTTCACAATTTGTATGGAAACACAAAAGACCCTGAATAGCCAAAGCAATCTTGAGAAAGAAAAATGAAGCTGGAGGAATCAGGCTCCCAGGCTTCAGACTATACTACAAAGCTACAGTAATCAAGACAATATGGTACTGGCACAAAACCAGAAATATAGATCAATGGAACAGGATAGAAAGCCCAGAGATAAACCCACACACATATGGTCACCTTATCTTTGATAAAGGAGGCAAGAATATCCAATGGAGAAAAGACAGCCTCTTCAATAAGTGGTGCTGGGAAAACTGAACAGCTACATGTAAAAGAATGAAATTAGAACACTCCCTAACACCATACACAAAAATAAACGCAAAATGGATTAAAGACCTAAATGTAAGGCCAGACACTATCAAACTCTTAGAGGAAAACATAGGCAGAACACTCTATGACATAAATCACAGCAAGATCCTTTTTGACCCACCTCCTCGAAGAATGGAAATAAAAACAAAAATAAATGGGACCTAATGAAACTTAAAAGTTTTTGCACAGCAGTGGTAACCATAAACAAGACGAAAAGACAACCCTCAGAATGGCAGAAAATATTTGCAAATGAAGCAACTGACAAAGGATTAATCTCCAAAATTTACAAGCAGCTCAGGCAGCTCAATATCAAAAAAACAAACAACCCAATCCAAAAATGGGCAGAAGACCTAAATAGGCATTTCTCCAAAGAAGATATACAGATTGCCAACAAACACATGAAAGGATGCTCAACATCACTAATCATTAGAGAAATGCAAATCAAAACTACCATGAGGTATCACCTCACACCGGTCAGAATGGCCATCATCAAAAAATCTACAAACAGTAAATGCTGGAGAGGGTGTGGAGAAAAGGGAACCCTCTTGCACTGTTGGTGGGAATGTAAATTGATACAGCCACTATGGAGAATAGTATGGAGGTTTCTTAAAAAACGAAAAATAGAACTACCATACGATCCAGCAATCCCACCACTGAGCATATACCCTGAGAAAACCATAATTCAAAAAGAGTCACATCCCAAAATGTTCATTACAGCTCTATTTACAATAGCCAGGACATGAAAGCAACCTAAGTGTCCATCGACAAAGGAATGGATAAAGAAGATGTGGCACATACACACAATTGAATATTACTCAGCCATAAAAAGAAACGAAATTGAACTATCTGCAGTGAGGTGGATGGACCTAGAATCTGTCATACAGAGTGAAGTAAGCCAGAAAGAGAAAAACAAATACCGTATGCTAACACATATATATAGAATCTAAAAAAAAAAAAAATAGTTCTGAAGAACCTAGGGACAGGACAGGAATAAAGATGCAGACGTAGAGAATGGACTTGAGGACACAGGGAGGGAGATGCATAAGCTGGGACGAACTGAGAGTGGCATGGACTTATATATACTACCAAATATAAAATAGCTAGCTAGTGCGAAACAGCCGCATAGCAGAGGGAGATCATCTCGGTGCTTTGCGACCACCTAGAGGGGTGGGATATGGAGGGTGGGAGGGAAGGAGACGCAAGAGGGAAGAGATATGGGGATGTATGTATATGTATAGCTGATTCACTTTGTTATACAGCAGAAACTAATACACCATTGTAAAGCAATTATACTCCAATAAAGATGTTAAAAACAAAAAAAGTATATGTAGTGTGGGAGGGGTTTTGGGGAAGGAAGGAGAATTGAAATTAGTTATTTTTGGTTAAAAGCTATAGTTCATATGAGTGGTTAGAACTATATTAATTAAAAGGATTATAAAGAAATACAAACACGTTTACAAAATGTAAAAAAAACAGATGAACAATAAGGATTTACTGTATAGCACATGGAACTACACTCAATATCTTGTAATAACCTATAATGGAATCTGAAGCTGTATACCTGAAACTAAGACAATACTGTAAATCAATTATAGTTAAATTTTAAAAAACATTTTAAAATTATCTAGTTTGAAAGGCAACTTGAGTAATTTAGATTTAAATGGTCTGATTTTGTTTTGAAAAGGATTAGATTCTTGTATAGAAAAGAAAATTTATTAAGAAGCATGTATGTTTTTTGGAAATTCACTAAAATCTCACATCCAGACTGATGTTGACATGTATTTAATATATCTGGCATACATTTAATTCTCATTGTCTGGCATTAGATTAATTTTTTCAATGGTACAAGAAATGTCCTGGCCTGTGTTTTTAAGGGTTTCAGTTTCTAGAACCAGGGAAGCCACAGGACATCCTCCGTATACTCCACCCCCGATTCTTTAGTCTGGCACAATTTGTTAGCGCATCACTTTTTTAAAATGTTAATTTCACTTATTGATATGGCATCAAATCTTTATGTTCAGTTTTGGCCATCAACCAGTTTGAGAGTCAATTAAAGTTTCTATTTCACTTGGTCCAAGTTAAAATGATAAAACCCTTTTCCACAGCAGGCATCCACTCACCACTGGACTTGGCCTCATCACAAACTGAAAATCATTAAGCTTGATTCAAAATTAAATCAGAAGTCAAATGAAAATATTTCCTGCATACAAGAATATTGATGGAGAGGCGGGGCGGGAAGATGGCGGAAGAGTAAGACGTGGAGATCGCCTTCCTCCTCACGGATACACCAGAAATACATATACACGTGGAACAACTCCTACCGAACACCTACTGAAGGCTGGCAGAAGACCTCAGAGCTCCCAAAAGGCAAGAAACTCCCCACGTACCTGGGTAGGGCAAAAGAAAAAAGAAAAAACAGAGACAAAAGAATAAGGACGGCACCTGCACCAGTGGGAGGGAGCTGTAAAGGAGGAAAAGTTTCCACACACTAGGAAGCCCCTCCGCGGGCGGAGACTGCGGGAGGCGGAGGGGGGAGCTTCGGGACCGCGGAGTGGAGCACAGCGACGGGTGCGGAGGGCAAAGCGGGGGGATTCCTGCACAGACGATCGGTGCCGACCGGCACTCACCAACCCGAGAGGCTTGTCTGCTTACCCGCCGGGGCGGGCGGGGCTGCGAGCTGAGGCTCGGGTTTCGGTTTTGGACGGAGCGCGGGGAGAGGACTGGGGTTGGCGGCTTGAGCATAGCCTGGAGGGGTTGGTGCGCCACGACTAGCCGGGAGGGAGTTCGGGGAAAAGCCTGCACCGGCCGAAGAGGCAAGAGACTTTTTCTTCCCTCTTTGTTTCCTGGCGCGCGAGGAGAGGGGTTTAAGAGCGCTGCTTAAAGGAACTCCAGAGAAGGGCGCGAGCCGCGGCTAAAAAGCGCAAACCCCAGAGACGGGCGCGAGCCTCGGCTGAGGGCGCGAGCCCCCGAGACGGGCGCGAGCCGCGGCGGGAAGCGCGAGCCCCCGAGACGGGCGCGAGCCGCGGCGGGAAGCGCGAGCCCCAGAGACGGGCGCGAGCCGCGGCTGAAACTGCGGAGCCCAGAGACGGGCGGGAGACGCTGGGGCTGCTGCTGCCGCCACCAGGGGGGCTGTGTGCGAGCACAGGTCACTCTCCGCGCCCCTCTTCCGCGGAGCCTGTGCAGGCCGCCACTGCCGGGTTCCCGGGATCCGGGGACAGCTTCCCCGGGAGTACGCACGGCGGGTCTCAGGCTGGTGCAGCGTCACACCGGCCTCTGCCGCAGCGTCACGCCGCCTCTGCCGCCGCAGGCCCGCCCCGCACGCAGTGCCCCGCCTTCCCCCATCCCCCAACCCCCGGCCTGAGTGAGCCGGAGCTCCCGAATCAGCGGCTCCTTTAACCCCGTCCTATCTGAGCAAAAAAAACAGACGCCCTCCAGCGATCAGCGCGCAGGGGCAGGGCCGGGTACAAAGCTGAGCTCCTGTGAGCTGTGAGAGCAGGGAGGAGAGGGGGAGGTCTCTCCCGGCAGCCGCGGAGGCGGCGGATTGAAGCTCCACAATCAACTTGATGTGCCCTGCATTGTGGAATACCTGAATAGACAGGGAGTGAGCCCAAATTGAAGAGGGGGAATTTAGGAGCGAGATCGGTGATTTTTTTCCCTTTTCCTCTTTTTGTGAATGTGGGCATGTATGCTTCTGTGTGAGATTTTGTCTGTATACTCTTGTTTCCACCATTTGTCCTAGGGCTCTATCCGTCCATGGGTTTTTTTTTTTAAAAAAAAAAAAAAAATTTTTTTTTAATAATTAATTTTAATTGTAATAACTTTATTGAACTTTACCTTCGTTCTTTCTTTCTTTCTTTCCTTCCTTCCTTCCCTCCTTTAGACAACTAATCACCCCAAATTGAGGAGGTGGTCTCTGGGAGCAGGATTTATGATTTTTCCCCCTTTGCCTCTCTTTGTGAACGTGTAGGTGTATGCTTCTGTGTAAGATTTTCTCTGTATAGCTTTGCTCCCAATAGTTGTCCTAGGGCTCTATCCTTCCATGGTTTTTTAAAAAAAAAAAAAAATTTTTTTTCTTTCTTAATAATTAATTTTAATTGCAATAACTTTATTGTACTTTACCTTCGTTCTTTCTTTCTTTCTTTCCTTCCTTCCTTCCCTCCTTTAGACAGCAAATCACCCCAGGTTGAGGAGGTGGTCTCTGGGAGCAGGATTTAGGATTTTTCCCCCTTTGCCTCTCTTTGTGAACGTGTATGTGTATGCTTCTGTGTAAGATTTTCTCTGTATAGCTTTGCTTCCAACATTTGTCCTAGGGCTCTATCCGTCCATGTTTTTTTTTTAAAAAAAAAAAAAAAAATTTTTTTTTCTTAATAATTAATTTTAATTGTAATAACTTTATTGTACTTTACCTTCGTTCTTTCTTTCTTTCCTTCCTTCCTTCCCTCCTTTAGACAGCGAATCACCCCAGGTTGAGGAGGTGGTCTCTGGGAGCAGGATTTATGATTTTTCCCACTTTGCCTCTCTTTGTGAACACGTATGTGTATGCTTCTGTGTAAGATTTTCTCTGTATAGCTTTGTTTCCAGCATTTGTCCTAGGGTTCTATCTGTTCTTTTTTTTTTTTTTTTTTTTTTCTTTTTCTTTTTTTTTTTTTGTTCTAAATATTTTTTAGTACAATAACTATATTATACTTTATTTTATTTTTACTGTATCTTCTTTCTTTCTGTCTTTTTTCCTTCTTTCCTTCCTTCCTTCCTCCCTTCCTCCCTCCCTCCCTCCTTTCTTTCCTTCTTTGCTTCTTTCTTCCTTCCTTCCTTTCCTCCTTTCCTCCTTTCCTTCTTTCTTTCCTCAAACTTCTACTAATTCTCTCTACATTTTCTCCTTCTTTCCCTCCTTCTTTCCTTCCTTCCTCCCTCCCTCCCTCCCTCCTTTCTTTCCTTCTTTGCTTCTTTCTTCCTTCCTTCCTTTCCTCCTTTCCCTCTTTCTTTCCTCAAACTTCTAATAATTCTCTCTACATTTTCCCCTTCTTTCCCTCCTTCCTTCCTTCCTTCCTCCCTCCCTCCCTCCTTTCTTTCCTTCTTTGCTTCTTTCTTCCTTCCTTCCTTTCCTCCTTTCCTTCTTTCTTTCCTCATACTTCTAATAATTCTCTCTACTTTTCCTCCCTTTTATTCTGAGCCGTGTGGATGAAAGGCTCTTGGTGCTCCAGCCCAGGAGGCAGGGCTCTGCCTCTGAGGTAGGAGAGCCAACTTCAGGAAACTGATCAACAAGAGACCTCCCAGCTCCACATAATATTAAACGGTGGACATCTCCCAGAGACCTCCATCTTAACACCAGCACCCAGCTTCACTCAACGACCAGCAAGCCACAGTGCTGGACAACCTATGCCAAACAACTAGCAAAACAGGAACACAACCCCACCCATTAGCAGAGAGGCTGCCTAAAATCATAACAAGGCCACAGACACCCCAAAACACACCACCAGACGTGAATCTGCCCACTAGAGAGACAAGACCGAGCCTCATCCAGCACAACACAGGCACTAGTCCCCTCCACCAGGAAGCCTACACAACCCGCTGAAACAACCTTAGCCACTGGAGACAGACATCAAAAACAACGGGAACTACGAGCGTGCAGCCTGCAAAAAGGAGACCCCAAACACAGTAAGATAAGCAAAATGAGAAGACAGAAAAACACACAGCAGATGAAGGAGCAAGATAAAAACCCACCAGACCTAACAAATGAAGAGGAAATAGGCAATCTACCTGAAAAAGAATTCAGAATAATGATAGTAAGGATGATCCGAAATCTTGGAAGTAGAATAGACAAAATGCAAGAAACAGTTAACAAGG
This sequence comes from Phocoena phocoena, assembly GCF_963924675.1. Taxonomy (NCBI): domain Eukaryota; kingdom Metazoa; phylum Chordata; class Mammalia; order Artiodactyla; family Phocoenidae; genus Phocoena; species Phocoena phocoena. Next base: position 90,878,703 of record NC_089228.1, read on the forward strand.
ACCTAGAAGACATAAAGATGAAACAAGCAACGATGAACAACGCAATAAATGAAATTAAAAGTACTCTAGATAGGATCAATAGCAGAATAACTGAGGCAGAAGAACGGATAAGTGACCTGGAAGATAAAGTAGTGGAAATAACTACTGCAGAGCAGAATAAAGAAAAAAGAATGAAAAGAACTGAGGACAGTCTCAGAGAGCTCTGGGACAACATTAAACGCACCAACATTCGAATTATAGGGGTTCCAGAAGAAGAAGAAAAAAAGAAAGGGACTGAGAAAATATTTGAAGAGATTATAGTTGAAAACTTCCCTAATATGGGAAAGGAAATAGTTAATCAAGTCCAGGAAGCACAGAGAGTCCCATACAGGATAAATACAAGGAGAAATACGCCAAGACACATATTAATCAAACTATCAAAAATTAAATACAAAGAAAGCATATTAAAAGCAGCAAGGGAAAAACAACAAATAACACACAAGGGAATCCCCATAAGGTTAACAGCTGATCTCTCAGCAGAAACCCTACAAGCCAGAAGGGAGTGGCAGGACATACTGAAAGTGATGAAGGAGAAAAACCTGCAACCAAGACTACTCTACCCAGCAAGGATCTCATTCAGATTTGATGGAGAAATTAAAACCTTTACAGACAAGCAAAAGCTGAGAGAGTTCAGCACCACCAAACCAGCTTTACAACAAATGCTAAAGGAACTCCTCTAGATAAGAAATGCAAAAGAAGGAAACGACCTATAATAACGAACCCAAAACAATATAGAAAATGGGAATAGGAACATACATATCGATAATTACCTTAAATGTAAATGGACTAAATGCTCCCACCAAAAGACACAGATTGGCTGAATGGATACAAAAACAAGACCCTTATATATGCTGTCTACAAGAGACCCACCTCAGACCTAGAGACACATACAGACTGAAAGTAAAGGGATGGAAAAAGATATTCCATGCAAATGGAAACCAAAAGAAAGCTGGAGTAGCAATTCTCATATCAGACAAAATAGACTTTAAAATAAGGACTATTAAAAGGGATAAAGAAGGACACTACATAATGATCAAGGGATCGATCCAAGAAGAAGATATAACAATTGTAAATATTTATGCACCCAACATAGGAGCACCTCAATACGTAAGGCAAATACTAACAGCCATAAAAGGGGAAATAGACAGTAACACATTCATAGTAGGGGACTTTAACACCCCACTTTCACCCATGGACAGATCATCCAAAATGAAAATAAATAAGGAAACACAAGCTTTAAATGATACATTAAACAAGATGGACTTAATTGATATTTATAGGACACTCCATCCAAAAACAACAGATTACACATTTTTCTCAAGTGCTCATGGAACATTCTCCAGGATAGATCATATCTTGGGTCACAAATCAAGCCTTGGTAAATTTAAGAAAATTGAAATTGTATCAAGTATCTTTTCTGACCACAACGCCATGAGACTAGATATCAATTACAGGAAAAGATCTGTAAAATATACAAGCACATGGAGGCTAAACAATACACTACTTAATAATGAAGTGATCACTGAAGAAATTAAAGAGGAAATAAAAAAATACCTAGAAACAAATGACAATGGAGACACAACGACCCAAAACCTATGGGATGCAGCAAAAGCAGTTCTAAGGGGGAAGTTTATAGCAATACAAGCCCACCTTAAGAAGCAGGAAACATCTCGAATAAACAACCTAACCTTGCACCTCAAGCAATTAGAGAAAGAAGAACAAAAAAGCCCCAAAGCTAGCAGAAGGAAAGAAATCATAAAAATCAGATCAGAAATAAATGAAAAAGAAATGAAGGAAACGATAGCAAAGATCAATAAAACTAAAAGCTGGTTCTTTGAGAAGATAAACAAAATAGATAAACCACTAGCTAGACTCATCAAGAAAAAAAGGGAGAAGACTCAAATCAATAGAATTAGAAATGAGAAAGGAGAAATAACAACTGACACTGCAGAAATAAAAAAAATCATGAGAGATTACTACAAGCAACTCTATGCCAATAAAATGGACAATCTGGAAGAAATGGACAAATTCTTAGAAATGCACAACCTGCCAAGACTGAATCAGGAAGAAATAGAAAATATGAACAGACCAATCACAAGCACTGAAATTGAAAGTGTGATTAAAAATCTTCCAACAAACAAAAGCCCAGGACCAGATGGCTTCACAGGTGAATTCTATCAAACGTTTAGAGAAGAGCTAACACCTATCCTTCTCGAACTCTTCCAAAATATAGCAGAGGGAGGAACACTCCCAAATTCCTTCTACGAGGCCACCATCACCTTGATACCAAAACCAGACAAGGATGTCACAAAGAAAGAAAACTACAGGCCAATATCACTGATGAACATAGATGCAAAAATCCTCAACAAAATACTAGCAAACAGAATCCAACAGCACATTAAAAGGATCATACACCATGATCAAGTGGGGTTTATTCCAGGAATGCAAGGATTCTTCAATATACGCAAATCTATCAATGTGATAAACCATATTAACAAATTGAAGGAGAAAAACCATATGATCATCTCAATAGATGCAGAGAAAGCTTTTGACAAAATTCAACACCCATTTATGATAAAAACCCTCCAGAAAGTGGGCATAGAGGGAACTTTCCTCAACATAATAAAGGCCATATATGACAAGCCCACAGCAAACATCATCCTCAATGGTGAAAAACTGAAAGCATTTCCACTAAGATCAGGAACAAGACAAGGTTGCCCACTCTCACCACTCTTATTCAACATAGTTTTGGAAGTTTTAGCCACAGCAATCAGAGAAGAAAAGGAAATAAAAGGAATCCACATCGGAAAAGAAGAAGTAAAGCTGTCACTGTTTGCAGATGACATGATACTATACATAGAGAATCCTAAAGATGCTACCAGAAAACTACTAGAGCTAATCAATGAATTTGGTAAAGTAGCAGGATACAAAATTAATGCACAGAAATCTCTGGCATTCCTATATACTAATGATGAAAAATCTGAAAGTGAAATCAAGAAAACACTCCCATTTACCATTGCAACAAAACGAATAAAATATCTAGGAATAAACCTACCTAAGGATACGAAAGACCTGTATGCAGAAAATTATAAGACACTGATGAAAGAAATTAAAGATGATACAAATAGATGGAGAGATATACCATGTTCTTGGATGGGAAGAATCAACATTGTGAAAATGACTCTACTACCCAAAGCAATCTACAGATTCAATGCAATCCCTATTAAACTACCACTGGCATTTTTCACAGAACTAGAACAAAAAATTTCGCAATTTGTATGGAAACACAAAAGACCCCGAATAGCCAAAGCAATTTTGAGAACGAAAAAAGGAGCTGGAGGAATCAGGCTCCCTGACTTCAGACTATACTACAAAGCAACAGTAATCAAGACAGTATGGTACTGGCACAAAAACAGAAAGATAGATCAGTGGAACAGGATAGAAAGCCCAGAGATAAACCCATGCACATATGGACACCTTATCTTTGATAAAGGAGGCAGGAATGTACAGTGGAGAAAGGACAGCCTCTTCAATAAATGGTGCTGGGAAAACTGGACAGGTACATGTAAAAGTATGAGATTGGATCACTCCCTAACACCATACACAAAAATAAGCTCAAAATGGATTAAAGACCTAAATGTAAGGCCAGAAACTATCAAACTCTTAGAGGAAAACATAGGAAGAACACTCTATGACATAAATCACAGCAAGATCCTTTCTGACCCACCTCCTAGAGTAATGGAAATAAAAACAAAAATAAACAAATGGGACCTAATGAAACTTCAAAGCTTTTGCACAGCAAAGGAAACCATAATCAAGACCAAAAGACAACCCTCAGAATGGGAGAAAACATTTGCAAATGAAGCAACTGACAAAGGATTAATCTCCAAAATTTACAAGCAGCTCATGCAGCTCAATAACAAAAAAACAAACAACCCCATCCAAAAATGGGCAGAAGACCTAAACAGACATTTCTCCAAAGAAGATATACAGAATGCCAACAAACACATGAAAGAATGCTCAACCTCATTAATCATTAGAGAAATGCAAATCAAAACTACAATGAGATATCATCTCACACCAGTCAGAATGGCCATCATCAAAAAATCTAGAAACAATAAATGCTGGAGAGGGTGTGGAGAAAAGGGGACACTCTTGCACTGCTGGTGGGAATGTGAATTGGTTCAGCCACTATGGAGAACAGTATGGAGGTTCCTTAAAAAACTACAAATAGAATTACCATATGACCCAGCAATCCCACTACTGGGCATATACCCTGAGAAAACCAAAATTCAAAAGGAGTCATGTACCAAAATGTTCATTGCAGCTCTATTTACAATAGCCCGGAGATGGAAAGAACCTAAGCGCCCATCATCGGACGAATGGATAAAGAAGATGTGGCACATATACACAATGGAATATTACTCAGCCTTAAAAAGAAATGAAATTGAGATATTTGTAATGAGATGGATAGACCTAGAGTCTGTCATACAGAGTGAAGTAAGTCAGAAAGACAAAGACAGATACCGTATGCTAACACATATATATGGAATTTGAGGGGAAAAAATGTCATGAAGAACCTAGGGATAAGACAGGAATGGAGGCGCAGACCTACTGGAGAGCGGACTTGGGGATATGGGGAGGGGGAAGGGTGAGTTTTGACAGGGCGAGAGAGAGTCATGGACATATACACACTAACAAACGTGGTGGGGTGGATAGCTGGGGGGAAGCACCGCAGGGCACAGGGATATTAGCTCGGGGCTTTGGGACAGCCTGGAGGGGTGGGAGGGGGAGAGTGGGAGGGAGGGAGATGCAGGAGGGAAGACACATGGGAGCACATGTATATGTATAGCTGATTCACTTTGTTATAAATCAGAAACTAACACACCATTGTAAAGCAATTATACCCCAATAAAGATGTTAAAAAAAAAAAAAAAAAAAAAAAAAGAATATTGATGGGTCATAGTTTACAAAGAGTTCATTTTGCAGAGAGAGCAAGGACTGAGTCATAATCTCTTAGATTAGAGCTTTCTATCATATCCTGTTACTCAGTTTTTCTCTTGGAAACTAAATGACTCTATCAGACATCAGTCATACTCACAATGGTATCTTTTCTACATCACGGAGGCCAGGAGATATGTGTCATTCTTTGCCCTTTTATTTATTTGAGAAGACAGAGTCATGATACAAAAAAAAACCATCAGAAATCAGATTTAAGAGGGTTAAGAGAATGACATGGTATATAAGCCATTCTAAAAGTCTTAGCTTTGAAAATTTATTATATGAATTAGGTTCTGGAACTTAGAAAGCTAGTATTAATTCAGTTTTGTGAATGTAAAATAATAGGTAGGAAGAGATAGATAGAGATATAAACAGCCTTATTTATATCCATGTTGAAAGTACCATGTTGAACTTACTGAAACTTTTGAAAATATAGAAAAATGTAAAGAAAAACATTGAAATCATCCAGTATCACACCAACAATAATCCCTATTAACATTTTGGTGCAATTCCTTCTAATATTTTTCTAGTATACAAACACATATATATGTATTAGAAACAGGAGTGTTCATTTTTATACAGTTTTGTACCATTTTCGTGGGACATAAACGTGTTCTAAGAATGTATGTGTTACATACATAAAGTATAGTAAAGTCAGGGCAGCCACCAGAAGAAGTTTATTACAGGTATACCTCATTTTACTGTGCTTTACGGATACTGTGTTTTTTATACAAATTGAAGGTTTGTGGCAACCCTACATCCAGCAAGTCTATCACCTTCATCTTTCCAACAGCATTTGCTTACTTCATGTTTCTGTGACACATTCTGGTAATTCTTGCAATATTTCAAACTTTTTCGTTATTATTATATATTTGTTATAAATATAAAACTTTAGCAGGTGAGGAGTTGCTTCTTACGGATGAGCAAAGTAAGTGGTTTCTTGAGATGGAATCTACTCCTGATGAAGAGGCTGTGAAGATTGTTGAGACAACAACAAAGGATCTAGAATATTACGTAAACTTAGTTGATAAAGCAATGGCAGGGTTTGAGAGGACTGACTGCAATTTTGAAAGAAGTTCTTCTGTGGGTAAAAGGCTATCAAACAGCTTCTCACACTATAGAGAAACTGTTTGTGAAAGGATGTGTCAGTCCATGCAGCAAACGTCACTGTTGTTTTATTTTAAGAAATGGCCACGGCCACCTCAGCCTTCAGTAACCACCACCCTGATCAGTCAGCAGCTATTAACATCAAGGCAAAAAAGATTATAGCTCACTTTATAAAGACTCAGATGATGGTTAGCATTTTTTAGTAACAAAGTATTTTTTAATTAAGGTATCTGCATTGTTCTTTTAGACATAATGCTGTTGCATACTTAATAGATTACAGTATAGTGTAAACATAACTTTATATGCACTGAGAAACCAGAAAAATTCGTGTGACTCCCTTTATTGTGATATATGCTTTATTGTGGTGGTCTGAAACCCTCAATATCTCTGAGGTGTGCCTGTATACTCACTCACAGGTCTCAGAGAGGTGGTCACTATGTGTCATGCAGAGCCACAGGGGAAGCATCAGGGTGGTCAGGAGGCAGCAGACAGGAGTGAGGGGAAGGGCTAGGCCAGAGACTTTACTGGAATTTCTATAGGAAAAGCAAGGCAGGGCAGGATAAACAGCTTAGGATTGGCTAGTTTGAATACTTCTGGTGGTTTTGGGGCACAGAGGTGGCCTTTAGTTTCCTGGTACCTGGCCCTGGGCTGATTTAGGGCAGGAGAAATATTGGCTTGGTGTGTGAGAGACAGATAAGGAAGTTTCTGGGGGATATGAGCTTGAAATTTGTGGTTTGTGTATGGAAGATGTGCTCCTGGCCAAGCCCTTTGTTATCTCTAAGAACTGGCTCTTAGATTACCCTGAGATGGAGAGTCTCTCCCGTTAGCAAGGCTACAAATGCCAGAGCATCAAGAATACAGAAAATAAGAAAATGTTGCTAATATAGTTGGCCCTATGATAGGTGGATATGAAATAGAGAAATACAGAATTTACGAAAACACAGAGCAAAAGGCATGGTTGCTTCATGACTGCCTAGTAATCCATCACAGAAATATCCCATAATTTACACAGTAATTCTGCTACTACTAGATTCTTTTAATGGTTGTTTGGTACTTTAAATAATTCCACAATGACTAGACAGAGAAGAAAAAGACAAGAAAGAAAAGACACGAATTGACTTATTTAAAATGTTATATATATAAATGTATATCATATATATTATGTAATATATAATATGTATACAATGTAGTCATATATGTTATCATTATCATTATAATATATATACAATATTTGTGTGCTTTTGCCTACATAAGGAAATAGGAAAAGCAAGTTAGATCTGTACTCACTGACTTCTAAAAATGTCCACAATATATTGACAAGTGAAAGGACACTACAAAATAAAGCATGTATTAAAATAAGCCATTTCTGCACTAACAATCAACCAACTAAAATCCTTTTATATAATATACTATATACGCATTTGTAAAGGAAAACGGTATGGAAGGATACCAGACCACTAAAATTGATTTCCACAGAGGAATGACAAGCATAGGCAGAAGGCAGGCAAGGGAAGACAATTCACTTTGCTTCCATACATTTTGTACTGTATCATTTTATGTATTACAAAAAGAATGTATTATAATTTTTAAATATCCAATTAAGAGATTTTTAAAGAAAAAATATTTTGTGTACATTTCTTATTCTTTCCTTTCAATATATTCCTAGACAGGATTTACTAAGTTAAAAAATGAACATATCTATATATATTAAGGAGATTTTATATATATAATACATTATATATATATACATTATACATTGTTATATGTGCTACTATCAGCAATGTACAAAGAAAAGTGTATATTTCTGCATAACTTTGCCAACACTGGACATTCACATTTTCAAACTATAAAATAAAATTGTATTTACATTTGATTTAATTTGACTCTATTACTTATAAAAATTAAGTCTTTAAAAAATATGAAAAAAAAATATGAACTCTTTGACCACTTGTTATTCTTGTGGGCTAAAACAAACATTTTCTTTTTAAAAAGAAGCTATTTTATTGATTTTTGTGTGACCTTTGTATATTAATGATATTTATAATGATATATACAATTAATTGATATTAATCATTTGTCATATGTTACAAATACATTTCCTTTTTGTCATTTGACCTTTCATTTCACTCATGATGTTTTTATATGCAAAATGTGGGAGACATTCCTAATGATCAGCACCCTGCTTTTGCTATTGACAGAATCATCCCTGAAGGTGACTTTCAATGCTTGATATTTAGAGTTCCAATAACTACTGAAAAAGCATCTATTTCCTTCTGAAGTCAAGGAAAAGAACCCAAAATTCTTTTAATTTTCAGTAAATTCGATGCTTATTTTATTATAATGTCACAGAAGCTCATGTTTTCAATATACATAAAAATGTCAATACCTGATAGGGCAAGACCATCCTTATTATCCCTTTTCCCATAAGTTTCTTAAATATTCTTGCCAATTTATTATTCAATATAAACTTTGGAAGCAGTTTGTTTAAAAAAATTATGCTTAGATTTTTATTGGAATAGTATTCACATGATAAATGAATTTAGGGAAACTGCTTCTCTAAAAATCCTTACCACAGTATTTCACTCCATTTATTAAAATTTTCTGTCATTCAGTAAACTTTCAGCTACATTTTTTTGTTAATTCCTTCCTGCCTATGTTTTCTATATTCATTATTCTTTGGAATAAAATTTTTCATTAGCTATTCTCAATGTTAATTTCAGTTTATAGTGTGGTTACTAATTTCTGACTGTTTTTTAATCTGACCACATAGCTGAGCTATTTTTCAATGTGATTACCAGTTTTGTTTTCTTGAAATTCCTAGTTTTACCCATCTATAATTGTGAGAATTCTGTATTCTCCCTTTGCATAGGCATTTTGATTATTATGGCTTTCTACCTCAGTGCTTTAATGAGAACTTCCAGAATAATGTAAAATAATGATAATTATAGCAGGCATCTTCACCACAGTTACTGGACTCTCTGGGACTCTATCATTACTGTGTATTCCATTGACTTCTACTATAAAATATACACCTTTTTAATGTCAAGGTATCCAGTTTGCTATGATTTTTTTTTAATGAGGAATGTTAATTGACTTTTAGTACCTTCTTAAAATCTATTGAGATGCTCATTAAGCTTTTTGTTTCCCCTTTTTTGATTAATTAATTAGATTTAATAGTATAAAAATACTAAATCAGAGGGGGATTGATCAAGATGGCAGACTAGGAGAACATGGAACTAACCATGTACAGAAAGACTCCTGCACAATGAAGACTGTAAGAAAGATCTACATACAATTAAGTAGGAAGGGAAGAAAAGTTTCAGGTCATGACCTGTGCCCCTGGGAGGGGACTCAGAGGAAAACGGAGACTACTTAGGCAGAGAGCCACCCTGGGGTGAGGGTGGGGGGAACAGTGACAGCCACAGATTGGGCACCCCAGTCCTGACTCCTACACAGGAGAGGCAAACCCCCTTGGCTGGTTGGAGGACCACTGGGACTAACAGGAGGGCTGTGAGAAGCCTGAACTTTGCTCCTGAGAAGCACACACGCACTGGCTTGCCCCTGAGGCAAGGCCTAGAGGGCAGTTAGAGGATTGTACTCTTTGACATAAATCATAGCAATATTTCTTTGGCTCTGTCTCCTAAGGCAGGGGTCCCCAACCCCTGGGCCACAGACCTGTACCAGTACACTGCCTGTTAGGAACTGGGCTCCACAGCAGGAGGTGAGCAGTGGGCAGTGGGCGAGCAAGCAAAGCTTCATCTGCCGCTCCCCATCACTTGCATTACGACCTGAACCATCTGCCACAACCCCGCCCCCATCCATGGAAAAATTGTTTTCCATGAAACTGGTCCCTGGCGCCAAAAAGGCTGGGGACCATTGTCCTAAGCCAAAAGAAATAAACACAAGAATAAACAAATGGGACCTAATTAAACTTAAAAGATTTTGCACAGCAAAGGGAACCATAAACAAAATGAAATGACAACCTACAGAATGGGAGAAATTATTTGCAAACGATATGACCAACAAGAGGTCAACATATATAAACAGTTCATACAACTCAATATCAAAAAAGCAACCCAATCGAAAAATGGGCAGAGACCTGAATAGACATTTTTCGAAAGAAGAATACAGATGGCTAACAGGTACATGAAAAGATGCTCAACATCGCTAATTATTAAAGAAATGCAAACCAAAACCACAATGAGATATCACCTCACACCTGTCAGAATGGCCATCATCACAAAGTCTACAAATCACAAATGCTGGCAAGGATGTGGAGAAAAAGAAACTCTTGTACACTATTGGTGGGAATGTAAACTGGTGAAGCCATTATGGGAAACAGTATGGAGGTTCCTCAAAAAACTGAAAATAGAACTACCATATGATCCAGCAATTCCACTCCTGGGTATGTATCTGGAAAAAACGAAAACACTAATTCGAAAAGATACATGCACCCCAATGTTCATAGCAGCACTATTTAAAATAGCCAAGATATGGAAGCAACCCAAATGCCCATCAACAGATGAACGGATATAAAAGATGTGGTGTGTGTATATGTATAAAATAATTTACCTCGTTCAACTTCCAAATGTCTGCCTTTGAGGTGATAACAAGTCTCGTAGCAAAATCGGCAGTATGATTTGTCAAAAAATTTAAGGAACTGTAGTTCACTTTTACAGAGTTAAACTCTCTTTTTTTTAACTGTAGTATAACTGACATACTACATTCTATTAGCTTCTGGTATACAACACAATTATTCGTATACATTTCAAAATATCACCACAATGTCTGTTACCACACAAAGTTACAGATTTTTCTTCTCGTGATGAGAGCAACTTTCAAATTTACAATATAGTATTATTGACTATAGTCACCATGCTGTACATTACATCCCCTGACTTATTTATTTTATAACTGCAAGTTTTTACCTCTTGATCCCTTTTAGCCATTTCACCCACCTCCCAGTGCCCCCTCCTCTGACAACCACCAATCTCTTTTCTGTATATATATGAGTTTTGTTTTATTTGTTCTTTTTTTTTTTTAATTAAATCTTACCATTTGTGACACAACATATGGACCTCGAAGGCATCATGCTTAGTGAAATAAGTCAGACACAAAAAGACAAATACCGGGCTTCCCTGGTGGCGCAGTGGTTGAGAGTCCGCCTGCCAATGCAGGGGACACGGGTTTGCACCTCGGTCCGGGAGGATCCCACAGGCCGCGGAGCGGCTGGGCCCATGAGCCATGGCCACTGAGCCTGCGCACCTGGAGCCTGTGCTCCGCAACGGGAGAGGCCACAGCAGTGAGAGGCCCGTGTACCGCAAAGAAAAAAAAAAAAAAAAAGACAAATACCGCATGATTTCAATTATATGTGGAATCTAAAAAACAATACAAAGTTAAACTTTCTATATACAATATAAATATTACTGATAGGATATAATGATTTGAATCAGTATTCTTTTAATTTTCAAAAGATTTTACATCTTTTATCACATTTTATTTTCACAACAGCATTAAAGTGTTATCTGGTAGGTCGGATACATAAGAAACACATTTTCAGATGAGAAGCCTATGATCCAGACAACTTACATAAGACTTCCACTGTCAAGCAGTGGTAAAGTCAGGACAGAAATCAGTCATTTAATTAAGTCTGATAAGACTCAAAACATTTACTTAATTTCTAATTATTCCAAATAATATGGATAAATTCCTCTTACTCCAAACCTGCTTGGAGCCATTCACTCAATTCATTCCTGAATCAAATCCATTATTGATGAACTTAAGTACTGATATGTTGGCCCTACAAGATAAGATTTACAAGGTATTAAGATAGACCACTGAAAGAAAATACAACACGGTCTTTTTATTTCTGACAGAAATGAGAATATTGAGCTTATTTTAGTGGACATTTGACATTTTGGCTGCCCAGCAACTAAACTCATTACGGCAGAAAAATGGCAGAAAATTCTTTAATTTTCCTCCCATCGAAAGGTGGGGCCCATGTCCCTTATCTCTGAATCTGGACTGTCTCTGTGATTCCTTTGACTAACAGAAACAGCAGAAGTGATCCTTGGTTTGTTTCCAGGCCAAAGCCTTCCACTTCCTGTCTTTTGGAACACTCTCTCCCTAAGACTCATCTAAGTATGAAAACCCTGAGACCACCAGCCTGGAGAGGCCCTGTGCAGACTAATGAACAGTCCCAGCTGAGCCCAGCTTTCCAGCCGTTCCCACCAGGACACCAGCCATGTGATCCTCCAAACCTGACCAGGTACCCCACCGATTGACTTCAGCTGATAACACATGAAACATAAACATCACCTACCTAAACTCTGCCCCCAAAATCACCATCTGACAATAAAATGATTATCATTTTAAGCCACTAAGGTTTGGGATAACTTATCATGCAACAGTAGATAATTGAAATACTCATCTTCCTATTTGAAGAAAGTCCCAAGATAGCTGAAAGACAGGGCTCCACTTCCTACCACGGAAAACTGAAGGCAGAAAATACTTCTTCACATACTTGGTGATTAGAGTGCAGGTGTGTGACCTGAGTTTAGTCAATTAAGAGTTCTAGTTTAGGACTTTGAACCCTGAGAGAGTAACACAAAGTAGAGGGAAGGTTAAAGAAAATTCACATGTAGCTGCAACAAACCAAGAGTCATTGCATGCAAAAGACCAAGAATAGCTAAGAAAATTTTGAAGAACAATAATAAAGTGGAGGGACTTGCCTTTTTAATATCAAGAGATTTTATTAAGGTATAGCAAATAAGATACTGGGGCTTTGACTAGAAATAGACACATACACCAATGGAACAGAACCTAGAAGAACACACATATGTAGAAAGTCTATTAGTGACATAAGAGTAATCCTAAATTAATGAGGGAAGGATAGCCTATTCAATAAACAGTTCTCACTGGGAAAATTGATTATCTATGTCAAAAAATAAATAAAATTAAATCTTCATCTCATACATATACTTCAATCATTTAATTACATTAAAGACACAAATATGAAAGTCAAAACTAAAAACATTTAGAAGGAAATAGAGAATATTTTTGACCTCAAGGTAGGGAATAACTTTTACAACATGATTCAAAATAATGACCACAAAGGAAAATACTGAAAATTAAACTATAACAAAATTAGCCATTTACCCCTCATAAAAATATCTTAACTAGAATAAAGGGACATGCCATAGGCTGAGAAAGATATCTGCATATAACTGACAAAGGGTTAATGTCTAGAATATACAAAAATTGTTTTTCAAATCAAAAAGAAAAAGATGGGCTTCCCTGGTAGCGCAGTGGTTGAGAGTCCGCCTGCCGATGCAGGGGACACGGGTTCGTGCCCCGGTGCAGAAGATCCCACATGCCGCAGACAGGCTGGGCCCATGAGCCATGGCCACTGAGCCTGCGTGTCCGGAGCCTGTGCTCCGCAACAGGAGAGGCCACAACAGTGAGAGGCCCACGTATCGCAAAAAATAAAAAATAAATAAATAAAAAGAAAAAGACAACTTAAAAGAAAAATACTGCCAAAATAAAGAAGCAATTAACAAGAAAGAAAGAAAGAAAGAAAAAGAAAACGAAAGAAAGAGGAATGACAGTAAACATTTGAAACCATAGTAAACTTTAACAGTAAGTAAGAAAATGCAAATTTAAAGCACTATGGGATTCCATTTCACATGGATCACATTGGAAATATTAAAAGTCTGACAAAATCAAGCTCTGGAAAGAATATTAGCAGTAAAGATTAAGATTCATTTAACCTAAAATGCAACAATTCACTCCTTGAATACACCTTGTAAAAACTCTTTCACATGTACATAAGAAGTAGAAAGATATTAATAGCAAGAAAATTGAAATAAGTTAAATGCCAATCAACAGAAAATGCATAATTGTGAAATATAAATACAACATATGATTATACAGCAATGAAAATGAATGAATGAGACTTATACAAAGGAACGTAGATGATTATCATAAATATAGCACTGAATGAAGAAATCAGGCTACAAAAAAACATGTGGATTATGATACCACTCAATAGTTTGTTTTTTTTAAAGAAAACTAAGCAATATACACATATGAATACAGTAAAGCTATTTTGGAGTAAGGAAGTAATAAATAGCAATTTTCAGATAGTTATAAAATTGGGTAAGAGGGGAATTTTTTTCTATTAATGATCTATTAATATGGTACATGATGTTAAATAATGGCATACCTAAATGATACAGGTATACCATTATTTTCCTAATGTATTTAGATTATGTTTGCTAATATTTATTATTTTGCATTAATATTCATAAGTGATATTGGTTTATAAATTTCTTTATGTGTGTGTGTATACTGTCTTTGCTAGATTTAGATACTCGTGCTTTGGAAGCTTTCCATCAATTTCTATGAACCGAAACAAATTGTATAGCATTGAGACTATATGAGTTTGGTAGAATCTACTGTGAAACTATCTGGGTCTCATAATTTTATGTGGGGTATTACCTTGATAACTTTATTTATTGTAAAAAATTGGTCTAAGCTTTCTGTCTTCTTTGAGACCAATTTTGGTAAACTGTCTTATCCTTGAAAATTATCCATCTAGGTTTTCAAACTTATAGGCCTAGAAGTATGAACATAGTCTCAATATTTTTAAAAATTCTTCCATTTCAATGTTTACTTCCCCCTTTTACCATATCTTCATTTGTGTGTATATATATATATTCTTTCTCCCTTTTCCTCTTGATTAAGTTAGCTGGTGATTTTTTTAATTTATTAATTTTTCCAAAAACTAAATTTTGATAAGTTTATTAGAACTTAGATCTACTGTTTTTCTATACCTCACTGATTTTTGCTTTTGTCTTTGTTAGTTCTTTGACTTTTTATTTACTTTGTTGTTTTTTCCTAACATTACCAGCTGAAAATTTAGTTCCTCTATTTTCACTATTTCACTTTGCAGATAAAAGTGTTTTAGTTCTATGAAGTTTCCTCTAACTGTTTAAATATAGACCGTAAGTTCTAATATATTCTAATACTCATTACTTCTTAGATATTCTCTCATTTCCGTTTTTATTTTTCATTTCACCCAGGAGTTTAAAAGAAGGCCTTATAATTTTCAGGTTTAATTCCGGTCTTTCTGGGGATTTCCCTGGCGGTCCAGTGGTTAAGACTTCGCCTTCCAATGCAGGGGTGAGGGTTCAATCCCTGGTCAGGGAGCTAAGATCCCACATGCCTAGTGGCCAAAAAACCAAAACATAAAACAGAAGCAATATTGTAACATATTCAATAAAGACTTTAAAAATGGTCCACAGGGAAGCAGCTGCACAGCACAGGAGGATCAGCTCAGTGCTTTGTGACCACCTAGAGGGGTGGGATAGGGAGGGTGGGAGAGAGACGCAAGAGGGAGGGGATAGGGAGATATACGTATGCATATAGCTGGTTCACTTTGTTATACAGGAGAAACTAATACAACATTGTAAGGCAATTATACTCCAATAAAGACGTTTAAAAAAAAATGGTCCACATCAAAAAAAAAAATCTTAAAAAAAAATTTTTGTCCTTCTGTCTCTTCTCTTTCATGTACTTGGCTAGAGGGAGAGGTGGTGAGGATCAGGTTACTGCTCACTCTCCTAAGAGGCTCGTGGCAGGAGCTTAAGTGGATTGTTGTGCTGACATTTGGTGTATATTTTTCTATTTAAAAGTAATTTAAAGTTGGTGGTGTTGTTTTTCTTCTGGTTGGGCTGACATTGTGAGTTTTGTGGATTGTATTTGTTCTTGTCAACCTGTATAGTCTTCTGGAGGATGTGTCGAGAGATTCAAATTAGTAACAGCCACTTTCCCAAGCTACCTGGAAGTCTCCACCATTGTTTTCAACCTAAAAGTTTCATCCCTTTGATCCAAAATTTTAATATTTAACATGTAATGGATGTATCTTACAAGTTTGTTTCTCCTATCGCTTTTTCCATTCCCTGGATACCAGATGTAATCTCCAACCTTAAAACTGGACTCAAAAAACTCATGGATTATCCAGTTCAGCCTAAACCTACAGCAGGAATCCCTTTTACAACTGATCCAAAATCAAACAAACAAACAAACAAACCTGAAAATGGCTATTCAGGCTTTGGTTTCTTACTTTCAAGACAACACAGCCAATATTTAGAAAGTTACATATATTTTGTGGTCTTTTTAAAGATTATTTATTTTAATTTTTTTTTGGCTGCGTCGGGTCTTAGTTGTGGCATGCAGGATCTTTCGTTGCAGCACATGGGCTCTTCGTTGCTGCACGCGGACTCCTCTCTAGTTGTGGCGTGCGGGTTTTCTCTTCTCTAGTTGTGGCGCGGGCTCTGTAGCTATGGTGCACAGGTTCCAGAGCGCGTGGGCTCTGTAGTTTGCAGCATGTGGGCTCTAGTTGAGGCGCACAAGCTTAGTAGTTGTGGCACACTGGCTTAGTTGCCCCGTGGCATGTGGGATCTTAGTTCCCTGGCCAGGGATCAAACCCACAGCCCCTGCATTGTAAGGCGGATTCTTTACCACTGGACCACCAGGGAAGATCCCAAGAAAGTTATATATATTTGGTGTTTTGGTTTAAAATAAGTGAAAAATATACTCCTGGGAACTTCGGCCCATTGGTCTCATTTCAACCTGCAGTATGGATAACCAGGCATACTCGTGAACTCCAGAGAACACAGGATAGTACAGAATAAACACAAATGCTCTTTCCTGAAGATATGAAGGGAAGGAAAAAACCTATCATTTTACATTATACCAACACAAATTATGAAGTAGATTGTAACATTTGGATACTATTTTTAAGTGAAATATGGTTTCTCAAGGAAATTTCACAAGTATCATTAAGGATACTTCAGTGGAAAATCTGAGAAGCACTTCTCATCTAGAGTAACAGAAAAAAATCATTTGTCTTGTATATAAAAATTGTACATACGGCTTCCAGTGTTTCCATGTCTCCTAAACATTTTCTGTTCACAAGCTCAACTCTCCCAGTCTTACTTGTTTATTTAATCTCTATCTGCAATTAAATAAAATTCCTAGAGCAGTTATAACACTCCAGGTAAAACAAAATATTCTCACATAATCTGAACCTTATTTATGCTTTTATGCGTGCAGTCTAACATTTAATTAGGATTGTTTTTAAATCTTGAATCTCGTGTTTGGTTTTGATTACATTTGGAACGCCCAGGTAATTCTGATAGGCATTATTCTGTGTGTAAGTATCTGCATATGTAAATATATCTACATTATTTTTATATAGATACATACACACCTAAAAATACTTATACAACTAATTTCTTAAATATCAAATTTGATATTTATCCATTTATAGTTTACCTTGTCAATGTCAGTTCCTTTTCCTAACCACTGAGATAATTTTGAGTCTTAAACCCAAAATCCAAGGGTGCAAAATGCGAGTGGAGATGAGGGTAGTTAGGAAAATAGTGCTTGCATTTTTTCAAGTAAATCAGGCCTGATTACCCAAGGTAGCTACCAAAAAAACATTTCTTTAAACCAGCATTATGGATTTCCCATACAATACAAGTAGGCATCCCACAGGTTAAGAAAACATGTTTTCTAAGTATTGATTTAGTTGCCTGATTTTAGAAGTGTGGTGAATAGGACACACATAGATAGAAACCCAGTGGCATTCAGCTAGAGACCTCCCTCCACGTAGACATCAATCTCTATGACCTAACAATGTATTCAGTTTCTGAGTTATCTTTGAAATCACCTCACTTTACTACTCTCCATCTCACATTTCTCCGTCTAATCCACATGCCTATTACAAAATACTTTGCTTACATGGTACTTTTTTTTTGATTTGGTAGACTCCAATGGATGCTCATTAACTAAGATATGCCCTGTCCACGCTATTTTCTTCTGGAGAGACAAGGAAGGAAGGAAGGAAGGGAGGGAGGGAGGGAGGGAGGGAGGGAGGGAGGGAGGGAGGGAATCATAATGGTGGTACCAAGATACGTAAGAGTTACAGAAATAAATAATTTTGCCTAGGGTCAATGTTCCCAATATTTAGATAGCGACCACTATTGGCAAAGTAGCAGCACCCTTGGTTGCCGATTACTGCCTAAGACTTCCCTTGAGATATATGTGCCATTTTATGACATTAAAAAAAAAAGTGAAACCCTTCCTTAATACTGAATTGTAGAGAGAATTGTGCATGCATTCATTACCACCTCTCCCAAACCCCACCAAATGACAAAAGTAGGGTTTTTTTAAGTTAAAAATCCTCATGGACAAAGGGAATGGGAAGGAGACGACAGTAAACTAGAAACATCAACTACTTTTCAAAAGATAGAAAAAGGATACAGGAATGATGTTGACTTAAATCTGGGCAAAGGAAGCACAAGCCTATGAGCCCCAAGAGGGTAGCATCAATGAGAAGCAAACTGATTCATCGTCAAAGAACCTTTGAAAGGTTCAGTAATTGGAAAATAAGGCATTACACAACAGGAAGTTTAAGCTTGGAGGTAAGAAAAGGGAAAGTGACTTTTTAAATATGCCTAAGAAGCAGTTACGCTCTCAGGTTCCCTCTTCTGCCTCACACTTTAAGGAAGCTACCTGTTTCCTATTCTTATAGGGGAGTAAAGTCTCTTTCCCAAAGAAATTGAACCAGAAATGCTCCACCTTGAAAATGTCAGGCACAACTAAAAGCAAGGATAAGGTGCTAGATAGAAAAAAGAAGAGAGTAAATCTGTTTACTGAGAATGTGACACAAGCCTTACAATCCCCTCCTCTATCCAGTTGCCAAAATGCCTGCAGACTGGATAATAACCCCTTGGACACTGAAGTTGATAACCTTCCAAAATGTTCCAAATAATCCCTGTCTCCTGACACTTATACTCTATGTAATAGCTTTCCCTCGTATGTGGGTTGGACCTAGTGACTCACTTCTAATAAATAAGATATGGCAAAACTAAGGGAGGATTAGTTTATAAAAGACTGTGATTCTCATCTCGCTGGGCCGTTCTTTCTTGTCTGGTTGGCCTGCTTACTTTAATGAAGTAACTCATCATGTGGGGAGACTCAAGTGGCAAGAAACAGGGAGGCCAACAGACAGCAAAGAACTGAGGTGTTCAGTCTAACAACCTACGAGGGACTGAATCTTAACAAAAACCTTGTAATTGAGCCTGGAAGCAGATCCTTCCCCAGCTGAGTTGAGATAGCTAGAGCCCTAGCTGACACCTTGTATGCAGCCTGTGAGAGATCCTGAAACAGAGGAGCCAGGAAGCCATGCTCAGATTCCTGACGTACAGAAACTGTGGGATAATAAATGTTGCTTCAAACCAGTATGTTTGGGGGTCCTCTTTTATACAACAATAGTTAAGTAATGCAGGCATTTAGAACAACCCTCTATCAAAAAACTGAGTGACCAAGAGAGATCTACAGAAATGGACATTTGATGGACTCTCAAGAATAAAAAACAAAACAAAATAAAACCCTGACCACCTTACAATGAAGTCCATGAGCCAATAAACTCTGAACACTGATAAAAATCTACCACACAGCTCTCTCATATGAACAGGCAGCCAAGGATCACCAGAAGTTGAGCGAAGTCTCTGATATGGAAAGCAGGCTAAAGCAAATATACAAGAGAAAGAAACTTTAAGGGAATAGAAACAATTCAGAAGGCAGGCAAAAAGTTAAGCTACAAACAAACTAAAATTACTATCCTCTGAAAGATTACAAAAAGATACCGCATCCATGAAACAAGAAGAAAATTCTAGAAGAAGAAAAGAAGGATCAAGAGGAAGAAGGGGGCAGGAAGAGAAGGAGGAAGAAAAGGAAAAAGGAGAAGGAGGGAGATAGAGAGGCAGAAAGGGAAGAAGACAAACAAAAACGGTTCTTGGAAAATGAAAATGACTGGTAAAACAGATCACTTAAAAGGATTGAAAATATAATTGAGGAAAACTTTCAAACTGTAAAACAAAAGGGAGAGAAGAGTGTAATATGAGATAGAAAGTAAAAAAAAAAAAAAGACAATCAGTCCAGAAATTTTAGTATCTGACTAACAGAAGTTCCAGGAAAAGATAAAAAGGAGGGATTAATTAAAAATAATAATAACTAAACTTTCTCAGACTGGAAAACATGCTTCTACATTAGAAAGAGGCCCCTGAGAGCTAAGAAAAATGATTTAAAAAAAAAAAAAAAACACAGTAAGGTATATAATCATGAACTTTCAGGACATCAGAGATAAAAAGAAAAACCTAATGGTTTCCTGGGAGAGTAGATATAGATTATCTGCAAACAATATGGAATAATAACAGCACTGGAATTTTCAAAAGTAACATTTGAAGCCAAAATACAAGGGAATAATGACTTCAAATTTCACTGGGAAACTAATTTTCAACCAGAGTTCAATAGCTGGTCAATCAATTGACTGTGAGAGCAGAATAAACTGATATGTAAGGTCTAAAAAAATTGTATACAAAATACCTCTGTACATAAAGCTATTGAAAGTCACGCAGCAACTAAATGAGGGAATAAATCAAAAGAGAGAAGAGGACCCAGGTAAAAAGAAATTCAATATGGGAAAAGGGATAAAATAATCTCTAGAATGAAGGAAAAAGAAGTGCCAGTACAATCACTGTATATAGTAGGTCTAGAAAAGTTACTCTCTAGTCTGGAGCAGGTGGATTAAGAGCTCCAAAAGAGAAAAAGTAGGATCTAACAGTTCACCTGATAATTGTATTGAGCAGCTGCTAGAGATATGACAGAAAACTATTGGATGAATAGAAGAATATGAGAAGAATTAGAATTAGTTTCATACAAATTAAGCAAAGAAAGAGTCTGAGACTATTTTTAACTGCAAGGAAAGAAGTTTTAGAAGGAAAATACCTTGACCATAAAATACTATATGACTCGGCAGCAAACAATATTTCATGAAATATTATGCTATTTCATAATTGCAAAATGTACACTCAAGGGGCTTCCCTGGTGGCACAGTGGTTGAGAGTCTGCCTGCCGATGCTGGGGGCGCGGGTTCGTGCCCCGGTCTGGGAGGGTCCCACATACCGCGGAGCGGCTGAGCCTGCGCGTCCGGAGCCTGTGCTCCACAACAGTGAGAGGCCCGCGTACCGCGAAAAAAAAAAAAATGTACACTCAAAATATTTTTAATCAAAAATTTGGAATATAATTGTATTAGAAAGAAGGTATAGGAGATACAGTGAGGAACAAAAGTGTAAGAGAGATAAATCCTCACATACCACGAAAGGAATTTAATAAAATACTACTAAAAATGATAAAGGAATGGTAGTATAGGAATATTATTTATAATGTGGAATGGAATAATCCATAAAATAGATAAAATAACAGAAAGTAGTTTTCTATGAGAAGTGAGATAGATGGAGGAAAGTACTAGTGTTCTTTATTATAAGCCTTTTCATTTGTCTTTAACAATATCCATATATTACCTTAATTAAAAAGAGCTTCAAAAACAAACAAAACAGAATTACATAAATCTGTTTTTCTCAAAGGATGTTCCTAATCCACAATTAAATGAAAAACCATGATGCATCTTAACGTATGCGGTAAATTTCCTAGTTTTCACAAAAGCAAGTAAGTATACATGCGTATAAGGGAAAGGGTACAGACAATATTGAAAAATATTGTCAGACAATATTGAAAAATACACTCACATTCAATCTGATGCATTTGTGAGGAGCAGAATTGGAGTGGAGAAGAAGGTAGATTATTAATTTCCACGCAAACCTTTAACCTTTGACTTGTTATAAACATTAAAGTTAAAAAATCAATCATTTGGATTCTGAATCAGATAATTTTTATTTTACGATAAAGGACATTTGTGGTACAGTTGGTGAAATCTGAATAAATTCTATAGGTTTAAGTACTACATCAAGGTTAATTTCCTGATTTTGAAAATTATACCATTATTGTGTAAGAGAATGCCCTTGCTTTAGGAAATATTTAGGGGTAAAGGAACTTTATGTCAGCAACTTATTCTCAATCAATTTAACAAATATATATATATAGAAAAATAAAAAGAGAAATCAATATAGAGAGAAATAAAGCAAATGTGGTAACATTTGGGAGAATCTAGATGAAGAGTTTAAGGGAATTCTTTGTATATTTTTGCAATGTTTTTGTACATCTAAAGTTATTTAAAAATAAAAAGTGGGCTTCCCTGGTGGCGCGGTGGTTGAGAGTCTGCCTGCCGATGCAGGGGACATGGGTTTGTGCCCGGTCCGGGAAAATGCCACATGCCGCGGAGCGGCTGGGCCCGTGAGCCATGGCCGCTGAGCCTGCGCGTCCGGAGCCTGTGTTCCGCAACGGGGGAGAGGCCACAACAGTGAGAGGCCCGCGTACCGCAAAAAAAAAAGTTAAAAAAAAAAATCTAAACATGTACAAAAAGACTCTTAAATTACTGCCGAAAATATATCCTTGAGATTAGGACGAAAATACTTTTTTTTTAAACATCTTTATTGGAGTATAATTGCTTTACAACAGTGTTAGTTTCTGCTTTATAACATAGTGAATCAGCTATACATTTACATATATCCCCATATCTCCTCCCTCTTGCATCTCCCTCCCACCCTCCCTATCCCACCCCGCTATTCCACCCCTCTAGGTGTTCACAAAGCACTGAGGACGAAAATACTTTTTGTCATAGTGTTATTAGCAAGGTTCTACCATCAGATATTCATTATAGAAATCATTTAGGAGCCAAGAGATATTATATCTTTGTTCTTCCTAACACAGAAGGAAGTTAAAATGACAAGACTCACCACCTGGAGTGGTTTAAAGAAAATGCACTATAACTGTTTTAGAAAGAATTATTTGGAAAGGGAAGTATCTTTTGCTCTGCCTCTCATGTTGCATCTATATCAGACAAGTTGATCTTATTAAAGATAATTGAAATGGGATTTTAAAGCACACTTTTTTTTAGGTGCTTCAAGCATCCTGAATAAATTGAAATGGAGCCAGTTCCCCCAGACACATACTTGGAGAAATTGGGGGGTGTTTTGGTTTTTTTGTGTGTTCTTTTTTGCGGTACACAGGCCTCTCACTGTTGTGGCCTCTCCCGTTGCAGAGCACAGGCTCCAGACGCGCAGGCTCAGCGGCCATGGCTCACGTGCCTAGCCGCTCCGCGGCATATGGGATCTTCCTGGACCGGGGCACGAACCCGTTTCCCCTGCATTGGCGGGTGGACTCTCAACCACTGCACCACCAGGGAAGCCCGAGAAATTGTTTTTTAAACTTTACTGAAGGCATTTCTGAACTAGGTCAGAGTTTTGTGTGGGTTAACATTTTCTAGTATTTTACTCTTCTTCAAGGACAGCCACTGATTACTAGGCTAAATTTAATGATGGACAAGCAAATTTTACTGAGTGGTAAGTTCTATTTAATTGCTCCTCAAATCTACCTACTGAAAACTGAAGTCTTTATATTAAAAAGTTTAGACAGTCACCTATAAGCATATATTCTCTCTGTTACAAACGGCTTCTTTGGGTGTTGCTTTATTTACATATGCAATAAATATGATGTGTGGGAAGTGCAATTACTCAGCTGGGTAATTTAGGAAAGTCAATTTGTTTCTCTGGATGTCACTTTTCCTCATGATTAAAAAGAGCATTAAATTAGATAACTTCAAGTTCCTTTTCAGCTCTAAGAATACTCGTGTTAGAGTTCTCCAGAGAAAGAGAACCAATGAGATGTGGTTGGGGGAGGGAGAGAGAGAGAAGACTGGTTTTAAGACATTAGCTCAGATGATCTTGGAGATGCCAGTCCAAAATCTGCAGAGTAGGTTGGCCCAGTAGAGACCCAGGAAAGGGCTGCAGTCTGAATCCAAAGGCAACCTGCTGGCAGAATTCCTTCTCAGTTGGAAAAGGTCAGTCTCAGTTCTATCAAGGCCTTCAACTGATTGCATGAGGCCCATACACATTACGGAGGGTAATCTGCCTCGCTCAAAAAGTCCAACAATATAAGTGTCAATCCCATCCAAAAAACACCATCACAGAAACAGCCAAAATAATGTTTGACCAAGTATCTGGGCACAATGGCCCAGCCAAGTTACACATAAAATTAATCTTCACGATACTTTATGTTATAGAGATAATTACTTTAAATTTTTTTTTAATCAGAAACAGTATGAGAAGGATTGTTATATTTTTCTTATGGGAAAGTCTGAGGAACTCCACCACAACTCCTAGGAAAGCATCATAGTTTTTAAACAACTGAGATGTTCTTTACCAGTGTGTTTGAGCTGTGGCATGGAGTGAAATTAAGTCTCAAACAGCATTTTCAATTACCAGCGGGACGTGTTATACAATTTCAAAATACAGTGACTTCAACAAAAGATATTGACTCCACCTCATATTTACTAAAGATGGTTCTGGCCTGAGTCTCAGAACATAGATCTGGAAAGAATTCAGAGGCCTATCACCTCATCTTTTCTTTGTGGAATTGTATCCAGGGGCTTCCTTAGTAAGATCCCAACCCACAATTTCAGTGTTGTGACATCATATTTGGAGTGAGTGTAACTCCTAGGAGAACTCCCATCACATTATAAGGACTAATTTATCTCAGAAATAAAAATGCATTAACTAGTAATCATCTTATCACTTATTTTAAAATCAACAGATAATTTTGAAGTGAAAGAGCAATAGCAATACTACTAAAGAAAAAAATAAATCTCTTTTATTTATCTTTTGACTATTTTTCTTCCACGGATTCTAATATCTTGGGATGTGGAACCGACTACAAATCAAGCAACAATCAGGCCTTCACCAGTATTCCCTCACTAGTGCAAAATAACTCTGACCAAATTCCATTTTAACCACTGCAGTGACCAATGAGAAAATGTAAGTGATATAAAAAGCTACAATTTGAGAACGTAGTACTCTCTGGTCTGTATGACATTTCTTAATCCTTTGCTCACACATGAACCTGAGGACTCTGGTTATAAAGGCAAGAAACAACCCATGTGGTGGTCTAGTTCCATCAAGATTAACTTTCTTGTGATTAAAATAAAGAGTGACCTTCAGAAGGTCTTTTGGTTCACCTGTAAGTCCTCACAAAGTTTGAATGAAGACAGTGGAGGTAAGTGTTGAGCTGCTATCCCATGTGTTACTTAGCAGGGCAGACTCTAGTTATTGGACATGTAGTGGCAGTTTAAGGAAGGAAAAACCTGGTGGGCCTTATTCATGAGTATCCTCTAACCCCTCCTCAGTAGCCCACACCCCCAAATGCCCACTCCCCAGATTGAGTGAAAACAAGTCACTCTTGTAAGTTTGAAATTCCTCATTGAGTGCTGTGGTAAATCTGTGGGTACCTTCCCAAAGTGTAGCTGTTCAATGATCAGGTCCTTTCCAGGGGGCTTTTGCATAAGAAGGCACAGCCTAGATGCCCTAAACTATTTTTTGCTAAGCCTCAGCTCTCCACAAACGAGATATGATGACAAATTGTCAAGTTCAACAATGTGGCATTTGCAGTATATATCAAATCATTATGCTGTACACGTCAGACTAATATAATGTTATATGTCAATTATATCTCAATAAAACTGGGGGGAAAAAACAGTGTGACATCCATGTTCCCAAACATTAAGAAAGGTTGTTTGTCTGCAGTTTCAAGGGCAAAAGAGGTCATTATGGTCATTATGGCCAGTACTGAAAAAGAATGGCTTAAAAGGCATGAAAAAAGTTCTTCAAATTGACAGAAGTATACAATAAGTGAGTGTAGTTGTAACCAAACTCAGGGGAACAGGAAGGAAGTTGGTGCCACCCCATTCTTTCCATGAGGTGTTAATTGGAAGAAGGATATAGAATGAATCCTCTCCTTCATGCCCATGGTATGAAGAAGAGTACCAAATGGGTAGCTGGTCAAGGGCCCAGGTCAAGAAAGTTCCTTGTAGTAGCCCTAACCACAGCTGTCCCAAGCATGAGTGTACTGAGAAGGTGTTCTCAGCCGGCAGAGCCCAAGGATTCCCCCAAGCCCCAAAACACATTAGAAAATACTGTGACATCCAACGATGTCCCAACTCCCCATGTGGATCTCTTGATATGGAACACTCAGTGAGACAGGAGGTTAAAGATCTCTCAATTAATAAAATAGGGACTCTCTCTTAACCACTTCACAGGGACATTATGAAGGAATATAAACTTATATATGTTTTTACACATGAAGTAGGGCTGGTCATTGAAAAATAAAAGCTCTGTGCATGCGTGGTGTTGTGATAGAGACACAAGACACACTGCCTTTTTCCTGGACTACTTTCAGTCTTAATTAGAAGTGCTTCCTTACAAAAAGAACAACCTTCAGTTTCATGACATGCACTCCTTGCCCGTTCTGTTGAGGCTGGTACTCAGTAATTTTGACTCGGAAATTAATTTCTGAGAAGCAGATGTGGAACTTCAAAAGATGCATTAGTTCCACTTGGGGCAATTACTTTGCACAACCAACACAGCTCTTGGTAAACAAAAACCGCCATTAAAAATTTCAAGTTCTTGGGCTTCCCTGGTGGCGCAGTGGTTGAGAGTCCGCCTGCCGATGCAGGGGACACGGGTTTGTGCCCCGGTCTGGGAAGATCCCACATGCCGCGGAGCGGCTGGGCCCGTGAGCCATGGCCGCTGAGCCTGCGCGTCTGGAGCCTGTCCTCCGCAACGGGAGAGGCCACAACAGTGAGAGGCCCGCGTAACGTATAAAAAAAAAAAAAAAAAAAAATTTCAAGTTCTTTCCAACAAAATGGTCAAACAATGTCTGCTTCATGTCCAAGGAAACAAATGGTCATAAATTTTATTTAACTCCTGCTGCTATGGGAAATAAAAAGCAATAAACCTAAGAATCAAAGTCTTGGAAAATTCCTGATCAAAGGTAATTCAGTGTCACAACACTGTTGCTCAAGGTACACAGATTTTCCTGTGATTTTTTACAATAATGTCTGTAATTATTATTAATTATAGGGTATTTGACAAGGTACTCAGCAATGTATTAAACGTTTACTTTCCCTGATGGGTTTACAATCTATAAAATACGTTAATCTAACTTTTCCAATATTTACTTTGCCAGCCCCTCCCCTCTTCACCTTCACTCTCACCCCATTACGTTCTTTTTATATATATATATCCATTCATAAAACACATCCATCAAGCCTCCTACACAGGAAGCACATCTGTCTCTGTTCTCTACCTTCTCAAATAACTTTGTCCCTTCCTCTTCTCTTGTTATTTTCCCTGTTTTCTCCTTTTCCATTTTCCACCCTCTACCCCCGTTTTTTCATGTCTTCCCTTCCCCACTCTGCAGCCAAAGTTCCTACTTTCCATGTCTACCTTTGTTTGTCTATTTTTATATACACATTTGAAGAAAAGGAACTTTCCAGAATGTTCAAAAGAAATAAAGGAAGGAAGGAAGGAAGGGCTTCGAAAATGGAAAGGAAGCATTGCTTAGAGAGCACCAACTGCCTGTTATGGAGAATAATGGCAACTAGAACTTTCAGTCCTCCCTCCCTCCCTCCCTTCCTTCCTTGACTGGGAGCCCTGTT
The DNA here is from genome assembly GCF_963924675.1 of Phocoena phocoena. Lineage (NCBI taxonomy): Eukaryota > Metazoa > Chordata > Mammalia > Artiodactyla > Phocoenidae > Phocoena > Phocoena phocoena. The sequence continues at coordinate 90,906,370 of NC_089228.1, forward strand.
ACCAGCTACAGATTGATGCAAGCAAATCATCCTCTGCTGAGCTCTGACAGCCAGTTTGAGGGACTGGCAAGTTCTGGAAAAGTTCTTTGTGCAGTCAGAAAGATTTTAGAACTTGGAAACTCAAAAGACAGAAGTGATATGCCAGAATAACGAAGGCCAACCCGGCCAAATAAATAAATAAGTAAATAAGCATACTGAGGGGAAAATATGGTTTCATTAGAAAAGCTTTTCTAGGTAATAGAAAACTAAAGAAATACTAGGAGAAATCAACCAATGGAAAATTAGAAGCCACAAAACTGGAGATAAAGTAGAATTAGAGGTAAAAGAAGCAAAGGCAGGATACAATCTCGAAGGTCAATTGATAAAATGTGTAGCAAGCACTGAACCAACACCAATCAATACAGCTCAGTATGAACTGAATCACAGCCTAATAACCACATCACATCCACTTTATGGCACCATCTATCACACGAACAGCAGGAAGCAGTGGCAATTCAACGTATTGCACACTCCAGCAAACTGGCTTCCAAGTGTCATGTGAAACGAACAGTGTGGCAGGAGTTGCAGCGATAAAGGGGTGAGGGAGCAGAAGTAGACTGCAGAATGGCCTATGAGCTCCTGAAAATACAAATTTGGAGCAAAGGTGGGAGAGAGGGACCACAGAGAGCAAGGGACATGGATAGGAAAGTTCCTGAAGCATGCCTGCTCAGATTCCACGTCGAATTAGTAAGTCCTATTGGGATAGCGCTTGGATGCATTATGGAGAAAGGAATCGATAGCCATCTGAAGCAGGGGGTGAGGGAGAGGGAAGGGCAGGAGGAAACTTGAGCCGTTAATAGAACTGTGAAGAAGCAGAGATTTTGTGAGCTGGTCAAGATGTCTAAGTGGAGATGAATGGACAACGGCTACCCCAGAATTAGGGGGGTTTATTTAGATTGTGTTTTTCTTGTCTCTTCACATCACTGTGGCATTTTGACTTTTCTCCTAAAAATAATACAAAATTCTGGGAGAAAAAATACACATTACATGTGTTCATCAAGCAAAATTCAGAGTGAATGCTGTACACACTATCATCAAGGCTGTTTGCTGCTTACAGGGCTGCCTGCACACCATCCTCCTTTCCTGCCTGTCTTATTAAGAGGCTCTGTTCTTTCCCTGGGGCGACGGCAGCAAAGACGGCTAACAAACCTTCAAGAATTGTACCACAGTATTCTCCAAATTTGTCTGATAAGGATATTTTTAAAATAAGAACTCAAAGATGGCCTATTTTTCTTCACTATTATCATTTGTTTTCAATTTGCTACATTCTGACTTCCTTTCTTAATAGAGATGTCAAGTCTGTTATAAGCTCTGAGTAGAGAGGCATGACACAAATACTTCAAGAGAATTAAATCCATTACAGTGTTAGAACACATTTGCCTTAACTATGAAAAAGGGCACAGACTGAAGCCCTGTTTCCACATGTGCTCTGATTTCTCTAGGGTATAAGTGAAGTATTTAAGTTGATTAATCAAACTGCACCTACCCTGTAAATATACATGTAATAAAGTATATTTACAATAAAAGACAATTTTCAAATGGTATGTACTTTGATTTTACGATCTTTCCACCAATTATCAGCCACGTTAAACCGAACATTAAGCAAAAAACTACTCGGGCTCATCTGAAAGGAATGCGATATTCTACATGAGAGAACTCAGCCAAGGTATTTTATGGAACCACTGTTGGATGCAGATTGCTGATATGCAGTCATTTAGTTATGTAAAATTTAGTGTCCTCAATTTTTGGTTGGGACATTTGCAAAATATCTTCCCTTAACTCAAAAGCAGTCACCATTTTCTGAGGACTTTATATCTTCCCCTAAATTATTTGTCAACCAAGGTAAGAATATAACAAAATGCTCCTCTCCTCTTATTGTAATGGGTGTGGAAGTTAGCGGTAGATAACAATAAAAGCACAGACTTTGCAAAACTGAACATTTCTGGAGCCAAAATAAACTTTAGTTTTGCCCCCAATTTAGAACCCAGAGTTTAAATCCAAATGCCTGAAATTATATCCTTTTGTTCTCCAAGATCTATCTTCAGTCTCCAAATATAGCAAATAGATATTTTTGCACAAATGATCTTTTATCTTCTTAGATAACGTTTTGTATTCAATTTTTTCCCAAATTACATCAAGAGAATTATTTTTAAAATGAGACTTAGAACACTCCCAATTTCTCTAGTGTTTCATCTAATAACAGAAATGTGCAGTCCTATAATAATCCTAAAACCACCTTAAAATCCTTAAAGCTGTGACTTTTTCCTATGTACATAAGGTTTTTGTCATAATGCACTCTGTACATTGTCACATCTGAATGTAGTTAAGGGTTATAATTATATACTGTATGGGAAGAAAATACATGCTACATGAAAACCCACGAATGTGATGGTGGAAGTATCGTGAGAGGGATTGGAAGGTAGGGAAAAAGGAGAGAAACAAAAGTGAAATTCTTCAAGGCAGAATTCACAAGGCATTTCACAAGGTATACAAGGCATTTGGTGAGAGGTGAATCACAGCTAGTGCCTTTTAATTCAGGTTATACTTTTGAACTCAGAAAGGTGGAACAAACCTCGATGGGAAGAAATGAAACCACAAAAGAAGGAAATGAAAATGAGTACATCGGTTATTTGAATAAGTTCCAGTGCCCAGAGAAAAGAAAAGAAAAGGACTCATAGACGTAGTGTACTATCTTTGTTACAACCTTGCAATCTCAGGAAATAGTATAAAGAAGAATAGAGATAGACAAATATTTTTTTCCCTCAAGTAAATTTTAAGGCAGATTCTGGAAAATATAGACTGTTTCCTTGGTGTTATCCCCTTACAAAATTATTGTTATTAAAACCGAATAAGATTTATTTAGTTTCAGAAAATCAAATGTACAAGTAGAAGTTGAGGGGACCTAACTTGGACAATCATTTCCCAAGACAACTTGATGATTCAAAACAATGTCAGAGGCTCAGAAAGCCTGTGTTCCTTTAGCACTGGATGTGCTGCTGATACTGGCCAAGCCATCTGAGTTCTCTTAGTTTCCTGTTTGATAAGATGCATACAATAACATCCACACTTCTTGACTCAGAATTATTGTTGATAGCAAATGAAATGTATGAAAATACTTTGTAAACTGTAAAACACCATGGAAAAGCCAGGAATATTATCATCAATACACACTAAAAATATGATTTTTTAAGTTACAGGGAGTCAACACCTGATGTAACTAATATAAATCAATGCCACCATGAGTGGCCCTAATAGAATAGCAGTGAGGGAAGTGATCCTGTTTTCATCCTCACTGGTCAGACCACACTGGTAGAAAACCTTAGAGGACATGATTTCCATCTTCCTTTGTCTGAAAGACTGGCAGTGGAGAAGAACCATTTGCCATACTCTTTGCAGAGAGCAGAACCAAAACAACCAGATAGAAATGACAAGGAGGGAGATTTCAATTGCTTAAGGAATTGACTATAAATACTTTTAGTGGTTTTTAAATCCACTGACATCTGTTCTCTATGTGAAAAGCACACTCTTGAGATGTAGAGTGTACAACACACACAGCCCTACAAGGCAGGAACCCCTCTTCCCCACTGTGAGATGGATGATTTTCATGTACACAAATCTGTAGAGAGGATCGAGAGTTACAAAGTCCATCTTAAATGGCCATCCCACAGGCCTGTGAAGAACACTGTCTTCCTCCCTAATCTTCAAGAAACAGTTTTCTAGAGTGGGCACTTCCCACCTCCAACAACCTCTTCCTCTTGTTCTATGAAAACTGCACCTAACACTTAGGGAGTGAAATAAGGCAAATAAAAGGATATCCTTCATCTATTCCCAGTGACCTCAACTTGGAAAATACAGCAATGACTTCATCATATTCAAGCATCCATATATATTCAAAGACCTGTGACTTTATACAGTCAAATGTCTGATTGTTTTGAATAGAATATTTAAAATTGAGAAAAGAGAGACACACAGACAGTAAACCAAAACTCAGCTATGAAATCTGATGGCTAAGGAGAAAAAAAGACTGTGGGAAGTATCTATCAGATACAGAAATCAGCCATCACATGGAAGTCGCTATCAGCTTTCTCGGTTCTGTACTAACCAAAAGCCAAAGGGCAGGAAAGCAGCCGGATCCATGCTAAAGATTGTGTGTAGAGTGCCGACTTGTCTGGTAGCCAAAGTGTGGCCAGAGGAGGTGCCAAAAGGTCATTGCTCCTTGCGTTTTCATCCTGGGAGAACTTGACGGAGTTGCTCCAACTGAAGCCTGTCTGTCTCACTAGGGGTTGTTGAAATATTCTCGCAAGCTCACATCTTGCCATAATGTGAAGAGTGCTGAATTCACCTATGGTGTTAGTCCTTTATCCAAGAATTCTACAAGCATGCACAACAAATAATGAACCCATCTGTAAGCTGAATTAACTCCTTCAATTATGTTACTTGAATTCTGTCTGCTTTTCCTTGTAAAAAGAGTATTATTTTAAAATCATATTAGAATAGGTAAATCCACAAAGTTTATAGGATTTGGGAGGGAGGAAGGAACAAGGAGCAATTATTTAAGGGGTAGGGAATTTCCTTTTGGAGTGATGAAAATGCTCAGAACTAGACAGAGGTGATGGTTGCACTACATTGTGAAAGCACTAAATGCTACTGCCTTGTTTACTTTAAAACAGTTAATATTATCTTACATGAATTCCATTCAATTAAAAAAATATTAGAATGGGATTGAAGACTCTGAGAGAGAAGGGCCTAATTGATTAGAAAAATCAACCTCCCGACCCATAAGAGATAGCATTTCCTTTTCTGTATTTCTTATAGAGAAAGTCTGCCACAGTCACAGTCAGAGGCTATGAAATCATCTTTCCCAACCCAGAGAAGATTTGGCCATGCAGTTAGTCAACAGGGACGGTTCCTCTGGGGCCTGGCAGTTGGCATTTAACGTCTTCCTTCCTTTTGAAGCTCGGAAGACAATGGAAATACTGTCTTCCATTTTCAGACTTGTCACAACTCTCACAGAAAATCCCCATGAAGAGGTTTTTGTCCAATGTACTGACTGAAGTCTGGCCAATTGTTATTGATATTGTACTTTTCCTCAGACTGATTTATTCAATGACTTATATCTATAGGATTCATTAAACAAAACCTATTGGAATTCATCCAATCTATCTTCCAAGTGCAGATACTTCCCATAAAAAGAAAAACAAAAGAAGACCAAAACACTAAATTCATAGAAAAAAAATCAGATTTGCAGTTACAGTGGGGGGCGTGTGGATTGAAGGAAAGCAGTCAAAAGGTACAACCTTCCAGTTATAAGATAAATAAGCACTTGGGATGTAATGTACACATGATGACTACAGTTAACACTGCTGTGTGGTATATAGGAAAGTTAAGAGAGTACATCCTGAGAGTTTTCATCACAAGGATAAACATTTTTTCCTTCCTTTTTATTGTATCTCTATGGGACGACAGATGCTAGCTGAACCTTTTGTGGTAATCATTTCACAATATATGTAAATCAAACAATCATGCTGTACAAACATAGTACAGTGATGTATGTCAATTACTTCTCAGTAGAACTGGGGGACACAAAAGAAAGATGTGTTTGAAAGGTATGTTTGGTATCACATGGTGTATTAATAAGTGTTCTCCAGAGAATCAACAGAATATATATATATAGGCATACCTCATTGTATTGCACTTTGCTTTACTACGTTTTGCAAATATTGTGTCTTTAACTAATGAAAGGTCTGTGGCACCCTTTATTGAGCAGGTCTACCAGTGTCATTTTTCTAACAGCATTTGCTCACTTTGTGTCTCTGTGGTACATTTTGGTAATTCTTGCAATATTTCAAACCCTCCACCAGCAAAAAGATTATGACTCACTGAAGGCTGAGATGATGGCTAGCATTTTTTAGCAAAAAAGTATTTTTGAATTAAGGTATGTACTGGTGTTTTAGACACAATACTTTTGCACACTTAACAGACTATAGTATAGTGTAAACATAACTTTTATATGCACTGGGAAACCAAAAAATTCATGTGACTCACTTAATTGCAATATTTGCTTTATTGCAGTAGTCTGTAACTGAGCCTGCAATATCTCTGAGGTATACCTGTATAAATACACACACACACACACACACACACACACACACACACACAAAGAAATTCATTATAAGAAACTGGCTCGTGTGATTACGGAGGCTGAGAAGTCCCAAGATCTGCTGGAGACCCAAGAAGAGCCAATGTTTTAGTTTTCAGGTTGAATCCAAATGCAGGAAAAGACTGAGGTCCCAGCTCAAAGCAGCCAGGCAGCAGGTCTTCAGTTGACTGGGAGAGGCCCACCCACGTTAGGGAGCGCTATTGCTTTATTCAGTTTACTGATTCAAATGTTAATGTCATGCAAAAACACCCTCTCAGACACAGGGGCCACATACCCTTTGGTCCAGTCAAGTTGACACATAAAATTAACCATCACACCTGGTCACAGAACTTTGGACTGAACAACGCATGCCCCATACCTCCCAAAACCAGGCCTTACCAAAAAAAAGTAGAAACTCAAATATTTTTTGCATGGAGAATGTAAATCCTTTTTCCTTCTTATCTGTTTATTAAGAAATGCATCCAGGGCTTCCCTGGTGGCGCAGTGGTTGGGAGTCCGTGCGGGTTCGTGCCCCGGTCCGGGAGGATCCCACGTGCCGCAGAGCGGCTGGGCCCGTGAGCCATGGCTGCTGAGCCTGCATATCCGGAGCCTGTGCTCCACGGCGGGAGAGGCCGCAGCGGTGGGAGGCCCGCATACCGCAAAAAAAAAAAAAAAAAAAAAAAAATGCATCCAGTAAAAATATTCAAGTAGTCCCCAAGCCAAATGAACCAGTTAAAATAAACTACATTAACTTTATTAGCTTTGGATAAGGGTGTAACTGCTTACAAAAATAAAAACAAGAACAAGAAAGGAGAGGGTTCCTAATGGCATAACCACCTTCTTGATAATTTTTCATACCTACAGAAATGTCCAGAGAAGAGCAGGTGAAGAACTGAATGAGGACGGACACTGGAGAGAGCTGAAATAATGTGGACTAAGAATTGCTGTTGTCATGTGTTAATGTAACTAGTACACCAACAGACAAAGCATATGAGGTTCAGGGCCAGAACTCTGGAGTGAGACAATGTGGCTGAGTAAAACAATCTCACCATGCTCAGTGATTCTAAGCAAGGTTTTAAATCTCTCTTGGTTTCTTCCCTTGTAACATAGGAAAGGTAGAACTTGCTTCATATGGTATGTGTGTTGAATAATTCAGATATTATTCAACATACTATAAATGCTCCATAAACATCAATTATCTTTTAATTATCTTTTAAGTATGTGGACATTTTGGAAATTTACCACACACATGGCTAAAGAGTTCTCTTTCAAGACGAAAGACTTGAGCACTTCAGATGGGCCACAGGAAGGCAGGCAGAAGTCACAACACAGCCTCACTGTAAGATTAGATTAAGATTCCAATTAATCTACCCAAGGTTACAAACTTATTGGAGGCAACACGGCCACAAGGAGCAGAGGCAGATACAACCTGTTTCCATGAACCCCAGAGCCTCTACCAAGGAGCGGCACAGGTTAATGCACTGCCCACACAAGAAAGGGTTTCGCCAGATACAGGAGCCCTTGTCCTGGTGTGGACGAAGGAAGAAACATAAAGAAGCACACACCAACCATTTCTAGGTCATTAACGGAAAGAATGAACACTCACCTCAAGCTACCCTCAGCAGCGGTCAGAGGGAGAGCAGAGTCCATTCCACGGGCCTCTGAACTGCTTCTCAGCCTCATCCACCGGCTTCCTAGGAGGTCAACTTCCCCATCAAGGTCCACCTCCAATTCTGCTTAATATCCTTAGTGCTCTGATACTGTGTGGTCCAAGGACACAAGTCCACTGTCCTACAGTGACCATCTTCAATCTAAACACAGCATTCCTTACACTTCTAAAACCTTCCAGTGTAGCTTTCATGAAGTAAGCTTCCCATCCTCTCTGTGACTAGATCAGACCCACGGACGGAGTACAAAGGGGTAACGTCCAGGCAAAGAGTTTTAGAGGCATTTGGAACAGACTGCTGCTGCCATCCTCTTTCAATGTTGTCTCCTTCACTCACCTGTACTGATGTTTGAAGGACTCTAGCAGAGACAATTACTTGGAGAAAGACAGGATTTTGTTGCTAAAATTCAGATATTCCAGAGAAAAGAGATCCTTGAGTCATTTAACATGACACAATTTGAGAGATGATGAAGAACAGGTTTTAGGAGTGAAGGAAGATGAGAAGTAGGAGAGAAAAAACAAGCACCGGATGCCCAGCAGCTTGGTTCAGGGTTCAGGAGCACCAAGGAGAGACTGAGTATCAGACAAAGTGATGATAAAAAGGAAGAGAAAGACTAATCTGGAACTGGACGCAGGAGAACACCAAGAAAGGACCCCTTTGCTAAAGAGCAGTTTTCCCATTGTTCTTTCCTCATTAAGCAGAGGAGTCAGAGTGCACCTTGTGGATCACAAGAGAGGGAACATAATAACGTCCTGCAAGGTTAGTTGATAAACAATCCAATGTTTTATGACATGAGGGGAGGAGTGATAATGGCTTTTAAGTGCCACATAAATTTTGAATGCTTCTTCAGCTCTAGTCTTAGCTGCAAAGCATTGGATCACGTTATTGCCTCTCTCACACACAGCTTGCCTACACAACTGCACTTTCTTGGATATGCCTCTCTACATGCAACCTGAGTCAATTAATTCCTAATGCATCAAAGCCCAAATTTTGCTGTGGGCCTGTGCCATCTTGAGAAACTAGCATCCTAGGATGTGTTGAAAATAAGGCTACAGCCCCTCTCCCCTACCACACATACTCTGTTTTAATGGAGGAATTAAGCTCAAGGATCTGAGTTTCTAGTATACCAATAAATTTTGATTCAGGTAGCACCACATTAAACAGAACACAGATTTTAAGACAGAGGAACTTTCAACAATCTCCGTGATTTAGAGCTGTACATCTCAAACATTAATGTGCATACAAATCGCCTGAGGACCTTGTTAAACTTCCGTTTCTGATTCAGTAAGTCTATAGTCCTAACATGCTCCCAGGTGATGCTGCTGATCCACAGTCATACTTTGAGTAGCAAGGATTTGGAGAACATGGGAAGGAAAATAGTGTCAGTTTGCAGGCTGAGTAGGAGTGACATTAATACAGTTACCAAGAAACATAGAGTTAGAAGGATCCTTAGTGACCATAGCATGCAAGCATTCCTGAGATCATTCAGAAAGTCACCAGTGGAGAAAGGAATCTTCTAATAAGTTTTAATTCTCAGGTCAACTTCTGGTGCTCTGAAATGTAAAATCCAAAATGTAAACTTGCACATGTGAAACCAATCAACTCCTTCCCAAAAGGTTCAACAAACTTAAAAGTTAGAAGGTTTTCATTCTTAACAAAGGAACATATCAAAGTTTGCATTTCCCACTATAGTTTTATCCCTTTCAAATCTTTGGTGGAAAGCAGTGTAAAGAGTGCAGGGAAAGGGGGTTTATTGAAAACTAAAGATTAAAAAGATATTATCTAATTTCACTGTCTGGTTTCATTAATAAGGAAAATTATCCCATTATGATTTCCTCAGGGTCACCCAGCTAGTCATATAGCTAATCACTGGAAAATGTGAGATGAAAATCACTAACTCTTAACTCCTAATTCATTGCTTTGACTTCTACACTGTTAAGTAAAACTTTCCATGTTTAAACTTTATTTTTGAAGAGTATTTTACAATTATAAACTTGACACAAAAAAGTAAGAGAAAGGGGTTCTAATAGAGGTTTGGCATCTCAAATGGCTTACAAGCAAAGGGCAGTCCTGATGACCTCTTTATATGACCAGCCAGCTAAAATCAGTAAGAAAATCGTGTCAATTTATTCCTAAGGTAACAGAACCAGGAGCAAGAGCCAGGTGCTTTATAAAATATATTATCAGTTATGGGTCATTTGGGCTTGTAATAAGTGTTCCGAGGAACAAAATGAAGATGAATTTATTGGGCAAAGCCAAGCCCCAAGGGAACTCGCTAAAGACAGGGGTTATTTCAAAAACAAGAATTATGTTGTCCAGTACCAAGGAAAACTGCTAAGGATGCTGCCTCTGCATAGAAATAATGTTCTTGTATTTGTGATACAAAGAATAGCTTTGATTAGGTCTGTTTAAGACCAGGTAAGAAACTTTACTTGAGCCCTGGTCCTGTGGGAAAATGTGTTACAAATTAACACATTGGATAATTCTCTTTATGCTGAATTTATTGCTCTTTAAGTCTTTAAAGAAATCTCTTAATTATTTTGATCTTCCACACCACTGTCAAACATTTTGGTGCATAGTTTTTTCAAATCCTTGAAGTGTCTGCTTTGTATATCTTGTGGAATACTTATTATACAAAAACCCAGTTCTGGATGGCAAGGACAGATACAGAGATTAAAAACCTATCTCTTACCCTTAAAACACTCAAAGTCCAGTTGAGGAAACAAATATGTACACAAATAACAAGTGAAGAGAGTGGGGAAGCTGGTCTTGCCTTAGTATAAAAAGAGATAGTCCCAAACTTCTAAGATGGAATGCTGTATAGCCAAGTGGTTAAGAAGACAGACTCTAATCTTAGATTCTCTGTGTCCAAATCCTGGCTTCTCTATTTACTATGTGACCTTGAGCAAATTACTTAACTCACGTGTCTCTCAGTTTCCCCATTTGTACAATCACATAATAGTACCTCCCTCATAGAGTTGGTATGAAGATTAAATGAATCAATATACGGAAAGCCTTTAGAATAACGTCTGACACAGAGTGCTACCTAAGTATAAGCTACTTTAATTACTGTTCTGAAGAGGGATCTGTTCTATTCCCAATGACTTCAATTATCATAGAATCCTCCCAGAACCAACAGGGCAAGACAGCAAACCAGAAGAAGGAGCTAGTCTTAATTTGGTCACATAGTGATCTGCTACTTGCCACGGTCTTGGGAGTAGTGAAACAGTTCATCTCCAAATGTCACAAAAGTTTGCTTTGCGTGGTTAATAGTTTCTCACTCAGGCATGTGAACTAAACCAATTGCAGTAAACTTAGTATATTTCCAAGCACTGAAAAGACTCATCCCAGTGGGCTAAACCTGTCACCGGAAACCTTGGCAAGGACTTCATGCTCAGAGCAGGGTTGATTTACAGTAGCGGGAAAAAATAGAAGGGAGAAATATTAAAATAAAGTGCAATCATGTTTCTATTTAAAAGTGGTCATTGCCAGCGCATTGCAAAATATTGCTGGCCAGCGACCAGAAAGTTGCACCTACACAGATTCCAGCTGTGGATCCCTGGAACCCTCACCGTGATTGCTCAATAACTCTCCTAGTTAGCACCACTGGCAAAAATTTGGCAAATCTTATATATCCACAAACACGCTCACACACACACACACACACACACCGGCAATTTGCTCAGCCCTTGTATCATTAAGACACTTATTCTGTTCAGGATGGTCAAGATGATATTTTTCTTTTATAACTACTTTTAGAAACTATTTTTTTCTTTTACTCTCTAAATTGAAATTATACACAGGTTTACATCCAGCCATATCGAGCTCCTCCTAAGTCAAGCGCCGTTTAACTTCTGCCTGTGCCTTTATTTAACTTCTGCCTGTGCCTTTATTTAACTTCTGCCTGTGCCTTTATTTTTTGCCGTTTAACATCTGTACACCTCTAGAAGAAAGACTGTCTACCTTTAGGAATAGCCATTAAAAAGTGACTGTTTGAGATTCATTTATGTAGTACCCTTTTCTGAGGCACTCCTGGCACAAAATGTACCGATAATAATAATATCTTAACAGTAAACTTGTGGCAAATTGAAGAGCTCACTTTGGTGTCTAGATTTGTATAACAGAACATGTACCGAGGCAGGAAGACTAGGTGTTGAGTATCAGCCCCGTCGCTCAGCAGCTGCCCGCCTACCCGCCCCTGGACCAGACACTCTCTGTTCCTCAGTTTGCCCATCTGCACGATAGGAATTAAAGACCCTGTCTAGCCTGGCTCATAGGATTGCTGTGGAATTTTAATGGAAATATTCATGAAGGGATTTGTAAACTACCCAGCACCCCACGTATGCCTGCCGAGTCACTCAACTAAAACAAGAACTTATTTTAAATCCCATGGAAGCAACTCAGAAAAGAGGCAATGTGTGGGCCTCCATTTTCCTTTCCTTATTGGAAACTATCTTGGCCACTTCTGAAATCAAGTACTTTCTCTTCCCAAAAAAACATTCTCAAAATATTCTACAGCATGCCTATGAAAGACAAGATACTAATGGAGGATTAAATTTTGTGCTTACAAACATACATTGTTTAGCAGTTTAGATGTCACTTAAAAGTCAGTGATGGGCAGGAGAGAGAATACAGGGAACATGAATAGCGTCTCCAAGACTTTCTGTGAATAAGACCGGAGGGAAACTGGGGAGAGGTCAAGGAGTTTAAAAAGACAAAGAACAAGGCAAAACGATAGAAAGACTGAGATTGACTTACATGTATCCATTGTTTCTTCCTTTAAAGTTCTGCTGACAAATGAGATCAACTATTTTAAACCTGTACTTATGTTTTTCTCAGTATTGTATCCTCAAATAGAAAAGAGCAGCCATGTAAATGAACAACTTTAATAAAATGCACTAAGTGCAATGACAGAAAAGCACAAAGGAGAGATACTTAACAGAGCTCTTAGGGATCAGGAAAGGCTTCTTCAAGAGGGAATTCCTAATTTAAGCCATCAGGGAAATAACAATCCTCAAGAAACAATACCCTTTCCAGTTGGAACCAACTCTTATTATCCCCAATAAGCTTTGTAAAACTATTTTCCACGCTTCATGTAGAACTTTGTCCACACCCAGCACCAAAGAAGAGGCTTAAGGGGCCTCCATCTTGCTTGCCATTGCAAAAACGTTTATTTTAATAATCCACAGTATCTGGGAGAAAAGTCATTTAAAATTAATAAGAGTGTACACATAGTGCCTTGAGCAGGTCAGAGAAGTTCTGAAATACATATCTAAGCTTCTAGTCTTAAATTGGAGAATGACTAAAACCTTGGTGAAGTTTATTTAAACCTCCATGACTCCATTTATCCCAGAGCAGAATTATCTTAGTACAATAATATGGGGTTGATCTGAGAATGAATTCGTGTTTTAATGTGTTCTGAAACTTTAGAATAGAAAGTTTTTAAGTAGAATTCTTTTTTTTAATAATCCCTCCTGCCCTCAAAATCTTCTTCAGGCGGTTATTTTCAATTCTGTTCTGTTTACAATCCTTCTACAGGTAAGTAGACCAAAAAATACACATTTGGACATAGCAAGCTCAACTACATGCACACAGTGAATTCAGATTTATTTGCGTCAGTGGATGCTGGAAGAGGAATTGTGAAGAAACAAGAAAGAATTCAGGTCCCTATTCTATATGCAGCCCTGCTGCTTTGCAATGAACTGGGCTACCACTTTCAAATCAGCAATGTAGGTATCTTATTTAAGAAAGGAATTTGTCAGAAACTCATTAGTAAGGCAGTTGATTTGACCCTGGTGCCTGATTAGTAATTTGTTCCTAGGTACTGTACCATAATCAGAATTTAATGTTTCAAGGACCACAAGAAAATCATCTAGAAAAAAAATTGAAATTTGGTTCTGATTTTCCCACTAGTATTCAATTCTTTTGAACATACGTGAGCCTCCTCTGTGTGCTCAGCCTACTAACACATAACTGAGAGCCCAGGGAGTGAAATCCTGACAGCTACTATTAAGGTAAAAATGGGGTCACAGAATTCATTTTCAAAGTTTCTTTCCAGTTTATTTTTTTTTTTAATTAAATTGGCACTACTAAATTCAATGACATGGCTACCCTGCTGAGTTCTGAGCCCAGAAAGCTATTGTCTCCCTGGTCTATGTATCCTACTCTGCTCTAATGTTTCCTATAATGCAACTAATAACCAACCACCAGCAATAAATGCCTTGTCATCTCATCGTTGCACACAGCAATAGCTGAAGCAGTGATACTGACAAATGAACCTGGGTAATCACTTTGGATTTCTTTGTTACATCTCACAGTGTGAAGATGGCTTCTGCTCAGCACGTCCCCCAAAAAACAAACAAGTGCTATTGCTGTCTTCTCCATCAATCTCTCCTTACTGTGTCATTCAAACCCCTGTGCTGCCCTCACTACCACCCATCTTCTCAGAAAAGTAAAACGTCCCAATCTTTGAGTTTAGATCTTTGATATCCTTCGCCCATTGTTCCTTTGCCAACTGTATCTCTAAGAAAGAAATGAAAATCCAGAGAGTGAGAGACAGAAAGAACGTGAACTTTCTACACTTTCCAGGCTGTTTTCCTTAGGAAAAAAAATAAGCTCATTAAAATCCAGTTGAGTCTGACATATTCCCTTTTACCTTTTCAATCTTTTTATAGTTTCAAATCATTAACTATCAGCATGAAGCTCAAAGGTAGCTCTCGCCAGCTATGAAATAGTGACACATCTGACAATAATGCTTTTGAAGAGCCTGTCACACTCTCTCCCCAAACAAGTCTCATTAATGCTCAAACCGTCTTTCTTTTCTCTCTGCTTCTTTTCTCCTGATTTCTAATTAGCTTGTTTTTTTATGTTCCCTCGTTCCGCAGTTTGAGCTTAAAAAAAAGGAGGTGGATGTCATTTCCATGAACCCCAAGGCCAAGTTAATCAGCAGAATTAATGACGCTATTACCCATTAGACTGGGGGCAGTGGCGCTTAACTCCAAGCACCCAGCGTTCACCCTCTACCGTGCGTCTTCCTTTTACTCTGACAAATGTAAACTGTTGCTCTCTTGGAGCAAACTCTGAAGTTCAACCTGCTTGTATAGCATTTCTTTTCCTCTTCAGGATGTGAACTGGGAGGAGAAACGTAGCCACCTCTGTCTGCAGTGTCCGTGCTGAGAAAGTATCATGCCGTTACATGAGGATGGATAAAAGGAAGTCTCAGGGAAGACTGGCAAAGAGTCATAACCTAGCATTTCCTGTATGACTCGCCACAATCGATAATTCCGGACTATAGAACATTTCATAGGTGCAGCATCACAGAAAAACGCCTCAGTATTTTTAAAAGTCATACTGTGGGGCTTCCCTGGTGGTGCAGTGGTTGAGTCTGCCTGCCGATGCAGGGGACACGGGTTCGTGCCCCGGTCCGGGAAGATCCCACATGCCGCGGAGTGGCTGGGCCCATGAGCCATGGCCGCTGAGACTGCGCGTCCGGAGCCTGCGCTCCGCAGCGGGAGAGGCCACAGCAGTGAGAGGCCCGCGTTGCGCAAAAAAAAAAAAAAAAAAAAAAAAAAGTCATACTGTGGAAGTAAAAGATACATAGAAATTTAAACCAGCAGAGAGTTGATTTGATAAATTTTAACAAATAAGCATGATTGGAGGGTGAATAATTTTTGAAATTCATTTTCAATGGATAGAGAAGCAAAGTCTTCAAATTGTTGTTTCCCCTTTGAACAGGACTGAGGAATAGCATCCTTTTATGCTAAAAGTCAACACTAACACAGAACCAAGTACACATTTTGTATTCAAAATGCTTTATTTTAGAAGCATCTACCTAGAACCTGTCAGAAGAATAGGAAAGTTTCTACCTTTCATAACTCAACAAAAACATCCTCTATTGTTCTGTTTAAATTTTTAATGATACCGTTATCAATATAAAGATAAAGAAGGCTAACACAGATTTATCTGGGCACTCAAGTAGGCTTTCCAAAGGATAAAAATACCAAGACTATTTTGGAGAAGAGACTTGCTTTTATTCTTCTTCAGTTATAACTCCACCCTCATCTAACAGAAAAAGCTTTTTGGTATCCGTTGGTGGGTTATCTTCGCCTGAAGAGATCATTAGAAGAAAAACTTCTTTTTAAGTGAAAATCCTGCCCTAGCTGAGTTTGAAGTATCTTGAGCCAAAAAAGAATGCCTG
Source organism: Phocoena phocoena (assembly GCF_963924675.1). Classification (NCBI taxonomy): domain Eukaryota; kingdom Metazoa; phylum Chordata; class Mammalia; order Artiodactyla; family Phocoenidae; genus Phocoena; species Phocoena phocoena. Next base: position 90,922,412 of record NC_089228.1, read on the forward strand.
TGCTTATGCCTTCCAGCCCTTCCTTGTCCTTCACCCTCAATTCAGTCTACAAAATATACCTGAAAGGATATTGGCAAGAATGGTAATCCTAACATTGACTTTATTCTTTTGCCATATCTATTCATGGACACAATACCATTCTTGTTAAGTGGTCTTTCTTTCTTTCTTTTTTTTTTTTTATCATGAATGGAAACCCTCAGGGCATTAAAAAAAAAAAAACTTTGTCAATAGCTGAACTCAAACTTTCAAGAAAAAAAGGTTAGGAAAAAAATGACATTTCAATGGTTATAAATGAGAGTTTTGTGTTACAAAAGGGCATTTGCAATACTTAGAAATGAAAAGAAAGATGTCTGCAATGCTTGGGAAATACCACAGTTAGCATAGCCATCTTCAAATATCATTGAAAATATAAGCCATCCAACTTCCCTTTGAGGTGTAGCTAATCAGCAGGTGTAAAATAAAAGAAAACATATCATAAAAATTAACAATAAAGTTTATTCACATAAAAAGGGGAACCCAAACACTTCATTCTAAGAGTCAATGTAGTGCAGCAAGCTTTGTCCCAAATCTGAAACTCAGGGAATAAGAATTGTAGTCCCAACCTTCCAACCTCTCAGAATGATTATGGAAGAGCAAGAGGTGGGGATGGCAGTGCAGATTTTACCATCTTATTTGCCTTATCTCTATACAGTGAATAATAATAGTATAATGTGAAACCATGTTATTGGTAAATGAAAAATAGAACATAAAAACCATTACAAAGATTTCTAGGACATCAAAAATTTACATACACACACACATACAATGAGAGTTGTATTTGTGTGTGTTTATGTGTTGATCCTTTGTCACAGAGAAATACTCATTTTATCCCATATCTTCTTTCTCTTGCCTCTGTACAGGTAATGCAAGATAATGAACTTTGGGGGATTTCTGAAATGTTTTCATGTTAGGTTCTCTTCCTAAGTGTTCTCAGAGCATTCCCTAGTTATCTTGCAATATCTATCTCATTTGTCTCTCTCTCTGCCCCATTAGAAAGCAACAAGGCCGAGAACTGTGTTGTTTTCAGTTGTATCCTACGTATCCCAAAGAGTGTCTGACCCACAGCTGACATGAACAATTTGTAGAATACACACGTGGGAGAAAACTGAGTTGATCAATTTAAGCCTAAAACAGCAGTGATAAACTTCATGTTTCTTATAGATTCATCTACAATTACCTCCAGATTACCTAAAAACCCAAGACACATCTTAGAATGCATAAAAGTATGGGGTGTTTTTGTAGTAGTTTCAGACGAGTAAAGTTGATGGGAAGAATACAAGCTCCAGTTAGACATATTACTTCATTAGTTACCTTTTTATCCCTGACTTCTTTTCATATTTAAAATGTCAATAATGCAAACAAAAAAAATGTTCAGGTATCTGTGCTTCCATGTTGATTGCAGCATTATTTACAATAGCTTTACAATAGCCAAGATATGAAAACAACCTAAATGTCCATTTATGGATGAATAAATGAAGAAAATATTATATATATAAGAAAATATTTTATATATATATGTATACATATATGTATATATGTAATATAATTTAGCCTTAAAAAGGAAGGAGATCCAGCCATTTGAAACAACATGGATGAACCCAGAGGACATTATACTAAGTGAAATAAACCAGACACAGACAGTAAAAAAACTGCATGATCTCATTTATATGTGCAATCTAACAAAAAAGTCAAATACACAGAAGCAGAGAGTAGAAGAGTATGGGTGAGGAGGAGGGGGAAATAGGGAGATGTTGGTCAAAGGGTAGAAAGTTGCAGTTATATAGGATGAATAAGTGTAGAATCTAATGTACAGCATGATGACTAACTTAATAATAGTGTACTGAACACTGGAAATTTGCTAAGACAATAGATTCCAAGCGTTGTCATCAAAAAAAAAGATAGTAACTATGTGAGAAAATATGTTAACTTGACTGCTATAATCATTCCCTATATATGCGTATCAAATCAGCAAGTTGTACACCTTAAATATATACGATTTTGAAAAAGAAAATTAAAAAGGAAAATATTCAACATTTTTTTTTAATTTTTTTTTTTTTTTTTTTTGCCGTACGCAGGCCTCTCACTGCTGTGGCCTCTCCCATTGCAGAGCACAGGCTCCAGACGCACAGGCTCAGCGGCCATGGCTCACAGGCCCAGCCACTCCGCGGCATGTGGGATCCTCCCGGACCGGGGCACGAACCCATGTCCCCTGCATCGGCAGGCGTATTCTCAACCACTGCACCACCAGGGAAGACCTTCAACATTTTTAATTAGGATTTTTCCCAATTTCCAAAAGAAAAAAGAAGCCCATTACCCAAAATCACTTTACCCTACTTGAGAAAAGTGTCCTCAACCCTGACTATGCATTAGGATCATTTGGAATATTTTAAGAAATATTGCTGTTTGAGCCTCACTCCAAAGATTCCAATTTTATTGGGGGCTGAGGCATTGCCATTCTAATGTGCAGCCAGGACTGAGAAGAACTGTCTTAGAAAAAGATGATGAACAGGAGTCTCCATTAAGAAATAACATCTTTACATTGGGTTCACCCATGAAGACCTCAGATGCTGTGGGGAGTCAGCACTTTCTTTCACAGGGGACATTCACCTTTTCTATTTCAACTCTTATGACAAAGACTCCATAGATAATACCCAAGATCACAGTAAGAGGTACTAATGAGTTCACATCCACACATAATTTTTACCACTGGGACAGTGGCATAAATTTTTCCTTTCCAAAGCTGGCGGGACATCAGAATCACCTGAGGAACTTCTTAGAGATGCAGATTCCAAGGCACCTCAAGTGATTAATTAAATCAAAAGTCTCGGGTAAACCCCTGTTATGCATTTTTATCAAATTACCAAGGGATTCTTACATGTTCAGCTTGTTAACAGTTGTTAGACCTGCATAGATAAAGGCATAAGTATATCATAAATATATAAAAATATCTATTTCATTCTGAAACCAAATTCTTTCCATGGTATGGTGGAAAGCCTGTAGTCTTTGGACTCCAACACATCTGCATTAGAATTCTAGCTTCACAGACGCATAGCACAGGGAGATCAGGTAGGTGCTTTGTGACCACCTAGAGGGGTGGGATAGGGAGGGTGGGAGGGAGATGCAAGAGGGAGGAGATATGGGGATATATGTATATGTATAGCTGATTCACTTTGTTATAAAGCAGAAACTAACACACCATTGTAAAGCAATTATACTCCAATAAAGATGTTTAAAAAAAAAAAAAAGAATTCTAGCTCACCATAACTAAGTCATGTGCCCGTGAGTAAATCACAGTTGAGAAAATGAAGAAAACAAGAATATTCTTTCAAGGATTGCTGTGAACTGTCAGGCAGCATAGATCACAGTACAGATGACCAATACATGTTTGTTCCTTTCTCCCCCTTCCTATCCTATATAATGTGACCAGTAGAAAAAGAATAAAGGAAATAGGTAAAATAGATATGAAGGCTGACATATAAGAAAAATAAACATAGGATATGAAGAACATGTGAATTGTTTCCTTTAAATCTAAATAATTTCCAATAATTAAAGGGTAAGAATCACAACTAAATTGCTCTGGAATTCAAACCACTTACAGATTAAATTATTTTCTGAACTCAGGGCGTAGCCATGTTTAGTTGATTTTGATAAAGGATTTGGAACCACTTCAGAAACTATGACTCATAACAAATTCACAAAGGCAAAACAAATTTTCCATTTGAAATTGCTGGTGCTGATTATACAAAAGAAAGATACAGTAAAATCGGGTCTCTCTACCTTCCAGTGGTTTTTGTAGTTTGTTCTTCTCAGGGGAAAGGAACTTTATTTATCAATAATATCAAAAGTCAACTTTCCCGTGAAGCCTCTCCTAAAAATTCTCTTCTAAACAAGGTGAGTTCAATTCAACCAGTGTTTACTGACCAACCATATGTTCTGGCCACATAAATGCCATAAATATTCACTCTGTACTCCCAAATTACCAGGAATATGCCTCTACTATTGCACTTTCACATCATTTTGTAAATGCCTATTTCCTTGTTTCACTCCCCTACTAGATGGTGTGTTCCCCCAAGACAGAAACCAAAGCATGTTTGTCTTTAAATTACTCTTGCTCAACACAGTGCCTGACACAAAGTGCTTTTAGAAAAAAAAAATTGGAAGGAAGAGTGCTAATATTATTGATATCTAACAACAAAGTATTGTGTACTCAAATTACATGTAGGTATGTATCACGCATTGGACAAAGACCAATCCTATTCATAAAGCAAAAAAAAAATAAAATAAAATAAAATCTAAATAAAATATTAGCAAGTTGAATCTAACAGTACACTGAAAGAATAACTAATGAATCATTACTAAGTGGTGATCATGTCAGGAATACAACAATGGTTCATTATTAGAAAATGTATCATGAAAATTCACCATATTAAAAGACCAATGGAGAAATATAATATTATCTCACCAGATGCTAAGAAGGCATTTGATAGAAAGATACTCCCATAACATGATAAAAATTTAAACTCAAAGTACATGTCGGGCCTCCCTCGTGGCGCAGTGGTTGAGAGTCCGCCTGCTGATGCAGGGGACACGGGTTCGTGCCCCGGTCCGGGAGGATCCCACATGCCACGGAGCGGCTGGGCCCGTGAGCCATGGCCGCTGAGCCTGCGCGTCCGGAGCTTGTGCTCCGCAATGGGAGAGGCCACAACAGTGAGAGGCCTGCGTACAGCAAAAAAAAAAAAAAAAAAAAAAAAAAGTACACGTCAGCTTCAAGGTTAATAGTGAATCTCCAGAATCACTCCTATGAAAGTCAAGGACAATAATAAATAGTAATTTCTGTTACTAACTCCATTATTTAGCATTTTAATATACATATACAATTAAACACTTTTTGAGAATATAATTATGGGAAAGGAAGAAGGTAAAATTACCATTGTTTTAAAAAATGATATATTTTTATGCCTGAAAGAAGCAAAAGATTCAACTGAAAAAGATGGGAGAAAAAAGTGTTGACAATATCAAGGAACTGTGAGACAACCTCAATCATTCAAATATACATTTAAATGGAGTTCCAGAAAGATAGGAAAGAGGGAGAAAACAAAAATATTTTTTAAAAATAATGGCCAAATATTCTCCAAATTTGATTAAAACTATAAATTTACAGTTTCAACAGACCCAAGGACAAGGAAGATAAAGAAAATGACACCTAATAAAAAAGAAAAAGACACATTATAATAAAATCATTTCAAAACAGTGAAGAAGAAAAAATCTTAAAAGCATCCAGAGAAAAAATGGTGCATTAATTATGGAGGGAAAAAGTAAGAATGACAGCATACTTAAACAATGCAAGCCAGAACACAGTGGGGCAACAATTGTAAGGTACACAGCTGTCAACCTGGAACCATAGACCGAGAGGAAATGTCCTTCAAAATCAAAGGCAAAATAGAAACACTTGCATATATACAAAAACAGAAAGAATGTATGGCTATCATACAAAATGATAAAGGAAGTCCTTCAAGCAAGAGGAAAATGATATCCAAAGGAAATCTGGATTTAAGCAGAGGAATGGAGAACACTAGAAATGGTAAATATATATAGGTGGATATAAAAGGTATTTTTCTTATTTTTAAAATCAGCTTAAAGGATAATTGCTTAAAGCAAAAATAATAAAATGTACTGAGTTCATTCCATAGGCAGAAGTAAAATGTATGACAAAAATAGCACAAAGGGCCTGGGGAAGTGAGTAACAATATATGGTTAGAAGATTCTTACACAACATGTGAATTGATATAATTCTAGCAGGCTTTTGTGTGGAAACTGACATGCTGATTCTAAAATTTATAAGGAAAGGTAAAGGTTTTGGAATAATTTTTAAACAGAAGAACAAAGAGGACTTACATTACCTGATTTCAAGACTTATTATAAAGCTACAGTAATCAAGATAGTGTGGTTGCCATAAAGATAGACGTATAGATTAATGGAAGAGAATAGAGTTCAAAAACAACAACAAAAACTGACACATATACAGTCAATTGATCTTTGACAAAGTTGCAAAGCCATTTAATGGGAAAATTAATTAGATAGCTATGTACAAAAAAGAAATGAAATTTGACAACTCACAACATATATAAAATTAACTCAGATAAGCACATAGAACTAAATATAAGAGCTAATACTATAAAACTTGTAGAATAAAACATAGACAATGTTAGAGACCTTGTGCTTGGCAAAGATATTTAAAGTAGGACACCAAAAATCATAAAAGGAAAAAATTGATAAACTGGACTTAAAATTAAAGTCTTTTGCTCTTCAAGGAACCATGTAATGAAAATGAAAAGGCAGGGCACAGATCAGGAGAAAATATTTGCAAAATATATACCGCCCAAAAAAACTTGTACCTAGAATATATTCTGATGTTGTACAACTCAATAATAAGACAAAACAATCCAATAAAAACTAGCCAAAATATCTGAACAAACTCTTCACCAAAGGAGATATACAGATGGCAAATAAATACATAAAAAGATGCTTAACATCATTACTCATTAGAGACAAATTAAAGCCACAATGAGATACCCCTATACACCCATTAGAATGATTGAAATTTAAAGGTCTCACCACACCAGAATAAACTTAATACATTTTTTCATCATAAAAACCAAGAAACATTAAACGAAAAGACTGATAAATTGACTACATAAAATAAAACACTTCCTTACAACGGAAAAATAAAAGCACTACAAACATATTTGGAAAACAAAGTCAACCTGGGAAATATTTACAAAACATATGACAATGGGTTACTAGACTCAGTATGCAAAGAATTCTTACAAATTATGGTTTTTAAACTCAAGAGGACATAAACTGGCAAGTCCCCAAAGAAGAAAGTGATCAACAGTAATATAAAAATATGTTCTTTCTCAGTTATTATCAAAGAAATAAAAAAGCAACTAGATAACATATTAGTAAACTGGCATAATGATTAGCAAGCTTGCAACACCCTACTAAAGGACATAAGAGAAAAAAGATGTGAATAAATAAATGAATAAATGTTCTCTTGAATAGAACTGCATTATAAAAACATAAACTTCTCTTGTCATACATTGAATTCAATTAAAAGATTATAGAAATTTATTCAAATGCCCATTCAAAATCCCAATTAAATAACTTGAAAACTTGGCAAAACAGAGTTCAAAAATATTCCCAATTATTCTTCAATAAAGTCACTGGGCCAATAAACTGGTCATATGGTAGAAAAATATTGCCAATTGTTTAGGACAAAAAAATATTCATTTGGAGGAGAAAACAATAATGCTGGAACATTACCTCATTTATTTAAAGAGTAAAATTAAGCCATAAAATTGCTAGCTGAAATTTAGGAGGGTTTTTTGTTTGTTTTAAATAATCACACAGTGGGGAAAATCTTTTAGCATATCATAAAAACTCAGAAGCACAGAACAAAAACACTGACAAATTTACCACATAAAACTAAGAACTTCATTATAAGAGGAAAATGAAGCGTATTGAACATATTTTTTAAATAAAAATACAAACTGGGAAGTAATATTCATAAAGCATATGACAAAAAAATTATCTTTAATATGCAAAGAGCTCAAAGAAATTCTTTAGAATAAAAAATGTAATATGACAAGAATAGGCAATTACTCAAAGGAAAAAGTTAAAAAATGGTCAGCAATCATGAAAAGATGTTCTTTTTTATAACCAAAAGAGATGCAAGTTAAAGCAACTATATACCATACTAGTAGATTGGCAAAGGTAAAAAAACATCAAAATCTGAATTAAAAAGGGAATAGAATATCAGGCACTTAGGATTTGTTGATGAAAATTTCAATTAATATACCCTTTCTAGAGACCATTTTGGCTGGCACCTAAGCAGGAAGAAAGGAAAAAAGGAAGAAGGGAGTGAGGGAAAAAAGAAAGAGAAAGGAAAGAGAATGTGTTCTTTCTCTCTTAAACTTTAATTAATTACAGGATAAATAAGGCAATATCCTGCAACCATTAAAAGTAATATAGAATCTTTCTTGTCATGAAAAAATGCTTAAAATCAGTACAAATATACACTATAGGTAAATATATATATAAAGTACGGTATATATAGTGTGATCCCAATTATATAAAATGGTGTACAGGCACATATGTGTGTACGTAGGCATTCATAAGAGATATCAAAAAGAGTTTTCATCAATAGATTAACAGTGGTTATCCCTTGGTGAAGTAATCCATGTGCTTATTTTCATATTAATCTTTATACTTTTCTAATAGTTTGGGTTTTTAAAATAACCAGCATGTTTCAGATTTAAAGTAATAAAACTATTTTTTAGATGTGACTCATCCAGTACAATTAGAGGAATTCTTTAAGAGTAATGTGGCAACTGATTCAACTTATCACATATATAAAGTTACCTAAAAACATGTTTTCTCTGAACAATCCTTCTACTAAGTTAAGTTTCTTTAATCCTCTCTCTCTTCAGAGAAGACAGAGGAAAACCAAAAAGCAGGAAGCATTTGATAATACTCCAAATATGAAAGAATATTTCATTTTATTTTTAGTGGTTTTAGTAACTGAATTGTATCAACATCCCTTTTGATATTTAGGGAGAGACAGAATAGAAGGAAACTTTAGTATGTCATCAACATGCTTCAGGTATCATTTGTGTCCAAGCAAAACAAAGCATTTGTCATAGCATGCAAAGGAAAGGAAAGACATATCAGAAAGCAAGACAATAAACATTTATCCTCAATAGGTGGAATGGAAAACCAAGAAAGATTCTAAAGCTAGAGGTAAAAACAGAAAACAGTTGAAAAACCAAAGTCACAAACCACAGCACAGGATAGATTTGGAGGAGTAGTCTGAAAGAATAGTTTAAATAAAGTAAGACATTTATAAATCAGTGTTCACAGCCAGCGTTCATTCATTCATCCCTTGGTTCAGATCCAATCAGATATTATCTCCAGGTGCAATATTTGTCACTGATACGAACATTAAAATTAAATATTTATTGGTGCCTTAATATTATCACAGCCTTATTCCAACTATGACTCAGGTTTGTGTCTATTAGGAAGTGCTGTATGATACTTAACCCTGATCTCCCTAAAATACAAGAAATGTCATCATAGAGATCTTGTTTTCATTTCTAGGGTCAACTCTAGGAGGCCGGCTGTCTTTTATATATTAGTGTCTGGTGATAGCATACTCTTTTTTTTTTTTTTTTTTTTCAAATAAGCAGTGTTACTAGACACAGCTTTATTACAAGTATGCTTTTACATTTCTTTACACACATTGCCAAACAGGTAGCCCTACCATTCACTTTTTTTAATATTTAGGTTAATCTGGATTATTTTCACTTTAAGGTAACTTTAACCAGTATGGCAGATAATGACTCTCCTAAACATCAGACCCTTCAAAAATAGATATTCTATATAACCATTCATTTAAAATGCCTAATACTTTCACCCAGCCATTCTAATTCTGGAAATTTCCACTAAGAAAATCATGGTGTAGGTATATAAAGACTTATTTACAATTTCCAGTACAAGATTGCTTTCAACAGGGAGAAAATAAGATATGAAAGCGTGTTAGATGTCCAAACAATAAGAGCCCAGATAAAGAAATTTGGATACAAATATTCTATGCTGCCATTAAACTCCACTGAAGTTATCCTTCTTTAACATGTCAATTTTCAGAACCAACTTGTGTGGTAATAGCTGGAATCACTAGGGTAAAGGAGTTCCACAGCTCCCTTTATGGCTCTGCCTTTGAAATGTCTGATAATCAAAAGCTGACATCCATTCTATGTTACACATAGAGCTGAGTGGTGTGGCTGGTATTTATAACTATAACTTGAGTGCTATCCTCAAATCTACTACACATGGTGGCTTGAGTAACCTTTACCATGTAAGTCCTATTGCCTTGTGCCTCCTTCATTTTGAGTTTTGATCCAAGAATACCTTCCTGGCCCATCTTTCCCAGTTGGTCAAATTGTATAATCAACCATAAAACATCTCAGATTGGTCCATGTTTTAAAGTGAGTTTGGGGGATGTTTGGGCACATATTAATACAGAAAAAACTGTGCGTAATTCAAGCTGTCATATTGAGATGGCTGCTTATAAAGGGCACATATATGGAGTGGTCTTGATGTTCTTCCAAAGGCTGTCATCACATTATCTAGGTCACACTATAAGCAATGTACCTAGAAATTGTTCACTCCTAAGTTTTGGATACAGAAGATATTTTAATCTGAAGTTGATCACAATTGTAAAACAAGTAAAGTAGAATTACACATGCCACATTATTGGTCATGATCCAAAAGAGATATAATTTTCTCTATCATGGAAAGGAACAAAGAAGCCTTAGCTAAAATTTAATTATTACTTTGTAAGGTCACAGGTTGAACATGTTGATTATGACTGGCTTCTTCTTAAAGAACTAATTCCATCATAAACCTCTGATGCAAATTTTTGAGCCAATTATTTGGAACACAAATTTCCAGACAATCTAGATTCTGGCAGCAGTTCTGTGTTTACTTAGTTTGGTTCAAGAATTCCATTTTACCCTTGCCACTTCTTCTCATCAAACAACTGGTCAAATTACAACAATAGCACAGACTACGTGATATACTTTAGCGAAGTACTGAAAGAAACTTGCCTAGTTCCTCTGTCACTCCATATTCAACAACTGTTAGATTGCTAACGGGAAGCTATTTTCAGTCTTGCCTTGACTGATTCCAGACTTACTTGGGAAAGAACAACATAGAAGCAGAATACCTGGATTTGAATACAACTTACTTCTATGTGGCCCTTGAGACTCAGTTTCCCATCTGAAAATGAGATAAGGTTCCTCTCAGAGAAGAGTCATAAGGATTAAATGACAATGTGCTGAATAAACCATAAAAACTACATTAGTATTCATTATTACTTCCACTTTGTCATATATCTTTGGGTAGGCATGGCATTGATGGTCAAACCTCAGCAGAACTATTAAAAGCATCTCCTCTAGAACCATGTGGTCTAGTTCTGTTGCCTCCATATATCATCATTTCAGCTATCTATTATTGCATAAAAATGACACCAAATTTAGTAACTTAAACAACAACCATTTTATCTGTTCACAATTCTCTGGGTCATTATTTAAAACTAGGCTTAGCTGGGTGATTCTTCTGCTCCATGTAACATCAGCTGAAATCATTCACTTTGCAGCATTCAGCTGGTGAGTAGGCTAGGCTAAAAGTCCAAGAAGTCTTCACTCACATGTCTGGTGCCCCAGTGTATCTCTCTCTCTCTCTCTCTCTCTCTCTCTCCCCCTCTCTCTCTCTCCCTCTCTCTCTCTCTCTCTCTCTCTCTCTCTATATATATATATATATATATATATATATGAGACTTTGGGAACAGAAACTGTTTTCTCTGTTTTCCCTGAGAATTACGGTCTCAGGGAAATCAGACTTTCTTACATGGCAATTGGCTCTCAAGAGGAAATATTCTAACAGGGAACCGCCAATCTCTAAAGACCCAGGCTCAAATGTTTCACAGAAATCCTTCCTTCATGTTCTGTTAACTAAAATCAATTAAAGGGCTAGCCTAGACTCAAGGAGAGGATAAATAGACATCACCCCTTGACAAGATGCGCGGCAAATTATTTTCAGCCACCTTTAATCCAACATAGTCAGGTCCGCTAAAGACATTGTAGTGCAATCGTGGTGTTCCTTTTGATTCAACCTCATCATTAGAAGTTATGTGTTAAAGTGATTTGGGGTGGAATTATCCCACAGTGGGTTTTGATCCCCCTACAAAAAACTTCTAACAGCCTGATCATTCCTGTTTACAGATACTCTGAACAAAAGTATCTACTTTGCCTGGAGAATATCATTTTCTGAGTTCCAGGCTCCAAAAATAAATGGTAATTCAGAGAGAATAGCCAAGCTCAATAAGAAGACTAGATATGGAGGATGAGGGAAGGTGGCGGAGGTGGGGTGGCGGGTGTGCGTGGTTGTCAAGGTCAAATCCTATGTGTTTTGCCTTATCCAGCAGACAATAGCTGATAACTCAGATGATACATGGGGTCTCAGTTATCTTGAAGATCTGAGTGTGATTGCCTTGGAACTCCAATTCCACAGTCTGTACAAGTCCATTGTCCTCAAAAGATTGCTATAAATCCTAGGAACAATCCATCCTCTGAACTTGTTTTTATTCCCTCTCTTCTCCTGCTGTCTCTGATGTGCTCCTTGTCAACTTGGACATGAAACGCAATTCCTCCACCGGTTTGTACACACACACACACACACACACACACACACACACATTTATTTACATCCTGTACAAGATTTCACAATGAAGATGAAGAAGAGTTTATATTTTAGAACAGACAGCTTTTATTGAGAACTTCAAACATTTCTTTTCTTAAAATATCCATTCACCTCTACTCACTGTCCCTTCATCTCAATTTCTCTCTATCTTCCTCTCTTCCTTCCTATCTTCCTCTTTTCCTTCCTTCTTTCTTAGTTTTGCCTCAATTTCCTCCTCTTTCTTCTTTCTCCCCTTCTTTTCCAGGAGAGAAATAACACAGTAGCTTTCTGTACTGAGTACAAATCAAATTTCTTCCCCTCTGAGGTCTTGGTGCCAGCTGATGCCCAGGTTCCTTGCAGGGACTGGGAAGGTGGAAAGGATAGTCAAGGCTTGCATCCAAATTTAAACACTGCTGTTCCACAAAGAATCACGATAAAGAACACTGCTGTTACTCTGAAACACTGAAACAAAGACCCCAGAGGGAGGATTTAAGGGAAGCGGGAGATATCATTCATTCAGTGTAGCCACATTGAGTTTCAGGTGCCCTTAAGACATCCAAGAGGAGAGGCAAAGATGGGAGTCTGGAGTTCTAGGTCTGAACACTAGAAATATGTAAAAGTTTATAATATCAAACCCCAAGCAAAGACCACCATCCTATTCTGTGGCTCTTTCTTTTAACTTGGAGGGTACTGTGGGTCCAAAATACAAATACAGTTAACTCTGCTGCAGAAGTAGGTGGGTTCACAAAGGTTACCATGGCATTTACTGTTTGCAGTTTCCTGAAAGAACAAAGACTTAAAGGAGAAATGAGGTAGCAGGACATTCTCTCACCAAGCTCAGAGATGTGAGTCAGTTTCTGTTCCCAAAGTCAGGGGGTCTCTTCTCTCCCACTCACCCACACTCTCACCAAAGTTCTCACTAACACTCTCAGGTCTCCACGTAGCTCCATGGAAAGTGGCGCAGACAATGGCAGACTTGGTGAATTGCCCTTTACTCAGCATCACATTGCAGGAAGAAATTCCATCATTCTCTTGGTGGTGTGCTGTTTAAAGGGTGATTTTAATTAAACTGTAAAATGTCAAACATTAGTATGGAGGAGGGTCAGCCTACAGGGAGAGGCGGTGAGTCAGATTTATTATTCACTGAGCAACAAGCTGGCAGCCCTTCTCGTCGATTATAAAAGAAAACCAAAAGTTCACATTATATATAAAGCCACTCTCATTTCTCCATTTACCAATCAAAGTAGATCCATCTATACCTCCCTTCAAAGCACACCATAAAAATCCTGGGATCTCACACAGCATTTGTGAAGGGGAAAGCCTGGAGAGGATTTTTCAAGCTCCTGTTTAGAGTCTAACAGTTAATAGTGGTGTTCCCTTAAATATCATTTTTCAAGCCTTTAAAACCATTTGTTTTAGAAATGAGGCAGCATATATATAAATCATTACAAGAATAGTTAAACAAGACCATTCCTTGCCCATCAAGATGCAAGTTTCTAGTGGGCTCCTACTTTTAAGACCAGTAGTGAAGGAAAACCAAACCATAATGATTTCTGAATCTTGGTTCAAGAAGCTTCTTGTCATATTATTATTGTTTGTCCCTCCCTCTTCTACCTATATTTGCCATAGCTTAGTATCCACTTCCTCCCAGACACCTTCTGTGCCCCTAGCTGGGTGAGCTGCCCCTACTATATAGTTTTATATCACCCTGTACTTGTGCCCATCAAAGCCCCTGTTATACTCTACTGTAATTACCCATGTATTTATCTGTCTCTCCAACTAAACCACCTCTTCCAAAACAAAGACCATGCTTTACGTATCACTGAACCCCCAGCACTTGGCACAGTTTCTAGTACAGGGGAGTTATGCAATGCTTATTGAATTAATTAATCATCTTTCAGTAGCATAATCCTATTGGACCTTGACTACTACCTCCTTGTGAAGGAGGTCAGGAAGCTGACAGTTTAACTCACTGACCTGTGTCATGGCTGAACCATGGCCAGATCTCCTGATTTGTGACCCATTTGTCATTTCTCCACACTATACTACATCAATATCAGTAGCACATAGAGTAATCTAGATTCCATTCTATTCACTTTGTCTTCCGTGCCACGAAAGCACAAAGCTCAGGACTTTCAGAATCACAGACAGTTGGAGTAGAAAGGGCCCTGGAGACTTTCATCGTAGTCCAACTGCAGCCTTTTACACAAATGAAAACAATCCAGAGACTAGTGACTGGTAGCAGATCCTGGGCTAGAACTCAGGTCTACCAGGGCCTCTCCATTTTCTTACCTTTGGCAGAAAGGTACAACAGTATGACACTGGATTGATAAATGCACCTTTTTGCCAAATTTGGGCCTTCATCCCAAGCCTATTAATGATATGCAAACAAGTGAATTTGAAAAATTACACAATTTTCCGTTCATCTTTCTGTTCTGGTCCCACATGCTGCAAATGGAAACCATTTGGTGGGGGGCTGCAGAGGTGAGAAGAGATCCACGACATGCAGTTCTGCCTCACCGTGCAGCAGGGTTGTCAATAATATCTTACTTAACACACTGTCATAGAATTTTCCTTCAGTGTCACCTCGGTTGCTACTGTAACACTCCGTAAGAAATAATGCCATCTGTTAAAATACACAAGGCAGGGAAACGCAGCTGCTGTCATCACACGAAGATGGAATTAACCAACACTAAGCAATTACTTTCCTTTTAAATTTCACAATTAGAATTTCAGTCTTGCTTTATTTGTATCACAGAAGTCACCACAACACTGTGCCTGTTGAAGTAACAACACAGCTCTCTTGATGAAAACATGGCGGAGGAGGAGTTTAGTTGGGGATAATGGTAATTGTGACTCTGTTGCCTCTTTGATAAATATTTTTTGAATTCCATTGGGCAGTGTTAATTATAGGTAGCAGTTCTAAGAATAATGGATTTGCACATAGCGTTCACATTGAGGCTCTCCTAGTACTCAATTGAAGACAAAAAAATTTGCCAAGTGAGGTTTATAGCTGATGGTATGATCATTATGCTACACATTCAAGATCTTTTTTTCTCTCCTTGGTAGTAGATGATTTTAATGGAGAAGAAAGGGACCCAGCTTATAGGAGACAGGTTTCTAAGCTGAACAAAGATGAAATTCTGCCTCTCAGCTTTTATTCCATTCATTGGGAGGGAGCAGATTGCTGGCTGAATAACAGAAGGGTGGACCTATCCAGAGCTTAACTGCTGAGCTAACTCTTCAAAAAGCCATGAGAGATCAACAATTGCCTTGGCCATGCTCCATTATGAGGGTGTCACCAAGCTGGTGTTTCTCTCTTTGACGCATTTTTTTTGCATGGAAATTACATACTATATTTTCTGGGGGCAGAGCAATAGGCAAAACCTGTCTTAACTGGTTTTCTGATGGGCAGAGTTCTCTTATAGGGTAGAGCAAAATCAGTGGATGTAACAAAGGGTTAAATTGTTAGCTTTTCTCCAACTTCTGTGACCTGTTTATGAATCACCCAATGAGACCACATAAAAATGATGTCACAGGGCTTCCCTGGTGGCGCAGTGGTTGAGAGTCCGCCTGCCGATGCAGGGGACACGGGTTCGTGCCCTGGTCTGGGAAGATCCTACGTGCCGCGGAGCGGCTGGGCCCCTGAGCCATGGCCGCTGAGCCTGCGCGTCCGGGGCCTGTGCTCCGCAACGGGAGAGGCCACAGCAGTGAGAGGCCCGCGTATCGCAAAAAAAAAAAAAAAAAAATGATGTCACAAGTGTGGAAATATCTAAATACTTGTTACTTGGTCCTCAAGAGTAAGCCTCAAATATCCACACTTCTCATAATACCTTTAATAACTCTAACTTCCAGTACAGGTTCCATCTACTTGCTTTCAATGATCTTTCACAGTTATCTGGTTCAGAAACAGAATGATCCATATACCAGTTCACAGACAGAAGGGCTCTCAAACCTCCTGGTAGAAACACTTAGTTCCATTTTATATGCAGTTCATTCTAAACTCTGCAGTCAAGGTATGTGCCTTTTATAGCAAAGCTACTTATTAAATAGCATATACTTGGTACTTTATCACAAAATATCTTACAAAATTAGTTATTTTTTTAAATCCATATTTTAGCTTGACTTCCCCAAGCCTGCAGCTTCCTTCAGCCAAGACCATGCCTTATCTTTTTGGATGCCCCATCAGACATAACACAGTGTCATCAGTAAGAAATGCTCAATATTTATGGACTAGCAGCTTCAGACTTTAAAAGCCAAGATGTTTCCACTTTGAAATTATATATGTTAGCCAGTAGGTTTCTCAGTTGGGGTAGGATAGGGGAAGAGTACATAACAAAATCATTCTCACAAACAAACTGTGTCCAAATTCATTACTCAAACACATGGATTTTGCTTGTCTCTACTGACCAAAATCTTAGATACAGTGATGTCTGTCGTATAATTATATGAAGAAAACAATTTTATCACAGACTGCAAGCCTCCACAGGTCCTTGAATACAAAGGACGCTATTTAGAAATAAATTGCAATCTGTAAATATACTTCACAATCAAGGGTCTCAAAGTCACAAAGCAGCAATGACTACAAGCCCCTAGACCAAGCTTGTCTACAGCACAGCCACATGTCCAGACAGTCTTCATTTCTGAAAGATGCTGTTTCTGTTTGTAGCATGATTTATAAAAAAAGAAGAGATGATGTGCTAGGTATTCTGCTAATCTTTTCAACTGCAGTCCTGTGTATATTTTAGCACTAATAGTATGCATCAATAATGATCTACTTTGTGTCTTTCCTGGCCAGTGGCAGATCCAAAACCAGTGTCCAGTGACTATGCTGAGTTCCTGTATTATATTACCCTTTCTTTTCTGAGCCAAGCTTGAAAGAACATACAGCAATGATGAAAGTGCATAGTTAAGAAGCTGAAAAGAAAGCAAAGGTTATTTTTCCCCATGCAATGTATAAGAAGAGATCTTAGGGGTCTCAGAGAGGAAAATATATACACAATCTGTTCAAACCACCCAAATTTCTCATTTAATTCCCTACTTGCCCATCTCATACTAGCTCTTCATTTTCAAAATTCCCTTGCCTTTCCTATCTTCTTACTGTTGTTCTCTTTTGGGTCCCACAGACTCACTATATATCCACACCAAGACTCAAGTTCTCACAGACATTTAGCATAATCATTTCAAATAACATATGAACATTGCTCAAAGTTGCACATGGGGGAGAAGCATATGCAAACCTTTTTCCCCTCGATCCAAAGCAATAATTGGGGAAAACCTCCAAGTGTGAATGAAATAAAATCTTTCCCACTTTTAGAGTTTAGATTTCTTCAAATATAACTGCTTTTTTTTCCCATTCCAACTATTTCCCTAAAAATGGACACCTTTATGTAAGTGAAAAAGCAGAAAAGAATACGCTTAAATATAGGTGGAAGAGATTCGGACTTCAGTTGTAATTCTGTCTCTGTACCCAGGTGTGATATGAAGTGGTAAATAAGAAGCAACTTAGACTAGCTTAAGCCTTTAGTGTTAGCTGGAGTCTCACCTACTCCTACACACGAGCACACACCAGATGGTTACATGGCAGTCAGGAGGCTTGAAATGAAGCTATCATTTAGTCTGCAGCTGGAATACACAGTATTGGCCACTTAAAAAAATGCTCATTTATTCAGATGGATCCCATATAAAAGGATTAGATCTCACAGGACATGCAACTTTACTTTCTTCAAGTTTCTAAAACATTTTAAACCTAGTGAAAAATACTCTCACCCCATCCCAACCAATTCACTTTCAAATTTAGATATATTCCATTTGACTATGTGTATGACAATTTTTATACTCCATAATATTTATATGGGTTCTTAAGTTAGACTTGGCAATCAATGTGTCATCATGTTTTCGTCTTTCTCCCACATTGTCATAATTACAAGTATAGCAGCCAGTTTGTCAAAGTCTATGTGAAGGTTTTCAAAAATTCCAATCTACCATCAATTGCTCCAGCAGCTTCTCAGTGCTTAAGCAATATCCTCTCTAACTTTATATCAATTTGGCTTATCCTAAATATTTATTGGGTTTTATCCTGTGCATATGTAATCACAGCCATATCTATGTAATATTTTTTATTAAATTATTCAGCCACTGAAAACTGTTACCCATTAGTACCATTTATTCCTCTTCAGATTCCTGAAAAGGCATAAAGCAAGACAGTAACTTAATTCATACATGATTCTGCCCAGCTAATTTTCCTATTTGTTTAACATAAAGGAAGCCTTGTAACATAAGTAAAGAAACACCTAAAAATGGAGTATAAAAACGGAGTATAGGTGGTGGAAAGTTTCCAAATCTTCTAGTCCCACCAATATGTTACTTATTAAACAGTATGCAAATGAATTAATAAGAATACATGCAGGGGTCCTGGAGTAAATAATTTCCTTCTCTGTTATTACCTAGAAACCATCCTAAGTACCCCTTAAATATCCATACCGAGTGAAATAGGCAATAAATGGAATTAAAGGGAATCATCTCTCACCCAAAATTCTCTCCTAAAGAAGAAAGGGTGAGAAACTCCAGAACTCCACACTCCAGAGGCCCTCCTTTGGACATGCTGCCTCTCCCCTTCCATGCAGGTCCTGAGCCTAGGCCCCATCCCACCCTAAACCCCACCTATGCCTAAGTTCCACCCCCACCTAAACTCTGCCCCCGTAGCCAAGGCTTCCTTTTATTTTTCTTTTTTCCTCTTTTAGATTGGGGTTATGCTTTACCATGCTGATTCATTGTTCTGATCCTTTTATATTTTTATTTTCCCTAATAAATCATTTATTTTTCTAATTTTATTTTATTCTTTATACTTCGTTATGTTCTCTCCTTTTGGCTTGTTCCCCCCACACCCGCCATTTTTTTTTTCTGTTGTGGTTTTATTTTACCTTGCTGCAGTTGTTTCAATTATAGTTTTATTTTTTGTAACATATTTTTTATCTTTCTAATTTTGTTTTTTATCCTCACCTTTCTTTCCTTCCTTCCTTTCTTTCTTTCTTTCCTTCCTACCTTCCTTTCTCTCTCTCTTTCCCTCTCTCTCCCTCTCCCTCTCTCTCCCTCTCTCTCTCTCTCACTCACTCTCTCTCTTTTTTTTTTTTTTTTACTATGCCATGAAGCTTGCAGGATCTTCGTTCCCAGGCCAGAGGTCGGTCTTGAGCTCCAATAGTGGGAGCTCCAAGTTGAAAACGCTGGACTAACAGAGAACCTCAGACACCAAGGTATATTAATTGGAGTGAGGCCTCCCAGAGTTCCCCATCTAAGGACCAAGACCTGGCTCTATCCAACTACCTGCCAACTCCGGTGCTGAATGTCTCAGGCCAAACACACAGTAAGACAGGAATACAGTACCACCCATTAAAAAAAAAAAAAAAATTGAAACGACAAAAACAAATCTGACACACGAAGGAGCAAGGTAAAAACATAAAAGACCAAATAAACGAAGATGAAATAGTCAACCTAAATGAAAAAGACTTCAGAGTACTTATAGTAAAGATGATCCAAAATCTCAGAAACAGAAGAGAGAAAATACAAGACACATTTAACAAGGCTGTAACAACAGAAACTAGGAACCTGCAGCCTGTGAACAGGAGACCCCAAACACAGTAAGTTAAGCAAAATGAGAAGACAGAGAAACACACAACAGATGAAGGAGCAAGGCAAAAACCCACCAAACCTAACAAATGAAGAGGAAATAGGCAGTCTACCAGAAAAAGAATTCAGAATAATGATAGTAAAGATGATCCAAAATCTTGGAAATAAAATGGAGAAAATGCAAGAAACATTTAACAAGGACCTAGAAGAACAAAAGATGAAACAAGCAATGATGAACAACACAATAAATGAAATTAAAAATACTCTAGAAGGAATCAATAGCAGACTAACTAAGGCAGAAGAACGGATAAGTGACCTGGAAGATAAAATAGTGGAAATAACTACTGCAAAGCAGAATAAAGAAAAAAGAATGAAAAGAGCTGAGGACAGCCTCAGAGACCTCTGGGACAACATTAAACACACACCAACATTCGAATTATAGGGGTTCCAGAAGAAGAAGAGAAAAAGAAAAGGACTGAGAAAATATTTGCAGAGGTTACAGTTGAAAACTTCCCTAATATGGGAAAGGAAATAGCTAATCAAGTCCAGGAAGCACAGAGAGGCCCATACAGGATAAATCCAAGAGGAAACACACCAAGACACATATTAATCAAACTATTAAAAATTAAATACAAAGAAAAATTATTAAAAGCAGCAAGGGAAAAACAACAAATAACACATAAGGGAATCCCCATACAGTTAACAGCTGATATTTCAGCAGAAACTCTATAAGCCAGAAGGGAGTGGTAGGACATATTTAAATTGATGAAGGAGAAAAACCTACAAACAAGATTACTCTACCCAGCAAGGATCTCATTCAGATTTGACAGAGAAATTAAAAGCTTTACAGACAAGCAAAAGCTAAGAGAATTCAGTACCACCAGACCAGCTTTACAACAAATGCTAAAGGAACTTCTCTACACAGGAAACACAAGAGAAGGAAAAGACCTACAATAATAAACCAAAAAAAATTAAGAAAATGGTAATAGAAATATATATATTGATAATTAACTTAAATGTAAATGGATTAAATGCTCCAACCAAAAGACAAAGACTGGCTGAATGGATACACAAAAAAGGCTCGTATATATGCTGTCTACAAGAAAACCACTTCAGACCTAGGAACACATACAGATTAAAAGTGAGGGGATGGAAAAAGATATTCCATGCTAATGGAAATCAAAAGAAAGCTGGAGTAGCAATTCTCATATGAGACAAAATAGACTTTAAAATAAAGACGATTAGAAGAGACAAAGAAGGACACTACATAATGATCAAGGGATCAATCCAAGAAGAAGATATAACAATTGTAAATATTTATACCCAACGTAGGAGCACTTCAATACATAAGGAAAATACTAACAGTCATAAAAGGGGAAATCGACAGTAACACAATCATAGTAGGAGACTTTAACACCCCACTTTCACCAATGGACAGATCATCCACAATGAAAATAAATAAGGAAACACAAGCTTTAAATGATACATTAAACAAGATGGTCTTAATTGATATTTATAGGACATTCCATCCAAAAACAACAGAATACACATTTTTGTCAGGTGCTCATGAAACATTCTCCAGGATAGATCATATCTTGGGTTGTAAATCAAGCCTTGGTAAATTTAAGAAAATTGATATTGTATCAAGTATCTTTTTCAACCACAATGCTACGAGACTAGATATCAATTATAGGAAAAAATCTGTAAGAAATACAAACACGTGGATGCTAAACAACACACTACTTAATAACCAAGAGATCACTGAAGAAATCAAAGAGGAAATCAAAAAATACCTAGAAACAAATGACAATGAAAACACAATGACACAAAACCTATCAGATGCAGGAAAAGCAGTTCTAAGAGGGAAATTTATAGGAATACAATCCTACCTTAAGAAACAAGAAACATCTCAAATAAAGAACGTAACCTTACACCTAAAGCAATTAGAGAAAGAAGAACAAAAAAACCCCAAAGTTAGCAGAAGGAAAGAAATCATAAAATCAGATAAGAAATGAAGGAAATGATAGCAAAGATCAATAAAACTAAAAACTGGTTCTTTGAGAAGATAAACAAAATTGATAAACCATTAGCCAGATTTATCAAGAAAAAAAGGGAGGAGACTCAAATCAACAGAATTAGAAATGAAAAAGGAGAAGTAACAACTGACACTGAAGAAATACAAAGGATCATGAGAGATTACTACAAGCAACTCTATGCCACTAAAATGGACAACCTGGAAGAAATGGACAAATTCTTAGAAATGCACAACCTGCCAAGAATGAACCAGGAAGATATAGAAAATATGAACAGACCAATCACAAGCACTGAAATTGAAACTGTGATTAAAAATCTTCCAACAAACAAAAGCCCAGGACCAGATGGCTTCACAGGTGAATTCTATCAAACATTTAGAGAAGAGCTAACACCTATCCTTCTCAAACTCTTCCCAAATACAGCAGAGGGAGGAACACTCCCAAACTCATGCTGTGAGGCCACCTTCACCCTGATACCAAAACCAGACAAAGATGTCACAAAGAAAGAAAACTACAGGCCAGTATCACTGATGAACACTGATGCAAAAATCCTCAACAAAATACTAGCAAACAGAGTCCAACAGCACTTTAAAAGGATCATACACTATGATCAAGTGAGGTTTATCCAGGAATGCAAGGATTCTTCAATATACGCCAATCAATCAACATGATACACCATATTAACAAATTGAAGGAGAAAAACCATATGATCATCTCAATAGATGTAGAGAAAGCTTTCAACAAAATTCAACACCCATTTATGATAAAAACCCTGAAGAAAGTAGGCATAGAGGGAACTTTCCTCAACACAATAAAGGCCATATATGACAAACCCACAGACAACATAGTCCTCATTGGTGAAAAACTGAAACCATTTCCACTAAGATCAGGAACAAGACAAGGTTGCCCACTCTCACCACTCTTATTCAATATAGTTTTGGAAGTTTTAGCTACAGCAATTAGAGAAGAAAAAGAAATAAAAGGAATCCAAGCAGGATACAAAATCAATGCACAGAAATCTCTTGCATTCCTATACACTAATGATGAAAAATCTGTAAGAGAAATTAAGGAAACACTACCGTTTCCCACCACTGCAACAACAAGAATAAAATACCAAGGAATAAAGTTACCTAAGGAGACAAAAGACCTGTATGCAGAAAACTATGACACTGATGAAAGAAATTAAACACGACACAAACAGATGGATAGATATAGAATATTCTTGGATTGGAAGAATCAACATTGTGAAAATGACTCTACTACCCAAAGCAATCTACAGATTCAATGCAATCCTTATCAAACTGACAATGGCATATTTCACAGAACTAGAACAAAAAATTTCACAATTTGTATGGAAACACAAAAGACCCCGAATAGCCAAAGCAATCTTGAGAAAGAAACACAGAGCTGGAGGAATCAGTCCTCCAGACTTCAGACTATATTACAAACCTACAGTAATCAAGACAATATGGTACTGGCACAAAAACAGAAATCTAGATCAATGGAACAGGATAGAAAGCCCAGACATAAACCCACGCACATATGGTCACGTTATCTTTGATAAAGGAGGCAAGAATATACAGTGGAGAAAAGATAGCCTCTTCAATAAGTGGTGTTGGGAAAACTGGACAGCTACATGTAAAAGAATGAAATTAGAACACTCCCTAACACCATACACAAAAATAAACTCAAAATGGATTAAAGACCTACATGTAAGGCCAGGCACTATAAAACTCTTAGAGGAAAACATAAGCAGAACACTCTATAACATAAATCACAGCAAGATTCTTTTTGACCCACCTCCTAGAGAAATGGAAATAAAAACAAAAATAAACAAATGGGACCTAATGAAACTTAGAAGCTTTTGCACAGCAAAGGAAACCATAAACAAGATGAAAAGACAAACCTCAGAATGGGGGAAAATATTTGCAAACGAAGCAACTGACAAAGGATTAATCTCCAAAATATACAAGCAGCTCATGCAGCTCAATACCAAAAAAACAAACATCCCAATCCAAAAATGGGCAGAAGACCTAAATAGACATTTCTCCAAAGAAGATATACAGATTGCCAACAAACACATGAAAGGATGCTCAGCATCACTAATCATTAGAGAAATGCAAATCAAAACTACAATGAAGTATCAACCTCATACCGGTCAGTATGGCCATCATCAAAAAATCTACACAATAAATGCTGGAGAGGGTGTGGAGAAAAGGGAACCCTCTTGCACTGACGGTGGGAATGTAAATTGATACAGCCACTATCGAAAACAGTATGGAGGTTCCTTAAAAAACTAAAAATAGAACTACCTTATGACTCAGCATATGGCATATGGGCATATATGGCATATATGGGCATATACCCTGAGAAAACTGTAAGTCAAAAAGAGCCATGTACCACAATGTTCATTGCAGCACTATTTACAATAGCCAGGACATGGAAGCAACCGAAGTGTCCATCGACAGATGAATGGATAACAAAGATGTGGCACACATAAGGAATGGAATATTACTCAGCCATAAAAAGAAACAAAATTGAGTTATTTGTAGTGAGATGGATGGACTTAGAGAGTCTGTCATACAGAGTGAAGTAAGTCAGAAAGAGAAAAACAAATACTGTATGCTAACACATATATCTGGAATCAGAAAAAAAAAGGTTCTGAAGAACCTAGGGGCAGGACAGGAATAAAGATGCAGACGTAGAGAATGGACTTGAGGACACAGGGTCGGGGAAGAGTAAGCTGGGATGAAGTAAGAGAGTGGCATGGACATATATACACTACCAAATGTAAATTAGATAGCTAGTGGGAAACAGCCACATAGCACAGGGAGATCAGCTCGGTGCTTTGTGACCACCTAGAGGGGTAGGATAGGGAGGGTGGGAAGGAGACACAGAGGGAGGGCACATGGGGATATATGTATACGTATAGCTGATTAACTTTGGTATAAAGCAGAAACTAACACACCATTGTAAAGCAATTATACTCCAATAAAGATGTTTAAAAAAAAAAACTTGTTCCTGTGCAGAATTGCACAAATCCTTTACAGTTTAAGCAACTAAATGAAAGTGCTTTTCTCCTCACCCTTTTCTATAGACTGAAGTGTCTCCCCAAAATTATGTTGAAGCCCCAGTGTGACTATATTTGGAGATAGGGCCTCTAGGGAGGTAACTAAGATTAACTGAGGTCATAAGGGTGGGAACCTATTCCAATTCAATAGGACTAGTCCATAGAAGAAGAGGAAGAGAGACCAGAGAGCTCTCTCCATGTGTTCACTGTAAGAACACAGTGACAAAATGGCCATCTACAAGCCAGGAGAACACCTTTCACCAGAAACCAATGCTGATGGCACACTTAATTTTTTAATTTTTTTGACATACAAAATGCTGTACATAATTAATGTCTACAACTTGATGTGAGTTTGGAGATAAGTATATAGCCATGAAACCATCACCACAATCTATGCCATAAACCTACCCATTACCTCCAAAAGTATCCTTCCACCCTATTTATTTTTTGTGTGTGTGATAGAACATTTAACAGAAGATCTACCATCTTAGCAACTTTTTAAGTATGTGATACAGTAATATCATTGCACCATACAGCAGATCCCTATGGCTTATTTATCCTGAATAACTGAAAGTCTGAGCCCTTTAACTAATATCCTCCCATTTCCTCCTCCCCACTCAGCCCCTGGCAATCACCACTCTACTCTCTACTTCAATGAATTTATTATTTTAGATACATCATATAAGTGGTATCATGTAGTATTTGTCCCTCTGTGTTTGGCATATTTCTCTTATGCCCTCAAGTTTCACCCAAGTTGTCACAAACAGCAGGATTTCCTTCTTTCTCATGGCTAAATAATATTCCATTGTGTATATATATGACACATGTTATTTATTGAACATTTAGGTCATTTCCATATCTTGGCTATTGTGAATAATGTTGCAATGAACATGTGAATGCAGATACTTCTTTGAGATCCTGGTTTCGATTTCTTTGGATATATATACACAGAACTGGAATTGCTGAACCATATGATAGTTCTATTTTTAGTTTTTCAGGAGCCTCCATACTGTTTCTATTAGTAGCTGCAAAAATTTACATTCCCACCAACACTGTACAAAGATTCCCTCTTCTCCACATCCTCACCAACAGTTATAATTTTTGGCTTTTTTTTAATAAAAGCCATCCTAACAGATGTGAGGTGATATCTCACTGAGGTTCTGATTTATATTTCTCTGATAATTAGTTATGTTGAGCACCTTTTCATACAGATAGGAAATATCTGTTGGTCTTTTGTTATGTCTCATTTGGGAAAATGTCTATTCAATTCCATTGCCCATTTTTTAACCAAGTTATTTGTTTTGTGTGTTTGTTTGTTACTGTGTCATAAGAGTTCCTTATATATTTTGGATATTAACCCTTCATCATACATATGGTTTGGAGATAGTTTCTCCCATTCCATACGTTTCCTTTTCATTTTGTTGACTGTTTGCTGTGCACAACTTTTTAGTTTGATTTAGTTTAGTCCCGCTTGTCTATTTTTTCTTTAGTTGCCTGTGCTTTTGGTGTCATATCCAGGAAATCACTGCCAAGGCCAATACTGACAGAATCTTAATCTTGGACTTCTAGCCTCCAAAACTGTGAGAAAAAAGTTTCGTGTTTTAATCCACACAGTCTGCAGTATTTGTTATGGCAACCCATACAGACTAATATGTCTTTGTTAAATTAGACTTGAATTTTGTAAAATTATTGAAACAAGTTTCTTAGATAGAAGCCACCAGGCTTTATCAGGTTTACAAAGGGAAATGGGAAACTAGCCACTAAAGTGAAAGATCCACATGGGCACACACCTTATTTATACAAAAAAAGCATTTATTGAGTGCTTTGAATATGTTAAACACTGTTCTTGGCATTAAGGATACAATAATGCACAGAATAGAGAAAGTACCTGCTCTCATAGAGATTGCATTCTAGTTGAAGAAAAAAATAATAAGTGTTTAAACAAATAAATGAATTAAGTAATTTTGATTAACAATAGTGCCATGAAAAAAATAAAACTATGCAATGTGATAGAGATGGAGACTAAGCAGGGAGGGGGACAAGTGATGGAAGGCCTCTCTAGGTAGTTGGCATCTGAGCGAAGACAAGGATGAAATGATAAAGCCAGCCATAAAGATAAGAGACAAAATCATTCTGGGTAGAAGAAAAATCAAAGGCAAAGACCCTGAGGCAGGCACAAGCTTGAAACAGCATGAATGTCCCCTGGGAAATGGTGTATTAGAAGGTGGGCAGGGGGCACAGTGTGAAAGGCCAATGGAAGGAATTAGGAATTCATAAGTATGATACAAAACAATGGAAGCCACTGGAGGGTTAAAAAATGGGGGAAATTATATGATCTGATTTATATTTTTAAAGATCACTTTAGCTATTAGAAGATGAAGGATAAAGAAGGCCATAGGTGATACTGGGAGACGAGTTAGGTGGAAATTGTACTAGATTAGGTGAAAGGTGGTGATGCCTTGGGTTAGAGCAGGTGAGTATAATAGTTGATTTGGTATAACAGATCCAGGTTACATATTTTGGAGGTAGAGTCAACAAGCTTTCTGAGGCGATATGAGTTGAGGAAAAAAAGAATTAAGAATGACTTTTCTGGTTCTAGGTTTAAGAGACTAAGTAGATGGTGACTGACTTGTGTCTCTTATTCAGTCCTGTATCTCCATAGCACCATACTTAGCTCAGAGAAGGCCAAACAGATATTTGTGAACCGAGGAGGCAGGGGAAGGGAGAGGAGAGGAGAAAGAAGGACAGGAGAGGGGACGGGAGGAAAAGACTGCCCTCACTATACCTTCATCCAAAGGAAAACGTCACCATCTTTTGCAAATATCCAACTATTTAAATATAATGACACCCAAGTTTTTAAATATATACTCCATATACACTCAGTATACCTTCCATAAAAGTCAATATAATAAGTATTGTACCTAATAATAACTGTAAAGTATTTCAAAATTCAAAAGCTTTCTAAATAAAAGAAAAATTAAATTCTCTTCAATATCGATTTAGTCAAGTATATATTATTTCCTCCTATGCAAAATAATACTATCCATGCTACATGGTCCTTTCTAGGGTCAATTTTGTTTAACCCAAATATCCATTCTCTGACCATGTCTTAGAATAGTTAGTTTATTGTATCACTAAATTTGGAGACAGATTATTTTGAAGACTCAGTCTTCAAATTTATCACTTTAGAACTCAGGTAATAGCCAGAAATTTTTATTTTAATATAAACCTTTTTTTCAGTCTATATTTGGAATAACCACATTCAATATTTCCTTACTAGAAATTGCTGGAATAATCATTAACTCAAACTTTTGTCTTTTTCTTTTAATTATGCATAAAAGTATAAATGTGAAAATTTGCAGGAGTTGCCATAGCCAAAAGATATCCTATACAGGGAAGTTTAAATTAACATCAGGACTTAAATATTTCTATGCCTACATTTTAAATGGCAGAATGAATAATGGTTTCACATTGCACATAATAAAGAGGATTAAACAACATGTAGGGTGAATCTGGAAAGTCAAGCCAGTCTTGATCATCAAGTCAACAGGCAAAACATTGTCTGGAAGGTAAAGGGTGGAAGAGGAGGGAGCCAAGGTAGCTGTCCTGGAGTTTTAAAACCCTGGGAGAGCAGGACGGGGGTATTATAGCCTGGCCCACATTAAATGTAATCGTGCTGAATAATGCTAGTCAGAGATATAAAGACTTACCTAATACAGAAGTCCATGAAAGTTTGCCACGTCTGGTAGTAGATACTTAATTTCTTGGTCCCTTGGCGGCAAATTTATTTTTAATTTTGCCAAGCCCTAAGAAGACACTTAAATATTAGTATCTAATTCAGGCTGATTATAGAAGAGTAAAATTTGGAAGAGTCACGGCAGAGAGAAATGATCAAGATGTCCTCTGTCCACAAGCACATTGCGCCTGGACACACCGTGTTTGCCAATCTATCTCCCACTGTCTCTACCAGCCAGAGAACGATTCAGCCTGGAGAAATGGGCATGAGCGCACTTCTCAGGAGACCTCTGGGGAAAAAAACACGGTACCTTTTTTTCCTTTGTCACCATTTTCCTCATAAAAATGATCTTTAAAAATCAAACCTTTTAAACATCCAGATGATCAGGGGAGTTAAGCTATAACCTCAGACATATGGCTTACTTCCAAGAGCTCAAGAGAACCACCTCTCATTCGCTCCCTATATTTCTTCAGACTCTAAAACCAGACATGACGCAAGATGTTCCAATGGCGAGCTCCAGTGTGACACGGGACAAACTCACGCTAAGCCCTGAGGCACCTAGTCTTCCATGTCCTTTTTTACAGTAGACAGAACTGACAGCTTTGAAAGAATTTTCAGGTTCTCTCCTCCTATGAAAAATTGAGGGAAGCTCTCTTTCCAGAAGTTCCAATAGGAAAATGCAAGGTAAATCAGACCAGCAAGAACACTGCACAGCCTGTGTATAAACAAAGCCTCACAAAACAGCCTTAGAAACCTTCTCAACAACGAAAAGAAAAAATCAATTTCTTGAGTATCTTTGTATACTTACTGTCTTAATTTGCCTCTACTTTTCACCAACATTGTTAAAGTACCTACATCACCTTAACAGCAACTGATTTTAAAACTTATTCTATACAAGTCCACTTTCTGGACTTCTCTGGATAGAATGAAGCAGGTGTTTCATGAAATAGTGTGCTATAGTAGGTACCTCGAAGTACGTTGTTTTAAACGCAGCAAAATAAATACACTATACAATTACTTTCCTTCATACCATGAAGACTGAGTTTATTTTCAATTGACTAATATATGCCCATTTTAGGTACCTATTTTTTCCAACTGGCATAAGAAGAAATGTTGGAAAATCTATGACTTTGGTTAATGCATATTTTGTTCATGATTATCGATTACCAGGGCGGGGAAACATCTGTTGAGATTGGTGGATACATTTAGTCCTCCAAAGTATAGGAGTGGAGACAGCAAAAAACCACAGCAAAGAATCTCAAGGAATATGACTTTCTTTTGCAGCATAGCAAGATTAACCTGTCTCACACAATAGCCCTGGCTGTCATGCTAGGGAGGAACACAATTGTTGCTTGCCCTTAGGAAAATACACGAAAAATATAGGCTTATAAAAGCGAGCAGTCTGGACATTTGGAGCTGACTGTTATAAGAAATATTTCATATATTTAATTCAGCAGCAAAAGTAACATGAGTGGCGGTTAGAATTTTAGACTGCAAGAATGCCAAAATGAAAGAGAAATAGTAGAAGGAGGTGTAAGAAAAGCAATTTTAATAAAGTTAAAAATAGGGAGAGGGAATTGAGAAGGGGCAGCTTCCTCTCAACCTCACCTTCTATCACTTTCCAGAGACAGAGTAAGTCAATTATGTACCACAGCATCACCTAATGCAACTCTATTCCCTGGCTGACCTTCTCTGAACACAATTCCCTGCAAGATGTCTTGACAAGTTGCCCTACACATCAGCAGAAAAAAACTTTTGCTACCTGTAGATCCAGAGAAGCTCATTAGAAACACACCAAGTGTGGCACAGGGCTGTAAATTACTTTAAAATTCTCAGATCTTTCTCTTCTCTCTCAACGTGTACAGATCAATTATTAACATTTTCCATAGAAAAGTGGATAATAATATCTGTTACTATATCACAGCTTTATCAAGTTGCCAGTCATTATACACCACAAAGAAAACAAGTTTATGACCACACTAAACCAACTGTCATCTTGGAAGGAAGGAGGGTGGGGGGGAAGGGAAGGAGACAGGAAAGGAAAAAAAGTGATAAAAAACTATTTACTGGGTAAATAAAAAAAATTTTAACAATAATAAATAAGCCAACATTTATTACACTAATTAGTATCTCCTAGAGGGATATAAATGTGTTTATACCAATTAAAGACTGTCTAATATGACAAGAAAATAGCCACATATCAAACACCAAAAGTATGTCTCTTCTTTCTCTTCTTCCCTTACTGTAGTGAGCACATGATGAGCACGTGAAGAAAGGTAGACTAATTCATTATTTTGTCTCCCACAGCTTTGTATCTTCAACTTTTTTTTTGAATAAATACAAAGTCATAAATTAGCTTGTAGCAAAACAGAATTAATTGAATGTCTTAAGTAAGATCATCAAACCAAGGTTTGAGTCAATTTATCTGCCTAAGATTTTGCTAATGTAGTTTCAGCTCATTAGGGTGAGAGTTGATGCTAAGGATGGGATATTATTAGACATAGAAAGGGAAAACATAAGATCAGGAAAATCTGACTTGCTATCACAAGAGAATTCCTTGAAGGTTATCTGACATGTGCTACAAATCATAAAACAGCTCCCCTTCAAACAGTAATCCATGATTGAAAAAATGAAGATGCTTTCATAGAATCTGAAGATATTTACACATACACTGACACTGAGAAGGCTCTGCCCTTCATTCTCTCAAAAGCCCTTGCCAGAAAATGTCTTAGAAATACTGCGTGGAACAATTTTGTGTGTGTGTGTGTGTGTATAACAGGAACACACACACATATATAACAAAATATATTTACGAAAAAGCAAAATACACTCTATGTATGCATATTATACATAGAGAGGGAGACCTTATTCTGATTGTTTCCTTAAAAAATAACTTTTCAGGTATCCAAATGAAACAAGAGTAATTATACACAGTAAGAAAGACACAACAGCAAAGTTGTGGGGGAGAGAGATTTTTTCCCTGCATTTCTAGTAACAGAATAAATATTAGTCTGTGATTCTTCCAGCAGAAAGGCTTCCCCACAGGAGAACTTAAGACAGTCGCTGAACATCCTGCCTGACCCAGATCAGGCAACAGTTGCACAAATGCCTGGTTCTGCTCCATCCCCACATTTTATTAATGTGAGCCCTCTCCTTACAGACAAGATAACACGATCTTGCCACCCCTAGCACAACTACTTGTAATAAGTCACAATAAATTGAGGAAAATCAAAATGTTAGACTAAGGCTTAAGTAATATTAGTTGGGCCCAAAGACACCAGGCTTATGAGTAGATTTTTCATTTGGCTGATCCAAATATTAAAGAATCCAGATAAATGGAGCAAAATATCATCAAGGCTGCATAGCTGGAATAAAATGTCCAGAAGTAGTAAAAAGTCTGGCTTGGTAGACAAGTGAAGTTACTTACCAGATCTGACCATGGTCCAGTTATGTAATCTCTCAGCTTCATCCTCATCACAGTGTCCCCATCATCCAGAGAACAGCATCCATAATACACATAAGTTTGTGTGATGATTAGAATACATGATGTAATCAAAGCACGTAGCACAATGCACATAATAAGCACTTGATACATGTCAGCTACAGTATTTTTATTATTTACTAGATAAATTCTCATTTCTCATTTCACTTAGCCTTTTCGTATACCCTATGATGGTGTAATAGAGCACTTGTTAAATACTCCCTGTAACTTTGAACACAACAACAACAATACCTAGCCTTCATCATGATTTATAAAACTTAATTGGTTTCAAAAATCAGGTTTAAAAAACCTAACTCGATAGACTTTTTATCTCTCTTCTGCTGGTGCTGAAAAACCAATGGCCGAAGCAGCTCCGTATACCAGCGAGATCTGTGACATGTCCAACTTCATGATGCATATACTCTGCACAGCCTCAGATTTTCATAGGTTAAGCATGTTGAATTTTGCAATAACAAAAATATCCAAAATAAAAATATATATTTATATATGTATAAACATATATGTATGCAAAAATTCCTGTCATTTGAAAGGCTTTATATAATCTCTAAGTATGGAATGTTTTATACAACTACCACTTTGTATTTTACACCCCTTTAAAACTTTCATATTTCCAGTTGAGTTGAAATTGTAATTAGTGCGAATTTCTAAAATTTATACTCTGGTAGGGAAAGAGTGTCACTATTTGTCAGAATTAGAGATGACCTTGCCCAAACTGGGGAAACAAAAGATTGTTTATTTGGGGTGAATTTATATTTATGGTCAGCAAAATATTTCTCTGGTGCTTCAGACTCTCCTCTCTGGTACTGTGAGAAGGCAACTTTGGTTAGTTGCTCCCACTCACATCTGAGCAGAGCTGCAATAACAGCAAATGGTCCTTGGAAATCACAATCACATTAGGCTGCTGTTCAAATAGCTTTTAGGGTTGCGATAATAGGAGACATTCCTAATAACTGGTGACTCTGTGAGACCCTGCCCAGAAGGCCTCCAAATGGCAGCACACAATTTAAATTTTAATCTGGAAACAGTGGAAATGATGAGATTCCAGCTGGGGACCTTCTGGTCTGAGGGCCAGTGTTCAGCCTCCCCATTAGATGCCCCAAAGGTCCACTGAGTTGATGAGTGAATGCCCTTACTCTTCTTACTCTTTCCCACTTCATGCCCATCTCCCACCTGACTCCCCAGACAGAAGCAAGCTGCATTTCGTTGCTTCCACAGAAGCTTTATTGGAGCTGATGAAGCATTCCCACATTGCTGTGATCCAACAAACACATTTGCTTGAGATAAGTGGCATATTTTCATCTTTCTGACAAGTGATAACTTTCTGAACTTTCTTCCTTCCATGTGCTGGGTGGGCTTTGGGACATACGTATCCACTTAAAGCGTCAACTGAAAGCGGGCAGATGCATGCCATGGGCAGGAGGAAAGCACTTTATTTTTTCCTACAATAAGCAATAACCCTTAGTATAATAACTCAACACAAGTTAAATAGCTAAGGGGAATATTAGTGGGACCCTGTCAGCATAGAAAAGAACAGCTGGCCATGTTAGTAATCACTGCATGTCATTACTTGGGAAGTCCACTCCTAATTCTACTACCAACTTGTATTTCCTGAGTGTTTAGGCAGTATCACACGACAGATAAGAAAGTATCATAATAGGACATTGGAAGCAAAAGTCTAGATGTTGGTAATTGGCAATGTCAGATTTGGTTTCCAATGAACAGAAAGGAAAAGTATCTTACTAACTGAAATAAAGTTGGGAAGAAAATTTTGAAGACTCCTGCAATAATATCTCTCTCGTATCTCTGTCTAAATCATTTTTAACAGGAAATTTTTTATCCCCGATGTATACCAATGACTCCCAAGAATGGTGAGTTGTCTCTCAGACTAGGAGTGTGAATCTAACAAAAGGATGAACATTAATATCTGGATGCCTGGAATACTCGAGTGAAACTCAGCTGCTTCCACTGGGCTCCATTAGGAAATCTATTCCAGTACCCCACTACCCTCGGCAGCAGAACTAGAAAGCTGTTCTGATTTTTTTAAACCACACACAGGAGCAAATTTCTACAAGGTGGAAATGGGAATAAAAACCAGTGTTTGGGAATTTTTTCTTTGCAGATAGTCATCAGATGAGTTACAATATTTGCTAACAGAGGGTAATTTGAATTATCCACGGATAGTTCAAAAACACAAAGAGTTCATTACCCAGATATCTCTATTTAAAATAGATTTGCTTTTGTTCATCAGTGCAGTGCACATGGCTGGGAAATGGCAAAGTGCCAGAATGAAACTGCTCCTAATTTTCAGAGGAGGCCACCAGCTAATTACACAGACTGCAGGTGTGAAGAGAGAAGCTCAAAGTAATCAATAGCAGTAATTAATCTGCTACACTGGAGCTAAAGAGCTAACAGCTGGACATCAGAAACGGACACATGCAACAAGATCAGCAATAATTACCTCTTTAAATATTGAATTTCCATAGCAACAATTAGGCTTACAAATAAAGGCTGGAAACCAAGGCTTTGAGGCATGACACTGCATGGCAAACGCAACATTCCTCAAATCGACCCTTTCAATAAAACACCAACAATATGCTTGGGTCAGGTTGACCAGTTTCCAGGGTGGGAAGAAGCTGAAGGTAGCTCCTTCAGCCTTAGCTTTCTTGGCAGCTGGCCACTGGCTATCAGACCTGAGTCACAAAGATGGCCCTAGAAGTTTGCTTTGGGCAAGAAAGAGAGCAATGCCCTTCCATGTCACCTAGCACCACAGAGCTACCAGCTACAAGACAGGTTTCTCATTTGTGAAATGTGTTCCTTTTTTAAAATCACAAAACCTGTAAGCAAGCTGTTTAACTAAGGTGCTGGACCCATCACTCTTGAAGAAAGCAGGGTTTTTTCAAAACCAATATGACAAACAAGAGACCCAGATATTGAGGCCTCTGTGACAATCTTTTGTTTTGTGGAAAGAATAAAGAAAACTTTTTCTTAGTGGGTTTGGGATTATTTGCGAGTCAATGGAAAAGAGGAGGCTAGTTGTTATTAATGTGAACTAAATGCCTGACACTAAGATCTTCATTAATTTGTGCCTATTACCGTTTTGTTTGATGAAGCAAAAGAGGCATAGGGAGGCGAAAGACTTGCCAGGACCCCATAGCCAATAGATGGGAGATGGGAGGGCCATAATTTGAACTCAGCCCTGGGAGTTTTTAAGACATTTCAGCAAAGCACTCAGACATCTTTGGGAAGGAAATATGTTCTTTAAAACACTGCAAATTACTGTTATGATTTGAAATGCAATTTAAATTACGTTGTTTATGTTCTATCACTGCCACAAAAAAAAATCAGTGATAGTTTGATTACTCAATAAATATCTGTTTAATTTTCTTTCACGCTTTTTCGTTTTGATGTTAGTTCACAACTTCCATAGCCCTTCTGCAAGCAAATAAGCATTCCACAGAAAACCATGATGAACAATAATCACCAATCATTTATTTAACCAGAATCAAATAACAGAATAACTCTGCAGTATGGAGTTAGCCAGCACATTTCATCTTAATCATTATCAAAATACAGCAGTCTTTATTGAGATCCTATCATCTGCAAGGCACTTTTCATGCATTATCTCATTTAATTCTCATGATAATACTATAAACTATATAACATAATTAACATCCATTCACACTTGAGAAAAATGAGGCTCAGAGAGATTAAGCAATACTCCCACGGATACATCTATCAGTACAAGCTTCCTTGAGTTAGAAATTATAGTCCATCTATACTTGATCTACTTCCATGCTACGCCCCCCTGTATTGTCACTTTTTTACTAATTACGATGACCTTGTACTTTGGATCTGGATTTGCTACACCTTTCTTTCTAGTTAGACACCAACTGCTTAAGAAATAATACATGAAACAGATACGAAGACGAGCATTCTAAGAGGTGCGATAGATTGGTCATACGGTTAAGAGCTTAGACCCTGAAATTAAACTCGGAGTTTGAATTCCAGCTCCAACAGTTGGTAGCTCTGTAATTATGGTTACTCAACCTCCCTGTAAAATGGGTATAATAACAGAACCTTCATAGTGTTGTTAGGGACTGAGAGAGTTTAGGCAATTAGCACAGACCTGGCATACAAAAGAAGCTCCTTTACCAGTAAAATGTTACCATTGCTGTTTTTCTAATCTCTGCTATCTCATCCGCCAACTCTTTATTCCAATCACTCCTTTTTATTTCCACCATCATTAGTCCAGGTCAAGGCCCTTACTCCTCTAATCATGCCTTCTTCATCTCCTTGCCCCTGGCACCTCTAGCACATTGCCTACACGGACAAGGAAGTGCTGATTCTTACTATTGCGTAAGTGTGGGAATGAAGGAAGCACATCAGTACCTGTACTTAAGCATACGAATTTGTGAAGGCCAAGACTCACTCAGATGGCCTCAATATCACCACAGATATGTCCCTCAGCGACACAAGTTCTAAAACAACAGCCAGCTCTTGGAAGACTATCCAAGATTGTATAACCGTGTCCCACTCCAGAATCTGTCAGTGGAACAGAAGTGAAACTTAGGAACATGATAAGGCTAGGTACAAAAACTTTAACTTGTACAACACATGGAGATGTATGTGAACTTTGACTGCTCTCAAGCTAAACGGCTTTGCAACTGCATGTTCAGTATACAACACACACACATACACACACGCACATGAATGCGCACACACACACACACACACACACACACACACACAAACCCCTTCTTACATTAATTCCTTACTCCCACCATTAGTTGTGGGAATCTGAGGTGTGTAAGCAATAGTGACAAATACAGGAAAAGGGACTATAACAGAGCAAAAAAGTAAAAATAAGAACTTACCAATTGAATCAGTATACTTCTTTCAGTATGAATCTGTTCCCTAAATAATAAATGTATTATTTTACCAAACTAATTGAAACATGCTATTTTTCTTATTAGTTATCTATTTTATACATATTAGTATATATATATGTCAATCCCAATCTCCCAATTCATCCCATCACCACCACCACCTCCCCGCTTTCCCCCCTTGGTGTCCATACTTTTGTTCTCTACATCTGTCTATTTCTGCCTTGCAGACCAGTTCATCTGTACCATTTTTCTAGATTCCATATATATGCGTTAATATACAATATTTGTTTTTCTCTTTCTGACTTACTTCACTCTGTATGACAGTCTCTAGGTCCATCCACATCTCTAGAAAAATGACCCAATTTCGTTCCTTTTTATGGCTGAGTAATATCTCATTGTATATATGTACCACATCTTCTTTATCCATTCGTCTGTCAATGGGCATTTAGGTTGCTTCTATGACCTGGCTATTGTAAATAGTGCTGCAATGAACATTGGGGTGCATGTGTCTTTTTGAATTATGGTTTCCTCTGGGTATATGCCCAGTAGTGGGATTGCTGGGTCACAAGACAATTCTATTTTTAGTTTTTTAAGGAACCTCCATACTGTTCTCCATAGCGGCTGTATCAATTTACATTCCCACCAACAGTGCAAGAGGGTTCCCTTTTCTCCACACCCTCTCCAGCATTTGTTGTTTGTAGATTTTCTGATGATGCCCATTCTAACTGGTGTGAGGTGATGCCTCACTGTAGTTTTGATTTGCATTTCTCTAATGATTAGTGATGCTGAGCAGCTTTTCATGTGCCTCTTGGCCATCTGTATGTCTTCTTTGGAGAAATGTCTATTTAGGTCTTCTGCCCATTTTCGGATTGGGTTGTTTGTTTTTTTAATATTGAGCTGCATGAGCTGTTTATATATTTTGGAGATTAATCCCTTGTCTGTTGATTTGTTTGCAAATATTTTCTCCCATTCTGAGGGCTGTCTTTTTGTTTTGTTTATAGTTTCCTTTGCTGTGCAAAAGCTTTTAGGAAACGTAATTTTTTGACTTCTCTCAGATGTTGGGTCAGAAAACTGAGGGAACGAAGGATGTTGTTCTGAATAAGGGAACTAATTTTACATCTTTTCACTCTTATGTCAGTCTTTAAAGTACAAAATTTTGCTGTATTGAAGAAATTTCTATAGATAAAACAGCCATGATCGCCTCATGTTAAACATCATTCCAGTTTTATATATAAAAATAGTGGGTGATTCCTTTATAAATAATAAAACCATAGTAATTTGTATAAATTCACTCATTCCAAATTCGTTAATTGAATAGGCACTTTGTTAAAGTTTGATATTTAAACTATCATTGGGGAAAGATAAGTAAACCAATAGCATTTGGAGAAGAATACTTATCGCCAAACTGTCTCCATAGAAGACAGAGACAGACTTCCACGCCACTGTTCAACAAGGAATAGTTGGGGAAAAACACTTTCAGCCTCTCTGTCTGTATGAGAAGAGAAGCAATTTTTTCTCTTTTTTTGGCGGTACGTGGGCCTCTCATTGTTGTGGCCTCTCCCGTTGCGGAGCACAGGCTCCAGACACACAGGCTCAGCAGCCATGGCTCACAGGCCCAGCCACTCCGTGGCATGCGGGATGTTCCCAGACCAGGGCATGAACCCGTATCCTCTGCATCGGCAGGCAGACCCCCAACCACTGCACCACCAGGGAAGCCCAAGAAGAGAAGCAATTTAACTGACACAAGAATCAAGGGCAAAGGACACATAGACAAAGAGAGAAATAAACAGTGAAGGCATACAATGCATTTGGAATATTTCCTCCTGGAAAACTTTATCTAGTATTTAGTGGCAGATGGATTTTGGAAGATGAAAGTAGATCATAACAATATAGTATGTAATTTTATCTGAATATGACACTAAGAGAAACTTGTTTTCCATAGAAGTTGGCAAAGATTGCATAACAATGTTAATTAAACACCAGAGATTCTCATTTTTGAAAAAAAAAATCAAATCAAAGAAAAGTGAAGGTTTGGTTGCCATAGTAAATCCAAAAGGAAATAAACTATTACTGGTGATTCCCTACGCTGACTAACCATTAGACCAAGGGCTGGTAAACCATAACCATGAGTCAAATCCGTGTCTTCTGCCATTTGTTCTTTATTTTTTGTTTTTGTTTTTCTGCTCCTTAATTATGTTTTTAATCTACTTTTATTATAGTAAAATATACATAACATTCACCATTTACGTTTCCTCAGTACAATTCAATGGCATTAAGTACATTCACATTGTTATGCAATCATCACAATCATCTATCTCCAGAATTTTTCATCATACCAAACCAAAATTTTGTATCTATTAGACAATAACTCCCCATTTCTCCCCTCCCCAGCCCCTGGTAACCATGATTCTACTTTCTTTCTCTATGAATTTGACTACTCTAGATACTTCATGTAAGTGGAATCATACAATGTTTGTCCTTTTGTGTCAGGCTTATTTCACTTCCATAATGTTCTCGAAGTTCACCCATGTTGTAGCATGTGTCAGAATTGCATTCCTTTTTAAGGCTGAATATGTTCCATTGTATGTATGTACCACATTTTGCTTATCTGTTCATTTACTGATAAAAGCTTGTGCTGCTTCCACCTTTTGGCAACTGTGAATAATGCTGCTCCGAACATAGGTGTACAAGTATATGTTCAAGTCCCTGCTTTTGATGTTTTGGGTACATGTCTAGGATGAAATTTCTAGATCATATGGTATTTCTATGTTTAATTGTTTGAGGAACCTGCTGCCTGTTGTAAATAAAGTTTTATTGGAACACAGCCATGCTCATTTGTCTACGTGTGGCCTATGGTTACTTTCAGGCTACAATGGTAGAGTTGAGTGGTTGTAACAGAGAGCAGATGGCCCACAAAGTCTGAAATACTTACTTTCTTGCCCTTTACAGAAAAAGTTTGCCAACACCTGCATTGTACCTCCAGGCACTTATAAAAATACAGATGCCTGGGCACTCTCAGACACTTTGAATCAGAATCTCCAGGGGAGGGAACTACAAAGCTATATTTCATATATTCTTTCAAAATGATTCTGAGACAGCTAGTCTCTGAGTCAGCACTTGGGGACCCCTGAACTAAAAGGACCTCCAGAAACTTAAAAAAAAAAAATCCAATTGCCCTAAATGTTAGCTACTATAGTATTCACTGAATCTCAGCATTTAATAAACTCCTAATGCATACCTAATCCTTGAAAGCATGTATATTGAGGATTCAGCACAAGCTAAGCTTGATTTAAAACTTGTGTCTGGGGCTTCCCTGGTGGCGCAGTGGTTAAGAATCCGCC
This sequence comes from Phocoena phocoena, assembly GCF_963924675.1. NCBI lineage: Eukaryota > Metazoa > Chordata > Mammalia > Artiodactyla > Phocoenidae > Phocoena > Phocoena phocoena. The sequence goes on from NC_089228.1 coordinate 90,962,942, forward strand.
TGCCAATGCAGGGGACACGGGTTCGAGCCCTGGTCCGGGAAGATCCCACATGCCGCAGAGCGACTAAGCCCTGTGCCACAACTACTGAGCCTGTGCTCTAGAGCCCACGAGCCACAACTACCGAGCCCACGTGCAATAGCTACTGAAGCCCGCACACCTAGAGCCCATGCTCCACAGCAAGAGAAGCCACCGCAATGAGAAGCCCGCACAGTGCAACGAAGAATAGCTCCGGCTTGCCGCAACTAGAGAAACCCCGTGCACAGCAACGAAGACCCAACGCAGTCAAAAATAAAATAAATAAAAAATTTTTTAAAAAATCTCAAATAAAGGGAAACTTTATTAAAAAAAAAAAACTTGTGTCTGAAAGATGAACAGTCTGGGAATTGAAGTGAGCCTGATTTTAGACAGATGTATTATAACACATACAAGAGGACGTATTTTAATGGCCTCCCTCTTATTGATCCATGTAATCAGTGAGCAGAATTTCTTCGTCTCAGTAGTCTGTCATATCTCTTTAACTCAGCATCTCTAAACCTCTGACCTATTGACAGCTTTTCTACTTTTCAGTCTGTGCTGTTTTGTTTTGCTCTGCATTTTCTGAGTCAGCTCATCAATTTCACTCTCCTTTCTGGGGATCTCGTGTCTCTCTGTCCATGTTAACATTGGTGTGTGTTCATTTTTGAGATTAAAGAGGTGAAGCCCTATCTATGCTTTTCTCTCCTTTTAGATGTTCTTTTTCAATTCTTTGCATGAATCCACAGAAAACATTCACACCATCGTGGCTTTGTGAGCCAAATCACACTCAAACCAGATATCACAGTTATAGCACACACCATATCCCACTGAAGCAAATATAATTTAATGATAATCTCTTTGGATTATAAAAGTAAATATTCTAGCACAATCAAAGTCACTCTTATCTCAGGCAATATTCATTATGAATTAATAGTACGAACTAAGAATTTAGATTTTCTTAAGATATCATTAAATAAATGGACTGGAGCTATAATTGATCAGGGCTAAAATCTTGGCAGCAGCATATAACCAAAACCAGTAACAATTATATGAAAAATGTACTTTAATATGCATTTAGTCAAGTTAACAAATCCCTATTAGGCGTTGAAGAAGCAGAAATGAACAAAGCATAGTTCAGTGATCCTCAGCCTTACTGAGAACAATTAGAATGTTAGGATTTTTGACAACATACTAAAGGAGCTGAAGCTCATCCACCATACACGTGGTCATCCTTCATAATTATGTAGATGTTTGAGTACATCTATGAACTTCCCTGACCGTGACTTCTTTTATTATCCTACAGAAATACATGTTCCAGAAATCAAGCCATCTTTCTTGATTTCCACTTGGTGTTGTACTCTATTACCTAATACACCCAGCTGCACCCACTCTGCACTGATTTATATCAGCTAAATCCTCACCCATCAGACTGTACTAAACAGTATGGACCCTCAAAGACAGCAAATATTTTATATCCTTATTAAATGTTGATGGTACAGTTATAAACAGTTTAAATATTTAATAGAAAAAAAGCAAAGTCAATGTTTAACCTTTTTTTCCCTTCATGACTGAGGCTCATTTTCTTGAACTTCATTTACTATTCTAAAACCCTCAAATGCTTCTCTAGTGCTATAGACTGTTTCCAGTGGCCCTGATTTCCTGCACTTTTAAAAATCTTCTCATTCATTCTCAGGTTAACTGATATCTGTCTTTCTTTTTGGATACAGTGATATACTGGAAAATCCATGGGCTTTGAGGTCAACAGACCTGGTTCCAAATTGAGCTCACCACTAATTAGTTGTATAATCCTGTGCAACTTTATTAAATTCTCTGAGCCTCAGTTTCCTCACCCATAAAATGTGGGTATTAAAACTTCATTTGAAGCTGATTCACTTTGTTATAAAGCAGAAACTAACACACCATTGTAAAGCAATTATACCCCAATAAAGATGTTTAAAAAAAAAAAAAAAAAACTTCATTTGAGAGGGGTCTTTTTAAGATTTAAAAATTAGAATTTAAGGTGTAAAATGCAACATTATGTATAAGGACATCCTCAAAAAAAAGCAACTATTACCATTCTTTTTACTGGTCTTGCTCAAATTACATTAGTCTCCCCTCTAATCTTTCTATTCATATCCTGCTCCCTTCTGCATGTAACCCTATTTCAAACCATTATCAACACTGCTACAGGTGTGGCTTTTCTACAATATGATTCTACTTCATTTCCTACCCTGCTGAAAGTCATTCAACAGCTCACTAACACTTTTTCACAAACATAACTCCACTTGGAGTTCCCTGCAAGGGACTGTATTAGCTTCCTACTGCTGCTGTAACAAATTACCAAGAATTTAGTAGCTTGAAAAACACAGATTTATTACCTCATAGTTATGAAGGTCAGAAGCCTAAAATCAAGGTGTTGGTAGGGCTTCATTCCTTCTGGTGGCTGTTTGGGAAAATCTGATATCTTGCCTTTTTGAGCTTCTCAAGTCCATCTGCATTCCTTGGCTCCTGGCCCCTTTCTCCAGCTTCAAAGCCAGCAGTGTAGCATTTTCATATCTCTCTCTGACTCTGACCTCCTTTCTGTCTCCCTCTTCCACTTTAAAGAATCCTTGTGATTTATCAGATTTATCTGATATACAGATTATACAGATTTATCTGTATAATCCAAGAAGACCTCCTTATTTTAAAGTCAGCTGACTAGTAAACTTAATTTCACCTGCAACTTTAATTTCCCCATGCTATGCAATATAACATGTCCACAAGTTCCAGGGGTTAAGATGTGGCCACCTTTGGGAGTGGGGGGGGGGACATTATTCTGCCTACAAGGGCCATGTTTTTCCTTTGCTCCTATGCCTTCACACATGCTGTTCCATCATATTATTAATGCTCTTCCCCTGCTTTTCCATCTGAGTCAATCCCCTTCCATTGAGACTCTAATCAAGTATCAACTCATTCCATAGGCTCTCATAACCCTAGCCCTATTTGTATTATATTCCTCATTTCTATGCTTATCTAACACTCTATTTATTACTCAATAATAGCTCTACTATTGAAGTTATAACTATTGATTTATTTACATCAAAATTCTGTATGGTCAGGGCCTGGGTCATTGTTCCTGAATACCAGTCCTTAGCAGGGTGTGAAAATTAAAATAGGTGCACAAAAAGTGCATGATGAAAGAGTAAATGCACCTTTGGGAGAATAAAAAGTATATAGTTGTTGCTGTTATTTTTTTTTAATTTATTTATTTTGGCTGCATTGGGTCTTTGTGGCTGCATGTGGTCTTTCTCTAGTTGTGGTGAGCAGGGGCTACTCTGCATTGCAGTGAGTGGGCTTCTCACTGCAATGGCTTCACTTGTTGTGGAGCACGGGCTCTAGGTGCGTGGGCTTCAGTAGTTGTGGCACACGGGCTCAGTAGTCGTGGCTCATGGCCTCTAGAGTGCAGGCTCAGTAGTTGTGGTGCACGGGCTTAGTTGTTCCGTGGCATGAGGGATCTTCCCGGACCAGGGCTCGAACCCGTGTCCCCTGCTTTAGCAGGCAGTTCTTAACCATTGCACCACCAGGGAAGTCCTGCTGCTGTTATTTTGTCCTTTGGTTTTATTAGTTTCTTTGTGTGTTTTTGCTTATTTCCTGAGTTTTACCTGAATTACATTTTAGTTCAAGACATCAAATGTGTGACTACAGTGAAAGTGTGAGTCTAAAATAGAAATTAAAGTCCCTATAATTCTCAACACTAGCTTCACCTTGGAAATCACCTGAGAAGCTTCAAAAATAATTGATGGGGCTTCCCTGGTGGCGCAGTGGTTGAGAGTCCGCCTGCCGATGCAGGAGACACGGGTTCGTGCCCCAGTCCGGGAGGATCCCACAAGCCGCAGAGCGGCTGGGCCTATGAGCCATGGCCGCTGAGCCTGCGCGTCCGGAGCCTGTGCTCCTCAACGGGAGAGGCCACAACAGTGAGAGGCCACGTACTGCAAAAAAATTAAAAATAAAAAAATAACTGATGACTTCAACCTAGCCCCAGAGGTTCTGACATAATTCTGTAGTAAGACCTGGGCATTGGGATTTTTTAATCTCTCAGGAGGTTCCATCATGCAGCTAAGGCATGAAGATTTGTAGCAATCCTGTGTCAGGCAAGTCTATTGGTACCATTTTTCCAACAGCATTTGCTCATTTCATGTCTGTGTCACATTTTGGTAATTCTCACAAGAGTTCAAACTTTTTCATTATTATTGTATTTGTTATGGTGATCTGTGATCGGCAATCTTTGATGTAACTATTGCAAAAAGATTATGACTCATTGAAAGTTCAGATGAAACTTAGCATTTTTTAGCAATAAAGTAGTATTTAATTAACGTATGTATTTTTTTAGATATAATGCTATTGCACACTTAATAGACCACAGTATAGTGTAAACATAATTTTTATATGCACTGGAAGACCAAAAAATTCATATGACTCACCTTATTCTGATATTCGCTTTATTGTGGTGATCTGAAACTGAACCTGCAATTTTTCCAAGGTATGCCTGTATTCATTGATATGCTGTTTGAAAAAAAGAAACACTCTATGAATTTGAGTTGTACTCCCTTTTCTGATAAATTCTGTACATTCTCTTGAAGAAAAAAAAGAAGCAAAGTTTTATGTGTTCCTATTAAGTGGCTTTGTGCTGTGAAGTAGAAATCATCTCAGACTCCAAGGAGCTAGATCTCCTGTTGTTGCATGACCGGCTCATTAAACTTTAGTACTTGGGCCCCAGCTTCCTATCCTAGGCTTAACCTGGGAGAATATTGGGACTCACCAAAAAGAAAGGCAAGTTCCCACCTATGGAAACTCTTTGAGGCTGTACAAGGGCAATACCTAATTCATGAGGCCTCCAGAGCCCAGACTTTTGCCAATCATATATTTTTTTGCCAATCTGTCTGTTACCAAACTAAAAGCATCTATAATGATTTCTGGGAGAAAAAATACTAAATAAAACTCAAAATGGTTGAATGCACTATATCTTGCTGAAAGGAAGTTGTCATATGCAATCAGTGTATCACACCTCAATGAACATTTCATAACGTCTCCTTTCCCTCCCAACCCCAAATGTTAGTGTAGCAGACTACACACATGGGGTAGAAAACTATTTTTAAAGTTCACACCTGCTTTGTACATTTAAAGGCTTAGAGCAGGTTTAAGAGCATAGTACTTTAGATGTGGTTTATAGTATTTGCTAAGATACTATTACTGCTTTCTTTGCTTCTTATACTAAAAAGAAAGTAACTTGAAAATATTTTTAAATATAGAATGCAAATCTATTTTTCCAATTATAAATATATATATATATAGCAAATTGCATAAAATAGAATATCTACTTCATTATATAAATTATCTATTTCTGGGTAACAAATTTCTGCAAACTTAGAGACTTAAAACAATACGTATCATTTTGTCATATGTTCTGTGGATCACAAGTCCAAGCACAACTTAACTGGGCCCCAGAAGGTTGTAATCAAGGTGTCAGCTGCAGCTATGGTCTCATCTGGAAGCTGGACTGGGGAAGAATCCACTTCCAAGCTCACTCAGGCTGTTGGCAGAATTCATTTTCTTACAATAGGACCAAGGGCCCAGGATTCTAATTGGTTGCCAACTGGAAGTCACCCTCAGCTCCTAAAAGCTTCCCCCAGCTTCTTGCTACATGGACCACCCCCCCAGTATGGCTGACCACTTCTTTAAATCCAGTGAGAAAGAAAGAGTCTCAAGAGCTAGTCTACCAGCAAGACAGTCTTTTATACTATAACATAATCACAGGAGTGACATCTATTACCTTTGCCATATTCTATCAGTTAGAAGCAAGTCACAGCTTCCACTCACACTCAAGGGGAGTTGATTACACAAGGATGTGATCATTAGGGGGTCATCCAAGTGTGTGTCTGCTACCCGCCTTTTGCCACAGCATGACCTGTGGTAGTATGCAATGAAGATTAGCTAACTCATTCTACCTATCCAAGATAATGATTCTAAGTAGAGCTTCTCATACCAAGGTTTCCTGAGACTGGGGACATTTCTAAGACATTTATGGGAACTAAGGGGGTGTAACTAAAGGGCATACTTAGAATTCTGTTTGCCCTTTGCTAATAAAGGTAAAAACAGTATATTAGCTATGAAATATCTGGACATGCTTCAGTAAACTCTTTTTGCATAGTCCCAAGCTAAGTGGGAGATTTTGGGGTCTTATTTTCTTTAAGAATTCAGTAAAAACATTTGCACAGTATTCAAGATGGCTAATTAACTCAAAGACCACCTGGTAGGATAAAACCTTGACATAAGGTAGAGCTTTGATTTCAGCTATGTTGTCTTAAACAGGCCAGGCATTCTGTGAATACACACTGATTTCAAATGAATCGAGACACTGCATTAGGGTCCCATGGGGGATGAGTGACTTGCACACAGTCACACTGTGAGTAGCTTAGGGTTTTATCTTCACATATTATATGGCAACAACATTGCCTTTCTGTCATAGCTCTTTCCCTCCTCAGTTCCTTACACTGATATATAGATATATACACACATATACCCCATCTGATCTTAAAAATAAACTTTCAGCTCCATTTGAGATATGGCGAAACTGAACTTCATGAAGGTGAAATAATATTCCAAACATTATAAAGTGTATCTGATGAAGCCTAAATACAGATTCAAATTTGTCAGATTTAAGCACTGACTTAAAGTAGTGCTCTCTCCATTACACCACGCAAACTTCCCATTTCTAGTAAGGCTTCAGTAGTGACTCTAAACAGGGAAGAGGTACAACAAGCTACTTAAAAATTGTCTCTCCAGGGGCTTCCCTGGTGGCGCAGTGGTTGAGAGTCCGCCTGCCGAAGCAGGGGACACAGGTTCGTGCCCCGGTCCGCGAAGATCCCACATGCCACAGAGCGGCTGGGCCCGTGAGCCATGGCCGCTGAGCCTGCGCGTCCGGAGCCTGTGCTCCGCAACGGGAGAGGCCACAACAGTGAGAGGCCCACGTACCGCAAAAAAAAAAAAAAAAATTGTCTCTCCAAACATTCATAAAATCTGTTGTAAACATAAAAACAATTACTGCCATTTTCAAGCTTTCTACTGCCAGAGTGAAAGAGAGTATTGGCGTGTACCAGTCCCTGGATACTATGGGTATCTTAAACATGCAGTCACTTACCAGATACCAGCACCACTTCACAAAGAAAATGATCTAATGCAATGCCCCAACACAGAGAGATGGAAAATTTCACTGGCTACTTACAGACAAAAAGAGGAAGTTAGAAGAAAACATACATTTGTCAAGTATTCCATAGCCAGTTTCTTTAGGGACTTTAAGTTATTATTCAGATTATGAGATGAATGTGTGTGACCCCAAAATTCATGTGTTAAAATCCTAACTTCCAAAGTGATGGCATTGGGAGGCAGGGTCTTTGGGAAGCAATTAGGTTTAGGTTTAGACGAGGTCATGAGGGTAGGATCCTCATGACGGGATTAGTGCCCTTAAAAGAAGAGACTGCAGAGCTCTCTCTCAATCGCTCTTCCCTCTCCCTCTCTTCTCTGTGAGGATGCAGCAAGAAGGCAGTCATCTGAAAGCCAGGAAGAGAACCCTCACTAGAACTTGACCATGCTGCCCCCTGATCTTGGACTTCCCAGCCTCCAGAACTGTGAGAAATAAATGTTGTTTAAGCCACACAATCTATGCTATTTTTTTATAGCAGCCTGAATTAATTAAGACAATTCCTTTTTCCATACAATATTCCTGAGAAGCAGGTGGTTTTCTTCCATTTACCAGTGAGGAAACTAAAGGTCAGAAGAGTTTAAAATTTTTTATAAGTAATGAGCTATAGAGATGGATTCCAACCGAAGTCTATGTGACACCAAGATCTGTGTATATTCTACCATACCAGGTTGTCTTCTTTCTACTTTACTACTAACAGTGTGACTATTGGCAAATCACTTGCCTGCCATGAGACTCTAGTTAGACAATCCCTTAGCTCCCTTCCCTTGAATTGTGAGCTTCCATGATTCTGACTCACAGTAACTAGTTAAAAGCATCATAGTGAGTGACGTCACCAAGATGGTGGAGTAAGAGACCCCAGCCTACATCTCCCCACAAGGATCAACATTTAGAAAGATATTTACAAACAAAACATACTTGGAGAGCTCTGGAGTCTACTTAAGACACTTCAAAAACATAATGAAACAAAAAACTTGAGACACTTCAAAAACATACTGAAACAAAAAACTTTCCCGCACAAAAAGGGAAGGAAAATAGTTTCATTTTTACCTGCATCATCCCATCCCCCAACTTGGCCTTGCTCAGTGCCAAGAAGAAACTCCCTGGCTACAAAGAGTTCCCCTCACAGGGAAAGAAAGAGTACGGTGAACAATCAGCTTCCCCAGCTTTTTGGGGCAACCCAAGAAGATCCTGCTTTGGGATCAAACAAAAATGAAACCACAACATACCAAAACTTATGGGTTGCAGCAAAAGCAGTGCTGAGAGGGACATTTATAGGGATAAATGCCTACATTAAGATAAAAGAAAGATCTCAAATAAACAACCTCACTTTATACCTTAAGGAACTAGAAAAAGAACAAACTGAGCTGAAAGTTAGCAGAAGGAAGGAGATAACAAAAATCAGAGCAGAAATAAATGAAACAAAGAATAGAAAAATAATAGAAAAGATCAATGAAACTAAGAGTTGGGTTTTTGAAAAGATAAACAAAACTGACAAAACTTTAGTTGCACTTACCAAGAAAAAGAGAGCAACAACTCAAATAAAATTACAAATGAAAAAGGAAACATTACAACTTATACAACAGAAATAGAAAGGATCATAAGAGACTACTGTGAACAATTACATACCAACAAATTGGACAACCTTGAAGAAATAGATAAATTCCTAGAAACATAACCTACCAAGTCTTAATCATGAAAAAACAGAAAATCTGATCAGACCAATAACAAGTAAGGATATTGAATCAGTAACCAAAACTTCTCAACAAACAAAAGCCCAGGACCAAAAGGCTTCACGGATAAATTCTACGAAACTCTTCCCAAAAAAACTGAAGAGAAAGTAACACTTCCAAAGTCATTTTATGAGGCCAGCATTACCCTGATACCAAAGCCAGATAAGGATACTACAAGAAAAGAAAACTACAGGCCAACATCCCTGATAAATACAGACGCAAAAATTCTCAACAAAATACTAGGAAACCAAATTCAAGAGCTCATTAAAAGGATAATACAGCACAATCAACTGGGATTTATCCCTGGGGGGCAAAGATGTTTCCGTATACGCAAATCAGTAAATGTGATACACCATATTACTAGAATGAGAGACAAAAATCATATGACCATCTGAATAGATGCAGAAAAAGCATTTGACAAAATACAACATCCTTTCATGATAAATATTCTCAACACATTGGGTATAGAAGGAATGTACCTCAACATAATAAAGGCCATATACAAAAAACCCATAGCTAACATCATACTCAATGGTGAAAAGTTGAATGCTTTCCCTCTAAGATCAGGAACAAAACAAGGCTGCCTGTGCTAACCACTTCTATTCAATATAATACTGAAAGTCCTAGTCAGAACAATCACGCAAGAAAAAGAAATAAAAGGCATCCAAATCAAAAAGGAAGGATTAAAAGTATCTGTTTGTTGATTACATAATCTTGTATAAAGAAAATTCTAAAGACTCCACAACATAAACAAAACAAAAACCTGTCATACCTAATAAACGTCGTAAAGTTTCAGGATACAAAATGAACATACAAAAATCAATGGATTCTATACACTGACAATGAACTATCTGAAAAGAAATAAAGGAAATAAGCTCATTTTACAACAGCATCAAAAATAATAAAATGCTTAGGAATAAATTTAAACATGGAAATGTAAGATCTATACACAGGAAACCATAAGACGTTGAAGAAAGAAACTGAAGAAGACAAAAACACATTGTAAGATAGCTCATATTCATGGATTGGAAGAGTTAATATCATTTAAATGTCCATACTACCCAAAGTAATCTATAGATTACATACAACTTCTATCAAATTTCCAATGCCATATTTCACAGAAATAGAAAACAAAATGCTAAATTTCACATGGAACAAAAAAGACCCCAAATGGCTAAAGCAATCTTGAGAAAGAACAAAGTTGGAAGCATCACACTTTCTGATTTCAAACTGAAGTACAAAGCAATATTAATCAAAACAGTATCGTACTGGCCTCAAAATAGACATACAGACCGATGGAACAGAATTGAGAGCCCAGAAATAAATACATGCATATATGTTCAACCAATATTTGACAAGGTATCCAAGAATAATACTCAATAAGGAAAGAACAGTTTCTTCAATAAATGGTGCTGAGAAAACTGGATATCCACATTCAAAACAATGATATTGGACCCTTCTCTTACACCACTCACAAAAACTAACTTGAAATGGATTAAGGATGTAAAACTCCTAGAAGAAACATAAGATGAAAAGCTCCTCGAGGGCTTCCCTGGTGGCGCAGTGATTGAGAGTCCGCCTGCCGATGCAGGGGACGCAGGTTCGTGCCCTGGTCCGGGAGGATCCCACATGCCACGGAGCGGCTGGGCCCGTAAGCCATGGCCGCTGAGCCTGCACATCCGGAGCCTGTGCTCCACAACGGGAGAGGCCACAGCAGTGAGAGGCCTGCGTACCGAAAAAAGAAAAAAAAAAAGCTCCTCAACATCGTTCTTAGTAATGATTTTTTTGGATATGACACCAAAAACACAAGCAATAAAAGTGAAAATTAACAAGTGGGACTACATCAAACTTAGAAGCTCCTGTACACCAAAAAGCAATCAACAAAATGAAAAGGCAACCTGAAAAATGGTAGAAAATACTTGCAAGCCATATATACATCTGATAAAGGGCTAAGATCCAAAATATAAGGAATTCATACAACTCAGTAGCAAAAAAAAAAAAAAAAAAAAACCTGCTTTAAAAAATGGGCAGAGGGGGCTTCCCTGGTGGCGCAGTGGTTGAGAGTCCGCCTGCCGATGCAGGGGACACAGGTTCGAGCCCTGGTCTGGGAAGATCCCACATGCCGCGGAGCAACTAGGCCCGTGAGCCACAACTACTGAGCCTGCGCGTCTGGAGCCTGTGCTCCACAACAAGAGAGGCCACGATAGTGAGAGGCCCGCGCACCGCGATGAAGAGGGGCCCCCGCTTGCCACAACTAGAGAAAGCCCTCGCACAGAAACGAAGACCCAAAACAGCCAAAAATAAATAAAGAATTATTTAAAAAAAAAAAAAAAATGGGCAGAGGACTTGAATAGACATTTTTCCAAAAAAGACATACAAATGGCCAACAAGTACATGAAAAGGTACATGATTAACCATCAGGGAAATGCAAATCAATACCACAGTGAGATACACCTCATACCTGTTAGATTGCCTATTATCAAAAGGACAAGTGGTAACAAATGCTGGCCAGGATGAGGAGAAAATGAAATCCTGGTGCACTGTTGGTAGGAGTGTAAACTGGTACAGCCACTGTGGAAAACATTATGGAGTTTCCTCAAAAAATTAAAAATAGAACTACCATGTGATCCAGCAATCCCACTTTGGGTATATACCCAAAGAAGATGAAATCAGGATTTCGAAGAGATATCTGCACTGCAGTATTATTTACAATAGCTAAGACATGGAAACAACCTGTGTCCTTTGATATATGAATGGATAAGGATGATGTGATACACACACACACACACACACACACACACACACACACACAAACACACACACACAGGAATATTATTCAGCAATAAAAAGAAGGAAATCCTGCCATTTACAACAACATGGATGGACCTTGAGAGCATTATGCTACATGAGATAAGGCAGACAGAGAAAGACAAATATTGTATGATCTCAGTTATAAATAGAACATAAAAACATTAAATGCACGGAAACAAAGAGTAGAATGATGGTTGCCAGGTGTTTAGGGATGAGGGAAATGGGAAATGTTGGTCAAAGGGTACAAACTTTCAATTTTAAGATGAATAAGCTCTGGGGATCTAATACACAGCATGGTGACTATAGTTAACAAAACTGTATTGTGTACTCGAAAGTTGCTGTGAGAGTACAGCTTTTTTTTTTTTTTTATTTGCGGTACGTGGGCCTCTCACTGTTGTGGTCTCTCCCGTTGCGGAGCACAGGCTCCGGACGTGCATGCTCAGCGGCCATGGTTCATGGGCCCAGCCACTCTGCGGTATGTGGGATCTTCCTGGACCGGGGCATGAACCCATGTCCCCTGCATCGGCAGGCGGACTCTCAACCACTGCGCCACCAGGGAAGCCCCGAGAGTACAGCTTTAATGTTCTCATCATAACAACAAAGTTGTAATTATATGAGGTAAAGGATGCATTAACTAAGCTTATTGTGATAAACATTCACAAAATATACGTCTCAAATCATCACATTGTACACCTTAAACTTACACAATGTTATATGTCAATTTTATCTCAATGAAGCCTAAAATACAATAAAAGTGTCATAGTAATTGAAGCAAGAAAAAAGAACCTCTTTTTCTCTTTCTTTTTAAACTAGAAAAAAAAACTACATAACTTTTAAAATATATAAAAAGAAAGTTAAATTAATTTCCTAGGGCTTCTATAACAAATTAACACAAATTGGGTCACTCAAAAAAACAGAAATTTATTCTCTCATCTCTTGAAGCTAGAGGTCCAAAACCAAGGTGGTGGCCAGGTTCACTCCTTCTAGAGGCTGTAAAGGAAGATATGTCTGTGCCTCTGCATAGCTTCTAGTGGTTGCTGGCAATTCTTGGCATTCTCTGACTTATAGATGCATCACTCCAATCTCTGCCTCTGTCTTTATGTTGTTCTTCCTGTGTGTCTGTGTCCGAATTTCCCTCTGCTTGTAAGGACATCAGTCATTGGACTAGGGCCCATCCTAATCCAGTATGACCTCATTTTAACTTGCTGACATCCACAAAGATGATTTAGAAATAAGGTCACATTCACAAGTACTGGGATTAGGACTTGAACATATCTTTTGGGGCAACAGAATTCAACCCATAACAGGGAGAAACTACTTACCATGTACTCCTGGACCCTAAAGCCAGAGTTAAGTGAGTCAGAGTCAGGTGAAAGGTTAAGGTAGGACACCGTTAGGGATGTAGGGTGGTGCAGCGATCCTGGGAGAGAATGATGAGTCAGCACAGGGAATCATGAATAGTTGCAGAGCATGCTTTCCAAGGCAAGAGTTTTTAATTTTAGGTAAAACTGGGTTGGTTCCCTATCTCCTAAGAAGAGGATAAGGAACTAGAGGTAACAGAAAAAGGAGAGAGAGGTAGAGGAAGGCAGTTATATTAAGGAAACAAAAATGAAAGTTAGACTGATGATTTAAAGGAAATAGAGACCAAAGCTTCATAAGCACTAAGTATAAATATTCAAAGCAAATATAAGTCAATAATGCTATGCCAAACAGTTCATGTACAAAATCAAAACTGTATCACTTAGTAAAAATGTGAATGTAGTTTTAATGAGTCACTGAATAAATACATTCTCATGAATTACTCCCATTTTTGAGAATACTATTTGCTGGAAAATCAGTCTCAAGATAATTGTACACAAACAGAAGGGGCCAAGGAAAAACCCCAGGCACTAACTCTCTAAAACTGTGGAAACTATAAATGAGTAAAACTTTGTTCTTGGGATTACTTATACTTGTAATGACTGCTTTATTCAGTCTTTGGTCTCCCTTCATTTCCCTTTGATGTCTCCACAAATCAGTGACAGCTACAGCATTTCTGCTGAGGCAGCACTTTTCCCCCAAGTGATCTCATAATATCTGAGAGAATATTTGGAACTTCATACACTCCTTGATATGCAAAAAAAGACCTTATTTTCAAGTGCCTCAAGCCAAGACAAGGATTGCATAAATCATGTGATACAGAATAGAGAGGACAAATAAAATACTCTATAGGATTAAAGTTTAAATATTTGTGCCGGAAAATATTACCATTGATCTTTGGAATCTTGAGAACAAAGATTTAACCGTATATTTGACACTGTATTTTCTACACTAAGTAAAGCAGCATGAAAGAAAACCATCGGCAATAGCAGAATAAAATGAAAGGCAAAGAGGGAAATGGACATTTGCTCCCTTCATGATGAAAATAAAAAGTAGAGATTTGTTAAATGAATTCAGAATGTGCAATTTTCTGTTCCATTAAATTCTTTATTATCTTCTCTTCCTCTTTCCTTCTGACCAAAAGTCTTTACACCGTCTTTACAACTGGTTCTGTGAGACAATGGATCTGAGGAGTACAAAGTAGACTGTAAACGAAGTAAACGAAGTATAGTAAACGAAGTATAGTAAACGAAGGATAGAGGCTTTTGTGGATGCTTTCAAATGGCATTTGGATTCATAATCGGTTTCTTTTCTAAATATAGAAATATAATCATTCCTCTGTCTTGTAAGACAACTATTATCGCACTGATCACAAAACTGAAACTAGTTACCACTTTGAAAAACCCTGAAACGGGCTAAAATAAGATAGAAGGCAATGGGGTAGCTTTTCCGAAGACACATCATACATAAATTGCTGTACTATTAAAAAATCATGGTGACACTTTTTCCTCCTCAATTGAAAAAAAGTTTCTTTGACTACTAGAGAGAATATACAATATGCACTCTACTTGTAAGATTTTCAGATCCCTAAAAATACTACTCATTAGAGCAAAGCATTTTTCCCATTATGGCAGGAGTTGAGGCTCACATCAATAGACAAATTTGTGTTGTTTTACCTGGATACTTGAATAGCTCCAAGCAAAAGCAACCATCATACTGGTACATTACTCTTCCCCTCTAAAATTTAGCTGTGAATAAGATGCTTCAGAACTTCCATCAGGACATTCCATGATACAGTCTTAAAATGAACAAATTTTTGCAATAACATGAATAATTTTTGTAAACAAGAGGGCAGCAAGCCTGGGGAGATGAGTGAACCTGTTCCTCTGGACCTAATTGCTTGGCTGCAATCTCATTTTCCATCACACTTTATTTAACTTTTCTTTACTTATATCACATAAATTAACTCAGCAGCCATGCAGAATAATTTTGCTTCATTTAGACCTAAATTAATGAGCGTGATCACAAAGCCATGTGTACAATTTCAATGAAGATACACTATAATTATTCTATTGTATGGGTTAGCATTTCAGCCGTGTATTAATGTATTTTGAATGCATAATATATGATGCTCTTGTGGTCTTCTGCCATAACACTCTACTGAAAAATATCCTCCAGTTAAGAATTGCTAAAATAAATTATTACACACAAAGGAAGGAAAAAGAAAGGGGGAAAAATCGGGAAGAAAAAAGAAATGACAAAGGGAGAAGTATGCTCCCAGGAATTCATTTCCTCATATAAATTTTATTTCCACATCGCTTCATTAAGTAATGCATTAAGTTGTGCAACAATAGATCATATTTTTTTCTCAGCATTTAAGTGAGGGGCTTTGCAGATAGGGAACTCTGGGCATTTGAGCATATGTCAGAAATGGAGAACAGAAATCACAAAAGAACACAGGCACTTATGTCTGCAGTCAGTCATGAGTTATGCCAGTATCAGCTCGAGACCATGAATTATTTTTGCCCACGCCATACAGTTCATGGAGCCGTACTCAGGAAATATTACACCCTTAGGGCAGGCAATTATATGTTTTTAGGATTAATGCCAAACAAGACAATGTTTCAGAAGTAGACACATTCTCTTTTGAAGAGCTTTTAGTTATAAAAGTCATTTTTTCTTCCCGACCCTTAACGCCTTCTAACCCCCCTCCTTTTCCCCTACTTTATAAAAGGTATAAAATACTGCATCCACCTGCTAACACTCATAGACCAATAACTTTAATTTTTGGCACTTATTTACAGGCTGAATAGACCCATCCACACCTGCTTTCCCCTTAATTAGCTGGCTATCTAAAGGCTGCAGATTGGAGGCTGCCAGCTTCCTCAACTAGAGGAAGATCATTTAGTGGCTGATGTAAGAGTACAGGAAGTGGGGAAAGAAGGAAAAAGGATCTTTCTTTTTTTTTTTTTACATCTTTATTGGAGTATAATTGCTTTACAACGGTGTGTTAGTTTCTGCTTTATAACAAAGTGAATCAGTTATACATATATCCCCATAACTCTTGCATCTCCCTGCCACCCACCCTCCCTATCCCACCCCTCTAGGTGGTCACAAAACACCGAGCTGATCTCCCTATGCTATGCGGCTGCTTCCCACTAGCTATCTATATTACGTTTCGTAGTATATATATGTCCATGCCACTCTCTCACTTCGTCCCAGCTTACCCTTCCCCCTCCCTGTATCCTCAAGTCCATTCTCTAGTAGGTCTGTGCTTTATTCCTGTCTTGCCCCTAGGTTCTTCTTTTTTTTGTTTTTTTTTTTTAGATTCCATATATATGTTAGCATACAGTATTTGTTTTTCTCTTTCTGACTTACTTCACTCTGTATGACAGACTCTAAGTCCATCCACCTCACTACAAATAACTCAATTTCGTTTCTTTTTATACTTGAGTAATATTCCACTCCATATATGTGCCACAGCTTCTTTATCCATTCATCTGTTGATGGACACTTAGGTTGCTTCCATGTCCTGGCTATTGTAAATAGCCATTTTGGTACATGACTCTTTGAATTATCGTTTTCTCAGGGTATATGCCCGGTAGTGGCATTGCTGGGTCATATGTTAGTTCTATTTTTAGATTTTTAAGAAAGCTCCACACTGTTCTCCATACTGCCTGTATGAATTTACATTCCCACCAACAGTGGAAGAGGGTTCCCTTTTCTCCACACCCTCTCCAGCATTTATTGTTTGTAGATGTTTTGATGATGGCCATTCTGACCAGTGTGAGATGATATCTCATTGTAGTTTTGATCGGCAATTCCCTAATGATTAATGATGTTGAGCATTCTTTCATGTGTTTGTTGGCAATCTGTATATCTTCTTTGGAGAAATGTCTATTTAGGTTTTCTGCCCATTTTTGGATTGGGTTGTTTGTTTTTTTGGTATTGAGCTGCATGAGCTTCTTGTATATTTTGGAGATTAATCCTTTGTCAGTTGCTTCGTTTGCAAATATTTTCTCCCATTCTGAGGATTGTCTTTTCATCTTGTTTATAGTTTCCTTTGCTGTGCAAAAGCTTTTAAGTTTCATTAGGTCGCATTTGTTTATTTTTGTTTTTATTTCCATTTCTCTAGGAGGTGGGTCAAATAGGATCTTGCTGTGATTTATGTCATAGAGTGTTCTGCCTATGCTTTCCTCTAAGTGTTTGATAGTGTCTGGGCTTACATTTAGGTCTTTAATCCATTTTGAGTTTATTTTTGTGTATGGTGTTAGGGAGTGTTCTAATTTCATTCTTTTACATGTAGCTGTCCAGTTTTCCCAGCACCACTTATTGAAGAGGCTGTCTTTTCTCCACTGTATATTCTTCCCTCCTTTAGCAAAGATAAGGTGACCATATGTGTGTGGGTTTATCTCTGGGCTTTCTATCCTGTTCCATTGATCTATATTTCTGTTTTTGTGCCACTACCATACTGTCTTGATTACTGTAGCTTTGTAGTATAGTCTGAAGTCAGGGAGCCTGATTCCTGCAGCTCCGTTTTTCATTTCAAGATTGCTTTGGCTATTTGGGGTCTTTTGTGTTTCCACACAAATTGTGAAATTTTTTGCTCTAGTTCTGTGAAAAATGCCACTGGTAGTTTCATAGGGATTGCATTAAATCTGTAGATTGCTTTGGGTAGTAGACTCATATTCACAAAGTTGATTCTTCCAATCCAAGAACATGGTATATCTCTCCATCTGTTTGTGTCATCTTTAATTCGTTCATCAGTGTCTTATAATTTTCTGCATACAGGTCTTTTGTCTCCTTAGGTAGGTTTATTCCTAGATATTCTATTCTTTTTGTTGCAGTGGTAAATGGGAGTGTTTTCTGAATTTCACTTTCAGATTTTTCATCATTAGTGTATAGGAATGCAAGAGATTTCTGTGCATTAATTTTGTATCCTGCTACTTTACCAAATTCATTGATTAGCTCTAGTAGTTTGCTGGTAGCATCTTTAGGATTCTCTATGTATAGTATCATGTCATCTGCAAACAGTGACAGCTTTACTTCTTTTCTGATTTGGATTCCTTTTATTTCTTTTTCTTCTATGATTGCTGTGGCTAAAACTTCCAAAACTATGTTGAATAATACTGGTGAGAGTGGGCAACCTCGTCTTCTTCCTGATCTTAGTGGAAATGCTTTCAGTTTTTCACCATTGAGGACGATGTTGGCTGTGGGTTTATCATATATGGTCTTTATTATGTTGGGGAAAGTTCCCTCTATGCCTACTTTCTGGAGAGTTTTTATGATAAATGGGTGTTGAATTTTGTCGAAAGCTTTCTCTGCATCTATTGAGATGATCATATGGTTTTTCCCCTTCAAGTTATTAATATGGTGTATCACATTGATTTGCATATATTGAAGAATCCTTGCATTCCTGGGATAAACCCCACTTGATCTTGGTGTAAGATCCGTTTATCTGTTGTTGGATTCTGTTTGCTAGTATTGTGTTGACGATTTTTGCATCTATGTTCATCAGTGATATTGGCCTGTAGTTTTCTTCCTTTGTGACATCTTTGTCTTGTTTTGGTATCAGGGTGATGGTGGCCTTGTAGAATGAGTTTCGGAGTGTTCCTCCCTCTGCTATATTTGAGAAGAGTTTGAGAAGGATAGGTGTTAGCTCTTCTCTAAATGTTTGATAGAATTCGCCTGTGAAGCCATCTGGTCCTGGGCTTTTGTTTGTTGGAAGATTTTTAATCACAGTTTCAATTTCAGTGCTTGTGATTGGTCTGTTCATATTTTCTATATCTTCCTGGTTCATTCTTGGCAGGTTGTGCATTTCTAAGAATTTGTCCCTTTCTTCCAGGTTGTCCATTTTATAGGCATATAGTTGCTTGTAGTAATCTCTCATGATCCTTGGTATTTCTGCAGTGTCAGTTGTTACTTCTCCTTTTTCATTTCTAATTCTATTGATTTGAGTCTTCTCCTGTATTTTCTTGATGAGTCTGGCTAGTGGTTTATTAATTTTGTTTATCTTCTCAAAGGACCAGCTTTTAGTTTTACTGATCTTTGCTATTGTTTCCTTCATTTCTCTTTTATTGATTTCTGATCTGATCTTCATGATTTCTTTCCTTCTGCTAACTTTGGGGTTTCTTTGTTCTTTCTCCAATTGCTTTAGGTGTAAGCTTAGGTTGTTTATTTGAGATGTTTCTTGTTTCTTAAGGTAGGATTGTATTGCTATAAACTTCCCTCTTAGAACTGCTTTTGCTGCATCCAATAGGTTTTACGTCGTTGCGTTTTCATTGTCATTTGTTTCTAAGCATTTTTTGAGTTGCTCTTTCATTTCTTCAGTGATCTCTTGGTTATTAAGTAGTGTATTGTTTAGCCTCCATGTGCTTGTATTTTTCACAGATTTTTTCCTGCAATTGATATCTAGTCTCATAGCTCTGTTGTCGGAAATCATACTTGATACGATTCAATTGTCTTAAATGTACCAAGGCTTGATTTGTGACCCAAGATATGATCTATCCTGGAGAATGTTCCATGAGCACTTGAGAAGAGTGTGTATTCCGTGGTTTTTGGATGGAATGTCCTACAAATATCAATTAAGTCCATCTTGTTTAATGTATCATTTAAAGCTTGTGTTTCCTTATTGATTTTCATTTTGGATGATCTGTCCATTGGTGAAAGTGGGGTGTTAAAGTCCCCTACTATGATTGTGTTACTGTCGATTTCCCCTTTTATGGCTGTTAGTATTTGCCTTATGTATTGAGTTGCTCCTATGTTGGGTGCATAACTATTTACAATTGTTATATCTTCTTCTTGGACTGATCCCTTGATCATTATGTAATGTCCTTCTTTGTCTCTTGTAATAGTCTTTGTTTTAAAGTCTATTTTGGCAGATAGGAGAATTGTTACTCCAGTTTTCTTTTGATTTCCATTTGCATGGAATATCTTTTTCCATCCCCTCACTTTCAGTCTGTATGTGTCCATAGGTCTGAAGTGGGGGTTTTGTAGACAGCATATATATGGGTCTTATTTTTGTATCCATTCAGCCAGTCTATGTCTTTTGGTTGGAGCATTTAATCCATTTACATGTAAGGTAATTATCGATATGTATGTTCCTATTACCATTTTCTTAATTGTTTGGGGTTTGTTATTGTACGTCTTTTCCTTCTCTTGTGTTTCCTGCCTAGAGAAGTTCCTTTAGCATTTGCTGTATCGCTGGTTTCGTGGTGCTGAATTCTCTTAGCTTTTGCTTGTCTGTAAGGTTTTTAATTTCTCCATCAAATATGAATGAGATCCTTGCTGGGTAGAGTAATCTTGGTTGTAGGTTTTTCTGCTTCATCACTTTAAATATGTTCTGCCACTCCCTTCTGGCTTGCAGAGTTTCTGCTGAAAGATCAGCTGTTAACCTTATGGGGATTCCCTTGTGTGTTATTTGTTGTTTTTCCCTTGCTGCTTTTCATATTTTTTTCTTTGTATTTAATTTTTGATAGTTTGATTAATATGTGTCTTGTCATGTTTCTCCTTGGATTTATCCTGTATGGGACTCTCTGTGCTTCCTGGACTTGACTAACTCTTTCCTTTCCCATATTAGGGATGTTTTCAACTATAATCTCTTCAAATATTTTCTCAGTCCCTTTCTTTTTCTCTTCTTCTTCTGGAAACCCTATAATTTGAATGTTGGTGCGTTTAATGTTGTCCCAGAGGTCTCTGAGGCTGTCCTCAGCTCTTTTCATTCTTTTTTCTTTATTCTGCTCTGCAGTAGTTATTTCCACTATTTTGTCTTCCAGGTCACTTATCCATTCTTCTGCCTCAGTTATTCTGCTATTGATCCCTTCTAGAGAATTTTTAATTTCATTTATTGTGTTGTTCATCATTGCTTGTTTCCTCTTTAGCTCTTCTAGGCCCTTGTTAACTGTTTCTTGCATTTTCTCTATTCTATTTCCAAGATTTTGGATCATCTTTACTATCATTATTCTGAATTCTTTTTCAGGTAGACTGCCTATTTCCTCTTCATTTGTTTGGTCTGGTGGGTTTTTGCCTTGCTCCTTCATCTGTTGTGTGTTTCTCTGTCTTCTCATTTTGCTTCACTTACTGTGTTTAGGGTCTCCTTTTCTCAGGCTGCAGGTTCATAGTTCCCATTGTTTTTGGTGTCTGTCCCCAGTGGCTAAGGTTGGTTCAGTGGGTTGTGTAGGCTTCCTGGTGGAGGGGACTAGTGCCTGTATTCTGGTGGATGATGCTGGATCTTATCTTTCTGGTGTGCAGGTCCACATCTGGTGGTGTATTTTGGGGTGTCTGTGGCCTTATGATTTTAGGCAGCCTCTCTGCTAATGGATGGGGTTGTGTTTCTGTCTTGCTAGTTGTTTGGCATAGGGTGTCCAGCACTGTAGCTTGCTGGTCGTTGAGTGGAGCTGGGTCTTGGCATTGAGATGGAGATCTCTGGGAGATTTTCACCATTTGATATTATGTGGAGCTGGGAGGTGTCTTGTGGACCAGTGTCCTGAACTTGGCTCTCCCACCTCAGATGCACAGCCCTGACGCCTGGCTGGAGCATCAAGAGCCTGTCATCCACACGGCTTTCTCACTCCAACAACCAGTCACCCTTCGGACCACGTCCACATCGCTCCCCAGTGCCCCTGCCCCCAGCACGGGACACCTGGGGGAAACTTTCCCCTTGCCCCTCAATGCAAACTTGGCTGCCCCCCCAGCGCCTGCAAACCGTCCTAAGGATCTACCTTTTAGAGAAACCAGAGAGGGAAACATTAGTGCAAAAGGAGTAATCATTCATAAAGAATAAGGGAGTAAATATACATATATATATTATTACATATATTATTATATATACAGAATATATATTATGATATATATGTATATTTTTTAAGCAACTTGAAGCCAGAGAAATAAACAGCAGCCCTCACTTAGCAGTGATACAGTCACTTCTACTTAAGAACATCTGAAATCTTCCATGGTATCGAACTTTCTTCCAAATTTATTACCTAAGACAGCACCCTATATATCCTGGAAGAGGTGAAGTAAGCGACCCCTAATAGAGGAAAAATGACTCAGTTGGGGTGAGAAACTCTCAGGGCTCTAGACTTCACTCTGCCACTGACCCATCACTAGAATTTGGATAAGACGCATAACTAGGTTGCCTCAGGGTCCTCATGTGTAACGTGTGGGAATGAATATGATGGTCTCCATTCTTCCTTGACTTGAATATCCTGCTATTATTTCAGCCCCTCTCTTCAACGGAACTACCACTGAAGCTACCCAGAGAGGCAGGGGAAAAACATAAAATAATAGTGTATTGTAAAACTTCGTCACTTTTCACATGACTGGAATGTTTGAAAACTTTCAAACCAAAACAGGTGAATTTTAGAGCTTAGAGGAAAATTTAATGATGAACTACTTCAACTTTCTCACAGTACAGATGAGAAAACCAAGGCCTACAGTGATTTCTCCCGGCATCACAGAGCACAGTTAAGACTAGAAATCAAGTTCATCTGCCTACCTGCACAAATAACTGGTGATTTGGTAGTGAAAAAAAATCTGACTGTACACATGTGTCCTTAAGTTTGCACCAAAATAAAACTGCAGTCATTAGAAAAGAAGAGCATGCTGCATGCTAAAATTTAGGTACAAGTTTATCTTTCCATCACATAGCTTACAATCTTTTATATATGCAGTGGGTGCTCAATATAAATTTGGTGTAAATAAAAATATACTCTCCAAAGGCCCTTCCAGATTTGTACTAGACCAGCATATCTGTATGCTCCAGATATTCTGCAAGCATAGGTTCCATTTCCCTCAAGTTAATTATCAAACTCCTCACCGTGACCTAGAAGGCCTTGTTGAGCTGACCACTGCCTCACTTCTGCAGCTTTATCTCTACCTGTTGCTCACCCCCAGAAAACTGTAGCTTTCAATCATATTGACCTATTTGCAGTTTCACAGGACAACCCATTCTCTCCCATTTCTCCACTTCCCCTCACATTTTCACCTGCACTCATTTCCTATTCATCTTTCAAGTTCTGTATTTTACATCACTTCTTCCAAAAAGCCTTATATTTGACCCCCCTATGACCAAGGTAGTTGACACTACCAGGTTAGTGGATGCTGGTGCTTACTCCCACCTAGTAATTACTTCACTATATTGCACTTGCATTTCATTCATCTGTCTCTGCCACCACACAGTAAGCTTGTTAAGAGAAGGAATTTTCTTCTTCTCCATCAAATGCCCCACAGTGCTTAGCACTGTGATAGATGCTCAAAAAATATTTGTCAAATAAATTAATATCAAGACAGCTGAAATTATTATTATATTACTATGAATTCCTTTGTTCATGGGTATTTAAAGAACTGAACATGTGTCCTTACAATTTCCATAACAAAGTGTTAAAAGTCTTTTCCTTTATACTCATCGACCCATTGACTTTCCCAGGATCCTTCGAGCATCCTCAAATTTATGAGATTTACTAACTGAGGTATGAATGCAGAGCTGTTGGCTAGGATCACTCAACCACTGAATATTTTCTATTGCATTTCAGTCTTGTATAATAGTCAGTTCTAATTTTCCCCGGAGTGTACTGAAGAGAGTGCTTAGGAGCTAAATTCTGGAGCCCGACTACCTGAATTGAGTCTGTGCTGTGCCACTTAATGTAACCTCAAGCAAGTTGCTTCACCTCTCACTATGTCTCAATTTCCTCATCTGTAAAATAAGATAATAATATCAGTACCTACTTCACAGAGCCACTGGTGTTAAATTAGTTAATATTTGTAAAAATCTTACCACAAGAGGAATCGTTCAAATGCTTTCTTAACATTTTTGTGATGATAATGATCATCATAATCATTATCCCTAAGCATTTTATACAAGTTACCTCATTTAATCTTCACAACAATTCAATGAAGGAGTTATCATCTCAATTACAAACTAATACATGAAAATTTGTAAAGTCTGAACTATTGGATGTTGCAAAAGTTGTATCTGTGAACGTCAAGATTCTACTATATATCCTTTCCCCACCTCACCTCTACCCTCTAAAGATAACTGCTCCTCAAACATCTTTATTCTATTAAAGTTAATATGATTCTCTGAGTTACCCACAAACACAAAGCCTTGGAATTATCTTCAATTTACCTCTCAGCCCAACATGCAGCCAATTCTCTTCTTTAATATCTCTTGCATCCCTCTCACCTTTTCATCCCTACTTCTGCCCTCTTCACTCAGGTCCTCATCATCTCAAAATTAGATGGCCGCACATTTAATAACTCTTCGTTTTAGTTTTAAAAGCACATCAATTTCATAGAAATAGAGCTCTACCTTCAGGTATGAAGTTTTTTAAAAAAATTAATCCAATAAAAGGCAACCACAAACTTCTCCTGATATTTGCATCTCCTCTGCAAACCCAATCAAAAAAAGTAAAATAAACCAGAAAAAAAACACTCCATTCCAATGATTCCTACATCAACCACATCACACAGAAAGAGCTTCTGAAATAACCCAATTTGTCTGATTGGGAATGTAAACTCCACATCAAGTTGACTTCACACTTTCCTAGTAACTTATTTGTGCTTCGTTTTTTAGGATAGTTAAGCAAGAGGAGATGCTTACTTAGTGAAACGAATTAACTTCTCTTCTACAATTTGGTTTCCACTGTACTGATAGCTTTTTTAAGACCAATTATGCTCTGAGATATCAATAAACCTCTTTTCTCTGCAGCTCTTATAAATAAACAAATGAAAAGGAAGATCTATCTCAAGTCTCATTAAAGGTTTGTCAGTCTTCAGTTGGCTACGATAACCTCCAGTTAGATTTTTCTGATTCTTGTGACCTCTTGGTCATGATAAACTAAGAAAGGAAAACAGTTCTATGGCTCATAAGGTGGAGAGGGTTCTGAAGAGCAATCCAGGGACTAATCTCTGTGAGCTCACAACTCTAGGGCAGCCACAAAGTTTAAATTACCATCATAGCCTGACTGGATGTCCAATCTAGTAGACCAAATCCTATTTTATCTTCTTGGGAAGCATCTCAGAGCCAGAGATGTATTTCTATGCTGTTCCCTGTATCAAACAGTACATCTCATGCACAGAGAACATACCCAACGTCTGCAGGCACTCAGTCTACAATTCAAACAGTACCTGTTTACTTTGTTAATTGTAAAATAAAGTGCACATTTTTAGAGGTGAGCGTCTCACTGAGGGTCTTTCTCGGGCCAACCCCTACCATGGCTGAATTTAGAGAATAATGATTCCTTTAGTTAATAATGACACCTTGAATCCACATAACTTCTCTCCACTCTAGACTCAGGATACTTTTTTACAGATACAGTGTTATTTATACTCAGAATATATCTGTGATCCAAGAGTAAACTGTAAAAACTTTGAAACCATGGAGTTAATCAAAACCATTTTCCCCAGATTTGAGCTTTAGGGTAAAGGAGAGAAAAGGAATAGAAATTTGAGAGGAAATAAAAATGGACATATCTTAGTATTTAAAGAAATCCTTTAAAATACATAAAGATATTTTATTTGAAGATACAGGTTTCCTATAAAATTACTGCATTTGGTACAGTGACATATTAAAATTTTAAGATAGTAGAATCACATAATAATTATAAAGTGATTATTGAAATTATTCAGCCTTTCTAAGTTAAGCCAATATTTTAAGACATAGAGAAAATCCTACCAGAAGAAATTAATTGCCTAATTTTAAAGAAAGAGAGAGAAGAAAAGTGAAAAAGAGTAAGATGTTTGGTTTTCTGGACTTAGTGTTAACCATTTAAAATGTTGCATTTTCATTGAATTTTCTAAGGAAAAAAAAAGACAGGGAATCTTCCTGAATACTTTTTGCCATGGATGTTCTTTAAAATCATCTCTTATTCTGAACTGTCACCCTCAGAGGTCTCTGAGTCTTCTAATGTTCTCTTCTTTACATCTCCACAGTCTTTTGAAAACTGATGATTCTAAGACAAGAATCTTTCAAAGTGTCCCAATATGTGATATTTCTAAATGCAGACAAATTGTTTTCATGTTGCAAAAGATGAAATAAAAACCAGACTCAAGCAAGCAGGAGACTCAAGACTGGGTCGTGCAGAGCACTTGTCGCAGAAAGCCCTGGCTTGATAAACTCTCAGGCGATCCCTTGACTAAAGGCCTGAATGTGTGTTTTATTCTGTAACAATTTTGTTTCAAATCTAGTCAAATATGGTAGCAACCTATTTCTCCACTTCTACTTTTGAAAAGGATACTACTACAGACTGTTCCGGATCTCTTCTGTTAGCCCTATATGAATCCACTGTGCACTTTTCTCCACTGTGTGTCCTGGGAGGCTGACCTGGACGGACCACTCCATCAGCAAGTTTCTCACACTCTGGCTGCTGGTTGGGTTCTCTGGGGAGAACCCACTAGAGTAGACAGGCAATCAGAGGGTAGACAGAAATCAATGTAGACTATTCTATGAGCAAGCTTCTTACACTCTCTAACAGGAGAACCCATTAGTGTAGACAGGAAATCAGAAAGAGGAAAAGCTGAAGGTCAGGTATGCATTCACCCAGCTCTCTCTCTGCTGTCACCACAGGATGGATTAGTCCCTAGACTGAAGGTCACAGCTCCTGTCAAGCAGCCCTCTCCACCTATTTCTCTCCCTTTCAGGGCTCTGAGAACCCCTCTAGTCATTCTGGACTGTACCTTGTGGTTTGTCTACAATCTGAACACACTGTTGTAAATCGTCCCCTTATTAAACTTTATTCAAATTACCCAATATCCTGCCAGGACCTTAACTGACACAGATAGTATTCAACTCCCACTCTGAGAACAAATCAAGAGGATGAAGCCATAGCTACAGATCTCAAGTCATGAAAAGGAAATCCACACAGAAGACACAGCATCCTAGCTTGTGAAAAATAGTGCTGATCTCTGAAAGCTAGAAAGTGTCCAATTCATCTTTAAATGCTGTACTGCACTGTCTGCCTTTAAAACAGAAGGAACATATAATGTTTCCTAACAAATAAAGCACAAAATAATTCTGAAAAAATGTCTTTAAAAGTAATTTAGTAGGATTTAAATTCTAGGTAGCAAAATATAAAATACTTATCCTAATAATGGTTTTTATAATTCTAGAGTATTTTTCCCATCGAGTACTATAATACTTTAAAATATTTCCAGGGGAAACAGAAGAGAAATCTTGAAGTTTTTCCTCCCTCCTTGCCCATTAGTTTTTTTTAAGCTTTTCTGTTTCTAAATAGGTAGACATTTTTAACCTCATTTGAGAACTGGGAAAGCTGAGGCATGGAGAGATGGCACAGCTCACCAGCATTGGGAATAAACTTCCATCAAAGGTCATCCAACTTGTCTTAGAATTCATAACTCTCAGCCTACCTGCGGAAAACATATGAATATCATGACTCAAAGATAATATCAAGTAATTCCTGCTAGAAGTAATCCTCTGACCCACAGTGCTGATACACTTCTTTCACACACACATTTTAATAGTCCATTTGGTCCCAATCCAAGACACAGCCCAGAGTTATAGCCCTAAATGAATTCCCCTACACTTTTCATTTCTTCTAGGGAATTGGACTAATTATAGTGACTACTCTGGAGAGAGCAATAGTTTGAAAACATTGCCTGAGGGATACAAAAGTTGTTTTATTTCATAATTAGGCATTTCTGTCCCAGGGGCATTTTATAGTCATGGTTTGAAATAACAGCCATTATTTTATTACAATTTTCTATTTTTTGCACATAAAAATATTTAGAACATGTTTTTAGCTGAGTTTTATTAGTCATAATGCCAGGAAGAGCCTGGTGTTATGGATGATGAAATTATCTTTGAGGGCTTCCCTTTAGTGTTATTTCTTCCTTATAGTCTCGGTGTTTGGTACTAGAACTGAAATTTAAAGTGGAAATGGAATATTCTATCTGCTTGGGGAAGTGACCCGTACATGAGGATAAAGTGAACCCCACCCCTCTGTCTTTCCAATTCCTTAACCTTAACCAGCACTGTATCTTCTTTGCCACATGTACAGCTACTTATGCCTTGGGTAATGCTCTATTAAGAAGAACTAGAAACATGGAATTGATTCAGTAGGCACAGAAGTAGCAATTTTAAAACAATTGACATTAAATAATGCCCTCATCAGGCAACTGGATTAAATTTCCCTCTTGGGAGATCTAATAACCACAAGGTTGTGTGCATGTACTGGCACATACATATATGTAGAAAACAGAATAATGAAGTCATGGAAACAGAAAGGATTGTCTAATATATCTAGGCAATTCTTTAATACAAAACAGGAGTCACCTCTATAATATCCATCAAGTTTTTGCAGAAATTCTTCTAGGGACAAGGTATAAGTTACCTTACAACACACACTACACTCGTACTCTATGAGAATATTATTCTTTATGTAACGACAAAATCTTGTTTCCCCTTCACTTCTGTACACTGATACCAGTTCTTCCCTTTGGGGATAAATAGCAAAATCCTAAACTTTCTAATACATTATAGCCTTACAAGTGTCTGAAAAATAATTATCAAGTCATTCATAGTGAAGAATATCATTTTTTGCTAGCCAGTACCCATCCTTCTTCTTACCCTTCTTCTGGCAACAGCATCTAGTTTTCCTTTAGTGCCACACCTTCCTCACTCTTAATCCATGTGTTTTTTTGCAGGGGTTGGAGCTACACACTTCTGGAATGGGCAATAAACATATACAAATTTCCTGTCCCAATGGTCAGTTTATAACTGGGCATTTGACAAAAACTAAATCAATGAGACCCAATTCCACTTATTTTTTGACAGAACCTTTGAGAAAGAAAAGCTCTCTTTTTGCTTTGGGTTGTTAGTTTTAAAACGATGCAAACTCAAAGTTTCAGGCACCACCTCATGGAGAGGTTTTCGCCTGAGAAGGAAGCCAAATAAATCAGAGCCAAAGATAGAGGAAAGAGATCAGACGACATGGTTTGAAACCTGGATATCAGCTGAACTTTATGCCGGGCCTAGTCCCGGCCTTTTCAGTTATTTACATAAGTCAATCCATTTTACTTTTTGCATAAGTCAGTATGAGTCATCTCTAACCAGAAGAGTTCTGAGTAATATAGAGCTTTTCTGGATTTTATCCTTTCTAAGCACATCACAGTTCCTCCAACTATTCTTTAAATGACATGTCTTCCTAGCTTTTCACCAACTCAATAAACTCACTGCTTGACCTGTTCCAGTGAGAATGAGTTTCATAAACTCTTACCCAGAACTAAACCCAAATTATGAGATGTTTACCATTAACTGATCTGAATATGGTAACTATCACCTCAACTCAATATTACATGAATAATATTGTGATGGTTAATTTTCTATGTCAATTTGGCTAGGATATGATACCCAGTTGTCTGGTTAAACACCAATCTAGATGTTGCTGTGAAGGGTAGACTTTGAGTAAAGCAGATTACCCTCCAAAATGTGGGTAAGCCTCATCCGATCCATTGAAGGCCTTAAAGAAAAGATGGAGGTCCCCATAAAAGAAAGGAATTCTGACTCCAGACCGCCTTCACACTCAAAACTACAACACTGTCTCCTGCCAGAATTTCTAGCTTGCCTGATTTCAGACTTACCAGCCATCCACCAATTAATGCACGTATGTCTATGTGTGTGTGTGTGTGTCTGTGTGTGTGTCTGTGTCTGTGTATACTACTGGTTCTGTTTTCTTCTACTCTGCTGATTCAAATAAGGATATAATACTCTTTCTTTATGTAGAGCTTTCAGACAATAAAGACACTCAATCCTTTTACTTGCATGAAGACTCCCATCTTGTAATTGCTCAATTCATTGTTTTAAACTAAGCTCTTTATACTTTATATGTAGGCCTACTTTCCATCAATTGAGATTCTTTTCTTAAAGATTCCTTCATCTAGCACATTCATTAAGGTTCCCAGATTGGGACCTACACACATTTGGTAAGAAGGCTTTGATCTCTTCATTCTAGTAATTAGAAAAACGTTCATTAAACTATATCTTATATTGGAGCCCTGCTGCACACAACTCAAGGCTCCCATCAATCAGTATCCAAGTGTATGAGCTCTTTAACCAGTCGTTAATCCACCTAACAGGATTATCACCCAGCCCAAACTTCTCCTTCTTGCCTGCAAGAATATAAAAGTTTCCAATGCATGCCCTGTGGAAATAAAATAGCCTATGTTCACAGAATTCTGTCCATCTTTGAATCTAATAACCTATGTAAAAATAGTTACTTTGACATAAATTGTTTGTGGACTCATTCTGGTTTTAAATGGTCAGTTTTTCTTTTGTGAAGAGTCCTGATAAACAACTCATTTAGAATTTTGCCAGAGTGCCATCAATATACTAGCATAGGGACTTCCCTGGTGGCACAGTAGTTAAGAATACACCTGCCAATGCAGGGGACACAGGTTCAATCCCTAGTCCGGGAAGGTCCCACATGCTGCGGAGCAACTAAGCCCATGCACCACAACTACTGAGCCCGCACACCCTAGACCCTACGCGCCACAACTATTGAGCCCACACGCTACAACTACTGAAGCCTGCAGGCCTAGAGCCTGTGCTCTGCAACAAAAGAAGCCACTGGAATGAGAAGCCCACACACCGCAACGAAGAGTAGCCCCCACTCACCGCAACTAGAGAAAAGCCCTCATGCAGCAGCAGCAAAGACCCAACACAGCCAAAATTAAATAAATAAATAAATTTATCAAAAAAAGAAAAAGAAAATGTGCATAGTCTATATAATAACAACCATGTTATACAAATCAGCAAAACTCTTCACTGAAAGAAAAGCCTAAGAAAATACACCGAAAATAATATGGTTGTGACACACTAGATACTAAACTTCTTATAAAGAGTGTGAATTACTTTTACAAGTAAAAGAATAACAACAGGTTCTATTTTAAAGAATGGGTTGAGGGGTTCTGTTTTTTACCAAAACTTACAGGATCTGGGCGTGTTTTTATAATAGCCAGTTAAAAAGTCAAGAAAAATGATGAAAAGTGATCGCAATTACAGAATAACATGAGGGAGAAAGATAATGAGTCAGTCAAATTATGTTATAATCTGTAAAACCTAAGAAATGCTCTCCTTTTTCCCACCACCACCACCCCCCAAAAATATATCTTCCTAATTGTGTTCTGCCAAACGTTCTTTCCAGCCATACTTAAAGGCATTGTCACTGCTCCATAAAAGGATTTCAGTCATGAATTAATGGTTAAATCATAGTTAGCTCATAGCAGAGCCCTGAGCATGCAAGACTGATAAATTTTATTAAGGATGAGAGATAGAAGGAGAAGATAATTTGCCGTATGTAAAGCAGCCCCCCTTCACTTCTGAAATGCATCCCTGTGAGTCCTGAACACAGAATTCATGTGAATGTAGGAAATATCAATATACACTTAACACACTGAATTCTTTTTATGAAACCGTACTGTCAGAACGAATACCATTCTATGCGTAGCAGCAGTGAGCAAACCCATTCTGATTCGAGCCTTGTAATATATTAGTGATTTCTCCAATAAAAAGTGTCATGAGATGGTAGAAATATATAGTATGAGATGAGAAAAAAAGTGATTCCCATATAGAAGAAACTAAGATTGTGCTGTGACCCAACATATATTTATTAATAAAACTACACTGACAGTGAGAAAACTAAATCCCAGATATCAGACTTTTAGAAAAAGGCCATTTTCCAGATCCCATATGTAGAGGTAGGATAAGGGGTACAAAAGGCATACATATATGAGAAGAGAAGGACAAGTTAATGCAGAGGGTGTTTCCCTGAGAGTTGTCTGAGAGGTGACACATCAATGAAGTATAATAAAATGAGGTTCAAGGACAGGAGAGACTAGATTTGCATTGAACTGATCAGTGGGCTAGAGACAAGATGACTGATAGGCAGTGGGATAAGGAAAACAAAGCGAAGAGCAAAGCAGAGAAGTTAAGATGAAAGTGTTCAGGAAAGCAAGTCCATTAGTCCAAGGATAGAGAAGCAATTCCCTTTTAGTCCTTAAAACTTCCCTACTGAGCTTAGGAGAAATAACTAAAATTTATAATCACATGTTAAAGAAAACATATTCATTTTATCTCTCCAAAATTAAGTGATAAGTGACTGTTGACTTGTTTTTTAATAATAAGAACAAAAGATGAACTTTAAACCAGTGAATTGTCTCCTAGTACCTTCTCTTCTCCAACGCTGCACAATCCTTAATGATCCTTCTATGGAACTCGGCCCCCAGGCGGCACTCTGCTTCTCACTATAGAATACTGACCTCTAATTAAGGATTTTGCTAATGCCAGGGTTAATCAGATGAAATATAGTTTCGGTGTAGTTATAAAACTGCTCTGAATTCAGAGAAAGTTGGATAAATCAGTACCTATAAACACAGCCATGAGAGGACATACTGCTCTGAGTGATTCAAAATTGGCTTCTGAGTCTATTTTGACTACATGACATTTTCTATCACAAATATATAGGATTCTCAGGCTGAGATGATTTTCTTCTCATAGTGTTTTTCATGACCTTTAAGTGTCTCTAAATGTCCATACAGATTTATTTAAAAGAAATGTAAATATTAGTCTCAACAATAATAGAGCCATTTGACAATACATGCCTGTTGGTGTGATGCAACAGGAAGTACATAACATCACCTGTGGAGAGTTCTGGGCTTAAAAATGTTTACCTTGAAGCTAATCGTGGAGAAACAACCAGACAAATCCAAATTCAACCAAACAATCGGACTTGACTCTGCAAAACCGTCAGTGTTATAAAAGACTCTAAAAAACCGATGGGACGGGCTCCCCTGGTGGCACAGTGGTTGAGAATCTGCCTGCTAATGCAGGGGACACAGGTTCGAGCCTTGGTCTGGAAGGATCCCACATGCCACGGAGTAACTTGGCCCGTGAGCCACAACTACTGAGCCTGCGCGTCTGGAGCCTGTGCT
Organism: Phocoena phocoena; assembly: GCF_963924675.1. Taxonomy (NCBI): domain Eukaryota; kingdom Metazoa; phylum Chordata; class Mammalia; order Artiodactyla; family Phocoenidae; genus Phocoena; species Phocoena phocoena. The sequence goes on from NC_089228.1 coordinate 90,996,041, forward strand.
CCGCAACAAGAGAGGCCGCGATAGTGGGAGGCCCGCGCACCGCGACAAAGAGAAAGCCCTCGCGCAGAAACGAAGACCCAACACAGCAAAAATTAATTAATTAATTAACTCCTACCCCCAACATCTAAAAAAAAAAAAAATCCTAGCACATTATCGTGGAAATCACTCAGACCCTTTATTAAAAAAAAAAAAAAAAAAAAACCGATGGGAGAATCATTCCAGATTAGAAGAAACTAAATAGACATGACAACTAAATGCCAAATGTGATCCTTACTTGGATCACTAGATTGAAAAAAGAATAACTAAATGGCATTACAAGGAGAGTTGGGAAATGTGAATATAGACTGAATGTGATATAATAATAATAGTATATCGATGATAAATTGGGATAATTTATTGTGCTTATGTAGAAGAATGCCTTTGTTCTTAGGAAACATGTCCTGAGCTATTTAAGAGTGATGTTCGCAACCTCCTTTCAAACTGTTTAGAAAAAAGAAAAAGAAAGTGTAAAAAGTGTAAAAAAGAAAGATATGCATATGCATACCTTACAATATGCATAGAGAGACAGAAACGGAGAAAAACCAATGTGGCAAAATGTTAACAATTGATAAAGAATATATTGGTGTTCATAGTATTTAACATTCTTTCAATTTTTCTATAGATATTTTATTTTCAAAATAAGATTGGGAAAAACACATGCAAAGCAAATAATACATAATCCTGTGATATAATGGGGGAAGCTTAGAAGTCCAAAGACTGGGTTGTGAATACAGCTCAGACAGATGTATCTTGGTGACCCTGGACAAGTAGCCTAACTTCTTGGGGCTTTAGTTTCCTCTTCTATAATGTAAGGTAGATAAACTGAATCATCTCTAAGGCCTCTTCCTATAATATGAGTAGGCACTTGGGAATAAAAATAGTCACGTGTCTATGCATGTGGGTGTATGTTGACATATGCAGATAGCATAATAAAATTGCTATTTCTCTTCATAAAATTACTCCCTGGTAATTTCATAATTTATAAATTATTCCTCCTCAGCACCTTGGCTAATTGTGTGTGTTTAATGATATTAGCTCACTTGGCACTAAAATTGTGTTTCTTGTTCCAAGAATCAGAGCTCTTATCTACCTTAAAAAAAAAAAGAATTCTACACAAAATAGCAAAGAAAAAGGAAAAAAGGACACAAGAGAGAAAGGGGGAAGGGAGGGAGGAAAGAAGGGAGAAGGGGAAGAGGGAAAGGGAAGGGATGGAGGGAGGAGGGGGAAGCAGGGGAGGAAGAAAGAATTCCAAGCTGAGGGATGCTCCAAAGAAGTGTATATTTAACACCAGAGCTGGATTGCAAAATGGGAACTAAGGTTCCTATTTAGTATCACAAATCCCTCAGGTGGTCATCACCAATTGAGAGTTGGAATGGGACCATCAGCCATTCTATTAACCCATATATATATCTATCTAACACATATGTGTGTGTGTGTATATATATATATATATAATACATATGTGTAAAGCTCAACCATGTCGACTAGGAACCAAAACAATGAATGGAAGCAAAAACGGATAGTCCCAAGAAACAGAGTAGACCAGTTTTTTAAAACTGTACATATAACTTGCCCAAAACTCCACCTGATGCACCACTTTCCAAGATTAGAAAGTTTCTAGGACTATCAAGAAGTAGACCAATTTGACCAATACCCTTAGCTAAAAAATAAAAACAGAACAGAAAAAAAGAAGAAGCTTCTGTTTATCTTTTTTAAATGCAGGACAGCAGCACAAAAACTCTATGTTCAAAAAAGTTAAAATTTTAAAAAATCACTCTAACTTAATGTTTTACTCTACACTTTTTTTTGAACATTTGTTACTTTTTTAAAATTAATTAATTAATTTATTTATTTTTGGCTGTGTTGGGTCTTCGTTTCTGTGCAAGGGCTTTCTCTAGTTGTGGCAATCGGGGGCCACTCTTCATCGCGGTGTGCGGGCCTCTTACTACCGCGGCCTCTCTTGTTGCGGAGCACAGGCTCCAGACACGCAGGCTCAGTAGTTGTGGCTCACGGGCCTAGTTGCTCCACGGCATGTGGGATCTTCCCAGACCAGGGCTTGAACCTGTGTCCCCTGAATTAGCAGGCAGATTCTCAACCACTGCGCCACCAGGGAAGCCCCTCTCTATACTTTTTTGTATGTTCTGGTTTTTTAGACAATATGCTTTTTACTACTGCTTATTCTGATTTTTTGCTATGGCTATGGATTATCTTTTAAAATAAATTTAAAACCTTAAAAGGAAACAAAAAACCTCCACGTAAAGTAGCATCATTATTTACCTCTGTTTGAGATGAAGAAATTTCCAGAACTATCATAAACTGAGTTGATAAATATATTGACATCCATAAAGTGATTCTACAATTGGAAATTTTTTGAAACATTAGAAACTAATTTTAACTAATGTGAGAGTGTAGTCACTCTTCCCATCATTGGAAGATGGATTCTCTGTTTACTTTCATTATTCTTGGTGACCTGCTTTGGAGTTGCCATGAACCCACTGAAGAAGTTTTTTTTTAATTCTTTGATTTCCATCATATGGATACTTGACCTCATCATTAGCAAGGAGAGAAATGATTGTGGCAGAATGAAGTCGTATTCTATCCAGCTCTCCGTCAAGGGGACTGAAGCCCACCCTCTCTCCCAATCTCACCCTCTTTATTCTGCCCCCATTTTCCTCACCTACGCAATAGCCAAAAAAAAGCCCATAAAAGGATTCTCACCCACCCACCTTGACAGTGTGTCCTTGGCAATATTTCAGATGCAGTCTAGATGAGGATTTATCATAGTGACTGCCCACTTGTGACAGAATTGAGCACACCCACTCAGAAGTTAAACCTGTCATGGCAGCTTTCTACTGGAGCTTCTACTTCTTTGCCTGGGCCACTAAGGGACCCAGAAACTTGCCTGGAATTGTCAAAACAAGTCTACCCAGACCACGTATTCAACAACACTAAGAGTTTTAGTAAGACAACAAGAGGATACGTTAAAACACACACAATGAAGTAAGACGCACAAGCACACACTTGTATAAACCAATAATAGAGATTACACAACGTCTACTTCTTCAAAACCAGCTCCTCCTCGTCCAGCAAACAGTCTCTTCTCCTTTCCAACCTGAATTTTTCCAGCGTGTGCTGATCCTCTTCTGCTGGTCCCTATCTTGCTCTGGAATACCTTCAATATGCTTGCCCCGAAGAGTTGTCCCAAAAGCTCAAGCTTTTCATCCATAAAGGCTTAGCAACTCATTTTAAATCATGAGTCTTTAGAAACTGATTCCTCCAGGAGATTTTTCTCCCATCAATATGCTGTGCAACATGTACAAAGTGTGCAAACTGTTGACTGCTGCCTCTACTTATTAACAGAAATGACTGCTTGATTCTGTAGCTCTCTCACTCACTTTTTTACAAATACCACCCTGATTCATCCCTCCTCCACCATGACCAGTATTCTGTGTGGTGTGACAATAAAAGAGCATTTTAACCCCCTTTGGACAGGAAACACAATTTCTTATTCGACCTTCACTGGATAATATCATGACTGTCCTTGGGTAATATTTCCCCCAATGGTAGCAGCAGTCTGGGAATGTTATTGGCGAGCATCACCTAATATATGGGGGCTACACTACACTGGCATGCACCCCAGCCCAAACTGCTGCATGAGCCATTTTTGGTGGCATGCAGGGCGATTGATATTCACATGCATCCTGATCTTCATCCTGCTCTCACGAGCACATCTCCCTTCTCCACAGGCCTTCTTCCCAACAGCTCAGGTACCGGAAGTTTGGCCTCTTGATAGAGAGAGAGACATAACTACATATATGGATATAACTAAAGCATTGATGTGACTTTAAGATCACCAGAACACCCAGTCCAAGTTCTTCCTCGCCCTTAAAATTCTCCATAAAACACATTGCCCTGCCCTACACAGGAAAATACTAGGTACATCTCGTGTAAGTCATCATCCTCATATTATTTCTATATAAAAGGCAAATAAATTACAGAATGTCTCCCCACCACCCACCAACATCCTCTCGTGGATCTCACTCCTAAGTAGAATTTAAGGCCAAAATACAGACACTGTTCAAGAAAGAACAAACCTAGTGACCCTTCCTATGCTAAGCATCCAATCGTAACAGTGGAGCCAACACAAAGGGTGTGGCCCCATGGACAGGGAAGGAGTAACGATCCAAAAGAGAACTATTTTTTACCTGAGCAGTGATACAACAGCTGAGAGTTACAAGAGTTCATGTAAACAAAATAGTTGGAGCAGTTTGGGGAAAATTAGCAGTAACTACAACCAGTTGCCAAACCAATAGACATATAGTCCTGAATAACTCCTTCATTTACACAGTCAGAGCAGAATCCTAGTCAAAGCTAAGGGGAAGTTTAAGCAAAGCCAAAGCAGAGGCCACTGGCTGAATTGCAACACCATCATTATACCTTCAGGGTTCAACGCACATGGTATAGTATGTCCTGAACTTTTTTCATATATATATGTATGTATACACATATATAACAAAGTCATCTATCTGTAATCAATATTTTGATTGGCTACATTAAATAATCAACCTTGATTAAAGGCTATAGCCAAGTCTCATTAGCTGCGGTGTCTCCCCTTCGATTTTTGTTGGCTTGCTGGACTGTTTGGCCATTTTCACTAACTTCAATTAAGGAAAGAGAAAGAGGCAGAACTTTTAGAATTAGATGAAAACCTTTTGCCCTATTCCTGCAAGTCTTTCTTCCTGTTAAATTGTATTTTCTGGCTTAAAATAAAATCTCTAATGATTATGCCTGTCATTATTTTAAAAATAATCATTAGTTGTTAAGGAATAAAAAGCACAAAGCATGTATATTTATTTCTCTGCCTTTCCCCTCCACTCAATGGCTGTAAAAGGTCAATGACAGTCCCACAGAAACAGGGGTTCTTTTAACTGCACCAGAAAATGCATTTAAAGACCTAAACAAGCTAGCTGCGACCATACCTTTGTTTGGCAACCTGAGTATTCTCTTCACTTAGTCCTGCTCATAGCAACACACAGAGGATTACTCTGCAGCCAGGGATAATAACTGATCCCATAATCCAGCACTAACACTTGGAAAGGTTAATTACCCTATTAAATCTTAGACATTACTAAGAAAATCTTTGTATAAACCTTTTAACTCACGACAAACGCGGCCTCCTTGGTGCCTTCGGTTTGTTACGCAATAAAGATCTTCACCCTCCCACACTTTTCACCATTGTTTCCGGCATCTTCAAGAATATCCAGATGCACACACACAACGGGGCACACACATCTGCAAACCTGCACCGAGCAGCAGTGGAAGCTTCTTCCTTATACAAAGGCAGAAAGTGGGAGTGTGGTTGGAACAGATAAAGTAAAAACTCCTCACGTCTATAAATTGGCTGCATCAGAGATTAAGCAGCAGTGACAAAAACACTCAGTGATTCAAAGGCAGTTGCTGTGTCAAAAACCAGAGGTACCTAAAAGATTCAGGTTGTAATCCCCACACAAACTATATGCCCAATATGTGAAATGATGAGGAGGGTTCAATTCTTGATGCTTAGTATCAAAGTTTCCCTCTGGAGTATGATACTGGCAATTAGACTTTAGGGACACCTCTGTGCTTTCATTTCCACACTCACTATCAGCCTGTCATAGTTCCCTCTCTTCTGCAGGGTTGCTTCCTTCTCAGATTTCTTATCACACTTTTGAGGAGAACCCATTGATTTCAAGACATAAACATAATCAAACAGAAAGAAAATAGGGTATGTCGGGACTTCCTTGGTGGCACAATGGTTAAGAATCCGCCTGCCAATGCAGGGGTGACGGGTTCGAGCCCTGGTCTGGCAAGATCTCACATGCTGTGGAGCAACTAAGCCCGTGCACCACAACTACTGAACTTGCGCTCTAGAGCCCGCGAGTCCAACTACTGAAGTCCGCGTGCCACAACTACTGAAGCCCGTGCACCTAGACAGAGCCCGTGCTCTGCAACGAGAGAAGCCACCACAGTGAGAAGCCCACGCACCGCAACGAAGAGTAGCCCCCATTCGCCACAACTAGAGAAAAGCCCATGCGCAGCAATGAAGACCCAACACAGCCAAAAATAAATAAATAAGTTTATAAAAAGAAAGAAAATAGGGTATGTCGTTTACGGGACAAACAAAAACACTGGACCCCCTCCATCCCTCTTGTCAATTACGGTATTTCATTGACTGTATCATCAAACAACCCTTATCAAATGTTGTCCTCAGAAAAACGCTGGAATATTGTTGATAATAAATTGGTTAATAGCATGACCTGTAGAGTCAACATCCCAGCTCCAGACATATTGGCTGCATGAACCCATCTGTAACTTGAGTTATCTGACTAGCCTAAGCCTCAGATGCCCCATCCATAAGATGGGAACGACAGTCATCCCGAACGCATAAGGGCGTTGTGAGACTAACAGAGGAAGTGCATGGTGTGCGTGGCCAAGCACTTAATGCTCAGCCAGTGCTCAGATGTTAGCTGCCCCATGATTATCACGGTGGGTGATAATCAGCTCTTCAGGGAATGATTTCATCACACTTGGCCACTCCTGGAGAGCAGCCTGCTGTCCAAATGAGCAGGCACTTTAAGAGCAACCAGTCACTTGCCCCTAAGAGCTAGTGAGTAGGTCAGGTTCCTAAGCAGGTTTCTTCATTTTGTCCAAGCAAAGTTTCAATAAACTTAATGACAAAGACATACAAGGATGCTAACACATGGCGGGAGCAGGGGCAGGGGGTGGGGGTGGGGGGCGTGGGTAAGTTTACAAAACTGGTAGAACTAGAAGACTCACTTCCCTAACCTTACTCTATTATCCCTACCACCCAATAACTGGTTTGCTTTATTTCTCCTGCTACTGTCTTTTGGCTCTAGTTTCACCTACTGTCTCAAAGAACCACAAAGAGAAAAGACTTTCCTATTTAAAAAAAAAAAAAAAAATTGCAAATGAGAAGCTTAAACAAATCTAATTTTAAGGAAAGCCCAAAACTGCTCCAGTAGTACCAGCACTTCCCAGCAAGAGAGTTCTTTGCATTTCCAGGTTTGTATAAAATTGGTTTCTATAGAACTGCCACAGAAAATATGGACCTATAAATGGTATAAGTAATACAAGCATGGCAATGAAGTTATGGTCGAAACTTCAGAAAAAAAAAGAACACCTTTGATGTCAGTAGCAAAGGCCTTTCCCTCACTGCTTTCACAGGGAGGAGTCTACAGTTTTCTACTGGGGCATTCGGTTCTTGATGAATGCAGAACTGTGGACCCAAATCCCTCACAAAACCTTTATCTCTGGGTCAGTAGAAAGCTAAAACTAGTGCTTTAACCTGTTATGAGTAAGCAAATTCAGTCTATTTTTCATGCATGTAGCAATCTTGCTCTTTAGACTCTGGAAGAAAATTTCCAAGTGGTTGAAATAAGATCCAGTAAGGAAGTAGTCTGGATGTTCAAAATTCTTACTTCCTGATATTGTCAGAACAGTCACTTTCTCTGGTTCTACAATGCTTAATTTCTCAAGCGTTACTATCTACCAGTTTCAAGTATGCTGATGTATCTATTCGCCAGGACTTCCATGGTCACAGGTGGGTGGACTAGCAGTTTGTTTGCACTTACTTGTCATCGTAGATCTAATTCAACCCTTTCATTTTAAAGAAACGGAAAGAAAATTGAGACCAGGGGCTGAAGGTACTTTTCCAAGATCATGCTGCTAGAGTGGTAGAACTTTCAACTCTAAATCTGGTGGAGTCTAGTGATTGTTCCACTATACTAAGTTATTCACTAGTCATTTGCTTTTTCCATTCTTTAAAACTAGGAACGATCGTGGACAGTGGTCTCCAATGTATCTTGTTGGACAGGCAAATCCTCAAAGTTTTGAAATCCGCATTACAATGCTGCTGTGAAGTTTTGAAGGCTGCATAACAGTACTAACAATTACAATGATAACGCACTCGATAATGCCTCCTAAGTGCCAGGCCTGGTTCTCAGTGTGTCCTACGTGTTAACTCATTTAGTCCTCAGAGCACTGCCATTGTACAGATGAGGAAACTGAGGTACAGAGTCTAGGTAAATTTAACAAAGTCAAGCAGAGCCAGGAAGTGGCGGAACCAGGTTTGAACGCATAATGCCTCCAGAATACGTGCTCATAACTGCTCCGCTAAACTGGCTCCCTAATCTAAGCTTCAGGGCAGGATTTTATAATATACACATAAAAATTGCTGGCAGTCAATTAAAATATGATGCTTAACCAAAGAAAATACCATAAGGAGCAACCTCAGTGCCTAAGTTTATCTCTTGCCCATGATCAGTGGATCTGGCCTCTTACATACCCTGCATCTCTCAAGTCATCAGCTTCTGTGATATTTTCCAGCTCTGGCAAACCATTCATAACCTAGGCATAACCTCTTGGCCTGTCCAGAGTAGACTTAACTGCGACGCCAAACAGCCCTGGGTCCACCACCTCCACCACCTTCTTCTTAGGCCCTCAAGCAGAGAAAACAGTGGCCTTGCTTTTGTAACCAGTTTTATTCCTGTGTACAAGAAAGAACGGTAGGGGGCAGGAGGGTAGAAGGTCATGGGAGGGAAGATATTAAAACAGTCATCATAAAAGGAAGTAAGACATGAGCTGCTGATATTTTTGAGACCGACTCCAACCATTACTCCCATCCATTACCTTCACTCAGCTCTGCAGCAACTCTGAACACCAACCACATGACGTGCAATATTATCGGGTATTAAGGACAAAATGATGACTAAGGAGATCACATACTAGAGTAGAAGGCAGACACTGAAGGAAATAGGTACAAAACACTGTGTCAGGTACAGAGCGAGGTTCACTCACAAATGATTTATGGGAATGGATAGGAAGAGCACCTACATCATCACAGTCAAGGAGTGAGGGGCCGGGATGGGGCAGAGAAAACTTCCCTGATTCCCCAAACTCTGCTTCTCCATCAGCCTATGTGTTTCTGCTTTAAGTTGTGTCCAGTCTGGATGCTGAGCAGGGCTGGAAGGCAGAGAAGCCACCGGAGACGGCAGTTTGTTCAGTGTCCCCTTCTGCTGCCTGTTCTCCACATGGGTTTCTTAGATCCAAGTACTGACCCTTTCTCTGCAAGTCAGACCTCCATAATGAAAGACACAGTCTTTGGAGTCGGAGAGGTCTACATTCAAACTTCTGGATCATCTCTTGCTTGCCGCTGACCCTGAATGAGTTGTTTAACCTTCTTCAGCCTCAGGTCTTTATTAAATAAACAAAATGTCTATTTCAAGGGTTATGATAAAGACTGGATGAGATAACAACTTTTTAAGTTATTGACAGGGTTGACAGTACCTGACAAATAAGGGTACTGAGTAAAGGTTAGCTTCCTCCCTTTTCCCATTCCTTATCCCTAGTCTCCTTTCACTATCAAGGTTTCCACGGATCTAAGGCAGCAGGGGAATAGGCTCAGCTATGAACAGAGGCACAACCCAGTCCTGCTGGGTCCCACACAAGCTCAGGGCTGCCTGACTGCGTCCTCTTCCCATTTTAGCAACACCTCACCATCATTGCTGCCCAGACAGTGATCCTATTCAGGCTCCTCGTGACCCATGGGCTCCAAAGTAATTCATCAGCCACTTCAGCTTGGCTCACCGCTATCCTGAGTGTCACTTTCACCATGTAACAAGATAGTGACGAGAGGTCATACTGTAAAAGAGCCTTCATTCAGCCTGCAAACACAGCAAACATAACTATACCTCAAAACTGAGATTACCAGGAGATAGCATTTATTATGAGATAACAACAGTAAACCTTTGTCGTTCTAAGTCTTTACTGTGGCACCATCTAATTTTTTCATTCTAGCGTGGATAAGCTGAGTCCATGCTTTATGAATCCAGAAACTCATAGTGACAATGAATTCAGACCCTGTGCTGTTTACTTTACATGAGTTATTTTACTTATTCTCATAACAACTCAGAGTTAGGTACTCTTGTTAGGCCCATTCTACCCATGACGAAAGATAAAACTGAAACCCTAAGAAGCTAATTAACTAACCCAAGGTCACACGGCCAGGAAGTGGTGGGGCTGAGATTTGAACCATGACGTCTTGATAACAAAGCTTAGCCACCACGCTGCACCAGATTCCATTTTATAATCCTAGGTTTCACAGCTAGGATTCATCTTTTCCACAGATATTCTTGATCATACACTACGTGCCAGTCACTGCCCTAGCACTGGTAATAATAACACAGAGAGAATGCTGTTTTCATGGAGCTTACTTTCTACTTGGATAAACAGAAAATAGATACACCTATAGTAAAAGACCAGGTAGTGATAAATGCTACGAAAAAAAACATAGTACAGTAAGGGGCTATAGAGGGAAAGTGCTATATAGCTCAGGTAGAAAGGTGATCATTTAGTCCTGTGTCTTCAGGTAGGACATGTATTATTATCCCCATCCAGTAATTAGATAAGGAGGAGTTGAAAAGCTAAGTAACTTGCCCAACATCACAGAGCTTGCAAGAAATAAAGTATAAACTAAAAGCCAAATCTCCTACTTTCTACTGCTTTTTTAGTATGCCATACTTAGTTTGTCTAATAATACTTCAACCTGAAATTGCACTTCCATAAACGTGCATTTCTAAGCACAGATAATCCCTGTGAACTCATTTTCCCTCGTTGGTCCCCCCAAAATGAGATCATCTAATAAAAAACAGTGGAAAAGGAAAAAGGCATTTAAAAAAAGAAAACCCTCTGAACTCATGAATAAGAAACTGAACTGTCTAGAATGAGGTCTCTCACCCTCACTTTTAAATACCTTGATTAATGGCTGATGGGATGTGCTGCAGTAGAATGCTCATGGATTTGGCTCTCACAGGTAGAAATATCCTGGATCCAACACTTCAATTACTGAGGGAAAATAAGAGCCCCCAAAATCACTACGAACAGCATTGACATAATTTCCAATCCTGCTCTTTTATTTATTTGGGTAGTAAACAAATGAAGTTTTAGTGATAAATTGATTGCTCTGTTCTGTGCCATAGACTATGGGCATACTAATGGGCTGAACTGCAATTATGTGGTTTTGACATGACAAATATTAATCAACTTAAACTCTCTGAAGACTATTTGGAAAACATGACCCAGTAGGGAGAAATAAACCTCATTCTTGTAACTGATTAAATGTTTTATGGTTATATTCTTCCGTGCCTATTTTTTTTAATATTGGCAGGAGAACAGATAATTGACAATTGCAAATCTCATCTACAAACTGTATTACTTAAAACAAGCACGGAAAGACTAAACCTATGAACTGATATAAATCCAAACTTCAGACTGAGCTTTTCCTGGGCTGGGCATTTGGTTAGCTAAAAATCAATTAATCAATCAATCTGAAAGTGTTAACTATTAAACATCTGCCTCTCTAGGGCTTCCCTGGTGGCGCAGTGGTTGAGAGTCCGCCTGCCGATGCAGGGGACACGGGTTCGTGCCCCAGTCCAGAAGGATCCCACATGCCACGAAGCAGCTGGGCCCGTGAGCTGTGGCCACTGAGCCTGCACGTCCGGAGCCTGTGCTCCGCAACGGGAGAGGCCACAGCAGTGAGAGGCCCGCATACCGCAAAAAAAAAAAAAAATCTGCCTCTCTAAAAGTACAAATGTAACACAGATGTCAACTGGAGTGACCCTGCCTTTGAGACTGTGATCTCAAATCTCATTCTAACTACCCTGGACAGTATAGCATGCCTCTCAACATCTGGGGGTTCTTGGGAAACTTATGTTTTTCCTTGATATCTTTGGTTCCAATTCTCTACTAAAATCCTAATAATATCTCTCTCCTCTCTTCTTCTCCTTTCCTCTCTATGTCAACCCATTTATGGAATATAGTCCCCTCTTCATGATCTTCCAAAAAGAATACTCATACCTGGTGATGGGATGTAGTAGACTCTTTACTGAAAATTCAAGGTAATGATGGCTGAGGAAGTGGGATGGTTATTTACAGTGTGGCACAGATCAACAGAAGAGAGGCTTCTGTTCCTCTTTGGACAAGTTCTGTAGCTGTCATCCACCACCATCGCTCCACCACCACTGAATTTTTCCTGCCTTCTGTTAAGACTCTCTGCATTACAACCACGACCTACACACACTTAACCTCCTCCTCCTTCCTTCTCCTCTCTGCTTACTTCACTTGCCCCTATACTCCAAATGCCCTATTCAATTCTCATGCAGAGTTGTTTATATAAGACCTCTCTCATTCATAACAACTGGGCCATGAAGGCCTTCTTTCCTCAACCAAAATTGTCAACACGGATAGCAAGCCAAACAATGGAACTTTCCCATAAAGGAAACTCCATGGTCAGCTCCTAAAGCAAGATTTTTTTCTCCTCTATACGTTGACAGTTAATATTATCTATCCTCTCAGAGGGTGGAGGAAAAGCATTATCTACCTTTCCACCTGCTTTTTACCTGCAGTCAAAGCTTATGATAGTTTTAGTGACTCTTCTTTCATATCCCCCAACATTAATTAATATTGCCACTTCACCAGCTGTGGTATTTACATCTGAGTAAGAAAATGCTACCAATAGGAACTGAAGAAAGGCTTATAAACCTCATTTGTTAAGCTGTATTGCCCAAGCTGGCAGGCCTCCAATTCACAGCAGATTATGTGCCTGCACAAGGCACTGGAAGTCAAAATATTGTAAGACAGATCTTATTTACCTTTAGAAACCATGTATTTCATAACAGTGGTATATTCTTGATCAGGAATCTGATTCTCAAATATTATTCAGGTATAGTCAGTCAACCCTTTGACCAGGTGTAAAGGAGACACATCCAGTGTTATCTAAACAAAAAATACTCACTTTACAAAATTTTCTAATTTCCATAAAGACCAATTTGTCTATTTTTTCTTTTGTTTCCTGTGCCTATGGTGTCATGTCCAAGAAATCATTGTCAAACCCAAAGTGGTAAAACTTTGGCTCTATGTTTTCTTCTAAGAGTTTTACACCTGTGGATCTTACATTTAGGCCTTTGATTCATTTTGAGTTAATTTTTGTGTATGGTGTTAGGTAAGGGTCCAATTTCATTCTTTTGCATGAATCACATAACTTTTTATGGAATTTCTTTAGCCTAGATGGAAAACAGAGTTTTGAAGTTACAAAGAACTGAGCCAGCCTCAAAGCAGCCTATATGTGAAGATGGGAAACAGGGAGACATCCACTTCTACCCTCAACCCCATCCCTACTACCCAATACTGAAACCATACATTGCAAGGGCGAGAATGAAGAGGAAGACCTCCATATCTTTCTTCCTCTAAGACGTAGAGGAAGAAAGATAGCCAACTTTCCAGTGGTGTACGTCAATAGTAGATTGTCCAGGATACAAGGTTTCCATTCTGCCTACTCAAAGTGCCATAAATGATTCCATGTGTGAGCATATACTAACCAATTCATGATGCACTGCAGCCAGCCATAAGCTACATATGTATATATGATGTCATTTACTCCACTAATTAATCTTTGCCTCTCAAATGCATGATTCTAATTATGGTTCCAAAACTATACTTATTAAAATGCCAACATCCATTGTATTCTCATCTTCCTGAGATTTTCTGTTTGGCTTATCATCTAAGGGAAAAACCAACTGCCTCACAGCTTAACATTTTCCCCATAAACCATGCCCAATGTGTCTACAACAGCACCATCCCAGTGACTCTGCTGGAACATACAGAAAATGTTATGGTGTTGATAGTATCTCAAAATGGTATTTCTACACTTTTTCAAATCCCAATTCCACTATCCTGTCAAAATCCTAAGTTCTCCCTTATGGCTGCTGGTAATTTCAAAAACCATGGCCTACTACTTCACCTCCAGAACTATGGAAAAGAGACTCAAGTCATATTTTTTTTTCCAGATGTTCTCAATAAAAGGATCAGCTAAGATCTCAATCTCTTATGGCAACGTGTGAGAGACGCTTTTCAAGGGGAATGGTTATTAGCATCACATTTAGACTCGTAAACCAAGATAAAAGGATTTGGAGGGAATAAACAGAAGAGTCTAGGGAATGAAAGTTTGTGCCCCCAAAGCCAGGTTTATTTTGTGGTGGCTCTTTATAGAACAAACTGGGATGTGAACATCTCAGCCTCCCAATATTTACCACTCTCAATATTGTCCTGCTCTCTTGTGAAGCAACTGGACAGAAGCCATAATCTAGAGATGCACCCGGAAAAGACTATATGGCATTGACCGGCTTTACACATGGGAATCCAAAGGTACAACATAATAGGGAATGCTATGACTGTGTAATGCACAGTTTTATTGGAGCCACAGGCCAATAAAACCAATGCTGTGCTGAATAAAAGGGAATAACAAAATAAAATGGAATAAAAAGCCATTAAATTCTGGGACTCCACAAGGTTTCTCTCCCAGTGAATCACTCCAAGTGTCAACATGGAAAGTCAGCTCTCCAAAAGTCAGCACTATGTTGTAACCAGTCACCTGTCTCCCGAGGGGAACAAAATCAGCCAACAAATCCATTATGCTTTGTCTTCTCCCAGGAGTTTCCTTGGTGCCAGAAGCCAGAAAACTCTACAGAAGACCTACAGAGGATACCAGTGCCTCATGAGAAGTCCCTGAAAATGGCCAGTCTTGGTATTTTCCTGAACCAAGAACAAACGGGCGAATCAAAGCAGGGCATATATTCCTCTCCATAGGTGCCTCACCCACTCTCATGCCCATTTCACCTTGGTTCTAGCACCCCTGGTTTATTTCTAGATTTCCCTGCAAACAAACTGAAACTCCCAGCTAATTCTCACAGTTTGTTGGAAAGTTGGCCTCAATGGGTATTATTTATATTACCATCCAAGAGACTATTCACCCCTAAACCTGGGTATTTATCCAAAGAAGGGCGTAGGGTGGAATCTCTTACAGGAAGCATAAGGGCTGAGGAAGGGGAAAACAGCTTTATTTTCCCTTGATTACTTGAATGGAAGAGATCACCTAACCAATATCTCTAAATGATAAATTTCATAACTCTTCGATTTGGGGATAATTCCACAGAAGACTCTTGTCTCATTGTTTTCTTAATCTAGCTTCATTTTCTACCCTGTTCTTGCTGAATCCCTCACCATACTTTTAAATTCTCCCTCTGGCCTCCCATAAAGAGAACTATCCCAAAGGCCTACCTGGCAGCCTGTCCATTCCCTCTGGGCAGAAGACCAAGAGAGAGACCTGCAGGCTGTAGCTGGTGCATCTCCTGAAGATGAGCCAGAAGGAGAGGCTGGCCCTTTTCTTGGTGGCAGCTGGTTCAACCTCAAAAGGCAGCTGGCAACAGCCTCCTATTTGAAGCTGGGGCAAAAAGCAATGATTCCAATGATTCCAGCTCCATCTCATCTCTCCTGGCCCACAATGCTCCTGTCCCAGTGACTATGGAGGCAGCAGTTGTGCAGTAATTAGGATCCTCCTGGGCCGGCCAATCTCAGTGAGAGCAGGATGCCAGCTGCTCCATCACCAGAAACAACTCCTTGCATTCCTCCTCAGCATTCTTCCTCTCTCACAGATCCTACCCTGTCCTTCTAGCCACTGGAATCACTAAGGCAGGCTGAGACCAAGTGGACAAATTCTCTTCTACCCCAAAGCCAAGGTTATTTATTTTCCTGGCTCACTGGAAGCAGCCTTAGCTCAAGACCAGGTGGAAAGGTGCTGGGTAGTCAGTCATTCTCAGTGACCCTTTGGCTAAGGGTGGGTTTCAGAGATTACCTGAGCACTTTTTGCTTCAATTCTCTCCCTCTTGACTGCTCGCATAGTGTCATAGGTTCTTCTGGCCCACTGGACACTTCCAATACGCAACAGTCATGATCCTGGGGTCTTTTTAACTTCAGGACCTGTCAAATTCAGGATCTGGAGAAAATCACCTTCTTGGTGGCAGTGTTCATGGGACAGCCTTATGTGGTAAGGTTCCCTCTAGGGATGCCCAGAGTCACTTCCCCTTCTGATTTCTTACTCCTCCCCTCTTCTCTTTTTGGGATCTTGAAAGAACAATAATAGTGGAAGATTCCAAAAATTCTCCCACATATGTCTCCTGATAAAAACAGGGGACTCACCTGGCAATGTGAGAAATCATCCCTCTCGCTTCTCTGATTCCAAGAACCAGGAAAGAAAGGCGGTGATAAAATCTGATCATGCTAAGGCAAGCCAGGAGAAACCCCACTGCCTGGAAGACCACACCGATCTAACTGCTGCTCAGAACCTAAGACGTCAGTTTTCTTACTACCCCCCTGCCATTTTCTCTTCTCATCGGTAGTCAAACTTACTATAATGAACATTTTTATGTTACTAGGGAAAAAGGGTATTTTTAAGCTCCATTCCCCTCCCAATGACTCAAAATAAGTACAATGTAAAAAAGAAAAAAGCTTCCCCACTCCCTTGAGCCAATCCACCCAGTCCCATGACTACTTCACTCCAGGAAGAAAGCCAGACCAGATGGAAGTGAGGCCTATGAACCCACAAGTACTGGGCAGAGTGGAGAGAGGGGCAACAGGATTTTCAAAAGCCCTACCCGCCCCCCCCCCGCCCCCCGCAACTTTCCTTTAGACTTTGAAGTGCCTAAGGCACCACTTTAATCCCTGATAGATACAGAAAGAGTCCTGGGGAAGAGAAACAGGAAAAGACCATAAAGAAAGGGCTTGATTGTATTTAAGAAATGGTCATTCTAACAGCTCCCTGCCTGTAGGCTCTGCCATCCTGTCCCTAACTAGCGGAGGAAAGACCAGCCCTTTCCAGTATGCTGGGCAAGCAGCCCAAGGCATCTACACATGAGAACAAAGTAGTCATGGGATGCCAGCAGAGCAGACAAGCAGTCACCCTGCAGAAAAATGCCATAGGCCGCACTGGCTCTCAGCTTACCTAATTGACAAGTGGCAAACTGGCAGTATTGGTGGCGAAGCCTCGGGAGCTATCATGTCCAGCAAAGAGAGACTTGGCCAGTTACCTCATCAGTACGTGGTCAATCAGCCAGGGTGGTTGAAGAAACAGCTCAGACTCATACAAGAAGGAACCTGTCCCAGCCTAGGGTGATGTGATACACAAACATCCTCAATGGCTAAGGGACGGAAACGTGACAATATGACTTGCAGAAGGCATTTTTATAGCAAGGATAGCACAATTCTTATACCGTGTAATAGGACACTGGGAAAACGTTGGCCCCTATAGCTTCTTGTGAAATAGAAGAGACAAATAATTTAATCCAGGCATGAAAGCCTAAAATACTTTTTTAAAGGTATAAAGACTCAGGCTACAGATGAGACTTGCCTCTAGCTATCCCTGGCTTGAAGACTGTATTGATTCCTAATTAAGTAGGAGTATTATGCCACGATACCTATAATATTTAGACCTAAATTAATCAATTAATTAACCCGTAGAGACTTTACTGCTATCTTTTTTTGAAGGGCTTTCTTGAATAATTATTTTCACTCTTTTCTTTACTGCCAGATTATAGAAGCACTCTTCACTGCTGCCACCAGCACCACCACCAATACCATGTATGCCAGTTCAAAACTTTTGTCCAATCTTGGTGCCCAAATGTACAGACTGATTGAGCCAGTTTATCTACAGGTGCACACATGGACCCAAAAGAGGCCACAGCTTTTTTCAGTTCTGTCAAATATCCTAGTCTTAGAAAATAGATCCTAAACAGAATTTATCCTCTTGGGGTCAGCCTGGGGTATAAAAAAAAAAAAAAAAAAAAAACCTGACACTGGCATTGACTTTCACTTGGTGCGTAAATAAGAACGAGGCATGCTATTCCCTCCCTCCCTTTTATCCCCCATCCCTTTGCTCCCTCTCTTCCCAGCTTGCTCTTTCTACTGCATTAGGTTAATAGATTGTTATTTTCATCAAAGCAAACCTGCTCAAAGCTTCAAAAATCTTGCAAGAAATTGTTATTGTGATTCAATCTTTCAAACTTTGCCATGTTAATAATTTCTTTAGATTCATAAAGAGCTTATTGGAACCAGCATTGGAATTAACTGAATTTGTAGTCTCACCAAACAGAGCCAGCAACTCTATTATTAGTATTAAGATAAGTATAGCAGTTTTTTTTGTTTGTTTGTTTGTTTGCAGTACGCAGGCCTCTCACTGTTGTGGCCTCTCCCGTTGCGGAGCACAGGCTCTGGACGCGCAGGCTCAGCGGCCACGGCTCACGGGCCCAGCTGCTCCGTGGCAATGTGGGATCTTCCCTGACCGTAGCACGAACCCGTGTCCCCTGCATTGGCAGGTGGACTCTCAACCACTCCGCCACCAGGGAAGCCCCTATAGCAGGTTTTGATATTTTTGCATTTTTTATATTAAAGGGGCAGTGTCAAATTAAACACAAAGCAGCCTCAATTCTATCCTTATGTCCTCATTCATAGTTCCTCCTGTGACTCAATCAAAAGCAGAATATAAACCATGTATTTATTTAATGTCTATTATCTTTGTTACTAATAGCTCTAAATTAGTAACAACTAAATCTTCTCATTCCATAGTTTATTTTTAGGCATTTTTGTTTCCTATTAAAATTACACTCTTTATTGAGGCCTTACTTTTTGTGTCTTGGTTCATTTTTCACTTAGCAATATTTTCCAACTGAGCTTCCTTTCAAGATTCTACGTCTTTACACAGTTTAGCTTCACAATCTGGTAGAAATATTAACTTCTAAATGCTAGAGACAGCTTGCACTGATATTTCTACTGCAGGATATAACAGAATGGGCTCAGAGCCAAGAGACCTGAGTTCTCGTACTTGTGTGATTCCTCAGCATCAGTTTTTCCTTTGTTTCAAAACAACAACAAAAAGAGGAAAGATGATTTTTACTACCACTATCATCTTTAAACTTTTTCCGAGTCTCTACTTTTTTATGTTGTAATTGAATGATGTTATAAAAGACCTATAAATACCTCTCTCACTAGTGAATCATAAATAGTTCTTTTTTTTAATTTATTGTACTCCTTACTATAGCTTTATGAGAATGAGAAAGTCTTTACACAATTGCTTGTTATCTAGCATAATGCCATTTGGTAAAGATTTTTGCCTTAGAATCTGAGAGTGTGTATGTGTGTGTGTGTGTTGTGTGTGTGTGCTGTATGGAATATGTGTACCTATGACAGGTATAGATTTATATGTATGTTGGGGAAGATGGTAATAGTGAGGACAAAAGGAGTACTATTGCTGACCATTTTGTTTAACCATTACCATCCTGAGTTTTGACAGATTTTAAAAATATCAAGGAGATACAGTTATATGCCTTGAGAATCAAAACTATGTCCCATTCTTTATGGTGCTCCTAGATGGTAAATAATCATATAAACAAGCCAGTTTTAGCAATCATTTTGATCATGAACTGTTATAGTGAGTATCTGTTAAGGGATCAGCCTTGGCAGTCGGTGTTATATTTAAGTCATAGTTCCTTACCCTTGAGAAGTTAATACTCTAATTGAGGAGATACAGAATCATAGAATGTTAGGGTTGGGAGGATTAGCAAAGTTATTTTAGTCAAACCTCGATCCCATGAAATCATTATAATCAATTCTTTAACTCAAAAGAGATAATCTTATAATGGAAAATCCAGGCACACTGCACAAGGCAGGGCAGATTAGAAGAATGGCCATTTATTCCCTCTCTCCATCATTCAACCAGCTCTGTACTAAGCTTATTAGTGAGGCTTATAAAAATAAGAAAATAATATCCAGGACTTCCCTGGTGGTGCAGTGGTTAAGAATCCACCTGCCAATGCAGGGAATACGGGTTCAATCCCTGGTGCGGGAAGATCCCACATGCCACAGTACAACTAAGCCCGTGCACCACAACTACTGAGCTTGTGCTCTAGAGCCCACAAGCCGCAACTACTGAGCCCACATGCCACAACTACTGAAGCCCATACTCCCTAGAGCCCGTGCTCCGCAACAAGAGAAGCCACCGCAATGAGAAGCCCGTGCGCCTCAACAAAGAATAGCCCCCGCTCACTGCAACTAGAGAAAAGCCGTGCACAGCAACAAAGACCCAACACAGCCAAATAATAATAATAATATAATAAATTATAAAAGGAAAATAATACCCATACGATAACCCCACTGAATATAAAAGATGGCGCTGATATGCACTGATAAAACACATCCCCCTACACTTCCATTCTCTCAAAAAGCCAAAGAAAATCAGTTTCTATGATAGACTGATTTGTTATGAAGACCAGGTTGAGGAGGCAAGGGTGACTGTGTCGCTTAGAGAAACCACCCCCTTAGCTGAGTAATTCCACGTAGTTGCCCTCCCTCTAGTGGTCAAAGTAGAGATGGCAGCTCTCTGTTTCAGTCTGGATGGAAGAAGGAATAGGGTTACCCAACCCCCAAAGTTTTGACTGTCTGTTTCAGAACCTCAGTGCTAAGTTATAGAACAAGTTGCCTTACAAAGATTTCTTCTTAATTAGAACATCTTGCTTGTTTATACTGATCATGGCACTTACAAAAGACCATATGTCTTTGAGATGCTGCTTGGCAAGACTTTTCCAATGTTTACCAAATCTATTTTGTATCCCATGCTAATAATAGTCCAGTGGGTCCCCAGGCAGAGAGATGGAGACTGAGGACTTCTTGTCTCTTCTGTTACTCAGTATTCTGCCTTCGTGATGTGAAAGACCTCTTAGTTCCTGTGAAAGGACTAAAAGAGCTCAAAGTTTCCCAAATGCTGTTATTTTGGGAAACGTTTATTTCAAGAGCTAAATTGTAATCTTTTGACAAATCAACATTGAGCAATGCTCTGTACTTTGTTACACACACTTCAAATTATTCCTTTTAAAAGAAACTTTCCAATGAGTGGTAAACCATTTTCTATAGTATCCATAGTATAATTCTATCCTCTAGAGCCACAGCATTTTAGTTTAGGAAGGAACAGCAGAGGTACGTTCCAATTTGAGAGGCCGGAGCTGAGGCCCAGTGTTGGCAATAACTGGTTCAAGGTCACACGGCTAAATTCTCCCCACTGTAACACCCTGACCATGCTGTGTAATTAAAAATAAACTGAGAGTGAGTGGTTGCACCTACATTATCTATCACCAATGTAACAACATCAAACAAGTAATCAATTTGTTTTTTTGTTGACATAGCAAGAAATAACATGCTCAGTTTACGTCTTCTGATTTTGGTCATCCAGAAGACTCAGCTCCTGTTATTATTCATCTGGCACAAAGCTATATGGCAATTTATACAGGGATCTGGGAATTAACCGGTTAGGTTCAGTACTGCGCATCATCAAGATCTGCTTAATTTACGTGAGTCTTTGAAAGTCCATCAGACATTTGTTGTGTGCAGAATACATGCTTGATGCTAAACTTTTCTTCCTTTAAATTGTTGTGAACATGTAAGGAAGCCTTAAGAATTTCTGTTTTCTTAACTGTGATAGCTCCATAGCCCTCAGTGGCATAATCCTTCTTAGCAGCGTATTTTATATACTTGGAATGACTTTTACCAGGTAGTTCTCCCTGCTTGGGAAATGTGGAAATATAGCAACTATTTGTAAAGAGGTTTGAAATAGCTCACAGAAATGAAAAATGATCATTGAAAATAGCACAAATTGACGGCTTAACATGTGCCAGCCAGTATTCCAAATGCCTTATCTCTATTAACTCATTTATTGCATACAATAACCTTATAATCTAACTACCACTGATATCACCCTTCAAAAGAAATGTTCACTTTTGTTAAGCTATCTCCAAATTTTTTTAACACACCATCTCACTAATTGTGATAACATTCTTCTGAGACTACTAAATGCTTCATTTTCTATTTTCTTTATAAAACCTATATTATACTCCTTTTGACACAACACATGCTTTAATTTTTTTTAATATCTGTTGATGCCTTGAATTCCTTGAGCGCAGGGTCTGTGCTTTGTTTCTTTGAATTTTCTTGTTGTAAATAACTTTATTATAGGCAGTGGGTGGATCTTCTGAATAGAATTTGTTTCTTTATATCTAAATTTCCTACTGAAGTTTCATGAATCAAATGGAAAAGTCTGCAACATAAAGATCCCTTATTTCCCAAAGAGGAAAAGCAGAATTTCATAGAAAGTTTATGAAACAGCAATTAAATTTAACTCAGAGTGTAGAACCATTTTCTTCAACTATAAAAGTACTTTGGAATTAGTCAGCACTAAGCGGAAAGCAGTTGGAGAAAGTTCTTCTCTGATGTGACTATGTATTCTTTGGAGACAAAAAAAGTCACAGAACATGTGCTGGTGCCAGAAAATTTAACAAGAGTGAACAGTGGTGGTGAGTCAGCACATAAGGGGCAGAGTTGTAACTCTCGGAAATCTGAATTGAAGCCAAGCTTAGAGGTGTGATATATGTGTCAGGTTTCAGGGAACACCAAGACAACCTCTCCCAAGACACAAAATACTTTGCATAAAATAACAGGCCACACACACTATTAGGTTATTGTTATTTTTAAATCAGTTCACCAAAACTTGAACTTATGTTCCCCCCAAAGCACAGGCACATACCTACAAACATACTTGTGCTTCTTTATATTCATGATTCCGACAGTTTACATATCGTGTTTTGGGAAGGGGGGAAAATTGTTTTACATTATACAGTTGGCTGTGTCTATATGATTTCAAAACCCAGTTGAAAATGGGGGAAAACATTCAGTCTAGTAAAAAAGTCATTTTATTCCTAAGTATATTTGTGTCTTGCACAAATGAAACTTTTTGAGCAACTTCTCCAAGACAGCCCTTGGTTGGAAACCATCAGGGAAGCAAAGTTCTGCCTCTTAAGATGTTTTTTTTTTGTTGTTGTTTTTTTGCAGTATGTGGGCCTCTCACTGTTGTGGCCTCTCCCGTTGCAGAGCACAGGCTCTGGACGCACAGGCTCAGTGGCCATGGCTCACGGGCCTAGCCACTCCACGGCATGTGGGATCTTCCTGGACCGGGACACGAACCCATGTCCCATGCAACAGCAGGCGGACTCTCAACCACTGCCCCACCAGGGAAGCCCTCTTAAGATGTTTATAGCCTAGGAATACTGGGAGATAAACACCAAGGCAGAGTAAGAGTAACTGGCAGTATATGGTGATGGCCTCGAGGAGTCATTCGATAGCTATGGGAGTGAGAAGAAGGGAGACAGTGTCTCCAGCTGCAAGAATCCAGAAGGATTTCATAGAGAGGGTGAACTACTAGCTGATCATTGAAGAATCGTTAGAAATTTTAATAGGCGGAGCTGGGAGAAGACCTTCTAAGTAGAGTTAACCACAGAGCAAAGACAAGGAGAGGAGAATGCTCAGGGCATAGACAGGAAAATCATCACACTTGAAAGAGAGTGGTGGGATGTGGGCATGAAAAAGTAATTTTAGAGTCAGGCTAAATTTTTCTATCAATTTTTATGGTGTTCTGTAGCCACAGCTGAAAACTCCTAAGAGCAAAGTCACAGTGCAAGGTCAGGCCCAGAAAGGAGCCCACATGCAACAGACGTTCAAATCATCTGGAGAGCGAGAGGCAGAACAAAGAAAAAGGAACCTTTCCAAACAAGTTAAAGCTCTGGGGACGTTAATACAAACAAGGCAATTAGGACAAATGTCGCTTAAGAGCCTTGTCTCTGTCTCTCGAGACATAGCAAGAAGACTCAGCTAATGATACCAATGTGAACTTTAAAGAATTGGATGTGGGCATTTTAAATGGTGAAACTTTAACTCTGGAACTATCTCTAAATGACTGTAACTTTATTGGTCCTTAGGGCACAAGGTCAAGACTCAATAATTCTATCTAGTCCTCTACAATTATAAAGAATATGCTTGTTATTTAGTGATGTAGATTAACTTTGAGTGCACACACCCAGTAGTTGACAGATAATGAGAGCATCTTTCACTAATCAAAGAAACACAATATCGGTCAACACAGTTCTGGAAGTTTTAGCCACGGCAATCAGGGAAGAAAAAGGAATAAAGGGAATCCAAATCGGAAAACAAGTAAAACAGTCACTTTGCAGATGACATGATACTATATATAAAGAATCCTAAAGATGCTACCAGAAAACTACTAGAGCTAATCAATGAATTTGGTAAAGTAGCAGGATACAAAATTAATGCACAGAAATCTCTTGCATTCCTATACACTAATGATGAAACATCTGAAAGAGAAATTAAGGAAACACTCCCATTTACCACTGCAACAAAAAGAATAAAATACCTATAGGCAAAGAATAAAAGACCTGTATGCAGAAAACTATAAGACACTGATGAAAGAAATTAAAGACGATACAAACAGACGGAGAGAGATACCGTGTTCTTGGATTGGAAGAATCAACATTGTGAAAACAACTATAATACCGAAAGCAATCTACAGATTCAATGCAATCCCTATCAAATTACCAATGGCATTTTTTAAGGAACTAGAACAAAAAATCTTTAAATTTGTATGGAGACACAAAAGCCAAAGCAGTCTTGAGGGAAAAAAATGGAGCTGGAGGAATCAGACTCCCTGACTTCAGACTATACCACAAAGCTACAGTAATCAAGACAATATGGTACTGGCACAGAAACAGAAATATAGATCAATGGATCAGGATAGAGAGCCCAGAGATAAACCCACGCACATATGGTCACCTTATTTTTGATAAAGGAGGCAAGAATATACAAGGGAGAGAAGACAGCCTCTTCAATAAGTGGTGCTGGGAAAACTGGACAGCTACATGTAAAAGAATGAAATTAGAACACTCCCTAACACCATACACAAAAATAAACTCAAAATGGGTTAAAGATCTAAATGTAAGACAAGACACTATAAAACTCTTAGAGGAAAACATAGGCAGAACACTCTTTAACATAAATCACAGCAAGATCTTTTTTGATCCACCTCCTAGAGCAATGGAAATAAAAACAAATACAAACAAATAGGACCTAATGAAACTTCAAAGCTTTGGCACAGCAAAGGAAACCATAAACAAGACAAAAAGACAACCCTCAGAATGGGAGAAAATATTTGCAAACGAATCAATGGACAAAGGATTAATCTCCAAAATATATAAACAGCTCATGCAGCTCAATATTAAAGAAAGAAACAACCCAATCCAAAAATGGGCAGAAGACCTAAATAGATATTTCTCCAAAGAAGACATACAGATGGGCAAGAAGTCCATGAAAAGCTGCTCAACATCATTAATTATTAGAGAAATGCAAATCAAAACTAAAATGAGGTATCACCTCACACCAGTCAGAATGGCCATCATCAAAAAATCTACAAACAATAAACCCTGGAGAGGGTGTGGAGAAAACAGAACCCTCTTGCACTGTTGGTGGGAATGTAAATTGATACAGCCACTATGGAGAACAGTATGGAGGTTCCTTAACAAACTAAAAATAGGACTACCATATGACCCAGCATATGGCATATGGGCATATATGGCATATATGGGCATATACCCTGAGAAAACCATAATTCAAAAAGTCATGTATTACAGCGTTCATTACAGCACTATTTACAATAGCCAGGACATGGAAGCAACCTAAGTGTCCACATATATACAATGGAATATTACTCAGCCATAGAAAGAAACAAAATTAAGTTATTTGTAGTGAGGTGGATAGACCTAGAGTCTTTCATACAGAGTGAAGTAAGTCAGAAAGAGAAAAACAAATACCGTATGCTAACACATATACATAGAATCTAAAAAGAAAATAATGGTTCTGATGTACCTAGGGGCAGGACAGGAATAAAGATGCAGACGTAGAGAATGGACTTGAGGACACAGGGAAGGGGAAGGGGAAGCTGGGATGAAGTGAGAGAGTAGCACTGACTTATATACACTACCAAATGTAAAATAGATAGCTAGTGGGAAGCAGCCGCGTAGCACAGGGAGATCAGCTTGGTGCTTTGCGACTACCTAGAGGGGTGGGATAGGGAGGGTGGGAGGGAGATGCAAGAGGGAGGGGATATGGGGATACATGTATACATATCACTGATTCACTCTGTTATACAGAAGAAACTAAAACAACATTGTAAAGCAATTATACTCCATTAAAAATGTTTAAATAAATAACCACAATATTGGAATGAGGGATTCATTCCTTTCCTAGAAAAAAAAAGAAAAGTTTGTTTTTCACCTGACTTTTAAATGACTTAATAGAGAAACACACCCTCCACCACCACCAAAAAAATAAACAAACAATAAGCCTATATGCAATGTGTGAGCACAATGAGACAATGGGAAAACTGAGAGGATACTTAGTTAACATTTTCATTCCAAAGCACTTTTTCTTGAAAATACTACTTTCCCAAACCTCAAGGGTATAAAACATTTAATACAAAGAAGAGTAAAAGTTTGACCAAAATGCATGAACAAGAATTTGAAGCCAATGTGTCATTTGTACAGCTCCAACCATGACCACTGCTTACTTAAAGCTCCTATCAAGTCCAGTTGGCTCTGCTGTGTTCTGGAAGGTTCTCTCTGACTTTCAGAAGGACAGACTGCATCAACTGGAGATTATTTCCTACATGGGGCATTTTGTCACCTTTATTTCTTTGTACCACGGAGTCGCTCAAATTTGGTCTGCGGGGCTTCCCTGGCGGCGCAGTGGTTGAGAGTCCGCCTGCCGATGCAGGGGACGCAGGTTCGTGCCCCGGTCCGGGAAGATCCCACATGCCACAGAGCGGCTGGGCCCGTGAGCCACGGCCGCTGGGCCTGCGCGTCCGGAGCCTGTGCTCCGCAAGGGGAGAGGCCACAACAGTGAGAGGCCTGCGTACCGCAAAAAAAAAAAAAACAAAAAAAAATTGATCTGCGTGTACATTCCCGTACTGCTGCCTTTGATTTTGTATCTGTGTGGTCAGCATTCACATTCATTTATAAAGCTCATAGCTTTGATCATCCACTATGTGCCAGGTACTCAATCTATTTATTATTTCTCTATTATTCTTCAACCCCAAATTCTGCAGATATTTTTATTGACGTAATCTGCAACTTAATTTTCAGATGATCCAAGATGACACATTTTGATCAAAGAAACACTTGATAGAGGAATGGCTGGAGAATGAGAAGGAGAGGCAGGTATACTAAGATATGAGAAGAACGGCTATGCCACCCTTTTATACACAAGGATAGTATTACCTTTTTAACAGAATTGCTGAAAAGCACTGAATTTTGTCCCCTGGATTTTAGCTTTAAACACACAATTATTTCTAGTGAGCATCAGTTAAGGTACTCATCTAATTATGATTTTCTATTCAAGTAATCATTATATTGCCAAGGATAATACTGGGCTAGCCTGAATTATCTGCCGTCAAGAGAGGAAACAAAGCACTACCTTTCTTGCATCTACACGGAACGCAGTAAAACAGAGATCTAGCACTGAGCTGCTTGCTTGACTGATTAATGTAGGAACCACATAAAGAAACGTAAGATGGTTCTCTGCCCAGATAAAATAAACTGATGACTCCCTACCTTTCTCCTTTACAATCTCAGAGCTAATACTCACCCTAGCCAAGTGTGTTAGTAAATACATAATTAATGTGTTAACTATCCTTATAGTCCTGTTCTCATAAAAAGAGAAAACTGACCCAGAAAACTGAACAATCCCAGTTTTTTAGTATTTATTTCCAAAAGACAAAATCAAGAATTAGATATAATCAAGGAAAAATGGATAGGTTTCATACGGGCCAAAAAAGTGTAGAGCTATAAATGGCCAGTGATTTTTAAATATGTTATTAGTAACTGTTAACAAAAGTTACTGAATGCCTACCATACATGGTATTGGGGAAAAAACATATTTACCTAGTTGTTCAGCAAATGTATATTGACAGTCAATTATATTCCAGACTCTGCTGTGCTAGAGGCTGGGGAGATGGGAGACTATCTTTAATTCTGAAAGGATTTCAAGCTGATTGGAGATGGAATACAGACCCCATCCCAATTAACAGAGGAGAGAGACAGACAATAAAAGCTTCGGGATTTCTGAGGAAGTATTCCAAGGCCCACAGGCTGAGAACAATTTCGTGTGCAAAATGAGACTAGACCTCAATGGGTGGGCGAAAAAGACCTTGCTCTACTCCGACTCCCTCCATCTGCTCTCTACTTCCCCACAAAAATGAAATATGCTCTTCCTTGAATTTTGTTTTCACCATGTGATGGATTTCAAGGTTCTTCTCCAATTGTCCCCACACTCTGTGGCAGGGAGACCTGAGCCATGCTGAAGGAAAAAACAAATGAGAAACTGACCAGTGAGTCAAAAATGGAAGAGAAAGGCTTTTGAGGACTACCATCTGCTCACCCACCCAAACCCAAGAATTTTTGGATGAAAATGAAGAAGAAATGAGTAAACAAGCAAACCTAAATGGTTTATAAAGCTACATCTTGAGGGCAAGAATAGGCACCTATGCAATTTGGGATTGCAACAAAAGTCAAAATACAAATTGCAAAACAATTTAAAAATACAAATTGCAAAACATCAGGATAAAGATTGAAACCCCGGTGCAAATTTTCCAACCACAGCAAAGAAAAAAATAATAAAAGAATTATGAAAGAGACAAAAGAATTTAAGACATAGGTAAAGTAAATGTTAAATGGTAGAGGAAATGGAAAATTTAAGAGGAAGCACAGTGAAATCTGTGGGACGATCTAAACACCGACTCATATCCCTCCCAACTTTTCTGAGAAAATCTTAAGAAAAATAATCAACATTCATCAACTCAGAGCCTAGGAAAGCAATGCTTGTGGCCCACCAACAGGCCAAAAAGCAAGAACATTTCAGATTTAAAGGGCCCAAATCCACCATGAAGACTTTGAATGAAAAGCAGAATTCAAATCAAAAAGAGAAGTAAGCAGCAAAACTGGGCCATCACTGTCAACTCAACTATATATTTTCACGTGTTAAAAATAGCAAGGGGAAGGATATAATCTCAAAAACTTTTTTTTTAATGGAAGTAAATGCCAACTGAATTCAAAATAACAAATTCCAACAAAAAAAGGAAAACACAATCTGCTGATTCAAATATAATTCATTAGTAAAAATAAGATTGTTGAGGAGTAGAGTACTCTGGAAACCCCTTAGCAAAAGTGAAGACTAAACAGATAGCAGGCCATTGGAGGGTAATGATTTTCTGATAGTGGTAAAGAGAATTACAGGTACTTGAGGGGGCATACAGAGAGTAGAGGGATCTGTAATATATCCTCAGCCTTAGAACTATGATTGTTATGGGGGGATAGTTTTTTCAGGTTGATTCATATTCTCTCTCCCTCTCTAACCCTCTCTCTCTCTCTCTCTCTCTCTCTCTCTCTCACAAACACACACACACACACACATAAACCCTGATACTCAATCTTCCCTCTTTTTCTTCTTCAACAAATTCACTTGTCTTGCCCATTACCACTTCTATACCAAATGTTTCCTGATAATGACATTGTATTTTAGCTAACCCTAATGTTCCTTGCAAAATTATTTGATTAGTTCCTTAACAAACAGCTAGGTCCAGAGGGTATGACACAGGGGACAGATAAGTTCTGTGAGAGAAGGAGAAAAAGAGGAAAATGTGAAGTATTTTCAACACCTACGGTATAGTCCCTGCTTTTCTTAGTCCTGTTCAGTAGAATTCATAGAGGTGTGACTGCCCCAGGCTTGACCTTGTTTGGGTCCTGAGCCAGTTCTGACAAGTAGAGGAGGCATATTAGGTGGGGGATCCCTCCTGTAGGGTTACCACTAGAATCGGTTAATCTGCTGTAGAGGATAAACCTAAACAGGCTTCTGATCCAAAAGCAATAGCAAGGATTTGAAAACAGTGATGTCTGTCTCTCTGAAACACTGTATTCCCACTTGTTCTGAGTCTAAGAACAGCAATACAGAAAACCTTCCCAGACACAATGGACCCTTGCTGCCACAGTGGCTCAAAGTCTTTCCACATTAGGCTTTGAATCCATGGCTCTCTACCTTCCCCCGTGGATTTTCATATATCCCTTCCTACTCCATGCTCCTACCCCTCTCCTTGAATGCTTCAGTACTGCATAACCCTCTCTCAAATGCACATGCCCAGTTAGGTATTTTCCTTTGCCTAACTGCCCCTCTCTCATCTACTTTATGAAGCTCAAATCCCTTGCCCAACACTCTACAATCCTCAATGAAAAGAGAGGAAAGAATTCAAATACTCACAAGAATAGAAATACATTAGCTGAAATTCACACAGTCTCAGATCAGGTCATCCTCTGAGACCTGGCTGTGGGGAAAGGAAAGTAAGTCGATGAAAGTCCTGTGTGCTTAAAGAGTGGGATGGATAATTTGCACATTGCCTACCACAGAATCACAGTCACTCCTGCACTTGATCGCAGACATCACCAAGGCAACTCGACAAAAAGGCACAAGACCTGGACTGGCTTGCTTTCTCATCTCAGCTCTGAACTACTATGCAACTTCACATCCATGAACCTCCATTTCCCAATCTGTGAAATGAGAGCTTAGAAAAGATGATCTCTACCGTCTTTTACATTATTTAAAAAACCTGCAATTCTAAAAGATGAAGATAGAACACTTCCTAACACCATACACAAAAATAAACTCAAAATGGATTAAAGACCTAAATGTAAGCCCAGACACTATCAAACTCTTAGAGGAAAACATAGGCAGAATACTCTCTGACATAAATCACAGCAAGATCCTTTTTGACCCACCTCCGCGAGAAATGGAAATAAAAACAAAAATAAACAAATGGGACCTAATGAAACTTAAAAGTTTTTGCACAACAAAGGAAACCATAAACAAGGTGAAAAGACAACCCTCAGAATGGGAGAAAATATTTGCAAATGAAGCAACTGACAAAGGATTAATCTCCAAAATTTACAAGCAGCTCATGCAGCTCAATATCAAAGAAACAAACAACCCAATCCAAAAATGGGCAGAAGACCTAAATAAAGATTTCTCCAAAGAAGACATACAGATGGCCAAGAAGCACATGAAAGGATGCTCAACATCACTAATCATTAGAGAAATGCAAATCAAAACTACAACGAGGTATCACCTCACACGGGTCAGAATGGCCATCATCAAAAAATCTACAAGCAATAAATGCTGGAGAGGGTGTGGAGAAAAGGGAACCCTCTTGCACTGTTGGTCGGAATGTAAATTGATAGAGCCACTATGGAGAACAGTATGAAGGTTCCTTAAAAACCTAAAAAAAGAACTACCATATGACCCAGCAATCCCACTACTGGGCATATACCCTGAGAAAAACATAATTCAAAAAGAGTCATGTACCACCATGTTCACTGCAGCACTATTTCCAATAGCCAGGACATGGAAGCAACCTAAGTGTCCATCGACAGATGAATGGATAAAGAAGATGTGGCACATATATGCAATGGAATATTACTCAGCCATAAAAAGAAACAAAATTAAGTTATTTGTAGTGAGGTGGATGGACCTAGAGTCTGTCGTACAGAGTGAAGTAAGTCAGAAAGAGAAAACAAATACCGTATGCTAACACATATATATGGAATCTAAATAAATGGTTCTGATGAACCTAGGGGCAGGACAGGAATAAAGATGCAGACATATAGAATGGACTTGAGGACATAGGAAGGAGGAAGGGTAAGCTGGGACGAAGTGAGAGAGTAACACTGACATATATACACTCCCAAATGTAAATAGATGGCTAGTGGGAAGCAGCCGCGTATCACAGGGAGATCAGCTCTGTGCTTTGTCACCACCTAGAGGGGTGGGATAAGGAGGGTGGGAGGGAGACGCAAGAGGGAGAGGATATGGGGATATATGTATGCATATAGCTGATTCACTTTGTTATACAGCAGAAACTGACACAACATTGTAAAGCAATTATACTCCAATAAAGATATTAAATAAATCACTTAATTAATGACTTAAATAAAATTTTAACATAACAAAAACCTACAATTCTGCTGACTGTTTAGAGGAAGAGACAATAAATTTGCCTAGAGCCTTTGAGGTCACTGTGAAGGAGGAATGCACCATTTAGTACATGAAGATAGCAATTTATCTTATTTTATTATTTATAAATTTATTTTTATTTATTAAAAATGCCCTATTAACATTTCCTGGAAGACCTAAGAGTGCTCTTCAAGTATGTGGGAGGCTCTCACATGGGTGCTGTCTTCCTCAAATAGAACTGTTTTATATATAAGCCCATAAGGCAGGACTGAAACTGATGGGTAGAAGACAGACTTAAGTTTAATATAGAATAAATGTTTTATTCATTTCGGGATGGTCCAGATACAGAATCAACTAAAAGAATTCCACAAACACATCACTTTATCCCAAGGAGATCTCTGAGAATGGAGAATGGAGTCAAACACTCTGCACGTATTATTTGATGATTGCTCTTACACTGACTTTCTTGGATAAAGGATCCTTCCCAATGCTTCTTACTGCTGCCTGCCTCAGCCAACATCCTGTCCAACAGAAGGGCTTTTTAGCTCTCAGATCAAAGCCTCCCTGTGTGCAAAGTGCCCATTGTTCATTAGTGAAATGTGACTTGCACCTGCTCCACTGAGGTGTACTGCTTTCACTGCATCCCTCTCGGTTTCAGCAGGCTGTAGCAAGATCACAGGGCCAGTCACTTTGGTGACGAAGGAAGCCACGCTCTGCCAGTCAAAAGCTGGACCAGCTGTGCTGGTCCTGTGTGAACCAGGTGCCTCCTGCTTCCCCAGGAACCTGCTGCCAAGCCTTGGCAGCTGGGTGGACCAGCAGCTGCTCCTCTAGCTTCAGTCTTGCTCTCTCTCTCTCCTCCTCAGTCTGAGAATCCAAGTGCAGTCCTCGGGGAGGCCCATCACAAAGAGGAGGAAAGAGAACTTTGAAAGA